>NC_136057.1:688904133-690200578 GCF_964261635.1 Lissotriton helveticus
CGAAGCGTTTCGGCGAACTCAGTCGCCTTGCTCACCAGATGAAAGTGATTAGAGCCAAACACATTTTTAAAATACTAACTACCAATGAAAAGATTAACAGATTGTCATGTGACCACTGGTAGCCATAAATAAAAGACTTTTCACCCAGGGTCGAGTTTCAGAAAATAGACTGGCTTTTGTCATAATACATATAAAATTCAAGTTGTAACTGCACATATCTTGGCTATGGGAATTACGACAATAATAATTGTTAGCGATAGGGTTCATATAAATGTACAAATACAATGTAAAACGACCAGTGAAACTTGTCAATTCACAAATTACCATGATTATTATTCGTCACGATAGAACAAACAGGAATAGCATATTGTAGTAAACTAAGGGATAATTACATTTGATTAATAACTGCATAATACAGGAATCCAAATCCCCTCACATGCAACCAAAAGCATACTCTGCCTGAACTTATTCTCTGGCCTTTTATCCTAAGAACACAAATCCCCGAAAATTCATTGACAATCTGTAAAGTGCTAAAGTGTCAAGTGCAAAAAGTGAATGTGCTAAAAAACATTTTTTTACGAGGTTCTCGGCTGGTCCCTTCATTCCAGAAGGACTGAAGGGTCCTTATGAAAGGACCCTTCAGTCCTTTTCATAAGGACTATACTTAGATACGGGAGAGGGCAACAGTAAGAGAATTATCATTGTGTTGAAAGCACATATAAACTCAGAGCCCCTTTTGGAATGACAATTAGTGCAAAGTACAAAACCTTAGGTTAAAGTGGCAACTGCGTTAAACTATTTGATCTAAGAATTTACAGGGTCCCTATATCTGTGCAAATGGCGCCAATAAATAGTATAAAATCATAAATTCATTAAAAAAATCATGATAAAACACAGATATACTGGACACCAGATGGAGATATTAAATCACACCCTTCATAAATAGCTAAAAACCACAGTATACAAAAGTTTATAAAAATACAAAAATTCAAAAATACACATTCCAATCTTAAAAAGAGAATTAAACCAGAACTACTATCCCTTCAAAGTATTCCCTGACCTGTACTTATCTACGTCTCTTTCAAAATCGAAGGAGGTCATCAACAATTTAAAGGCAGGGATGTAAATCCTCACAAATGTTGAGACCTCTCTGGCTTTTAGAGTCAAGCTCTAAAATGTACCTCGTCTCCTGTTGCCTAAGAACTTTTTCCCTGTTGCCACCTCTCTTACTCACAGGGACACTGTCTATAACAAAGTAAGTAAGAACATTCAAGTTGTTATTGTGTTCTAATGACGTGTCGGGCAACAGGATAAGACGGGTCTGAGTTGACCGTAGCTCTCAAATGCTGTAAAATTCGAGCGTATACCTGGAGTTTTGTGCTCCCCACATATTGGAGACCAAACACACATGATAGGACATATACCGCATGATCTGTTTTACATGTATAATGTCCACCTATCATGATCAACTCATCTGAAAAGGCATTTTTGTAAGAGTTGTTGTTAATCACAAATGTACATGCTCTGCATGAACTGCATTTAAAAAAAACCTCTCTTAGGAGAGAGCCAGGTATCTTTATTGTAGAGCTCAGGACTATTTTTGACCAAATCACTTCTCATCGAGTGAGCTTTCTCGGTAAGTGAAATTGGGTTTAGATGGTAAAACTTCCTTAAGAACTCCATCTGTCAGGACTATAGGCCATTGTGAATTTATAATTTTCCTTACGGTATGTGGCTGTCTATTATATGTAGAAATACATCTACACTGAGATTCTGATGTATCACTTTCTGTATCCATAGAATCAAATCTTGAATGTATGTTCGCATTCATGGTTGATTTGGGGACCACACTTAGCAATGCTGATCTTTCCTTTTCATTTGCTTTTTTCATTGCTAAATCTAATTTGTGTGCATTGTACCCCCGAGCCAAAAGCCTGAGTTTTGCATTCTCCTGTGCATCTTTTAATACCCTCTCAGAGCTGCAAGCCCTCAGAATTCTCAAAAATTCCCCATAAGGAAGACTGGCTATGGTGTGATGCGGGTGGAAACTAGAGGCGTGTAATAGCGTGTTTCCTGCTGTTGGTTTTTGGTACAGGCTTGTTTCTATCTTCCCTTCCTAGACCAAAACCTGAATGTCCAAGAAGTTGGTGGAATTAGACTCTATGTGGGAAGTAAATACGAGGTTGAGCTCATTGATATTAATAAGTTCAACAAACCTACTGGCTTCCTCCTTACTCCCCTTCCATACAATAAATACATCATCTATGTAATGCCACATATGCATCACATGCAAGTCATAAAGTGCCCTGTGCTTGGTCCTTAGGACATGCTCCTCCCACCAGCCAACATGCAAGCATGCATAGCTGGGGGAGAAGCATGTCCCCCATTGCCACGCCTTGTTTTTGTTTGTATACTTTGCCATCAAACATGAACACATTGTTTGTCAAACATCTTTTGATCATCTTCAAAAGCATTTTGTTGTGTTGGTACATGCCAACCTCCCTTTGATTAAGAAAATATTCCACTGCCCGGAGACCATCGTCACGCTTAATACTGGTATACAGCGAGGCTATGTCAAGAGTTAAAAACACCAAATCATGAGTCCATTGCACATTGCTTAACTTGGATAGAAAGTCTCTAGAATCCTGTAAAAAAGTAGGTAAAGTGGTAACAAATTCCTGCAGGTAGTGATCTAATTATTTCGATGTGCTTTCAAAGATGCTATTAATGGCAGAAATAATAGGTCTTCATTGTAATGGGTTTAGGCCCTTATGAACTTTAGGGATAAGATAAAATATGGGTAAGACTGGATACTCTCTGAATAAAAATTTTAATTCATCTTTAGTAATCATACCCTCCCTCTGCCATCGCAAAAGTTCAATCTTATAGTCACTGTTAATTTTGCAAACAATGACTCCATTGCTAAGTTCATAGCACTCAGGATCACTTAATTGTTTGAAAAGCTTCAGATCTATACACTTGCTTGTCCCACAGAACGATGTTACCACCTTTGTCCGCATTGTTGATAACCACTTAGTCATTTTCATTTAGTTTCTTCATTAATTGAAAGTATTCTCCTTTTTTCCCATTGGCTTTGGTCTTTAATTTGCACATATTTTTGTATAGTGATTTTAATTCATCTGTGACCCTTTCGTGGAAAATGTCAAGGGCATCCCTGGGCATCATAGGCACAAATATATATCATCATCATCATAAAACAGCCCCAGGGAGAGCGCTCTTTTCATAGTAGGTACCAGTGTCAAGGACGGGCTAGTCCTTGCAATTAATCTCCACACCAAAATCCCTAAGTCATAAGGAATCACCACACTCCAAGGAAATCGTATATCAACGAAATTTGTGTCATTCGTGCATTTGATCACCACTAACCACCACCAACGCGTTTCAACCAACAATAGGTCTTGCTCACAGTATGTGATTCCTTCCTCTATGTCCTTATTTATCGTTTTTCCCAGTGTAGCCCATTTGGAGGCATTCTGGAAGTTGTAGTTATCTCTATCATGTACCGCATTTTTCGCTTTTTAATCAGCATATTTCTCCTCCTGTTTGTTTATTATCATGTCATTTTAATCATTTTAAGTAAAATGTTTATACGTTTGAGGATTCAAAGACATAAAGCTTTATTAGCACAAGTTACCGCGAGCATGTCATCCGCTCGCTGGTTGCTTCGAGTTTGTTCGTGGAGCTTGCGATTACAATTGCTCAGTGCAATGCGCAATGTTATCATTCAATTGCCCAGTGCATCTTTAACACTTCTTCCTTAGTGTTTCACCCCTCTTGTGGTTTTCAATATTTCAGCCTTGATATTAGTGCTAAGTGCACGTTTCCAAGAATTATCCATTCCCTTTATGTTATATATATATCAAGGAGAATTCAAGGACAAAGTCTCCATGAGCCCACTGCTCGGTTGCAGAAGTGTGTATTCGTGAAGCAGAAAAGAACAATACGTTTCGACCACGTCCGTGGTCTTGGTCACATGATCTCACATTCAGTTTCATCTTGTTTAAAGTTACAGAGTGTTTGTGGACATACGTGTAATGATAAACATAGAAGAAATGTTGTACTTACAGTACACGTTTACATTGTGACATTACCAAGATAGGATGCATCGCCAATATAAAGATATTAGTATAAACATGTGCTTGCTTAGTGCCCATTATGAAGCGTATGCAGGTGCTTGGTGTGTTTTGCTAAGTTCTTATAAGGAGTAGAAGGGGGTGAAATGAGGTACCCTGTCTTTCGCCCAGTTCATTACTAGTGGTGTTTACTGGTTCCTCAGTGGACTTGGTCTTGCTGTGGGCTTGGGCATACAGGGTATAGTACCCTCATAAGCTATTGTCTTGCTGGCTGTTTGTCCAATTAATATATTCAGCTGTTAAGGTGATCTATGGTTTCACAGATCTTGCAGGGAGATGGCAGGGATTCAGGTATAGTACCTTAGTCGAGTCTTCGCACTACGGGATAGAATCGCCAAGCGGAACTGCGTGAAATTTCCGCCTTTTCTCAAGTGTGTAGCTCTGTGATGTTCAAGTCCAGTGGTCTATAGTAGACAGTGTGGTGATGACTATGGAGACTAGGAGTAGTGAGAAAATAAATGAGAAAACTCTGTCCACTCCGGTGCACATACAAAGGGGGTTGTAGGTCCATCTGTAAAAATCATTGAACACCACAGTTAACATCAGCACTATCACCCCAGTTACAAACAAATCCAGTTCTAGATGCACTTAACAACATTCACATTCATGATGTCATATGGGCAACAGCACAAGATTCAACACATCCTCTGATAACTGCACATGTTGTGCAGGCAGTTAAAAAAAAAAGGTATGTAAAGGGAAGCAGTAGGGTGTGAGTGTTCTGCCAAATGATGCCAAAATGTCAGTCTAATCTATAGATGGGAATACATCTCTTCATCTACATTAAGTACATCTGGGAATTCCATGCCAGCCTGTAGGATGAAATGAGATTTCAACTTGTGGAGTGCTGCTTGCTGCCTCTGGGGTTGAGGTTAACTGTGTCTAGCCCAAAGAATCTTGCTTTAGTCCAGTCTCCCTCATGTTTCTCAGAGAAATCCCTGGCTGTGCTGTAGCTGTGGTCTCTGTTGGTGATAGCCCTCCAGTGCGCTAAGATACACTTTTTTACTGGGAAAGTTGTGGAGCCAATGTACCAGAGGCCACAAGGGCACACAATGGTATATATATCACAAAATCTGTATTGCAGGTGATCAATTTGGGAATCTTCCAACGTGTTTGTAGTCTGTCTACGGTCATCTCAGGCACATTATTGCTATGTCTGCAGGCTTTGCAATTACTGCACCTGCGGAAACCCTTAGTTTGTTTGAGCCAATTTATCTCTTTGGTCTGGAGATGACAGCGTACGAGAAGGTCTTTGAGTAAGGCACTTCTCATGTAGGTCATGGATGGGTTGGTACTTACCCTGTTCCTGAAGAAGAGGATTCTACCTAAGAATACCCCATCTGTTTTTCAAAATTTTGCATAGCTGGTCTGCCTGGCTGCGGAATCTCATAAGAAACCGAATCAGTTCTTTTGTGGCTTCATTGGGCATTCTCTCTGAGGCAGTTTTGGCTAAGATCTCATTTCTAGATTTCTTCTCCACTCGTATCTCTGCCTGTTTTAGTGCATTGCTGGAGTAGCCTCTCTCTCTAAACCGTTCTCTCAAGTTGTGCTTTGTTTGTTCGTAAGCAGTGGTGGTGTTGCAGTTTCGTTTGGCCCTTAAAAGCTCGCTGTACGGAATACCCTATTTAAAGCTTGGTGGGTGGTAGCTGGAAGCTTGCAAAATAGTTACCAGCTGTTTTCTTTCAGAATAGGTTCATACTATTCATGCCCTTGTCCACTGTGAGTTTGAGGTCTAAGGAGTCAATTGATTCTTTGCTATAGTGTCTGGTGAATCACAGGTTGACAGAGTTATCGTTCAATATATGCACAAACTCATTGAGGTCAGTTTCTGTCCCCTCCCAGACAAAAAAAATATCATCAATGTACCTAAGCCACTTGGTTATATCCAATGGTCTGTTTTGTTGTTCCAGAGCACTTGCTTCTCCCACCAGCCTACCATAGGTTGGCATAGCCAGGGGCGAAGCAGGTGCCCATTGGAAGTTCCTTGTAACTGCTTGAAATGTTATTTTTCAAAAATGAAAACATTTTCCCTCAGACAGATCTCAAACATTGCTAATCGTATTAGCGTGTGTTCCAAATGCAGTACATTGTGTGTTTGCAAAAAGAATGTGCATGCCTTCAAGCCATCAGTGTGTCTAATGCTAGTGTACAATATTTCAGGTTACTTTCCCATTATTTCCAGCTTTAAACACTTTTGTGATGCAAACACTGGGCATAAAAAATCTCCTCCCTTGTGTAAATTAAGTAAGCATGGAAGACTACAGACAGTGGATTAAGTGGAAAGGGCTGAAGAAGACTATCACCTGGAAAATGCACAAGGGGAAGCACAGGTCTTAAATGGCAGCGAGACTAGCAGCATTGAGATTACCAATTGCCAGGTTTCAGGGTGAAATGTTCTCTGGACTGTGTTCTGGGAAATCTGTCTGCCAAGTGGTTGGAATGAGACTCTTGGGTGAAATGCCGATAATAAATATATAGAACAATGACAGTTACAGTCTCTAGAACAGATGCAATACTTTTTGTATTTTCATTAGAAAACAAACTCTTTCTCAAGCACTCATTACAGAGTTCAATTTGATTAACACGTGTTCTGCAACCTTGGTTTGTCGTTTATCAGGCCAAGTGTACAACAAATAAGCAACACAGTGTTGAAAGACTGTATGCAGTAAACAAGCTTAAAAGAATAAATAAGAGACATTCTATGAAAAAATTCACTCAATTTGACAGTTTCAAATTGAAATGTATACTTCAATGATGATTACATTTCATGAATATTTTATATTTGGTAGTGTCCATTTACTGGGCTGCAGGGTAAATAATATTGATTTTTTTCTGCTATTTACGCGCCCGCTAGCTAAATAGTAGAAATTGTTTACTATTTGGCCTGTGACCTTGAAAATAGCAGAGAAACTTAAATATTTACCCAGCTGCTGAATAAATAATACACATTCTATAGTGTTTGGCCCTCTGCCGTGCAAATAGCAGAAAAACTTCACTAATTACCCGGCTGCTGGCTACGTAGTAGAGATTCTGCACTGATCGGATGGTGGCTCTGTAAATAGAAGAAAAACTTCATTATTTATCTGGCCACTGACTGAATAGTAGAGATTCTTCACAGTGTGGCTGACAGCTGTGCAAATGGTAGAAATACTTCACTATTTACCCGCCGCTAGCTAAAGAGTAGAGATTCGAAACTGTTCCGCTGGTGACAGTGCAAAGAGCAGATACATGTCACTAGTTTCCCCGGCACTGGATAAGTAATAGAGATTCTGCATTGTCTGGTTGGTGGCTGTACAAGTAGCAGGAAAACTTTGATATGCATATAGTAGGGAATTGGCGCTGTCCAGATGGCAATCATACAAATAGCAGAAAAAGTGCACTATGTAGCCAGCCCCTGGCTAAACAGTAGTGATTCTGCACTGTTTGGCTGACACCCATGTAAATAGCAGAAACACCTCTCTGAATAACAAGTCACTATCTAAATAGTAGAGATTCTGCACTGTTTGGCTGGCAGTTTTAAAAACCTTCTCCAGCTGAAGCAGCCAATAATCCTGTCCAAAGTAGATGCTTTCCCATTTGCAATTTAGTTATCACCCACCTTGGGAGTCATTAGCCCATCAGTGGTTTGTAATAGCAATTGCAGTCACAAACTGTTCCGTTCTGAATTTAAAAGGGGAGGGAGGAACCCCCCTCTTTGCAATTCAAAAAGAATCACAAAAGTCCTTTCACTAATTTAGAGCCATTTCCAACTCATAAAAAGTATTTTGTACATAATGATGAGTACGTTTGTGGTCACAAACCATGTGGTTTTACATTATGAGACCCTTAGTACTAAAACTGGCTTAAATGCCGACATGTACTTAAAGGTCTAAAAATCCCAAATGTTTGAATGTTTCCTTGTTAGTTCAACAAACATAGCACAGAATGCCACTCTGTAGTATTGATGTGTCTCGTGGCACCCGACCGTGCCGGGCCCACTCCAAGGCTGACCATTCTCTCATGGAACTCTGATGACCAGTGGTTGTAGAGAATAGCAGTTGCACTGGAGAGAAAGCCTGAGGCTGTCGGGGTACAGAGTACAGACTAATAAAGTCAGGGTTTTTACCTACAGTGTTGTCTGCTACTTACTTTACGTGGGGACAAGTGGCTGTACCCCTGGAGATGAACCGTAATGGCACGTGCATGGTTGTAGCACCCACCTTTGTTCGTGAGCATCGTCCAGCCGAGTTGTTGCGAGTCCGTAGACAACCCCGAGTGCCATGAGAAGCTCCAGAAGAGGAGCAGGGTCTTGGTTTCCCGGCACTGCTGTAGCGTGTGCAAGCCATCTCAGCGGTCTGAAGGAGGTGAAGCACAGACCCAGAAGTTGTGAGTCAAACATGTGCGAGTAGCGTGAGAGAGAGCTCGAGCGCATTCCCCCTGACTGTACACATAGTGTGACGGTGGCCATTTTAGGTGCCTAATTTCACAGGAGGGAACCACCGACGGCCATCTTGGGTAAGGCAGACAGAGTCCATTTTTCAAGCAGCTTCTGGCACCATCACACCATCAGCTCTGGACTTAGTTTGAGTACATCACTTTGGTGGTCATCTGTCCTGATGTAAGTGCTCACCAATTTATTTAGCCAACAAGTTGCTTTGGAAGAAGCCAGAGGCTAAAGGCACAAATTATTCAAGAGAGAGCAAACACAGAGCGAGGATGTTGACGGTTACAATTCTCCACTACGCAAGTTGGCCACGGATTGCCAGTTTGAAAATGTTGCTGAGCAGCTGATACATGATCATTTCTTTTGCCACTGCACTGACAAGTCTATTAAGCAGAAATTGCCCTTTATGAAGCTGTCTCAAGGTTTGCAAATGCATCCACTGCTTTACATTTGCCTGCATTTGTTAATAATTGTACATTTTATTAGAACCTTTGCAACTCTAGGTAATGCTGTTTCTTCTTCTAAAGCTGTATACACGCTCTTACTTATGTAGCCATGAGAATGTACAAGGCCAGATATAGAATTGTCAAAAGGCTCCATGTTATGAGAACACCTCTTTTTCTGAAGCACATCAGTTAATTCTGGAATTATTAATTGTGCTTCAGTTCAATTAAACAAATCAGACTAAAACACCAGGAAACAATGATTTGTAAAAGCAGAAACCAGCAGTGGAAATGTTGTATCCCAGTAACAAAGATCCATCCAGTATCTAGGGTGATTTATCAAAATAGAACAAATTGCAAAAGGCCCCTTATGAAGTGACCAACACAGTATATTTAAGAAGCGTCATTCCAATCTCAATGCAGATGTAAGGAAAACTATGGGCCTGATTTGAAGTTTCGAGGACGTAGTTAACTCTGTCAGGATGGCGGAGGACAATACCTACAATATCCTGGGGGATCTCAGCTGTCAAGTTTAGAGTTGTCAGCTGGCCCTTTGATCAAGTCATTTCAACAGCCCATACTTTTTCAGGCCATCAAAGGAATTATTCTGCTGAGAAGCCACAAGCAAAGGAATGGGACCATAATTAATTAAACAGAATGTAATTGGAATATGAGTGAAGAGATATAGGCATCAAAGACAGAGAAGAAAAAAAACTCGCAGAGATTTTTATTCATTGACTTTATTAAAAATATTGTAAGAAATCTCTCTCAGCACGTGGCTGTCATCAGCTCCTCTGAGTAGTCATCAGGTGCAAAGCAGCCCTGCTTAGAAACTTTGACACCTTTAATAAGAAAACCCGAGACCTACTCCTCACTTCTACAATCTTCCCTATGTTGTCCTTTAGGAAGAACTCTTCACTTCATCATTTACCTGGTCGCTGTTTAAATAGTAGAGATTCTCCACTATTCTTCTGCAGCTGTGCACATAGCAGAATAACTTAAATATTTACCTGGCTGCTTGCTGAACAGTAGACATTCTGCACTGTCTGGCCAAAAGCCATGTAAATAGCAGAGCAACTTCACTACTTAACCATTTACTTTCTAAATAGTTGAGATTCTGTACTGTTTGGACAAAAGATTTCAGAAAACATCTCCCATGAAGCTGCCAATATCCTGTCCTAATTTGACCACTTTCCATTTGCCAATTAGTTACCACCCCAACTCAGTGGTCATTAGTTCATCAATGTTTTGTGACTACAATTGTAGTAACAAACTATCAATAAATTCCTTTACGGATTGTTAAGGGGGGGGGAGGAACCCCCCTTTTAAAAAAATTAATAAATTATCTTCCATGTGCTAACAGGAAAACTATAGTCCACGCCCTCATTATTTCTCACCTCGATTATGCTAATGGACTATATTTAGGCTTAACTAAAAGCCTATGCCAAAAACTTCAAACGGTACAAAATGCTGCTGTGCGATTAATAGGTGGTCTCACCCGCAGGCAGCACATTTCATCATATCTTCAGAAACTGCACTGGCTCCCCATGAGTAAACGAATAGAGTTCAAAGCCATGACATTAGCGTACCCAGCCACGAAGGGCCTTGGTTCTGCCCACCTACGATCGACCCTCCGGCCCTACTGCAATACTAGAGCCTTTCGCTCAAATACCAAATTTTTGCTAGCCACCCCAAGATTTAAAAAGGCTCGCGCTGGAGGCAAAACCTTTGAGCTTGGAGCGGCTCAAAAATGGAATAAATTGCCTCTGGACCTACGCAGGAGCAATTCGGAAAGTGAATTCCATAGATCCCTGAAAACATTCCTGTTTCGCCTATAAACTTCTCCTCAGGGAGACTGTTTCTCAATTCTTTCAGCGCTGGGACACCCCGCTGGGGTAGCTGCGCGCTTTATAAAAGACACAATAATAATAATAATAAGGAACCCTACTGATTGCAATTCAGAAATGAGTGCAAAAGTCTTTTTACTAGTCGCAAGAAATTTCCAACTCATAAAAAGGATTTTGTACATAACGATAAGTACTTTTGTGGTCACAAACTTTGTGATTTTGCGACATGAGGTTCTTAGTCCTAAAACTGGTTTACACAGGCACTAACTAATAGGCCTAATGGTCCAAAATGTTTAAATGTTTCCAAGTTATTTTGACAGACATGGCTCAAAATGGCACTCTATTATACTGTAACCCAAGACATAGAGACGTGGGAGACCCTTTAAGGAGTTGGCTCATGCTCCACAAATGCTCCTACTTCTTTACATTAACCGGCAGATTTGACTAATTATACATATTTTATCAGAACCTTTGCAAGACTAATTATTGCTGTTTCCTCTGCTAAAGCTATATACTGACAAAGGCATGGTAAGGTACAAGGTCAGATATAGGATTGCCGAAAGGCTCAATGTTATGAGAACACCTTTTGCCTTTTTCTGCATCAAATCAGTGCATTCTGGAATTATAAATTCTTGTTGAGCTCAATTAAACAAATCAGACTAAATCAACTGAAAGCAATGATTTGTAATACCAAAAACCTGTAATGGAACTTTATCCCAGTAACATAGAGCCATCTAGTATTTAGGGTAATTAATCAAATTGGAAACAATTGCACGGGCCCCTTGTGACCAACCCAGTATAATTGAGAGGTTTCATCCCAATCTCATGACAGACATAAGGAAAACTATGGGCCAGAAGTTTCGAGGATGGACTTGACTCTGTTAGGATGGCGGAGGACAATACCTCCGACATCTTGAGGGACCTCCTGTGAGACCCTTGGACTTTGCTGGTCTCATGTGGCTCCTTTTTCTCTTTCCATGCCTGTTGCAGCTACCAAGGCTTGTTGGTTCTCCGGTCGGACACTATCCCTCTGGTTCTTGACTTCCAACACAGTACAGCTTGTGCTCAGCTCCTGTTCTTCCTCAGCATTGCCTGGTCTTCACAGCTGCAGAGACAAGGTGCCCGTCATTACTTTTGAACCTTCTGACATCGGTGGGTATTGCTTTCCGTGCCTCCTGGCAACCTCCAAGTGGCATAGACACTGTCACCTCTGCTTGCAGGATCTCCTTTTTAATAATGCCCCCTTGGATTACACTGGACTCTTGCATAGTCTAAGCCAGCTGCAACTTTTCTGTAGTTCTTCATTGTGGTCTACCGCAGTTTCCGACGTCAATTCGCACCTATGCACCCACATTCCCTGGTGTAGGTATCCTGGTTCCTTAGGTATCAATGGGTGGGGTGACTCTCCAACCTTCTGTCTTCCACAGAGTTTATTCAGGGTCCACTGGGAAGGGTCCTTCTTCTTCAAAATTGCAAACGCGACCTTCCCGTTGACTTCTATTGAGTATGCAGCTGTGTTTCCACTCGGCACACAGCCTCCGAGGTGTGCCTGAGTACTTACCATGGGTGGTTCTTTGTGTCCCACCTCCTCTGAGTCTCCTGGCCCAAGTCTCGACTTCAGTCAGAGTTCGCATTCCACTTCTTTGGTATATGGATTGGTCTCCCTTGGAGACCACTGTATTTTCTGCTACTTACCTTTTTTGCAATTTAAGTATTGTTGTGTATTTGTGTTGATATCTCCAGGTAGGAGATATACCAATGTGTTAGTGAGTGTTGTGTAATAAATAGAAATGTTTTTATATATACACTGTTTGGTTCTTTTTCGTTCAAACTACATGATTTGATCAGAGACAATTCTGCGCTCCTGCTGCTGAGCTGAGCTCGAGCAGGCAACGGTAGAACAGTAGGGTTACTGTCATTGGGAGGCGTGACCACCTCCCAGACAGGACTTAGGGGCATATTATCAAGGGGGTTTATCTCTGCTTTTTTGGCTTTAAAAGCCAAGAAAGCGGAGATAAAATTATCTCCCTAATACCTAGCTGTCGCTAACACCAGTTAGCGACAGTTAGTAGGAGATAGCGACCATCTTGGGCCCCGCTTTGCATGTCAGTGATATTTATCACTAATGACATGCAAAGTGGGCGTGCCAAGATGTTAGCAACTGGAAACGGTCGCTAACATCGCTATATCCTATTACCAACTTTTAGAGATATTCGCGCTAAGCGCGAATATCTCCAAAAGCTAACCCCTGCCCCAGAGCAGTTCTTACGGTACAAAAGGGGGTGGTGATGGACGGAGCATCAGAACCAATCAAACACTCACACCCAGTCCAAAGATCTGGGTTTGATCCATCACCGGTCTTTAGCCCAATCTGCCACCCCAGTTCAGACATGGCTATATGCAAATCAGTCTGACCCTGTGCCTCATGGGAACAGTCCAGCCCGAACTGCCAAGCCATGCATTCCCTGGGCCGGAAACAAGCTTCCGAGGACCGGTTTCTGGCATTCCAGCCGTCTTCAGCCCGGCTTGCTTGAATCCAGTGGCAAAGTGAGCAAGGGACTCACGTCTGAGCATACCCTGCCACACTTATGGCAGCCAAAAGCGGTACAAAAGGGGGTGGTGATGGACGGAGCATCAGAACCAATCAAAGACTCACACCCAGTCCAAAGACCTGGGTTTGATCCATCACCGTTCTTTAGCCCAATCTGCCACCCCAGTTCAGACATGGCTATATGCAAATCAGTCTGACCCTGTGCCTCATGGGAACCGGCCCGCCCGAACTGCCAAGCAATGCCTTCCCTGGACCGGAAACAAGCTTCCGAGGACCGGTTTCTAGCATTCCAGCCGTCTTCAGCCCGGCTTGCTTGAATCCAGTGGCAAAGTGAGCAAGGGACTCACGTCTGAGCATACCCTGCCACACTTATGGCGGCCAAAAGCGGTACAAAAGGGGGTGATGATGGACGGAGCATCAGAACCAATCAAACACTCACACCCAGTCCAAAGATCTGGGTTTGATCCATCACCGTTCTTTAGCCCAATCTGCCACCCCAGTTCAGACATGGCTATATGCAAATCAGTCTGACCCTGTGCCTCATGGGGACAGTCCAGCCCGAACTGCCAAGCCATGCCTTCCCTGGACCTGAAACAAGCTTCCGAGGACCGGTTTCTGGCATTCCAGCCGTCTTCAGCCTGGCTTGCTTGAATCCAGTGGCAAAGTGAGCAAGGGACTCACGTCTGAGCATACCCTGCCACACTTATGGCGGCCAGAGCAGTTCTTAGCCATGTTATCCAATGGTAGGTGGATAACATGGCTAAGAGCATTAGCTCGCTAATGCATGAATATCGCTGACTTTTCAGCAATATTCATGCATTTCAGCCGATTTTTATGACTTAGGAGATAAACCTTGATAATATCGAGGCTCCAAAGCGATAAAAATCACCGCAGCTCGGCGATAAAAATATCGCTGCTAAACCAACATAGCAACAATTATCGCTAGTTGTTGGTAATATGCCCCTTAGTGTATTGGGCTGGGGTGTGGGTTCTTTCCAGTGACACCTGACTGTTTTAAAGGGCACATTTGGGGCCCTCCTTGCATACTCCAGTTTGAGCTAGTTCCGGTCTCCCTTGGCTCCAGCTCTGGCGCAAAACTGATGAAGGACATGGGAGTGTCCTCTCCTCTTTCCAGCCCCTCCTAAGGTAGGGACCCCTTAGTCATCCTAACCCCTTTCCTAGGGTATATAATGGCTTACCCATAGGTGGGTTCTCAGATTCATCGTGCGACAAGACTCAAGCTTGAAATGACATCACTCTTCGACAGTCTGGGCACTTGGACTTTGCTGGACTTTGCCTGGAACCGAGACTGCACCACGGAAGACTCCTACTGCTCAAGGTCTTGCTGTTCTGCAAGTCTTCATCGTCCATGTCCGAACTTCTTTCCGGATCTTCAACAGACCAGGGGCCATCAAGGACACCTCAATTAATCTCTGAGTGAAGGAGTCACTCCCCTGCATCTACAGGCGCCTCAAAATAGCTGACTGGTCTGCTGCTCCTGATGTCCCAAGGACTTTGAAAAGCTCATCAATGCAGGTGGTGGTTCTGCAACTCCCTCAAGGCCTGACCTGTCCTCTTTTGAGGTCAGTATCCCGCATTGGAAATAATGGGACCAAACCTATGTGAACTGCGTCGAATTGCTGTTGCCAAGGCTTGTTGGTCTACACTTCAGAGATCTTTAGGCTGCAAGAAGCTCCAGCATCTCCTCCTACCAAAACCAGGGTCCTCAATGCATCTGCAGTACTGTGGGCCTTCCTCTTTGGTGAGCTGCATGAGGTCCTCTTGTTATTCCTGTGCCTTCAGCCTGTGAGTTCTCATGAGGGTCATTTCAGTAGGCTCCCCTGCTTGCTCAGGGACTGCTATGACTCTCATGATTGTGGTGAGTCCCTTGAACCTTGCTGGTCCCAATGTTGCTCCTTCTTCGCTTTCCACACCTGTTGCAGCTGCCAAGGCTTGTTGATGCTCCCGTCAGACGCCGGCCCCCTAGTTCTCGACTTCCAACATGGGACAGCTCGTGCACAGCTCCTGGTCTTCCTCTGCATTGCTCGGTCCTCACAGCTGCAGCAACAAGGTTACCAACATTACTCCTGAACCTTCTGACATCGGTGGGCATTGCTTTCCATGCCTCCTGGCAACCTCCAAGTGGCATAGAATCTGTCCCCTCTGCATGCAGGATTTCCTTTTCAATAATCCACCTATGGATTCCACTAGACTCTTGCACAGACTGAACCAGCTGCAACTTTTCTGAAGTTTTCCTTTGTGGTCTAAGGCGGTTTCCAATGTCAATTCGCACCTATGCACCTGGCTTCCCTGGTGTACGTATCCTGGTTCTTTGGGTATCAATTGGTGGGGTGACTCTCCAACCTTCTGTCTTCCACGGAGTTTCTTCAGGGTCCACTGGGAAGGGTCCTTCTTCAAATGGTAACTGCGACCTTCCCGTTGACTTCTATTGAGTTTGAAGCTGTGTTTTCACTCTGCACACAGCCTCCATGGGGTTACTGAGTACTTACCTTGGGTGGTTCTTTGTGTCCCCAGCTCCCCTGAGTCTCCTGGTCCAAGTCCCATCTTCGGTCACAGTTTGCATTCCTTTTTTTTAGTCTATGGTTTGGTCTCCCGAAGAGGCCACTGTATTGTGGGCTACTTACCTTTTTTGCATTTGAAGTATTGTTGTGTATTTGTATTAATATCTCCGGGTAGGAGATATGCCAATGTGTTAGCGAGTGTTGTGTAATAAATAGACATATATATATATATTTATTTAAATATATTTTTATTGTTTTTCTTAGACACAGGATGTACAAACACATGGAACAATTATAACACTTCGTTGTAACGTTCAGCATACAACATTTTTGCAGCATTAGGTAGATCATTATTGAATAGCTGTTCGGAGGCCTTATGGGCTGGTGGCCTTTATGGTTAAAATGCGGAGGGCCTGTTGTCCTAGTTTCTTTGCCTAGTTATAACATAAAACATAGAATATTTAACATATACTCGTCTGGCAGCTCGTTGTGGAATGATCTCCAACCACTGTGGTTGAGTTCAGCTGTGTTGCTTTACTCGAAGTTGTCTAGGGTGGTTTGTACGGGTCTAGGAAGTTGTCTAGAGATCACCACCTCCCCCTGTGGGGCTTTCTCCACGGTGTGTATTTTAGTGCAGTGGTGTCGGCTGCTCTTAGGAATGTCACCCTGTTCAGCCACCCTTTGAAAGTGGCCTTGGTGGTGTTTTTCCATTTTGTCAGCACTGTTGTTGTTGCGCTAGTTAGGAGGAGGTCGAGGAGATTTCTGTTGTGTTGTGAGGTGACGTCGGTGTTCAAGTGTGCTGTGGCTATGGTGCTTAATTCTTGTTTCAGTGTACAGCCTAGGACCTTGTTAGTGAAGTCAAAAACTTTCCCCCAGAATCTGCTGACCTTGCTGCAGTAGAAGATGAGGTGGGCTAGGTCCCCTTTTTCTATCTCGCAGTTCCAGCAGTTGTCATTATGTCTTAGACCCAGTTTCTCTAATCGTGCTGGTGTCCAGTATACCTGGTGCAGTAGCCAGAATTTCGTCTGGGCCAGCACTGGTGATATCATATTATGTGTTGGGGACTTCCACATGGTTTGTAGTTCTTGTTCTGTGAGTTTCGAACCTATCTGTGTTTCCAGTAGCTTGTACTTTTGGCGTTGATTTTTGTGTGTGCTGGGCGGAGGAGTTTGTACAGGTGAGAGACTTGGTGGCCGCTTTTGTTTATGTTTTCCATGTATTGGAATATTGAGGGAGTGGGCCTGTTTAGTTTCGCTTTTGTAACGGCCGATTTGATAGTCAGGAAGTTGTAAAGTTCTATGTCAGGAAGGGCCTGCCTATCCCTCAAGTTGGTGAACGTGAGGGGTGAGCCTCCTTCCTCCAGCTGAGCTGGGTGCGAGCGTCCTAATTGTTTCCATGTTGTTATGTCTAGGGGTCTGCCCCTGTATTTGATTTTTGGGTTGTTCCAGAGTGCTACCCACTGTGAGTTTTTGATGCTTATCTCTAATTTTTGGTCTACTTTAAGAAGGGCCTGTTTCGTTATCTTGAAGATCTGGTTCCCTTTTAGTGACTGTTTGTTAGTGGTGAGGAGGGTTAGTGGGTTTGTGTTTTTAAGGATGTCTCTCTCTAGTAGCAGCCATGTAGGAGTGTATTGCTGATTTTGGAGTACCCATTGCATCCCCTGCCTGGCCACAAAAGCGGTCTGAAAGGTTCTCATGTCCGCTAGGTTGAGGCCTCCTTGTTCTTTCCTCAATCTCAGTTTCAGGAGGCCTATTCTCGGCTTTTTGTCTCTCCAGATAAATTTGTTGAGTATTTGGTCTATTTTCTTGTGGAAGTCCTCTGTTAGTGCTAGGGGGAGCATGCTGACTATGTAGTTAACTATTGGGGTGATCATAATTTTAACTGTTTCTAATCTTCCCCACCAGGTAATAAATTTGGGTGACCAGGTCTCCTTCAGCCCCTTGATCTTGTCTAGGGTGTTCTTCTCGTTTAGTTCGAGGGTGGTTCTTAAGTTCCTCCCGAACTTGATTCCTAGGTATTTGACAGATCCTTTTTGCCAAGCTAGCCCTGAGTCTCCCAGTGTCTCTTTAGTTGTGTGTGTATTCAGTGGCATACATTCTGACTTATCTCTGTTTAGTTTGTACCCCGAGTGAGATGCGTAGGTGTCGATGAAGTGCATGAGCGCAGGTATCGATTTGGTCGGGTCTTCTGTTGTGATTAGTATGTCGTCAGCGTAGGCCGCCAGTTTGGCTGTTGCGTTGTTGATGGTTATGCCCGCTATGTTCTCGTTTGCTAGGATGTCCTTGATCAGTGGCTCTAGCGCAGGTAGGAACAACAGTGGGGATAGTGGGCAGCCTTGTCTAGTCCCTCTTTGGAGATTAAATGGGGTCGAAGTAGTTCCGTTGATCGCAATCTGTGCTTTGGGATTTTTGTAAAGGGCCATGACCTTCTGTCTGAAATTATCACCCAGGTTGTATGCCTGCATGCATTCCTCTAGGAAGTGTCAGGAGACTCTGTCAAAGGCTTTCTCTGCATCGAGTGTGATTGCAACTGAGTTGTATAAATTTGAGCAGTGTTCGATGACTTGACAGAGGAGTCTTGTGTTGTCACTTGACATACGAGTTTTCATGTATCCTACGTGTGTGTTCCCTATGAGCTGTGGTAGTATTCTGTTGAGTCTAGTTGCTAGGATTTTGGCATATAGTTTGCAGTCTAGGTTTATGAGTTATATTGGCCGATAGTTTTACGGCCATTGCGGATCTTTCCCCTCCTTGGGGATGACTATGTTGTTGGCCTGTGACATCGTCTCCGTTACTGCCCCGTCTCCCCCACAGTGATTAAAAACTTTCCTTAAGATCGGTGCCAGCTGGTCTTGGAAGGATTTGTAGAATGGTGCTGTGTATCCGTCTGGACTTGGGGCCTTGTTGTATTTTAGGGCCTTAATGGCTGCCATGACTTTGAGTGTTTTTATGTCTTGGCCTAGCGCCAGCGCCTCCTCCTTGGATATCTTTGGTAGGTTCAGGTTCTCCAGGTAGATTTTTGTCCCCTCAGTGTCCAGGTTGTCATCTTTGTCGTAGAGTTCCTTGTAGAAGTTCATGAAGCTGTGCAGGATGTCTTTGTGGCGGGTGTGTGTTTTGTTGTTAGTGTCTGTGACTGATGTGATATAATGCTGTCTATGCTTGTGCTTGGGGTATGCCGCTAGGTTTTTCCCCGCTTTGTTGGCTTCGCACAGGTTTATCTGATTATATTTTTGTATCCATAGCCCCGCCCTTTCGCTAAGGATTCTGTTGAATTCGTATTTTCTCTTTGTGAGTTGTTAGTATGTGCTGGTTTTTTGTGTCGCCGATGTGTCGTTTTTCTAGCAGTTTGATGTCTGTTTCTAGCTGTGACAGGTGGGATTTTGCTTCTCTATCCTTCCTTGCCTTGATTTCGATAAGGACGCCTCTGACGGTTGCTTTGAGGGCCTCCCACAGTGTTTTGGGGTCTACATACGGAATGTCGTTTTCCTTGATGTAGTCGTCTATAGCTTTCTGGATTCTACTCTTATCTTCTTTATTGGCAATTGTTGTGAAGTTGAGTCACCATCTACGTGTTGTGTGTTCGCTGTGTCTCCCTGTGAGGTGTAGGCTGATGCATGCATGGTCCGATATTGTTCTGGCAGCAATGTCCGTGTGTTCTATTAGGTGCGTGTGTGTTCCTGAGATGAGAATGTAGTCTATTCTACTGTACGACTTGTGTGGATTTGAATAGAAGGTGTAGTCTCTGGTGTCAGGATGCTGTAGTCGCCACGGGTCCACTAAGTCGAATCTGTTCCATAGTTGCGTAAGCGTCTTGTGGGACATCGGAATACGTGCTTGTGTTTGTGATTGTCTGTTGAAGTCGCCCGCTACCACCATCATATTATGAGGACTGCTGGATTCCAGCTCTTTGTCTACCCACTCCCAAAAGGGTGTGTCGTCGATATTTGGTAAATAAATGTTGGTCACTAGTATTGTCTCCTCTCCTCTTTTCAGCTGCGTGATCAGTAGTCTGCCTTCGTTATCTTGCAGGACATTCTCAATTGTTATGTTTGATTTGCTATTGGTCAGGGTAATGACCCCTCTCTTTTTACCCACTGCTGGTGAGCATGCGACCTGACCTATCCATCTAGCCCTGAGCTTGCTTGCTTCAGCTGTGGAAAGTTTTGTTTCTTGCAGCAGGATAATGTCCCCTTTGGTCTTGGCTAAGTAGTCTAGAACCTTCTTTCTCTTGATGGGATGGTTAAGACCTTTAACGTTGAGGGAGATGATCTTAAGGTCTGTTGACAGTGTCTTGTTATTAGACTGTGTCATTTTCCATACTACGTTGGGCTGAGCCTGTCTGTCAGTGGATAAGATGGCCATGACACTACTGTGCTGTATGCCTGCTTTGTTTCCAGGGTCTTGTGTTTTCAGTGTTATTGGTGCTATATCTACATGGTTGGTATTGGCTGCGGCTCAGACAATGACAGGACGTACATGACGGACAAGGTAGACATTGATAAACAGGATGAACGGCCTCCCCTTCTCTTCCTATCTTCCCCTTCTCCCCTCCCACCCTCCCTACCCCCCTCCCCCCTCTCTGCTATCTCGTGCTGTGGGCATGCGACAACAAGGTCCCACCCACCCCGTCTTGGCCCCGGGATTCAAGTGTTTAGGTAGTTAGCAGCGTTCTGACATAAGTAGTCGATCTGGTATAGTTAAAGGATATACTAGTCAGTGTCATAGTAGTGTTCTTATGAGGTAGATTGTTGCAAGTCTCTGTTGTGGGCTGTCTTTCCCTGAGGTTGCCTTATGATTCCATAACTTTGGACCGGCTGCGCGTTCGGTGAGGCACTCCTTTTGGCCGTTGGGGTTAAAGCTTCCATGTCCTCTGTGGGGGGGCCTTTCAGGTATCGTGACAGTTCACCTGGGTCCTTGAAGGTTAATGTGAGACCTTTGTTGTATATTCGGAACATGGTCGGACCGGCGAAGGAGAAGGTGATGTTTTCTTTTCTTAGTGTGTCTCTCTGGGCTAGGAAGCCCTTTCTGATGTCCACTGTTGTTTTGGAGTAGTCCTGCGTGAGGATGATCTTGTGTCCGTTCCATAGCAGATTGGGATTCTTCCTTGCTACTCCAAAGATGGCCTCCGTTTGGTGCGAGCGAATAGGTTTGCATATAATTGGTCTGGGTCCGTCTCTTCCCGACTGTCTGTTTGCTGGAACTCTGTACGCCTTGTCTAGCTCAAAAGGGCTATCAAACTTGAGTTTTGTTATGTCCGGTATAAGATTCTGTATGAGTGTAACGCAAGATCCGGCTTTGTCTTCCTCACCTTCTGGTTTCCCTAGGATTCTTATGTTGCCTTTTCTGTTCCGGTCTATGAATTCTGCGTGGGCGTGGCTTGGGTGGCAAGAGGAGTAGCCGCCTAAGTCCGGAGCTCCGTCAGACCCCGGGAATAAATTAGAACTAACAGCGCGCAGCAGACACCGCCAAGCAGATGGAACGGCGGTTAAGTTATCGGAACGCAGCAGGAGCAATCGGAAAGCTGTGAGGATAATGAATAAGAACTAAATAACCAAATTCCGTCTTTGTAAGGACCAGGAACCAAGAAACAAGATGGCGCCGGTGGAGTCACCACCGAGCAAATAAGGAAGAAGCAAGGCTCCACTCAGTAAGAAGACAACCACACAAAAGGTCAGTGGATGCTTAAAAGCCCCGCAAGAGAGAGCGCTAACGGCCCACACTCCCCCATCAAACATAACAAGCTCGCCGAGCACCGCGAAACAAAATCGAAAGTGGAAGCACACCCTGGGTGTGGCCATATTGATAGAGGCAAGAACAGAGGGGGAGACTCGGCCTGACGCCACAGGAAGAGAGTAGCGCGAAACTGAGAGGAGACACCACCGTGGAACAAGCAAGGGGACAAAGCGCCCAATATAGACCACGGGCCACAGCGGAAAAAAACTCACAGTACACAGTGAAAGCGAGAACACAACTAAGGCGCGGCCATATTGAAGGAGGCAAGCAAGGCAAGCAACGCTCTGCGGGAAGCCACCCTAAGGCGGGAGGAGAGATACACAGAGGAATTGGAATGAACATGAAACGGCAAAGAGGTTAAGCATACCGATAGAGAGCAAA
The DNA here is from genome assembly GCF_964261635.1 of Lissotriton helveticus. Classification (NCBI taxonomy): domain Eukaryota; kingdom Metazoa; phylum Chordata; class Amphibia; order Caudata; family Salamandridae; genus Lissotriton; species Lissotriton helveticus. The sequence continues at coordinate 688,926,187 of NC_136057.1, forward strand.
GCCAAAAAACGAACAATAAAACACGCACGCAGGCGGGCGAAACTCAAACTAACACCGCCCTGAGCGCCGCCATCTTCGAAAACTCCACATAAAGGCAAGCAGCGCAAGAAGGGCAAGAAAAACACTTTTGGGGTACACATCATAAAGAGGCAGGAGGTACACCGAGGAAACCGTTAAGAAGCAAATCTACAAAAGAGATTAAGAATAACGATAGAGGAAAAGCAACAAAATCGAGCGTAACTTAAAGAATCACCTAAACCACGACAACAACTAAACAATAAAAACGCACAGGTACGAGGACGAAACAGAAACTAATCCGCACTGAGCGCCGCCATATTAGAATCTCCACAGCACAAGGAAGAAACAGTGTAAGACGGCAGAAACAAAGTGGCCACAAGAGAGTGACCTGGCGGATTGGTACGAGGGGGAAAATCAGGCAGAGGACAGACAACCAGTGTTAAAACACACACAACAAAGGGAGACCAAGGCGCCAAAAGAAGGAAACCATTTCGACACGGCAGGGCAGATCATCAAAGAGTGAAACGCAGAGACAAAACACTATCGCGCCCGTAGTCGCGCACCCCCAGCAAGGCAGACCTAACTTCTGGAGCGTACTTAAAGCGGCCACACCGACTAGGCACCGACATAGGAACAGCAGATGTTGAAGACAAAAGGACAAATCGAATAGAACTTGAATGCGCCTCCGCCGCCACTAATCCCACCAAAGAGGGGAAAAAGTGCCGTAAAGCCCGAAGGTGGCACTAACACTGACACAATCACTGCAGTAGGTAACACCGAAGGCCGAAGAAAATGGCAGGCAGAGAAGACAAACTTACGCAACAACAAAAGAAAAACAGACTAGAGGGCAATGCTGACTCCCCCATCAAACAAAGAGCGGATATCAGCAGCACATTGGACAGCATCCTCAAAAAACTAGCGGAAGTACATGATCTAGCAAAGTCCACATAAAAAACAACAGACACGATACAACTAGAACTGGCAGCGATAAGGGCAGACATCCACTCAACCAACAACAAGCTGGAAGTGGTAGAACAAAGGGTGAGCGACATCGAGGACAGATCCCAACTTACAGGGAAGACCATAAGCAATATCGCCAAAGCAAAGGCCGAACTACGCAGACAAACTTCGAAGACCGGAACAGAAAAGGAAACATAAGAATCCTAGGGATACCAGAAGGTGAGGAAGACAAAGCCGGATCTTAAGTAGACATATTTTTATACATACACTGTGGGGTTCTTTTTCGTTTAAACTACATGATTTGGTCTGATAAAACAAACTGCTAACACTCCTTCTGGATAAGCCTGAAGGCTGATCTCCACAGCTACCACTTAGAGAGCTTTCTTTAGTTGTCTAAGACCACTAAAATCACCATACGGGTTGCCTTGTTTAGAGCAAGGTGCTTCACTTAGAGAAGTGTGTGCCATATACTAAGCCAGCCTCATTTACTCCTCATTACTTCCTCTTTCTGTGTGTGCTGAATTCTGCAGCACTCATAGAAAGAAGAAACTGCCTCAAGGCATTGTTTTATGCAAGAAGATGCCCTTTCTTACATAACAACAATCCTACATCATAATGGAGTACCCTTGCACCATGACGCAAGAGTGTCTGTGTTGGTGCTAGACAGCACACAGTGCGCCAGTGGAGGAGAAGAGAAATGCCTATACCTTAACATATTTGGCATATTTCTGCTCTCTCCTTTTCACACAATGCAGCACAGTGTAGCAATTTGTTATGTGACTTCTTAGTAAATCTAATCCTTGCTACATACCCACCTCATATGGAATATTAGCATATAGATCTAGGGGCACACAGAATACCTCTTTGGGCCATCTGAGATGATCCTCCTGGAGTCTCCATCATCCCCTTTTCTACTCCTCAGAGCCGTCTTATGAACTTGAGCTTCCCTTTGATGCCATATTCCTTTGACCCCTTTGACCCCTTTGTTAGCTATTAACCATTTTTCCTGACTTTAGCCTTCTGAAACTCTTTATGCTATTGTTTAAAGACCATACTAATTTTCACCCATCTCCCTTTAAACTCTTCTGCCATGCTTTAGTCCTTTCCTCTCAGATCCACCCTCAGACTACTGTGCCAGCATCAGAGCATGTCTTCTACACTCAGAGGTCATAGTGTAAAATTCTCTGCTTTTTATTAACTTTGCATGCTCTGATTTTTCAGTACATATATACCAGTTCTATAAGTGAGCTCAAAAGGTGGGAGTTTCTAGGGGTTGACAGTATAAGAAGCATGAATAAGGACCATTTGCAAAAGGGATATCCTAATATGTGTGACTTAGACTAACATAAGTGCTGCCTTTCTGCTTTTGGTATTCTTCCTTCACTTCCAGAACCTTATGTGCCTTTAGGTGTAGGACCTCTTCCTACACCTATTCTACGTCCTCCTTTTCTGGGTTATTTTGGTTCTCTTGAATCTCATCCTGGCCCTAGTCTAACATGTTCGGGTCACCTTGGTATTGTTTTCTTTAATATACGGCACCTGATTATAGTCCTACCTGACGCTGGTCTTCCTGGCCCTGCTCGTTGCACATCCTTCTATTAGCCCTCCCTGAATCTCCTGATAATAGTACTACTGGTCCTCCTCCTTATCCTGTTGGTCTTCTGTTGGTCTTCTGGGTCCTTATTCACCTAGCCCTGTTGTCTTGGTTCTCCTAGGGCTGTCAATCCTTGTTTTCTGGTTTGGTTCATCCTGATTCTCCATGCTCCGGTCCTTGTTCTTGTGGTCTACTTGGTTCTGCCTCCACTGTTCCTGATTCTCCTTATTAGGTCATCTTGGGATGGGCATGGGTATTTTTGTCCTGGTCTGATCCCAGTGGTCCACATGGTGCTGATTGTCTTAGTTACCCTGGTCCTCAGCAGCCTATTCCTAATACCCCAGTTCCCAGTACTCCCGCTCCACTTGGAACTTTAAGTCTAGGTCCCATGGTCTTGACCTCTCTGGTCCTCAGAGCCCTGTTCCTGGTCCTGCTTATTCTGACCCTTCTAGTCCACCTAATCCTCCCCATCTGGTTCCAGGTCCTAATGGCCCTATTCCACCTACTCCTGACCTGACTAGTTCTCCGGATCCTTCTTCAACATATCATGATACTATAACAATGAGAAAAAAATCCCAACAATAACAGGTTAAAGCAAGGCTGTGTCCTTGCTCCCTTGTTATTTAATCTGTACACTGTAGACATGTCAAATGCCCTAAAATATGTTAATCTAATCCCGCCAAATATCCTTCTAATCCCCTTTGGTCTGATCCTGGTCCTCTTGGCTCTGGTTCACCTAGTATTCTTGGTGCTGCCCCCCTCATCTTCCTTGCTTATTTTGGCCACCGATTCTATTGACCTGCATCTGGTTCTGATCCTCTTGACCCCGGTCTACCTACCGCTTGTCCTCTTGCTGTTACACAAACCCATTAGGGTCCTTCTTTATCTGGTCCTCCTAGGCCAGGCCATCCTATTCCTAGACCTGTGGCCTAGACCTCCATGCTGCGATCATCCTGTTGTCCCTTGTTCTAATCCCCCTTTTCCCCTTCATCCTGGTCCTCCTGGTCGTGGTACACAAGATCCTGATCCTCTTTCCCTAATCTTCCTAGTCCCCGTAGCCTTTTGTTTCCTGGACCTCTTAGATATTTTCCTTCAGACTCTTGCTGCCTTTGTCCCTGGTCTACGCTACCTGGCACTCCTGCCCATGATTCTGCTATTCTTGTTTATCACAGTCTTGAGAGTCTGTACCCATTTTCCCTGATCCTCTTGGTCCTGTTCCTTATAGTTTAGGCTCTCATGGACATATTAGTTCTCCTGGGACTAACACATCTAGTAACATAGTTGTGTTCTCTTTGGCCCTGGTTGTCCTGGTCCTTCTCTTGTCCAATTATGCTTGATGTAAAAAAACCTTGCCTTTTGGACCTTCTTGGCAGCTGCAGCCGGTTCCAGTCAAAGCGATGGGGTGGGGTGGGGGGAGTCGACATACGATGATGAGGGAGAATACAATCTATAAAAGAAAAACACTTACCTTGCGCTCGACATATTGCCTCTGGTCCTTCTGTTCCTTTGGGCACTTTCCTACTGGGTCCAGATCACCCTATTCTACATCCTCCTTGTCCTCCAGATCCTTCTCACCATCGTCCCAGTACTCCTAGTGCTGTTTTACATTGTCATGTTCCGGATTGTCTATTTGTTCCTGTTCTTCTCCGGCAGTGGTAACCATGATCCTCATAGATAGGACTTCTTGGTCCTACTTCTTCTTTTCTTGGTCATCATGGCCCTGGTCATCCTAGACCTCCTAGCTGTCCTCTTGGCCCTAGTCTATTTTTCATAATCCTCCTCCTATCGGTTCCTTCCTCCCTCCAAAACGACTTCAGTCAGGTACTGCCTCCAAGCCTGTCACCCATTTTTTTGGGGGGCTGTCAGATTTCTTTTGCTGAAACAGCACTGTCAAGTCCAGAAGTTTGGGCCTAGTAGAAACAGGATATTGCCCACTTAAAACACTTCTTATTATACCCATTCCACAGACGCCCTTTGTTATGTTATGTTATGTTATTATGTTAGGGGCTCTTCTATAGCGCACAACTCACCCGGGGGCATTTCGGCGCTTACTTAGCAAAAAAGGAGACAAAAAAGTGGAAGGGAGGTGATGCAGAGAGGTTAAATCAGAAAGGCTTTTAGTTGTTTCCTAAAGACCAGGTAGGAGGTGCATTGACGTAAGGCTTCTGGAAGCTGGTTCCAGTACTTCAGACCCATCACAGTGCCTCAATCAATTTGCCTCCCGCAAGTGCCCCAAAGCATTCTGACCCTAAACACCAATTATGTGTCATACCTGTCCCTCCCTGTGTGGCCTAGATACCACCTGTCTGTCTGCATTCCTTGTTTGCTGCTTCTAGTTGACTGCTGCTGTGTTACCAGAACTAAAATACTAAGTGTAGGAAGCTGGCTCTCTATATAGTGTACTAAAATGAAGTACATTGTGCAGAGCTTCCTAAATTGTCTTACAGAGGCTAAAGTAGATAATACTAACTCTCTCTTTTGTGGTAGTGTGGGTGAGCAGTTAGGTTTATCAGAGGGTAGTGCTAAGCATTTGTTGTACTCACAGAGGCAATAAATGAAACACACAATCAAATAAATCTGAAACCAAATTAGAAAAATTACACTTCTTTTTATATATTTTTCAAAACAAAGAACTTCATTCAAAGGTAAGTACTGTTTTAAATAACAATGGATACAGGTAAGTGAAGATTTAGAGTTGTGCGCCTTTACGCACAATGCAATCCTATGGAAGAAAAAGTCAGGGATGCATAAAGGTATGTACAGTCGGTTTCTGGGGTCCGCCTTCAAGGTTCGAAGTTGTAGTGGCCCAAGGTCTGAAGTACTACCAGAAGTTCTTCAGGAACCGCCTGGGTTCTACTGGTAGCAATGTTCTGGTGAAGTTGGTAGCTGACACACTACTGAGAAAGGGGGGCACCTGTTTCTTACCTGCGCCCTCTTTATTGGAAGAGGCATCCACTTCAAATTCACATATGTTCGGACTTTGTCTGCTTCTAGAAGCTTTTTAAAACCTGGCTTTTTTTTAACCTTATTTCTTCTTTTCCTTTCTCACCTTGGGACTGTGTTTCAGCGCTGAGATACCCCTGCGGTGATTCATTGTGCTTAACAGTCCAGAAGCTTGGACTTAAATAGGTGTACTATACCCTTCATATCAGACATGTTAAATATACACTGTGCCATTTCTCTAAAATGGAAAGGGCATTTAGTTCGTACAAGTGCCTGTATCTCACCTGAGGACCTTGCGATCTGAAAATCAAAAGTCTCTCGGGTGGAGGTTAAGGGCATGGTTTTCTGTAAAAGCATGGCTTTCATTTGGCTCAGAGTATCAAACCGTATAAAGTAAACATTCAACAAAGGACATAATGGCGCCTCCCTGACTGTGTGGGTCAGTGGAAACAATACTTGCATACAACAAGTAACCATGGAGCTTACAGTGACAAGATATGCAATGCCCGGAAGCATCCCACAACAACCTTGATCATTCAGCATTAAGTAACTCACATACAAGAGCAACCTGAACACAGGATTAATCATGGCAGCCGGGGACCCTGGAAGGATAAGTTTGAACCATTACAGGCCCCGTGAAGCATGATATCCTGTCAGATGAGAGATCCACTTAAAGGGTTCTCGCAGTCTGTACCGCATAGAAGCTCTTCCATGTCCCCACTCCTGCATCGAAATCTATATGGCAATTCCCAAGATTCCTTGATGAATTCCTTAGCCATTTCTTCATATCTGTCTGCCTGTTGTTTTTCTTGGCAATACTGAAACTGGAAAGTTGTGACCGGTAACGTTATATGGCCATGAATTAACCATTCTGTGGATCGGGACTCTGCTACAGTGAAAGGTAATTGGTACAGTTTTTCAATACGAAGCATTGTATATTTTGCTCCTCTTTGTGCCATTGTTATCTGCTTTTCGGTTAGATTGTATGCAGAGAACTGGGACGTACTGTTGATAAATCGCCAAGGCACATAACCAGAGCGCAATGATTGTAGCGTCCAGCTTAACAACATAATAGAACGTAACTGTCCATGCTGTGGTATGGACAGATCCTGTTCCATGATATCCATAGCAGAAGATACAATGTATTGTATTGTATTGTAATTGCATTTGTATAGCTCTTACTATGCCTGATAAGGCATCAACGCGCTTTTTCAGTGAGTAGCACGCTACTCCGGGACCCATAGAGGATTAGTGTTGGATTAGTATAGTGAAACAAGCAAGTACATTTTAAGTGGTGGATAGGTTAGTCAGTTATCTGAATTAGGAAGGATAGAAGAGGAAAAAAGGTTTGTATTTATATAGCGCTTGTTACCCCTGATGGCGTGTTGAAGCACGCTACTCTGGAAACCCATAAAGGATTAGTGGTGAATTAGTATGATGAAATATGAAAGTAATTTTAGTGGTGGACATAAGTCAGCTATTTGGAATCAGAAGGACAGCAGAGGGATAGAAGGGGAAGAAAGGTTTGCTTTCATATAGCAACTGTTACCCCTGATGATTGTTGAAGCGCTTTTCTGGCAAGTAGCTCCAGAACCCATAAAGGAATAGTGTTAGATATATAATGATCCATAAGTACATTGACAGTATATAGATGCATAAAGGAGGTAAGCATATGTAGATTAAAGATATTGAGATATTGATAGAGGTACAGGATGAGAAATAGGGTAGTGCATTGGATATGCTTTTTCAGGAGAAAAGTAACAGACACACAGATCCAAGTACATGGAGGTACATAGATGCACAATGGAAGCAAGTACATGTAGACCAAAGATGATTTTTTTATAACAACATAATTATTCTACATATTTATGCAAAGCAATACACACAGATAGGTATATATCTATAGTGAAAATAAATGCTTACATACAGAGGGATATGGTGTAAATGTGTGTTTGCGTATGGTGCTTATGTGGGAAGAGCCAAATCTTGAGTAGTTTTCTGAAGATAAGGTGGTTGTTGGTGGATCTTATGTTGGGGGTAAAGAGTTCCATAGTGTGGCTGCTTGAACAGAGAAGGATGTGCCACCCCTGTTTTTTTCTTGTATCTTGGGATTTTGAGGCAAGATGCCCCTTTAGAGTGGAGGTTCCATTGTTGAACGTGTTTGGCGATTTTATTCCTGATGAAGAGCGGTCCCATTCCATGTATTGCTTTGTGGGTGATACAAAGTAGCTTGAACGTGGATCTTCTGGCAACCGGTAACCAATGCAGGGCTTTCAATGTTGCCCAGAGAATAAATTTTGGATGTTAAAGTGGCCATACCATTGTCAACCACAGCCAAAGCCTTTTCTAAGTTAATTCTGTCAATTTCACAAAGTCTCTCCGCAGCTTCCTGTTGAGAGATTTTCCAAATTTCATTATAAACAGCTTATAAGAAGCGTTTCTGCCGTAGCTTCCGGGGACCCAGCAAAAAGTCCCTTAAATCCATGTCTTCTGACAATAAGGATAAGTGTTGTTTCATCTGGGACAGTTTCGAGGTTTTTAGCCAATCGAGGCATAACTTCCCAACACTGTATGATATCACCACCCTCGGATGTTCTCGTTGTACATAGCATTTGTCCGGCCTATGGATACTAAACCCTTCGGTGGTACCCCTGAATCTTCTTTGACAAAGTCTCTCCGCAGCTTCCTGTTGAGAGATTTTCCAAATTTAATTATAAACCGCTTATAAGAAGCGTTTCTGACGTGGCGTCCGGGGATCCAGCAAAAAGTCCCTTAAATCCATGTCTTCTGACAGTAAGGATAAGTGTTGTTTCACCTGAGACAGTTTCGAGGTTTTTAGCCAATCGAGGCATAACTTCCCAACACTCTATGATGTCACCACCCCCGGATGTTCTCGTTGTGCATAGCGTTGGTCTAGCCTATGAATACTAAACCCTTCGGTGGTACCCCTGAATCTTGTTTGACACCTATTTGTGTCTGTAGGCCAAACTGCCATCCCCTCCAATTGGGGTCTGATGAACTGTATGAAACTGTATATATGACGTCATCTAGTGTATCCTCACCACAAGTTGTAAAGTTTTGCTACCCCTCAAAGTGTAAAAGCGAGGGAATCTGAGGTGTGTTCAAATCCTAGTTCTTGGCTAGTCCAAGACAGGAAGTCTGTTGCACAGTGTCATTCAGAAATATTATCTGCTGTGGAAAGAGGCACGCTCTATTGCTATTCCTTTGACCCCCAGACTGATGTTATGTCTATAGTGTCCTTCCATATGTCGAAACCTTTTTCAGACAGTTGGGAAATAAAAGATGCAGGGTAAATCTGTTTGGTGTTCATTACCATATTATTTTGTGCAGTTGTAGGTGCAACCTTATATTAATATGAGGTGGGTTCTGAAGTGTTAAACCATGAAAAGTAAGAAAACATTTGGGCGAACATTCGTGAACTACCTTTTGGTGGTGTTGAGCAATGTTCCCATTGGTGGTATGTAAAAGCATTACCTGGGATACTGAATTTATGTAAAAAGTGATGACCATAATGTTGGTAACAGTACATTGTGTCATAATCAGTTGTGTCCGCTAACATTTCAATGCTTGAAATTGCAATGGATTGTTCTGAATCAGATAACATAATATTTACAGTTTCAAAATCCTAATAGTCAGAAAATAACCTGGAGGTAATGATAATCATTTAAGGAGATTCTAAATGTAATATCGTATGGGGTTTCTCAGGGGCAGTACCCTCAAGCGGCCCACCTTTCAGCACCTCTGACTCAGGCTTTATTGCACAGAGTATCAAAGTGGCTAGACGAGGGAAAAGGAATTATGGAGGGTACTGCGGGGAGGGAGACATGGATCAAGATGTTTATCTTCAATTAGTATTGTGCTGCTTTTTCAGAATTTCGTTCTACTCTTTACATAAAGTATTGCTTCATAATATGCACAATCAACATATCTGTAAAAGAAAGAAGTATCTTGCACCTCTAGATATTAGTGGTTATATCTTTGTAATCATCTGTAGTATTATAAGGGATGACATACTGCTCCAAAGTTCACCACAATAGAAAAAACTAGCTGCATAAACATGCACAATCAGTAGCAGTTTGTGTCATCAAATGTCTTTCGGTTTTGTAATAACTATGCACTGAATTCAAGAATGAGGCTTCAACATTAATTGTGCACTTGGATAAGAAATTACTTACTGCTCCAAAGTGTACCACAATAGAAAACACTAGCTGCATAAACGTACACAATCAGTAGCAGTTTGTGTCAACAATTGTCTTTCTGTTTTATAATAAGTATGCACTGAAATCAAGAAGGAGGCTTCAACATTAATTGAATTCTGTCTTTAACATAAATGTTCTTAACATCGTAATTCTTTCACTTTACACCAAGAGTCTTGTTACTTTCCTGTGCTACTGCCAAAGAGTGTTTTAAAATAAAAAGTTTCTTGCTTAGCACTAAGCGCAATAATTCTTAATATTCACTGGTTTTCAGTTTGTCTTCTTCTTTTGTGTTAATTTCACTAAGCATACAAAATGCCTTTCCAAGAGGCTATAAATATGCCAAATACTAAAAGAGCTGCTTGGAAAATAACTTACATGTGCCAAGGAAAAATGTCAAAAAACTGCACTTCTTTAACTTAAGTGAAATCCAATCCAGGAACTAATAATAAAGGAACAATCCTAACTGCATCCTGTAATGGTGAGGAAACTGAATCTGGAAGGCGTCAGATCACAGATTCACCCGATAGCCTAAAGACATCTCCTACTTGAGATCCAGGTTCTCAATAATCCGCACTGAGAACAGGGAGCGGTCGGTATTTAAAGGCTCCAGGAAGCTCCAGGAAAATTCGAAATGACAGCTCTTGCTAAAAACTATCGGAGCTACAAAGGGACAAAAAGTCTGTGACTATTATCCATCAACAGGCAGTGGTAAAAGCACCTGCTATTGTTCACTACACCTTGGCAAGAATAAATATGAATAACAATCCTTGGCAAATACAAATAAGAGTAAATAAAACATGTCATGAAGAAAATAAATAGGTTTTGGATATTCCCCAACCACATCACCTGATTTGGTGTTTGTTTGCTTGACATGACAGGATCATGACAATAAATACATAAGGTATTTTCAAAAGTTCATTGGGACCAAATACATCATATGAAACTCTGTCCCAAACTATACCATCAGGAATTGTAGCAGCTGTAATGTTCATGAAGGAAAGGTCTCTCTGTTCACGATGAGATGACATATGAGGTTTCAGGACCAAGTTCACACTTTATAGTGAAGAGCGTTCTACGAGATAGTTTCCATTCATGAGTAAGCAAAAGACAGTCACTAGACCAATCCAGAACAGAAAAAATTGTATTCTAGTTAATATCCAGAGTTCTAGCCATGGTGAGACTAGGTAAGTCTTTTTCAGAAAAATGTAGAACTCATGAAGTTGTTGTTTTTGGGAAACTGGAGCTTGCAGTGATTCAGGTTCACTGGGATCAAGAAAAAAGGCATCAAAATCGATGAAGTTGGGAGAAGCAGTTTGATCTATCTTTGGTAGTTCAGCAGGCTTTGTTGAACTGGCAGACGTCTCTTGTAGAGGGATATTGATGTGGATATCCGTGTTTGGTTGAGTTGATATTTGTCTTTCATTATTAGTTTGGTGTTCAATTTGAATAAGGACGAGTTCCATATCATTTAATTGTTGGAAAGTCCATTACTTTGTATGGGTGACTCTTCAAATGTTATGAGTCTTTCTGTCTGAACTTCCTGTATGCTAGCAAAAGGATATTGACGGCTACTCAGGAGCCCATGCGGCCTACTATTCAGTATCGGCCACATAGTGTGGTTTGATCAGACCGATGGAGACACATCTCTTTTCTTTTTTCAGGCAAGAGGCGGAAGAAGTACTGTTCTTGTTCCTTCTACAGCCACGACAGGGACAGGCATTCTGTATGATGGCCCAAATTGTTTTTTGTCCACAGTCTTTTCTCCAACCTTATCCCCGACCTTTGAGATCCAGGCAGGTCTTGCTGTGACGGATTTTACTTCCCCAGTGGCGGTGCGTTTTACTTGCACATTGCTTGGTAGTGCCTGGAATTCATTGAGATCATGTAAAACAGCCAAACATTTATTGATGTCAAAAGGTTTTTCATCCGCCACAGTGCTATCACAATCGAGATCAGGTACCCACATTCTCGCCCCAAATAGTAAGGGGTGACATCTCCTTGGGAACTTCTTGGCATATTATTGAGTGACCCCTGGACCCCATAAAGGTGATTGACCCAACTACCACCCAAACCTAATACCCCTGCTGTTAAAGATTGATGTAAGTCCCGGTTTTTCCTCTCCATAACCAAATTTCCCTGGGGATGGTACAGAGAGGAGTACTGAAGTGCAACACCCAAACTTCCCATGGCTTCGTTGTAAGCCCTAGAGCTAAACGCGGTCAGAATGTAATGTGCCAACTACGTAATGCCCTATGAAGACTCGCAAATCTTTTATGACAGTTTGAGCATCAGCCGAGCGCTGGGGTCAAACCCACAGGAATCTAGAGCATGAATCCACTGCCACTAAGATATACTTGTAAGCCCCATCTGATTGTAGGGGGCCGCAGTGGTACAAATAGACACAAGCAAGTAGTCTGTCTAATATCAATAATTATGTCTGCGCTGGATGTGCTACGGTGGAACCCTTCATCTACTGACAGATGTCACACTTTAGGGCAAAATCCTTTGTCTGTTTAGTTAATCCTGGCCACCAATAGTGTTGTTTCAGTAAAGAAACTTTGCGGTCACTCTTGCGTGTGCAGAACCCAGACACTGGCAGCTAGCATTAAGCTTAATCTGTGATCCATGTTTGGTATTACTCTATCCCCCACTCCTGGGATTTGAGAATATGGAATATTATTTGCATCTAACTTGTAGGAGTACTTGGGTGGAAATGTCTTTGGTACAGCTGAGCTGTTTTTGCATGAAGCAATGACAGCTACCATTATGTCTCTGTCTATTCTTGTGCTAGAACAAGTGATTGCAGCTATGGCAGCAGTTTGTACTGCCCCTTTTGTGGATTCATCAGCCAATGAATTCCCTTCAACATGAACGCCATTACATTGATGACTCAGCGTGTGCATCATGTGAGCTCTTGGTAGTTAGATTTTCAATTCAGCTACCCGTTACCAAAGTAATTTATGCTTCTTTGTGCAACCTTTTGAGTCTTTAAATCCATTCTGACACCAGTAGTGAAGATATTCATTGTAAGACTGGTCACAATAAAATTAATCGCACACAATAAATGTGGGAAATTCTCGATCCGTATTTATTAGTGTCAGTAACAGGACTTTTAATTCTGCCAGCTGTGCTATATAGTCTACTAGGGACTGTGTTTTCATACTGCTAGGATGGAACTTGCCTTCCTGCATATGACCCTTTACAATCGCACACGTGGTGCTGTATTGCTGTTTACTTCCTGTGGCCGGCTGAGCAGATCCTTTAGTGTAAATAATATACTCATACTGATCTAGAGGCATTATTTCATTTGGGAGAGGCTATTCTTGTTCGGATTGCAGGAATGCTTGTATTGTAAGCATATAATCAAATATGTAGTCTACATCTGTTGCAGTGACAGAATCAGCCCATTGTATCCATCTTGGATGTAACGCTTCAGCATTTGGAACGCTTGCCTTTCTGACAGCCTCTAACGCTGGTACTAGAGTCACAACAATTATTTGTGTCCCCTGAGCCAGTGCTCTTTCTCTCACTGCAGCAGTCTGTACTTCTGTCAGAATTTTTTCTGTGGAAGCAAAACACATTTCCGCATTTGTGTACAAATGTGATTTATATGCTATAGGCACTGTTTCGCCTTCATTGAAGGTTACGTGAGTGTATCCTAATTGACCCACTATAACACAGATCACCAAATGTAATTTTAATTTAATTTAATTTATTTTGTTTATAAAGCGCGACAGCTACCTCAAGCAGAGGTGTCCTGGCTCTATAGCAGGGTAGGCAGAGAGTGAGGGTTTACCAGGGGTGTAGCTCTGGCTAAATAGCCAGGTCTTTAATGTTTTTCTTTTTTTAATTTTTCAAAAACCTTTACTGAGGAAAATCAGGGCAGACACAATACACCGTGCAAAACTGCAATTCAAATCTACAAAACACAGAGCAGGTCAAGCGTTCAGTAACCGGTAGGTAACATCTTGCAGCAAATTAAAAGACCTTGAAAGTTGAAATCACCACTCCACAACACCGAGGTCCCTTCCTCCCAGGTGGCACACACCCAATGCAGCGACAGCAGTGGGGATACTAAAAAAGGGTTGGGGCGCCTATGGCAAGGAAAAGATCAGTCACTGACCAGCGCCGGCAGCTGCCGCGGACTCAGGGCCGGCTGGGAGCATGGGAGAGGCAGCGCCACTGGGGTGGGAACGGGAAAGGAGATAAGTAACCAGAGCACCCCAAATGTCAACAGGTCGGGACCTGGCAGGTATTAAATCCCAGAACTCCGATAGGAGAGTTTGGCACTGAGAGGCATTCTAGGCTTTGTGGGCAGGCCGGCGACCCCAACACATGGCCACCCTGCACCTAGCAAGGACCAGCAGTATCGAGATCATTCAACGAGAAGCATCAGGACAGAATTTAACAAAACCGTGAAGGCACAAGGTCTTCAATGTTTTTCTGAACTCCATTTCAGATTGAATCAGGCGTAGTTTGATAGGTAGAGAGTTCCATAATCTGGTCATTACCTGCTCTACCCCGATGCATGCCTTAGCGTATCGGGGTACACAGAGCAAATTCTGGTACTTAGATCTAAGTGATCACTTTTGTTGGTAGGGGCATATCCGTCGCTTCAGATACCTTGGACAGTTTTGTCTAAGAGCTCGAAATGCTACCGTTAGGGCTTTAAACTCTATCCGTTTCATCACTGGCAGCCAATAAAGCTGTCTTAAATGTGGAGAGATATGATGTTGAAATGGTACTCTTCTAATTAATCTTGCAACCACATTTTACACCATCTGTAGTCTCCTGATCAGATAGGCCAGCAGCCCTAAGTAGAGACTATTCGAATAGTAAAACCTTGACGTTAGTGAGGCATGTACAATAATTCGTCTGCAGTTCTCCGGCTGTAGGTATAGAAATTTCCTCGAGCTTCTAATTATACCAAAGCATGAGGATGTTATATGGCGTACTTGGGTCGTGAACGTGAGGTCCGTATCCCATTTTATGCCCAGGTTTTTTGCCGTGGATTAGAGAGTATGTGAAGGTCCTATTTCATCCAGCCACCATAGTCTAGCTGGCGGGGAGATGACTTGCCAAAAACCAGGACCTCTGTTTTCTCCGCATTGAGCTTTAGCTTGTTGTGGTTCATCCAGCTGGAGATGTCCTTCATGCATCTCTTAAATCTAGCAAAGGATTCCACAGAGTGATCATTGAAGGAGAACATCAACTGGGTGTCATCCGCAGAAGAAATCACCTTTACTTCCCATTTGGACATGAGTGAGAAAAGGGGAGCCAGGTATACATTAAAAAGTAAAGGGCTCAAGGCTGAGCCCTGTGGTACTCCGCATCACAGAGGTTTGGCTTCAGTCTTAAAGGGTTGTAGAGAAACCCTTTGTGTACAGTTGCTGAGATAGGACATAGGGCGGCCGTACCTTCGTGGCGAGGCTGTTTTCCGGAGGCGGCAGTGCGGCAGTCAGCGGCCCGTACGAGACGTACCGGGCGGCTCTCTCAGTGCGGCGTGGTCTCAGGGACTAGAAGCACAGTGCGCTTAGGTACGCTTAGGACGTACAAGCAGTACCTTGCTGGATGAAGCGTTGTTTTAGTCCGTGGCGGCCAAAGGCAGTGTCGGTTCGGCTCAGATAGGGGGGAAGTGAAGCCGAGTGCGGGGCGGCCCAGAGGCGATACGGTGCGAACTCGGTTCAGGCTAAGCAGAGACACACGGTGCAAGGCGGACACAGCACGGGCTTCACGGCGGTAGGGGTGGCGAGGCGCACTAACCGATGGCTTCAGCGGGGTACGGACACAGGCAGTCCAGCAGCTCGTGTTGAAGGCAGGAGAAGAGCCCAATAGTCCTGGGGCTCAGTTCAGGGGGCAAGATCACACTCAAACCCTTGGAGATTGTTTCAAAAGCACAAGTTGAATTAAAGGTCACTTCAATCTTTTCCTCTCCTTCTTGCAGCAAGGCACCCACCACAGGCCAGTCTCTCAGGTCAGAGACAGTAGTCCTCCATGCAGCTTTTCCAGGTCCTTCTCTTCGGGCAGAGGTTCTTCTTGGCGTAAACAGGATCTGATCTCTTAGGAGCAGGGCTCCTATCTTTATACCCAAAATCCTTTGTTCTTTCAGGCCAGCGGGGCCTATGCCTAATCCAGTCCAGTTCCTGAGCACTTTGTTTTTGGAGACTCTGGCTTTTCTTTCAGTGTGCAGGGCAGGGACATCAGACGCTCCGCAGGAGGTGGAGCCAGCATTGTGGTGACAAGTACAGTCCAGGAGTACTCTGTTGACAGTCTTCCCTTCTCTCTTTACAAGGTGCAGGGCAGAGACCTCAGACGCTCCCCATGGGGTGGAGCCAGCATTGTGGTGGCAGAGCACATCCCTATTCAGATCCCAGGGACACTCCTCCCACCTATCCAGGTGTAATCTCTCTATTCACCACCTGGCAGCCCCATCCTGTCTCCTGGAATTCCCCAGCCCTGTCACACACAGAAACCAGACAGCAGATACACATCAGAGCAGAGGCGGGCTGAAATGGTTAGGCAAGCAAATACCAACTTTCTAAAAGTGGTATTTGTAAACACAGAACATTAAAATAAACTTTGCTAAAAGATGTATTTTATTATTCTGAATCCAGGCATATCAAACTCGAATTTCTACCATGTTCCCTGAGCCTTCTAGGATTACAGAGTGTAATAATTCCGGCAGCCCATTGGCCTATGAGAACAGGTAGCCTTACAATACTGAACAACGAAAATGGCTGCAATTCACTATTAGGACAGGCCACACACATCAGGGCTTGTCCTACCTTATACTTACACTGCACCCTGCCCTTGGGCCTACCATTGGGGTGACTAATATGAAGTTACGGGAAGGTTTAGGGACTGGCAAGTGGGTGCACTTGCCCAGTCAGCATGACAGTACCAGACTGTACGCAGGTTCTGCAATAGCAGACCTTAGACACATTTTACCAGGTCGCTTCTGTGGGTGGCACAGCCAGTGCTGCAAGCCCACCAGCAGCATTTGGACTTACAAGCCCTGGCACTCCTGGTGCACTTTACTGGGGTCTGACAGTAAACCAAATAAGCCAATCATGGAATCCAATTAATGTATACACTTTATACAGGGAGCACTTGCACTGTTGCACTGATTGACAGTGGCACAGTGCTTTGAGCAGCTAACACCAGCAAAACACATGAGGCAACAGCAACAAAAATAGAAGGGAGACCCACGCCAATGGGTCAGGTCTAACAACTTCCTTATAGACCAATTTAGCCAATGGACAGTATTCTTTACTCCAGAGGCATTCCTTTTGTTTAGATTGACTTTTTTTGGCTCTGAGTTCTTCAGCGAACCACAGGGCTGACGCAGATTTTCTCGAAAGGCTACCTAATCTAGCTGGGGCTACGTTATCCATGGCTGCCGAAATCCATCCGTCCACGGTAGTCGAGCTTACGTTAGGGTAATTTTTTAGTTGTGGCGGACTCTTCAACAGCACTGGGCCTCTGGACTCCAGCGTCAGTTTCTTCAAATTTCTTTTTAGCTCATTGCAAATTTTTTCCTCAGGCTGTGGATATACCATGGTGAATGAGAAAGGAACTAGAGAGTGGTCTGTCCAGACCATTTCTTGCGATGACTCGACAACGAGGGACGGGATATTCGATAATATTAAATCTAGAGTATTTCCTGCACAGTTGGTAGGAGTTTTTACATGTTGGGATAGATTTACCCCATTGAGTACCATTATTAGCTGAGCGGTATGAGTACAGCCATGGTCCATAATATGTAGATTAAAATCTCCTAAGGCCATATAGTTGGTGTATTGTAGTGATTTTTGGACAATGAAGTTGCATAAAACTGGAATTAGGCTGAGGAAAACATCTGGAGGGCGATAAATCAATAGTCCTGCAAAGGAGGCTGTGGGTCCAGTATTTATACAAAAACTCAGACCTTCAATCAGGCCCAGGATTTATAGCTCAGTATTGGAGATCTTCCAGGAGTCCCTCTCAATAATGGCTATGCCACGTCCTCTTTTATTTCGTGTTCTATTTGTGATGTTTACACGTGTGTGTAGGTGTTTGGAAGCTATCATGTCAGCTTGTAAGGAACAAAGAATATCTGTGTGTTCCTGTGTCCACTCTCGAACTCAAAAATGAGGTCTTATTAGGTTAGAAAGGGTTTACTTTTTCTGCGTAATCTAAAATGTAAGTTCTGCCAAAATGTAGGTACCCCAATATGGATTGTAAGTTCTTCAGAGTCTTCGGAGGTTAGAGCAGCGTGTACTAGAAATTGGACATTGAGGTGGGCTATTTTCGATTTTTTTAAAGTTGAATTTGTAGCCCTGTGAGGCGAACCCCGAAATTATGTTCTTTACCGTGACATTAAATCATCATCCATCAGATGAATATTGTTGGTAGAGGTAGGTACCTTTGTCCAAATAGGGACCCTTGCTACTAGTCAGGGTAAGGGGGATACACTCCTTAGATAACCCCTGCTCACCCTCTCAGTAGCTTGGCATGAGCAGAAAGGCTTATCCCAAATTCAAATTGTAAAGTATTTGTACCAACACTCACAGTAACTCAGTGAAAACACCACAAATGGACACCACACCAGTTTAGAAAAATAAATCATTTTTATCTAAACTAAACCAGACTACAATGCCAAAAATCCAAAATGCACAGTAAAAAAAAAGACTTTCAAAAGGTTTCAAGAACTTGTACCATAGAAAACTATGGATGCAAGACTTTTTGCCAAAGTACCTGTAGATGTGTGAAGGTTCCAAAGCCAAACAGCCGCAGAGTCGGAAAACAAAGAGGTGTGACACTCCTGAGACCTTGGAGAGGCGATGCAAAAGTTCTGCGACACACAGAGGACGAGTTGCGTCGAATCCAGTCTTGATGAGGAGTGATGCAGCGATTCTTCGTGATGGTTCCGGTTCTCAGGTGATGCATCGGGAAAGCGTGTTGCACAGGTACGATGTGTAGAACTCTGGGATGAGCGATGCAGCGGCGTCCAGCGGCGCAGCGGCAGTCCTCTTCAGCCACAATCCCAAGATGCGTCGATTATTGCATCGGCGACAGGCGCTGCAACGGTTTTCACAGCGGCACAGCGATGCGTGGAAATTCTTCTCATGCTGGGGAGATGTGTAAAAAAAAAGCCACGAGAAGAGCGATGCGTCGATTTCTGTAGTTCTTCAAGCTTCTTTTTTCTTCCAGCTCCCAAACAGCAGCAACAACCCGCATAGGCCAAAACGGGTACAGGCATCTCCTGGCAGGCTAGAACTCCTAACAGCAGAGTTTAGGGGAGCTGGGGGTGAAGTCTTTGTGTCCCAGAGACATTTGAACAGGAGGCCAGCTCCCTTCAGGCCCTTGGAGATCTCCTTCAAGCAGGGGACACAGCCCACAGCAAAGTCCTTCTCCTTTCCTTGGCAAAAGCAGCAACTGCAGGCCAACCCCAGACACACACAGTAAGGACAGTACTTCTCATCAGTCTCTCCAGTTCTCCTCCTTGGCAAAGGTTCCTCTTGAATTCCAGGAATGATCGAAAAGTCTGGAGTTTTGGGTCTGATACTTATACCCCAAAATGTCTTTGTTCTCTTTGTGCAAGGGGCTCTGAGCCTAATTCAAACCAGTTCTGGAGGGCACTCTGCAAGTGCACAACAACATCCTTTCTCAGTGTGAGCCTTGGCTCCAGACACACAACATGGGGGCGGAGCCAGCATTGTGGAAGGCAGGCACAGCCCTATTCAGGTACAAGTGCTACTCCGGCCACCACTCCAAATGCAAGTGAGGCCTTTTCAGGCTAGTGCTGACTCATCCAGACTCCTGGAGCCACTGCACCTCCCCAGCCCCTGTCACTCTAAGCCAGACAGTCAATCCACAAACAGGTAGAGGCACATACGATGGTTGAACAAGAAAATGGCCACTTTCTAAAAAGTGGTATTTTCAAACACACAATTTAAAAACCATCTTTACTAAAAGATGTGTTATTAAATCCTGAGTTCAGAAATACTAAACTCAATTTTTCCATCTGATCCCTATGGGAAGATATGCTTGTAAAACATTACAAAGTATTCCCCATTCTGTCCTATGGGGCAAGATAGCATTTCAATAGTGAAAAAAGAAATTGGCAGTATTTACCTATCCTGACATGTTACACACACGAGGACCTGCAGGTAAAACAAATAGGTCAATCAGGGAGAACCAATCTCAATAACAATTTACACAGAGAGCATATGCTCTTTAGCACTGATCAGCAGTGGTTAAGTGCCCAGAGTCCTATAGCCAACAACAACAGGTCAGGAAAAAATAGGAGGAAGATGCAAAACGTTTGGAGATAACCCTGCAAAAAGGGCCATTTCAAACAAATATCATCTACATAGGACAGTGACTCCTCGTCAAAAGTTTGAAGTAATTCTGTTACCCTGGCTGAGAACAACCCGGGGCTATTCTTATACCCTAGGGGCAGTCTACAAAATTGACGCTGTGAGCCTCAGGCTGAGAATGCTATCAAATATCTGCTTTCAGGCGCTATATTTTGGCAGAAAAATCCATTTGAGATATCTAGTGTTGTTTTATATTTCTTCCGCACAATGTTATTCATTACTGCGGCACTGTGTGCATTCTGTACTGCAAATTTTTTAGTGCAAGTGTTCACATTTCTGTAGTGTAAAACTAGACGGTATGTATTGTCAGGTTTCATTACAGGAAACAAAGGATTGTTCATTGAAGAGGTGTAATTTTGTATTGCCCCCAACTACTCAAGTTGATCTAGGATCGCCCTGACTTGTTTTTTCACTTCTTGTTTTATTAGGTACTGTCTTTGTGGAGTTGGAGTACTCTTTACTGGTATTTCATGGTGGGATGACTCAGCATTCCATCCTACATAGTTACGACATAATGCTGGAGCAAGGGTTACCGTCCACTCCCGCTCATATTCATTTTTTAGTAATACTGGAACGAGGTCAGAACAAGCTGGAAAAAGTACTGTTTCTTCGTTTGGTTTCAGGTGGCCAATCATTTTCAGCCAAAAATATGTCATATCTAAAAGTGAGGTTCTTCCAAAAGAGACCTTTAATTTTTCTGGGTTTGTCCCCCTCCATTTGGAGTGTTATCTCATGTAACCTATGTGGGACAACTACCCTTGTATCACGTGTCTCCATCATGATAGGTCCATTCAACTCCACTGTCACCAGGAATTTTATCAGGTTCTGGTGAGCTATTGTTACTTATGCTGTACTGTCTAGCATCGTTGGAGCCCATTCCCCATTCAGAAGTTGTGTCCTCAGTATCTTGGTCATGTCTCACTTTAAGACCTGCTACTTTAATCTTTTTGAACTGAAGATTTTTTTTCTGTTTATCTTCTTTTTTTGGAAGTATAGTCTACAGCGCTTTGCATGTCTTTGACTTTGTACACTCTTCTTGTCTGTGTTCTGACCATCCATCCCTTTTGGAGTTTTTGGCTGAACCCTGAAAGGAACAAGAGGTACGTGTATCAGCATCCTGATACCTGTCAGGTTTTTTAATGTTATCACGATTTCTAAGGTTATACCTCCTTTCCGAGTGCTCCTGTTGAGGAGACCCACTCCTTGATTATGATCTATTCTTTCTATTCTTTTGTGTTTTATTATTATTATCCCATTTCGTTTTTAAAGAATCAAGCGCTTGCTTGCTGTTATCCTTTTCAAGACCACCATTAGTTGTGGTTTTGTTGCTCTAACCCTCAAATTATCTCTACCAAATTTGGCATGCGAGGCTTCCATAATTTTAGTTAATTCCCACTCCTGCTGTGCAGAAGTGAAAACCCTCAAACGTTGGCGTTTTTTGAGATATCCAAAATGGCATTTGCTCACGCTTAATGGCCATTTTTCCCAAAACCACGTTCAGTGTTTGTGGTGTTATTTTAGTTGCAGTACCTTGTATTTGTGCTTTAGGTGGAACCCTTGTAGGTGTGAGAGTTCTCATAACAATCTGTGTTAAATTTCTATATAATTATATTATTTATTTATGAAGTGGATGTAAGTCGACTACTGGCATTGTGTCAATGTCTGGATGTGGTTTGTAAGCTGCTAGGTCTGTCCAAGTTGCTCCATCTCTTCCAAGCAGACTGAGTCTCACTTTTTCTTTTGTGTGTGGGAGGGAGCCATTAAATCAGTTAATGTGCTCCTGGTGGGTGAGGGGAACTTCAATGTCCTCATATGGACAGTATTTATCTGGTATTTCATCTTCAATGTAAAAATTCAATGTTTTTGTGTGTGCATCTGCTGGTGGGAATTTGACCCATGAAGAGAATACCTCTGTCCTGAATGATCTGTGTGCCTCAATTACGATTGTAACAGTCCCACCTAATGCTGGGACTCCATAGTCTGCTAGTTTTAAAGTAAGAGCGTTCCTAACAGTTTCCAAAATGTTTATTGCCTCTTCTAGCTCTCCTTCTACCACTGATTTCACATGTTTTGCTTGTGCAATTGCGTCTTCATCAGCCATTATTGAAAAAAGTTTAAAGGAAACTGGGATAAGGTTTTATGTACAGCAGGGAACTATTTATCCTTCAAGCTTGATAAACCTACAGCTAATACATAGAATATGCCTACTCAGCTGCAATGGATTTTGTCCCTCCCCACTCCAGATGTCTCTGGATAAATGCGGGTAGGGGTCTCTGAGAACAGCACAACTGAACTACTCAGATTTGACCGTTAAATATGAAGCAAACCATTGTTGGTCGCGCCATGTCGTGTAGTTCCTATAGATCTAAATAGGATCTGCGTGTTTAGACAATGTGAACTATGGGATTGGTATCCAGAATGATTCCAGATACCCCCACAGGATATTTTAGTCTGCAGTCCTGCTATCTCACAGTACCTCTATGCGCTCCTCTTACCAAGGAGTGAATAGTCTCTGGCAAGTACAAACATGACAACTCTGATCTCTCAGGATCATGGAATCAGAACAGTACTTTTCGCTCAGTCACTCTTTGTCACTTCGTCTCAGAGAAATACACAGGATAAACGGTGGGGACGTTTTTCAATAAGCATTTATTGAACCAGAGTCATTCTAGTGTAAAATAGGTGTGCTGAAACAACCATAAGACAGAAACAGATATAAATGATTATAAGCACCAATAGAGTAAAAGGATGGTAGATTCCTACCATAGTGCTAAAACAATGATTACTGGCTTGTAAAAAAAATACATGACAATAATAAGGCAAACAACTACGATGCAACCCTACCTAGATGTACCCAAGTGTACTTAGCATGTATGTAAGTGTAGAGCCAAGAATCCCCTAGGATAAAGCCAACACCATTACCTGAGGTGAGAGAAAAGCCAACACCATTACCTGAAGTTAGAGACTGTGGGACCCTGTCTTGGTCTCGAGATGGACACCCCGCAAGCGCAGTCAGACCACTGCAACCTGGAGTGTCTGCTGCAGGAACCTCAGTGTTTTGCGTCAGTTTGTCAGCATGGAACTCCTTTTTTTCTCCTCTGTCTGCATCAGCAAAGATTTGGGGTATATATACCCAAAGTGTTACCCTCAGGGGATCTACCTTGCTGTGTCATCTCGGACTAGGATGACGGAATCCAAGCTTTATTTTGAATTCTCTTTGATTAGTTTCTTTTTGTTTTTCCAAATCTACCCTAATTTCTGAAAACTACTGGATGTCTGAAACCATATCTGCAGTAATGGAGTTTGCGCTCGCCAACTTGGAAGGTTACATTGTGGCTGAACAGATCTGCAAGGTAAAAGAACTACTAATGAAGAAGGACACCAAAATGTTGGAGCTGAAGAAAGCTATGAGGGCCTGGACAGAGGTCCACCGGTTGGTGACAACCACAGAGAAGCAGGATAATATTGATGAGCAGGATCAGCCCTGAAATGTATTCTTCAGTGGAGGAGGATGACCCCTCCCCTCAATTGAGCACCCTGCCAGAGCACGAAGCAGTGTATCCTCACATGGCCTGTCCCCAGAGGAGCTGGTGGACAGGGAGGCAGAGAGGGTGAATCAGCTATTGATGGGCAATTTAAAAATGGAGAAAGAACTATCACTGGTGTAAAAGAAACTCGTTTTGGTGTGCTTGTCTCATGAAAGGAGCTTAAAAGAGGCAAAAACTACAGATTCCAGCAGCATTGGTGGCAGGATACAATCAGTGTCTGAAGAGAAGAGGAAGGTCTATATCCCCAAAGACCTGGGCCCAATTATGTGGTGCGAGATGACACTGATAAATGTTTTTCAGCTTACGAGGGTACCCTGAGAGTAGAGGAAATCCCAGAGAAACCCTGGGGGTGGTCTGTAGAAGCACATGCCTCTAGTGCAGAGGAAACTTGTCTTACCCTAGAAATTGATGACTAACCCAGGTACACCCTCATGAAAGCCATTCCTTCTAGCAAAATTTGGCCTGACCCCTGAAAAGTATCGCCAGAGTTCAGCGACAGCCACAAACCCTATCTTGGGTAGACTTAATGGATAGTTGATGGGCAGAAAAGTTAATGATTACAATGAGCTGCACAACTTGGTTCTCAGGGATCACATGTCAATATTTGTTTTACAGAGCTGTGCCAGCCCCTAGTAGGCAGCTAGCTGACTGACCCCACTAAGCTTTCTGAGAGGCAGATCTCTGGATCTTCACCAGAGTGTCCAAAAGGCATCTGGGGGTAACTCCCAAATGGGTCGTCAAGGGTCCCACCAGAAGAAAGAGGGGGATAAAAGCGCAAAAGTAAGAAGTTCTGAAAAAGTCCCAAAAATAATTCCTACGGGAACAGGGGCATCCAATCCCAAGCTGACCCAAAGAAGAAGGTACTCTTTGATAAACAGACAGGGAGGTTTGTCCTTAATTGTGCGTATATGGGCACTCCAAGGGAGACACCAGATGTTACAAGAGGGCATAGCCCCTACCGGTGGGCAGGCACCAGTATCAGCGAGCAAAGCCTTTTCGGAGGAGGTGGTCCCAGTTACATTTAGGGAGCAGGCAGAAGTGACCCTAGTGTCCTTGGTGGCTAAGGGGTAGGTGCCAACAGTCCATATGCCTGTAAATATGTCTAGATATAAGCAGTAGGTCACCATCAGTGGACAGTGGGTGGAGGTTCTGAGGTACACATGCACCAATATGACTACTGTAAGTTGTTAGCTGGTGTTCTCCGAGCAGGTCCTCCATAACACATTACACCACGGCATAGTCTCGGACAACAGTGACAGTCACCTACCGGTGGCTCTGGTTTGGTATGAGTGGGGGGGTTCATGTTCTCTAAAAGAAGCCATATGCCCTGCTATGTCTATAGATTGTTGAGCAATGACCTGGAGCACACTATCTGAAAGGAGGTAGAGCTCAGATAACACTTGGATATGTTGGGATGGTCTTAACAGGTCTGCATGACCACAAGGTCGATGGCTGCCCGGAACGTGTTTCAAGGGTTCCTGGAACAATGGCCCAGACAGCTGCCACGAAGAGTAAAGGCAAGGCACATGGGAAACCAGCCGCTGAAGTTCCATGGGTCCTGGTTGATGGGGCACCTGAGGAGAATGATTCTCAGCCTACTGTGGATGATTTTTCCTCCCACTTTGACCTGCCTGAGCTTGCTGGGTGGCAAGTTGAGGCAAGTTGAGGATGGCCCACCAGGGAGGAACCCTTTCAAAGTGCAGAAAGAGTGCCAGGCTCTAGAGGGCTTGAGGCAGCAAGCTGCGGCACAGGCAGCAGATTATACTTCTGGAGATCACCTTATCTATTGGGAAAATAACCTCCTACATAGAGAGTATAAGGTTCCTGGACTGGGGACAGCCCACTAGCTGGTGGGCCCCCATTGTTACAGGGCCTTCCTGTTGGGTCTGGCCCATGACATTCCCCTGGTAGGACATCTGGTGCAAGACAAGACCTTTGCCAGGCTTGTTGCCCACTTATATTGGCCCCAGATGAAGACAGCCTTGGATGCATTCTGTAGGTCCTGTCCAACCTGCCAGGCTAATGGGAAGTCAGCAAAAAAGCTCAAGTCTCCCTGATCTTATTACCTTATGTTGATACTTCCCTTGAGAGGGTGGGCATCAACATTGTTTATCCCTTGTACCCCAAGGCAGCTTTAGGCAATAGGTTCATCCAGGTGGACCACACAACTCGCCACCCAGAGGCTATCACTCTGAGGTCAGTGACTGCTCCTGCAGTGGCCAGGACTCTGATGGGAATTTTTACCCATGTGGGGGTTCACCAAAGAGGCAGTGTCTGACATAGGCACTAAGTTCATGTCAGCTTACATTAAGTTCATGTGGGATGAGTGCGGAGTGACTTATAAGTTCTCAACACCCTATAATTCCCAAACCAAAGGGCTTGTGGCAAGACTGAATAAGACTCTTAAAGGCAAGATAATGGGCCTGCCTAAGTCAATGAGGCATCCGTGGGGCATCCTCCTGTCATGCCTTCTCTTTGCCTACAGGGAGGTGCCATAGAAGGAGGTTGGGTTTAAACCCTTCAAAACCCTCTATGACCACCCTAATAGGGGACATCCCAATCTTGTCAGAGAGATGTGTTAGCAAGCTCCCAGGAAACTCACTCAGGGTATGGTCTGCTACATGCCGACCCTCAGCATCCCTATGCATTGCTTCTGGAAGAAGGCGAAAAGCAATCTTGAGGCCAGTCAAGAAGTTATAAAATTCTAATATGACCAGAAGGCCACTCTGGTAAAGCTTCAACCAGGCCATAAAATGTGTGTTATGTAGCCCAGAGCTCTCCAGGATCACTGAAAATGCCATTTCATCCTAGCAAATGAAACCTTTTGCTAGCTCCATAACTTCCATTTTAATACATATATGTCAGCCCTAGGGTAGGCCCTAGGCAGCCCGGAGGGCCGAGTGAACTGTATTTGAAAAGTTGGACATGAACTTTAAAGTTTTGCATGTACTGGTAGTGAACAACTGCAAGCCCTACGTCTCCCATAAGATAAGATTGTAGTTACGTTATTACATTTAATAAATTGACCTAGCTGATAACTGTGATGCAACTAATAGTCTTTTTTGTTATCCACTCGTCTATTTTTTCAATATACCCTGGACCACTGGGAATAAAGTAATTATCAGAGACCCAGAGGTATTTTTAACACACCACTTCATCACACGTACACGCAAAAAAAACAGCTCCACTGTAATCAGGTGTTGCAGCACAGCTGAGTAGCACTCAGCTACTCAGCCAGAAACCCAATGATGAAGCATGATACCAATGAAGCATGATGCCAACTAGGTTGGTGTGTGAGGGTTCTTCTATAAAACCCATGCGGTGCCAGGCACTGCATTATCGGACAAACTGCTAGACAGGTACATCCCAGTTGTTTATCAATATTTTCCTGCCGTAGCCATTTAGCCCCTTTAGCATGTCCCAGGGTTACATGACTGCGTGTAGCTGACAGTTGGACTTTGTGCATTCCTCCTAGACAGCCACACACAATAGAGAGCTAAGGTGTGCTTGGAAGGACATCACTTGCTGGATGCGAGGGCGGTGCTGGGCCCAGCCCTACTTGTACTTGTATAGGCTACATCCTGCCTCCATATAAAGGGCTGCATACTCCCTGTAGCTAGTCTGGAGCCAGTTAAGGGAAGGCAGGATGCCTGGGGACTAAAAGGTAAAGCTCTAGACACGTCTATAAATTCCAGAGCAAGAGTAACAGGTATAAATATTGGACCTCAGACACTTCCTCTTTAGTACACTTCTGGACCTGTGAATACTCTGCCAGACAGAAAGATTGATGTCTTGTTGAAAGGGCTGCCACTCTGCCGGACTGCTACTCTGACAGAACTGCTGCCCTGCTGTGCTGACCTGCGTGGGTAAGAAGCAATGTACCTACATCTGTTGAACCCAGTACCCCAGAGTGCCACCAAGGGCTAGTTGGCTGGCCTCCTGGCTTGCATCTTAAGTACAGAAGCTCCTACAGGTGTGAACACAGGACTTGGACTCTGCAACTTGTGAGTTTACCCTGCAAGTAGTGCCAGGACCCTTGGAAGTGGGCCTAAGGTGCTCTGCCAGCCTCTGTGGTCGAAGCCGAACTGAAGTATCTCCTTTGCTGCATGGCTCAACCTTGAGCAGAACCATTGCATTGCTGCTGCCTAGATCAGACCAGTCACAAAGACCCTCATTAATTTTGCAGCGTGCAGCCCTTTTGGAACCACTGCAGCGTGACACATCTTTGGCACAGCACCTACCATCCCTTATCTATGGCAGCCTCGACGATGCCACCCGACTCCGCATTGCAGCCTCTCAACTCCTTGGAACTGATGCATTGCCCGGAAGCATCCTCAATGCCGGACTTCCACATCTTGGAACACGATACAGATTCTCGCAATGCTCTGTAAACCAACAGTTAAGGTACTCTGTTCAGTGGTCCTAATTGGGTCCCTGTAGCTGGCCCATGCTCTGTCATTGTCAGCCTGAACTTTTGACTTTGTCTCAGTCTGGTGTGACAAGATGTCTACAGTTGGTGCTTTGTGTTTTTGGTGCTATTCATACTGAAATCTTTAAAATTGATTGTCTCTGTGTAGTGATTAGATTTTTGTCGTTTCGGTCTTGTTTTATTTATTAATAATTTCTCTATATTTCAAATTTTTTTGGGGGGACTTTAGTGGTGTGTTTTCACTGTGTGTTCTTTGAAGTGTTGGGCAAATATTTTTCACATTGCCTCTGAGTTAAGCCTGACTGCTAGCTGCCAAACTGACCAAGGTTGGAGCATAGGTTAATATAGGGTGTGCATATAACTTCACCCTGCGAAGAATTGTGGTTGCTGCTTGAGAAGGGTCACGCCCACCTCAAACAGTAACCCAATTTCTTACACTCATCAAAAGTAGTGCTGGGTGTAGTTTGCGAGATAGCGCTTTGCGAAGCTACGCAAAGTGCACTTCCCACTACACGAGCTTCGCGTTGCACTACGCGAACTGCGTAGTAGCATGTTCGCACTGTGCAAGATGCTGTTTTCAATGATTGCACAGTGCGAGCTGTAGTTTTTCTGCCGCTCGAGGAGATTTTTCCTCGAGCTACAGCTTTCTCAACGCGGACTGGTAGTTTCTCATCGCGACCGGTCTCAAGCATTCGTGACCACTCGCAATGAGAAAACAGACCTCCCCGCGTTGAGAATCTCGCAGGGAGGTTTATTTTCCACGCTCGCGATCAGCAACTTGATGTTGCTGATCGCGAACGAGGAAAAAGCCTCGCCAGGATGTAATTTTGCTTCCTCGCGGTCACTAACTTGTTGTTGAGTACCGCGAGCAAGCAAAAAATGACCGCTGCGCTACGCTATGCTATGCTACGCGTGTTCGCACTGTGCTACGTGCAGCTCGCGTAGTGCGAAGTTGCGCAAACTTCGCAAACTACACGAGCACAGCGTCATGCTTTGCCCAGGCCTAATCAAAAGTGGAATACAATGAAGTTAATGGGCCTGATTCACCAAAGTAAAGTTAGATTTTTGCTTTAAGTTTATATCAAAAGTCTAACTTTACTACTTTTTGGTCTCACAAAGGTAAGTTACTAGTAGCATCTTTACCTCTGCACTCAGTGTGAACATTAAGCTTCCCTCCTCAACACAGCTCATTATATCCCAACCGCCTTAAGAGTAATGTCAAATCTTAAGGACCCTTCCAAAATTAAAGGGACAGTGTTAACTAGAGCGACATTATTCATGGTCATCCCTGAGGAGTAGCCTTGGGGAAAACGCCCATGCATTCATTGGAAGACTAAACTATCTCTCATGGCCTGGGGCCTTTTATTATCTCAGGCAAAATGGTGTTCAAACACTAGAGGTTAATTTTCTTATGTGGGCCATTGTACGTAGCAGGGGATGGGTTAAAGTGTCTAACCCATGGAGATTGCATTCCACGGGATGTTGTTATTTAGCCCTGTTTTCTGGGTAGACGAGCAGAAGATCCTTTGCTGTTCTTTCTCAAAAAGGTGACTCTGTAGTTTGTCCTGATTTCCTTCCAGTTATTCAATTGCAAACCATCACATGTCATTCGGTGTGTGGCCTACCTTCAGAACATTCTTGTGGTGTTTTGTCTGCACCTCTCTTTGCGGTGATGTTTGCAGATCCTGGTTTTAGTTTTCCAGCTGGTCGTTCTTATATAGTGATGCTGGTAGGAGCTTGTAATCATGTATATTAAATTCATTGAATTGCAATTTGTTTGTTTCTTTATTATCCAGAGCTTGCCAGGTTCAAGATTCAGCGTCTTTGTATTTGTGATCCGATTGCATACGGTGCAATTGACATAAGCATAATGACCCACTACGTCTGATAGACCCCAGCTATTCAATACAGTGTTCCTCTGTTCAGAAGGGCTTTTGGGGCATGTGGAGACTAGGCACTCCTTCAGACATTTCACTCTATTCAACCGCATGCGCGCTGCGGCGATTTTCGCGCTGCGCGGCTTTTATTGAAAAAGCCGCGTTACATGACGAGCTCAGCTCGTCATCAGCGTGCGAGCGGCGCAACTGATGACGAGCTGAGCTCGTCATCAGCGTCGAAGTGGTTAAGGAGAATAAGGGTTTCTCCTAGTTCAGTTAATCTGTTTGTAGTATGCCCCAATGCTTGTTTATTACCTTTGTCTCTTGATTAGAAATGGTACTGTAAGTTGTGACACAAGACAAAGGTATAGCGCCAGTCATTCTGGTCTGTTCCTCTAACAGGGCATCCCTGTTTTGATTGTGTTTCAGAGTAATCCTTATGATTTACCTGGAGAGTTACGCTCCCGTAACTTCTCTGTGAGGGACTTTGCTTGTGCATTGAAGTCTTCAGTTTTAGTGCAGTTCATCCTTAGTCTAAAAAATTGCCCATAGGGTAAATTCTCCTGATTTGCGTTACAGTGGAAACTGCCAAATCGGAGTTTTTTTGTCTCTGTGCTTCTGGTAAGTTATTTTATGTAGTCTGCCGTCCTCTGCAAATATGGTCACATACAAAAAAGTAATCGTTCTGGTATTTACTGTGTATGTGCATTTCACATTTGTATCACAGCCATTAATGCATTCCAAAAAGGGGTCAAATGACTGTCTCTGTCCATTTCAGATAATCAAAATATCATATATATATATATATTGTTTCCATAGTTTTATTCTTCCTCTGTAGATGTTGGTAACACCCAAGATTTGTCTTTCTTTAAAGTTGAACACATAAAGTCCCGCCACACTACGGGCAAAGGTATTCCCCACTGAAGTTCCGAATGTTTGCAGGTAGCGTGTCCCTTCAAACTTGAAAATATTCCTCATAAGGGCAAAAGGTGCACAGTTCCTTATGAATCAACACATGGTGTGGTATTCCGAAATTGCTTAATCCAAGGCATCCCTGATGAAGGTCATAGTTTTCTCCTGCAGAAGGCTGGTGTACAAACTCTGCGGAGGCTCATCAAAATATTATTCTCCGTGTCAAAATCAACATCTTTGAGTACATTTTGCAGATCATTGGTGTCCTTTAAATAAGTGGTGGTGCCTTGCACTAAGGGTTTCAAGGCAAAGTCACAAAACTGTGAAAGTGGTTCGAGGAGGTAGCCTATCCCCAAAACAATTAGGAGTCCCAGTGGTGTAGTCGTGTCTTTGTGACTCTTAGGGAGTCTATAGAAATACAGTATTTTAAGATTATTGGTGCAGAGAAAGTCTGCCTCTTTTTAGAGATGTCACCTTTAGATTCTGCCTCTTCTACAAGACTCTTTATCTCGTTTTTCAGTTGTGGAGAGGGGTCTAGGGGTGTCATCCTATAGTCTTTCTGGGGCGTGGCTTGACCGTCATCGGGCATGGACGCGTGAGCTGAGAGCGCCGTGTCGGCCTCGACATTTCTCCTGTTTTGGCGACCCCCCTGGCGGTGATTGCGGCTCCGAGGGGGTCCCCCTGGCATAGAGAAGACCCTGTATACCACCCGAGTTGGAGATGGGGGCTCTGGCTGCTGCTGGGTCGGAGATTGCTGTTGCTCTGCCCAGCGAGGTCCGGCCATCTTGCTTGCGGCCTGTGGAGGGCCTTTTATCCCCGGCCTCGCGTGACCAGGAGGCCGCCGGGAGGGACCAGCACCCTGGCAGCAGTGGGACTCCATGCCGTGGAGGGACGCGGGTGCCGCTTGACCTGGAGCGGACTTCCCGGCACGGGCGGCCGATCACCATACCTGACGCCTTCGGGTGTAACGTCCGAGACGCTGTGGATCGTTGGCGAGGACCTCGGGAAGCGAGGTGAGCAGAGCGGCCCGGGAGTCACCATAGTGAGGGGCGCCGGCTCCTGTTGCTGGACGTCGGAGCCTTCAGACGGTGAGGTGCCCTGCGACGTCTGCGCCCTGACCCAGGGGCCTACCGACGAGCATCGCGAGGGACCCTCCCGAGACAGGCGGGATTCCGCCTCTGACCTTGGCACTGCAGATCGGCCGCGGGTCGGTGAGGCCTGGTCGGACAGCACTGAAGGCACCTCGCGCACAGTGGGTTTTTCCTGGTGCCCTACCCGGGCAGAACCCCCCCCCCCTTCGTGCCTCTGCTCCCTGTGTGACTGCCTAGCGGGAGGTCTGGACCGCGGTAGAACGACACCGGTTGTGGGAGCCCCTTCTGGCGCCAAGGCCTGGTGATTGGTGGCCCGGAACATTGCTGGACGGCGGTGCTGGGGAGGCCCCGGAGCACCTGAGGCGGCCACCCAGCTGATTGGCGGACACTGTGGAGGGGGCGATTCCCTCCCCCCCTGCATCGTGGGACATCACCTTAGGTACTGACTCACTCCCGGGGCGTTGGGACTGGCAGCTTCACCTGACGGTGGTCGCGGGACCCCGACGGGGATGGCCTTGGCTTGCTGGGCAGAATATTTGGAGAAGCGGTGGCGGCGTACGGAAGCGGCTTCCCCTGGCTGGGACGAGGGCGGCTGGGATAGTCGGAACGCCGTTACGGCAGGAGGCAGCCCTATCCTGGGGAACCCACGGTAGATGATGGGTGAAATCACTTTCCTGACCAGCGGTGGCCAATGACCTCCCCTGCACCCTCGCTCCCTGGGTGACTGCTTGGTGAGGGGCCTGGGCCACTGCGGTGCAACGCTGAGTGAAGCGGCCTTTTCTGTTCCTGCAACCTTGACATTGGAGGCCGGGGCCGCCGATAGCCGGTAGTGTTGGGGACGTCCCAGAGTGTCAGCAGCAGCAGTACGATGGAAGGGTGAGCACGGTGGAGACGGTGCTTCCTCCCCCGTCCCCTGCGTCATAGGGCACCTTCTCTGGTACCGACCTTAATCAGCAGAGTTGGGACTGACAGGTCCGCCTGGATGGGGGTACGGGACCCCAGCGGGGATGGCCTTGGCATGTCGGGCGCAACATTTGGAGAAGGAGTGGTCGAAGTGATGGTAGCCGCCTGGTGGGGATTGCCCTGGCTGGGAAGTGGGCGGCCACAGTGATCTGGTCGCCGATGCAGCAGGGGGACATCACACCTTGAGGTACTCCGGACGGTGACTGGTGGGGTCGCGACCCTGACCGGCTGTGACTGGTGACTCGAGCTCGCATTTTGCATCCAGCGGGCTGGGGGATCATCCTGTGGGGACGTTGACCATCCACGACTGCGGAGCCAGCTGAGGATCACTGGTGCGCATGGCCGTGCGCCTGGGGGGCGGGACTGGAGGTGCCTAGATCTTGCTCTTGGTACTAGAGGCCTGCCTTGGGTCTGGACTATGTGGAAACCACACCAGAAACCGGGGGCGACACCGCCTGACCCGGCTGAGGACTCACTCGAGGGACATGAGCAGGGCACGACTGGAGGCCCACTCTCAGGGCTGCAACAACAACAGCTGGACCAGATCCTAAAAGCCATCTCAGACACGAAAGAGGCACTGCGCAATGATATCGCACAAGTATCGACGAGCCTAGGATTACTGCGGGCAGGTCATGGCAAGCTCGCCGACCGTGTCAAAGGTGCGGAACTTGCACTGGAGGAGCTGGGACCGGCCCAGAAGGCGACGGATGCCACGGTGGGTGACCTATTGCGCAGAGTGCAGCAGCTGGAAAAGAGAGCCGAAGATGCGGAAGGGCGCAATAGGCACAACAACATACGGGTAGTGGGCCTACCCAAAAAAATCGAGGGGGACAATATAGTCTCTTATCTGGAAACATGGCTGCGCGATGTAGTTGTCCCCGAAGGACTGACATCATTCTACACGTTGGAGAGGGCCCACCAGGTGCCTGCCCGACCTCCAGCATTGGGTCGTCCGGGTCGTCCCCCCCGCCCAGTGGTTGCACGCCTGCTGCACTTCAGGGACCGCGACCTCGTCCTAAGTAATGCCCGGGCGTCTGGCCCATATCGAGTGGACAATGCCTTAGTCTCTCTTTACCCTGACTACTCTCAAGAGGTCCAGAGGAGCCGCTTTTCGTTTCTGGCTGTCAAGAGGGCCCTTCGAGAGGAGGGAGTGCAGTACTCTCTTCTATTTCCGGCACGCTTGAAGGTGATGGTGGACGGGACCACGACCTTTTTTGACACACCGGAAGAGGCATGGCACTGGCTTGAAACATATCGTGCAGGCACAGACGGCGCTTGGAAGTGGGAAAAGACAGTCGAAACACAACCGAGACCTCGTAGGAACCGTCGCACCCGGAAATGTACACTGAACAACAGATCACCGTCGACGTCACAGACGGAGTTGGAGAGACAGGCAGCTTTGCAGGCGGTCTCCGCCATATCGGGGGCTGTGAACAGTTGGGTCAGTTGGAGATGTTTTGCACTTTTTGATTGGGGATGTTTGGGATCTGGGAGCACTGCCAGCGTGCCTACTTGGGAGAGGGGACAATTGTGTCTTTGTGGATTCAAGTATGGGGACCCGCCTTCAACTGAAATGCATCACCTGGAACGTGCGGGGGCTGAACTCCATGAGGAAGCGATACAAGGTCCATGCGTATTTGGTGCGCAGAGGGGTTCAGGTGGCCTTTTTGCAAGAGACCCATATTGTTCAGGCTGAGGGGCGGGCGTTGCAGCGTAGATGGAAAGGCCAATTGTTTTATACTACTTATTCTGCATACGCGCGGGTTGTTTTAATCTGGATACGGGCAGGTGTTCCTTTCCAGCCTTTGACTAGAGGGACGGTTTGTGGCGGTGCAAGGGAGATTGGATGGAAGGGACGTGGCCCTGTGCAGTGTGTATGCCCCGAATGTGGAACAACCGGCCTTTTTCTCGCGTTTGTCCGGGAAGCTGGCGTCCCTCCTGACTGGCACAGTGTTCTTGGGGGATGATTTCAACTCTGTCACCGATGTGGATTTAGATCGTCGCGACCTCTGTTGGCCCAATCAGCGGTATGTCGTCTAGCAAAGGTGAGGAAAGATTGGCAGGCCTCCTGGGGCCTGGTTGATACTTGGCGGTCGCACCATCCGACTGATAGGGACTACTCGTTTTTTTCCATACCACATCGTCTGCATGTGCGTATTGATAGTAACCTCTGTTCCCCGGAAGCCCGGGTATGTCCTACCATAGTGAGTATCTAGCAAGGATGATATCGGATCACAACCCTTGTCTGATAGCGGTGCGGTGGACGGCGCAGCGTCAGGTGATCCCCACATGGCGTTCGAGCCCTCTGACTCTGGAGGACCCCGTTTTTAGCGCCGAGGTCCAAGATAGTATAGAACACTACTTCACTGAAAATGCGGGCACGGCGTCCAGTAGGGCCCATGAATGGGACGCGTTCAAAGCCGTGGTGAGAGGCGTGTGTATCTCCTCTACGACGGGCGTCCGCAAGACTTTACTGCGGGATATATACCGAGAGAATGATCGGTTACGTCAAGCTGAGAAGGCGAGCCATGTCAATGCAGCGGACCACGGAGTGGTCGCGGAGGCGCGTGAGGCGATGGCTACTCAGGTTGAGCGGCTACGCTGTCTTGATTATAAGGAGTATTTAGTACGGGCTCACGTGGAGAGGGACAAGGTGGGGTCTTTACTAGCATGGCTGGTGAACCCGGCGGGTACCCCGATCTTGTCTCTGAACACGGCGACCGGGGGCCTAGTGTATTCCCAGAAGGAGATTAATGAGCAATTCCTTAACAACTATACTTCACTGTACCGGAGCACGATTCCGGACCTGCCAGAGGGGCTGCATGATTTCCTTTCGGCAGCCCAGCTTCCCCACTTGGACCCGGCACAGGGAGACAAGTTAGGCGAGGCTGTCTCCCTGAGTGAAATAAGGGCCGCGATTAAAACCATGGCGAGGCGTAAGACGCCAGGAGCCGATGGTCTCCCAGTAGTGTTTTATGCGAAATACGTCAATCTCCTAGCGCCGTGGCTGCAATTGATATACCAAGAAGCATGGGAATTGGGCAGGCTACCTACAACTACCAGAGAGGCGATTATTATACCGCTGTTGAAGAGGGGTGTAGATGCCTGCTTATGCTCTGTATACCGACCGCTCTCGATGCTTACGGTAGACTACAAGATTCTCAGTAAGATCCTCGCGACCCGGCTCTTAGAACATATGATGACCCTGGTACATCCGGACCAGGCGGGCTTCATTCCCACTAGGAACACGGCAATGTGCATATGTCGGCTGCTCAGGGTTATGGAGGGAGGCTGCGATAATGCCCCGAGTGCGGCTGTGCTTTCGGTTGAAATAGAAAAGTCCTTTGATAGCGTGGAGTGGCCCTATCTGTTTCGGGTCCTGAGCGAGTTCGGCCTGGGAGACTGGTTTATACAATGGACCACGCTGCTGTATAGCTCTGCTACCGCCAGGGTCAGGATGGGACCGACCATATCAACGGCGTATCCGGTGGGGAGGGGCACCCGACAGGGCTGTTCTTTATCCCCATTGTTATTTGCTCTTGCGATTGAGCCACTGGCCGCACATGCTCAACTGGGGAGGTCGTACGAAGGGCTGTCGCTGCGGGGAGAGACCCATTATATTTCCCTGTATGCTGATGAGCTCCTGATGTTCTTATCGGGAGTGCGCGAGTCACTGCGAGGTGCCAGAGCGCTGCTTCAGAGGTTTGGGGACCTATCGGGCCTGCGTGTCAATTAGAGTAAAACTTGCCTATTTCCATTGGCCCCAGATGGACGGGAACCTCCGGTGGAAGAAGGTTTCAGATGGGAACCCCATTGTCTACCTTACTTGGGCACGCGTATTTACCATGCACAGTCTGATCTCTTGGAGGGTAACGTGGGCAAGGCGATAAGAGGCCTCCGAGGGAACATAGACTTTTGGTGTGCCCTCCCCCTGTCGGTTGCGGGACGGGTAGCGCTCTTAAAAATGGTGGCACTGCCGCGCTTGCTCTACTTCTTCCGTACTTTGCCTGTGTGGATTCCAACCTCGGTCTTCCGGACGCTCAGGTCCTTGATCACAGGTTTTCTCTGGGGCCCGGGCAGGCGGCGAGTGGCACTGAACACCCTGATGCGATCGCGGGCGGAAGGGGGGTTGGTGGTACCTGACTTCAAATGGTATTATTTGGCGGCGCAGCTGCAATGGCTCACGCAGGCAATAGCTAGGGAGGTCCGAGGTCCCAAAGGACCGTGCGGCAGGGCGATTCCTCGACATGTCTAGTCATTTATAGTCCTTCAGCAAAAGCCCGATCTTAACCAACTTACCCTTGAAGAGCGCACTCTTCGCTTATGCTGGAATCGGAGTCAGAAGCGGGTGGGTTGCTCTCATCTGTACGCCCCGGAGATAACGCTAGGCATGTGCATGACCCTTGCTCATGGGGGTGATTGGTCCACGCTAATAGTTTGGGAGGACCTCGGACTCCATATGGTGGGGGATTTGTACAGAGATGGTTCATTGTTGTCCTTCCGGGAATTGCAGAAGCTATTTGAGCTCCCGCGGGGAGATTATTTATTGCACGCCGCATTGGTGGGGGGACAGCAGCGCCACTGGAAGATGGGGTTGCAGGAACCGCCGACTTCGCCGGGTTGTCAATATGTCACTATGGCGGCGGGTAACTTTTAGGCTGTTACGTGCCTCTATCGATGCCTGACGAGCTTCCACCCCTGGATACCCTGAAAGGCAAATGGGAGGCGGATATCGGCAGACCCATACCGGAGACGACGTGCCCTCAACTGTTGTGCCGTGCTTGGAAAGGTACGCGCAATGCCCGGTTCCAGTTGGTACAGTTTTTTACGCTACATAGGGCGTACGTGACCCCAGCCAAGATCTCGCAGTATTTTGGTGTTTCCCACTCGACGTGCCCGCGGTGTGCCACGGACGGCGCTGATTTTATGCACATGTTCTGGTCATGTACTGGGTTGGGATCCTACTGGGAGGAGGTGGTGACGTGCCTGAATCAAGAGACAGGGCGGACATTAGAGGTGGAGATGGCAACTTGCTTGTTGCTCTGGTTCCTGCACACTCCTGCTACTAAGGTCACTAGTAAGTTCTATGACGTGGGGCTGATCATGGCAAAAAGGGAACTTACTATGCATTGGAAATCCAAGAGGTGGCAGACACGTTTTTAGGCCAGGGCGAGCAGCGAAGGGACGCTCCGACTGCAACTCGCTAGGCGCTCCGCTAATGAAAAGGCGCTGGCAACAGCTAGGGCATGGGAAGCTCTGGTGGTCGAGCTCCACGCTCCCTCTGCGGAGTCTGAGGATGAGGAAGGGGGAGAGCGCACAGGGCCTAGTCAGGGGGACCAAGCGCCAGCACCAGACAGATAGAGAATGTATGTTGCGAGGCAGTGATGTACGAATGAGTGGATAGAGCATTCTGTTGCGAACCAGGGTTGGTGCTGTTTGTGGATTGAGCTGTGAACATGTGGACCCATCTGTCTTCACGGAGACACTCCGATTTGTTTCTTCGCCTGCATCTTATTTGTGTAGCGGGTCGTGCGACTGGATGGTCGGCGGCCCTTATTGTGATTGATTGCAGTGGGACACGCTGGCAGGGGGTGGGGGGTAAGGGGAGGGAATGTTGGGCTGAAGGGAGGGAGGGCCATTAATTTGATACTAGTTTATTGGCCTATGGCAGCATGAGCCATCTGCGATATGGCGGCCCTGGGATGACTACCTCAATTGGTTTAACTGCGAAGAAAACTAATAAAAACGTTTTAAAAAAAAATCATCCTATAGTCTTTCTTGTCATTAAGGAGTTGCTTGCACTCTGCCCTGTAGTCCCCCTCTCCTGTAAGACCACGCCACCCCTTTATTGGCCTGTTTTTATGATAATGGTATCATCCTATTGTGGCTCCTTCAAAGCTTTCACAATGTGGTAAAAAACGTGTTGTAAAAGCTGTTTCTTGTTGGAGTGGAGTATATTTCTGCCTTTGTGGTGACCATTGTTGAGATCTATTGTTTCCTCTTTGCTTACTCCTAAAACTCTCCTTACTTAACACACATCCTGTGTCTGCTGAGTACCCATCGGAAGAGTTGAAATTCGCCAGGTCACCCTGTTTCTCCATAAGGGTGTAGGACAGGTCTGAATATGGGGATTTCTTA
Organism: Lissotriton helveticus; assembly: GCF_964261635.1. Classification (NCBI taxonomy): domain Eukaryota; kingdom Metazoa; phylum Chordata; class Amphibia; order Caudata; family Salamandridae; genus Lissotriton; species Lissotriton helveticus. The sequence goes on from NC_136057.1 coordinate 688,965,241, forward strand.
ATGTAAGAGAACCATTTGAGGTCTTTTTGGAAAGTTTGTATTTTTGACTGTGTCAAATAGTCCTTATATTCTGTCATTTCTTTATTCACTTCATCAAGTTTTTTCTTAAATTACGTAAATGTGGGTTTAAAATGGTTCTCCGTGGCCTTGCTCTCTATTACCGTGGCGTCTGACAGCCGCTTGGCTGTTTTTATAATTAGAATTGCCCAGTCCCTGGTGCAATGCCATGCTATATGTGCCCAGTTCCTTCTAAAACAAGCCTCCTCTCAGAAGACCCAGGGTGCATTACTCACTATCAAACCTCTTTGGGCTGTGTTAGATCTCAAATATTCCATCAGTAGTACATCATTCAATATGGTCCTTATTCAATTCTGTTTCTTTCTCGAGTATCCAAATCTTTTGTTTATTAATTGTCTGAGCTAAGTTAATGTCTAAAAGAAGAGGTGGACCAGACAAAATCTGGTTCACATCATCTTCTGCAAAGGTCAAGCCATAGACTTCTCTCATGAGGGGGAGGTGCTTTAATTCCCTTTGACTGTAATACACCAAATGTATGGATAGTGCATTGCCTAAATACTCTACATCTTTTTCTGTTCGCCTTGGCATCCTATGCTCCACCGACCTCAGCTGATCCCCTGGCATTCTGAGCTACTCTCCACATCTGACAATTTGTGCTGCACCCACTGGCACCCTTCTATGCTCACTCTGCGGTGTTACCCACCCTGTCCTGGTCCTCCAGCACTTTACTCTAAACAAAAGAGAGAGTGAGAAGAGATAGGAAAGACTATCCTTTTTTACCTTATTTCAGTCCAACAAAAAGATCAAGCTTGTTACCATGCCATTCAACTGACATTCATGTTACTTAACTGATGTCTCTGAAAAAACATTCTTTTATAAAAATATCACTTGTTCACGTCAGCATGCCCGCTACACCACACAGGACCTAAAGACAATCTGTGGTTAAGTTCTGTGCTGGGCTGTTACCTAGTGGGGGGCAGAACAGTAGGGCCCACTGAGAAAGCTGCTTTGATGGCATGACGACAAACTACGTGCGTGAACGTACAAGCACTAAATGCTGGACCCACTATCTAGCTCGCTCAATCCGGTCTTTCAGTAATATCTGGATCCCAAGCAGGATTGTAGTAGGTACAATGGCAGCCAGATGACCTTGATGAAGTAAGTCTTGGTGAGGGAGGGGTACTCAGCTGAAGATCACTTTCCTTTGGGGATTGATTACAGGAACTGAGCAGTTGGATTTCGAATATGCAAAGTTAAAATGTAGAAGAATGGTCATTGGCAACAACAGTGCACAAAGAACAAAAAATTGTATTTAAACAAAATCTTTAAAACGTGCAGGAGCGTGATGAAGTCTCTGTGGAAACCTTTTTGATTGAACTTCACCTGAATTAAAAGAAAAGTGAGAAGATGAAGCACAATCAAAGCACAGGTGATGATGGAGGTTTAACGTCGGAAAATTTCACAAGTCTAGACATGCTCCATTTACTACCATTTTGCATGGTAACAACATTTCCGTGTATGGCAATGATTTTAAAAGGACCCATAAATTCAGTAATACCTTTCTTCTGGAACCTTGGTTTTTTCACCAGAACCCATTCACCAATGCTCCACAATCTCTATCTTGAAGAATTTTTCAAATCATAACGTTCCTTATATTTCTTTTGATAAGAGTGAATTCTCCTCTTCTTTTTCCAAAGGAACAACATTGTGACCCTTGACCCTGCTCGCAGGTCAGGTCGCTCCCCACGCCGCACGGCTTCCACTGCTCGCCCGTGACTCCTGCCCCCTGCTGCCGCTGCCGAGAGTTTGCCGCTGGTGAGCTCCTGGGGCTGCGGCCTGGTGACTGCTCCGTGCCTTTGCATACTGCTTTTATCTTTATTTTCATTGTCTGGTAACTGCTTTGTGCCTTGCATATTGTTTCTCTTTGTCATCTCGTCGGCTGTACTCTAGGCGCCCTTAGCGCCCCTTGCCCTCTGCACGCCCCGCTTCCCGTCGCTGCTCCCCTGCGGCCCCACCCCCTTTGCCTTCTGTGTCCGTCCCCGTCCCCCAACACCCATTGGCAGCTCCGCTCCCGCCTCCCAGCTGCTCCCCGCTCCCACTTGGCCTTTCATGGAGGAGGCCGCGCAGCAGTGAATGTGACCCTTGACCCTGCTCGCAGGTCAGGTCGCTCCCCACACCACATGGCTCCCCCTGCGTGCCCGTGACTCCTGCCCACTGCTGCCGCTGCCGAGAGTTCGCCACTGGTGAGCTCCTGGGGCTGCGGTCTGGTGACTGCTCTGAGCCTTTGCATACTGCTTTTATCTTTATTTTCTTTATTTTCATTGTCTGGTAACTGCTTTGTGCCTTGCATATTGTTTCTCTTTGTCATCTCGTCAGCTGTACTCTAGGTACCCCTTGCCCTCTGCACCCCCCTGCTCCCAGCTTCCTGCCGCTGCTCCCCTGCGGCCTGCCCCCTTTGCCTTCGGTGTCACGTCCCCGTCCCCCAACGCCCAGTGGCCGCCCCGCTCCCGCCTCCCAGCTGCTCCTCCCTCCCACTTGGCCTTTTATGGAGGAGGCCGTGCGAAATGCAGCGGACGCGCACGGCGGATGCGGCGCGCCAAATGCAAGCCCGTCTGCACCTGGACCGCGCCCAGCGCTAGAACCTCTGGACCCCACACCCCCCACAACGCCAGACTCTGATACGACACCAACGCCCTCCTCACTCTCAACACCGGCCGGGACCGCCGCTGCTTCCAGGCTGCCCCGAAACGCACCCACGGACCCTTCTCCTGCCACATCTGCAACTTCTCTGTGACAGAACCACCAAGCCTTCAAGGACCGGACCCAACCACCTCCACTGCATACTCCTTAACACCCGCTCCGCACGCAAGCCCGCCATCGAGCTCTGGGACCTGCTCGACACAACGGCCCCAGACGAAGCATTCCTAACCGAGACCTGGTGGAACAAATCCTCGGCACCGGACATCGCCATAGCCATCCCGGACGGCTACAAGATCACCCGCAGGGATCACCCAAACGGAATCGGAGGAGGAATAGCCATTGTCCACAAGGCCACACTCCAGGTCCACACCCTCGCAGATGACTCTCTCAACTCCGCCGAACACCTTCAAGTCCGGATCCACACCGACCCCAACACCACTCTCAGAGGAACACTCATCTACAGACCTCCTGAACCCCGGGCCCTGTTCAGCGACCCCATCGCCGACCTCGCCAGCATCCACGCACTCGCCTCCACGGACTACATACTCCTCGGGGACCTGAACTACCACCTCGAAAACAACAATGACACCAACACCGCTACCCTGATCGACAACCTTGCCAACCTTGGCCTGATACAACTCGTCACAGCACCCACCCACGCCGCCGGCCACACGCTTGACCCCATCTTCTCTACCAGCACCCACGTTGCCTTCAACCACACCACCAAACTCCACTGGACCGACCACCACTGCATCCACTTCACATTCAAGAAGGCAACCATGCACCACCACACTCAACAACTACCTCACCGCTGCTGGGGCAAAATCACCGAGAACCAACTGACCTCCGCCCTCGCCCTGGACCCTCCAACCGACCCCACCGACCCTGACACCGCCACCCAAAACCTCAGACAGTGGATCAAAGACTGCGCCAACACCCTAGCCCCGCTAAAGAAGCCCTCCATCAAACAATCCAGCATAAAAGCCGCCTGGTTCACTGAAGAACTCCAGACCTCCAAGCACATATGCCGGATGCTAGAGAAGAAATGGCTCCAAGACCGCACGTCAGACATCCATGCTGCCCACAAGGATGCCATTCGCAGACACCACCAACTCATCAGAACAACCAAGAGATCCTCCTTCAAAGCCCGCCTGGACAACAATGCACATGATTGCAAAGAGCTCTTCAACATCGTCAAGGAACTCTCCAACCCCAGCGCCAACACCAACGGCATCCTGCCCTCGCAAGAACTGTGCGACTCACTGGCCACTTTCTTTCACAGACATCCACGAAAGCTTCAACGCACTGCCAGCCCCGACCACGACTGACCCCACCCTGAACATCACCTGCACCAACCAGCTGACATCCTGGGCCCACGTCAATGACGACGAGACGCGAAAGATTATGAACTCTATCCACTCGGGATCACCAACAGACCCCTGTCCACACCACGTGTTCAACAAAGCAGACGCCACCATCGCACCCCAACTACGAAAGGTCATCAACATCTCTTTCGACTCAGCGACATTCCCGGATAGCTAGAAGCACGTAGAAATCAACGCCCTCCTCAAGAAGCCCAATGCGGACCCCAAGGACCTCAAGAACTTCCGCCCCATCTCCCTGCTCCCCTTCCCGGCGAAGGTCAACGAGAAATTCGCCAACATACAGCTGACCCTCCACCTCGAGGACAAAAACATCCTAGACCCGTCGCATCCGGATTCAGATGGAACCACAGCACCGAGACAGCCCTCATTGCCGCCACAGACGACATCCGACGCCAACTAGACAACGGCGAAACATCAGCCCTCATCCTCCTAGACCTGTCAGCAGCCTTCGACGCGGTCTACCACCACACACTAAGAACACGCCTCCAAGAAGTCGGAATTCGGGAAAAAGCCCTGTACTGGACAACCTCCTTCCTCTCCGACAGAACCCAGAGGGTCCGCCTCCCACCCCACCGTTCCAAAGCTACCAACCTCATCTGCGGCGTACCCGAGGGCTCATCCCTCAGCCCGACGCTGTTCAACATCTACATGGACCCCCTCGCTCAAGTGGCCCGCCAACACCACCTGAACGTCATCTCCTACGCCCACGACACCCAGCTCATCCTCTCCCTTACCAAGACCCACACACCGCCAAGACTAACCTCCACGAGGGAATGAAAGCCGTCGCCGAGTGGATGAGTAGCAGCCGTCTGAAGCTGAACTCGGACAAGACGGAAGTCATCTTTGGCCCAACCCCGTCTGCCTGGGACGACTCCTGGTGGCCGACAACGCTATGAGCAGCACCGATGCCCACAGACCACGCACGCAACCTGGGAGTCATCCTCGACTCCTCCCTATCCATGTCCAAGCAGGTCAGCGCCGTCTCCTCCTCCTGCTACAACACCCTCCGCATGCTTTGCAGGATCTACAAGTGGATCCCGATTGAAACCAGAAGAGCGGTGACCCAAGCCCTCGTCAGCAGCCGGCTGGACTACGGCAACGCACTCTACGCAGGAATCCCGACCAAACACCTACAGCGACTACAATGCATCCTCGGCCCGCCTGATCCTCAACCTCCCCCGACGCAGCCACATCACCCCCCACCTCAGAGACTTTCACTGGCTCCCCATCAACAAGAGGATCCCCTTCAAGCTCCTCACCCACGCTCACAAAGCACTCCACAACGCCGGACTAGCCTACCTGAACAATAGACTCAACTTCTACACCCCCGCCCGCCAGCTCCGCTCCGCCAGCGCACCACCTCCGGAGGCAGGTCCTTCTCCTTCCTCGCTGCCAAGACCTGGAACACCCTCCCCACCCACCTACGGCAGACCCAGGACCTGCTCCCCTTCAGGAAGCTCCTCAAGACCTGGCTTTTCGGGCAGTAGCAGCAGCCACCCCCCTCACCCCCTCAGCGCCTTGAGACCCTCACGAGTAAGTAGTGCGCTTTACAAGTTCTGTGATTGATTGATTGATTGAGTGAGTAGGAAGCCATGTAGGGTTTAACTGAGAATTAGCTTGCCTGCCCCTCAATAGAAAAAAAGGAGAGTTCATCAAAATATGATTAACTGTGGTGCGATGAGCCCACCACGTGTCACGCAAAACGTCTTTAAGAGAAGTCTTAGTATCCAAAGATCTTTGAGCACACCCTTTAACCACACGGTTCATGCCTTCAGCAAGACCATTACCCTGAGGAGAGTAAAGTGCAGTTTTAAGATGCAAAATCCCAAACTCACACAGGACATTTTTCATATCACTGGAAATAAACTGCACACCATTATCTGTAATGATACACTTAGGAATACCTTCACATGCAAACTGATCCTTAAGAAATTCCAAAACAACTTTAGTGTTGACAGAAATCACACACTTGGTGGAGACACACTTAGATGTGTAATCTAACAACAGAATAACAAACCTTTCAGGAGGTAACATCAAATCAAAAGGGCCCATTATATCTAGACCTAACTTTGACCAGGGTTGACTAGGAACATCAACTGGTGACAAGGGTACTTTGCTAACTACCTTAGATTTGTCATTGGTAGAACACTGATAACAATCTTTGACTACACTCTCCACTTGATGGTCCATATTAGGCCACCAATACCTCTCTCGCAAACGTGATTTAGTGAGACTCCTTCCCAGGTGTCCCTCATGGGCAAGATTGATCAGTTTAAGTCTAAAAATTAAAAGAGGAACTAATCTATCTCCTCTCATTAAGACATCATCAATTAGTCATCTTTCACAGACCAGAAAGGCATGAGATCAGAATCAATGCCTTTGCTGCGTGCAGTGGCTAAACAAAAAAATGGTTCTGCTGAGTAAGACACATTGCTTTTACAATGCTTGTTACTGCAATCAAGATTCAATGCTCTCTGGTACACATAGAATTTGAGAAATAAATGCTCAAACAATAAGAGATCGTGAGATCAAGAAATTCTTTCATGCAATTTATATCAGAATTCATTCATGTTTAGTCTGAATTACTTCATTCAATGATAACATGTGATGCATGATAAGACCGTCAAGAGTAGGTGCAGTTAATGTGACATTAGGTGACAAGTGCTCAATGGGTGAAAAATACAGTGGCAAGGGGTTTCCTATATACAAATATATACAAGTATTTCAATGGCCAGACACTGATTTACAGCCAAGGATTCCCAGTGTTTCTGTAAGGATCCTGGAGGTTCTGAACCTTTGCCAAGCCAATTTCCCTGCAAGTTCGTTATCCACTTTCCCAATCACCATTCAAGACATTTGTTAACTTTTAAGTTTCTTTACGTTTCTGTTATCTTGCACATTATCTGAAACTACTTTTCTTTACTGTTTCTTCATTTCATGGGTTACGCTTTCAATTAAGGGTTTGTCCGGGCCTTCCAGATTATTATTTAGATATGCCTAAATATTAACTTGTGGGTTGGGACACTGTAAAATGAGCTTTACTATATGATGCTGTGTGATGTCATGTATCAGTTTGTACTTCAGACCGGCGAGACTCGGTCTGGGTTGGCGCGGCAAAGTGGTGCTACAGCGGAACTCCAAAAATCATTTCTAATTAACACTTACCATTTCCCTGAAACCTCTGAACACACACTCATTTGTCAGTGGGGCCCATAACACTGCACATCTACTCTGTTCACCTAACTCAGCTTCAAGGATTGTTGAATCACAAAGGAGTAATGCTGTAACATTTGGCGGAGTGTCTAAACCTATTTAATCAGTTATTATTTACACTTATATTTTTCTAATATTTACCATGGTTTTAACAAACATGACTTTTATTCAGACACACCACCATAGTGGCAATGGATCTGCTAGAAAGAAAATTAGGCGTAGGAAAAATTACAGACCAGCTTTAATATTCCATGTTCCCAATTTTATTAAAATCAAAACTTTAATATGTCTGACATTTAAGGATTTATTAATTCTTTATTTAAAGAAAATCTAAAACTTTATTTCAGAATGATCATTTTACTTAGAGCTCAGAAAATAGTCATTTTATTCAGGAGTCAGTTAAAAGTTTAGCAAAAGATAGATAGTTCCAAATTCATTCATCTCCTAACATCCCTAACTAACGCCCTCATCTTATCCTTCAATCCTGCAGAGCAAACAAGAAAATAAGTTGAAGTATCTTACATCCAGGAATCAATCTGCAATCCGACAGCACTTCGAGAGGTAATCGAAAGAGCGACCCCCTCTAAGCAAAATCAGGGGTTCTTATACACTAATTTCCTAACTTAATCTATCTAAAAAGTATCTAACATCACCAATTCGGGTTCTGATTGGACAATTTGGGGTGGGTGAGAATTTCCTCACCATTACAACATCATATTCACGGTGAATCAGCGAAATCATAATGCGTTTATTGTTTAGGACAGTCTCTGGCCTTGTCACTTCCTTGACTCGCAACGTTGAGCTTTATTCTCACGTTCAGAACACTTGACCGTCCATGTTTTGGCAATCATCCTAACTTCCGTGCAAAGCAGCCTTCAACTTCCCATCCGAGCATGGGCAGCTCACTCTCGCTGGCAGGCTTTGGGCACGCATGCGCAGTCCAGCACTTGCTCACAGTTAGCCAGAGTAACCGGATTTTGTCGGCCTCAGAGGCCACTTTTGGAACTATCATAGAAACAAACAGAAATTCATGTTAATTATGGTACTGAAACCCTTCAGTTTACCTCCCACCATACTAATGTTTCCCTATTAATTATTACCTAGCAGGTAAGCCACATAAATGCGCTTCATACTTACATATCCAACGACCTTTTGGCACAATAACGTGTACAATAAGCACATTCACATTACATTTATTTATATTTAAGTTGTGCATTAGTTCACAACACAATAACGACACCAATTAGTTAATTATATTGCTTCATGCAAGCAAAATTAGTATGCCCTCATGTTCATATGTGCATCTTATACTATTGTTGATTTAGAACTCCACAGCACACCATTAGTAAATATTAATGTTATGGAACATTGACTTCACAAGGGGTACACAAAATTTAGTTTTGCCACTTTGCTCCATCAATTCCCTCATCTGGTGATTTTATCACCAAATATCTCTCAAAATTTTGGAAAATTTAGCAGAACATGTTTCGAATTCTTTATTTTAGTACCATCTACACTCTAGTATCTTTCTCTTTTGAATCTTTGAAAATCTTCTCTCTGATTTCTTCCATTTCTATTTCATTCTTTTCTCTTTCCCTTGCATTTCGTTCTTGAATTGTCTTCGTTATTACCTTTCTAAAATCTCTTCTACCTTGAGGAAGCAACGGGGAACATGACGGCCGGAAGCTAACGACCGTGACGGAGCTCCTCCCCCTGAGTATGGTGTTTGGATCCCGCTAGCTAGCTGGCGGTTAATGGTGCTCTGCTCCTCGGTAGTGATTCTAAGCGGCATTTTGGTCTCTCCACCCTCCCCTGCTGATCAAGTTTCATTCGATACCCCCCCTGATATTCTGAATCCCGTATTTCGCTGTTTTTCCCCCTTTTTTTTTTTTGGGTGGCAATCTCCACGTCACCGACAATCGCCACGTTGATGAACCCGGATGGTTAACAGCGGAGAGGGCGGCCCGCCTAGAGAGCCTGTCTGGCTCCGGGAGCTTGGTGCTGCTAGACCTTGGCAGCGAAATCTCGGAAGACTTGTCCAGACTGTCTGCGCTGTGGGGGTGGTAAGCCCAGTCCTCTGTAAGGTCCATGTGACTCGTAGATATTTTTCTCGTGAAAGCTGCTATCAGTCTGTGGATATTGCCCTGAATACTCCTGCGCATTTCAGAAGGGCGAATGTAGTTCAGTGGTGCGGGGGGCAGGAAATTTGCGGGGGTGTATTGGACACTGAGGGCAATTTAGATCTCACCCTAATTAGTGACTTACGGGATCTTGATAGTGAGGTGAGGAAACCCTGCATGGAGAAAGGCGGTGACAGTTCAGTTGCCCTTGACCCTAGCGTTCCTGTACCGAAATTGGGCTGTGCTCCAACTTCATTTATCTCTCAGCCAAGAGTTAGTCGCTATACACTGCGAAATCGGGGCGCTAATATAGCGCCAGTCCCCTTAAATTCATCTATCTCTTCCCCCAGTGATTCAAGTTAAAGCTATTTCTCAGAAGGGGAAGGGGAGCCACAGTGGAACAGAAACCCCTCCAGGTAAAGGGAAGAGCAGGAAAAGAGTGAGGGGTGGGGTCCCTGTTCCAGTAAGAGTTACTCCATCGCTGAAGTCATACTATAAAGTTCTCTCTTCGGGAGTCTCAGATAAGTCAAAAAGGACGGCCGCCAGTAATGCTACAGCCAACGCTACAGTTAGTGCAATAACGGAAGTCGCTCCTCTCGAGCCCTCACTAAGTAGTATGTGTGGGCCGTCCCAGCCTAGCCAAATGCCACAGCTTTCTTCGTCCCCTGTGCAGGACATAGTGCATCCTACAGTAGAGCTCTCAAATAGCTTCTCTGCCCTTGACATCCAGGACACGGACCAGGATAATCAGGGGGAGCTCAAGGGTGATTCAACTAGTCCAAAGGAGGATGGAAATAGTTGTAATAGGGCGAGCCCTCTTTTAACCATTAATGGCACACCTACAGACAATATCCTATCAACAACATCTATCCTGGGAACTTTCCCGGGAACTCTCGCTGATATTCTACTGGGGTTAAAGAAGGATATAGGGAAGCGCTTCAACATATCAGAGGCAAATCAGATTGCTATTCAGGCATCCTGTGAGGCATTGTCTCGGAAAGTGGAGGAGGTCTCACTAAGGACTGATACACTTGAAGTGGAGCTTCCTAAGATTAAGGAAGCAATTACCACCTCCACACTCACCATGGATAAGTTGGTTCAGCAGAATCGGGAAATGAAGGACGACCTTGAGAGGCTTGAAAATCATTCAAGAAAGAATAATCTAAAATTCTTGAACCTGCCTGAAGATCTTGAGGGGAGCGATATCAAGGCATTTATTGTTGCGGTCCTTAAAACAGCAATCCTAAAGGACTCTCCAGATGTTGACCATGATCTACTAGCTGACATCCAGAGTGTTCATCGTGACCCATATTGGCGAAGTCCAGGGAAGGAGCGCCCTTGGAAGATCTTGGTTAATTTTCTGACTTATGCCACCAAAGAAAGGATCCTGTCTCTGGCCCTTAAAGCAGGCTCAATAAGGTCAACCTCCTTCTCCAGCCCATTTACTTTTACAATACGCTCAGATGTCTCCCACATAACTGCAACAAAACAATGCGAGATGGGCAAGAGATTGGCGACCTTTAACTCCTTGGGGGCACACGCCCAGCTCAGATTTCCTGCAACACTCCGCGTAATGTGGAATAACCATATGTACAACGTTCGTCCGATTGAGGATGCGGACAATTTGATTGAAAAGATCAGGGCAGGCAGTAAGGGGAGCAGTAAAGGGGGGAATGGAGAGGCGAGTGGAGAAGCGATGCAAGTAGCTGGGACGCGGTAGGGGTAGGATGGGTTTGGAGGTGTAGCTGCTTTGAGAAAACAGCAGGGTTAGTAATTGATACACACTCAACTGCATTTTATATCACCTCTTAACTGTTAGGTAGCATTCACTACTGACAAAAGCAAGTTCTTTTTTCTTTCTGCACCACTTATGCACTATCTATAACCATACACAGATTGGGGGAAGGGGGTACCCGTCTAAGAGCGTAATGCTCAGAAAGAAAGGTAGGGTTCTCAGGCAGGTTGGGGAGGTTGGTGGTCATTGGGGGGTAGGGGCGGTAGGAAGAGGGGTGTGGTGGAGGGGAGAAAGGAAAAAAGGAGTCCTCACTTCACAGTAGTCTATAGGAACTTTCAATTGAACAGATGGGCGCATCGGGGTGTGGATAAGAAGGAGGGGACAGAGGTTACCTGATGTATGACAACAAAATACCATTTATCTCCTGGAATGTAAACGGGCTTCGGTGCCCCCGGAGACGCAGGTTGATTTTAAAATACCTGGAACAGTCTTCGGCTAAAGTAATTCTCCTCCAGGAAACCCACTTGAGCTCCATTGAGGGTAAAGAGCTGTTTGGGAGGCTCAGATGGGTAGGCGCATTTTGTTGTTCCGGGCAGATGGTGGTAAATAAGGGAGTTGCTATTTTGATTAAAACTGGGATCGAAGGATCCATAAAGTCAAGTTCAACCGATCAGTCAGGAAGATGGGTCTTGGCACGCGCTGATCTTAGCGGAAGTGAACTGACGATTGTATCATATTATGGGCCTAACATAGATGACCCTGCCTGTCTATTGAAAGTACAGTACAACCTGGTCGAAGTCACTTTTCCCTTAGTCATAGGGGGGGGACTTTAATGTCCTCCTTGACCCCCGACAGGATCGCTCTAACCACAGCCAGTATATTAATGCCCCGAGGTCTCGTCGTGCCATGGTTAACATGATCCATGAGCTAGGTTTAATTGATGCCTGGAAGGTTAAGAGTGGGAATGTGCCGGGCTTTACATATTTCAGCAAAAAACATGGCCAGCTTCAAGATTGGATTATATCCTTGTAGACAGGTTATGTTTAGAGACCCTAGTAGAGATAAAAATACTTCCAAGCATTCTGTCTGATCATGCCCCTATTATGTTTTCACTCTTGAAGGGGAGGGCCAGGGGAGCAACAACCCCCAGATGGATTCTAAAAAGGGCAGTTTTAAACAATCAGGATATAGTCACTATGGCGGCTACCTCTACTATTAATTATTTTTCTGATAATGTTGGCTCAGCCCCATTCGAACTAGTTTGGGATGCCTATAAGGCTCACATTCGAGGTCAGTTTCATAGTCTGACTTGCTCCAGCAATAGGGAGGAGAAAATGAAGTTTAAAACCTTGGAAGACAAAATCTTATCATTAGAGAACCTAAGATTGAATACCCATGCAGATAATTTATCACAGGTTCTAGCAGATCTAGAACGTCTCCGTTTAGAATATCGAGGTCTGCTGGATCTGAAAGTTAAGGCACAGTGGGCTGCGTATTCTATTGAGAACTACGAGTATGGTGAAAGAGCTGGGGCAATACTGGCCAGTAAGATCAGAGCAGACCGGGTGAGGAACAACATAAATAGACTAATTATTGATGACCAGGGCACTATATCATGCAAACAGGAGGACATGGAAAATGTCTTTTCTGCTTGTTTTCTGAATTATACGACGAAGAGCCGTCCCCAAGCTCCGTGAATACCCTCCGGTGGCTGGAGAGAAAGGCTCTACCCAGGTTGACTGACGAAGGCCATGATATCCTCAATAGCCCCTTCACGGAGGAAGAAGTCAGACTCCACATAAAAAAGATAAAAAATAATAAAGCGCCCGGGTCTGATGCCCTCCCCGGGGAAGTCTGTAAAGTGCTTGAGGATGTCTTGCTGCCAAGGCTATGTGAATTATTCAACTATGTTTATAGCCCAGTGGGTAGGGCCCCGCCATCATGGAAGGAGTACACAATTGTCCTTATATTAAAACCAGGGAAAGATCCCCTTAAGGCAGACTCTTTTAGGCCAATCTCCCTGCTAAATGCGGATTATAAGATCTTCACTAGTGTTCTGGCAGGGAGATTGGCTAAGTTGGCTTCACTACTGATCAACTCTGATCAGATGGGTTTTATACCTGGTAGATACATTCATGAGCTGACCTTACAGCTGACTGGCAGTATAGGTTTGGCAGTGGCACGGTCGGAGCCCTTGGCAGTAACTGCATATGATGCTGCGAAGGCCTTCGACCGTGTCAATTGGGGATTCCTGTGGGACGTTCTGAGTACTATGGGGTTTGGGACCATTTTTATTCAATCATTGAGAGGCTGCTATGAGGGTGCCTCAGCCGCGATTCTATTGAATGGATCACTGACACCACGCTTCAGGATAAAGAGGGGTACTAGGCAGGGGTGCCCCATCTCGCCCCTCCTGTTCAACCTCTATATTGAGCCTTTGGCGCAGGTGCTGAGGATCGATGACAGGATAACACCCTTCAAAGTAAATGATTGCAGTTGTAAGTTGGCGTTATACGCTGACGACCTGCTGATTTATACCAGCAATCCGGCTGAGGCCTTTCGGAGAGTGGAGGAGATAATGATTGACTTTGGTCGTTATTCGGGCTACCAGATCAACAACTCAAACACCGAAATAATGAGTTGGGGGATCGACAATTGGGAGAGAGCTCAAAGTAGTCAGTTTAGATACTTGGGCATATTAATAACTTCGGATCTCAATAGTATAGTCCAGATCAATATAAAGAGGGTGGCCAAGGATATCGACCAACTTTTCCTGAGATGGCAAAATCTCCCTTTAACAATATATGGCCGCGTCAACTTGGTCAAGATGGTAATTCTGCCCAAATTAACAAATTTATTTAACACGATACCACAGATTTTTCCTGGAAAAAATGTTGGGAAAAATTCAGGGAAATATTGGCAGCTTTATCTGGGCAAATAAAAATTCCAGGTTATCATGGAAAAAATTTAAAAGAAAATTGCTAAAGGGGGGACTCACGCTTCCGGGCGTCCTTTGGTATGCCTTTGCCTTCCAGCTAAAAAATATTCGAAGCCTTCTCTCTAATTCAGATGATTCCAACTGGGGGCAGATCTTGGGGATAATGGTCGACCAGGAGGGGGGCGGGCCTGGCTTTCTCTATAAGTTTGGTGCGCCAAGGTTCTACAAGAAGGTGCGCCTCAAGATATTAAAACTTGCTCTCTCAGTTTGGAGTAGAGTAAAGGAAAGATGGGGCATAAAATACTACTCTGAGCTTGCTCCAATCTGGGAGTCTCCTGGTCTGCCATTATGCCTCAAGGACAGTTTATCTACTCCCATCAGGAGAGCAGGAATAACAGTCTGATCAGACCTGGTAACATCTGAAGGGGTTCTCCCCTGAGAGGTTTTGCGGCTAAGGATTGGGGACTCCTTTTCTAGATTTAAATACATCCAACTCTGTTCCTGGTTTTCCGCTGAGAAAGAGAACATCGGAGGTGACTGGGACATTGAGTTTGCTCTCCAGTCTCCTGGCTATAGGAAGAGGGAAGTGGGACATTGGTACAAAAAAATGCTCGAGGTAGAGGAAACACAGGCACCCCCGTTACATCTTGTCTGGAGCTCGTCTACCTTAGAGGTTACCCTTTATGAAACATCCCTTCAATATCTGTATAGATATGTTAGGTCTGCCTCTCTTAAGACAAACCATTTTTTTGCTTTGAATAGGCTATACTATACACCGGAAAAAATAGCGAAGTTAGTTAGACTGCCCCGTCGTTGCCCTAGATGCGGATTGGTAGAGGCTGACGATATCCATGTATTTTACGACTGTCCCAGTCTAGGTCTCTTTTGGGGCAATGTGGAGAAGGCAATGGAGAGTATCTACAAGGTTAAACTTAGTTTGAACACAGTTAGAATTTTTTTCGGGGTAGACACGGATCTTATTTGTGGGTTAAGGGAGACACAGGTGGCCTTATTTTTTAACCTTATTCTTATTGCTCATAGAGAGATCTGTAAGATATGGAAGGATGTGAGCCCCCCCTTGTATGAAAATTGGCTTAGAGCTGCACTAAGAATTGCACGATTGGAATCTGGTAAGGCACATAATGTAAAAAGCACTGTGTGGGAACCACTAATAGAATGGGGGAAAAAAATTAGGCTGGTCTAAAGCCCCAAAAGGCTCCTATGATTACACCATGCCCTGAAAAAGGGGGCAGGCCGGGCTGGCTCCAGGTAAAAGCAACAACTTTAGCCCTGGGCGCCCAGAATAGAATGAGGACTGTAAGTGTCTATTTGCATTTGCCAACGGTGAAATGAGGACTCATAAAGAAAAAAAAAAAGAAAAATCTCTCCTACCTTTACATATACAGCATAATCCTATCAGGAAAATCACTATCACTAAAATTGTTATCGGAATTAGTATCTTACCTATGATTGAACTACCTATTTTTTTAAACTAATGCTTAATTGCTGAGAAACTTTTGCCTAACTTATCAAGGACACCTTCAACCTCCAGTGGTTCAATTTCTTTATGCAAATCCGTAATATTTATAATATATTTTTCAAGATTCTGACTTTTATCCGGGATATAAGTACAACAATGTTGCACCTTTAAAATCCCACAGACTCCTCCCTCTTTTGCTAAAATTATATCAAGGGCAAGTCGATTTTGCTATCTTTTCTCGTTCAGCTTCGCATTCACAGTCAGTTGTACTTTCACCGTTGTACGGGTATTCAGGTTCAGGCACACAAATGGTGTGGCTAGCATGAACCCACCTTTTCAGTCCAGCTTAACTGCAGTAGTACTGACCAAGATAACTTGACGTGGCTTCTGCCACCGAGGTACCATGCAATTCCTCCTGCGATGCACTTTCACTCGAACCCAGTCTCCAGGGACTAGATCATGAGCTGGATTTTTCTCTTTGGAATTTGACTCGGTTCCCACCTGGTGGAGCACAGAAGTTACCACATCAGACAGATTTTTGCAGTAATCCAGTATGATGTCATCATTAATTGTCAACAACTTATCAACTGGTACATAGGCCTTTCTCATCACCCTGCCCATCAAAGTCTCATGTGGACTTAGTCCAGTTTTCCTGTCAGGTATGCTTCTAAGTGTCATTAAAACAAGCGGCAAGGCATAGCCACTTAAGTCCTGTTGCCAGATACATTTTTGCAATTCTGTTTTTAATTGTTCCATTCACCTGCTCCACTACTCCTGAAGCCTCAGTTCTGTAAGCACAATGCAGCTTCTGGCGAATGTCCAGAGCTTCGCAGATCATCTGCATAAGTTCATTTTGGAAATAAGGGCCTCGGTCTGACTTAATCGTCACCGGGAACCCGAACCGTGGTATTATCTCACGTAAAAACAGTTTAGCAACAGTCAACCCATCGTTTCTTCTCGTGGGAAAAGCTTCCACCCATCGGGAGAACAAACAGATTATTACAAGAATGTATCTAAGTCTGTTGCATGGAGGCAGCTCAACAAAATCCATCTGAACCCTTGTAAATGGACCACCCTCCCGTCCTATGGTTCCCAAACTTACAAAGGTTCTCCTATTTGGATTGAATTGCTGACATACCAAGCATCTTTGACACAAGCTTTCGGCAATCAGTCTCAATTTGGTATTATACCAAGTCTGTCTGAAAAGTTGAATCATAGCATCCCTACCAATATGGGCCTGACCATGGTACATTCTGGCCATATCTGAGATGATGCTATCGGGGATTACTGGTCTTTCATCTTTGTAAACCCAAATTTCATCTTCCTCTGTCTGCATCCTGATTTTAGCCAAATATCCTTTTTTTCTGTTTCTGCCTCTTCCTGTATCTGTTTCACTTCCTGCCAAGTCTCAACTACAGTGGTTAGCATTAAAGGACTTGGAACATGTTCTTTTAACTTTTCTCGATTGATTGAAATTTGATTTTTAGCACAATGCTTTGCAATTGCATCTTCATAATTGTTTCCACGGGTAATATTATCTTGACTCTTCTTGGGGGCTGAACATTTTACAACTGCTATTTTCTCAGGTAGCTGTATCACATCTATTAGTGTCTTCACAAATTCAGCATTTCAAATAGGCATTCTATCCGTGAAATGAATAGGTGAATAGGTGTTCTATTGAAGTGAAATGAAGAAAGTCAGCGGAGACGGAGGTGCAGAGTCCCTCCTGTCGGCTGCATCATTACAGGGCTGCGTGCAGGCCAATGTCTTATCACCAAATCCTTCACAAGAGGAAATATTTGATCCTGAGATTTAACTGCCTCCCATTTTTCAAGAGAAACAGCAGTTTCCCTGACCCAAGAAACACTGATACAGCCAACATCCATATGGTCAGCTTAATTTTGTACGGGTAAACTGGAAAGACAATCAGCAGCTTTATTAAAGGAGCCTGGTAAGTATTGCACTTGAAAATTAAACTCCTCCAGCCCTTCACTCCAACGTTAAAAAGGAACATTTACACAATGGTACAAAAGAATCTGCGCCCACCATTGCACAGAATGTATTATTTTCAGTTCAGGCACACCACACACAGCGTATACAGGTTTTACCATGGGGGTTCCTAATGTGAGCCTGTGTAAGGCAGACAACACACGCACTTTGCACTGCTAACCACCGCTAAAGTGTTCAGAATCCTGAACCCACCAATTCCATCACAGCAAAAAGGATAGGGGGAAGGCAAAAAGTTCCGGGATGACCCTGCAAGCAGGGCCAAGTACAACAGCCACCAACTAGGTTAGTGGGTGGAGGTTCTTTTAAAAAACCTAATCGTTTTTCCTCTGACACTTCACCCATATGTGGGAATTAATGAGTGGCTGCTGTTGCCGATGAACGCTATCTTTTGGATATAAATAAAGCTTGCACATATATTGTCAGTCTACAAAAGACAAAATGATTGACATTATCAATGCTTCAGGGATTATTTTCACTTGAATCTTTTAAACTGTAATTGTATACTGCGTATTGTTTTTCATGCTGTAGTTGTGTTGCATGACATTGTGTTGGGGTGCTATTGAATATGCCAAGCAATAAACAGAAGACTGATAGTGATAATGATATTTTTATTTACAATTGACAGCAAGCCAGTTTTAAGAAAGTTAATTGAATGATTCTCCACCTAATAATTTCTGCAATTCTTTTAGTGGGGGTTCTGAATCTATATTTTAGAATGTTTCAGCCTTCCCATATTATACATTGCAATTTCTTAATTGTTGTAATTAGTTTTTATTTATTAACAATTACTCTATTTTTTAATTGCTTGTGTGATCCTTTAGTGGTGTGTTTTCACTGTGTTTTGTTTGAGGTGTCACACAAATACCTTACACATTCTCTCTGAGTTAAGCCTTACTGCCCTGTGCAAACCAATCCTCGAGGGTGGAGCACAGGTTAATATAGAGTTTGAATATGACTTCTCCCTGAGAAGAATTGTGGTTGTTGCTTGTGAAGAGTTTAACCTCCTTAACCAGTAACATAATTTCTTACGCTCATCAAAAGTGAAATACAATGAAGGTTAAGACTGAAGGGTTTGGAGGACATGTCTATTCAAGCCACTGCAGAAGTATGCGGATCAGCACAGAATAAACTTGTGTGTATTTTCAACATTAGGCCAATGTGGAAATTAAAGCATTGCCTCTTTCACGCTTCCCTTCTCAACACAGATCATTGTATCTATATGTTGAGGGGGTTTCCCAGTGACAACTTGAAAAGTCAAAGACAAAACTTTTTTTTTATTACCCCTTTATAAGGACCACCCAAAAACTGGCCACATGGAAGAGAGAAACGGTTAGTCCAGAGCTTCCCAAACATTTTAGAACTAGGACCCACTTTTTAGAACAACACATTTTTGTGATCCACTAAACTTTAATAGACATGAGGTGAGTGATTTTTGATAGTAACCAAAGCATTGTGTGGCAGCGTACTGTCATTTACAGAGAGCACATTTTCCATTGAAATGGCCACTAAATTTGCACAGACACGCAGTTTTACTGATAAAACTATATTGCACACAAATGATAATGTGTGGAAATCGGGTTTCAGCGAATATTTATCATTTGTGCATCACCAAGTAAAGTGTCTTGAGATTTATTTTGCTCTAGGTAATTTTTTTGCTTCCATCACACTTCAGAATTACAACGAAAATGTGCTTAATTTTTGCTTTCTTAACTGCTGAATGTGTACAGTTCATTTACAAGCATTTACATTTTGCTGCGTGTTACAAAAACGACATCCTAGAGCCTTTAATTTCACATACTCTGTACCCCAGCAAGATTGTCATATAATTCACTTAATTTTTTTTCTCTGACTGCAAATTGAGAGGAGTTTGTAAACACCAATTCCATGTTAAACAAGCATTCGCAATGCGACAGGTCTCAAATTTACGCGAGTTTAAGCAATTGGAATTGTAAATGACAATGTGTTTTATTTATGTTTCAAAAACCAAAACATAAATAAAAGGCATTGTCATGTACAATGCCAATAGCTCAAACTCGCGTAAATGTGAGACCTGTTACATTGCAAATGCTTGTTTTTCAAACCTGCAATCTCAAAAGAACAGTTTTCAGGAAAAATATATCGCCAACGCTAAAATGCAGGCTTACACTTGTTCTTCCTCCTAAGCGCCGGATTTAGACTTGATAAGGCCCTAAGCTATTTGAAATATGGGGCCCTTTATAAGTCCAGATATTCTATGTGACTATGTCAGTGACAAATATGATTTTCGGATACCTAGAGAGTTAAACTGAAATACAATTAAGAAGTATATTGATAGTGAAATAATAAATCTTTAACTTAAATCATTTTTATTCATAACAAACTTAAAAATGCAAACTCTGGTAAAAAGATAAAATGAACAATATCCTCTCAAATTTAATATTAGTTTAATCAATTAAACTAACGAAGAAAAAAACAATTAACATATACATTAATACTTAATTTAATACAATCAAAACAAAATAATATGTATTTTTTAATGTGCAGTTCTTTCAAATATATATTTAATAATAACAAATTGTAAGTTTATATATTAAACTTACAATTTGTTATTATACTGACAAAAAAAACGTTGAAAATATATACGCTAAAAGAGCAGGCAAGCACTTTGGATTTAACATTGGCGGCCACCGTGTTAACGGAAAGTGCCTGGCTGTAAGGACCTTTGATGTTAACCTCTGCTTCCACCATGCTTTATTCCTTAACGCAGATGTAATGCACAGTGGCATGGCAGCCGATGTTAAAATCTAAGGTACTTGCATACACTGAGCCGCTTTCACGACTACTACGCAAAGGCAAATGAAAGCGTGGTTAAGTCAGTGAAAGTGGATTAGTGCAGGCAAGAAACTTGCATTTAACATCGGATGCCCAGTACCTAAAAGGTCTTTTTTTTTAACCTTGCCTGCCCCCGCGCTCTATTACTGAAGGCAGATCTAAAGCGCAGAGGCAGCCAACGTTAAAATCAAGGGGCCTTTCAGGCATTCCTTCGATTTTATCAACGCTGCTATGGCTGAGTTAGAGGCCCACTTACCTCATAACTGTCCGATTTTACAGACTCTGCAACTGCTCGATTAGGGACCCACTTAACTCACAGCTGCTCCGGGAGGCCCAGATCGAAAACAAATGCGAAGTGCAGTTCCAGGCTGCGATGTACTGTTTCAGGCTGCAAATCGCGGTGCTAGCCCTGAAATGACAGGTGGCGCATGACTAAGAGGAAGAACATCACGTTCTTCAGCCTGCCCCGCCCCAGCTAAGCTCACTTCAGCCAATCGGAGCAGCTGGTTTGTGTGAGGGGTGAGGGTGAGTGTTGCATTGCTGCGACAAAGTAGCAAAGCAACACTTCTCAATGTCCCCACCTTGTGACACCATCAATGCGCCATATTTACAGTATGATGCATCATGTTGCAAAGAGTTACAGATACATCATTATTACTGATCTATCTGTATGAGCATAAGTGGCGCAGAGGGGTGTGTCTGAAAACAGACGCAACTCCAGCAATGTGTCATTTCACATGGGGCAAGCCCCATGTGAAAGGGCCTGCGTCCCCCTTATGCCTGCCATGAGGCAGGTGTAAGGTTTTGACGCAATGGCGTCCTAGAATCGGTGCACTGAAATCTTATAGATTTCAATGCGGTACTTATATGAGTCTTTGATGTGGGGGAACGCCCATTCTGCATACATTATACCTGACGCAAGTATAATGTAGCGGAGGGGTTTACGAAGTGACATATCTGCCTAGATGCGTCTCTTCGTAAATATGGTGCAATGTGGTGCATTATTTATGCCACAGCAGTGTCACAAAAAGTGACGCAACAGCGGGGTAAATGTGAGTCAGGGCTTCATAAATAAGGCCCAATGGATTTAAAGGCATCTTTGTTTGTTGCTTGGAATTTCATGGTACTGAATGGCAGAAGATATCATCCTGTACTAAAGTAGCAAAATGTAACACCAATTTCTGCTTCACACAATACAAGTTTCTATACCGGGCATACTACACCCCAGCTATTTTAAATAACATGCGCAACCCGATATATAGCTGTCCTAGATGCTCTGCATGGTACAATTACATTTTATTATGTTAACGTTCCCAATTCCAACTCTTGCAACCTACTAAGTAGAATGCTGACGGAATGTTTTGGTACCTCAAAGCTTGCATTTAGCTTGATGAAGCGGAGTGACAGCTACACTTTGTGAATTCCTTCTAGACAGCCACAACACAGGAAGGGCTGGGTGAGACAGGCGATACATCTGCATTCATCTGTTTACTGATAGCCTTCAAGGGCAGGCGGGGGAGGTGGCCAACACTTACATCTGAATATGCTATGTCCTACCCTCACACAAAGGGCTGATTTACCACCAACTGGTGGTCTGGAGCCAGGGCTGGGCTGAGAGGGATCATTGTGCACGTCAGAGACTCCCTTAGAAGTCATCCCCACATCAAAGGCCCTTTTCTGTAGAGGTGTCAGGACTCTGGACCTATCAAATCAGTACACTACTGGTCCTGGGAAGAGCTCTGCTGGTGTAAAGACTGCTGTGCTGAAAGGATTGCCACCTTGCTGTGATTGACTGTTCTGAAGAAATGCTTCTCTACTTTGCTGATCTAGCCTGCTGTCTGCAGGATATCTGCCCTGCTGAGACAAGTACTGGACCCATTTTACTTGAAACTAGAGTGACTCCAAGTGCTTGCTGGCTTGCCTCTTGTTCTACTGAAGTCTCAGGGACATAAAAGACTTCCTGCAACACTGATGGTGCTGCTGGGCTCTGCTATCTGAGAATCCTACCATTGTCTGAGGTGCCACTTCCAGTACTGGGCCTCAGAAGTGGGTTCTACAGCTGATTTCTACAAAAACAACCGCTTTGCCTCAACTGAGTGATAATCTACACTGCATCAACGCCTACGAAGAGGCTACTCGACAGCAAAGAATTCAGAGTCTGCGTGGCTCGATGACGATGTTCTGCGTGTCTCAACAACAACGTATTGCAGTCACTTTAACATAGCCTGATGACGATGCAGTGACCCAAATGCATTGAAAACATCTCCACATCATGCCCTCAACATCGACGCTGTACTCCACCAAGGTACTTTTTTAGCAGACCCTGCGTGGGTTCTGTATCCGGCCTGCCTTCCATTGCAGTCGGCCGGAACTTTGAATTTGCGCTGACCTCAAGTAACCTTTTGACTGCTAGGGACTTCTAAGCACTGTTTTCACATTTAATCTTTAGAAATTCATATCTTGACTTCTACAGATTGGATTTACGCAGTTTTGGGCTTTTGTTTGCTGAGAAAAATATTTTCTATGTTGCTTAACCTATGTGGAATCCTTTTGTGGTGTTTTCATTGCGATACTATATCTTAAGTGCTTCACTATTACTTTACGCACTGCCTCTTAAGTTAAGCCTGATTGCTCTGAGCCAAGCTACCTGAGGGTGAGCACAGATTCATTTAGAGTGTGCATTTGTCTTACACCTCTGACAACTAGATACTCCATTTCTAACACTGATGATCAGTGGTGAGGATAGGACTTGTGTTTGTGCAATACCTTTTAGTAATTAACTACAACTCAATGCCTAGACCAATTCAAACCCATTCCTCCTGATTGGTAAGTCTGGGAGGTGAACTCCGCTCCGCTCTTGGAGTTTGTAGAGTTTTCCGGACTTCGTGTTACGCTTGTGTTCGTCAACATCAAGTTGGCGAGCGTGAGCGAGGAAAATCCACTTCCTGGCGAGATTTTTCCTCGTTCGGAATCATCAACATCGACCCGGTGTTACTTCTCAATGCGGGCAGTTATATTTCTCAATGCAAGGGGTTGCATATGCTTGCTACCGCTCGCGTTTAGAAAGCATCAGTTCGCTATGAGAACGCTGCAGCTCGAGTAAAAATCTACTTGAGCGGCAGAAAGGAAGATTCTCCCACTTGCGCTGTTCATGGTGCCGTTCGTGATGATTGCAGTGTGGACAAGCACCTGGCACTGAAAATCATCAGGAACGTCAATTATCTAAAGCACTCCACAGCTTGCGGAGCTCCGCATTGCGCTGCAGAGTTCTTTTTGCACTTCGCGGATTTCCTCATAGTGGAACTCCGCAAACTCCACCCAGGCTTACTGATTGGCAAAATATTTGTCTTTCTTGGGCTTATTGGCATTTTTTAATTTTTAATTTTCCCTGAGTGTTTTTGTTCATTTTTCTTCAAAATGATGTCTCTCTTTGAGGTGCCACACCTGCACCTGCAGGAAATTAGTTTGAGTGGGCCAAGTTTGAGTGCTACACTATGCAACAGCTGAAAGATTTCTGCAAGGACTTACAAGTATCTAAGGGTCTTCACCAGGAAGGTGCAGTTACAGAAAGTTTTGAAGGCCTGGGCAGAGATCCAGGAAGCAGATGATGACAGCCTAGAGGAGGAGGAGCTGGAGATCCCTTAGGAGGAGGGTGGCCTGAATCTAGAGTCTGACATAGCTCTGGAACTAACTATATATGGGGCCAACAGTGTGCATGAATTAGCAAGGATTACCAGAGCAGAGAGCAGTCTCCTCCAAGTGTCTGTCAACAAAGGAGCTGGCAGGCAAAATGGAGGAAAGAAAATTAAAAGTGGAGCTTGACAAGTTGAAGAAGGCTCATGAAGAAAAGAGCCTGGTACATGAGCTTAGCCTGAGAGAGCTGGACAAAACAGTTGAGGTCCAGCAAAATAATTATAGTGTTAGCATAACTAAAAGATCTCTAAGTGACTCCAAAGTCCATATACTCCAAGATACGGTGCCCAGCTTCAATGTGAGAGCTGATGGGGGATAGATGGCTAGCAGCCTATGGACCGGCTTTAATTGTGGACAGGGTCCCAGAAACTCCAATGAAACTGTGGGTGCCGCCTTGCCTTCTGAGCTGCACCGGAGTACCAAGTTGAGCCCCAGTCCTGGTGGGACAGCCGAACACCACAGGACGCATGCAGTGCCTGTCAGGGAGGTAGCAGAGGTGCCTAAAGCCTCTGTAACACAGGGAAGCACCACCCTTCAAGGGCCCCCACTTTGAGATAAAGGAGTTTCACTGGCCTCTCACCAAATACTGCATGGTAGTCTCATCATGTTGCTTTACGTCACTGATGTCAGCTCTTACTACGCCTTAGGTGCATGGATTTTATAGCTGGGGTGAATAATTGGCAATTGTCGATTTTGTTCTAATGTCATACAAATACAGTTGTGTGCAAGCAGTAAACACCTCTGAAAATATTTGTTTGCAGAGAGTGTTCCTAGGCCCGTTCAAATTGCCACTTTTTTCATTTTCCTGCTGAGGAATTTCTAGTACATCACAAAACTAAGGGCATGCAGCCCCCGCTTTTCTAAATGAAGTTTGTTTTTTGAGCAAGAGGTAGCACCAGCAGTGTATTGGGGCATGCAGTGCCTTGTCCAAGTAGGGGAACCAAGGTCTAGGAGGGTGCATGCTCCTGCTGCCAACTTTGCCTTAAGACCACATCTCCACCCAGGCAGCGAATTTTCCAACCATGCGTAGTACAAACAGCTCACACATCCTCCCACTGAAGCCATGAACTCTCAATTTCTTTTAATAGAAGTATTACACTGCTCGACATTGCTACCATATGCTGCTCCTCAGGTATTGACTGGAGCAGTACTCCTGCATTCACACTTCCACCATAAACTTAAACGGAATCTCACCCTCATATCAGCTGCTAATGTGGGAGCTGAGGCTCCGTGCAAGTGTACAAGGCGAATGAGAGGTTTCAAGGCTGAGATGTCCTTTGAGTATAAGACCGGTGAGGGATGAGATGTTCATAGAGTGCAAGGCGAGTGAAAGGGGCAAGAGTGAGATTCCACTGTGTTTTTTGTACGTATTTAGAAGTAGGGGGATCAGGAGTGAACGGGGGCTTCCCCATCTCTAAGTAGTACATTAGTTTGGGAGCTATTGTCTCAGCTGCAGCATGCAAAATGTTCTGGTCAGAAATGGACTGCAATTGTAATACTTTCCATGAGAGAGTCGCAATTACATGAATGATGATCCCTGGGTTAGGTAAAGGTGATATCTGTTCATATAAGTGATGCAATTGCTATATGTAGAGTAACAGGTATGAAACAATAAATTGTTGGAATGATTTTCACCATAGTGTTCTGAGTGACATCAAATAGACAAGGAGAGTGACGTCTAAGTTGTCTTTGATGTTACACAGAACCACGAAGTGAAAAACATCCCGTATTCACTTTTTACCCATCTGTGATTGTATGTTATGCATGGAAACAAATCATCTGTCCCTGCTTTAAACTGCTACTCCGAGGCAGAGGAGTAGTCAAGGAGAAGTACATTACAAGGGTTCTCCTCTCTGAACCAACGGGGAAAAATACCTTTCTTACTATCCTTAACCAGTCCCAAAACCTTACCCGCCTTCCTTCCACCTCCTGCAACTGCTCTTTCTGCTTTCAGTCAAAGCAGACAAGCAGCGCTGCACTGACAGGCCCTCAGAGAGATCTCTCAGACTGGCCAGAAGGCCTTTATGAGTAACAACGGTGGGTAACAAACAGCTTTTGTTAACAACTGTTGCTAGATCATAGCAGCGAATTACCAGATTTAGAATTTAGAATGTGGTTTTAAATAAAGTTGGTGTTACGCCTTGGCTAATCAGGGAGAATTGTCTGAATTCAGAGATCCATGGGACTTCTGAATAGACGTTTTGAAATCCATTTCCACAGCAGCTCATTGTCCAGCACCTAACGACTCTCGATAGTTCTGGCTATAAAACCACATTCTGCTGATTTCCTGAGTCCCAAACCTAAATCTTGGAAGAAGAGAGGGGAAGCAAAAATCCACTGATCCCCCAAAAGTTGCCTCGTAATGTATCAAATGTTTTCACTTGCTTTAAAGTCTGTTTTTTAAACCATGTGTAAACTCAAGTGGTTGAGTGTGCTGGTCATGAGTTGGCTGAGCTTAGTCAGTCTTCTTGTTTAAGTGTGAGAACATCTAGCAGGTTAATACATATTTCAGTGATCTTTATGTAAGCTAAGGTTTACCAGTTTCTGTCATGAGGGAAGCTTGCACCTCTGCTGCTTAAGCATTCCCTACTCTCTGTGGTGAATGATGAATCTTGCATTGGTGCTACGTTTTCTGTTCCTGTTGTACTGTTTTTGATGGCAGCATGCAGGGCGTTTGCGTGTGCCAGCCCTGACAGCCTTAGTGTGGTCTTTCCCAAACGTTTTGCCTGCTCACCTCCACTTTTTGCTATATTATTTTTGTGGCCTTAGAACTCTGAGCACTTTACCACTGACCTGTGCTACAGTGTGTTGGAGTGCAAAATTACATTTACGAATTATTACAAGAGAAAAAGAACATGACACTTTCTGGGAGAAAAATGAATAAATATGCACCAACTACACGTTATAGAAAAGATGATGAAAAAAAACATTTTAGTTACTGCATTGTAAAAACATGCAAACAAAGAGTAGTTTAGATTATACCATACGTATACGTAACATATGTTGTGATTTACTAAAGAAACGTGTGTTAGAAAACGTGAAACAGTGAACTCTCACATTAATTTCAATAATATTATTATAGTATCATTCATATGTGTGAATAACTAATGAAAACTAGTTAATCATCGAAATTTAAACCTGAATTTGATGAAAAATTCAAAATTAATGCATCTTTTATGTGCAAAAGTGTGCAACAAAAATGACAAAATAAAGGTAGGTGCTACACATTTTATGATGCGTCTGTGAAAATTACATAGAATAAACTTCACTTATATAAAAATCTTATTTTGTTGGAAACATGATTAAAGATGTGTGATTTGAAATGTATTTACACATACATACAAAAAGTTATAAGTACCCTATATTGTTACATATACTTTGTAGTCCTACTAAATGTTCCTAACTGCATCAGAAGTCATACAAAACAATGACATCTTCATGTTCTTTTATTAATGTATGCTTATAATTCCATACACTGCAGAAACAAATGATGGATGGAAAGCTGAATGAATCAAACATTCACCCCCAGTCAAGAGATCTGGGCTCAATCCATTATTCTTTTGCTCATTACGCCACTCCAGTTTGGACCCAGCCATAACGATTGCCTTTTGGCTCTAATCCCTTGAATGCACCTCCTTCTTGGACTCTTTTTGCTCACCTGGTATTATATTGACTGCATTCTTCATCTCTCCAACTCCTGCGACTGAATTTCGAGTTCTTCTTGATGAACAGTAATTGAAGTCCTGACCGCGGAGTCCGATCAACATGGCCGATGCCCAGTGAAGCTACTTGTTTAGCTATAGAGGAGACCGGCTCGAATTCTTTCCCACAGCCGTCACCTACCCATCCGGGCATGGGACACAGTTGTCGTTGTCTGTCCGCTGTTGTCTCCTTCTTCCCCCTCCTCACAGAGGATCTGCTGTCGACAGGGCTAGTCATAGCGCAGCCGATGCCCGATCAAGATCTCCAGATGGCTGTCGAATGAGCTGGGTTGATGTTCACACCTCCTTCCATCCCCTTGCCTTCCAGGTTGGATCGCTGCTGCTTGCCCTGCTGCTAGACCTCTTGCTTTGCCTCCTGTAATACCAGTGACACAAGCCTTGTTCTCCCATTTAGGGGTTTCAGCAGCAGTGAGTTCCACGACAGCGCGGTATGGTGCCCCCGAGCTTGTTTCCACTTTCCGAGCCTTGGGAGGCATGCCCGCCTGGTCCCCACTGCTGCCTCCATTTCCTCCGGTGGCTGCTGCCTTGGCGCCCAAGCAGAATTTCCTTGACTTTGCTGCTTACGCTACGACAGCCCTGCTGTCCCTGTAGCCCCGCATCTTGTGCACGCAGACGACCTGTCTGTGTTCGGAGATTCTCCAGCCCTCCTCCCTCTTTTAATCTTGTGGCTGCATCTCCCTTCCAGCTCTACTCTGTGGATTCTACTCCCTTGATTTTTTCTTTGGTTTTGTTTTGTCGGTATCTCACCATTTTGGGATAATTACCTTCGGTGCCCATGACCTGGGTCCTCGATCTTGGAGGCTTTCGTCCATTTTCTCTTAGCGGCTAGACTGCTCCTGACTTTTCCTTTTTCTCAAGCTGACCCCCCCATTGGGTCTCCTACACTCCTCTAACCTGTTGTAGTCTTGAGTCCTTGGATGCTGAGATTGCTTGTCCCCAATTCCGGTTTGTGTATTTCCCTCTCTGACTTTTTTATCTCCCTGAATTTCTTCCCCACTTGATGGTCTTCCTAACTTGATCCGCATTCCTTATCCTTTCGGACTTTTCCACCATCACCTTCCCATGCCCCACTGGACGTCTCTGTCTCTGTTTTGATATGCTCTTGTATTTCATTATCACCGTGTAACATTGCGTTATATGTGTCTTTGTTTTAGACACATTCACTTTGTAACTGATATGATTTTGTAACATGTAACTCGCTGATCCTTATGTAAAGAGCTCAGATACCTCTGGGTCTAGCCAGCGCTATATAAAACTACGCAAATAAATATGCAAATCAGTATTGACCCTGCTCCTCATGGAAACAGTCCAGCCCGAACTGCCAAGCCGGGTCCACCCTGGACCGTAAACAAGCACCCTGGGACCGGTTTCAGGGTAACACTCCTCATCAGCCAGGCTAGCTTGAAACCAGTGGCACAGCGAGCAAGGGACTCACATCTGGGCATACTTATCCCACTTAGGGTGACTAGTGCTGCAGCAACAAATGATGAATGGAATGCTGCATGAATCAAAGATTCACCCCCAGTCAAGAGATCTGGGTTAAATCCGTTGTTCTTTTGCTCACTACGCCACCTCAGTTTGGACCCAGCCATATAATAATCAGTCTTGGACATGGTTCTCACAAAAACAGGCATGCACGAACTGCCAGGCAGGATGGGAGGGTGAAGCTGATACTTACACCAGAATGGGCAGTATCATGCCCCCACACAAAGGGTTGATTACCACTCTGTAGTGAGTCTGGAGCCAGGGCGGAGAAGGGAGGACCTACACACACTTCAAAGCCCCTCTTAAAGTTACCTCCACTTCAAAGGCACAACTGGGTATAAGTACTAGGTCTCTGACCACACTATATCAGACACTTCTAGACCTGTTAAGAAAATCTGCCAGGAAGAAGGGCTGCTGTCCTGCTACAAAGAATGCCACTCTGCTGGACTTCTGCTCTGGAAGAGCTGACTTTCTACCTGCTGTCTGAAACCCTCTGAACCTGCTGATATCAAAGGGCATGCGGGCTTGCCTGCTGGTTTTAGATTCAGGGATATCAAAGTCTTGCCGCCTGCTCCTGGGCTCGGTCGATTAGAAGTGGATCCAGGTGCTTGCTCCAGTGGAACCTATGCATCCTCAGCTGAGTGAAGCAGAATTGAGGCATCACCGCTGTTGTAGGAGCAAGAACTGGCACATTACACTCTGAACCAGCACATCACCTAAAGAACCAGCGTAGCGGAACTGCTGCTTCGCTGCTGCTGCAGTGCGAGAAGATCAACGCATCCTCTGAACTGTGTGGAGAAACCCGGGGCATCAACTGCAGAACCAACGCATGTCGGCTTTGGTTCATTGTCTTTGGAACTGGTGCATTGCCACCGTTGTGTGAAGAAAATCGGCGCATCACCTTGACTGCACGGATCAACACCGACGCATCACTCGGCTGCACCCTGCATCTCGCTGTTGAGACTAGGATCAATGTATTGCATTCAGTAGGCCTTGCGTGGCTCCGGTATCCGGCCCACACTCCATTGTTGTTAACCTGTACTCTTGGCTTTGCCCCGGTCCAGCACGACCAGATTACCCCCATAGGCGCTTTTTGCTTCTAAATGCTATTTTTATATTAAATCTTTAAAAAATCATAGCTCTCTTCTACCTATTGGGTTTTTGTCATTCTGGTCATGTTTCACTAATAAAATCATAATCTATTTTTCTAAGCAGGTGTAGAGTCTTTTTGTGGTGTTTTCACTGTGTTACAGTTTGAAGCACAAATAGTTTCCACATTGCCTCTTAAGTTAAGCCTGCCTGCTCGGTGCCAAGCTACAAGAGGTTGAGCACAGGTTAATTTAAGGTGTGAATCTAATGTACTCTGACTAGGATTGCAGTCCCTACTTGGTGCATACCTCTGTTGACTAGAGACCCAATAGCTAATTTAGATGGTGAGGAAATCACAGACTGCCCCAAGATAGACTCCCAGCTGAAACATACAAAATCCAACAAGACAACCAAAGATGCCAGCTGGTACACCCCAGAACTCAGGACTATCAAGCACTACTGCCACCAACTGGAGAAATTATGGCATGCCACCAAGAACCCCGCCGACAGAGCAGCTAACAAAATGACCCTCTTCAACTATCACCGACACATCAAAGAAGCCAAGAAAACCTCCATCACCACCCGCATCAACTCCATGGCCAACCACACAAAGGAACTCTTAAAAATAGTGAAAGAATTCTCCAACCCAATCGCCATAGAGAACATCAGCCACCACTCCCAAGAACTCTGCAACACCCTTTCAGACTACTTCCACAGCAAGGTCACCAACATTACAACAAGTTCAACCTCCAACCTTTAAACCTCTACCCCAATGACCTGAACCAACCAGCGAACATTAGCCAAACCTTTTTTAACTGGTCCTCGCTCACTGCCCTGACTACCTCAGCCATCATGTCCTCCATCCACTCTGGGGCACCCACGACCCCTGCCCTCACCATCCCTATAACCTTGCAGCAAGCCCAATCAGTATGCAACTCACCAGCGTACTCAACACCTCCATCTCCACAGCAACTTTCCCAGAAAGTTGGAAACACACAGATGTCAGACCTCCTGATAAAGAAAGCCTCCGCTGACCCTAGTGATCTCAAAATGTATTGTCCAATCTCCCAGCTCCACCTACCCTGCCAAAGTACTCAAGAAAGCAATCAACCAGCAGCTCATCGATTTTCTGGATGCCTCACGATCAGGATACAATGCCAACCAGAGTACTGAGACAGCTTTGATCGCAGCCACAGGCCACACTCCTTCATCATGGAGAAAGAGTGGCCCTGATTCTCCTCGCCCTGTCCACATCTTTCCACCCCCTCTCCCACAAAACCCTCATCAACAGACTCTACAACATAGGCATACAGCAAGACGCCCTCAATTGGTCCACTTCCTTCCTTACAGGATGCACAGACTATCAAACTTTCTCCCTTCACTTGCGCACACAAAGACATCATATGCAGTGCACCACAAGGACATCCCTCAGCTCCACCCTCCTCAACATCTACATGACCCCCGTCGCAGATGTCATCAGATGTTACAGATTCAACATAATCTCTTACGCAGATGACGCTATAATGCTCCTCTTGCTATGTCAAATATTACCTCTATTGCTAGGACCCGCATTTTGCCATGGTGGCCCCTTTAGCCCAAACATTACATACAATATGCCAGTGCCAGAATTGTCCTAATCCTGCTTCTCTTGCCCTATGGAGGCCCCTTATGTCAAAGGTTATGTCTAATATGTTAAGGACCACTTTTTGTCATGGATACCCCATGACCTAGTTGTAGTTGTCTTCACATATGCCAAGAATTTCTTCCAATGTGCCATCACCAACAATTTACAACAGGTGACAATTATGATAAGAATTTCTTCCAGGAGATCAGTGTTGCCAAATTTTGCCTACTGAGTGCCAGCAGTAGCATTTTGCTGAGGGCATCCCATATGCAAGTTTTGTCTCAAGTATTCCAGAGATGACATTGTGTGCTTTTATAAGCCAGTAAGCATACCAAGTACCTAAAAATGCATATTATTTTGTAAATAGTTTATATTTTTCAATTCGGGTTTGGGTATATTGAACTGTTAAGCTTGCATATATTTATTGTATTCACCGTGCTTGTATTGTATTGTTTTGAATATTGTATTTACTTTATATCTGTTTTTCCATATAATTTCAATGAAGCATTTTAAGCAAAAAAAGAGAAGCATGCCAAGTCCGACAGCAGATCTACAAGCATAACAACACATGATAACTTACATTCACTTATTTATTCACACTCATTCTATCATTAGCACTGACTTGCACTCAATTCATTTTCACCTGCTCTTGTGCGCTCACTCTCACCCTAAATCACTCATTCGCACACTCTCACTCACTCTTA
Source organism: Lissotriton helveticus (assembly GCF_964261635.1). Taxonomy (NCBI): domain Eukaryota; kingdom Metazoa; phylum Chordata; class Amphibia; order Caudata; family Salamandridae; genus Lissotriton; species Lissotriton helveticus. Next base: position 688,997,968 of record NC_136057.1, read on the forward strand.
CTCTGACTCACATATACTTACTCGCTCATTTTGACACACACACACAAATCCATGATCCCATATACAAAGATACATGCTCACACATATACACACTCTCTCACCCAAACTCACTCTCACCCACTTGCACACACACAATTTATATTAAAATCATTCTATTTTTCTTAACTAAGATGCCAGTGAAGGTCCAGATCTTGCTGCTCTACTTTATATTTCACTAATAGTGAATAATAAAATAAAATTCACTATTAATGGAATAAAATTGAGCTGAAAACAAGCTTTGAGCCTGGCTCTGATAATGCGAGACAATTGTTTTCTTGGCACTGATTTTGCCACCTCTGAGACCAGGGATCGCGAATGCAGTGCCAGGGGTAGCAAGGGGCAAGCTAGGGGTCGCAACAGCAGACCTCTAAATGACGTCCATGATGGTACTGAAAGTAATCTTTGTGATCCTTCCATTTCTCATAAGTGAGGTACTGTATCAATATAAACTAATATTTTCTATGGATGTTGCTTTGCTTTAAAACATAAGCACAACATTTATCGGAACGATGTATGTAATGAATCCCCAAACATTGTACCGAAAATAAATTGAAAGAATATGTATTTAAAACAATTTACCATTCAGGGTCATCAGGGCAGGACTGTGGGACACATCGTACTCCGGCACACAGTTGAAGAGTATCAGGGGGCACACTGAAACACTGGGGTCCGAGGCTAGTGCCCAGTTTGACCATGCCTTAAAAATACGTCTCGGCATGCATAAGGTAACAACAAGCATGCTGCAACACACAGGTGTGACGTAGCAGACAAGCTAGTTAATATTAGACAAGAGAGTAGCTAGTAACAGCAAAAAGCTCTGATTGTAATCAAAGCATTTTAGTAAAAAGGCCCCATTCAGTTTATTTAATTCTGGCACTATTACCAATACAAATAAACAGCGAAAGTAAAGCTAGCCATCAACTTTTTATTATCATTCAATATGCTCTTTTCTTTACTCTTCCAAGCAGACAAGCTCTGTCATAGATGCAGATACAGAACTTTTAGATTCACAAAAATATCATGTAATTCAAACATCTCATTTTGAGTTGTATTCATTTTAATATATGAAAGTATATTTTATTATGTTTATTCAATAGTTGTAGTCTGTCAAAGTTCTAATGTTTAACATTTCGTTTAAAATTACATGTAAAAAAATGTTCCAATAAAATAGAATATCTTGCAATCTATTTGCTACCTAGTTAATAGATTCACGTTTAAAGACAATGGGGCCGCTTGGCAAATGAATGCAAGAGTACTCAAAGAGTAGCCCTGTCTACTCTTTCACATACGGTACTCTTGCATTGTGAAATAGTCTCAAAACATCCAAAATGAAAATATTCATGTACAATGAGTAGAAATCGAAAAGACTGCCTTTTCGCCCTTTTGGTAATACGGAGTTGGAAGTTTCAGCGCTATTCAGGAAGTAGTATAAGTGGACTCCTTAAGTGCTGCTTCGTGTGCTTTTGTGAATCAGCCACGATATTCACTGATGTAGAAGAATAAGGATATTAGAAATGACATGGGTGGAAGTAGAAAAGTAAACTGCAATTAGGGGCTGAAAATAAAAAACAACTAAGTTGCAACTGAGCTCCTCAAGACCGTGAAACTGATATCCCACATAAAAAACAAAAAGATTTGAACTATTACTTGTGAATAGATCAGTAGAACGTTCTTTTTTGAGACATACAGTAACTTTGTATTCTAATTCTTTACCCTTGACCTACCGTATTAAAGTTCTACATTGCTGTAAATTAATTAGTCTAAAGCATTTCCTATGGTTAAGGCAGCAAAGTGGTACCTAGTTCCTGTCGGCTGAGCCAGCACAGAGAGCCCCAGTGTTAATACTGCTGTGACAGCTGTCAAATGCAGACTCTAAGGGTTAGTGAGACGGGATTCATGCTGTGCATTACACCTAAGAAAAACATTAGGGTATTTAAGTGTATTGCAAACTATGAAAGATTTACTCACTTTCTTGGCCCCTCAGGAAATGAGTTGGACATTTTCCAGACTTTCTTTCATATAGCTGCCAATGCCTTATTGTTTATTCATCTAGGTTAACTAATGCGCACGGAATCACTGTAAAGATATATTGATATATTGATATTTTAAATGCTGAAAGGTAGTAGAACCAGGAATAAGCACACACATACACTAATGCACACATATTCTGCTACCTTTCAGTGTGTGTGCATATATATATGTTCGTCTGCAGGTAAGGGAGCCCACACAGGTGAGTAGAACTTGCCTTCAATTTATTCAAGGAAAACAACGTGAACAGCTTGGTGCTTTGTCAAATAAAAGTCCCGCCCGACGCATTTCATGTCTGGGACACTTCTTCAAGGGCTCGGGGCTTTGGCTTAGTAACAACGAACGGCAGGTTTTGGCAGTCCATTTAAATATGATGTTTTCCGCCCGGATGGGCGTGGCCACCCGAGTGGCCTGATGGTAAACGTAGTGCCATTTTTTACTACTGTGAGTCACCGTGTAGTACCATATCACCACGTCAATCCCAAGTGGGTTGCTAACACTGTTGCTGCCCAGGTTGCTATCTTCCTCCCTCGAATGGCATCACCTTGTTCCTAATGCCACTACGCCGTATGGCGCAACAGCAGGGCTGCACTGGAGTGCAGTGGGGCTCACCTCGCGGCTCAGGCTGGGCCGCATACATCCAACAAGATCGCCTGCAGTAAGGGACCCCACACAGGTGAGTAGATCTTGCCTTCAATTTATTCAAGGAAAACAACGTGAACAGCTTGGTGCTTTGTCAAATTAAAGTCCCGCCCGACGCGTTTCATGTCTGGGACACTTCTTCAAGGGCTCGGGGCTTTGGCTTAGTTTCAACGAACGGCAGGTTTTGGCAGTCCATTTAAATATGATGTTTTCCGCCCGGATGGGCGTGGCCACCAGAGTGGCCTGATGGTAAATGTAGTGCAGTTTTTTACTCCTGTGAGTCGCCATGTAGTACCATATCACCACGTAAATCCTAAGTGAGCTGCTAACACTGTTGCTGGCCAGGTTGCTGTCTTCCTCCCTCGAATTGCATCACCTTGTTCCTAATGCCACTACGCTGTGTGGCGCAACAGAAGGGCTGCACTGGAGTGCAGCAGGGCTCACCTCACGGCTCAGGCTGGGCCGCATACATCTATATTTTACCTACTGGCGGTCGCCAGTAGGTAGTTATAGTTAGGACCTATTATCCATAGGAAATCCGCAACATTCTATTCCCAATAACTTTGGCGCCGCTTGATGAATCTTTGCGAAATTTTCCATACTTTTGGCCAGCTCTGGTCTGCTCCTATCCTGAAAGTTTTGGGATGATTTGTCAAGTGGTGGCCGAGACAAAAAGGGGGTCCTAAAACGCGTTTTCCCCATGCAATTTCCCATAAGACCTTTAGCTACAGCTACAGCCCGAACTGCTGAACGGAATTACGCCAAATTTGGCAAATATGTAGTCCTCAGTTCAGACTTGTGCCTTTTGCCTAAATGGTGTCAATCTGTTCAGTAGTTCCTGAGAAAATGACAGTTAAAAGCATTTATATCTACGGGTGCGGTCGATCCGTGGACCCTGAGCGCACCATGAGCACACCATAAGTGCACCTTTCCGATCACGCGCTGAATGCTAATTGGCTGTCAAGTGGTTGTCAATATTCAAAACCAGGAACTGTTGGCAGCCATTTTGTGCCTCGGTAGAAGCAAGGCTGAAGAAGTCACCCAGGGCCTAGAATTTTTTTCATTTTTTTAAAGACCCGGTCGGTGCGTGTAGGGTGCGCGGACTCTGCCATTAAAAAAATATAAATAAAACAAAATGGAGCTTTCTTTATAAGTAGCCCCCGGGGGGCTAAATACCACAGGCCCTGGGGGTCATCACCCCCGGGGCAAAAAAAAATGGTGGGGGGAGGAGTCGAAGGTCCCTAAAGCCGTGGGGACCTCCACCCCCCGGGGCTTTATGTATTGTGGGAGGGGGACTGTGTGCCCCCCCCCTCCTGGAGCGCTACAAAAAAATGGTTGGGGGGCTGTAAGGTCTCCAAAGCCCCGGGGACCACCATTCCCCGGGGCTTTATGTATTGTGGGAGGGCCGGTTCCTGCAGTGTCCCGGGGTGTCCATCCAGTCCTCCTATGGCAAGGAAATCTGTTCTCTCTTTCAAAATCTAAATCAGATTGCTTTTTTTACATGGAGAGCTGCATGTTAGAAGCTGCCCATGTGGATAAGCAATACCGGCTCCCAAACGCGTAGAAGTTGTGCACCAAAGACGCTGGAGTCGCGCACCCTACAGATTATGAGTCATGCATTCAGCACGTGCAGAGCAGGGGGCCACACTGAGCGATGCGCTGGGTGCGCGACTTCTAATTTTACCGTAAAAAAATAGCCCCTATCAGTAATTTCTAATATCCCTGGGGACCCTATCCCCCGGGTCTTATAAAAAATGTTGGGGACCGTGGGGGGAGCCCTTTGGGGGCAGGCATTGTTTTTCCACATGAGGAGATGCTAACTTGCATGTGGAAAAGCAATCTGGTTTGGATTTTGAAAGTGAGAACAGATTTCAATGCTCTGTCTTTCAAAATCCAAACCAAGTTTGCTATGGGAGGGGTGGGAGCCGCGAGACTCCCGCCCTTTCATAGCAAACAGCAGTGTCCAAGGGGTAGGCACCCCGGGACACTGTATGAACCGGCCCTGGGACGTGGCGGTCCACAGGGCACTCAAGGGCTCCCACAATACACAAATCCCCGGGAGGGGGGTGGGGGGTGGTTCCCGGGGCTTGAGGGGGGTCGTTGAGGCCCACACACTTCTAATTTTGCAGGGGGGGACCTTGGATGCGAAAGTGGCGCAAGGGGGTTGTAAATCTGGTACACAGTGTTCTGTTTTACTTTGCTTTCCTTTCTGTCATGTAGAGGATCCTGGGTAAATATAACGGTTTCTGTACAGCCAGTACCTTTCAGCCCTACCCCAAAACTGCTTACTGCCTGTTACCACAGTAACATAGTAACAGTTCATGGAACACTTAAGTGAGCACAGAGGTTAGAAGTTCACCACACAATGTTGCTAATCAAAACAGTTACTGTGCTGGAGTTTTAAATGTTTTCCATAGTAACCGTTAGTTGTTGCTATAGACTCTGGTAAAGAGCTGATAAAGAGTTAGCCTCAGTTTTATACTTCAAATTATAAAAATCATTTCTATTTTTAAATGTTTTATAACTATATGATTATCACACGAAATAGTAGTAAATGTCAGAAAAAGAAGACGTATATACTTTTTCAAAATTAACTTTTATTAAAACAACAATAAATAACTAGAAAATTAACTTTAAGATAACAATATAATAAATAACTAGAAACATAACTTTATCATAACAGTATAGTAAACAAAATGTGATATGGTCCCCAATGGAAGAAGGGTAGGTAATCTACAAAACAAAAATAGGAATAAGTGTTAAAAATTAGATTGAAATGACTAAATGAGGTCAAACATTACAAGTTAAGGTAATACTTGGCGATATTTTTTAATTTGCACATCTGCAGTGCGCCTGATACATTCCACCTCTCTTATAGGCTTGCTTTCAAGAGGTGTCTGTACAGAAGTGCCTACTGCGTCAGATTTACAGTATGGTTCAACAGGTCTTTAAAATGATTCAGAGATGAGACAGAATTAGGTGAGAGATCAAGTCATTATGCAGGACAATATTCTTTGGGGCTTATTTACAAGTCCCTTGCGCCACTTTTGCGTTACTTTTCCCATGTTAAAAGTGACGCAATTCCAAATTGAGTGTTGCATACTGGTCTGCATGAATTTTGAGGTTAAAAAAAACTATCATCAATGGTTATCAATTGCTCTGCAAACGATGTCTACTGATTGCTCCCCATAACAAATTAAACAATTGCATTTCACGGAGTGCATTCTAACTTTCTCAAAATGGGGATGTATGTCTGGTTGCGAAGTTAAAGGTGATACCCCAGAGGTTCTACCGGTGGTGGAGGAACATTTTGGCGCTGTGTTGTACTTTCTTTGTAAACATGGTTCACAGGATCTAGAGATTAAAGGTGCTTGTGCATAGTAGCAGTGCCACAGGAGTATTTTTTGTGCGTGCCCTAAATAAATCAAGGCTAAATTCTCTTCTGTCTGTAGTGTAGATACAAAGCTGAATTGAAGTTGTAAACCTCGTTGCCCTCACTGTAGATCTTAGGGTGGACTGCATCATCTGCAATCATGACTGAAGTAGAAGAAAGAACATATATGCAGCGTAAAGTTTATTATTCAAATAAATCTATAAGTGATATAAAATGCATTTTTCAAGTAAGCATAATAAAGGGATATTGTGTAGGGTTCGATAGGTGTTATACTTAGTTTGGTTTGCACTGAGTTAGTGGGATCTAAAACAAAAAGGTTCTCTGGAGCTTGCGATGATGCCTGGTCCGGGCAGGCTGTACTGATCGTAATATTTTTTTGTGTTGTGAATGCTGCCTTAGTAAGGCCACGTGATAGTCATTTTTGGTGCACTGAGTTACTAGTACCTTTGGTGCTTAGTGAGTACATATCCCACGATGATGCATGGCTGGGGCACAGTAATTGGAGTAATGTCTTTTGTCGATTGGATTTTGCATGAATTCCACTTAAAAGTGATAGTATACCTCATTGCTGGCATAAAACTGTTCACTCTTCTTTCAAATGATTTATGGTGCACTGAGTTAGTAGTATCTTTGGCACTGAGCTTGTACGTAACCTGTGATAATACGTAATGCAGGGGGGCTGTACTGGGAGCAATGTTTTTTGCCTAGTGACTTCTGCTTTAATAAGGCTACGGGGAAATGACTTGTGGTGCAGTGAGTTAGTGGTACCGAAAGAACTCAGCGTGTGCGTACTCTGTGATGATTTGTGGTACGGGGGGGGTTGCAGTGGTATAATGTCGCTTGTCTACTGGAATGCGTCATGTACAATCGTCATTCTATCTGAATGGTGAGCCCTCACAATGTAGAGCGAAGGCAGTGGAAAGTAGAGATATGGACCAATGATTTCTATCGCTTATTTTAACAAAATCAGAACACATACAGTACAATGGTCTCTGCATTAAAGTAATCAAGGTTGAATTCCTTACTGTCCGTAGTATACATGCAAATGTGACTTCAAGTTGTGAACCCTGCTGTGCGCAGAGTACATCGAAGGCAGTAGTTGACACATACATCGAGGAATGCTTTTTTTGTCACATACTTTACCAAAATCTGAGGACACAGTACTATTTTTCTGCCTTAAATAAATTGCAACTGAATTTTACGTTGTCTGTAGTGCTTATGCGCCACTGGTATCAAGTGGTAAACTTTTTTGATTGCAGTGTACATTTGAAAACAGAACTCAAGACAGTCATTGAGGATTATTTTTTGTGGCATCCTTTAACAAAATAGTCTTTACCTTACATAAATCAAGGATAACTTGAATGCTGTCCATAGTGTAGATGGAAAGTTGAATTGAAGTTGTGAACCCTCCTGTCCGCAGTGTAGATCGAAGGCAGTAGTCGACACAAACATAGATGAATGGTATTTTGTCACAGTTAACAGAATCTGAGGACACAGTACAATTGTCTCTGCCCTAAATAAATCGAGACTGAATTAAATGTTGTCTGTAGTGCTTCTGCGCTTCTGGTATCTAGTAGTGATCTCTGTTGATCACAGTGTACATTTGCAGGCAGTACTCAGTACAGACATTGAGGAATGTTTTTTGTCGCATCATTTAAGAAAATTGTCTCTGCCTTACATGAATCAAGGCTAACTTGAATACTGTCGGTAATGTAGATGCAAAGCTGAATTCAAGTTGTGAACCCTGTTTTCCGCAGTGTAGATTGAAGGCTGTAGTCAGCACAGTTATAGACGAATGCTTTTTGTCACATCCTTTTACAAAATCGGAAGACATGGAGTACAATTGTCTTTACCTTAAATAAAGCAAGGCTGGATTCAATGCTGTCCGTAGTGCAGATGCAAAGCTGAATTCAAGTTGTGAACCCTGCTGTCCGCAGTGTATATCAAAGGCTGTAGTAAGCACAGTTATAGACGAATGCTTTTTGTCACATATTTTTACAAAATTGGAAGACATAGAGTACAATTGTCTCTACCTCAAATAAAGCAAGGCTGGATTCAATGCTGTCCATAGTGCAGATGCAAAGCTGAATTCAAGTTGTGAACCCTGCTGTCCGCAGTGGAGATCGAAGGCAGTAGTCGATACATACATAAGTCTGTGGTGCGGTGGCGTTGAGTTCGGAATGGGCCTGTATTGAGGAGGCACGTGGTCATGGCGGTAGCCGCGTGGCAGGGTGCAGATCTTCGCTGTGGCGGAGTCTCTTCTCTTTGCAAAAGTGAACCACGACCAAGGCATAGGCTAATTATTTATAGTCTTACGCTGACATTGCGTACGTTGGAGTGGCCCCCTCTGCTTCTGCTTCAAGGGAGGAGGGGCGACAACACAGCTACATGACCGAAATATTCCCCAGTGTCTGAGATAATATGATTGCGTCCACTGTGCAGTACACTACACGCATCAATAGCATATCTACACACAGAAAAGTTTTTGGTTTCTATAGTGTGTTGTGTATAGCATATCATTGGTAGTATTAGCAGTGTGTACATTATTGTTGATGTTTGAGATCTTCCCTTACAGATAGTTGATTGCCACATCTCTGAACATTGAGCTAGTGTGCTCTTGAGGGGATATATTATTTTGGGAAGGTCCGTTGTCCTGTTTTGTGCTGCACCTGAGGTAGTAGAGAGGGAGCAGTCAGGAGGGCTGGTTCTTTTGGTGGTGGCGCGAAGTGTTCTTATTTTGTTGGGTGTTGGAAGTGTATAATTAGTAACTGTATTACATATTTGTCTTTAGATGTGGGTGTGAGCTGGATGTAATTTACACAGTACTTAGTCGACGTCCTTACACTAGTTAAATGTTGATATTAATTTGTTAGTGGTAAATGGAACTATCCCCTTTTTTTTGGATAGCATTGTAGATTTGGTTTGTTTTTGAAAGTTTGGGAAGTGCTGTTTTTTTTGTTTTTTTCTACGAGAACACCTAGTTTGTATATTATTAACGTTAGTTGTGGTTCTGGTTTGTAGCGATTTTCTTGGAGGAAGGAATACATTGAAGAGTGGTAATATTTGCAGTTTTTACTACGTTGAGAATGGGATGATAATTAAAAAAGGGAGAAAAACCAGATATGCCTATCGAACTTCATAAATAGGAATTATCATTTGAAAAATCTTACATATTCAGTGAAATTTTTTTTAAATGCTAATTCCTAACTATAACGTGCCTGAAACCTATGGTTTTTTCAGTGAAAAAAAAAAAAAAATATATATATATATATATATATATATATATATATATATATATATATATATATATTACCTACTGGCGGTCGCCAGTAGGTAGTTATATTTAGGATTGATTTCCATAGGGAAATCGCAACATTCTATTGGGAATAACTTTGGCGCCGGTTGAGGAATCTGCCTGAATTCTTCCTCAACTTCGCCTCGCGGCTCTCCGCTCCTTCCCTGAAAGTTTGGGGGGGATTCGTCAATCAGGGGCCGAGATAAAAGGGGGGTCCCAAAACATGTTTTCCCCATGTTAATTTCCATAGGGCGGTCAAACTCATTTTTAGCTCGAATGGCTGAATGGATTTCCACCAAACTTGGCAAAATTGTAGGGACTGCTAGCCCGATGTGCCTTTGCTATGTCTCAAGATATGTGCTCAAGTGGATTTTGAGTAATTTAGGTTTAAAAAAATATATATATCTATAGGCGCGCCCCGGTACGCGCACCGGGGAGCGCTCCGGGCGCGCCACGCGACTTGCGCACGGAAACCTGATTGGCTCTCGGGTGTCTGTAAACATTCCAAACAGTCCGGAGCGGCCGCCATCTTGTGTCTCGGTAGGATCGAGACACAAGAGGTGGCAAAAACAAAGGGGGAAATAACCAAAAGGGGGCAGGGTAGACCCCCCCTAACCCCCTAGGTTTGATGTGGGGGCCATAAAAGGGTCCCGCTGGTGAAAAAAAAAAGTAATTTTTTTTTCGATTTTCGCGGGGGGAGCGCCCGGTACGCGTACCGGGGAGCGTACCAGGGAGCATACTTTGGTGAAAAATAGTGAAAATAATAGTGTAAAATAATCATTTTGAGTGATTACAGGTAGGGTAGCTCTGAAATTTTTTTTTGATTCTGTGGCTGTTTTAGGTACCTACAAGTACGTCCCACACACACCCACATGCACACAACCCCACACACCCACACCCACACACTCCCCACACACACCTCACACACGCACACCTCCACCCACACCCAAACACCCCACACCCCCACACCGACACCTTACACATCCACACCCACACCCACACATCCCACACACACACACTCACACACACACCTCACCCCCCAACACACACACACGCACACACAGATACCTCACAGACACACCTCACACATCCCACACACACACCTCCCCCCACACACACACACGCACACCTCACAGACACATCCACACATCCCACACATACACACACATCCTACACATATACCCCCCACACCCACACACACCCCACACACACCTCACACACCCACACCCCCACTTACACCCAAACACCCCACACATCCACACCCACACACACACCGTACACACCCACATCCCCACCCACACCCACATACCCCACACACCTATGCACACCTATACACCTCATCCCCCCTCAGACACACACATACACACACACACCTCACAGACACACCCCACACATCCCCCACACACACCTACCCCCCCACACATGGGGAAAACTCAGTGAAACACTAAAATAATAATTTAAAGTGCTTAGAGGTAGGGTAGCTCTGAATAGAGTTGTTGTGTTGTTTGGGTGTTTTAAGTACCAACATGTAGGTACCAATGCTGAGTCTTAAATTTAATGTACACCGTTTCCTCTGTAGATATCTTGCATGTTGTTACAGATGTTATTGTGCTGTATGGAATCTATATCATAGTCTGTCAGGAAAGCAGAAACAACATGGAGGCAGGAGATGAAAAAGAGATGTCAAATACACATTGGAGATAATATATTGGGAGAAAGGAAGTATCTATGAGCAAAATTACTATGTAACATAAAAAAGTTACACAGTATACTATAAATCTGACTTTACATTATAATCAATTTGGTACTAGTTTATGAATTACATATAAAAATGAATAATGTCTCAAACAATTTTAGAATTATTAAATATAAATTTATTTTTCAGATTCTTTTTCAAAATTTGATAGAACTTCTAATAACAGATTGTCGGAAATGTCCTCATTTTGAATTAGCGAATCTACCGCTTCCACACATTGAACTAATTCATAGTCCCGTGATTTATCCATGAATTCTAAGTCATCATTGGGTTCAATAACTTGTTCATTGTTGCTCTCCAGAATAATTTCGAAGGAAATATTTTGCTGTCCTTCCATTTTCTTGCTGTAATTTGCATAAGAAATTAAATATATCAGTAGAGATAGGGCACTGTTGGGTTTAAGTTCAGTCAGGTAGTTTTTATTTTTTAACAGTGAAGTTATCTTTGGGCAGTGTATGGTATCAGGCTGGAAGTAGAATTATGAAAAAGTGTATATCATGAAGCATAATTAAATTTATAATTATAGAAGACAAGCCTAACTCCATCCATAACTATAACAGAGAAGTGTATGTCAATCTATAACTATTACAGAGGGATAGTATATAACTATCAGAAAATGTTTTCCAAATTAACTTAGAGTGCGCAACATACTTCAGTTTTCAAAATAACATCTTACCTTTCAAAAAGAAGTTTAAGTTCTCAGTGGAAATGCTTTTGAAATGTACTTCAGGAAGTAGTAGTCAAAATGGCTGTGTTTCCCTCTCTTTCTTTATATATATTCATGTACATAACCAATCAAATGTCATGAAATAATAGTAGAAAATGAAAGTACCATTTTAATTGGTTGTAAATTCTAACACTTCAGATGTGTTTTTGTCAAGTGATTCACCTCAGGATATTTAGAGAGGGCTACAGGCTAAATTGTTCAATGGAATTCCACCAAATTTGGGAAAATGGTAGGGACTGGTATGTAGTATGGCCTATTCTATATTTGGTGAAAGTGTCTCCAGTGGTTTTTATGTAAATTAACTTTGAAAGTTTTTTGGGAGCGCTTCCCAGTGAGCGCCCCGGTATGCGTACCGGTAAGCGCAACGGGAGTCCTCCATTTTGTGTTTCGGTAGATTTGAGACAGAAAATGGAGGACAAACAACTTTGGGAATGGATATAAGGGGGCATCGTGTGCACTCCCTGACCCTCTAGGTTTTCTTAGGGGGTCTTAGGAGGCCCATATAGGCGAAAAAAATAATTATTATTATTTTTCGCGGGGGGAGCGCCCGGTACGCGCACCGGGGAGCGTACCGGGGAGCGTACTTTAGTGAAAAACAGTGAAAAAAGTTAGAAAAAGATAATCTTTTGGAGTGATCAGAGATAGGGTAGCCCTGAAAAGGACTTTTGGGTTCTGTGGCAGATTTAGGTACCTACAAGTAGGTACCAATGCACAGTCTTAAATTCAGGAGGAATATTCTATTCCCCTCATCTGAAAAGTGCACACCATCTCCTCTGTAGATTTCTTGCATGTTGTAACGCAAGTTGTTGTTGTATATTGAACCCATTCCATAGTCTCTCATGTAAGCAGAAACAGATTTATTCACATGTTTCCGTGCTTTCTCAAATTGTGGACAAAATTGGTTGGACCAGTTCCATTTCTGCCTTTGGCATATATTGGAATATACCAAGGCAGTTTGTGGAAAAAGTGTCATCAATTGTCCAAAGGTGTCCTTTAAAACCATCTCCAGACCTACCCCAGTCAAAGTGCCTAGGTCATTTCCACCACAGTGCAAAATTATGAGGTCAGGGTGCGGCAGATGGTAAAAGGTTTTCACCAATGGTATCAATTGATGACATCTCAATCCTCTTTGGCCAATCCATTTTATGTGCACATTTGGTAAATCAAGGTTGTGAAAATTTCTGATAGCTGCATACCTTTGAGCCCAGTGAGAGGAGGTTCTGGTGCAGTCAGATGAAGTGTAGGAATGAAATGGCAGTTGGAACAGTAGGAGTTTGCAAAAAAAAACCTGTGGAGTTTCAGTGCTCTTGAATCACAAGCAATGATTGGTGGATTCAGATAGTTGAAAACTGAAGGTTAGGGTGCATGGTTCTGTTGTGTGTAAGAAGTAATTTGAATGGTTAAAAAAAGTCATTTAAAGAAAGATTGCAGTGGATAAGCTGGTGTATTGAGAGGTCAAATATCCTTGCTCATTTGATTTGCAACATTGTAGAATAAACTTTTAACCCTGGGAGCTCAGTGAGGAGGGAGTTGCTATGGTAACAGGTAGAAAGGGCTGAGGGGGGGGGAAGGGTGTTGATTTGAAAATAGAGAGGGAAGAGTTTTGATTGGTTACCATGAGAAATATGTGTGTACAATTAGAGGTTTTCTGTGCCATTAATGGTTGCAGTGCCTGGAGAACATACCTTTTGCTCTGCTAAAGAAATATTGGTGTGTGTATCTGACACTGTTCTGAATCTCCCAAAGCATTTGTAAAGATGAGTTATGATTCATTTAGATAGAGAGTTCAGATTAAGAAGCACATTGATTTTCTTTGCTGTTGGTTTGTGTGATGCTTTTTGAAAATGCATGGGTTCTATATTTGTAAAATAGAGGATTTGTATTTTGTGAAATAGTGATGTTTCAGTAGTGAAGTTTAATGGTTGTACATAGGACTTGCACTCTGTATCTAAAATGTTATTTTAAAAATCAATTTTAGGGTAAATGAATGGGTTTCAGTAGTGAAAATGAATGCTTGTACATAGGACCTGTGTTGTGTTCCTAAAATGGTAATTGAAAAACGATTTTAGTGCAAATCAATGGGTTTGAGTAGTGAAAATGAATGCTTGTATATAGGATCTGTGCAGTGTTTCTAAAATGTTAATTTTAAAACGATTTTAGTGCAAAACAATGGGTTTTAGTAGTGAAAATGAATGCTTATAAATAGGATCTGTCCTCTGTTCATAAAATATTAAATAAAAAAAGATTTTAGGGCAAATTAATGGCTTTCAGTAGTGAAAATGAATGCTTGTACATAGGATCTGTGTTCTGTTCCTAAAATGGTAATTGAAAAACGATTTTAGTGCAAATCAATGGGTTTGAGTAGTGAAAATGAATGCTTGTATATAGGATCTGTGCAGGGTTTCTAAAATGTTAATTGAAAAACGATTTTAGTGCAAAACAATGGGTTTTAGTAGTGAAAATGAATGCCTGTAAATAGGATCTGTGCTCTGTTCATAAAATATTAAATAAAAAACGGTTTTAGGGCAAATTAATGGCTTTCAGTAGTGAAAATGAATGCTTGTACATAGGACCTGTGTTATGTTCCTAAAATGGAAGGAAGCAGATTGAGTTTCTTTGCTGTTCGTTTGTTTAATTTTTTGGGTAATGCTTGGTAGGAATGTTTCCAAGAGATAGAAAATGTATTTTGTAAAATAGTGACTTTTCAGTACTGAAATGGAATGATTGTACATAGGACTTGCACTGTGTTTCTAAAATGTTGTTGAAAAATCGATTTTGGGGCAAATTAATAGCTTTTACATTTTTGAGAAAAAATAAAAAACGAGTGCATGATTAAGTAAAATAATTTGAAGGTTTCATAATCATGTCACCTGTGTTACCTCACATTAGGAAGCACACTGAGAGCTTTATTTATGAAAACAGCGATGCCTCACTTTTCACTGTGCACTCCTTGTGACACCAATGATGCATTATATTTAATGTATGACGCATCATGTTTCTAGGACTTACAGATAAGTCAGTATTTGTGATGTATCTGTAAGCGCAAAAGTGACGAATTGTTGGAGTGTGTCACAAAAATGACGCAACTCCTGCAATGCATACTTTCACAAGGGGAAAGCCCCATGTGAAAGTGTTTGCCTCAGTCTTATGGCTGCTGTTAGGCAGGTGCAAGATTTTGACGTACCAGTGTCCTAAAAGTGACGCAGTGAAATCGCAAAGATTTCACTGCGTCACTATTACGAGGCTTTTTGCGGGGGAATGCCCCCTCTGTGTACATTACACCTGACAGAGGTATAATGTGGCGCAGAGGTTTAAAAAGTGACACATCTACCTACATGCGTCACTTTTTAAATATGGCGCAACAAGGCACATGTTTTATGCCGCCGAGGCGTCACAAAAAGTGACGCATCAGCAGTGCAAAACTGACACAGAGCCTCATAAATGAGGCTCATCTTTTTTTGCACACTACTCCAGTTTAGTCCTGTCCACTGCACTATGGGATACAAGCCTCACCTTTTGTGGTCCCCTGGACTGGCTTCATTACATCTGCACTCCTGCTTAGGTCTCATAATCTTTTTTTAGAATAACATTTGAAAAACAGAGAAAAGGTTATATGTATAAGCTTTTCATTACAATACTGAAACATTTTTGGGGCAAATTAATGTCTTTTACATTTTTAAGAAAGAATAAATAGTGTGTGAATGATTACATAAAAAAATGTGACCTTTTCACAATCATGTCACCTGTGTACGTCAGGTTAGGAAGTAGATTGTGCAGATGAGGTGAGGAATGTCCAGAGAGACAGAGGAGGTGAGGCCTGTGTTCAATACTGTAGTGGGAGAGAGGTTTTTCTTGGAGAGTGTAGGTGGTGAGACCTGTGTCTAGGAGTGCAGTGGAGTAGGCTTCATGAAGCCTATCACCCACTGCACTCTTAGACACAGGTCTCAAATTATTTGCACCCGTGGACAGATCTCTCTTCTACTACACTCTTCAATAGAGGCCATACCTCTTGTGCACCCCTAGACAATCCTTACCTTATATGTAACCCTGAATAGACTTCAACTAATTGGTATGTTTAGACAAGCCTCATGTTATTTACACCCTTGGACATGCGGTAGGATTGTTTGCAAGAGAGAGGAAATGTATTTTGTAAAATAGTGAGTTTTCAGTATTGAAATGGAATGCTTGTACTCCAGCAATGCATCATTTCACACGGGGAAAGCTCCATGTGAAAGCGTTTTCCTCAGTCTTATGTGTGCTGTGAGGCAGGCGCAAGATTTTGACGTAACAGTGTTCTAAAAGTGACGCAGTGAAATCTCATTGATTTCACTGCGTCACTATTACGAGGCTTTCTGCAGAGAAATAACCCTTCTGTGTACATTACACCTGACAGAGGTATAATGTGGCGCAGAGGTTGAAAAAGTGACGCATCTACCTACATGCGTCACTTTTTAAATATGGCGCAACAAGGCATATGTTTTATGACGCTGATGTGTCAGAAAAAGTGACGCATCAGCAGTGGAAAACTGATGCAGGGCTTTATAAATGAGGTTCATCTTTTTTTTGCACACTACTCCAGTTTAGTCCTGTCCACTGTATATGCTTCTCATTACACTACTGAAACATTTTTGGGGCAAATTAATGTCTTTTAGATAGTGTCTGCATGATTAAATACATATATGTCATCCTTTCATAAAAATGTCACCTGTGTTACCTTACATTAGGAAGTAGATTGTGTAGATGAGGTCAGGCATGTCCAGAGGGACAGACAAGGTGAGGCCTGTGTTCAAGACTGTAGTGGGAGAGAGGCCTTTCCTGGAGAACATAAGTGGTGAAGCCTGTGTGTAAGAGTGCAGTGGACTAGACTTCATGAAGCTTATCTCTTACTGCACTCGTAGACACAGGTCTCACTTTCTTTGTACCTGTGGACATACCTCTCTTCCACTACACTCTTCTGCACCCCTTGAGAATCCTCAGTTGATCTGTAACCCTGAATAGATTGTTTGCTTTTTGTCATTGCTTTGTTGTTTGATAATAGTGGTCTATAATGTGCTATTTTTTTGTTTAACACAGATTGAAAACAAGATTTCAAGAGTAAGGAAAGATGCCCTCAAGGCAAAGATCAAGAAAATTTGAAATACGGTTTAAAACAAAAACAGCATCGGAATTACAGCAGTCCTCCACAACAAAGACTTCAAAAAACAGGAAAGAAGTTCCTGGTAAGATAACTAAGTCTTTTTTACGGAACGTATGTAGAACAAAAATAAATGTTGGACAGCATGTAGAAAAAGAGAAGGAGAGAGTAATTTTGAAAAGGAAGGAGAGGCCCTCAAAATTTTTTAACACTGGAGCAGGAGAGAATAATATGTATCGGAATAGAAGGCAGAATCAGTTTAGAGACATTCGTAAACGAATGTTTCGCAATAGGGTGGTTTTAAATTTGTTAAAAAATATTAGGAAAGGCACAGAGCTGCTTTTCATAAGAAAAAGAAAAATGTAGAGAAGATTGTTGATCAGGCTTTTGAAGTTAAGAAAAATTATTTATTTTAATAATCAATAGAATTAGGACACTTAACAAGACAATTGATGTTTTTAAATCAAACAGTAGATGGAAAAGAGGAATTAATCGGACTAATTTTTGTAAAGTTTTTTCAGGAGAATGGATGCACAGTTCAAGTTGTGAGCCATTTTTTAATGAGGAGAGTTACTTTCAGGAGAATGATTTAGTGCATGCAGTTGACACCAGTGGTCGAGCGTATGAAGTGAAAGATGGTTGTCCGATTGAAAAAGAGAAACTTGTGCCTAGACAACCAGAAGAGGTGTTAACTGATGAAGTTTTAGGGAGACGTACTAAGGGTCCAGTGTACACTTGGAAGTGTAGTCGTATTTGTAGTGTGCGACAGGAATCAATTGATTTGTTTTGTAATTTCGTACGTACATATGGTAAGAAAAGTCTAAAGCAGAAAGTGAAGTTGTTGCAAGACTTAGACCCTTCAGAGTGAGAGAAAACACAGGTTTGCAAGGGCATTCACTGGCTTGTCTTTCTAGAAAAGTCTGTCAGAGTTTTTTTCATCATTTTAGGATGTTAGCAGTGCATTATACCAAAATGAGGAAATTAGTGAGAATGTTGTATTATGCAAAAAGTCCAGCACTTAAGCTTAAACAATTAAACAGTGCTCTTTTGCATGGAACTGGATTAGATGTGAAGAAGATTTGTGAAGAAATTGAGATTTGTTATTTTGGTAAAAAAGAGGACAGTGTAGAAATTGACACAGCAATTCAAGGTAATGTGGAAGAGAATGTACAGATTTCAAGTACAGAAAAGTTTGAGCAGGAAATTACCAGGTTTAAGGTGAAATCAAGTGAAAGGCCGAATTTTACTTGTGTATTTTGTCGACGAAGTCATTATAAACATCAAACTAGATTAGTTGATTTATACGTAAAAAGTGAAAAGATGAATAATTATGAGTGGAAGGATTTTGCAACTTATTTGTGGGTGGAGAATTGTTTTGATTTGAGTTGTGATCAGCGTATTTGTAAATATTGTTATGATAAATTAAATTAAAACAGAATGCCTGCCAGAGCTGTTCATAATAATCTGGAGTTGGTAGACATTCCCCGTGAATTGATACATTTAAATACATGTGAGTCTATTTTGATTCAATGTGTCCATCCTTTTCAGGCAATTGTTCGCATGGAGCCTAAGATAGGGAAATTGCCTCCTACAGATTTGCAGAGAGGATTAAAGGGAAGAGTTGTTTATTTGCCTCTAGATTTGAACAAAAATATTGATACAATTGGTATAGAAAAAGTAGAAGAGGAACCTTTAGTTATTCTAGTTAATGGGGTTCCGACAAAGAGTAAGAAAATCTGGCAAGATTTAGTGGATGTTAGGAAAGTCAAAAAGGCAACGTTGTATTTAGTCAAAAACAATGAGTATTACAAAGATGTATGTGTTGCAGCAGAGGAAACAGCTGCAGATGAAGACAGTGATTGTTCAGGCGGCCAAATTGAAAAAGTTGATGTGTCTAGAAGTGAAGAAATATATGAACATTATACTGTTCATCCTTTGCATTCCAAAGAAGTAATGGGGAATGCAATTGAATTGTTTCAAATGAAAGCAGCAAAAGGAAGCCCCATTAGTGTATGGGAGGAAAGTTTGGAAGCTCGTTGTTTTCCACAGCTATTTCCAACAGGTCGAGGTGGACGATATGACGATCGACCACTTCAAATTCCTGCATCTGAATATCGAACTGTAAGATTATATGCTGAAGATCCAAGGTTTCGTCAATGCATTGACTATTTGTTTCATTTACTGTATGAAAGTGACTTGTCTGGGCTTTCTTATGCAGTAAACCATATACTGAAAGTGGAGCACATCTGCTAAATGTTTCGGCGAGGGACTTTATGGAGAAAGTGAATCTGCAAGATAATATTTTGGAATCTCATTTAATCAATCTCATGGCATGTCAGCGTGGTACAAACGAGTATTGGTACCGTCGTCATGGGGAATTGAAATGTATGCTAAGAAACTTAGGAACTCCTACATGGTTCCTCACTCTTAGCTGTGCCGAGTATGCATGGGATGACTTACTTGAATTTCTACGCGAGGCAAATGCAAATATACAAAATATAGAATTCAAAACAGCTGGAGAACTGTGTTCTTTGGATCCAGTGAACGTATGCAGATATTTCAATCATAGATTTGAAGCTATGATGTCTTTTATTACCAACAAAAAAAATCCTCCCCTTGGAGAGGTTTTGGATTTCTTTTGGAGAAAGGAGTATCAAGCGAGAGGTGCTCCTCACATACATATGTTGTTATGGATCAAAGATGCACCCAAATTTGGAACAGATTCGGATGACACAGTGATGAGCTTCATTGAAGAGTATTCAACATGTGCTGTTCCGAAAACTACCGAAGAAAACAGTTTAAGGCAACAAGTTTTACGCTTTCAATCCCATCGTTGTGGAAAGTACTGTCGTCGAAAATTCAGAAACAAGGACAAGTTCTACACAAAATGTCGTTTCAGCTTTCCACGACCAGTGATTTCTAAAGGAAGAGTAAATAATTTGATGTCTTCTCTGCGACATACTGTGACGAGGAAGTCACCAAAAAATACATACAATTCAAAAAGAAACGAAGAGTCCAAGTACATCAACGACTACAACCCAGTGATTTTGTCCATGTGGAATGCTAACATGGATATTCAATTCGTTGCTGACAACTCTATTGCTGTGGCTCGATATGTGACGTCTTACATCACAAAAAAAGAAAAGACAGAACTGAAGGAAATTTGGGAGGACATTTCACATGAAAAGAGTCTAAGCAAGAAATTATACAGTTACAGTCTAAAGATGTTGTCGCATCGAGAAATTGGAGCATATGAATGATCTGATCGATTGTCATCAGCAAGTCTCTATGCCAAATCTAGAACCATCATTTGGGTGAGTCTAGGTCTTGCTGCAACACGAAATCGAGTTTTGAAATCTGTACAAGAGATAGAGTATTTGGCGGAGAAAGAACCAGAAAGTACAGATGTTTTGAAGACAAACATGTTGGATACATACAGTCCTCACCTTGAGAACGCTTGTCTCTATGAAGTTCTTCAAAGCTATATTTATAAGAGGAACATCAGAGAAGATATCAATAATGGAATATATGCTGTCATTGGATGTGAAGGATGTCTAGTGAAACAGAAAAAAGGCCATTTGATTAATCATCGAAAATTGAGTTGTGAAAATCCAGACAAAAGGGAATTTTACTATTTTACTATTTAGCTCTTTTGCAACTCTTTAAGCCATGGCGTACAGAAGACGAACTACTTGGAGATTTTCTCTGTTACGAAGATTCTTTTAATGCAACCAAAGATACCATAGAATGTCCTGTTTTTCCAAATTATCTGCAAATGTTGAACGAAGAAATAGAGCAAGAAGCCACAATTGCTGCAGAGATTGCTAGAGACAGTTCTCAAGACAGTCAGAGTTCTGCTTCATTGAGTCAGGATCCACTTGGAGGACCAATTATTCAAAATGAAGCTGCCACTGCCATGGATGAGGTGGAAAGAGCTATGGAACAAGCTCAAGATGATGTAGTTAACTTAGAAGATTTGGTGAAACAACTAAACCTCGAGCAGAAACAGATATATGACAAAGTCACAGAACAGGTTGAACATGGATTCAGTCATGAGAAGAAAGAGTGCTCATGTACATCATTTAAGCCTGTCCAACTGTACGTGAGTGGAGAAGCGGGAACTGGAAAAAGTTTTCTTATTAAAGCAATTGCAACTTATCTGCAGAAAAGGACTGAATCACCGCTGTCTTGTGTTGTTACCGCTCCAACTGGGCTGGCAGCACATAATATTAAAGGGATTACTTTACATCGTTTACTGATGCTGCCAGTGGAGCATGATAACAAATTGCAATATCACAAGCTATCTGGAGATGCGTGTTCCGAAGTTTCGAGAGTCCTGAAGAAAATGAAACTTCTTATCATTGATGAAGTAAGCATGGTGTCAAATATAATGCTTGCTTTTGTACATTTGAGAATGCAAGAAGTTCTTAGAACAGACTATGATGTATTATTTGGAGGAAAACATATTATTGTTTTTGGAGATCTACTGCAGTTGACTCCAGTGAAAGGTCAACCAGTGTTTAAAATGGTCACGCATGAAGATACGATGAAGTGCCTAGGAAGCATTGGAACCATTAATATATGGTTAAATTTCAAATATGCAGAACTACTCCAAAATATGCGGCAGGCAAAGGATGAAGATTATAAAAATATTCTACAAGATGTAAGAATTGGAAAAATAAGTCAGCATGGGAAAGAAGCTTTACATGGACGATTAATTTCTAATTTGTACCCAAATGAAAACATTCTTCCAGAGAATATTTTTAAGAAAATTAATTAGAAGAAATCTGGCATATGTTTGATGCCTACTCTGAAAGAATGTTCCATGTTCAACCACAAAATGTTGAAGTTAGAAAATGAAGAGATAGTGAAACTGGAAGCTATAGATAAAATAGAGCATATGGGAGCAACAATTATTTTGTCAGAAAATTTGAAATCAAAATTGGATTCATTAGAGAAGACTATATCTAAAACTGCTGGTTTTGAAAAGACTCAGAATATGTGTTTAAATTGTCGTATCATTTTGAGAAGGAATTTAAATGTTGAAAGAGGTCTGGTAAATGGAGCAATGGGTCATGTTGTTGGTTTTGTGAAATACAAAAATAGAGATGGAATTGAAATTTTAAAAATTAAATTTAATGGCATTGACGAAATAGAACAAATTTGTCGTTGTTCAGCTAGATTTTTGCTTGTGAAAGACTTATATGTTCACCGAAAACAGTTTCCTGTTTGTTTGGCATATGCAGTGACAATCCATAAATCTCAAGGTTTAAGTGTAGATAGTGCTTTTGTGAACATTGGAAGTTCTGTGTTTAAAGAGGGTATGGCATATGTGGCATTATCACGAGTCAGAACTTTATCAGGATTATACTTGATTGAGTGTGATGAAACAAAGATTTCTGCTGATCTAGATTGTGTTAAAGAATACAATAGGTTAAGAAGAGAGTATGCTCCACATTTTCCTCAATATCCTCTGTTTGAAAAACGTGTGGTAGGCCGAAAAAGAAGAAATGAGATTAATTGCAGTGAGGTACTAGCAAAAAGGCAAAAAGTAGATAAAAGTGTAATTGTAAAGAGAAAGAAAAAGGATTCTGTTGAAGATGTTGTTGGATTTCAGTTTGAAAACAGTTCTGGTGTCAACTGCTATGCTAATGTAGTAGTTAATGTTGTTTTTTTTCTTCAAAATTTACAAAAACAGATTGTTGAAAATCGGGATCAAACATTGTGCTGTTTATTGAATTCTGTGTTAGAGAAATGTAGCAGTGATAGAGCAAAAATAGAAAGTGTCTCAGAAATTAGAAATCTTTTAGACATATGTTCTGGTCAAAATCAATTTTCACAGATAATTCAGCAGGATTGTCAGAATTTTTAATGTATATGTTTGATGTATTGCAAGATGAAGGAGTAGATATAAAAAATCTTTTTAACCTTTCTTATCAATGGCAACATGACTGTGATAACTGTACTTCATCAAGTACTACTAGAATAGACACTGAAAGATTTATATATTTGACTTTATCAGACTGTAAATCAGTGTCTTTCAATAATCTAGTTAAAGCAGCTGATCACAATATGGTGTGTACCCAATGTAAGTCTGCAATGCTGTCCACATTATTTCTACAAAGTTACGGTCACTATGTCATTTTAATGTTCCAACGATGTAGACCTGATGGAACGAAATTGACAACTTCTATTACAAATTTTGTGACTTCTCAGTTATCCATTTCAGGAAGAACATTTGGAACTGTAGCTATTATTTATCATGACGGTCTTTCAACAACATCAGGGCATTACACATGCTATTTAAAAAGTTGCAATGGTTGGACCCTTTGTAACGATACTCATTTGACTTTTAAACAACGTTTGCCTTTTGACTTAAAAAATTCATAACTATTGTTTTTAGAACCAAAATTTAAGTAAAGGTAATTGGCGTATGAAGATGGGAGCAGTTAATAAAGGTTAGTTTGCTATTTAAAATTATATTCAGAGTAAAAGGGATCAAGATAATATAAATAATTGATTTGTCATATAGGTACTGTAAGTGGATCTTATAGGAAGTGATATTAGTATTATTGGAAATGATGAACATGAGTAAGTCACAGATGGAATTAGGTAAATTTAAATATTATGAAAATGTTGTTTGAGCCTTTTTTTCAGAACGTCGGAAAAACGGTAATTTTAGAGTTTGTTTTAATTCATTTGAAAATATAATGATACATCTGACACTATTTGGCCTTAAGGAATGGTGAAGGAATGAGCAAAGAGTTATGACTGAAAAGAAGGAGTATATCAAAATAATGAAAATATTTCAGATGTTCTTCAAGGTTGTCTGAAATGGAATTTTTATAGAACAGCAGAGTATTTTCCAACGAAAAGGAACTTCATGATATACTATTTGGCCTAAAGGAAAAGTAAGTAAATCAAAGATTAGTGTACGTTTGTTATTTATAACTTTAGATGGTTTTTTTAAAAACACAATCTTTTTGATTGTGTTTTTTTTCCCCGCTGTAATATGATGAGTAGTTTGAACTCACTTTTTTAAGTGAAATTCAATATATTCTGAGAACGGCAAAAATAAACTATGTAACATGTTGTACAAGTTAATCTGTAGTTTGTATTCTGTATTTTAAATTATATTCCCATTGTCTCACACTCACTTTTCTTTTTCCACCCTCTTTCAGCTCTTTTTACTCACTTATAATGTCTTTCTTTCACTCTCTTTCAACCCTGTTGTTTTTCTCCACTTCTTTCACAACCCCTCATTCTCATTTCAACTGTCTGCATCCCCTCTCTCCCTTGCATACCTATTCAGCTTTCAGTCTGTCTGCTTTACTTTCTTTTTCCGTGTTTTCCTCCTTTGCTCTTTTAGTAATTCCTCTTTACTCACTCACCAGTATTGTCACACTCTATCACTATAAATCATCCACTCTCCCTCGTTTATCTTTGTTTCCTCCTTTCTTTTGACGTCTTCTCTCTATTTTCCGTTCACTACCTCTATGTACTCAGTCCCTCACTCTCCTTGTGTTATGTTCACTTGTGTTTATCTACCTTCTATCATTTCTCTTACAATAACTTCACTGCTCCTCTCTCATCGTTCTTCAACCTATTTCTTTTAGTCCGGTTCCATTACTACCCCTCATTTCCTTTCTTTCAATGTCCTTCTCTTTACTTTCATCACCAAATTAGTTTCTCTCATTACCACTGTTTTAGTCGTTTTCTCCTCTGTTTTCTTTTTTTGCTGCCTTGCTCATTTCCTTTGCTCACTCATTGTACTCCACCTCACTCAGTATTTCTCTTAGTGTGTCTCTTTACTAACTTCCTCACTCCATTTCCCTCAATCATTGTATATTATTATCTCTCTCTTCATCCCTTCACTCTATGACTGTTCTTCACTTACTCTCAGTTATCTTCTATTCCTCATTCTTCTAAATGTATTCTTAATTAGACTCTTTTCCATCTCTGTCATTATCTTTTTACTTACTACTGTTTCTTGACTTAGTTTTACTAACTCACATTGTTTTAGTATCTTTCTTACCTTCAGTTCATTTCTCTGTTCTTCTCTTCCTCTCTGTCAGTGAATCTATATGCCTTACTCTTAGTAATTTGCTCTGCTTCTATTTCTTTTTCTCTCTTTTTTTCATTCTACTTTACTTTATTTCCCTTTCTATGTCCTTCACTCTTACTTTATTTCTAAATACACTGTTATGATTTTTAACCTCTTCATTTGTATATTTTAATTTAAAATACACATTTTACTAATTATAACTTATTTTTTCTTCTCTCTTTCACAGATACAAAGTGTAGTAAAAAAATGTAATTACAGTTACATTTATTATATGGTAAGTGTCACTACAAAAATGTAGTTTGTCATCACCCTTTTCTTTAAGCTCACTAATATTTTCTCAACCAACCTCACTCCTGTTTCTTTACTCTGCTTCCCTCACTTATTCTTATTCTCCATGTTTACTCCCCTTTCCCTATTTCCCCTCTCATATTCAACTTCTTTCAGTCCCTATTCTTTATTTCACTTACCCTCTGTTCCCTTCCTTTGCTTCTTCACTCATTCTGTTTTTCTTAATTATTTACTTCACTCCTACATACACACCTCATCCCCCTCCCAACATATAAACACACCTCTGACATACACCCCACATACACACCCCACACACACCTCATACATACACACACCTCCCCCACATACACTACTCTCACACACACATTCCATACACACACATACATCCCACACACATACCCCCCACACCCATACACCTCACACATATCTCACACACCCTCACCTCCACTCACACCAAAATACCCCACACACCCACACCCATATACACACCTTACACACCCACACCCGACCTACACCCACTAACTCCCTATAAGTCACACATACTGCATTACTTACCTTTCTTTGCTGTGTCAATCAGACCCATTCTGACAGTCTTTCCTTTACTGTCTCTGTCCTTTCTTTGTATCACTCTTCATGTGTTATCCTAATTCAATTTTTCACCCTCTTTCACCCCTCTTTACTTATACTCACTGCTCTTTCCTTACCCTCTCTCACCGTTGTTAATTTATCCTGGATCCGTCACTACTCCTCATTTCCCATTTTTTACTGTTCTTTCTTTGTCTTAGAACACCCATTCACATTCTCTCACTATGTCTACTTTAGTCTTCTTCCTCTCTCTTCCCTTCTTTCGCTTCCCTATTCATTTTCCTTTTCTCACTTTCCCCCTATTACACCTTTTCTGTTTTTTACTATGTGATAAACAATCCCTCTGTGTTTCTCCCTCTAGCTCTCTTTCTCTTAACATTACTCTCTTTGTGTTCTTCCCTCATGCTAACTTCTTCATGAATTTTTTTTTCTTTTTTTTTTGGTGCGCTCCCCGGTGCGCGCCCCGGTGCACGTACCGGTACGCGTACCCTGCAGAAAAAAGATTGACACAGATTCATTAAAAATATTGGTTTATTTTTATAAAGTAAAGGTAGTTCTAAAAATAACAGTTTTTTTTCTTCTTTTTGTTGTTTTATATTTTTTTTATGTTTTTTGAACATTTTGTACTTTTTTTGGCTTTTCTGAACACTTTTATATTTTTTTTGTATTTTTTATGGGGAGAAACAAAAAACCGGGAATTGTAAATGGCTCAACTGGAGCATAAAAAAAATCATGAAAAATTAGGGTTTTTTTTTACACTTATGGTTATCACCAGCAACCATGATAAGTTCGATGCTTTGCTCACCATAGCAAA
Source organism: Lissotriton helveticus (assembly GCF_964261635.1). Taxonomy (NCBI): domain Eukaryota; kingdom Metazoa; phylum Chordata; class Amphibia; order Caudata; family Salamandridae; genus Lissotriton; species Lissotriton helveticus. The sequence continues at coordinate 689,024,735 of NC_136057.1, forward strand.
GTGTCTTGTTACAAAATTTGCATAACATTTTGTAATCGGAAAACTTAGGTTGGATAGTAGCCAATGTGTCTCTTGCCCCCGAACCCGATGGAGTGGGTTGTTTTGATGTTGAGGGTCTAGACCTTGATGGGGGTAGCTTACTGCAGAGGTCCCTTAACTCTGCATTAGAATAATTGTTTGGATGCCAACGCATCATGTGGCGAATCATGGTATGATTCCCGAAGGAATACTTTTTGTTAGGGTTCCCCCTAGACAGTTCAGCACCACAAATTAAACAAGTCACCTTTGCAGCGTTGACTTCCTTAAAACACCTTGGGATTTTATAGAACTCCCATATAAAGTGTTCTTTCGGTTTATAGGGCTGTTTATCTTCAGGCAGGAACTCCCTTGTCTGTGCCTCCTCTTCATCATCCTCCTCCTCTTCCTCTTGACCACCAATGTAATCATCTGGTGGTCTTTTAGATGGCGGTGGTGGTGGTGGTGGGGCAGATGCTCCAGCTGTTGCTGCTACTGTAGCCATGTTATACAAGTAAAGAGTACAGACAGACTCCAAACAGGTCTTCCTCAGTCAAAGGACAAAGTCAGAATAAGGAAAAAAGGTTGGGCTTTCAGTATTTGGAAAACAAAACTGTTCTGAACCAATGAAAAGTGTTATTTTCGAGTCACATGATCCAGCCTTTAATCATTTGGAAACCAAAACTGATTTGCACCAATGAAAAGTGTTATTTTCAGATCACATGACCCGACGTGCTTACGCTACGCGCCTCGGGGCGCCTGGCGTAAGCGCGTCGAGACGTTGTGCGATCGTATGCGATCATATGCTTCCGGGTGCGCTTACGCAGTGCGTCATATGACGCATCACGCGACTGCGCAAAACGTCACGATGTTGTTTTCGTTCGCGGGAATAGCGCTAACGGAATGCTCCCCGGTACGCGCCCCGGGGCGCGCCGTAACATTGCGCTTACCCGTGCGTTCACCGGTACGCGCCCCGGGAGCGCTCCAAGCAAAAAAATATAAAAAAAATGTAAAAAAAAAAAATTACATATTTATACAACATAAAATTCGTTATAAAAAATATTACTTTTCATACCTAAAGAGATTTGCTATTAAAAAACCATTGAAATTCACTGAAAAAACCATAGGTTTCACATCAGTTATAGTTAGGAATTAGCATTAAAAAAAAACTATTAAATTCACTGAAAAAACCATAGGTTTCACACCAATTATAGTTAGCTGGAAATTTTAATGGCATAAAACCATTAAAATTCCAACGTTATAGTTAGTTGGACTCACTATAACTTGCGCGTGCAATGCACTGCTGATGACGTCACATATTACATCACTCATGACATCACTGATGACACCATCCTTGTGACAGAGTGACAGACCTCCTTTCACTGTAATGTAACCCTTGAAACACATATTCAAAAATAGAAACTAAATTTTTTTTTAAAAATGGAGATACCCATACCAGTTACAACAACCAATTCAGTAATTCCACCATCTATATACACATCCACTCATTCACCAACAGTTCTATGTAGTCACTCATACATATACTCACTCATCATATGTAGTGATACACCTATACATCCTGTTACACACCGACAGTCATCCAAAAGATACTGTCACACATACTCACACATGCAAATAAACTATTAAACATCCATTTATTTCAATATACAGTTATACACACACTACCACTTTACTTTTAAGGAAAATTACACATACTTACTCTCTTAAACAATCACTTCTAGAAACACATACTAATTTAAACAGGAACTCTTACAATCCCTCACTCTCACATATACTCACTTATATACATCAATATTCACATATACACATTAAAACATATGTAGTTACTGATAAAGACACTAGTGAGACGGTCATTCACTCACTAACACACACATATACACACTCATCCACCCATACAGTCCTGCACATATGCTGTCTTCAAAACACATACAAAGAGAGAGTCAGTCATTCATGGATCTATGTGCTAAGTAATACCCCCACTAAACCATACAAACACTCATACTGATACCAAGAAAAACATCTAATAACCCATATGCATACACATGTACCTACTCACCAACCCATGCAGCCTTTTATACAGAAAGTGAAACAATAATACATATATTTAAATATTTAAACATTACTCACTAATATTTATTTTTCAGAAAGACACACATTCACTGGATGGTGTCATCAGTGATGTCATGAGTGATGTCACTGACCACGTCATGAGTGATGTAATATGTGACGTCATCAGAAGTGCATTGCACGCGCAAGTTATAGTGAGTCCAACTAACTATAACGTGGGAATTTCAATGGTTGTATGCCAGTAAAATTTCCAGCTAACTATAACTGGTGTGAAACCTATGTTTTTTTCAGTGAATTTAATAGTTTTTTTAATGCTAATTCCTAACTATAACTGATGTGAAACCTATGTTTTTTTTAGTGATATATATATATATATATATATATATATATATATATATATCGTCAAAATCCTGGATTACCAGAAATAAGGGTCGCACTCAACAAAGGTACTCGTTATCTTGACTTTGCCTTTTTTATTATTTCATTTGATGTTGCATTAAATATTCCAAAGTAAGGCAAACAAAAGCCGACGCGTTTCGCAGCAGCCGCTGCTTGATCACGGCGTCTACACACACAGTATTTTTTTCTCCGTTTAAAGCATGTTTGAAAAACCCGACCCTTTGCATCATTTCCTGTCATAGTGTCAACCCGCCCCCTGGGCTTCTGGGACATGTAGTTTATATCCACAATGATGTCTATACATGGTATGTATTTGCACAAAACATTTTCAGAGGATTTGTCCGTGATTGGCAAAGTTATTATCTGACACATTTCTTAATTTTTCCAGTTGTTCTTATCGTTACAATATATATAGTGCAAATTTTATGACTCAAAAGAAATTCAAAATGATATCTGATTTCCAGGTTGTCATCAATACAAAAAATTATTATTTTTTGTTCTTAGCTTTTTGTTTCTGTATATTTCAGTCATTATTTACTTAATGTGCACATATAATTCTTCGGACTGGTTCATATATATAAAGGCTCCAAAAAAGCACCAATGCAACGAGTCACTCAAGCAGCGGGTGCCGTTTCTCGCGGTGGTGCCCCGCGACGTTTAATGATTGTTCCAAATTCCCAAAATAATCCCAGCCGGGTTGGAAAAGTATACAGCACTCACGGGGTTCCAGTTCTCAAGAAGGATTTATTGTCCAAACAAACGCGTTTCGGGAGAAACTCTCTTCGTCAGTGTTAACATGAGAATGCGCGAAGCGGCACCATTATATTACATCACAGTGGATGATAGACATAAAAATAGGACTTCTGTAAGCATTTCTGCATCAGCGCCATCTTGGAATGTTTTTTATGTCGCATATAATACTATAAATGTTAAATATACATTCAGTCATATGCCTCATCCCTCATAATTATGCCGTGTATCGGCAAAGCCATCATTTATCATGCGGATAAATACAAACTAGCATGTATATGGGAAACATAGACAGGTTACAACGTTGAAATGTATAATCTATATGGTTTAATCGAAGGTATGAATAACTTATAGACTTCGTGTCCCAGTAACAGTGTGTCTATGTGATGTAATATAATGGTGCCGCTTCGTGCGTTCTCATGTTCTCCCGAAACGTGTTTGTTTGGACAATAAATCCTTCTTGAGAACTGGAACCCCGTGAGTGCTGTATACTTTTCCAACCCGGCTGGGATTATTTTGGGAATTTGGAGCAATCATATATATATATGTATATATATATATATATATATATATGTATATGTATATATATATATATATATATTTTTCTGTTGGAGGGGCTGGGGGTCCGCAAATAAACACTTTGTAAAACTGGAGATCCGAGTGCTTTCCTTTTTCAACATCGAACTGGATGTTGATTTGTTCTGAAATATATATATAACAAAATATATATATATATATGAATATTACCTACTGCCGGTCACTAGTAGGTAGGTATAGTTAGGACCAAGTGTCTATAGGAAGAGCATTTTCTGTTCTGCTTATAACTTTGGAGTCGTTTGATGAATCTTCATGATATTTTCTAAACTAATTCTTTGTTCATATCAGCTCCTCTGTTGAATGTTTGGGGGTGATTCGTCAAGGGGGGGCTGAGAAAAAGGGGGGTCCCAAAACGTGTTTTCGCCGTGTTAATTTCTCTAGGGAATTTTAGACAAGACCACAGGCCGAACCGGTGAATGGAATTACCTATTTGGCAGCGAGAAGGGTCTTGGTCTAGAAAGCACACTATTGTTTATTTAGTGTAAATCCGTTCAGTAGTTTTTGAGAAATATTGAAATTTACATATATCGATATTTGGGAATTCTGCCATCCGATTGGCTGAGGCGTTACGAGCACGAGCTTGCTGCTTATTGGCTGCGAGCGGTTGTAACTAGTAAGTGTTTGCCGCCATTTTGTGATTCCGTTGAAGCTAGTAAGGGGAAAACAGGGCAAAAAGAGTAGGAAAGAGGAGGGTACGAGTGTTGTGTGCTCTGTAGGTTAGGGTGTGCTATAGAGGGAGTGTGAAGCGAAGTATTTATCCTTACCGGTGTGAACGTTCTGTTTTGCCCAGAGTGAGATGGTGGTGAGGTGCTGGTAAACTTGGGGATGAAACTGTGCGCCTAAACTGTGAGCTGAGTGCTGTAAACTGATGTGCTCTGGGCGCTGTAGCATACTGGCTGCTGTAGCATAGCTGTGCAGGTGGTGTTAGTATGCGTTTAGACTATAGCAAAGTGGGAAGCAAACTACTCAGTGGTACTGGTCTGAAGACTTGGGAATGAAACTGTGAGTCTAAGTAGTGACCTGATTGGTGTAAAGTGATGTGCTCTGGGCACTGTAGGATACTGGCCGCTGTAGCATACCTGTGTAAGTAGTGTTAGTATGATTTTATTCTATTTTATACTATACAGGGAGTGGGAAGCAAACTACTCACCCTGAAGACTCGAATGCAGTGTTTTAGCAAGCAGAAATAAAGAAATAATTGTGAAGAATATAATGCAGAATGTTGCAATGCCACAGAAGACAAATTGTGTAATGAGGTGTGTCTAAGAAAGTGGCTGTGTTTAATAAAGCGATGGAGTTTGAAAGTTATATATAAAGTGTCTTTATTAAGTGCCATAAATGGACCCACTGGTACAAGAGATAGGGCATCCAGCTGATGCAAACTTGAACCGCTTCTGCTGTATTCAAACTTAAGCTGCTGCATCGGTGAATTCCACATTACATGTTAGAATTCCATGTGACATAAACAATACCTATTATACTTCAATGACTCTAAATTTTATAATGGAAATAAAGGTAGGATGCAATTACCACATGTATCCATTAAGAAAAAAAATTGAAAAAAAATTGTAAAATGTAATTATCAAACTTTTAAGTTAACCTGGTACTCCGTTTTTTTCTAACACAAATTTATCAACAGTAGTACAGTCAGCAATTTCTTGTACAGTAGATTCAATCTGGTGCATGCGAGCATTGGTAATATTGCTACCCACATTGGAAATTTGAGGAGGAACACATTCGGTCAAAACATTCTGGTCAAACCATACATTATTGTCTTCAGCTGTTTAAAAAAAACATTCTTGTGCAGAGAGCTAAGGCATCCAGCTGAGGCAAACTCCAACCACTTCTGCTGTATTCAAACCGAAGCTCCTGCATCAGTGAATTCCACATTACATGTTACAGTTCTATGTGACATAAACAATAGCTATTAGACATGAATGACTAAATTGTATTATGAAAATAAAGGTAGGATACGGTTACCACACTGCGCGCACCAGTTCCTAAACAATGTCGTTTTTTTTCATTTTGATCGCCAGGTTGTGAGCAGAGGCTGAGGATGAGTAAATTTGTGTGAAAGGGCTACGTGGATAAGACGCAGGCAGGGAGACGTGTGCACAAAGAATAGACGTGGTTTCTAAATGGGTGTCGGGTTTAGCCTAATTTAGCAAGTAAATTGTGTATTTGCATAGGCCATACATCACCGATCCCTGGTTAGAGATGTAAGGGGCAATAATGAAGACAGAGTTCAAATGTCTGATTATACTTAGAAAGTTTTATATATAAGTAGTACAATTGAAGTGTTTAAAAAAAAATAAAGGAAAAAGTAAAAAAAGATGGAAAAAATCCATCCAAGAATAAAGGGTTGGATGTAGGTAATTCGTATTTACCGATTCATAAATACCGAATTTTACCGATTCGGTATTTATGAATCAGTAAATATGAAGGGGGGAGATGTAGGTATTTCTAGAAATTGAAATACCGAATCCTTAATATTCGGTATTTACCGATTCGGTAAATACCGAATCGGTATTTCCTATTGATTCCTATGGGCTGTGAAGCCCATAGGAATCAATGGAAAATACAGATTCGGTAATTACCGAATCGGTAAATACCGATTCCTGCCAGGGTGCAAGGGGTGTCAATTTGACACCCTCTAGCACCCCAAATACAGGCATGTGTGCCATGTGGCACACAGACATGCCCTAAGGGCATGTCTGTCTGTAACATGGCATAGGTGTGCATGCACACATGTGCATGCACACCTGGATTCGGTATTTTACCACCCAATTGAATTGGGTGGTAAAATACCGAATCTGTATGGCCTTTGGGACTCAGAAGAGTCCCACCTACATTTGGATTTACCGAATCGGTAAAATTACCGATTCGGTATTTTACAGAATCGGTAAATTTACCGAATCGGTAAATTTACCGAATCTGTAAAATAAATGCCCCTACATGCCAATTCTTAAATACCGGTCGGTAACGACCGAAATCGGCCGTTACCGACCGGTATTTAGGCTCCTACATCTGGCCCATAGTGAGTTTCTTATAAGTCTTGGAGATTGCAGTCCAGAAGTTCTTCAGTGGCTTGAGATGCGTAATGTTCCAAGAGACTAATATTGCCATCGTGTGAGAAAAGCAAATTGATTCAATTCATATCCTCGAAGGGACAGTAATGTTCCTTGAATGTTGGAGTGGCAATTTGAATTGGCAGGCAATCTGCGATGTTGTGAAAGGTTGCACGTTGCAGGAGATTTTTCGGGGCTGCGCTGAAATCCCATTCCGCCACGATACCGTTTTGCATTGTATTCGCCAACAATCAAGTTCATGGTTTTCAAGATACTGCATTACCTGCTGCATATCGGGAGCGATTGTTGGGATGTTGGCAAGGCATAGATCCATTCGCCAGTCGAATGGGCAAGTTTTGCATAAAAAAGATGGTTATACGCAGATTGCCTATGTGTAAATAAATGTTATGTTGTAGCTGGTTCCGATAATAGAGGCAGGCAACCGAAAAGTTTTCCCATTTTTTTACAGTATTAATGTAGCTTCGAGTAGAGGCATATTCTGTCGAACATGGTTGTTGCCACAGAGAGCACAGCCATTTTTTACAAGCAAAATGAGTAGTAGGATGGCCGCAAAGCGAGCGACAATTATGGCCACTGTTCCTGTTATTCCAGAGATGATCAAATGAATGAAGTCTGGTATTAAAAGAAAAACAGTTTGAAAGCGTGTGAGAAGCCCGGAGGATACCGTGTTAATAAAGTTGCCAGACCTTGAGTGTGAGATGTGTTGAAAATTGTGTAACAATTCACGAAGTGTAACAGGAGGTTCATATTTAAAAGGGAGTGTATTTTACATGAAGTTCGTGGTATCTGCAGTCTATACATTTCTTTTGCAGAAGTGAGCGCTTTCAGTTTAGTTTGTTTAATGACATTTGTTTTCAAAGAAGGGATTGAAGGCCAGGTTGAAGTTTGAGAGTTAGTTTGTATGGGTGGGAATAGACATTGCCACAGGAAGTTACTCGGTTTGAAACAGTAAGGACATACTGTAGGAGTGCATGCTATTGAGAAGCAGATAACTGCCGTTAGGAAGCTGTGTGAATGTTGGTCTGATTGTGGGAGTTGACGTTCTTTTAAGAAAGTACGCAAGATTGGGGGCTGTAAGCATAGAAGCACTGTGTAGTTGAACATTCTTGGATAGTAATGAATGACTGCCATTGTGGTCGCACTTTTCACCTGTGAGAAAAACTTCTGTATGCTCTTTAAGACAGCAATATGTAAATGGGATAAACCACTGCTCGTGAATAAACGCGCTACTTTATATAATCACCTAGAACATGACAAACAACATGTACACCTAACAGACACAACAACACTATGTACTGTGGGAACCGTGGCTAGCCATTTACACAAACCAAACATGGCATGGCACTTCTGCCACACAATGCAGAATGCGGGGAGAGATGGGAGCAAAGTATATGCAAAGTTGGCAAGTGATTCTTGATTATAAAAGTATACAATGCAAAGTGTTGACGGGATGTGCCGGACAGACTTGAGTATGCAGATCACAGACATGTACATGTCAACATACACTGATGGTCTATTGAGTGTAGTAGACAGTGGACGCTATCATGATAGTACAGTCAGTAGGGAAGATTATGGAAAGGTAGCGCGTACATGCCTCCTCCCCCCCAAATGTTTAGCGTAGTTTGCTGGCTCTGCGTACGCAAGGCTAGCGTAGGGGTATGAAGAAGAGGCACGTTTCTCTGGGTGTGGTTGTTCCAGAATGGCGAACGTGTCTGCCAGGTCTGCACAGGTTACACCGCCACGAGGCTGACGCCGTGAGCGAAGGTGGATGCGTGAATGATGCTCTCAGCGTCCTATTATCGAGAACCCGTCATGGCCGCTGCGATGCACATATGCTCCACAGTTCACTTTTCAACACCGCCGTATGTGAAAAAAGTGTGTGCCAAAAATCCATTCCGCTCGCGGAATTTGCGGATTTTTGGCAATTTTGCGATCCGCGAATCTCACAAAATTGCCGAAAAATCCGCAAATCCGCTCACGGGCGGATTTTGTTTTGGGCCCACAGGAAGCACTTACAGTTAAGGCAGGTGCTCGAGTTGAAGCTAACTTTGTAACCATTTTAGAATGGTGCCGGCAAGCTGTCAGAGTTGAAGTTGCAACTTCAACACTGGCAGCTTGCCGACGCCATTCTAAAATGGTTACAAAGTTAGCTTCAACTCGGGCACCTGCCTTAACTCTGTAAGTGCTTCCTGTGGGCCAAAAATTATGCCTCAACCGGAAGCACTTACAGATAAAGCAGGTGCCCGAGTTGAAGCTCAAATTCAGTAACGTTTTAATCAGCCAAAACATTAGCGAGCACAGTCGAGGCTGGGCAAGTGTGCTCTAACCCCATATCTGTCGTCGAAAATTAGCTGTAATACTTGAGGAAGGTCTTTGCATCCATGAGTTTCTCGAGCGCAACCCCCGTGTAGTTCCTGTGACCAGGAGGCTGCTTTCTCCTCACCTGCTGCCCTGCTCGCTCTCTGACACTTTATTCACAAGAGGCATGTTGACATGCATAGAAGCCCCGCACCACACACTAGCGGTATCAAACGTCTTCCCGTCCTTTCCCAACTATGATGGACAGCTCACTCCATGGACCTCGGCGCCTTTTGGCGCGGTGGCAAAGTTCCAGGCACACATGGTCACTGGAGGCAAATCTTCTGGCCCTATACGCAGCTGCAGTGTGGGAAAAGCACTATACATTCCCACAACGAGGTAGCACTTACTGATTAGCCAGTAGAAAGTACTCCAGTTGAGTGGAGGTATTGCACAAAACGGTGGCATCTTCGTGGATAACTATGCAGGGCAGGATTCATTCTGGCACAAGGCTCCTGTCACAAAAATGAAACCTCAACAGGAAGCACTTACAGATATAAAGCAGGTGCCCAAGTTGAAGCTCAAATTCAGTAACGTGTTAATCAGCCCAAAACATTAGTGAGCACGGTCGAGGCTGTGCAAGTGTGCTTTAACCCCATATCTGCCGTCGAAAAGTAGCTGTAATACTTGAGGAAGGTCTTTGCATCCATGAGTTTCTCGAGCGCTATCCCCGTGTAGTTCCTGTGACCAGGAGGCTGCTTTCTCCTCACCTGCTGCCCTGCTCGCTCTCTGACCCTTTATACACAAGAGGCATGTTGACACGCATAAAAAGTCCCGCACCACACACTAGCGGTATCAAAAGTCTTCCAGCCCTTTCCCAACTATGATGGACAGCTCACTCAAGGGACCTCGGAGCCTTTTGGCGTGGTGGCAAAGTTACAGGCACACATCGTCAGTGGAGACAAATCTTCAGGCCCTTTACGCAGCTGCAGCGTAGGAAAAGCACTATATATTGACCCAACTAGGTAGCACTTCCTGATTAGCCAGTAGAGTACTCCAGTTGAGCAAATCGGAAAAAATCCGCGAGTTCGCAGGAAAATCTGCAGATTCGCGAATTGTTTTGCGATTTCGCGCTAATTTTGCGGACCGCAGATATGCAAAATTCGCCCATACTTGATGTGAAAGAGGGCCCACTACGTGCTGGCGGAAGCTCCTGGGCTGAGGTCTGCGAGCTGGGGAGGCTCCTGAGATTCACGCTGGCTACCGCGACACAGGCACACAGCACCCAGCCTGAGGCCCAGCAGCGTGGAGTGCTCTGTATACTACTAACACAGTAGTCCAACCGGTGCCAACACTGGAACGGTGTTTTGATACCACAGTGGACGATGTTAGAACTGTATCTGAGAGTGGAGATGAAGGTACTCCCTTTGACCAGGTGCAAACAACTTTAGGTCCCAATAGTGGAACAGTGTCTTTATCCCACAATGGGCGATGTCCAATATTACCTCCTGCTTGCTTTTCACAGAACTCCTTCTGTTGAGGTGCATCACACTCTGCTTCCGTAGCTAACTGCTGTACAGGATTATTGGGCTTGGTTGACTGTAGTAGCTGGACTACACCGCGGTACAGCGGCACCGAACAGTGAAACGGGGTCTTGATTCTATGATTGGGGATGTCAGAAGTTAAAGTCCGTGTTGATTTCTGTGTACCTCCTCTGATCAGGTGCAACCAACTCTAGGTCCCAACAGTGGAACGGTGACTTGATCCCACAATGGACGATGTCTGATATTATATGCAGCTTGGTTTTGATAGAACTCCCTCCGTTGAGGTGCATCACACTCTGTGATTCCGTACCTAACTGCTATACATGATTATTGGGCTTTGTTGACTGTAGTCGCTGGACTACACCGCAGTACAGCACGTCCGAACAGTGAAACGAGGGCTTGATTCTATGATTGAGGATGTCAGAAGTTAAAGTCTATGATGATTTCTGTGTACCCCCTTTGATCAGGTGCAACCAACTCTAGGTCCCAACAGTGGAACGGTGTCTTGATCCCACAATGGGCGATGTTAGAGCTGCATCTGAGAGTGGAGATGAAGGTACTCCCTTCCACCAGGTGTAACCAACTCTAGGTCCCAACAGTGGAATGGTGTCTTGATTCCACAATGGACGATGTTAGAGCTGCATCTGTGAGTAGAGGTGAAGCTACTCCCTTCGACCAGGTGCAACCAACTCTCAGTCCCAACAGTGGAACGGTGTCTTGATCCCACAATGGAAGATGTCTGATATTACTTGCTGCTTGGTTTTCATAGAACTCCCTCTGTTGAGGTGCAATAGACTCTGTGCTTGCGTAGCTAACTGCTGCATATGATTATTTTTCTTGGTTGACACCAGTCAGTGGAGTACACCGCAGTACAGCAGGTCCGAACAGTGAATTCTATGATTGAGGATGTCATAATGTAAAGTCTGTGTTGATTTCTGTGTACCCACTCCGATCTGGTGCAACCAACTCCGTGCTTTCGAATCCAACAGTACATGGCTGTGAGGCGTTAATGACCACTGCCTCAGGCCTACACTGTGATTAGCAGGGTTCACAATTCTGATCAAGTGGTGATTGTTTAATTACAGAATTCAGTAGTCAAGTAACTACAACGTCTATTGAAATATACACAATATTGTTTTAGTATACTTGCTTGAAGAACTTTTTTTAGATGAGTTATAGGTTAAATAAAGTGACCAAATTTATATTGCAAGTCCAAAGGAACAGTGAATAGTGTAGACTGTGGACAGATTAAATCGCAATTCAAATTGTTTTGATTTATTCATTGAAGAGTTTTCTGTATTTTATGTTGTGTGTGTGAGTACTGCCTTCAATTAACACTGCAGGCTGCAGTGTTCACAATTCAGAACGAGTTCCTATTGTAGATGACGCACAGCGGTAGGAAAAAACATTGCTCTAGTGCGTTCTGTCTGCACCACTCATACGCATCATTGCAGGCTCCGCACACGGTTTTTGTGGCTTCGCGATTCAAAACTGTGGAGCTCAAGTCAATGCCAGGTAGCTGTGGGCCCTTGCTAAACGCTCTCTCTGGCCTACACTGCACACAGCAGTGTTCACATTTGAGATAGAGTCGGTATTGTAGATGACGCAGTACTGTAGGAAAAGAAATTGCTCCAGTGCACTCTGTCTGCACCACTCATATGCATCATTGCAGGCTCTGCACATGCTTTTTTGTTGCTTTGCATATTGCAAACTGTGGAGCTCAAGTCAATGCCACGTGGCTGTGGGCCTTTGCTAACTGCTCTGTCTGGCCTACACTGCAGATAGCAGTGTTCATAGTTCAGATCGAGTCGCTACTGCAGATGATGCAGTGTTGATGGCAACAGATATTGCTCCTAGTATGGCCCGCCCACAGCACGCATCATCGCTGGCGCACCTGCTGAATGCTTCTGATGTGGCTATGTGAGTGCGCTAGAACTGATGGAGCGTTTATGATATAATCTTTTTGTGTATTATTTGAGATCTATTGATTGTGTCTCAGTATACCACAAGTTGTGGTTCTTTTATGATTGAATTATTTCACATCTACTGTCCCTACCTTACTGCAGCACAAATTATTGATTCTTTTAATATTGAATCTCCGTGTGTGATCCAATGATTACTGTTGTAGTTGATGCTAGCAGCAACCATTCCCTGAGGGCTCCTTTACACTCACCCCACACGCATCCAGCATAGACGTCACTGGATATGTGACCTGGTAATAAAAAAAAGTGTCGAACGCACGTGTCCGTACCCACTTCCACTATCTGTGTCCGTGTGTTCATTATCTATGCACGATACTGCCTCTGGGCTGTACTACATTACATTGTGCTGTGGACAGCATGTGCAAACATGTTACCTCTGGTAGTGGAGAAAACTTTGGTTATGTAACTTTTAGATGTATGGCTATCACAGGTGGAAGGCTACTTTACAAAGTATGAATATTGATGAAGATTATGGTTGCATGTTGTGTGTAGTGTAAGGTATGTGTACATTGCAAAAAGTTTAGAAAAAAGCTCTCTAAGCAGAAGAGGTGTCTCATCAGATGCAGTACAGAGATTGACTAAAATGGGTGGTGTTTTCCAACTGTTACAATGGGAAATGTTATGAACTAATGAAATGCTTTTTTTTATGGTCACAAAGCAATCGCACATGTCATGTCATCAATGATGTCATCAGTGATGTCACTGACCATGTAATGAGTGATGTAATATGTGACGTCATCAGCAGTGCATTGCGGGCGCACAAGTTATAGTTAGCTCAACTAACTATATCTGCTGAATTTCTCAGGTTTTATATGAGTCAAATGCCCAACTAACTATAACGTCCCTGAAACCTATGGTTTTTTCACTAAATTTCTGAGGTTTTTTAAATGTTAATTCCTAACTATAACGTCAGTAAAAACCTATGTTTTTTTCAGTGAATATATATATATATATATATATATATATAAATATATATATATATATATATATATATTACCTACTGGCGGTCGCCAGTTGGTATATATAGTTAGGACCTAGTTACCATAGGAAATTCCGAACATTCTATTAGGAATAACTTTGGCGCCGATTGAGGGATCTGCCTGTAATTTTCCTTAAATTTGTCTCGCTGCGCTCCGCTCCTTCCCTGAAAGTTTGGGGGGATTCATCAAGCGGGGGCCAAGAAAAAAGGGGGTCGCAAAACGTGTTTTCTCCATGTTAATTTCCATAGGGACATTCTGACAAGACTACAGCTCGAACGGCTGAACGGAATTACACCAGATTTGGCAAAATGGTAGGGACTGGTATGCAGCAGTGCCTTTTGTATGTTTGGTGTAAATCCCTCCAGTAGTTTTTGAGAAAATTGAATGTGAAATTGAGTTCAATGCAATTTTCCATAGGACCTTTAGACACAGCTACAGCCCGAACGGCTGAATGGAATTACTGCAAATTTGGCAAAATGGTAGAGCCTGGTATGCAGAAGTGCCTTTTGTATATTTGGTGAAAATCCCTTCAGTAATTGTTGAGAAAATCGACTTTTTTCAAATTATATATCAATAGGTGGGACACGGTGCGCTCACGGGCTTGCACCGTCCTTGCACTGTCCTCGCACGTGCGCGGACCTTAGTGTGCGCGCGCGGAATTCTGATTGGCTGTTGGACGTCTGTCAACATTCCAGTCAGTCGTAATGAGGAAGTGTTGTCCGCCATCTTGTTTTTGTGGCAGATGATAGTGGTTGTAAACAGAAGTGTAATAGTTGACAAGGAGGCAGGGTAGAGATTCCTGAGCCCCCTAGGTTTTGTCATGGGGTCTGTAAAGGACCCCGAAGGTTGAAAACATTTTTTTTAAAAAAAATTACATCGTGGGGTCCGCGCACCGTGCACGGACTTCGGCTCAAAAAGATAAAAAAGAAATACATTAAAATAACAAGTTTCAGTGTTTAGATGTTGGTTGAGTGCAATATTGAGTGATGACTTTTTCACCTTTGGGTTTAGGTAGGTGTTTTGTGGAGAGTTAGTATGGTAATTGGTAGAGAGCATTGGGGGTAGGTTGAATATTATGTGAGTTTGAAAGTGTTGATAATTTGAACCAATTAAAATGTTACTTTGGTTTTGATTTTGTGTCTGATAATATTTGATTGGCTGGGAATCTGAATATGTATGAGAAATGAGAGGGAAACACAGCCATTTTGAGATTTTAGTGTTTGAGGTATACTTCTGAGGTGTGAGATTGAGACAGAATTTACTGTTCAACAGTTTTCTAGAAGGTGAGTTGTTAATTTGTAAGGAGAACTTTAAGTTATTAGGAAAAAAAAATTCTGTTAGTTATTTAATGTTTTTCTGTTATACTTATGGATTGAGTAGGGCAACATCAGATGCAGTGCTTTATATTTCTAATTCTTGCTTGATACTATACACTGTCCAGGGAAACACGGTCATTTTGTGACTATAGTGTCTGAGGTCGTTTTGTGAGGAAATGTTGGTGTTCAATTTCTGGTGTGAGATTTAGACAGTAGTGACTCTTCTAATAGAATTTAATAGTTTTCTCTGCTCTATCTCACTCTTCCTCTGCACCATCTGACTGTCTGTCTCTTTTTTTAATAGTACACTAACATCAATAATGGCTGAAAATGAATAGTCATTTCACATCGTTATAGAAATTTTTGTGACTGTTATTGAGGATGTTCCTGAAGGAGAGCTTTATGATGGAGGAGATGGCTTGGATGATTTATTATTATTATTATTATTAAGGGAGTTTTATAAAGCGCCTGGTTACGCTCGGATGGCGTGTCCCCGCGCTACGGCAAGTGGAGTAGGCAAAGCTGGGCCGCAAGGTCTAGAGGTTTACCGTGTGTACAGGTGGGTTTTAAGCTTCTTCCTGAAGCCAAGTTCAGATGGCTCCAGGCGGAGGTCCAAAGGTAAGGCATTCCAGCTTTTCGCCGCCAGGTAGCGGAAAGATCTGCCTCCCATACGAGCCTTTCTTATCCTGGGGACCTTTAGTAGGCCTTCATAGGAGGATCGCAGGGCGCGCGTGGGCGCGTATCGGGTGACCAGACTCTGCAGCGGGGCTGGTGCCTTCCCATTAAGGATGCGATGGCAGGTGCAAAGGGCGTTAAACTCGACCCTACTCCTTACTGGGAGCCAGTGAAGGGTCTGAAGGGCTGCTTTGGAAGCAGCATTCTCGAGAAATTTCAGAATCAGGCGGGCTGCCGCATTCTGCAACACCTGGAGGCGATTTATTGCCTTACTGGTGGCTCCCAGGTACAGCAAATTGCCGTAGTCCAGGCAAGATGTGACGAGGGCATGCACCAGTGCCCTACGGGCCGTCGTAGGAAGGAGATCTAAAACCTTCCGTAGACCTTTTAGGACGGTAAAGCACATACCCACCACACGGCCTATCTGAGGACCAAAGGACAGGTCCGTGTCGACCAGACTCCAAGGCTCCTGGCTTCCTGACAGGGTGTTGGAACTTCGCCTAAGCATGAGGGCCACCATGCCGACGACCAAACAGATGGGCTACCCCCCACCACGAGCACCTCGGTCTTGCTGCCGTTCAGCTTGAGACAGTTGGTGGACATCCAGGTTGCAAGTTCTTGCATGCAAGCTCTGAATCTGTCCACCGCAAGACCGGGCGCGTGCGAAAGGGAGATGACCAGCTGCGTGTCGTCAGCATAGGACACCATGCGAAGACCATGGCTTTTGACAATAGGTGCCACCGGGGAGACATATAGATTAAATAGGGTGGGGCTCAGGGACGAGCCCTGGGGCACGCCCTGTCCCAGACCGAATTCCCTGGAATAACATTCTCCCTGGCGAACCTGAAAGCTTCTCCCTGTCAGGAAGGATTGGAACCATTCGAGTGCCGCACCAGATATCCCGCCGCTGTTCAGACACTGTAGCAAGGTGGTATGAGCTACAGTGTCGAACGCTGCACTTAGGTCCAATAGGATGAGGGCCATGGTCTGACCCTCATCCGCCCCCTGGCGTAAGGTCTCCACAGCCATCAGAAGCGCTGATTCAGTTGAGTGGCGGGGACGGAAACCAAACTGGGTGTCGTGCAGGAGGGCAGCCTTCTCCACGAAATCCATCAGTTGCATGTTTACCGTTTTTTCCGCCACTTTGGCCAGGTAGGGCAGAAGGGAGATAGGTCGAAGGTTCTCCAACTTTTCGAAGCTGATGTTGGGCTTCTTCCTAAGAGGTAGAACCACCGCCTGTTTCCAGTCTCTGGGCACGGTCCTAGTACGAAATGACACGTCCAGCAAGTGTCTGATGTAAGGTTCTAGCACTGGCAAGCTCTCAGCTAGCCGTTTCGGTGTGGTGGGGTCCCGTGGGGAGCCAGACTTAACGGACCTACAGATCTTTAAAAGGGCCTCCGGGGACGGGGTGGCAAAGTTGGTCAGTGTGTAACTATCCCCCCATTCCCTCGGGACTTCCACAAACTCCGACCCTTCGGTGGGGTGACTAGGGAACGCTGAGTAAATTTTCGCTACTTTCTCAGCGAAAAAACCTGCAAACCTGTCACAGGATTCCACCGAGCAATCATCAGGGGCGATAGCTGGTTTCCCACCCGAGAGAGTTTTATAAAGCAAAACAATTCCTTCGTGGAATTCCCCGCTTCACTAATCCTAGTGGCATAATATGCCGCTTTGGACTTCCTAATTAGCCCGTGATAGGCTCGCCTCTCAATTAGGTAGATCTCCTTAGCATCTGCGGCAAAAGCCCCTCGCAACTGTCTTTCAGCTCGCTTCAGTGCTGATTTCGCAGCTCGAAGCTCATCACTATACCACAAGGCTGTTTTCTGTGTGCGGCCACCCGATTTAGCGTGGGAGAGCGGGCCGTGCAATCGAGCGCTTCAGTGATGCGTTTACAGAGATTGGTATTTGAAGTATCCGCATCATCCCCCCGAGGGCTACCCCCACTGGTTAGTGCTGCACAGAATTTAGCCTGGGAGAAGGTGGCCCATCTCCGCCTAGGGTGGTACAATGGTGCAGGCTCCGGCGGTCTTGCCCCTGGGATGCGTATGGAGAAAGGTACCAGGTGATGATCCGACCAGGGAATAGGAATGGGAATAGGAATGGGAGTCATAGCTTCTACTTCCCCCCGGTTAACATATATAGGATCTAGCAAGTGGCCTAATTGATGAGTGGGACCACATACTATCTGGTTCAGCTGGAGAGCTCCCAGCGTCTGGCAGAAGTCCCTGGCAGCGTTGTCCATGGGGTCATTCAGATGTAAATTAAGATCCCTCAATACCAGGAACTTGTCTCTCCACAGCGCAGCCTCCATATTGCCTTCTACCAGGCTCTCCCCAAACCTGGCCATATGGCCTGGGGGTCTATAGATCAAAAGACCCTGCAGTGTGCATCCCTCATTAACTTTGATGGTGAAGCTCCCTGCCTCACTGTCCAGGATGGGGAGTAGTCTAACTGGCATCGTAAGCTTTGCCTCGCTACAATAGCGATGCCCCCTCCTCTACCAGTGGGTCTATCTTGCCTAAGCATTATATAGCTCTCAGGTAGCGCCTCTAAGGCATCGGGGTGGAGCCTTCATCTAACCACGTCTCTGTGAGAAAGACAAGATCCCATTGTTTCTCAGTAATTAGATCATAAAGATCTAATTTGTGCTTCCGCAGGGAATGTACGTTGAGCAGGCCACAGGCCAGGTTATGGTCTCTAGAGGCCACCTCCCTGCCAGAGTCATAGGAGAAGTTGCAGTGCTCACAGACCATGTTATCCTCCACTCGCATGTTATGCAAACATGAGTTGGGAGTGGTACTGCGGAGAGCCATCAGCTCCTGCCTGCTCCACCGTATGTGCCCTGCCTGCTGGACATAGGGTCTGGCACACAGACAAGAATATGAAATGCTGTGAGAGATGCGTAAAGGATTTTACTAATGGCATAAATTGAGATGGAATATACAAAAAGAGAGGCATATTTACAAGCCCCTTGCGCAATGTTTAACATTAATGCTGGTATAGAAATAGTGTAATGTTTCAATGGCACATTTACAAGCCTCTGCATGCATTTTCTGCTGGCACCCATGTCAAACATTGCGCAAGGGGCTTGTAAATATGCCTCTCTTTTTTGTATATTCTATCTCAATTTATGCCATTAGTAAAGTCCTTTACGCATCTCTCACAGCATTTCATATTCTTGTCTGTGTGCCAATTTTATCACTCTGCATGCATTTTCTGCTTGCACCCATGTTAAAGGTTGCGCAAGGCGCTTGCAAAAAAGGAGCATATTTACAAGTCAAATTAAACTATTAGCACTATCTCTGTGCCAGCATTGAATTCAAGCATGAGAAACACTTTAAAAATAAGTCTACCCTGTAAGCTAAAAGATACAAATTGTGAGCACACACAGCTAACATTATGGAAAAAGATGAAAATATAATTCCTTAATTCACATACACACTCAGTGTGTTCCTTGTCAAAAAACTTAAAGCCAGACATTTCAACAAAAAACATTTAGTATGGTAAATCGTTTTAGACACAGAAAGTGAGATGAGACACACACACAAACAGACAGATGGTGCAGGCAGAGATTGAGATGAGGCATGCAAAGAGGGAGATGGTGCAGGCAGAGAGTGATAGGAGGCACACAAAGAGAGATGTGAACTAGTGTTTATATTGTTTAGTTAATGTAATTGCTATGTCCGATGTTGGTAGTGGTCTATAAAATGTCATATTTTTCTTTACAACAGACTGTAAATATCTACAGAGTCATAATAGATTATGCCTACCAAGAACCGCAAACAAAGACTTTATAAGCAAGCTTTATCAATCAAGAGGACTCAATTAGAACATTCATCCAGAAGACAATCTTCAGAGAAAAGAAAAAATGCTCCTGGTAATGCACCTGTGCTTCCTGTTTTTTTGCAGGATAACTTGAATGGACTCTTGTGCAAAGGTTATTAGTTTCTGGCAACAAATGCATTGCATCATCAAATTCTTAAGTTCAGGTTGGATATTTGCAACTATTGATGCTTGCATTGGTGATGCTGTTGCTTCAGAAGAAGTGCTGGAAGTAGAGCCCTGCTCCTCTGATGATCTTTTTATTACAGCTTTACTCCAATTGTTTGGGTGTATATTCCGGACATGGCATTCTATGCTATAAGTTCCAAAGCTGTACTGTTTCTGTGGATTCCCTCTTGAAAGTACTGTGTGACAGATTTTACATGTGACAAAAGGCGCATTTACCTTTTTCTCTCTTTCTGGGTTTTTTAAAAATTCCCGTACTATGTACTCTCTCTGTGTTCTAGGGGTTTTAGGAACAAACTCTTCAGAAGATGAAGTAGAAGAATCCTCAAGTTCCTTGTGTTCAGAATGCTCTTGTCCAAAGGCTATTAGTTTCTGGCAACAAATGCATTGCATCATCAAATTCTTAAGTTCAGGTTGGATATTTGCAACCATTGATGCTTACGTTGCGTTTACGTTTTATTTACGGAGCGCTTACGTCATCTTATGATGTGCTTACGTGGTACGCACCCTCGTGAGATGTCTAATTGTTTAAATAAAGATATATATGTTGTTTAAAAGTTTAAAATAAACATGTTCTTTATTATCCCAGTTAATATGTTCCTTTATATTGTACAATGAATATGTAGATATAATGATTTAGCACCTTGTGAGATTTATAATTGTTTAAATAAAGTTATATATGTTATTTAAAAGTTTAAAATAAACATGTTCTTTATTATCCCAGGTAATGTGTTCCTTTATATTGTACAATGAATACGTAGATATAACGATTTAAAGTTTATAAAACTTTCGGAGGTAAATAATGAATTCCTCTGTACATGCATATCTGTGCCTGTACATTTGTGCCATGTGGCACACATACATGCCCTAAAACCATGTATGTGTGTGACATGGCACACAAATCAGAATCAGGGGTGCAACAGGCTGTCAAAGTGACAACCTGTCCCCCTTGACAATTTAGTAATTTTACCGAATCGGTATTTACTGATTCGGTAATTGCCATGGATTCCTATTGGCCTCAAGGCCCATAGGAATCAATGGCAATTATCGAATCGGTAAATACCGATTCGGTTAAATAACTGAATTCGGTAATTTCAAAAGA
The DNA here is from genome assembly GCF_964261635.1 of Lissotriton helveticus. NCBI lineage: Eukaryota > Metazoa > Chordata > Amphibia > Caudata > Salamandridae > Lissotriton > Lissotriton helveticus. Next base: position 689,045,578 of record NC_136057.1, read on the forward strand.
GAAATTACCTACATCCCATTTACCTACTCTTAAATATTGAAGTGGTATGATTTGGGGCCCGATGTAGGTAGGCATTTATCGGTCGGTAATGGCCGAATTCGGCCGTTACCGACCGGTAAATGCCTTTTCCTATGTAGGATGTAAAACAAGGGGATTGTACCTATGCCTCCGGGATGTATTACTAAATCACTCAGTAAGACAATAGATAAAGCTAAATGAATTAGTTTTACCAAGACAATTTATTTTGTCAGTATTCCCCGTGGAATCCATTTAATGCTGCCCTGATGAGAGCCCTGTGATTTTCTTAACAGGACTCGAAACACGTCGGCTACGGCACTAGTTTGCATAAAATTCTTGTTAATACATTTAATATGAATGTTCAAGTTTAAAAGGAATGTTTAAACTTTGACTCATGTGGTTCTAAAAAGAAATAACGCACCACATTGTGGAAACTGAATGCATATTCAATATTGGCAAATTTTTTCTGTCCATGATTAACTGTTTTTTGATAATTGGAATGAAATTATATATGTTGATTTAATGTTCTTTGTATGTCACATGTAGATTAGTCTTTTTTTGTTAAAGTCTATTGATGATTAACTCAATGTTTTTTGTATGTTATTTGTACATTAGTCTTTTGTGAAAATTCAGTCGCTAGAGGTTGAGTTGATAATGTTGATTCTCTTGCCTAAAAATAATCATTTAAAAAACTGATTCTAAAGATACTGACAAAATAAATTGTCTTGGTAAAACTAATTCATTTAGCTTTATCTATTGTCTTACTGAGTGATTTAGTAATACATCCCGGAGGCATAGGTACAATCCCCTTGTTTTACATTATTATTGTGGCCCTACCTACCCTCCGTCCCCTAAGGGCCCATCCCTTCCTTTCAATTGCACTTTGAGCGGGTATTTACCCGAATGGGCAGGGACAGACACAGCGTGTCTTCCTATGTTCTAGGACTCTAGATTAAGTTCTTTAGCAGGAGCAAAGGCTCTTGCGTAGTATGGCAGAGAAAGATACGTTGTCCTTTTCCGAAAGCCACATTAAGAATCTAATTGACTCTTCTCCATTTTCAACCATAACACTGAGCTCTACAGCAAAACAACAAAATGAGTCAGACAAATTAACTCGCCTCCACAAGAAATACATACGCACTGAGCTACACGGACACTTTTTGTTGAAACATCTAAGAGGTGGGACAATTCCGTGGGGCCTTCAGGTAAAAAATATCCCGGTAATCTTTACTGAAGATATAGAATACAGGAAGGGGTTTATCTACATTAATACAAAATGTAGCCGAGATCTAATGGTTCATACCATAGAGACTGCACAACGCATTTGTAGTGAGGAAGAAAAAGAAATAGAGGAACTGACTAAGGCCATTAATGATAATCATACTGTGACTGAAGCAAAAACCCTCCTAGATAAAATAGAGAAGGAGGTTCATACATTCAAAGATTACACTATAAACGTAAAATCAACTCAGTTTGAAAGAGACTCTAAGGCTTTCAAAATAGAACAAGTTTATCCTTTCCTCAAGGAAGATTTGTATACCTCTGGTGATTCCCGGGGTGCCCTAAGAACCTACCAAGGTAGATCTAGAAATAGGTTCCTCACTTTCTCTGATACCACTTCCTCAGATTCTTCCTCTGACTCCAGACAAGACAACACCAAAAAGAGGGGAACAGGCTCAGCTCCTTTTTTAGCCAGGGGCGGGCGGTCCAGAGTTTGGTTCAAACAACCATGGGACATGCGAACCCGCAGTACCAACTACAACAAATAGACAAGTCAGCAATAGTTAACAGAAAAACAGATTTTACAAAACTTAAGCTGGAAGCCTTAGATTTTTGCAGAAAAATCAGGTTGAAAGCATTCTTTGCAGGTGCCGAAATGACGTCAAGTGAAGAAACCACTGGCCTTAGAGTAAAATCAAAATTCACCCCGACCCAAAATATACCCAAGCAGATTTATGCTTTTGAGCAAACCGTCATCTCCTCCCTGACCAAACTTGAGAAATCTAAAAAGTTCATGCAGAACAACATAAGTAAGGGCCAAATATCCGCGATTCAAAATCTTATGGCGGATACATCAATTTTAATCAAACAGGCAGACAAGGGCGGGGCGGTTGTAATATGGCCCCGTTCCATGTACCTCAGTGAGGGTAGCTTGCATGTCAACAACCGTGAATGGTACAGACCTGTGAAGGAGGATCCTGTGCATGCGATTCAAGACAAAATTGGAAAATTAACAAAAGAGGGATTGGATGAGGGATATTTAGGACCAAATGAATTTGAATACCTTAATAAGAAATCGCCTAGAACACCAGTGTTGTATTTCTTGCCTAAAATCCACAAGAACGGCCAAGTACCACCAGGCAGACCGATTGTTTCGGGGTGCGATTCAGCATTGGAACCGGTCTCCAAATATATTGATTTCTTCCTAAAACCTTTCCTGACGAGCGTAAAGTCCTACCTCAGGGATACAACTGACTTTATAATCAAAGTAGAAGGACTGACATTTAGTGCCGAAACTCAATTGATGGTGACTCTTGATGTCGCTTCGTTATACACACAAATTCCCCAGGACGAGGCACTGGAGGTTCTTGAACTGTATCTGGACCAACGCGACAGACCACATAGAGTCCCCACATCGTTCATTGTGGCCCTGGCAGAAATTACACTTGGTTGTAATTATTTCAAATTCGAAAATGAGTTCTATGTCCAAGTCAAGGGCACGGCCATGGGATGTCCTTACGCGCCAGAAATGGCAGTATTGTACATGGCCCAGTATGAAGATCGTTTCATATATAACAACAACCCTTTTTTGCCCAAAATAAAGCAGTGGCTCAGGTATATTGACGACGTCTGGCTCCTGTGGCAGGGGAGCCAGACGGAACTGGATGAGTTCCACCAGTGGTTGAATTCTAGGCATGGGGACATCAAGTTTTCGCTTGAAGCGAGTAAAGCCAGTATGACCTTCCTTGACATCACTGTAGGCAGTTGCTCGGAAGTGCTGACAACCACGATCTACAAAAAGGATACTGATCGCAACACGATCTTACACTACAGAAGCTCACACCCAAAATGCTTGAAAGAAAACCTGCCTTATGGCCAGCTTTTGCGGATAAGACGCAACTGTACTGAAGTAGGGGACTTTGACATCCATGCCACAACATTTTGTAATGAAATGGCCAAGAGGGGTCACCCCAAAAAATTATTAAAACACTCCATGAAACGCGCCAGATTCACTCCTAGAGACAGTCTTTTGCAAACAAAAAGCAAGAAGGAGTTAGATAAATTGGTTTGCGTAACAACGTTTGGCCCCAACACAAATCAATTCAAAAGTATCATCTTGAAAAATTGGCACTTGTTAGAAAACCTAGAGTATCCCCTAAAAAAGCCCATCTTCGCTATGCGAAAAAATACCAGCATAGGACAGCAATTAATCAGAGCGGATAGCTTTATACCGAAACCGAAAAGTGACCTAATAGCAAAGTGGAAGTTGAAGCCGGTATGTGGTCACCACAAATGTGGTAATTGTGTGTCTTGCCCTTCTACTATCGAGGGCAACCTGTTTGATCATAATGCCATAAAATGGAAACATGACATGTTCACAACATGTAAGACCAAGAATGTGGTCTACGCTGTGGTGTGTCCCTGCAACAGAGTTTATATTGGCAAGACCTGCCAAGCTGTAAATGTGAGAATTACGCAGCACCGCTCGAGGATAAAGAAAAAGGTGGTGTCTGCCCCGATGGTGGAGCATTTCATTGAAAAGAACCATGATGCCAATGATTTTAAATGGACCGTGCTGACATGGATTGACCCAAGGCATCAATCACCCAATATTGAAAGCGCTTTATTGCGCAAGGAGCCGTACCTCATAATGAAGTTTGATAGCATCAATAAGGGGTTAAATTGCATGAGCGAATTGAGTAGGGTGTAGCTAGCCGCTACTCTCGTGCTGGGCAATAAACCCTATTTTTCTAACTGCTCCGCCATACGGGTAATTAATAAATGCATCACAATTGCTAAAATTTTAACACACAACCTGCCCCAACAGCAGGTGACCTACACGCACTCTATGTGCTGCAAAAATCATTCAGCGCATTTAAATTTCTTCATTATATATTTTTTCATAAATACATTTTGGGACTACATGCCCCAGAAGGACTGCGTTGTATTCACCGGGTCCTGAATATACCTGATTGGCTGATCACTATCATGTGACCAAAACCTCCGTTTTTTTAAACCTTTGGTGTTCGTCTACACTTTGCTTCGTGCTCATTCAATGAGAGAAAACAGAAAGATTAGAAGGTAAGACCGCGAACAGCGCGCTGCCCGGCTTTGGGCACATGGTCAAATTTCGCCGTATTAAGTATGAACACTGATTCTGTGTTCGTTTACCTTTACAGACATAATTCCTACTGACAGCGCCACACGCTCGATTTCGGTGGGCTGTTCAGCCTTCAGAGTTATTATAAAATGTGAGTATGACAAACTTGATATATTAAAAGCGGCGGGCGCCGCGTTAAAACGGTTTTAAATGTAATGCAACTTTTGATTCAGGCAGCATGTTTGTGACCGGGGTCCATTTCGCAAACTTTACATTGCAGAACCAACTTTAAGCACAGTACCTCACGCAAGGTTGCGGTGAACTGTTTGGCTTCTGAATAGAGAAGACGTGTGAGTACCCCCATGTTTTTCTCATAAGTAATGCAAAGGTATTGCACAAATATATGTAGGCGGACACTGATAAAAGCGTTTATCCACACTTTAGTTCACCTTGGAACAATAAACAATGCCTTGACAAGAGACCATCCTTGAGGCTTTCACTTAAGGTAATTTCACTCCCTATTTTGTAGCACGGCGTGCGTGCGGGCACCTTCTTTTAAAGGACAATCATTTGAATATATTCCTTCTCTGTTGCAGTGTGAGACACACAGTGGCGGCCACACTACTATTAATAAAAGGTCGCACACAAGCCCTCTATCAGGTACGATGCATCCAGTGGATGCTTTTTAAAGCTTAGTGTTGTTGGTTTTTAATGAATTTGTAGGAACCCTTACTAAATATAGATCCTTCATTTTTTTCATTGATAACAGTTCCCCGTGGAATCCATTTAATGCTGCCCTGATGAGAGCCCTGTGATTTTCTTAACAGGACTCGAAACGCGTCGGCTACGGCACTAGTTCGCATAAAATTCTTGTTAATACATTTAATATGAATGTTCAAGTTTAAAAGGAATGTTTAAACTTTGACTCATGTGGTTCTAAAAAGAAATAACGCACCACATTGTGGAAACTGAATGCATATTCAATATTGGCAAATTTTTTCTGTCCATGATTAACTGTTTTTTGATAATTGGAATGAAATGATATATGTTGATTTAATGTTCTTTGTATGTCACATGTATATTAGTCTTTTTTTGTTAAAGTCTATTGATGATTAACTCAATGTTTTTTGTATGTTATTTGTACATTAGTCTTTTGTGAAAATTCAGTCGCTAGAGGTTGAGTTGATAATGTTGATTCTCTTGCCTAAAAATAATCATTTAAAAAACTGATTCTAAAGATACTGACAAAATAAATTGTCTTGGTAAAACTAATTCATTTAGCTTTATCTATTGTCTTACTGAGTGATTTAGTAATACATCCCGGAGGCATAGGTACAATCCCCTTGTTTTACATTATTATTGTGGCCCTACCTACCCTCCGTCCACTAAGAGCCCATCCCTTCCTTTCAATTGCACTTTTCCTATGTAGGAGGCATTTATTTAGAGATTTGGTATTTTTACCGATTCTGTATTTACTGAATCGGTAAAATTACCGAATCGGTAAATTCAGACTCTGTAAAAATACCAAATCTGTAAATTCTAATGTAGGTAGCACTGTTAATAGTGCTAGAGGCGTTTAAGAATTCGTTATTTACCACTCAATACAATTGGGTTGTAAATAAAGAATTCCTGTGTACATGCACATCTGTGCATGTACACCTGTGCCATCTGGCACACATACATTCCCTAAGGGCATGTATGTGTGTCACATTGCACACAAGCCAAAAACAGGGTGCTACACGGTGTCAAAGTGACACCCTGTTCCCCCTGGCAGGATTCGGTATTTACCGATTCGGTAATTACCAAATTGGTATTTGCCATTGATTCCTATGGGCTTCAAGGCCCATAGGAATCAATGGCAAATACAGATTCAGTAATTATCGAATCGGTAATTACCGAATTTTACCGAATCAGTAATTAATTCGATAAAAATACCTACATCCCCATTGCCAGTTCTTAAATACCGAATTGGTATGATTCGGTATTTAAGAAGTGATAATCTGGGATTACCTACATCGGGCCCTCGGTATTTATGAGTAGGTAAATCGAGATTACGTACATCTGGCCCATTGAGTTGTAACATATTTATATACATATGTTACATTTCAGTGCTTTGGAAGTAGTACAGTATACTATAGGTAAACGCCTTATAGGTTTATGCTGTAGCACATCCTTATAGTTTTACACTTTGACATTCACTATGACAAACTTTTACATACAAACATAGAAATTTAGTTCTTTCTTTAACCAGTAGAGGTAGTTCTAAAAAGAACAGTTTTTTTGTTTGTTTTTGTTTTGCTTGAAAAACGATGAAAAAAAAAAACTTTTTAAGGCAGATAATTGTTCAACCGGAACAAACTATGAAAAATAAAGAAAAAAATGATGGGGTGCACCTGTGCTTCCTGTTTTTTTGCAGGATAACTTGAATGGACTCTTGTCCAAAGGCTATTAGTTTCTTGCAATGAATGCATTGCATCATCAAATTCTTAAGTTCTGGTTGGATATTTGCAATCATTGATGCTTGCGTTGGTGGTGCTGTTGGTTGAGAAGAAGTGCTGGGAGCAGAGCCCTGCTCCTCTGATGATCTTTTCATTACAGCTTTACTCCAATTGTTTGGGTGTATATTCTTGACATGGCGTTGCATGCTAAAAGTTCCAGAGCTGTACTTCTTCTGTGGATCCCCTCTGGAAAGTACAGTGTCACAGATTTTGCATGTGACAAAAGGCGCATTGACCTTCAATCAATCAATCAATCAATCATAGCATTTGTATAGCACGCAACTCACCCGGAGGGGTCTCAAGGCGCTGGGGGGTCTCGAGTTGCTTCCTGAAGGAAAGGTGGTCCTGGGTCAGACGGAGGTGGATGGGGAGGGAGTTCCATGTCTTGGCTGCCAGGTAGGAGAAGGATCTTCCTCCGGTGGTGGCTCTGCGGATGCGTGGAACGGTGGCGAGGGCGAGGCTGGTGGAACATAGCTGGCGGGTGGGAGTGTAGAAGGTCAGGCGGTTGTTGAGGTACCTGGGTCCCAGGTCGTGGAGGGCCTTGTGTGCGTGGGTGAGGAGTCTGAACGTGATCCTCTTGCTGATGGGGAGCCAGTGCAGGTCTCTCAGGTGTCCGGAGATGTGGCTGTGTCGGGGGATGTCCAGGATGAGCCGTGCGGAGGCGTTCTGGATGCGTTGGAGTCTTTTCTGAAGTTTGGCTGTGGTTCTGGCGTAGAGGGTGTTTCAGTAGTCCAGTCGGCTGGTGATGAGTGCCTGGGTGACCGTCTTCCTGGTTTCGGTGGGGATCCACCGGAAGATCTTTCGGAGCATACGCAGGGTGTTGAAGCACGATGACGAGACGGCGTTGACTTGTCTGGTCATCAAGAGGGAGGAGTCCAGGATAAAGCCCAGGTTGCGTGCGTGGTCCGTTGGCTTGGGAGCGGTGCCCAGGGCTGGGGGACACCAGGAGTCATCCCAGGCGGAGGGCGATGATCCTAGGATGAGGACTTCCGTCTTGTCTGAGTTCAGTTTCAGGCAGCTGTTCTTCATTCACTCGGCGACGTCTTTCATCCCTTCGTGTAGGCTGGCTCTGGCGGTGGCGGGGTCGTTTGTCTTTTGCTGTCCTTCTGGGAATTTAAAAAATTTCCAAACTATGGACTCTTTCGGTGATCTAGGGGTTTCAGGAACAAACTCTTCTGAAGATGAACTAGAAGAATCCTCAAGTTCCTGGTATTCAGAATGCTCAGGTTCCTCATGTTCAGAATGCTCAGGTTCCTGCTGTTCAGACATTTCAATACATTTTTCAGGAGCAAAGTGCTGATGAAAAAAGGTGTTTCTTCCTCGAAAGCCAAAGAAGAATGATGAAGATGGGAGGGGTCTTTCAAGAATTGGAGTAGGAAGTATTATAAACCAATAAAATCTTTTGTTATGAGGTCACATGGTTGGACTTAAGCTTACGGAGCGTTTACGGAGCGCTTACGTAAGCTTACGGTGCGTGTACATATTATTTACGGAGAGCTTACATCTTCTTACGATGCGCGTACGTAGTACGCACCCTCGCGAGATTTATAATTGCTTTAATAAAGTAATATATGGTCTTTAAAAGTTTAAATTAACATGTTCTTTATTATCCCAGATAATGTGTACCTTTACATTGTGCAATGAATACGTAGATATAACGATTTAAAGTTTATAAAACTTTCGGGGGTAAGAGCTCGAAGCTTTTACGGTGCACGGACGGAGATCTTACGTTGCGTGCACATGCGACGTACCCTCGCGAGATTTGTTAGTACTTCAAAAAGTAATATTCTGTTTTTAAAAGTTTTAAAAAAACATTTTCTACTTTGAAGCAGATATTGTCTACCTTTAAAATCCACGTTAAAAATGTAGATATTATGTTTTAGAAATTTAAAAAATTTGTCGGGGTAAGAGCTCAGAGCGTTTACCGTGCGCGGACCCTGTAATCATATAAAAAAAAGACTTGAAAATAAAAATGATATATATTATATTAAATATATATATTCACTGAAAAAACCATAGGTTTCAAGCCTTACATAGTTAGGCATTAGCAATTAAAAAACCGTGCAAATTCACTTAAAAAACCATAGGTTTCAGGTCATATATAGTTAGGTATTAGCATTTAAAAAACCTTGCAAATTCACTTAAAAACCATAGTTTTCAGGTCATATATAGTTAGGAATTAGCATTTAAAAAACCTTGCAAATTCAGTGAAAAAACCATAGGTTTCCGGTCATATATCATTAGCTATTAGCATTTAAAAAAACGTGCAAATTCACTGAAAAAAACATAGGTTTCAGGTCATATATAGTTAGGAATTAGCATTTAAAAAACCTTGCAAATTCACTTAAAAACCATAGTTTTCAGGTCATATATAGTTAGGAATTAGCATTAAAAAAACCTTGCAAATTCAGTGAAAAAACCATAGGTTTCCGGTCATATATCATTAGCTATTAGCATTTAAAAAAACGTGCAAATTCACTGAAAAAAACATAGGTTTCAGGTCATATATAGTTAGGAATTAGCATTAAAAAAACCATTGAAATTGCTCCTATATAGTTAGTTGTACTAACTATATTTCACGCACCCGCAATCCACTGCTGATGATGTCACATATTACATCATTCATGACATGGTCAGTGACATCACTGATGACATCACTGATGACATCTCAAATGACATCACTGATGACATCATCCAGTGACTGTGTGTTTCTGTAAATTTTAAATATGTTTTACATATTGAAGAATGAGTGGAAGTATAAGTGTCTGGAGGAAAGATTTAGTAGGTACATGACTGAATGTATGAGTGAGTGATTAAATGTGTCTTACTGAATGCATGGGTTAGTGACTAAACTGTCTGAATCTGTGCATCAGTATGTCTGTTGTTGTGTAAACAACTGCATGTGTTGATCAGTTGCTATATGAGTGGCTATATGTGTTATTGATTGGTTGCCCGAGTATTTGTATGGGAGACTGAGTGTGTGTGTGGGTAGCTGGCATATATAAATGACTATACATAAGAGCCACTGATTGTGCGAGTGGCTGTATGGATCATTGTGTACTTGTATCAGTAATTGTATAACATTGTAAGTATGTGTTAGTATATGTTTGAATAAGTAAGGTGTTGTGTGTATAACTGAATAGTTGAGGAGATGAAAGTGTGATTGGTTATTTGCATGACTGACTAGATGTGTGAGTAACTCCATGGATGAGTGGTAGAGTGTGAGTGTCTGTATAGGTGTTTCAGTGCAGATGATAGTGTTGTATTGATGAGTGACTGTATGTATGAGTGATTCTATGGGTAAATGATTGGATGTGTCTATAGACCTAGCAATCAGAGTGTGCGTATGTAGTAACTAGTATTGGTGTGTCAATGGTTTCAAGAATGGTAGTCTGTGTTTAACAGTGGGTGTATCAAAGGTTATATTAGAATGTGAAGAGGTGCATCGTATTATCACATGAATGATATCATCAGTGATGTGATCAGTGATGTCAATTGAGATGTCATCAGTGATGTCATCAGTGATGTCATTTGAGATGTCATCAATGATGTCACTGACCATGTCATGAATGATGTAATATGTGACATCATCAGCAGTGGATTGCGGGTGCGCGAAATATAGTTAGTACAGCTAACTATATAGGAGCAATTTCAATGGTTTTTTAAATGCTAATTCCTAACTATATATGACCTGAAACCTATGGTTTTTTCAGTGAATATATATATATATATATATATATATATATCCACGCTTTACACTTGAGTCACCCGTTGCTGCTGCTCCAGAACAGAGGGCTCTTCACCTAGGTGGACCACCCAAGTAGAGTCCAATTACATCAACAACTCCCCTCGCGTACGGAAGGTTGACAAAGCTGTGTCTCAAGTCATCATATTCTTTATTTGTTAGCTGATATCGGACGTGTTTCGCCTGCATAGCAGGCGTTCTCACCAACAATTTGATAACGTTTTACAACTGTTATTTAAACCCTTGTGTCGTGCCTAGTCACGTAAGAACTACTCACTCAGTGTAAACAAAGACAGACTAGTAGAGAAGATTTTTTTTCGTGTTCTAATAACTGTGCCACAGTTTACCGACTCTTCACAAAACTTTCTGGACAAAAAATATGCACTTCAGCGCCTTCCTGGAAAGTTTCGGGTGATTCGTCAAGTGGGGCTCGACAAAAAAGGGTGGTCCCAAAAGCAAATTTCCCAGTACATTTTCCAGTGGCGGCCCCCACAGACAAAGGGTGGTAGGCTAGTGTAGGGAATGCGGGAGGGGGAGCGCCGGGTGGTGCCAGGGGTGTTAGAATATATATATATATATATATATATTTATATATATATATATATATATATATATATATATATATATATATATATATATATATATATATAATCACATACTTTAAAAGACGAATACCCGCACTCGAGATGGTTGCAGTGAGAGGTTTAATTAACAGGGGTAACGCGTTTCAACAGCTCGCTCTGTCTTGTTCACACAATTGTTGCAACAGAAATGTACGATTTTTCTAGGCTATGATTAAGCATGACAATAAAAAACGGACTTCATATGGCATGGCATTCTGCATGTGTGCTAACAATAGCTAAGTACTGACACTATTGTGGAGGCCATCTTGAAACATGTAAGTATACTGATCCGAAAGCATGCAGCCAATGGAATAGTGAATGAGGATTAATAAAATCATCATACATTTTAATATTTCGACATGATGTTATATAGCAGCGCAAACCTAATTAGTTCATTAATGAGACAGTCCCAAGGCCGTAACCTACAAACCTGTACTGCTTGCTGGCAATTTATAGAGGCGTAGTGCCTGTAAAAGCGCCATAACTAAACACAATAGGGAATCTATATGGTCATAATTTTGATGCAATGAAATTAAATAAATGATAATGAATTAACCTAATGTTATGTGGCTACTGTTAGAACAGTAGATAAACTATCAGGCAAGTGCCCCAAGTATATGATAAGTTTGTACAGTGAAAGTATACAATAGGTAGGTGAAGTAAATATGTGCTATGCTCACAAGAGACAAAATGTGGGGTAATCATGGGGTTAAGTCCATAATGTCGTCACTATAGTCTTGGAATAATACAACCAATGGTTGGAAATATCAGTCACAAAATTTGTACCTGTGAGGTATAAGTACAAAACCAAGGAGCACAAGCTCAAAAGATGGTCTAGCTAGCCACATATACCAATCATAAATGCAGTCCATAGCAACAAGAGGAAGCAGAAAAATCCAATAAACAAAGAGACGTGATAACATTAAAGAAATCTAATCTGGATATGGTGATACTCCCCAGTGGGAGGAAGAAATGGGTAGGGAACACGTGAAAACTGTGTCCGTCCACTGGTGGTGGGTCCCTTCCGATCCTCCTGTGAAGATATAAACACACAAGTGTAGGATTAAAAACTTGATACGTGGTTTAAAAGAAAAACATTATGTTACATCTTACCCATACTAGCGAACAACCATGTGAATAATATACACAGGCAGAGGAATAGAAATGCTGGATGTAGGAACTTATAGAAATTACAGTATACCTAATCAGTATATAAGTGCATTCCTGGTTCTTCGTCTAGGTTGTGGCCCCCCGGCTGTTTGGTTTCGAGTGCTAGAATCTATTTGGATTCATGTTTACGTAACAGCTGTACTCTGTTGCCCCTGTGATTGCCTGTGTGTACCTGTTCTGTTATGAAATAGCTCAGTTGTGAACTACTGGAGAGATGATGTGTCTGGAAGTGAAGTGCAACATGGTAATATGGATCTTTGGTGTTGAAAGCACGCATGTGCTCTAGGACTCTCTTTTTGGCCTTTAAGGTAGTGATACCGATGTAGCGAAGTCCACATGGACAGTTTAGTGCATATACCACAAAAGTGGTGATGCAAGTTATGAATTATGAAATGAAATAAAACCACATCATAAGATTCATGTTAAAAGTATTCATTATTAACTTCCATCCCTAAAACATCCTATATGTATCATAAGTTTAAAACAAAATACATTATTGGGCCCATTTCAAATTACTTGTATCTTATTTTAAAACATTCCCATAGGGCACAACTTTAAATGCATAATCCTGCACTTCCAATGTAAGAACAATAATCCCTTTTCAACCATGAATCCTACCCATATCCTGTAGGTAAGCGAGCTTGAGATGCTAGTCACATTCCAGAAATTCTTTTACTTTTTGTATAAACCTTCCCAAAGCACAGGTTATATCTAAATCCTTCATTTCCAGTAAAAGTTCTGCTAACTGTGCCCTATTTTTTATACTATACTTGATAAAAATTGGACGTAAAATGTCTTTCCGTATATCTAAAACTATTTGGCAATCTAATAAAATGTGTACTAAATCACATGTTGTTCCCAGAGAACAGTTACATTTCCCATTACAATTGATCATTACTCTTTTTACTTCATAGTTGTTATAACAGGGGTTAAAGCCAATGCTCAGTTTTAAAACTTCTCTTCTCAGTCTTCGGCATGGTAATCTATCGATGTACAGGAAGTTGGCTTCTTTTTGCGATGAAGAAGCCATACAGCATAATGATTTTTTCTTCCTGAGGTACTCCTGGTGTTTGAATCGAGAGGTTTCTGTGCCCAGTGACCTAAGTTCCCTTCTTTCAGCCTCAATTTGTAGGGTCAGGAGACTAATCTTAAGCCTCAACATTTTACAAGCTTTTATCAGAGTTTTTCTTACCCCTTTTGCCCATGTTAGATCACTCCTCACTATCTCGTTCCTGCACCACTGTGAGATTTTATTGTCCTCACCTTGTCCCTGGTGCTGCCAGAATCTTAATAAAGCCGCGCAGACTGTTATGTTCCAAAAGGTGATATCTGTTTCTAACCTCACCGCTTGCACCATTGAGGATGTGGGCAAGGATAATTCATTTTTTAGGGCCTTCCCCTCTTCTCCGTCCCATCCAGTTTTCCCACTCAGGTAAAGTAGTTCAGCTCCTTATAGGAACTGCGTTGGCACTATTGCTATATATGCTTTTAACACCTGTCTGTCTGACTTTTCTCCATATACTCCATTACATTTCTTTAAACCACCAACAGAGGCTGATGTCCTTACTTTCAACGTCTCGAGGTGGGTAGACCAGTTCATATTTTTCTGAAACCACATGCCCAGGTACCTATATTCGTCTACTATTTCCAGCTTTGTGGGACCCAAGTACCAACTGAACCTTATTCTCCTTCTTCCAAATCTCATGATCTTTGTTTTGTCCATGTTTACTACGCGTTTTTTATACCCTCAGTATTTGTTAAAGCTATGTACATGAAGGGAAGGAGCTCCAAATTCAAGAAAAATCTTTCAGCCCAATACTGTAGTCCAACAATTTTGATTGCAATCTTATTCCAAGATTCAAGGTTATCCAACAGAAAAAAGATATATCCAATCCAGTGTAGTATGCTCCACACAAAATTCAGTATCTCAATGTTCATGAAGTGAAAATCACTTTAACACAGCCTATGCGTTTCGTCCTACTTGGACATCATCAGGGCTGCGAAATCATAAAACAAAAAAGAAGAATCAAAAATCCATCTTAGTTGAAGCATGATGTCAATCAGTAATAATATACAATACATTGTCCTATCATTGTACAAACTTATTTCTAATTAACATATATTACACAAACCCTCATTCATCCTGCCTATATTCCATTCTATCATGCATAATTTTAGAACAAATCTTGACAGTTGCCCATTAAGGATCCACCTTTTCTTCCCTGAGAAGAACCTATATATATATCTACAGAACCTACATCTCTGATCCCCTTAATAAGGTCAAAATGCAATGAAAACATACCTTCACTCTTAAGTGATCCGAATTTATATAAGGCTCAATCATACCATAAAAAACTTGTGGTTCAATCATCAACACCTGTTAATATCAAGTTAAAAAAGAGAAAAATGTAAAGTCAAACAGGTGAAAAAAAGGATATTTTTTATTAAAATGAAATCCAAGGAAAATCCTAACGACATCCCCTATATGAGTTTTTTTAGGGTGGTTAACGGCCTTTAGATAGCGATTGATTTATTTTGAGTCTTTTTTAGATATATGTTGTAACTCTAGATTCTGAGAGGGTGTTTCGTGTTTTTTCTAGATTATCAATTGGATTGAAGCAGTAATATTTGGAGCTAAGCGACACCATTGTGAACTGGATTCTCTTGTTCAATGGTGAGCGTTCGTCATATAGGGGATGTGGTTAGGATTTTCCTAGGATTTCATTTTTATAAAAATTATCCTTTTTTTCACTTGTTTGAACTTTACTTTTTTCTCTTTTTTAACTTGGTATTAACAGGTGTTGATGATTGAACCTCGAGTTTTTTATAGTATTATTGAGCTTCAAATAAATTCGGATCACTTAAGAGTGAAGGTATGTTTTCATTGCATTTTGACCTTATTAAGGGGATCAGAGATGTAGGTTCTGTAGATATATATAGGTTCTTCTCAGGGAAGAAAAGGTGGATCCTTAATGGGCAACTGTCAAGATTTGTTCTAAAATTATGCATGATAGAATGGAATATAGGCAGGATGATGAGGGTTTGTGTAATGTACGTTAATTAGAAATAAGTGTGTACTATGATAGGACAATGTATTGTATATTATTACTGATTGACATCATGCTTTAACTAAGATGGATTTTTGATTCTTCTTACTTGTTTTATTATTTCGCAGCCCTGATGATGTCCAAGTAGGACGAAACGTGTAGGCTGTGTTTAAGTGATTTTCACTTCATGAACATTGAGATATTGAATTTTGTGTGGAGCATACTACACTGGATTGGATATATCTTTTTCTGTTGGATAACCTTGAATCTTAGAATAAGATTGCAATAAAAATTGTTGGACTACAATATTGGACTGAATATTTTTATTGAATTTGGCACTCCTTCCCTTCATTTACATATCTACAGATAACTTTGTGGCTTTGACGGTTAACCACAGGAAGAAGAGCGCTGGAACTTGCACTTTCTTTTTTGAATTTTTTTGTTGAATATCCCCTTGTGCATTCCTGGACTTAACCCTTACCGTCATTATTGAATGTTTATTTGTTAAAGCTGTCCAACTTTCTTTGTAGACCAATCTCTGTTTGTTCTACGATCACCAGGTCATCCGCATGTAAAAGGCAGGAGATATGTTTTCCATCTACCTTTGGGCTGGCCCCCCTTTCGCTGCCCAAGACTGACGGTAGATCTGCAATGAATAGGGAAAATAATAGAGGGGCCAATACACACACCTGTCTCAGCCCATTTCCAATCTGTATTTGCTGCGACAGGCCCCCCGCTGTATCTAAAATTACTTGCACCCAGTTTGAAGTATGAAGTTCTTGTATCAGCCTTAGTAAGTCTCTTGGGATGTCATACCCAATCAACGACTCCCACAGCTTCTCTCTGTCCACTAAGTCAAATGCTGCGCTGAAGTCCACAAAGCAACATTTTAGACTTCCAGTCTGCTCCATCCACTTCCGCGCAATGGACCAGAGCACAAAGCAGTTGTCGACCGTTGAATGTTGAGGAAAATGAAATTTTGCCTGACCAAGATGCCCCCTACGTGTACCCTATGTTACATATGTGTGCATGTCACCCATGCATATTTCTCTCAGTGGCCTGAATCACAAGGCCTCTGCATTTACGTCCTGCATTAGGATGCCAGTCATCAAGTCTCCCATGTAAGAAATGTTAAGTTAGCATGAAGGCCCATGTATTTGCACTTTTAAATAAAGCACGATGAATCCTTTTTGTGGTTCAGTCTGAGCCACTTTCTGAATTAAGCTGTAGTTACGTATCTCTGACCTCGCATACTTCTAGCTCAGCCAAAAGAGACCCAGCAAGGGTTGCCAAGATAGTATTATGAATAACAGTTATCTGCTTGTTGTACAGAGTCACATTCCTGCCCAGTGAGGAAGGTAAACAGAACCCGTCCGCGGAAGATAGGGCCTAGCCACTCTGTCTCCATTGAAGTAAATCACAGTGCTTGCTCACAGCCCCCACGCAATGAACGAAGAAATATATGCTTTTTCTGATTCCTAGTGACGAGCAACTTTTGCTTCAGATAATACATCCCCTGACTTAAGATATCAGTTAGTACCAGATGTGCTGGTCGCCTTGACACTAAAGATTTCTCTACTAGACTGAAAGTCAGCTCTCCTCCCAGTTACACGTCAATTGCACGTCATGCTCAAATTGCGGGCACAAGTAGGGCAAAGTTCCAGCCTGCCATGTAACTCCTCCTCTATGTAGCCACCCACCTATCACCCACCTGTGACTCATCAAGTGTACACCCTCATGCCCGCCCACATGCTCTTATCTCTTTCTTTCATGCTCTGCCTGGAGCGCTCCTCCCTATGTACAAGGAGAAATGTATATATGTGTTGTTCTCTGTAAATAATGTTAGAAGACCCTTCCTGAACCTTAGTGGTGATGGAACAGATTCTCCCTTAACTCGAGTTATTGGAATAAAGCCCTTTTTAACTTGGACACCACGGACTCTCTGCCTCTCATTTGATACATGCTAATTGTTAATGCCTAGAAATTATGACAGGGTAATATTTTTATTTACCACATTAATTTGGCGCCCGACTAGGACTATCCCTTTCCCCACGCGCCGGCGACGTAGGTCCAGCTTTTGCCCCCTTCTACAGCCGTGACGGACTCCGAAGTGCACGCAGCGGGACTTCCTGCTTACTCCCTCAGGCCCACGGAGGAGACGGACTGCGACCAGGCGTCCACACGAGGCGGTGAGGATCGCGGGTCATCCCAACCAGAGCCCAACCCGTGAGAGAGCAAGGTCCGAGGTTTCCAGAGGTCCACCCGTTCCGAGGCGTAGACGTAGACGTAGATGCGTAGAAGTCCGAGGCCTTCAAGTTTCAAGTTTTGCTTCCCGGTGAGTACCAATGTGGGGAATGCATAAAGTTTCAAGACGGGTTCATTTTATATGAACACGGTCAAGACGGGTCCACGTTATTCGTGGAAACGGTAAAGACGGGTTCACGTTATTCGTGAAAACGGTAAAGACGGGTTCGTTCCCACGAGCACGGTCAAGACGTGTCTCATTTTTGAGACCGGTATGGTTGTACTGTATTCCAGTGCATATAGTTTTTCAAGTACATGTTTAGTTCTCTGTATTGGTTTAGATCATGTTTGTTTTAATGTTATGATGTTTTAGTGTGAATGATTGTTGATTGTTTCAGTCTATTTTTGTGTATTGTATCTCCATTGTGTTGGTTTCAACATGCCACTGTTTTCAAAATTGCGTCAGATAGGGACCAGAAAAAGTATACTAGAAGAGTCAGTTAACATCCCGCCTAGAGACACGCCTGGTCATTATATGTATAATAAGCATGGGCTAGACGCCATTTTGTTTTTAGACTTATGGGTAGATTAAACGAAGGACCTGGAGGAAAAGTATAGATGGCCTATCTCAGGAACATGGGATTCAGAATGCATGATGAGAGTAGAGGAAGCGCTATGGAAAAAGAAGTCAAGACCCTCTCAGAAAGATGCCATTGAATTGTGGCGCAAAGAGTCACATAGGAGAATAGAGAAAGAATTTAATAAAGTCGAGAGAACTAAACAAGCAGCAGAAAAAGCAAAAGAAAAAGAACTAGCTAGAGTGACCTCCTCAGAAACACCCAGTAGGTCGTGAACGCCACCACCTGTACCCTTTAGAGTATGTAGAAAGAAGCTGACAGCATCAGAGTTCCTTGTAAATAGCTCCTTGTAAATATGGTTTATGAAGAGCATGTCATTATTATAACTTGTTGAGTTTCTTGTGAATATGGCTTGTGAATAGCGCCATGTGGTTATGGTTTGTGCAGAGCTTGTTATCATTACGTTAGGCAGGAGAGAGCTGGATCTCTTTCAAGTGCTTGGAGAAAACGTTTTGAAGATGTGCGTACGTGTTATGTGATAACGTGGAGAGATGAGTTCATGACTTTCCCATGTACTGCAGTCATTGGGGAATGATTATGCTTCAGCTGCCAAAGAGTTAATATCTTGTATTGAGAAGGCAGTATTTGTTTTAACATGCTGTTTAACAAGGTGTTGAGGGATTTTGGCGTTTTTTGGTCGAGATTTGGCCGATTTATGGCCGTTTTTGGTGTTTGGGGGGGCGTGTTTTTGAGCGGAAATTCGTACCCGTTCCAGTGGATGGATTTGGTTGTTGTTTGGTGAGGATTTAGGGCATCGCTTGGACTACTGTGATGCCAAATTTGAAAAGGATCTGAGCTGTGGAAGTGGTGGAAAAAGCATGTTTTGTGCGGAGGTGCGATTTGCCATGTTATCCGACGGGCGTTTTTCTGAAAATTGAGAAATTATTTTGTGGGTGTTCCAGGTGCGCTAGGGGCCCGGGGGTTGGATCAGCGGTAGAGGAGGTGGATGGCCAGGTGTGCTGAATTTTGGGGATTTTTGGCTTGGGCGGAAGGGTGTGTTTGGCTAATGTGTATTTTTGGAAAATGGAGCTGTTTTGATTTGTGCGTGCTTTTAGGCCGAGATTTCGTGGTGTGCTAAGTAGTTCTTAACTGAGTCTGCGGGATCGGCTGAAACTTGGGAGTGTCTAGTTTTGCGGCAAAGTAGTTTGAAGGAAATTGGTGGAGGGGAAGGTGTCTTTTTGGCGTAGTTTGGAAGTTCGTTTTGGCACGATTTCATGGCTTTGTAGCTCACATGCATGGTTATGTGAGCTGACACTAAATGTCAGTAAGTGTTTTAGATGAATGATGGGTTGATTTAATTTTTTCATTGGTTGATGGGTCTGCCTATGTGCTTTGTCAGTTTGCTGACTGAATGGTAACATCTTGCATGGAGAGTAAAGAAGTGTTCATTTAACATTCTATTTCAAATGCGTCCGTGTATGTGTGTAGGTTTGCCTTGGAACACTTGATTTAATGTGTTTTGACTCAGAGGTCGGTAAGCTGTAAATAAACCAGTCGGATTGAGATAAGGGTTTGCACGAAGGGTGCTTTAATGTTTTCACGGTTGAGAAGGAAATATAAAACAGACCCATCATAGAATGTGCTTTTAATTAGTGTAATGCAACCGTGTGTTGTTTTTTTAAATTAAAATTTGTTCTACAAAATATACATTATTATTTCCCAATGCAAGCTGCCCTTTAGAATAGCGTGTGACAGTTAATCCACTCAATTAGACAACATGGTTTTTTTTTTAACATCAATTAGAAAACATGGTTCTTTGAAAAATGATGAATCTGGCCCTTTTAATAGGTAGAATAGAAGAGCTTGCACACTTAATTGTGAAAATCTTGGTTCTGCAATGCAAAATTATGGAGTTTTCACGTGTTATTTTCAAAAAGTAAAATATGATGTGTTTCCATGCCATGTTGTTCTGTTTCCTTTTTTTCCTTTGCAGCTAGTAACAATATTTTATGATATAATTATTTTAAAATGCTAGCATGTGTCTAGGTTACAAAAAAAAAATATGTCCTTATTAATTACTGATTTTAGGATGCTTTTTATCAAGTTTTTAATTTGCTTCAGTTAAGTTAGAGAATGTTGGTTAGCTCCCTAGCCTGGGTACAGATATGTTTTGAATTACAGAGAATGTGTTTTTCGGCCTCGAAGTGGCCTGACTCCCAGGGAAAGATATTTTGTAAAGGGAGGGCTTTTCCCTCTTGGAGCTCCGAGCAGTGCCTGTCTTGTTATTATTGGCCATACCCCAATTCTTTTTCGCGGACACTTGGCAGCTGTTCTTAGCTCTCAGAGTTTTGAAAAGGTGGAGGAACAGCCCTGTGGGTGAGAGCATGCTTGCAAATGAATAGTTTTTCCCTCGTAGCGTAAACAGAATAATTGGCAGGAGTTTCGCTCTTGCAATGAGCCCTAGTATTTACAGTCAGGCATTAAAAAGACAGCTGGGACCTGCCCCTTGGATGCAAAGCTGGGAAGATGCACAGCCAGGGCCCTGCAGCCCAGTCTCACACACCCTTCAGCCCTGGAGCTCAGTCTCAGTTAGAGCCCTGTGTGAGGTGCATCAGTCTCGCCCCCCCGCTCTGCAGCTCACTCAGTTAGAGCCGTGCGTCCTGTAGTGCGGTCTCACACACGCTCAGTCTCATTACGCAGACAGTATTTATATGCCTGCCAACACTGCCCTACTACAGTACGTAGATGACATCCTAATTACAGCACGTTCAGAACCAGAATGCGCAATTGCATCACTGACAGTTTTACATTTTCTGGCTGACAAGGGGCACAAGTTGCAATTCTGTGAAAAGCAAGTGGTGTACCTTGGACACTTACTTTCCAAGGAGGGTAGACAGCTAACACAAGCCTTTCATTCAGTTAATTTCTAGCCTTTCACAGCCCAAGACACGGAAAGAAGTACGTGCATTCATTGGCCTCACTTCATACTGTAGGCAATGGATTCCCCAGTATGCCTATCTAGCCAAACCACTCATACAATTGACAACACAGGAGGCAGCCACTTTGACTGTCCTCCCTTGGACACAAGAACATACCTTGGCATTTGAGGAATTAAAAAGAGCATTATGTCAAGCGCCAGTTTTAGCGACCACATGTTTTAGTGTACCACATGCAGTGGAAGTTCTCTTAAACAGGACACAGACACAACATTTGACTGTAGCAAGACTGACAGGATATGAACTGACATTATTTCAACCACACATAGAGATCAGACGTTGTAATATTCTGAATCCTGCAACACTTTTGCCCTCAAGTACAGTAAATGCACCACCACATGACTGTGTGGAAGTAACGAATATAGTGACAAAACCAAGACAAGACCTGACAGATATTGCACTTCCAGACCCTGACCTAACACTCTATGTAGACTGATCATGCATGAGTACGAGTGCAGGAGAGTTAGTAGCAGCATATGCTGTGACCACTGCTACTAAAGTCATAGAGACACAGAAAATAGACACACTATCAGCACAAGCAGCAGAGCTCATCGCTCTGACACAAGCCTGCATAAGAGCTAAGCACTTGAAAGTAAACATTTATACCGATTCACAATATGCCTTTGGCGTAGTTCATGATTTCGGGGTACTTTGGAGGGAAAGAGGTTTCTTGACCTCCCATGGGACCAAGATTCAGCACGGCCCGCTTATTCAAGCCCTGTTAGAAGCAATACATTTACCTACAGCCATTTCTATCCTGAAGTGCAAAGCTCACACCAAAGTTACAGACACCATTTCCCAGGGTAATGACCTGGCAGACCGAACTGCTAAACTTACAGCCCAGACACCAACAGACACGACAAGGACAGAGGTACCATTACTGACAACATGTATGACAGTCAGGGATCCTACTCAAGATGTACTCGACATACAGACACATGCCACTGCAGATGAGATAAAGAAATGGACTGAACAAGGAGGGGTCCAGACTGACCAAGGTTGGATGACTAAGGGAAAAGGCACATGGTTTCTTCCAGATTCCATGGTACAAGTAATCATAAACACAACACATAGTCCAGCACACTTGGGAGAAAAGGCAATGATAGACAGCTTACAGAATATCTGGTTTAACAAGCACATGCGTACAGCAGCGAAGCAGAAAGTACGAACATGTATGATCTGTTGCCAGTTCAATCCAGGTAAAGGCATTCCGGTGGAACAAGGCGGATTTCATCCTCCTGACCACCCTTTTGAGGTCCTCCAGATGGATTATATCCAAATGAACAGATGTAGAGGTTACAAGTATGTCTTGGTAGTTGTGTGTGCACTATCTAGATGGACAGAAGCATATCCAGTTCCAGATTATACTGCTGTGACAACAGCCAGGCAATTAGTGCGCGAGTACTTCCCCAGGTATGGATTGCCTCGGGTCATATATTCCGATAACGGTCAGCCATTTTTCTCTGAATTAATGAAACAAGTGTCTCTTCTGTTAGGATATACTTGGAAATTCCATTGTGTAAGACACCCTGAAGCAGCAGGCCTTGTAGAAAGACATAATCAGACAGTCAAAACAAAACTTGCTAAGATATGTGCAGAAAAAGGCGTGGATTGGATGGTAGCTTTACCGGTTGCCCTCTTTTACATGCGCATGGTAGCTCATTCCAGAACAGGCCTATCCCCGTATGAAGTAGTCTTCGGTAGACCGCCAAATATGTGGGGTACGCATATGCCAAAAAGAATAACTGATGTTGACAGTAACATGCTGACAGATTACCTGGCTTCCTTGATGTCGGCACTACTCTCTTGTCGTTCACAGGTTGCTGCCGCCTTCCCTGACAACACCCAGGTCAAGGAACACGCCATAGTCCCTGGGGACTTCGTTTTTGTGTCCGGAACTTTGATCGATCAAGCCCCCTTGAGCCACGTTGGAAGACGCCGAAGTTGGTGCTACTGACCACGAGGACCGCAATAAAAGTCGAAGGACGCAAGGGAAACTTCACGCTCAACACTGTAAAAGACACTTTGGACAATCTGGAACTTTGGAAAATACAGACTTTGCGCTGCTTGCGCCGCCTGCGCCGCCTTTACTAGAAAAGACTCCACAGCAGGAGTATAAATCTAAGTTAAGATCTAGTAAGTCAGACGTAGTTTAATTGTCTAAGTCCACTCGGCGGTGAATCGGTTAGACTAGATTTCTGACATGTATAAGATCACATACGAGAATAGTAAGAAGAGCAAAATGAGAGAAAAGTACTGCAAGTTATTACGCAGTAGATGTATAGTTACTTTGATCATTCTTTTTATTCTGTGCATTGTTATGATCTGTGTTAGTTTAATACTACATGTTTTCTTTCCCCCTGTTGCCTCACATATGCACTCTTCCCTTAATAACACTGTAGAGCATACATTTAGTGAACTGCCACCTCATGAATTGTCATATCGACTTGCATTGCGTAACAATACTTTTATTCAAATGTTACACCATTCTCACCAGACCAGCAATGCGACTGATTGCTGGGTATGTGGCCAACTGCCACCTTATCAAAAAGCGAAGGGAGTTCTGCCCTTCTATCCTCTACCGTTCTCACACAATGGTTCATGTGGGCATGGTTTGCCTTAATGACCTCAATAGATAGAAAGTACATAGCTTATCCAGGTGGCTGGATATATGGAAACCTGAATAAAGTAATGAATGAAGCATGTTTTCCAGACAAAGACGGATTTCCTCAAAGGAAGGGAACCGATCTAGAGAATGAAGAGTACAAGCAGGGAAATGCATCCGTTAATTTTATAATGTTAAATGTTCAGCCCAAGCAAAATACAGGTCCACCGTTTATTTCAGTTCTACCAGCAAAAGGTGATTTATGTGTTAGAAAGAAAGGTTCAGTACATATGGGACACAGCGAGTGTAAAGTTGTAGTAGAGTTTAATGATGAAGGACTTTCTTCTTTCAAAACATCACGCCATACCTATTTCATTTGCGGTCAGACAGCCTATGTACATCTGCCCTTAGACTGGGGTGGGACTTGTTATATAGCATTCTTATTGCCACCTGTATTCTTGGCCCCATCCCATTATCATAGAGATTCACGACTAGAACATGTTAGAGTAAGGAGAGAGACAGATGCCTCAGGGATTGATCAGACTGAAACAGCTTGGGAGCAATATACAGATTTCAACAAAGGATTCTTTTTCTTCATAGGTCCTGTCCAAAACAGTAAACTGATACGCAAGTTAACAAGGACTCTTGAAGCAGTAGTGAATGTGACTGCATCTGCCCTGGCGAACTTGACCCAGGAACAGTCTGCTATGAGATTTGTTGTTCTTCAAAATCGCCTCGTTCTAGACGTCATCTTGGCGGATAGGGGCGGAGCTTGTAGCGTGATCCGATCTAGTTGTTGCGTTTTCATCCCAAATAACGCGCCACCTGTGTATACAGCGATAACAAGGCTCCACAAGATTGCTCATGGCATACATCAAGACCCAGGCACATGGACTTGG
Organism: Lissotriton helveticus; assembly: GCF_964261635.1. Taxonomy (NCBI): domain Eukaryota; kingdom Metazoa; phylum Chordata; class Amphibia; order Caudata; family Salamandridae; genus Lissotriton; species Lissotriton helveticus. Next base: position 689,070,322 of record NC_136057.1, read on the forward strand.
TCCAGTTGGCTCTGGGGTGTGATATCTGCTTGGGGATGGAAAGTGTTGTCCTTCCTATGAATGATCCTACTTATGATATTTGGTTGCTGTCTCTGTCTGCAGTGTGGCCCGGCCATTTGCGGCCTGTGTGCAACTGCATGTGTTCCACATCCAAGTATACAAAGGGTTAAGGACGAACAAATGATGCTGTATGATCAACTATACGGTCTCATGAATATAGATGTATCCTGAAGGGTTACGTAGGGGACAAGGAGGGAATGAGGAAAATGAAATTTTGCCTGACCAAGATGCCCCCTACGTGTACCCTATGTTACATATGTGTGCATGTCACCCATGCATATTTCTCTCAGTGGCCTGAATCACAAGGCCTCTGCATTTACGTCCTGCATTAGGATGCCAGTCATCAAGTCTCCCATGTAAGAAATGTTAAGTTAGCATGAAGGCCCATGTATTTGCATTGTGCACTTTTAAATAAAGCACGATAAATCCTTTTTGTGGTTCAGTCTGAGCCACTTTCTGAATTAAGCTGCAGTTACGTATCTCTGACCTCGCATACTTCTAGCTCAGCCGAAAGAGACCCAGCAAGGGTTGCCAAGATAGTATTATGAATAACAGTTATCTGCTTGTTGTACAGAGTCACATTCCTGCCCAGTGAGGAAGGTAAACAGAACCCGTCCGCGGAAGATAGGGCCTAGCCACTCTGTCTCCATTGAAGTAAATCACAGTGCTTGCTCACAGCCCCCACGCAATGAACGAAGAAATATATGCTTTTTCTGATTCCTAGTGACGAGCAACTTTTGCTTCAGATAATACATCCCCTGACTTAAGATATCAGTTAGTACCAGATGTGCTGGTCGCCTTGACACTAAAGAATTCTCTACTAGACTGAAAGTCAGCTCTCCTCCCAGTTACACGTCAATTGCACGTCATGCTCAAATTGCGTGCACAAGTAGGGCAAAGTTCCAGCCTGCCATGTAACTCCTCCTCTATGTAGCCACCCACCTATCACCCACCTGTGACTCATCAAGTGTACACCCTCATGCACGCCCACATGCTCTTATCTCTTTCTTTCATGCTCTGCCTGGAGCGCTCCTCCCTATGTACAAGGAGAAATGTATATATGTGTTGTTCTCTGTAAATAATGTTAGAAGACCCTTCCTGAACCTTAGTGGTGATGGAACAGATTCTCCCTTAACTCGAGTTATTGGAATAAAGCCCTTTTTAACTTGGACACCACGGACTCTCTGCCTCTCATTTGATACATGCTAATTGTTAATGCCTAGAAATTATGACAGGGTAATATTTTTATTTACCACATTAATTTGGCGCCCAAACAGGAACTATCCCTTTCCCCACGCGCCGGCGACGTAGGTCCAGCTTTTGCCCCCTTCTACAGCCGTGACGGACTCCGAAGTGCACGCAGCGGGACTTCCTGCTTACTCCCTCAGGCCCACGGAGGAGACGGCTGCGACCAGGTGTCCACACGAGGCGGTGAGGATCGCGGATCATCCCAACCAGAGCCCAACCCGTGAGAGAGCAAGGTCCGAGGTTTCCAGAGGTCCACCCGTTCCGAGGCGTAGACGTAGACGTAGACGTAGATGCGTAGAAGTCCGAGGCCTTCAAGTTTCAAGTTTTGCTTCCCGGTGAGTACCAATGTGGGGAATGCATAAAGTTTCAAGACGGGTTCATTTTATATGAACACGGTCAAGACGGGTCCACGTTATTCGTGGAAACGGTAAAGACGGGTTCACGTTATTCGTGAAAACGGTAAAGACGGGTTCGTTCCCACGAGCACGGTCAAGACGTGTCTCATTTTTGAGACCGGTATGGTTGTACTGTATTCCAGTGCATATAGTTTTTCAAGTACATGTATAGTTCTCTGTATTGGTTTAGATCATGTTTGTTTTAATGTTATGATGTTTTAGTGTGAATGATTGTTGATTGTTTCAGTCTATTTTTGTGTATTGTATCTCCATTGTGTTGGTTTCAACATGCCACTGTTTTCAAAATTGCATCAGATAGGGACCAGAAAAGGTATACTAGAAGAGTCAGTTAACATCCCGCCTAGAGACACGCCTGGTCATTATATGTATAATAAGCATGGGCTAGACGCCATTTTGTTTTTAGACTTATGGGTAGATTACACAAAGGACCTGGAGGAAAAGTATAGATGGTCTATCTCAGGAACATGGGATTCAGAATGCATTATGAGAGTAGAGGAAGCGCTATGGAAAAAGAAGTCAAGACCCTCTCAGAAAGATGCCATTGAATTGTGGCGCAAAGAGTCACATAGGAGAATAGAGAAAGAATTTAATAAAGTAGAGAGAACTAAACAAGCAGCGGAAAAAGCGAAAGAAAAAGAACTAGCTAGAGTGACCTCCTCAGAAACACCCAGTAGGTCGCGAACGCCACCACCTGTACCCTTTAGAGTATGTAGAAAGGAGCTGACAGCATCAGAGTTCCTTGTAAATAGCTCCTTGTAAATATGGTTTATGAAGAGCATGTCATTATTATAACTTGTTGAGTTTCTTGTGAATATGGCTTGTGAATAGCGCCATGTGGTTATGGTTTGTGCAGAGCTTGTTATCATTACGTTAGGCAGGAGAGAGCTGGATCTCTTTCAAGTGCTTGGAGAAAACGTTTTGAAGATGTGCGTTCGTGTTATGTGATAACGTGGAGAGATGAGTTCATGACTTTCCCATGTACTGCAGTCATTGGGGAATGATTATGCTTCAGCTGCCAAAGAGTTAATATCTTGTATTGAGAAGGCAGTATTTGTTTTAACATGCTGTTTAACAAGGTGTTGAGGGATTTTGGCGTTTTTTGGTCGAGATTTGGCCGATTTATGGCCGTTTTTGGTGTTTGGGGGGGGTGTGTTTTTGAGCGGAAATTCGTACCTGTTCCAGTGGATGGATTTGGTTGCTTTTGAGTGAGGATTTAGGGACTCGCTTGGACTACTGTGATGCCAAATTTGAAAAGGATCTGAGCTGTGAAAGTGGTGGAAAAAGCATGTTTTGTGCGGAGGTGCGATTTGCCATGTTATCCAATGGGCGTTTTTCTGACAATTGAGAAATTATTTTGGGGGTGTTCCAGGTGCGCTAGGGGCCCGGGGGTTGGATCAGCGGTAGAGGAGGTGGATGGCCAGGTGTGCTGAATTATGGGGATTTTTTGCTTGGGCGGAAGGGTGTGTTTGGCTAATGTGTATTTTTGGAAAATGGAGCTGTTTTGATTTGTGCGTGCTTTTAGGCCGAGATTTCGTGGTGTGCTAAGTAGTTCTTAACTGAGTCTGTGGGATCGGCTGAAACTTGGGAGTGTCTAGTTTTGCGGCAAAGTAGTTTGAAGGAAATTGGTGGAGGGGAAGGTGTCTTTTTGGCGTAGTTTGGAAGTGCGTTTTGGCACGATTTCATGGCTTTGTAGCTCACATGCATGGTTATGTGAGCTGACACTAAATGTCAGTAAGTGTTTTAGATGAATGATGGGTTGATTTAATTTTTTCATTGGTTGATGGGTCTGCCTATGTGCTTTGTCAGTTTGCTGACTGAATGGTAACATCTTGCATGGAGAGTAAAGAAGTGTTCATTTAACATTCTATTTCAAATGCGTCCGTGTATGTGTGTAGGTTTGCCTTGGAACACTTGATTTAATGTGTTTTGACTCAGAGGTCGGTAAGCTGTAAATAAACCAGTCGGATTGAGATAAGGGTTTGCACGAAGGGTGCTTTAATGTTTTCATGGTTGAGAAGGAAATATAAAACAGACCCATCATAGAATGTGCTTTTAATTAGTGTAATGCAACCGTGTGTTGTTTTTTTAAATTAAAATTTGTTCTACAAAATATACATTATTATTTCCCAATGCAAGCTGCCCTTTAGAATAGCGTGTGACAGTTAATCCACTCAATTAGACAACATGGTTTTTTTTTTAACATCAATTAGAAAACATGGTTCTTTGAAAAATGATGAATCTGGCCCTTTTAATAGGTAGAATAGAAGAGCTTGCACACTTAATTATGAAAATCTTGGTTCTGCAATGCAAAATTATGGAGTTTTCACTTGTTATTTTCAAAAAGTAAAATGTGATGTGTTTCCATGCCATGTTGTTCTGTTTCCTTTTTTTCCTTTGCAGCTAGTAACAATATTTTATGATATAATTATTTTAAAATGCTAGCATGTGTCTAGGTTACAAAAAAAAAAAATATGTCCTTATTAATTACTGATTTTAGGATGCTTTTTATCACGTTTTTAATTTGCTTCAGTTAAGTTAGAGAATGTTGGTTAGCTCCCTAGAGAAATGTATATATGTGTTGTTCTCTGTAAATAATGTTAGAAGACCCTTCCTGAACCTTAGTGGTGATGGAACAGATTCTCCCTTAACTCGAGTTATTGGAATAAAGCCCTTTTTAACTTGGACACCACGGACTCTCTGCCTCTCATTTGATACATGCTAATTGTTAATGCCTAGAAATTATGACAGGGTAATATTTTTATTTACCACAATGTCCCTTCTTAAATCCCCCCTGCTCTGGGGGCACAATCTGGTTATCTTATGCCCGCTCCTTAAGCCTCTCCAAGATTAATTTGGCAAATACTTTTTCCCCTAGGTCTAAAAGATTGATTAATCTATGGTTTTTGGGTGCATTTATGTCTCCTTTTTTATGGATGGTCCTATTATTGCACCTTTCCAATTTTCCGGTATGATACCTTAGGATTCCCAGGAACATTTTTGAAAAGAAGTCTGACCACCACTGCGGCCTATTTTTAATAATTACTGCCGGGAGGTTATCTGGGCCCGCTGCTCGGGTCAATGTGAGATTAGATATAATTTTTTTGATCTTGGTAGCAGTAAACTGCTCCTGAACTTCCTTTCTCACTCCTGGCCATACATTTGAGATTGATCCCTCATTTTCATTCCAGGTACCATAAATTACCCCCAGTTAAGTACCCCAGTCATCTTCTGGTACCACACAGTTCAAAGAGCCCAAAGATTTCTCTGAGCTTTCTTGGACCAATTTCCAAAAGCCTTTCAAATCTTTAGCTTCTATTGCCGTTAGCAATTTAACCCAGCAGCTCTCTTTGTAGGATCTTTTTTATTTCCTATTAACATTTTATAATTTTGCCTTTGTTTCTTGAGGCTGAGAAGCAGTTCTACATTGTACTTTGCCCTGAGTTTTCTTTCTCGTTGTCTGATATTTGCTTTAGCTTTGCGACATTCCTCGTCAAACCATTTCCTCTCAGTTTTTTGTGGTTGCTTTTTGCTTTCACACCCTGGTTTTCTCGATTTTATTTCAACCCTAATACATTCCACTGGTTGTTCAATAGTATTTTCGAACCAGTCATTATCATAAGAATTCGAAACATTATCCAACGAAAGTTTCTGCTGTAAGTCTGTTAGCTTTCCTATAAAATCCTCTGATATCCGAGTTGTAAGGCGTCTTGGATTATCGAGCTGGACCTGTAACACAGCATCCCTTTGTTTTTTCTTGATGCCAAATACTTCAATCTTGAGGGGGTAATGATCGCTTCCTTCTGCGTTTACCACATCAAAGCGCTTAATTAGATACATTTTCCAGGCATGCACAAACGCATAGTCTATAGGGCAAAGTTGCTGACCTGTCTTGAAGGTGCGCTTTGCTGGTCTATCCGTGTCCACTCTGCCATTCACGCAGACCAAGCCCAGGGCACCAAGCATTTGAAATAAAGATACATCATATACTGACATAACCCATTCTGGGAATAAGGCTTCCCTAATTTTATGTCAAATTAGCAATTCCATAAACCATTGATCGATCCAACAAGGGTTTAGCTTGTGGTTGTAATCAGCCAGCAAAAACATTATATCTTTTTGATTTTCAGCTAGCTTTAACAAATCCTCATTTAAGTTTTCCATTTCATCTTTATGTGCCTTTCCTCCCCACCTCTGGATATATACATTTACGATTATTATGCCTTCAAATCTCTGGTCTGGGTTCACTAACAGTACTCTCCAACCAATTGCCCATTTACATTTTACCTCTAACAGTACCACCTTCCTGGCGAACTTAGATGAGACCAGCGTCAGTTGCCCACCTGAGGATCTACCAAAACGATTCTTTTTTGCAACCTTAGTCTGATGGGCAAACCCCTCAATTACTAGGGTTCCGTCGCACAACCAGGTCTCCTGCAAACAATTAATCTTATTGCTGTTGATGATCTTTTTGAAGCTATCCTGGTTCGCTTTTCTATTATAACCATTTATATTCCAGGATAGTATCGTTAGGCTGTGCGACAACCCAGGCTCCTAATCTATCTCACTCAGGCACCTGTCTCCCTCATATCCTGGGGACGCTAGTACTCTGAATCTATTTCCTGCTAGGGATCCTTCATCGGCTCTCACATTTTCCCTACCTCTTATAGTGATTTCAAGATTGTCCTTTGTTTCCCAGCAAGTATCGATCAGTCTCACCTGCCTTCGTCCCAGCCCTGCATGGTTTAATAGAAATGATCTCTCATCCTTATTATCAGCTTGTAATTCTGTCCTTTGAACTAGTCTGATCCCTTCCTTATATAGCTCTCGTTCCACTTTTATTATTGAGGTCTTCACTAGAGAAGAGTAAAGCAAAACCTTGGTTACGTCTGTCCCCTTACTATTCAAGGTAAAGCCAACTACTTTAAGATCCTCTGTGCCGATATTCCATAAGCTTTCACAATTAGATAGGGAGGCAAGCAGTTGTGATTGATTTAAAGGAACTAATTTCCTCACTTTTTCCCCCCCTTCACCTCGGCCAATTGGCTCCAAAAATAACCACAAGTCCTGACTGCTTTTTGTCTCCTCCTCATAGGTGCCCCTTATTTGATTGTACTCACTTCTGCCTTGATAAAGTGACTCCTTGTCTTTCCCCATATGGCCTCTAATATTTCTTGTGCCTGCTTGCGGTGGCTCCTCCAACTTCCTTTCCCTTTCCCCCTCTTTTTTGCCTACTCGTTCTTTGATTATACTATTTTTCCTTATCCTAAGCTTTCCTGGGCCTTTTTCTTTCCTTACTCACCTTCTATGTTACTCATATATGTTCCTTCTCCTAAATGAATTACTTTTGGTGGGGCTAACCTTACCTTCTTTCCTACGGGCCCTTGTTCTACTTCTATTACTTCCTTTCATAACCCCTGCTGTGATGTAGCTAGGCCCTTACTAGATTTCCTCTTCCATCTCTTTGGTCGTGGGATTGGCTGCTTAAACCTCCTCGTTTCCCCCCATTTTTTTATGATCATTGGGTGCCGTGAGATATATACATTGTGCCCTTTGTTCTGCGGTGGGGCCTCCGGCGGTGCACCTTCCTGCCGAAGGCTGCTCCCCTCCTCATGGACCTCACCAATTGGTCTAACTATGGAGGGCATAAGCTCCCTGATATGTTTCAGCTCCCCAATCATGTTTTTAAACTGATCCCTTTGGGTTTTTAAGACCTCATTGTTCATTACTGCTACCTCTAGCAGCCCTTGCAGAGATTTTTGTAAGATTAACATTGCATCCAGCATGGAGGCGCTAGAGGTACCTGTTACCTCCAAATTAAAAAAAAGAGGGTCCCGAAATATCATTTGCTATGTCCTGTGCATTTTCCACATCCACCTCTTTATCCATAAAACTTTTTATAAGATGGTTATTACTCTGACCCTCGTCGTCTGTTTCTGATTCCTCAATTTCTCCCACCATCTCTCTCTCTTCTACGCTCGGAGAGAGGGAGAGATTAGGTCCAGAAAGAGTCCAGAAAGGTTAAATTGACTATGATTAGGTGAGACTTGCTCCTGGGTTGCCACATTGGCTGGTGTTAACAAGTTCTCTATCGTGCATGGTTCTTTTGTGGGACTTGTGGGACACCCCCGCGCCGCACGCCCACCAGCTGCTGCGTGTGCCCCCTGCCTACCCTCTGCCTCGCTGCTGCCTCGTCTGCCGGTTGCCGGCTGCCCCCGCTGCAGGGATTGCTTTCCCTTGTTTTGTCGATCACTTGTGCCTGTATTGCTATCTCCGTCTAACTTCTCTTTTCTCCCGTGTTTTGTCGATCATTTGTGCCTGTATTGCTATCTCCGTCTAACCTCTTTTTTCTCCCTTGTTTTGTCGATCACTTGTGCCTGTATTGCTATCTCCGTCTAACTTCTCTTTTCTCCGGTGTTTTGTCGATCACTTGTGCCTGTATTGCTATCTCCGTCTAACTTCTCTTTTCTCCCGTGTTTTGTCGATCATTTGTGCCTGTATTGCTATCTCCGTCTAACTTCTCTTTTCTCCCGTGTTTTGTCGATCATTTGTGCCTGTATTGCTATCTCCGTCTAACTTCTCTTTTCTCCCGTGTTTTGTCGTTCATTTGTGCCTGTTTTAGTATAACTTCGCCTAACTCGCCGCCCTCCGCCCTCCCTTCCCGCCACCGCCGCTTGTCCCCGCCCCTTTTTTCTCTTCTGTAACCCTCCCCGCTCCCGCCTCCCAGCTGCTCCGCCCACCCGCGCACTTCGCCTTAAATGGAGACCGTGCGAACGCGCAGCGGCCACGCGCAGCGGGCGCGCCGATTGTGCGCCGAAGGCGCGCCAAAGGTAAGCCCGTCTGCGCCCGTCCGCGCCTGGACCGCGCCCAGTGCCAGGACCCCTGGCCCCCACCGACGAAAGCCGACCCGACGAACCTACAACGCCACGGAACTCCTCGCACTCAACTCCGGCCGAACCCCAGGATGCTACCGAGCCACTCCGAAGCACACCCACGGAGCCTTCAGCTGCCACGCCTGCAAGTTCTCCTGCATCCGGACCTGCCTCGCACCAGCACCAGCCAAGCAGAACACCAGCAGCACCCACCTCAAGTGCATCCTGCTCAACACCCGCTCCGTCCACAGACACGCCATCGAACTCTGGAACCTGCTCGACACCACAGCCCCTGACGTTGCCTTCCTCACGGAGACCTGGATGAACGCCTCTTCAGCTCCCGACATCGCCATCGCCATCCCGGAGGGCTACAAGATCGTCCGGAGGGACTGAAACGCCAACCAAATGGGAGGAGGCATCGCCATCATCCACAGGAGCACCATCCGTCTCACGACCAGCACCGACAACACCCTGACCAGCGCCGAACACCTGCACTTCCAGATCCACACCAACCCGAACACCACCCTCAGAGGCACCCTGATCTACCGACCCCCTGGACCACGCACGCAATTCAGCGAGGACATCGCCGACTTCGTCAGCCCGCATGCCCTCCCCTCCGCTGACTACATCCTCCTGGGAGACCTCAACTTCCATCTGGAGAACAACAACGACCGCAACACCAGCACCCTGCTCGACAACCTCGCCAATCTTGGACTCAAGCAACTGGTGTCCACCCCCACCCACCTCGCCGGACACACACTCGACGCCGTCTTCTCATCCAGCACAGACATCGACTTCAGCCACACCACAGAGCTTCAATGGACGGACCACAGCTGCGTCCACTTCACCTTCAAGAGAACGACGACCCACCAACACCAGCAACAGGCCGCCCGCAGAAGCTGGAACAAGATCACAGCAGACCAGCTCGCCACCTCCCTGAGCCAGCACCCTCCTGCCAGCACAGCGAACCCCAGCCAGGCCGCCGACAACCTCACGAAGTGGATCAGCAACTGCGCGGACGAACTCGCCCCTCTGAGGGCCCCGCCTAGCAGACCCGGCAGCAAGAAGGCACCATGGTTCACCGACGAACTCAAGAGCTCCAAGAAGAACTGCCGAGCCCTCGAGAAAGTCTGGAAAAGGGAACCGACACCGGACAACAGGACCTCCTACAAACTTGCCACCCGGAAACACCACCAGCTGATCCGCACCGCCAAGAAAACAGCATTCAAGGACCGGTTGGACAACAACGCACACAACTGCAAGGAACTCTTCAACATCGTGAAAGAGCTTTCCAACCCCAGCGCAGGAAACAACGACATCACCCCTTCGCAAGACCTCTGCAACTCCCTCGCTGCATACTTCCACAACAAGATCACGGACATACACAGCAGCTTCAACAACCAACCAACGCACACCATGACCGAACAACCACCCCCCACCACCACCCTCCACGCCTGGACCCCGATCAGCACCGAAGACACCATCCGCACGATGAACTCCATCCACTCCGGATCACCGACCGACCCCTGCCCTCACCACGTCTTCAACAAAGCCGACGCTGTCATCGCACCCCACCTGCGAGACATCATCAACACATCCTTCGACACCACCATCTTCCCTGAGAGCTGGAAACACGCCGAACTCAGCGCTCTACTCAAGAAACCAACAGCGGACCCCACCGACCTCAAGAATTACCGCCCCATCTCGCTTCTCCCGTTTTCAGCCAAAGTCATCGAGAAAACCGTCAACAAGCAGATGGCCGCCTTCCTCGAGACGAACGGATCCCTCGACCCCTCACAGTCCGGCTTCCGAGCCAACGACAGCACCGAGACCGCCCTCATCGCCGCCACCGATGACATCCGAGCCCTGATGGACAATGGAGAAACAGCGGCCCTCATCCTCCTAGACCTCTCCGCGGCATTCGACACGGTCTGCCACCGCACCCTAGTACGGCGCCTCAGCAACATCGGAATCCAGGACAAGGCGCTGGAATGGATCATCTCCTTCCTCGACGGAAGAACACAGAGAGTCCGCCTACCACCGTACAAATCAGAGGCCTCCGAAGTCATCTGCGGCGTCCCCCAAGGATCATCTCTGAGCCCCACCCTCTTCAACGTCTACATGAGCCCCCTCGCGGCCATCGTACGCAAGCACAACCTTAGCATAATCTCCTACGCCGACGACACCCAGCTGATCCTCTCCCTGACCAACGACCCCGCCGCCGCCAGAGCCAACCTGCACGAAGGGATGAAAGAGGTAGCCGAGTGGATGACGACCAGCCGCCTGAAACTGAACTCGGACAAGACGGAGGTCCTCATCCTGGGCTCCTCGCCCTCCGCCTGGGACGACTCCTGGTGGCCCCCCGCCCTGGGCACCGCACCCAAACCGACAGACCATGCACGCAACCTGGGCTTCATCCTGGACTCCTCCCTCTCCATGACCAGGCAAGCCAACAACGTCTCCTCGGCGTGCTTCAACATCCTACGCATGCTACGGAAGATCTTCTGGTGGATCCCCACCGAGACCAGGAAGACCGTCACCCAGGCCCTCGTCACCAGCCGACTGGACTACGGCAACGCCCTCTACGCCGGCACCACCGCCAAGCTCCAGAAGAGACTCCAGCGGATCCAGAACGCCTCAGCCAGACTCATCCTCGACATCCCACGAACCAGCCACATCTCCGGACATCTGAGAGACCTTCACTGGCTCCCCGTCAACAAAAGAATCACCTTCCGCCTCCTCACCCACGCACACAAAGCCCTACACGACCAAGACCCGAGCTACCTCAACAGCCGAGTCAACTTCTACGCTCCCAAACGCCACCTCCGATCAGCCAACCACGCCCTCGCCGCCGTCCCCCGCATCCGAAGAGCGACTACAGGAGGAAGGTCCTTCTCCTACCTGGCCGCCAAGACCTGGAACTCCCTCCCTCCCGACCTGCGCCTGACCCAAGACCACCTCTCCTTCAGGAAGAAGCTGAAGACCTGGCTGTTCGAGCAGTAACGGCACCCCCCCCCCCCCCAGCGCCTTGAGACCCTACGGGTATGTAGCGCGCTCTATAAGTGTCACTGATTGATTGATTGATTCTTTTCCTTTCGTGCCCTTTCCTTTAAAATGTTTCCCCACAAAGTCTTTAATTGAGTTTTTAACCGAGGCTCCGGTAATAACCCCCCCGGTCTGCTTTGCTGCAAGGTTGTGGCCAGGGATTTCTTTTCCCTCTGTGGTGCTTTTTTACATCCGATGTTTTCAACCTGGGTTTTTTTTCATTTCCTTTCTCTTTCAGAGATGTGGCTCCATCCTCTCTGCCCAGTGTGCTAAGGTCCCGTTTTTTTTGTTTTTTTTTAGGCCTTATCCCTGCACTTACCTCTGTTCCACGACTACGCGCTACTGTCTATCTACTGCACCTCCGCAGCCCAATAAGATAGCGGGTTTCCTCCACCATGCACGGGAGGCCAAATCCGAGTCCAAATGCTGCTCTGCACAACCCTGCAATAAGGGCGCTGGGGGCTCCCACCGGGCTCACTCAATTTACTATGGCCAAATGTTCCCTAAAACGCCTTCCTTCGGCGTGCTGAAATTTGTTCTCCCAGCGTTTCTGTGATTTTCATGTGAGTCTTTACACACATTGAAGTAATACATTGAACGAGCAGAGGACTTGTTCTTAACAACATATCAAATATAATTTGCAATGGAGGAAGAAAATGCACGTGCCAGGCAAAGTAGAGAATGCACAAGTAACAACAAAACAAGACACAACTCTGCATACCAAATAAAGCGCTACGAGAAACTAAAAAAATCTGAAACCGCAAAGTGGTGGGAAGCAGTGTCTTTACTGGATAATCTGGACAAAAATACGGTGCCACATGGATTAAGAATATACATAACACCTTCGTATGAATCACCCAACCCACTGATGTTGGAGGAGTGGTCGAAAAATTCAGCCAAGAGCTCACGAGTGATGCTTAGCATTCTAGTCAAATATGCCTGGAAAGATCGTGAGACCATCATGACAGAGATTGCAAAATTGAAGGCAGAATTTGTCTCAAGCACAGAACAGGGGATTATAACTTCCTTCATGGATGGTCTCAAAACCAGACTTAAACAACACGAGGAGGACATTAAAATCCGCAAACAACACAAACTCCACCGTGATTGCGTTGACTACAAATGTGGCCGCATACTAACCTATAGCCGAAAGTATGACCATCTATACGACAACGACACTACTATCCAGGCAACCGCTCCAACAAGAAGTGAGACAACCATATCCTCAGCAGTGGAAGCAAGTTACTCAGATATCCATAACAACCACCAGCTCCATATCTGAAAGAGTGATCCCTTCCAAACCGATCACTATTTTAGACGAATACCAGCAGCTTCGCAGGAGCCACCAAATTCCGAGAACAACAGTACAACCAACAAATCGTGGGAGAGGATGAGGACAACGAGCCAGAGGAAGAGGAAGAGGGTGGGGAGGAGCAAACAAAGAAGGAAACAACGAAAACAAAAAGTACAGAAACACCAAAACAAAGGAAAACATGGGAAATGCAGCAAGCTCCATGACCAGCCAATAATGAATATAAACACAGTAAACAAACCCATTATAAATCTATCAGAATGCTGTCTACTTTCTTGACAAAAAATGTTATGCTTAGGCTTAACATTCTGCCCAACCGAAGTATTCAACTACTCTGACACTCGAGTAGACCTCTGTAAATTTGTGAGGAAACTCAAACTTAATAAATGGCATAGTCTCAAAAATCCTGAGGGTGATTGCGAATTTACCCTTAGTAACATCTTGACTACCCCCTCAAACCTCACTGTAGGAGATGTTGAAGCATTGCTAGCCATGCATAATCTTCGTGAAATATCTGAACCCACCATGGAATATATCAACATGGATTTTCCCACAGATTAAGCAGCTTCTACTGCATTTAAACCCGCTATGTCTTTTATATTGTACTACCCCATGACAACATTGATACTTTTAAGGACATGGTGGTATAAGACCTCCTGAAACTTAAAAGATAAAGGGCCATATGTAGGTAGCTAAATATCGGTTGGTAACGGCCAAAATTTGGTACATTTGCCGTTACCGACCGGTATTTAGGCATTTAGGATGTAGGAGGCCAAAAGTAAGGATTCGGTAAATATGAATCGGTAAATACTGATTCATCATTACCGAATTCTAAAATACGGAATTGGTATTTACCAAATCCTTAGTTACCGAATCGGTAATTAAATTAAGATATGGTAAAAATGAGAATTGAGATGTAGGTAAATTGTAAAATACTGAATTTCATGAAATTCGGTATTTAAGAGTCGGTAATTACCATGGATTGAAAGCAGGTGGTAACCAGGTGCAGGCCATAAAACAGGCCCCAAAATGCAACAGTGAGATCAGAATGGCAGCATTCTATGTGATAGCAAGGTGGCTACGGCTACAGGCAGCAGGAGAGAGGCACTGGAGACGGGAGTAGCAAGTCTACAGACAGCGGATCACACTCTTCCAACCTACTAAGGCAGAGATCCATGAAAGGTACAGGCTACACCCCCACACCATCCTGGACTTGATAAGGGACCTGCACCCACTTCTGGAGCACCCAACACCAAGGGCTCACGCAATACGACCACATGTGCAGATGCTCTGTAGCCTACACCTGCTTGCATCTGGCAGTTACCAGAGGGTGATAGCTGCAGTAGGTGGGGTGTCCCAGAGCTGTCTGTCCCATTTCTTCAGATGTTCCTGGAGGCCATGATGCAGAGAATGCATCAATACATCAGCTTCCCTGATACACATGTGGAACTGCTGAAGACAAAGACTGACTTTTACCAAATGGTACAGTTCCCACTTGTGATCAGCTGCATTGATGGCACACACATCCCAATCTGCCCACCTGCAGCCACAGAGTACATCTACAGGAACAGAAAGTCCACACACTCAATAAATGTGCAGGTAATCTGTGATGGTGCCAACATAATCACAGACATCGTGGCCAAATTCCCAAGAAGCACCCACGACTCCTACATCTTCCAGAACAGTGGTATCTACACACGCTGACAGCGGGGGAATTTGGAGAAGGATACCTGCTAGGTAAAAAACTGAGACACACCCTACTAGATACTGCAGATGTAGGTGTTGTTGTGCATTTGACTAATGGCTCTCTCTTTTCCAGATAGGCGATAGTGCATATGCTGTCCGCTCGTTTATCCTGACACCCTACCTGAACCCATCAACCCTGAGTGAGAGACGATACAACGCGGCACACAAATCTATTCGCAATGTCGTGGAGCGCACCTTTAGGCTGTTAAAAAGCAGGTTCCGCTGCCTCCACAAAAGCAGAAGCGCACATCAGTACTCACCCCTCATCTGCTATAAAATAATTGCAACTTGCGCAATGCTGCACAACCTTGCCACTAGGAAAGGAACAGCAGTAGAATTAACAGATATTGATGACAATAATGATGAAGATGCACAGCCTGAGCCCAACACAGCAGGAGTGGCGCCTGCAACAGATGGGAGACAGAGACGGGCAGAGATCACACGCAACTATTTCTAAGTAAGTAAGGAGACACAGCCAGGCGCTGCATGTTCATGATGTAGTTTAATAACTGGCCACGACGACAAAGAACAAATGACACACCATGCCAATCCAAATGCTGACAACCTTAATAGGTAGTCATGGGTTACTTCACCCTAAATATGTACATAAATGTGTGGGCAGCATTAACATCTGCGCCCACGCACAACAGTGCTGGATGCCTGCAGCTGCCCTTCCTCACTGTCTGCTGAGCCAGGGCCCGCAGCATGCCGCCTGCTGCTTCTCCGTGTTTCTCGGGCAGGGGGGGTAATGCTGCTACTGCTGGTGGTCTCATCACTCTCCCCCACAACTAGTGCACCAGCATTGGCTGACTAGGTGGTCAGCAGCACTTGCAGTGTGGTTGTCACCTTCCCCATCCCCCTGGTGACATCAGTGCAGTAGTGCACAAGCCCCTCCTGCATTGCCACGGAGCGGCTGCGTAGCAGGGAAGTGGCAGTTGCCAGGCGGTTCACTGCCTTGGTGTGCTGCTCCATGTACTGCTTCTCCCTCAACCTTCTGGCCTTGTCCTTGTCCAGTTTGTCACAGAGTACTCTCAAGGACAGGGACATGTCCTGCATTCCCTCCGCCATCTCCTTGATGCCCTCCGCCATAGAGCTGATGCCCCTGTCAATATTGACCATGTTCTTGTTTAGATGCCGCATTTGTCTTTGCATAGATTGTATGACCTTCCCCTGCAGGCACTGCACTTTGACCATACTGACCTCCAGCCCTCCGAAGACCCCATCAGCCTTCCGAGTAGGGCTGCGCTCCCGGGCACTGCGGCGTCTCGCAACTGTGTGCACACCCTCGGAGGTTGACTGCAGCCCAGCATTTGTTTCCTCCAGTGGAGCACTTGGTGTGTCACCCTCCCTTGTGTACTCAGAGGACGACTCCATGACATGGAGAGTGGCAACAACATGCCTCCTGGGCCTTACCACTACAGGTGATGTTGATGCTGGTGAGGCTGACAGTTCTTGTGAGGCTTGCTGTGGTGGAGATTCAATCAGCAGTGTTGATGCTGGCTCTGCTGTTGTGGCTGGCTCTGGTGGTGCAGCTGCCTGTGGTGTTGTAGGTTAGTTCCCATATTCCCAATTGGCTCTGCACATTGGAATAGCGTATCCTGTAGTTTAGACGTAGGACTGAAGTTGACTAGGTCTCTACCGAATATACTAAACTTAATTGTGTGTGCCAGCTAGCTCAGACGTCACTAGAAACATTCTCGAATGAACAAGAAGGGATTTGTTTCTGACAACCGCTCAAAACATGACAACTTTGTTCCCCAAGAATAAGAAATATATCTCTAGAGTCGCGGAAACAATAGATAGTTATTTCACTCAGTCAATCATACATGCTTCGTTTCACCAGAGGTGCAGAGAAATAGAGAGATGGGCGTTTTCAATGAAGGGGTATTTATTGAACAGTCTTCTTTCTCAAGCATAAGAAATGAACTGCTGCAATCGTAATACTACTGGTAAAGTACAAAGCTTAAAGTACGAAGAGTATTATAAAATAATATTGTAAAAGCATGATATGGTTTCTAATGCATAAAATACCTAAAATGCATAAAATACATACAGTGATAAATAATGACTAAAAGCACTCAACTGGTGCTTCTAAAATACGCCTACCCCGGTGTACCTAACCTAGGTCTAGTACAAGGGAAGAAGTAAGTAGGATGTAGCCTAGTTTTAGTATTATTTGCCAAGAATCTATGTATCTCTCTCTCTCAGGACTCGATTTCCCAGCAACCCGCAAGGGTCGCCTGGAAACACTGGAGCTGGATTTCTCGGCAGGAGAAAGTACAGCGTCTCTCAGTGCGTCAGCTGGAGGGTCGGCTGCCTTCAGCACTTGCTGCAGCAGGGCGCGTCGGGCAAGTAGATAGTCGAACTGCTCCAAACCACCGTGTGTTTGTTTGGACAAGTGTGGGCATATTTATACCTTGAAGGTGCCAAGTTTGACGTAAGATTGGACATAATACCGTCATCAGAGACTTAATTCTCTGAAAACTCCATGATTTCTTGGCTAACTTAATATTCATGCAGAAGGAAGTCCCTGACTGCTGAAGGCGGGTTTTTCCAAGAAATCGTTGTAGATTTTCGGAACTAGTGGAAGTAGCCAAGCCGTATTAGGACTACTTGAGCTATGTCTTAATATGGTTATGATTTCTATGCCTATATAAGGATACAGTATTTTATATCTATATAAGGGCATGAATCGGGAAAATTACACTAGGGTCCTTATACGCTATACAACATGCACCCCACATATTATGTCTAATATTACTAAATCTATAAGCATAACTAAAGCATGTGTTCATAATTCCACCCAAAATACATGAAATGCATTAAACATGGTTAATACACTTTTGAGTATTTGTCTTGTACGCATTTTACAAGCAATGGCTGTCATTAACAAATGCTATCTAAATGAAACATGAAATGACAGTTATGAAATCCCTCTAAATTTACAACAGAAAAAAAGTCGAGACCATTCCATAGCATAATATATAAACAGTTAAAGTTTTCATGAGATAATGTCAAATATTTGTCTGTAGGAAGTATCAAAGGAATCTCTTGTTCTCTAAGAATAGTTCCACTTTAATTAATTTATTTTTATTTATTTTAGACATTTATAGAGCGCACTGTTACCCGGAGGTGTCCTGGCGCTGATGAAATGCTCCCAAAGGGTATGAGCCGAATGAGATTACTGTGTGAACAACCAAGTCTTGATGCCTTTCCTGAAAGTCATAAGATCTGTGGTGTTTCTCAGGGCAAAGGGCAAGGCGTTCCAGGCCTTTGTGGCCCCCAACACAAAACCCCTACCCCCCCATTGTGCTTTCCTTATGCGAGGAACTATGACCAGGTGCGAGCTAGATGATCTTAACTGTCTGCGGGGGTTATACCATTGAAAATAATCTTTCAGACATGTCGGTCCAAGGCCTTGAAGGGCCTTAAAAACCAGACACAAGGCCTTAAAAGCAATCCGCTTCCGCACTGGCAACCAGCGTAGTTTCATGAGTTCACACGGCATGGAGGCGTACTTTGGAATGCCCGTCAGGAGTCTGGCTGCAGCGTTTTGCAGGACCTGCATCTTGTTAAGAAGTCCCTGTTGGGCATTCAACAACAAGCTATTGCAGTAATCCAGCCAAGGTAGAACCAGGGCTGTAACCACTGTCTTTTTACTGCTTTCGGGGAGAAAAGGTAGTATCTTCCGCAACATTTTCAGAAGAAAATAAATTGAAGATGTTAAAGCATTGACCTGGGGTCTGAAAGTGAGTTGGTCATCTATTAGAACCCCTAGATTCTTCACCTTTGCCACAGGAAGAGGGGGATCCCCATCTCTTCTGGCCACCATTGCTGGCTCCAAAAGTCATTACTGAGGCCAAAAACCATAACTTCCGTTTTTTGCTGTGTTCAACTTCAAGCAATTTTTGCCCATCCACCTTCCCACCGTCAACATGCATTCCTGAAATTGTAAAGCCACTCCATCTTCCCTTCCTGGCAGCACTAACACCACAATTTGTGTGTTGTCTGCGTAGGAGGTTAGATTAAAGCCGAAGGACTTAATAATTGGGGCCAAGGAGGAGACATATATATTGAACAGAGTGGGGCTTAGGGAGGAGCCCTGAGGAACCCCATATGGTAGAACGAAAGATTTAGATACATACTTCCCCATCGCCACACTCTGTTCTCTGTTAGTCAAAAACACATTCACCAGGTCTCCTGCTTTCCCCTGCACCCCACAGTCCTTCAAACGGTCCATCAAAATTCCATGATGGACCGTGTCGAAAGCTGAAGAAAGGTCCAAAAGGACCAGTGCAGCTCTACCCCTTAGGTCCATTACTCCTCTAATTTCCTCAGTTGCCTTTATTAGGGCCGACTCAGTACTATGGCCCACTCTGAACCCGTGCTGAGAGGGGTCCAGGGCACAAGTTGTGCCCAAAAACACACTGAGTTGATGATTCATCATCTTTTCAATTAGTTTGGCTGGGAGTGGGAGCCTTGAAATGGGACGATAGTTGTTGGGATCCGTTGTATCTAGATTTGACTTTTTCAACAGTGGAAGGATCGATGCACGTTTCCAGCAAGAGGGAAACTGCCCGGTTGCGAACATATTGTTGAAGATCGTTGTTAATGTTCCCACAATAGGACCAGGCGCCAGCTTGGCTACCATTACTGGACATGGGTCATATGGGGATCCTGATTTTAGCCCATAAAGCACTTTTTTTGTCTCTTCCGTGCTTACTGGTGTGAACTCTTCTAGAATATCTTTCCGTGGGTCGCCCCTAAGGATCTGATTTCGTGCCAATGGCCACCTCCTAGTTAAGCCTGAGAAAGCATTAAAAACCGTCTCAACTTTAGTCCTGAAGAATGTGGCCAGGGCCTCACACAGATCTTGGCTGGGCTGCGGCTCTGCCACTTTTGGAGATACAAGACTAGAAAGTGTCCTGAATAGTTCTTTTGAGCAGTTACTAGCCTGATTGATACGGTTCGTAAAATAATCTTGTTTTGCTTGGGCAATCAACTTCTTATATTCAAGAAGCCCATTTATTAGGTTCCTCTTGTCCCTTTCCTTATAGCCTTTGCGCCATTCCCGCTCTAGCTCTACTTTAAGCAGATTACTTTGTGCCAAGTGTAAAGAGTCTATTCTGGGATGAAGAGAAGAAGTTTTCAAATGTATGTTGTAGAAACTTAGAGTTCCCAAGTTAGAGGGTTTGTTTGGAAAAACCGAAGGCCGAATTTCAGAGTTCATGAAACGCTGTGTGCACTTTCAAAAGTTATTCTCGGTGTTGGGAGAAAACATCAAATCATCTAAGCTGTCAAAGAAACCGTCTACCATAGTTGGTGAAAGTGGAACTACTTCATCAAGTAGATAAAATGTGGGTAGATGTGAAGCATCGCCATCAGCGTCAGTTGCATTAGCAATGTTCGATGTAGATGGTACCTGTGTGCCTGTTGTTCCACATACCTCACCAAGAGCTGGATTTGCTGGTGAGATCTTAATGAATGCCATCATCAGGATTGGCAGCCGTAAGGGGCAACACGATGCATGAGTCGTTACCAGACCTAGCAAGGCGTCAACATCCGTTGGCAGTGCTGATAGAACTGTAAGACAGATGTCTAACACGCATTCTTCTCCGCAAAGCAGGCATCATAGAACAGGTAAGATGCAATGTTGCCAGATTGGTCTGAATGAAAGGAACCAAGTGGTATTCAGATCTCTTAAATGAGCCAAGCCAAGAATCTGTGTAATTCTGTCACAATACCGCATGGCTAGGAGAGCTTGTTCCATGGTAGTCTGGGTATCATTGGTGACTGGACTTGCCATATCGGAGCAGGAGAAATAAAAATAGAATTCCTGCTATGAGTCCCGAAATGAGAGGCAGACCGCCGAACACAGAGTGCACGTAATTTGGAAAAATGCCGATGACTGCTTCGAATGGTGTTAACAGACCCGAACAGATCGTCTTAAATACATGTGTGATGCCACTGGTATCAGACCTGTTTAAGATTTGACCTAACATTTCTGCGAAATGTACTGGGCAGTTTGTTGATAATAATGCATGTATCTCTGCAGAAGTCTTTGCAACTTGCAGATCATGCATTTCTCTAGACGAGGTCAGTGGCACCGGTTTTTGCAAAATAATGGCTTTCATTCTGCTTAAAGTATCAATTCGTATAGAAGAGATATTCAGTGAAGGCCATAACACCGTCTCCTTGTCTGTAGTACTCTTTGGATACAATACTTGCATACAACAAGTGACCCTGGCTGACACACTAACCAGATAGGCTCTTCCTGGCAACATGCCACAACAGCTGTGATCGTTGAGCATAACAAAGCTCCCATTGGAACGCTGCCTAAAAATTGGTTCTATCATGGCCGCTGGAGTACCGTGCATGTGGCAAGGAAGGTTATTTAAAGAACCTTTGCAGGCTCCATGTAAATTAATACCTTCACATGAAAGTGTACCGCTTAGTGAGTTTTTCCAGTTCTTTGTACTAAGAAATACCTCCTTTCTCCCACTCCAACATTTGTGTGTGTATGGTAAAGACCAGGTAGACTTAATGTATCCTTTACCCAACCTTTCATACAGGCCTGCTGGTATATGCTGTAGACAATACTGAAATTGGAAAATCGTCACTGGTATCAAAATGGTGCCATGTATTATCCATTCAACAACAGGTTTCTCAGAAACTGTCAATGGTAACCAGTTTTTCAATGCTCAGCACCGTATATTCTGCTCCTCTTTGTGCCAAAGGGATGTGTTTATCTGTAAGGTTAAAGACAGTAAACAATGACGTGGTATTGATTAGACGCCGTGGCACATAGCCTGAATGGAGATTGTGCAAAGTCCAGCCTAGTTGCATTATAGAACGTAATTGAGACTGGCCATGTTGTAACATTAGCAAATCCTGTTCTATTATGTCAATGAAAAGAAATGAAATGAAATGAAAAAGAAACTTAATAAAGCGCACTGCGGCCAAGCGGCTTCCTGGCGCTGGGGACTAGACCTGACTCAACGGGGGGATCCGAGGGAGCTAGCAAGGGAATGCCTGGGAAAACAGGAATGTTTTCAGGGCTTTACGGAAATGGGTATAAATGGGAATGGAACGAATGAAAAGAGGAAGACTATTCCAGAACCGGGGGGCCAGAACCGAAAAACGGGTGCCCCCCGTTCTGGATTTGCGGAAACGGGGGACGTGCAAGAGGGAGAGAGAAGAAGAACGAAGAGTGCGGCTAGGGACGTAAGGAGTGATCATAGAACTGATAAAGAGGGGAGCTGAGTGGGTCTGCGCCCGAAAAGCCAGGCAGGCCAATTTAAAAAAAGATCTAAAGTGCACAGGGAGCCAATGAAGGGACTTAAGAGCGGGGGTAATGTGGGAAGATTTGGGAAGGCGAAGAATGAGGCGGGCCGCCTGATTTTGGGTGGCCTGAAGACGTCTGGTTTCATAAGCGGGTATGCCCACGTACAGGCCATTCCCATAGTCAAGGCGGGAAGTGATGAGAGCCATGACTATGGATTTGAGGGCGTCCGCAGAGAAATACCGGGAAATCTTCCGAATGAGGCGAAGGGACAAAAAACAAGAAGATACAACGGAACTAACTTGGGCGTGCATGGACAGGTCATGGCTGACCTTGATGCCCAGGGTCCGAACGGAGGAAACCGGAGAGGGGGGGGGAACCAAAGGAAGGGGGCCAGTGAGCCGTGGACCAAGGATTTAAAGGGCCACCCGTGAGGACAAGCTCCGTCTTGTCCGGATTGAGCTTCAAATGATCGATGCTCATCCATTCAGAAATAAAGACTAAAGTAGAGCAGAGCTTGGGAAGAGAATCCGAGGGGGAGGAAAGATCAAAGACGAGCTGGAGGACATCCGCGTAGTTATACACAGAGACCCCCAGCTCACGAAGAGAAATGATAAGGGGGTAGATGTAAAGATTGAAAAGGAGGGGGGAGAGGGAGGAACCTTGGGGGACCCCACAGGTAACCAAACGAGGGGAAAAGCCTGAGAGGTGGACCGCTTGGGACCTGCCTTGGAGAAAGGATGCAATCCAAGAAAAGGCTGCGCCCCGAACGCCCGCTGCGCTGACACGGTCGAGAAGGATGGAGTGATCAACCGTGTCAAACGTAGCGGACAAATCGAGGAGGACCAGGGCTTGGAGAAGATTGATGTCAGCTTTCCCCTTGAGTTCGTTCAGGACCGCGATGACCACTGTCTCCGTGGAGTGTCCTGGGCGAAAACCCGCCTGATGGGAGGCCAGGAGGTGGTTCTCCTCGACATAAGTGGACAGACAAGATGTAACATAGCTTTCAAGGATCTTACCCAGGTAGGGAAGAAGAGAGATAGGCCTGAATTTAAAGAGGAGAGAGGGGTCTAGACCTGGTTTTTTAAGAATAGGAAAAACTATAGCGGTTTTGAAAGAGGAAGGAACAGAACCCAGGGCCAGGGAAGCGTTGAGAAGGGCAAGGGGGGGCAGGGCAGCTGGTGAAGAGAGTTTTAAGGATCCGTGCCGGAGCGCAGTCCGCCGGAGAGCCGGACTTGACTTTTGAAAGTAGATTAAGGAAGCGGTCCATGGAAATGGGAGGAAAGTGATCCAGAGAGGAGGAGGGCAGAAGGAGGGGGCAAGGGGCATCAGATTGATGCACCATAGGAATGTTGGCCTTTATGTTGGCGATCTTGTCGATAAAATAATCATTGAGTGAGGAACAGAGGATCTGAGATGGAGCAGGACTGGTACTGGTGCGGTCAGAAGTAGCAAGGTGATGGACCAGGGAGAAAATTTCTCGGGGTTTATTAGCAGAGAGGGCAACTCTCTCGGTGAAGTATTTAGTTTTGGCCGCCAGGATCGCTTTTTTATAGTCGTTAAGGAGAAGCCTGTATTTAGCACGGAGAGTGGGACAATAAGTTCGTCTCCAATGGCGTTCCGATCGCCTGAGATCGAGTTTGAAGTCTTTAAGCTCCTTGGTGAACCATTTATGTGCGTCACAGGGGCGAACGGATTTGACCTTCTTAAGCGGGGCGACCTGGTCGCAGGAGAAAGAAAGCCAAGTGCTAATGGCTTCTGTCTGCGAATCAATAGGGAGGTCAGTAAAATCAGGAGCTGAAGAGGCCAGGGAGAGCGAGAGAGAGTCAAGGTCCATTTGGTTCCAACTGCGAGCTAGTATGTTTTTGGGTAAAGACAGTTTGTTGGTCGAGGCCGAAAAAATGGAAAAAGAAATAATGGAATGATCGGGCCAAATGCAAGGAAGTATTGAAGGGGGTGAAACATCACGGCGCAATGACCAGATTTGGTCCAGGATGTGACCCTTGACATGGGTCGGGCCAAAATATGAGGCGAGAAGTTCAGGCACTGAAGGGTGGCAGTAAAGTCTTTGGAAGGAAGATCTTCCCTTGGGTCACCTGGCCAGTAGTTAAAATCACCAAGCAGGATAACCGAGGAGTTGTTGACCGCCAGTGTGGCCAAGAGATCCTGTAAAGCAGCTACAAATAGAGGCATGGATTGAGGGGGACGGTACATAAGAACAACAGTGAGGGGGTCGGAAAGATTAAGAGATCGAGCCACCAGGTAGTCCACGTTAGGTATGGGGGGGTGGGCGAGGAGTTGAAATTTCAAGGTGGAACGAATAATCATCGCCACCCCACCGCCAGCCTTTCCTGCCGGGCGATCCGCTCGGAGAGCATAATAGGTATCAGGAAGAATGGCCAGGAGATCCGGAAGAGAATCAGTGGAAAACCAGGTTTCGGTAAGAAATAAATAGTCTGGAGAGTCTGTGTTCAAAAGATTGAAGAGTTCCATCTGATGCTTGAATGCCGAACGAGTATTGAGCAGGCAAGCAGCAGCTGCAAGGGGGGCAGGTGAAAAACGAGTGGCGGACGGAGGATCAGAAGGGGGAGAGATGGAACTGTGGGTGAGAGGGAGTGAACAAAGAGGGTGGGGGGCAAGATTACCCAAAGAATCAAGACGTTGCAACAGAGAAGGGGAAGGGGGAAAAGAGGGCAAATGTGCAGAGAGTTGGGTTGAAGAGTATACCAGAGAATGGGCAAGGTCTATGGCCCCTGGTCCCGGCCCGTCGCGGACGGGCGCAGACGGGCTTGCCTTAGGTGCGCCTTTGGTGCGCAAACGGCGCGCCCGCTGCGCCCGTCCGCTGCGCGTGCGGGAAAAGCACATGATTTGTAGCGATGTTCAGGGCGTGGCCTCGTACAGGTGGGCGTGGCCTGAGGGGAGGCTCGCTGATGGCGGCAAGTGGGGAGAGCCTGTCCCGCAGCAGCGTCCACCTCGGCTGCACGGGGGTCAGGGAAACGAGCAAAAGCCCCAGAAACAAGGTAGGAGTGAACGAAATTAAAAACAAGCAAGTTACCAATTTTTTTTTTAAAAGATCGATTTTAGGTTTTTGGCTTTGCTCCCAGGGAAGCCTCGGGAGTGTCTAGATCAAGGGCCGAGCTCGTAGTCAGCTCCGGTAAAGTAGGCTGGAGGGCGTGGCCTCGTACAGGTGGGCGTGGCCTGAGGGGAGGCTCGCTGATGGCGGCAAGTGGGGAGAGCCTGTCCCGCAGCAGCGTCCACCTCGGCTGCGCGGGGGTCATGGAAACGAGCAAAAGCCCCAGAAACAAGGTAGGAGTGAACGAAATTAAAAACAAGCAAGTTACCACAATTTTTTTAAAAAGATCGATTTTAGGTTTTGGGCTGTGCTCCCAGGGAAGCCTCGGGAGTGTCTAGATCAAGGGCCGAGCTCGTAGTCAGCTCCGGTTAAGTAGGCTGGAGGGCGTGGCCTCGTACAGGTGGGCGTGGCCTGAGGGGAGGCTCGCTGATGGCGGCAAGTGGGGAGAGCCTGTCCCGCAGCAGCATCCACCTCGGCTGCGCGGGGGTCAGGGAAACGAGCAAAAGCCCCAGAAACAAGGTAGGAGTGAACGAAATTAAAAACAAGCAAGTTACCACAATTTTTTTAAAAAGATCGATTTTAGGTTTTGGGCCGTGCTCCCAGGGAAGCCTCGGGAGTGTCTAGATCAAGGGCCGAGCTCGTAGTCAGCTCCGGTTAAGTAGGCCTGAGGGGAGGCTCGCTGATGGCGGCAAGTGGGGAGAGCCTGTCCCGCAGCAGCGTCCACCTCAGCTGCGCGGGGGTCAGGGAAACGAGCAAAAGCCCCAGAAACAAGGTAGGAGTGAACGAAATTAAAAACAAGCAATTTACCGCAATTTTTTTAAAAAGATCGATTTTATGTTTTGGGCTGTGCTCCCAGGGAAGCCTCGGGAGTGTCTAGGCAATGGCAGATGATACAATGCTGTCCAAAGAATACATTCTGGAGGACAGAGTCGTTAACCCATTGTCCACTACAGAGAGTGCTTTCTCTAAATTAATACGATCAATTTCTCTTATTTTTTTTGCAGTTTCCATTTGCATTATTTTCCAAGCTTCGTTGTACGCAGAGTATATATACCGGCGTATATGAAACGTTTTTGTCGTTGTTTGCGAGACCCAAGTAAGAAGTGTGGATTTCTGTAGCCAGTCAAGGCATAGTTTTCCTACACTCTATGTGGTGACTATCCCTGGATGTTGTCTCTGGGAGTACCTTAGATCGGGCCTGTTCATTTTGAACCACTGTGTTTTGTTCAGGAATCTATCTTGTTAGTTATTTGTGTCTATGGACCAGATTAACCATTTTTTCCAATCAGGATTGGTTCTGTTGTGTTTTAAAATCTGTTTTACATCTACCTCCTCATCTGCAGTGCCATTACCATCAGGAGTGGCCTTAGGTATGGACGGTTTGTTTAAATCTTTTATCTTAGCTAAGCCAAGACATGATGTTTGTTGAACGGTGTCGTTCAAAAATATGATTTGTTCTGGTATAATGCAGGCTCTGAACAAGGCCTCTAAACCCTGCACCTGCCATTCTTTTGTGCCCCAGACAGTTTTTGTCTCAATGTTGTCTTTCCAAAAGTTAAAACCTAATGTAGACAGCTGAGCATAAAAGTTTGCAGAATAAATTTGTGTAGTATTGGTCAACATGGTTTTTATTCCTGTCTTAATTATACTTTTAAAATAAAACGTTTCTGGATTTGTCACATTAAAACCTGTAAAGTATGGAAATGTCTCATAAAATGTTTAAGAGCTGCCTTTTGGTGGCGTTGGACAATGTTCCCATTGATTATAAGTAAAAACATTTCTAGAATTTACAGATTTGTGAAAATAATGGTGACCAAAATGATTGTAACAATACAGTTCTTCATAACTTGTTGAACCTTCTAAGTGTTCATGTTTTTCAAATTTTGCTGACATTTATAAGTCTGACATCATATTATTAACAGTTTCAAATGCCCAATCATCTGAAAAGGTGCTTAATGAAACAAAATCACTTAAAGAAACCTTGAACTGGTGTGGAATTTTCAACAGTTCTACCGGGCCCGAAATGTCATAGACAGTTGAGTCCCATGCTATACCACCAGGTATAGGAACGGCTGTGATGTTCTCTGATGACAGGTCTCTTTGCTCATGATGAGATGATTTGTAAGGTTGCAGGAGTAAGTTGATGTTCTTACTTGCTGTGTCCATTGTACTGTATTTTCCATCTATCATTTGTCCCAAACTTAAAACCAGAATGAGCCATAGTTGTAAAAAAAGTACACCCAATCCTATCCAAAATTCAACCCATGGTGAAACCAGATATGTTTTCATCTAGTTGATGAAAGAATTCTGTTATTTTTTCTTTGAAAGTTTTATTAACTGCCATTGTTTCAGGTTCACTGGGATCCTCAGAAAATGTATCGAAGTTGATAAAATAGCCAGAGGCAGTTCTGTCAATAGTTGGTATCGCATCCACATTCTTTGAAATCACTGGAGTTGCTTCCTCCTTTGACATGTTTTATAGTCAGATGCTACATCATTGTAGACAGGAGTTTCTTGACAAACTGATATTTGGGTATCAAGAGGGACGAGTTCCATAGCTTTGTTGCTTAGTCCTTCTTTTCTCACTGTAGGTTTATCAAAGATGATAAGTCTTTCAGTTTGAACCTCTTGAATAGTAGCCAGATTTGGTTGTCTGCTACTTCTTGGGAGTCCACTGGGCCTTATTATCGACCACATGGTGTGGTTTTACCAGGTCAATTGATACTGTTCTGTTCTACCTTTTACCAGCAAGCGGCGGTAGTAACTCTGATCTTGTTCCAAGAATTGCTAAGACAGGTACTGCTTTTCTATAAGAAGGCCCAAATTCCTTCTTCACCGCGATCTTTTCCCTGACTGGATCCCCAATCTTTGGAATCCAGACAGGTCATGCTGGGACAGGTGGTTTCTCTTCAGTGGTCGTCGGCTTTTGTGTTGTGTTACTCAGACTTCTTGTTTCAGTTAAGTCCTGTAAAACAGCCAAATAGTCTTTGATATCAAAGGGTTTCTGTTCCACCACTGAAGTTTGACAATCAAGGTCCTGGATGTAATGATTTCCAGGCAGGTTCCGCAGGAGCGCCAAGGATCCGAAGAATATTCCACAGCCTTCCCCTACGGCCTTCCGACTCTATCAAACACTAGAGTACCGAGAGGCTCGCCAGGGGAAAACAGGGAGACAAAACAAGGAAAGGTGGGGAAAGAATATAATCTTGGTCGTAGTCTTCTGTGTGAATGGACATGCACCCGGTCAGGACCTCTGGTGGATGTGGGAGCTGAAACAAAATACAAACTTCTAACCCCTGTTAACATACACTAACGACTGCCACTTATTGTAGTACATGAGTGTTACATACCAATGTAAGTTAAACTTTGCTGTGGTATAAATGTGTAGTGGTTGCAGGGTTCAGGTTGGGCTAAAGTAAGAGAACAAACAAAAACACAATAGTGATTACTCTATGTGGACCGTGAGCTTCGATAACACTGTTCAGAATTGTAGAATTCTTACTTGATGACCTGTAGAAGACTCTTAAATAAACATCTATATCGAAGTGGATTGAACCAGAATCAGAAGATAACATCCCTGTATAACCGAATGTCTAAGATACAAAACAAACATCTATTAGTTCAAGTAAGGCTGTATATTAATAACATGAATGTAGCGCACAGCGCTGTTACCGTGATTCTGGGTGATGTAGAAGACTTCTGCGCCCTTCAAGAGTCCACGGAAGTGCCCCCACACACACTGTAGGGAAGGCCAGGAACACAGGAAGTGATGGAAGATGATTACGGCCAAAAAGGAAACAAACGGAATGTAGGGAAACCACCGGATGGCGGAGACTAAGCCCGGCCGCCGGGTGGAGGGTAGGGTAAACAAAACTAAATACCTAAAGAATATTCCTGCTGGGCGGCGGAGAACAAGCCTGGCCGACTGGTAAAGCAGGTAAGGGCTTAGGCTGACAGCGAGAAATGTAGCCTGGCCAGACGGCGGAGTACAGACCCGGCTGTCGGGCGGAGCCAGTAGGAAATGGGGACGTCAGAGGTACTGCCCGGCCGGACGGCGGAGCATAGACCCGGCCGTCGGGCGGAGCCAGCAAGAACCGGGAAACTCTGACCTGCTGCCCGGCCGGACGGCGGAGCGAAAACCCGGCCGTCGGGCGGAGCAGAATGGAATTAACAAAGTTCCTTGAAAGTTCCAGGAATTGGAACAACAGGGGGAGCAAGGAAAAAGCCACAGGGTAGTAGGACGGCAAAGAGCCCGTCTCTTACAAATATCAACCGGAAATCAGGCAACAACAGGAAACAAAACAGAACTGCAGCAACGGGAGCTTGACGCAAGAACGTAAAGCGTCGCTCCAAGGGCTCTGACTGCTTATGTAGGGATTTCTCTTAAAGGGACAGCACGTTTGCGGAACTCGAGGCATGACAGCACACTCCCCCCACAACTCCCCTCTCCTGGTTTGGGTTTGTCAGGATGGACTTGGTGTAACAGACGAATCAGACGTGGTGCATGGATGTTTGCCTCAGGTTCCCATGTCCGCTCTACTATTCCGTAACCCTTTCAGTGGACCATATACTGTAAGCTTTTTCCTACTCTACGGGAATCTATAATTGCCTCCACTTCATATTCTTCTGACTCCTGGAGATTCACAGGAGCTGGTCTTTGGGGCAGTTTGGTACCCGGTTCAACCGGTTTCAACAGCGAAACATAGAACACCGGGTGAATCCTGAAAGAGGGGGGAAGTTCCAGTTTCATGGCCACCGGATTAATCATCTTCACCACTTTATAAGGGCCAATGTATTTGGGGTTGTACTTGCGTGGACCCCCTAATGCTATATGTTTTGTGGAAAGCCACACTTTATCTCCTGGAGTGTAAATGGGTTCTAGCCTCCTGTGTAAGTTAGCCCCTTCTGTGTATCTCACTTTTGCCATCTCGAGACAGTCTAATGCATTCTTGTGTACTTGTTGTAATTCCTCTAGTCTGTCCGTGGCAGCTGGATTGGATCCATCAGTAGGGACTCCTGAAGGCAATAACTTGGGGTGATACCCATAGGAACAAAAGAAAGGGGTTGTGTTGATAGAGGAATGCGGACTGTTGTTGTATGAAATCTCGGCTAACCATACCAACTCATCCCAATCCCTCAATGAATGTAATACTTGATTACGTATGTATTGTTCAAAACACTGATTGACCCTTTCCGTCTGTCCGTCCGTCTGTGGATGGTGACTTGAGGACAGTCTGACATCGATTTGGAGCATGGAACAGAAACTCTTCCAGAAACGTGATACAAATTGGGCACCCCTGTCAGAAACTAGGACGGAAGGGACCCCATGGAGTCTGGTTATTTGTTGCAAGAATATGGAAGCCAAGTCTCCTGCTGTGGGTAACCCTTGTAGGGGTACGAAATGGGCCATCTTCGTGAACAAATCTACCACTACGAGCAATGTGTTGTTCTTCTTCTTAGTAAGTGGTAACTCAACTATGAAATCAAGAGACACCGTATGCCAAGGGCTAGGAGGAGAAGCTAACGGCATAAGTAGGCCCACTGGATTAAGGTGAGAAGCCTTAGTTTGAGCACAAACGTGACATGTCTTGACATAGGTCTCTATATCCTTAAGCATACCAGGCCACCAAAATCTCTCTTTCAAGGCCCTGGTCGTCTTTTTTATTCCTGGGTGTCCTGTCACTGGATGTGAATGATACCACTTCATAACCTGTTGGTGTAAGTCTGTAGTGGGTAGGACCACTCCCCCCTGTACCCAGGCTAATCCCTCCTTTGAGGTCACGTCTTGGGAACCCACCAAAGTTGTCATGTCCACTGCAGCCTGACTACTCCGAACTTGTGCTATGAAATCTTCTTCTTTTGACATCCCTCCTACAATACTTGTTCTAGGGATGATGTATGGTTGGTCGACTACATCTGTAGGGGATTCAAACCCTAATCTTGACAGTGCATCAGCATTGCCGTTTTTTCTCCCTGGTCTGTAGTGAACGGTGAAGTCATATTCGCTGAAGAATTGTGACCAACGTAATTGTCTCATTGAAAGAGCCTTTGCTGAGTTGATATATTGTAGGTTGCCGTGGTCCGTATATACCACAGCGGGATGCCTGGCACCCAGTAAATACTGCCTTCATTCTTCGAATGCTCTTTCAATGGCCAGTAGTTCCTTGTCTCCCACTGCATAGTTGTATTCAGCAGGGTTGAATTTATGGGAGAAATAGGCTACTGGATGACACTCGCCTGACTCCGTGTCTCTTTGGGACAGTACACCACCTACTGCCACCTGCGAAGCGTCTACCTCCACCACAAAGGGAAAGGCCGGATCCGGATGCCTTAAAACAGGAGCGCTGGTGAAGGCCGTCTTCAGCAGGTGAAAAGAGTTAGCTGCTGCTGGGGACCATACGAAAGGAACTCCTTTCCTCAACAATGTGGTGATAGGCGCCACAAGCGTAGAAAATCCTTGTATGAATCTTCTATAAAAATTGGCCAATCCCAAAAAACTTTGGATCTCTTTTACTGTACGAGGCGCTGGCCATGCCAAGACTGCTTCCACCTTAGCGGGATCCATGCTGAGACCCCAAGGAGATACTATATAACCCAAAAAGGGGACCTCCTGTGTGTGGAAGTTGCACTTTTCTAGCTTGCAATACAGATGGCTCTCTAGTAACCGTTCCAACACGTTGCGTACATGCTGCACATGTTCTACTATAGATGGAGAAAAAATCAGAAGATCGTCTATATATGCAATCAAATATAGGTCTAGCATATCTTTCAGGACTTCGTTTATGAAGAATTGAAATGCTGCAGGAGCATTGCAGAGCCCAAAGGGCATCACGAGATATTCGAATAGTCCGAATTTAGTACAAAACGTGGTTTTCCATTCATCTCCCTCCCTGACTCTCACAAGATGGTATGCGCCACGCAAGTCCAGCTTAGTAAAAAACTTGGCATTGCGGATCCGGTCAAGGAGGGAATTGATCAGAGGTAGCGGAGAGCGTTTTTTTATCGTGACGGTATTTAACTTCCTGTAGTCAATACAGCACCGAAGACCTCCTTCTCTTTTAGGGATAAAAAATAGAGAAGAGGAAGCCGGGGAACGGGAAGGCCTAATAAAACCCTTAGCAAGCATGTCGTCCAAGTAATCACGTAAATATACGTTCTCCTTTTCAGTGAGAGCGTACACTCTGCTACAGGGAATTCTTGCCCCAGGCTCTAGGTCGATGCGGCAATCATAGACCCTGTGTGGCGGGAGGATCTCTGCTTCTTTTGCATCAAAGACAGAATGCAGATCTTGATAACACGTTGGCAGTTCAGTCTTGTTCTCGTCAATACTACTACACAAGGGTACCTTGTCAGTTGAAGCTCCTACTATTGGTGCCTCTGGATTTGGCGGAAACGTTATTGTAGAGGTTTCCCAATTGATATTAGGGTTTTGAGCTCTGAGCCAGGGAATACCTAAGAGTACCGGGAATTGAGGAGAACAAATAAGATCAAAACTTATGTCTTCGTGATGTTCAGGTTCTATAGTCATGTGTAAAACAGAGGTATGACGTGTTACAGGGCCTGAAACAAGTGGGCTACCATCTATGGTGGTAACATGACTGGCTATCTCTTTCAGAGTGCATGGTATCATGTTTTCTTTGGCCCACTCTCTATCCATGTAATTCCCTGACGCACCCGAATCAACCATCACTAACACATGTAAGCCCTGTACTCCATAAGACAGAAAGGCCGACACATACATATGATTTGTTGGGGTGCTCCTGTAATCAGAGGAAGAGACTGTTAGTCCTAACCTACCTGGAATCCTTGTCTCACAGGATTCCAGGCTTCCTAGTTTCCCGAATACTTGGACTGTGCGGGTTTTACTGGGCATTCCTTCAAGAAGTGGCCTGCCTTCCCACAATACAGACAAAGTCTAAGGGTTCGTCTTCTTTGTCTTTCTTCTTGTGTGAGAGGCCCCCTTACTATGCCTATCTGCATGGGCTCACTCTCATCATTGGGCTTCTCTACTGTGATTTTCTTTTCTCGTAAAGGCAGATATCTTGCTTCATGTTTACCCCTCTCTTTCCTTCTTTCTTGTTGTCGATGATCTATCTTTACCACTAAGTCAATAAGATCATTACATGATGTAGGCAGATCTACAATCTGTGATAGAGCGTCCTTCAAATCATCTCTTAAGCCCTTGTAAAACATTGTACCACGTTTCTCCTCTGGCCAGTGGGATTCAACTACAAGTCTACGAAAGGAAGTAATGTAGGATACAAGATCTTGATTGCCCTGTTTCAAAGTCAATAATTCCGTATCTGCCGAATGGGTGTCTACATGTCTGTCAAAGAGTTTACGGAACTCCCTCCTAAATGCGGGGTAACTATGTAGCAATGGATCATCTCTGTCGACTAACGGTATGGCCCAATCTGCAGCTGCCCCACTAAGGTAGGATATTACAAAAGCTACCTTAGCCTGTTCAGATGGAAAACAAGCAGCTTTACAGGAAAAATGCAGCTGACATTGACTAAGGAAGGCGGCACATCGTGCCCCGTCTCCAGCATACCTTTCAGGGGGTGCTAAAGGTAGAGAAGGAGGTGTGGTTACCTGAACCACCGATGTGCCTCCCCCCGTAGCTCCAGCAGTCCGTTGTCACTGCAATACATCTACTCTAGATATCAATGCTTGGGTCTCTACCTGCAGATTCCCCAACATACTAGCGACATCAGCCAGGGAGACCGATTCGAGATCCATGACGCTCGGGCAGAACAAACCACGTAGGCTTTACGTTCTGTAATGATTTCCAGGCAGGTTCCGCAGGAGCGCCAAGGGTCCGAAGAATATTCCACAGCCTTCCCCTACGGCCTTCCGACTCTATCAAACAATAGAGTACCGAGAGGCTCGCCAGGGGAAAACAGGGAGACAAAACAAGGAAAGGTGGGGAAAGAATATAATCTTGGTCGTAGTCTTCTGTGTGAATGGACATGCACCCGATCAGGACCTCTGGTGGATGTGGGAGCTGAAACAAAATACAAACTTCTAACCCCTGTTAACATACACTAACGACTGCCACTTATTGTAGTACATGAGTGTTACATACCAATGTAAGTTAAACTTTGCTGTGGTATAAATGTGTAGTGGTTGCAGGGTTCAGGTTGGGCTAAAGTAAGAGAACAAACAAAAACACAATAGTGATTACTCTATGTGGACCGTGAGCTTGTATAACACTGTTCAGAATTGTAGAATTCTTACTTGATGACCTGTAGAAGACTCTTAAATAAACATCTATATCGAAGTGGATTGAACCAGAATCAGAAGATAACATCCCTGTATAACCGAATGTCTAAGATACAAAACAAACATCTATTAGTTCAAGTAAGGCTATATATTAATAACATGAATGTAGCGCACAGCGCTGTTACCGTGATTCTGGGTGATGTGGAAGACTTCTGCGCCCTTCACGAGTCCACGCAAGTGCCCCCACACACACTGTAGGGAAGGCCAGGAACACAGGAAGTGATGGAAGATGATTACGGCCAAAAAGGAAACAAACGGAATGTAGGGAAACCACCGGATGGCGGAGACTAAGCCCGGCCGCCGGGTGGAGGGTAGGGTAAACAAAACTAAATACCTAAAGGATATTCCTGCTGGGCGGCGGAGAACAAGCCTGGCCGACTGGTAAAGCAGGTAAGGGCTTAGGCTGACAGCGAGAAATGTAGCCCGGCCAGACGGCGGAGTACAGACCCGGCCGTCGGGCGGAGGCAGTAGGAAATGGGGACGTCAGAGGTATTGCCCGGCCGGACGGCGGAGCATAGACCCGGCCGTCGGGCGGAGCCAGCAAGAACCGGGAAACTCTGACCTGCTGCCCGGCCGGACGGCGGAGCGAAAACCCGGCCGTCGGGCGGAGCAGAATGGAATAAACAAAGTTCCTTGAAAGTTCCAGGAATTGGAACAACAGGGGGAGCAAGGAAAAAGCCACAGGGTAGTAGGACGGCAAAGAGCCCGTCTCTTACAAATATCAACCGGAAATCAGGCAACAACAGGAAACAAAACAGAACTGCAGCAACGGGAGCTTGACGCAAGAACGTAAAGCGTCGCTCCAAGGGCTCTGACTGCTTATGTAGGGATTTCTCTTAAAAGGACAGCACGTTTGCGGAACTCGAGGCATGACACTGGATTAGCATTCTAGTACCAAATAATAATTCATATGGAGTGATTCCCCCAGAGAATTTCTTAGCAGATTATTAAGACTTTTTTGAACACTATTTAGATGTTTGACCCACCCGTCACCCAAACCTAATACCCTAGCTGTTATAGATTGCTACATGTGACGGTTTTTTCTTTCCACTACCGTATTTCCCTCAGGATGGAAGGGACTCGAAAACCGCAATGCAACTCCCAAGCTGGCCATGGCCTCCTTGTAAGCTCGAGAGCTAAATGCAGGACCCTGGTCAGAATGTAGAGTGCCGATTGCGTATGTGCCGATAAAGACTCACAAATCTTTTATAACAGTTCTGGCATCAGTCGAGCGCTGGGGCCACATCCAAATGAATCTTGTGCAGGAATCTACTGTGACCAGGATATATTTATAGTTACCATCCCTCTGTAGGGACCACAGTGGTCCAGGTAAACACACGCTAATGGTTTATCTGAAATCAGAAGGGGCGTCTGCGCAGGTCGTTTCACTGTAGAAACTTTTATTTTTTGGCAGATTTCACATTCTAGAACATAGTTTCTAGTTTGTTTCCTCATGCGTGGCCACCAATATCTCTGTTTTAACAATGATACTGTGGCAGAAACTCCTGCGTGTGCAGAGGCGAGCCCTTCATGTGCTGCTAAGATTAGTCCTAACCTATGTTCCATGTTTGGTATTGCCCTATCCCCCACTCCAGGGATTCGAGCAAAAGCAACATTGTTTGCATCAGTTATATATGAGTACTTTACTGAAAAGCCTTTCAGCAGTGTCTTACCGCTGCCTTTTACTGAAGCGGTGACAGCTTGAATTATTTCGCTGTCTATTTTTGTTTTTGAACGAGTGATTGCAGCTATGGAAGCCGTTTGCACAGCTGCCTTCGCGGCCTCATCAGCCAATGAATTCCCTTCAACGTGAACGCCATCACGCTGATGACTCAGCGTATGAATCATGTGAGTCTTTTGTAGTTCTTTTTGCAAACGAACTACTTGTTCACATAGTAGTTTATGCTTAATTGTGCCACCTTTATCATCTCTGAAATCGTTTTGGACCCAGTTCTGCAAATATTCATTGTAAGATTGGACGCAGTAATATGAATCGCACACTATCAGTGTGGGGAATTCGCGATCTGTATTTTCCAGCGCCATCTTGAAAGCCTGCAGTCTCAGAGTGATTGAGTTTTAGTGACCATAGGTCTAAATTTACCTTCGCGCCAGCGACCTTTAACAATCGCGCACGCAGCACTGTAAGCTTGTTTACCCCCAATCGCGGGTTGTGCTGAGCCGTCTGTATATATTATACAGCCGTAATATTCAAGTGGCAGAATTTCAGTTGGCAGAGGACATTCTAATTCGTATTGTAGGAATTCTTGTGTTTTTAAATACGGGTCAAAAATGTATTCAACGTCTGTTGCAGCAAGAGAAATAACCCATTGTATCCATCTCGGATGTAGAGCTTTAGCATTTGGAATGCTTGCTTTTGTTACTGCCTCTAAGGCAGGTACAGGTGTAACGATTTTAATGTTTTTATCCTGTGCGAGGGCTCTCTCTTTTGCTACAGCAGTCTGAACCGCTGTCAGTTTTTTTTCAGTTGAAGTGAATTTCATTTCCGCTTGTGTGTACAAGTGTGATTTGGATGCTATTGATACTGTCTCACCTTCGTTAAAGATTAGGTATGTGAATCCGCATCTCCCTGGGATGATTCGGATCACTAGGTTACGCCGTTGTCACGTGTTTGTAACTGTGTTTTTGATAAAATATCTGTTTGCACTGAATGCAAAATTTCTGTGTGTTTTTGTGTCCAATTAATATGTTTGAAATCAGGTTTGATTAGTTTGTAGAGAGGTTTAACCCTTTCTGCATAATTTAGAACATAAGTTCTTCCAAAATTCCGGAAACCTAGAATTGACTGTAAGTTTTTCAGTGTTTTTGGAGATTGGAGCAGTGCACATTTCTCTAAAAAGTTTGCTGCCAGGCTTTTGCCTTCACTTGATAACTCATATCCCAAAAATAGGGCGTGGAGATGGGCAATTCGTGATTTCTTGAAATTGAATTTATACCCTTCAGAAGCAAACCCAAGTATTATGGTGTTCACTCTTTTCAATTGCATGTCCAAATCCTCATCCGTAAGATAGATGTCATTGACATAGAACAATGCCTCATCATCGTACATTTGTAGTGACTCCGTTACTCTGGCTGAAAAGAACCCTGGACTATTCTTGAATCCCTGGGGGAGACGGCAAAATTGTCCTTGTGCGCCCATTATGGAGGAAGCGGTCAAATACCTGCTTTCAGGTGCAATGTTTTGACAAAAGAAACCATTTGAGATATCTAATGTAGTTTTATATTTTTTGCGCACAATGTTATTCATCAGTGCTGCACTATGTGCGTTTTGTCCTGCAAAAGTTTTGCAACAGGAATTTAGATGTCTGTAATCCAAAACTAGACAATATGAATTGTCTGGTTCGGAGACAGAAACAAAGGATTGTTCATTGATGAGGTGCATCTTTCAATCACCCCTTGGTATTCAAGTTGATTTAAAATCTCCCTGACCTGTTTTTTAGCTTCCTGTTTTACAGGATATTGCCTTTGCATTGTTGGTTGAGTTTTCAACTGGATTTTATGGTGAGCGGAATCCTCATCATATCCTACATGATTTTTGCATAGTGCTGGGGCCTGGGCTACAGCCCATTTCTAAGCATATGTGTATGTTTTATGAATTGGAATGTGATTTGAGAAGGCTGGCATAATTATATCTTCGCCCTGTGGGCACTCCCTGACAACTTCAGGTGGCCAGTCTTGTTCAGCTAGTAGGATGTCATAACCCTTAGAGAGCTTCTCCCAAAAGAGTGCTCTACTTTTTCTTGGTTTGTCACCCTCCATCCGGAGTGTTACTTCATATAACTTATGTGGTACATTAACCCTGGTATCTGCAGTTTCAACTTGGATGCTTTCATTCAAGTCCACTGTCTCCAGATGATCTTCAGGATCTTGCGCGCTATGGTTACCTCTGCTGCGTTGTCTAGCATTGTTTGGGCCCACTCCCCGTTCTTGAGTTGTGTCCTCAAGATCCTCGGCTTGTCTAATCTGTAGACTTGCTACCTTCTTTTTGGGAAATTGGCTTTTCTTCTTTTTTGGAATGTGCTGTTTGTCTTTGGACTTCACTTATTCTTTTTGTTCTGAACATTCTCTTCTTTCGGATTTCTGCGAGGAAGTCTGAAAGGCACAAGAGGAACGTGTATCATTATCTTGATATCTATCAGGTTTTCTCAAATTATCCCTATTTCTAAGGTTGTATCTTTTTTGGGGGGATCCTGCTGAGGAGACCTTACTCTGGACTGGGAACGCTTCTCTCTAGGAAGTGTCTGTTTAGTGCTTTCCCACTTCTTTTTAGGCGTAGTGAGATTATTTTTAATAAAAAAATGTTCAGGATTTTCAGTTAGTTGGGGTTTTCCTGGTTTCCCACCTAAACTATCTCTACCTAGTTCTACATAGGATTTTACAATAATTCTGGCAAGCTCATACAGTTGCTCAGTAATATCTGCTTCTTTTAGTTTTTGGCGGATCGCCACTGATGTTGCTGCACCTTTTATGTTGGCTAATAGTATAGCCGAGACCTGTTTGAAATCTTTCAGTAATTTCATACCCAGATTTAAGGCAGGATCTGGACCGTATTCATTTTGAATCTGTCTTAGGCCCTCTGGTATTACCGCCATAGTTTTTTTGTGTAGATTGAAGCAAAGTGTCACAGTCCTCTACGCGTGGTGCAATCCCCATTGGTAAACAGATTGTCAGAATACTGTGTTTCTCATGAGTTGTACTATCAGGGAATACTGCCTCTATTTGAGTCATTTTTTGTGCTAACCAGAACTGAATTGGTTCTCATTTTGCGAGACATTTACCAATGACTGACTGTATAGTCTGTGGTGTATTTTGTTTGTGTTCCCTTGATAAGGGATGTGCCGTGGAATTCTTACAGCTGGTTGGACTGTTAAAGTCTGCGTGACATATTGTACCAACTGCTTGTGTATTTTAATCAGCTGTTTTAGCTGAGCTAACAATTCAGGAGCTGTCATTCTTTCAATAACAGGATGTGGTGTATAGCTGGCTAGTACCGGCCATGTGGCTTCAGGTCTACCTCGTGGACCGAGCCTGGTAATGTGATTTTGATGTTGTAGGGCGCCATTAAACCAGAGCTGATGCTCTTGGTAAGTTAGTGGAATTTCAACGTCCTCGCAAGGAACGTATTCCGCTGGTGGTTCCTCTAATTTGTATTAGTGGAACTCGTGGTTTGCTGCATTTGCTTCATGAAACAGAATCCATGAATAGAATACCTCTGTTTGCCGATATTCATGTGCCTATATAACAAATATTACTTTACCACCTCTCGGTGATATTCCATTTTCTATACGTTTTATAGTAATGGTTTTCCTTATATTTGCTGGGATGAGTATAGCATCCGGGTCCTTTTGTTGGATACTTGTGTCATCCAAAACTGCCTGAGCTGCTAGTGCAGCTCTCTCTCTCTCTCTTTCGTCGTCACTTTCCGTCATTTTGTTGACCTAAAGTGTTTGCAGAACAAGTTTCAAGGAGCCAAAGATTAGGTGCACAATATTTTGGAACACTGTATCCTTCAACGTTGAACAAACTAAAAACTAATACATAGGATTTTTTCGATATACTCAATTTAATGCGGATATTTTATCCTTTAACCCACTCCAGATGTCTATTGGAGTATTTTTACGGGAAAAAGGGTGCGAAAAAAGGGTGTGAAAAGCTCAACTGAGTTACTCTATTATCTAGCGTTAAATTATCGCCTCACCAAACGTTGGGTGTCATGTAGTGTTCCTATATTCCCAATAGGCTCTGTGC
Source organism: Lissotriton helveticus (assembly GCF_964261635.1). Taxonomy (NCBI): domain Eukaryota; kingdom Metazoa; phylum Chordata; class Amphibia; order Caudata; family Salamandridae; genus Lissotriton; species Lissotriton helveticus. The sequence continues at coordinate 689,110,421 of NC_136057.1, forward strand.
ATTGGAATAGTGTATCCTGTAGTTTAAACGTAGGACTGAATTTGACTAGGTCTCTACCGAATATACAAAACTTAATTGTGTGTGTGCCAGCTAGCTCAGAGGTCACTAGAAACTTTCTCGAATAAACAAGAAGGGATTAGTTTCTGCCAACCGCTTAAAACATGACAACTTTGTTCCCCAAGAATAAGAAATATATCTCTAGAGTCGCGGAAACTATAGATAGTTATTTCACTCAGTCAATCGCGCATGCTTCTTTTCACCAGAGGTGAAGAGAAATAGAGAGATGGGCGTTTTCAATAAAAGGGTATTTATTGAACAGTCTTCTTTCTCAAGCATAAGAAATGAACTGCTGCAATCGTAATACTTGTGGTAAAGTACAAAGCGTAAAATGTAAAAAATTGCTTGACAATGTAGAAAGGACGGTATCTGACATCTATAGAATAGAGCAGAACAAAAAAGCAAATAAAATTAAAAAAGACATCAGGCTTTATAATATTGAAAACACCTACCTGTACCTTCAGAAAGATTTTTACACCAACAGAACATACACAAATCCCCAAAATACCAGGCCGTGGGGCCGCTACAACAAACGCCAGAACCTAGTAGGATTCTCGGACACTTCGGCCGAATCCTCGGATAGCTCCGACCCAGGTGAAGGAGGCAGCACCTCCAGACGCGTCGGAGGCCAGCCTTTTTTAGCCAGAGGCCACCCAAACACCCCCCAGAGTGGTCGAGTAAAGAAACTCCAACGATGGTTCAACCCGCCGGGAGAATGCAAGACTAGGAACAATTTCTATCAATGGTAGACCCTGGGACAAACACCACTACAGAGGTTATTCCCATTTTCAATCTTTCGAAGCATATACTTCAGAATTCCGAGTTGGAACTCCTTAAAAAAGGCCTTTCCTTTGTGCCTACAACCCGCCCCAATTTTATGGAATTACAGACCGAACTTTTGAGATTTTTTAGGATAATTAAGCTCAAGGCATTTTTCCAATTACATCTTTCACCATCCGTGAACTCAAATACCCCTTTTCGCCCACCATCAACATTCCTGCCAACCGCAGGTATGATTCCATCTGAAGTGTTAACCTTTGAAAAACTAGTACAAAAAGACCTCTCTGACTTGGAAAAGAAACACCTTTTTGTTCCTTACAATATCTCTCGTCAAGAGAAAGACGCCATAAGCACATTGAAAACAAATCCCTCTTTAATTATAAAGAGTGCGGACAAGGGCGGCGGTATCTTCCTCCAGGACATAGTTGAATACAAAGCTGAAGTCCTGCGCCAACTTGGGAACACTGACCACTACCAAAGACTACCAGGGAACCCTGCTAAGGATATTCAAGAAACCATACTTAAACTGACCTCAGAGGCTTGTGGTGAAGGGTACCGGAGCAAAAAGGAATATAACTATCTTAATGTCAAAACTCCACGCTTACCCGTAATATACACTCTACCTAAAGTTCACAAAAACCCTAACCATCCCCCGGGACGCCCAATCGTCTCGGCGTGTGGATCGGTCTTAGAACCGTTAGGTGCGTATGTCGATTTCTTCATCAAAGATTTCGTCCCAGGAACTGCATGTTACATAAGGGACAGTATGGCGAAGATAAATTTGGTGGAACACTACCCATCTGACCCCACACACAATACACTCTGCACCATGGATGTGGAGTCATTATATACAAACATTCCACAGACAGCGGCTCTCCTGGTCATTCAAAAAGCCCTCGACCAACGCCCACGTCCACACAGGGTCCCTACCAGGTTCATTTTGCAACTCCTAGAGCTATGCTTAACTAGGAATTTTTTCATTTTTGATAATGTATATTATCAGCAAATCAAGGGCACATCAATGGGGGCTATTTTTGCCCCCAACTTGGCAATTCTTTTCATGGATGCACTGGATACAGGTGTAATCCTATCTACAGGAAATCCCTTTTATTCAGGGATCGGGTTGTGGCGCAGGTACATTGATGATATTTTTCTGATCTGGGTTCATGACATCAATGAGCTTCAACAATTCCTGCATTGGCTCAATAATAACTGCGCTGACCTGAATTTCACATTGGCTCATGACAAAACACAAATCCCATTCCTTGATCTAACAATTTATCACCATGAGGGCGAGTTATTGACGCGACTTTACAGAAAGCCAACAGAACGCAATACACTCCTAAGTTATAGCAGCAACCATCCGAGGGCCCTTAAAGACTCACTCCCTTATTCCCAATTTTTGCGGATAAGGCGCAATTGTTCCTCCTAGACTGATTACTTCAAAGAAGCTGACATTCTTGCCAACAAATGAAAAGATCGAGGCTACCCCAGAAGGTTGGTAAAAACAGCATCAAAAAGGGCTTTGTACTGTCCACGCGATGTCTTATTGACACCTAAAACACGCAACCAGACTGAGAGGATTGCTTGTGTCACCACTTTCTCGCCAGTCTCCAATAAGATCAGGAAATCTATCTTAAAGCACTGGCCCACAATAAATGCACGTCCCATTAACCTAGACAAACCCCTCTTTGCTTTCCGTAAAAGCAAAAACTTGAAAGACCACCTGGTTCGTGCAGCCCTCCCCTCTACTACACCACCTTCCTCAATTGAATCCTTATGGGGTTTGCCACCTCTGATAGGGCATGTAAAGTGTGGAGGATGTAATATATGTGAATACACTATTGAAGCACGAAATTTCACTCATAACATTGTCACTGTCTTAATGAAATCGTTTTCCAATTGTAACACTGTCAATGTCATTTACACCATACTTTGCCCGTGTCCTAAGATGTATGTTGGTCAGACGACGCAAAAGGCAAAAACACGAATCTGCCAGCACAGGAGTAGGATCAGATGCAGGACCCCTAACGCTCCTTTGGTTGAACATTTTTCTCAGGTAAATCATAGCGAGGATGACATCCACTGGACACTCTTAAAAGTGGTTAAACTACCACAGAGGGGCGGCAACCTGAGTCAACTGCTCAACCGAGAGGAACTAAAGACCATCATCCAGTTACACAACTGTTTCAATGTCACTTTATGTCACCTATATCACTAGCGTCAAGCCGAGCACCAACTTTCTTATTATGCCGCCACGACCTGTGCCCCTTGCTCAACTGTTGTGATTAAAATGGCCATAATACATACTAATTTGTTTTTGGTCAACACCTATTCACCATTACAAGATGGCCGCCATGGCACTATGTCTCCCGAATACACCCACGCCCGTCGCGTGATGCGCACATCACCTCCGGCACTCACTACATAATCATCATGGCCGCCGCACCAGATTGCTACTCCAAGCAGCTCGCACGGCAGCGACATTGCGCGCTCGGACGAGCATTGACATCTGGACATTTCTCCTTGCCCCCAGGTAAGAGTAATGACACGTCTGACTCAAACGGCCGATCCTTGATCAGCCTACATGCAACTAATTGCAATGCGTGTTTTTTTCCCGTTTCAGCGGAATCTGATTGAAAGACCGCTCCCGCCATAGAGGCTTATCTAACCCCACGGTCCCCAGCTTACACCCACAAGCTCCAAGCTAACTTTTATTGGTGGAATCAAGAAAGGGAACTTGCTCTCCCCGTAAAGAAACCCACCGGTAGGTCGCCCTGCAATGATACCACCAACCTCCTTTTCAGTGTGAAGCGCCTAGTTTTTAACCGTAATCTTCCTTCATTCACAGCGCACTATCCACCTGCGCACCCCCGGATTGCTTTACCAGAATACCGCCCAATTGAGGTAAGCCGCTGCCTCGCCTCATATTCCTTTATTAAGGTAATCGACAACCAGAGGCACTCACTCCGTTATATTCACAGCCATCATCGCAATATTAGGAGCACCTTCGCATAATGGAACTCCCACTCTGCGCCAACGTTCCAGTTCACCATAAAGGTCCGATCGTTCATGCGGTGTTAATCCCCACCCGGCGCCGTATCGAAATGCCCCTCACCATGCGATTATGCAACGTGTCTCTATATCAAGATCCCCCACTTTGAGCTGATCACAAAAATCACTTTGCACATCCATTGAACCTTAGGCACCTCAATCCTCACTTCCAATTGTGTCACAATGAAATGATGGTTGTCCTTGACTCAGAACAGCATGCGGAATGTCAGCATGGAGCCAGCACGTCTTAAAACCGTTGCGCATGTAAAAAACTCACCCCAAACCAGGAAGGCATGTACCAGGTTGTTTTCCCACTGCGAATCCGAGGTTTGACAACAGTACGGTGCTTCACTGACCTCATTGTTTAATGTACATACCTTTTCTCAAAAATGTATTGTTTTTAATTAATATTTTTCCTTCTCCTTTTTCCCTGTTTTTCTCCACAACAGGCGTATTGTTTAGATCAGGCAAAATAACCTTGTTTAGTCCTGAAGAAGATCCCTTTGTAATTAGAGCACGGGATCGAAACGTCGACTCCATATAGTGGTCATACATATAACCATTGTGTCGAATCATGTGTATGTTCCGCTCTGGCAATACTTCTAACACTGACTTAAAAAGTGGCCAGCTTGCTCTACCATTTTGCCTGTAAAAACCCTTTGCTTGTAATCTATCCCTTCACCTTCACCTTGTTTCCTTCCTTCGTACGGCACAGGACTGTGCCCTAATGTAACCTGCTGGTTACATATATAAAAAATGTAATCCTTTGATAATTAATGGAAGAATAAAATCCTTGTCCGGCTGGACCTGGATAAATATATAGCAGCCTATTGTGGTCTATATTTCATTTCTGAATATTTATGTTTATGCTAAGGACCTTTGTTTCTGTACTTAACTGATACCCATGGTCCTAAGCTAGCCATTTGGGTCCCCTTGTCTTTTATAAAAAACTTCCTCCCCCTGTGTCACTGGCCTCTTTCCTCTGTGCAGCCAGCTTCTTCTTGGTAATGATCCGAAGATCATACCACCGTTTTTTGAGGTCATCTATCTCACGTGGGCTCACCCCAATGGCATTCACGTTTGCCTGGATTGCCATCCAGGTCTTCCTTTTCACAGTCTCTGCTACCTGCAGGGACTGTTTGCCAAAAATCTGGGTGTGGTGTTTTACCACCTCCTCCACAAGTACTTGAGGCTCACTTGCGCTGAACTTCAGCTTCCTTTTTCTTTCAGCTCCTTCCCTCTCTGATTCATTGGCTGCCATCCTGCAGTTCTTCTCAGCAATGTTCAGCCAGTGGCTCAGTTGCTCCCAGCTCTCCAGAAGGTTCTGATTGTCTGCACCTGCATGGGTGTGGCCACTTGCTGGTTGTGGGGTGGGGTGGATGCACAGGATTGGTTGAATCCTCAATTGCTTGTATTTTGAATCTCTGATTCGGTATTTACGAATCGGTAAATACCGAATGGGTACACATTTTCCGAATTTTTCCGATTGGGTAAATGTTACTGAATTTTTTCCTACATCTCATTTACCGATTCCGGAATACCGATTAGGTAAAATTCGGTATTTAGGAATCAGTAAAATATATTTACCTACTTATGGCCCTTAGTTGGAGAAAGGTGTCCTTCAACAACAATCTGACCAAAAAAGAAAAAGCTAAATATGAATCCTTAGCCGAGGACACTAATGTCATTATACGTCCTGCTGACAAAGGAGGCAACATCGTCCTCCTAAGTAGAGACCTGTACATAGCTGAAGCCCAACGACAATCACAAGACACCAGGTTCTACCTCAAAATCAATAGTGATATGTATAACAACAGCTTATTGGAAATTTGGAAAAAACTGGCAATAAAATGGCATCATCACGTGGGATGAATACTGCTTCATGAAAAGAGACTATCCGTAACTCCCTATTCTGTACCTTCTCCCCAAAGTATATAAGGACCCAACTAGGCCACCAGGGAGACCTATAGTCTCATCTATTGGTAGCGCCTTGGAAAATGTGTCTAAATATGTAGATCATTTCTTGAGCGAATATGTAACAGCCCTGCCATCCTATGTCAAGGACACTAAAGATTTTCTTGCTAAAATTGAAGGTATGAGGTGGGAATAGGACTATCTCCTGGTGACACTTGATATCAACTCTCTTTACACCATAATAGATCCTACACAGGGTGTAAAGGCTTGTTATCACTATCTCAAGCATAGACCCATTGGCCTTTTGGATCACACCAACATGCTCATCGAAATGATGAATCAATGTCTGAAAAAGAACATCTTTATGTTCAATAGGGTGTTGCATAAACAGATCTTGGGACTGCTATGGGCACTTGTTTTGCCCCTGGCTTCGCTAACCTGTTCCTGGGACTGTGGGAGGAGGAAATAAGAAAGGAAGCAAACATGACACTGGAGTTTTCTAAAGTACATCTATGGTAACGATAAATTGATGACCTGTTTGTTATTAGGAAACGCACACAAGATGAGATCGCTAACTTTATAGAAAAACTCAACATCAATAGGTATAACATCAAATTGTCATCGAACGTACACAAACACTCCATAGAGTTCCTAGATATATTAGTGACTGCCAAACACAACACTCTTGAAACCAGTCTATTTAGGAAAGCAACTGCAGGGAACACCATTTTCACGCCCTCAGCAGTCATCCTGATACTCTTAAATGGAGTATCCCTTTTGGAGAGCTGCTGAGGGTGAGAAGAGATTGCAGCATGGAGGAAGTATTTAACATTGAAAAAACACACATAGTAACCAGGTTTATCGAGAGAGGTTACCCCAGTTGGGTCCCCAATCAAGCCATTAAAATAAGTCAACAAGATCAGGAGATCAGAACCCCTACAAGATCAAAAGAAAGACAAAGTGAATAGCTCCAAAACCGAGAACACTGAAACAAGTGAAAAAAGAATAATCACTACTTACAACCGCAACTATCAGGAGATATATAGGATCTTCGGAAAACACTGGCCCATACTCAAAAATTATCCTGTCATTGGCAAAACCATCCAGCCATGTCCCAAAGTCACCTACAGAAAAGGCCGTAGTCACAGGGACATCCTAATCCGCAACAATGTTACACAAACACGCACACAAGGAGACCATAACTTGAAAGGATTTTACCCGTGCAGTCACTGTAAAGCTTGCCATAATAGCCGCTTTGCAAAAGAATACAGTATACTTGGTAGAACCAACAAAAAAAAGATCACCCAATTCCTAACTTGCAGCACCACTTTTGTGGTATATGCACTAGACTGTCCATGTGGACTTGGCTACATCGGTAGCACTATCTTAATGGCCAAAAAGGGAGTCCTAGAGGACATGCGTGCTATCAAAAACAAAGATCCACATTACCCTGTTGCACGTCATTTCCAGACACATCATCTCTCCAATAGTTCACAACTGAGCTATTTCATAATTTAGCATGTACACACGGGCAATCGCGGGTGCAACAGAGTACAGTTGTTACATAAACAGGAATCCAAATGGATCCTAGAGCTCGAAACCAAACAGCCTGGGGGCCACAACCTAGACGAAGAACTAGGAATACACTTACATACTGACTAAGTATACTGTAAATTCTATAAGTTCCTACATCCAGCATTTCTATTCTTCTGCCTGTATATATTATTCACATGGTTGTTCGCTAGTATGAGTAAGATGTAACATAACGTTTTTCTTTTAAACCACATATTAAGTTTTTAATCCTACACTTGTGTGTTTATATCTTCACAGGAGGAAAGGAAGGGACCCACCACCAGTGGATGGATGGACACATTTTTCACGGGTTCCCTACCCTTTTCTTCCTCCCATTGGGGAGTATCACCATATCCAGATAAGATTTTGCTAATGTTATCACGTCTTTTTGTTTATTGGATTTTTCTGCTTCCTCTTGTTGCTATGGACTGCATTTATGATTGGTATATGTGGCTAGCTAGACTATCTTTTGAGCTTGTGCTCCTTGGTTTTGTACTTAAACCTAACAGGTACAAATATTTTGACTGATATTTTCAACCATTGAATTTTTTCATTTTTGATAATATATATTATCAGCAAATCAAGGGCACATCAATGGGGGCTATTTTTGCCCCCAACTTGGCAATTCTTTTCATGGATGCACTGGATACAGGTGTAATCCTATCTACAGGAAATCCCTTTTATTCAGGGATCGGGTTGTGGCGCAGGTACATTGATGATATTTTTCTGATCTGGGTTCATGACATCAATGAGCTTCAACAATTCCTGCATTGGCTCAATAATAACTGCGCTGACCTGAATTTCACATTGGCTCATGACAAAACACAAATCCCATTCCTTGATCTAACAATTTATCACCATGAGGGCGAGTTATTGACGCGACTTTACAGAAAGCCAACAGAACGCAATACACTCCTAAGTTATAGCAGCAACCATCCGAGGGCCCTTAAAGACTCACTCCCTTATTCCCAATTTTTGCGGATAAGGCGCAATTGTTCCTCCAAGACTGATTACTTCAAAGAAGCTGACATTCTTGCCAACAAATGAAAAGATCGAGGCTACCCCAGAAGGTTGGTAAAAACAGCATCAAAAAGGGCTTTGTACTGTCCACGCGATGTCTTATTGACACCTAAAACACGCAACCAGACTGAGAGGATTGCTTGTGTCACCACTTTCTCTCCAGTCTCCAATAAGATCAGGAAATCTATCTTAAAGCACTGGCCCACAATAAATGCACGTCCCATTAACCTAGACAAACCCCTCTTTGCTTTCCGAAAAAGCAAAAACTTGAAAGACCACCTGGTTCGTGCAGCCCTCCCCTCTACTACACCACCTTCCTCAATTGAATCCTTATGGGGTTTGCCACCTCTGATAGGGCATGTAAAGTGTGGAGGATGTAATATATGTGAATACACTATTGAAGCACGAAATTTCACTCATAACATTGTCACTGTCTTAATGAAATCTTTTTCCAATTGTAACACTGTCAATGTCATTTACACCATACTTTGCCCGTGTCCTAAGATGTATGTTGGTCAGACGACGCAATAGGCAAAAACACGAATCTGCCAGCACAGGAGTAGGATCAGATGCAGGACCCCTAACGCTCCTTTGGTTGAACATTTTTCTGAGGTAAATCATAGCGAGGATGACATCCACTGGACACTCTTAAAAGTTGTTAAACTACCACAGAGGGGCGGCAACCTGAGTCAACTGCTCAACCGAGAGGAACTAAAGACCATCATCCAGTTACACAACTGTTTCAATGTCACTTTATGTCACCTATATCACTAGCGTCAAGCCGAGCACCAACTTCCTTATTATGCCGCCACGACCTGTGCCCCTTGCTCAACTGTTGTGAATAAAATGGCCATAATACATACTAATTCGTTTTCGGTCAACACCTATTCACCATTACAAGATGGCCGCCATGGCACTATGTCTCCCGAATACACCCACGCCCGTCGCGTGATGCGCACATCACCTCCGGCACTCACTACATAATCATCATGGCCGCCGCACCAGATTGCTACTCCAAGCAGCTCGCACGGCAGCGACATTGCGCGCTCGGACGAGCATTGACATCTGGACATTGCTCCTTGCCCCCAGGTAAGAGTAATGACACGTCTGACTCAAACGGCCGATCATTGATCAGCCTACATGCAACTAATTGCAATGCGTGTTTTTTTCCCGTTTCAGCGGAATCTGATTGAAAGACCGCTCCCGCCATAGAGGTTTATCTAACCCCACGGTCCCCAGCTTACACCAACAAGCTCCAAGCTAACTTTTATTGGTGGAATCAAGAAAGGGAACTTGCTCTCCCCGTAAAGAAACCCACCGGTAGGTCGCCCTGCAATGATACCACCAACCTCCTTTTCAGTGTGAAGCGCCTAGTTTTTAACAGTAATCTTCCTTCATTCACAGCGCACTATCCACCTGCCCACCCCCGGATTGCTTTACCAGAATACCGCCCAATTGAGGTAAGCCGCTGCCTCGCCTCATATTCCTTTATTAAGGTAATCGACAACCAGAGGCACTCACTCCGTTATATTCACAGCCATCGTCGCAATATTAGGAGCACCTTCGCATAATGGAACTCCCACTCTGCGCCAACGTTCCAGTTCACCATAAAGGTCCGATCGTTCATGCGGTGTTAATCCCCACCCGGCGCCGTATCGAAATGCCCCTCACCATGCGATTATGCAACGTGTCTCTATATCAAGATCCCCCACTTTGAGCTGATCACAAAAATCACTTTGCACATCCATTGAACCTTAGGCACCTCAATCCTCACTTCCAATTGTGTCGCAATGAAATGATGGTTGTCCTTGACTCAGAACAGCATGCGGAATGTCAGCATGGAGCCAGCACGTCTTAAAACCGTCGCGCATGTAAAAAACTCACCCCAAACCAGGAAGGCATGTACCAGGTTGTTTTCCCACTGCGAATCCGAGGTTTGACAACAGTACGGGGCTTCACTGACCTCATTGTTTAATGTACATACCTTTTCTCAAAAATGTATTGTTTTTAATTATTATTTTTCCTTCTCCTTTTTCCCTGTTTTCCTCCACAACAGGCGTATTGTTTAGATCAGGCAAAATAACCTTGTTTAGTCCTGAAGAAGATCCCTTTGTAATTAGAGCACGGGATCGAAACGTCGACTCCATATAGTGGTCATACATATAACCATTGTGTCGAATCATGTGTATGTTCCGCTCTGGCAATACTTCTAACACTGACTTAAAAAGTGGCCAGCTTGCTCTACCATTTTGCCTGTAAAAACCATTTGCTTGTAATCTATCCCTTCACCTTCACCTTGTTTCCTTCCTTCGTACGGCACAGGACTGTGCCCTAATGTAACCTGCTGGTTACATATATAAAAAATGTAATCCTTTGATAATTAATGGAAGAATAAAATCCTTGTCCGGCTGGACCTGGATAAATATATAGCAGCCTATTGTGGTCTATATTTCATTTCTGAATATTTATGTTTATGCTAAGGACCTTTGTTTCTGTACTTAACTGATACCCATGGTCCTAAGCTAGCCATTTGGGTCCCCTTGCCTTTTATAAAAAACCTTCCTCCCCCTGTGTCCCTGGCCTCTTTCCTCTGTGCAGCCAGCTTCTTCTTGGTAATGATCCGAAGATCATACCACCGTTTTTTGAGGTCATCTATCTCACGTGGGCTCACCCCAATGGCATTCACGTTTGCCTGGATTGCCATCCAGGTCTTCCTTTTCACAGTCTCTGCTACCTGCAGGGACTGTTTGCCAAAAATCTGGGTGTGGTGTTTTACCACCTCCTCCACAAGTACCTGAGGCTCACTTGCACTGAACTTCAGTTTCCTTTTTCTTTCAGCTCCTTCCCTCTCTGATTCATTGGATGCCATCCTGCAGTTCTTCTCAGCAATGTTCAGCCAGTGGCTCAGTTGCTCCCAGCTCTCCAGAAGGTTCTGATTGTCTGCACCTGCATGGGTGTGGCCACTTGCTGGTTGTGGGGTGGGGTGGATGCACAGGATTGGTTGAATCCACAATTGCTTGTATTTTGAATCTCTGATTCGGTATTTACGAATCGGTAAATACCGAATGGGTACACATTTTCCGAATTTTTCCGATTGGGTAAATGTTACTGATTTTTTTCCTAAATCTCATTTACCGATTCCGGAATACCGATTAGGTAAAATTCGGTATTTAGGAATCAGTAAAATATATTTACCTACTTATGGCCCTTAGTTGGAGAAAGGTGTCCTTCAACAACAATCTGACCAAAAAAGAAAAAGCTAAATATGAATCCTTAGCCGAGGACACTAATGTCATTATACGTCCTGCTGACAAAGGAGGCAACATCGTCCTCCTAAGTAGAGACCTGTACATAGCTGAAGCCCAACGACAATCACAAGACACCAGGTTCTACCTCAAAATCAATAGTGATATATATAACAACAGCTTATTGGAAATTTGGAAAAAACTGGCAATAAAATGGCATCATCACGTGGGATGAATACTGCTTCATGAAAAGAGACTATCCGTAACTCCCTATTCTGTACCTTCTCCCCAAAGTATATAAGGACCCAACTAGGCCACCAGGGAGACCTATAGTCTCATCTATTGGTAGCGCCTTGGAAAATGTGTCTAAATATGTAGATCATTTCATGAGCGAATATGTAACAGCCCTGCCATCCTATGTCAAGGACACTAAAGATTTTCTTGCTAAAATTGAAGGTATTAGGTGGGAATAGGACTATCTCCTGGTGACACTTGATATCAACTCACTTTACACCATAATAGATCCTACACAGGGTGTAAAGGCTTGTTATCACTATCTCAAGCATAGACCCATTGGCCTTTTGGATCACACCAACATGCTCATCGAAATGATGAATCAATGTCTGAAAAAGAACATCTTTATGTTCAATAGGGTGTTGCATAAACAGATCTTGGGACTGCTATGGGCACTTGTTTTGCCCCTAGCTTCGCTAATGAAATGAAATGAAATGAAATTTGGGACTTATATAGGCATGGCTGCCCGTAAGCGTCCCAGCGCTGGTCTTGCAGAACTCCTGAGGGGGGAAGACAGGGAGAAGAAGAAGATTACTGCAGGAAAAGGTGGGTTTTTAGGAGCTTGCGGAATTTCAGCAGATTGGCCTCAGAGCGGAGGTGAAATGGCAGAGCATTCCAGGAGGTGGCCACAGTGACCGAGAAACGGCGTCCTCCAGTCCGAGCTTTTTTGATTTTATGGACCGTGGCCAGATGGCCTTGAGCTGAGCGAAGGGGCCGATTGGGTCTGTATGGAAAGATCATGTCTTTTAGCATTGGGGGCCCTTGATTATGCAAGGCTCTATGGGCCGTGCAGAGGGCCTTAAACTTGACCCTTTCACGGATCGGCAGCCAATGTAGTGCCTTGAGGGCGGGTTTAGCTGAGACCCTACGAGAGGTCCCAGTGAGAATCCTGGCTGCGGCATTCTGTGTTCTTTGCAGAATGTTGATCGTGGATTCCGGGGCAGCAAAAAAGAGAGCATTGCAATAATCTAGTCTTGATAAGACTAGACCTTGAACAAGCAATTTCTGAGAGGGTCCTGGAAGTAAAGGGAGGATCTTTCTGATGGACCGCAGTAACCCCACACAAGTCCCAGCTGTCTTTTTCGCTTGCGTTTTGAGGGAAAGGTCCTGTTCAAGCCAGAAACCTAGACTTTTTAATTCAGTCTTGGGTTGGGGGACCAAAGCATGCTGGCCACATGGCAGATGGAAGGGAAGATATTTTGTTTCCCAACAGCATGAGCTCAGTTTTCGAACCATTGAGCTTAAGCCTTGAAGCGGACATCCATGCATGGATGCCCTCTAAACAGTCATGAAGGTTTTTTACCTTGTCCTCTTCCAGGGAGAGTGATACAATCATTTGGGTGTCGTCAGCGTATGTGACGGCTTTTATCCCAAAAGGGGAGACCACGTCATCCAAGGGGGCCATGTATATATTGAAAAGTGTAGGGCTCAGTGAAGAGCCCTGAGGGACCCCACACTGGAGAGGGAAGATGTCGGATCGCACATTTCCTTCACTGACCTGAAATGTTCTATCTTTTAAGAACGATGAGAGCCAGCAAAGGGCTGTGCCCTTTACACCCAAACCGGAGAGGCGTTTGATGAGGGTTTTGTGGTCCACCGTATCGAATGCAGCGCTTAGATCCAGGAGAATCAGTAACACTGATCCTCCTGAATCTAAGATGCATCTTGCCTCCTCAACTACCTTCAAAAGGGCTGTTTCCGTCCCTTGACCTGGGCGGAAGCCTGTCTGAGTGGGTCGAAGAAGATTGTTAGTTTCAAGGAAGGCAGACAATTGCTTGTTGACTACCTTCTCTGCTATCTTACTTAGACCAGGAAGGAGTGAAATTGGACGGAGGTTGGTCAAATCTGTGGGGTCCATACCCGTTTTTTTTTGCAGGGCTTTAACAATAGCATGTTTCCAATTAGGAGGAACCACTCCCTGATTAAACGAAGCATTAATAAGATTGGTGGCCAGGAACGAGATGGTGGGTCCCACTTGTTTAAGAATGTGGATAGGTGCAGGATCATTAGGGGAGCCGCTTTTCAAGTCTGAAAGGGTTTTTACAAAAACGTCCTCAGAAAGTAAGCTGAAATTATCTAAAGTAGGGCCACTGACGGTGATTGATGGGACCGTCAGGAGATTGTCATCGTGTGGAGGGGGAAGTGACTGTAGGATCTTGATGATTTTATTTTGAAAGAAACAGGCTACTTGGTTACATCTGTCAGTTGTGGGTTGTTGAGTTGGGAGAGTGGTGGGTATGGTGAGGAGCTCTTTAACTATTTTGTAGGTCTCGCGAGAAGAGTTAGAGGCAGCTTTAATTTTTTTATCGAAAAAGGAGGCTTGGGCTGCTTTCCGCGCCGCTTTATAGGTCCTCATCGCTGCTTTGTATTCATCCTTGGTAATAGGATCCCATGTTTTCCTCCATTTACGCTCATGGATTTTACAGATTTTCTTAAGGTTCCTGAGTTCCTGTGAAAACCAAGGTGTTTTAAAAGTGGTATTTCTTTTCTTTAGATCTAACTTTGGGGCGACTATATCCAAGGTGGAAATAATCCAGTTGGTGAAATTATCGTTAGCTAACACAGGATCAGGATCTGCAAAGGGGGTAGATCGTATCAGCTCCTGTGTCCATTCTTCAAGAGGTATTTTTGACCATGGTCTGTCGCGTTCTCTAGACGTTTGCAAGTGGCAAATGGGTTTAGTGATTTGCCACATAAAAGGAATGAGAAAATGATCAGACCAGGGGAGAGGGAGGGCAGGGTGAATTTCAATTTTTGTAAAATTGGCAAATATGGGATCAAGGAGGTGACCCTTGGTGTGGGTTGCCTCTGAGTTGAGCAGATGGAGGTCAAGTGCTTTCAGTTCTGAGATAAGGTCCCTCGCAGTAATATTGGTACTGTCCTCGCAATGAAGATTTAAGTCGCCGAGCAGGATGAAGTTGGGGGTCACGGTGCAAGAGGAAGTGGTGGTGTCCAGTAGTGATCTGACAAAGTTACCTGTGGCCCCCGGCGGGCGGTAAATCAGAAGACCAGACATGGATTTATTGGGATTCAGTTGGAGTGAGAAGTAAACACTTTCACAGTCCTCAATCCCTCCTTCTTGTAACTTACAAGTAATGGAATTCCTATAAATAATCGCTAATCCGCCTCCTATGCCATTTGTTCTATTTTGATGGTGTATAAGGTAATCCTTGGGTAGCATGCTCACAATATCTGCATCTGAATGGGGCGTTAGCCAGGTTTCCGTAAGGAAAAGAGTGTCTAATTGTAGGTCCTGAATTAGTGTTTTTATCTCTAACGCATGCTTGACAGCCGATCTACAGTTCAGTAGGGCCAAACTGAAGCTATTGGTTGTCTGGTTTGAGGAGAACACAGGAGCATCGTTGTGGAAGGTAATTAAAGGGATCGAGGTAGGGAGAGAATTTACCTCACAGAATTGAAGGAGGTAGTCCCTTGAATGTCTAATACGATGCTCGTGGGAAACGGGCATAGTGGGTGGCCCTGTGCCCTGCCTGGCCCGGACGGGCGTGCCTTTGGCGCGCCTTCGGCGCGCCGCCGGCCGGCCCGCTGCGCGAACGTGCAGGTCCGTTGTTTTTATGCATGGTGGAGGAGGAGTAGGAGGGTGGGAGGGGCGGTCAACTGGACCGTCGACCTTCCCTACCCAAGATGGCGGGTCCGTTCGGTGAGGCGATTACCAGCGCCTGTCCCGAGGATTCTGCCTGACGAGTAAATCTCGCTGCAGGTAAGGCGGTGTCCAAGTTTAAAACAGCAACAGATTAAAATATGTACAGCTTTTAAGAATATCCGAGTCCAGCTAGCGAGTGCACGGGCACCACTGCCCAGACAAGCCTAAGCTCTTAATGTAATCCGGTCACGCTATTGTAGTAATTATTTCTAAGAATGCGCAAGAGAGCGCTGAGGGCCCCGGCTTCCGCCTCAGGGTAAAGATTTGATTAGCGTTCTGCAAAAGTCTGCTAACCTGTTCCTGGGACTGTGGGAGGAGGAAATAAGAAAGGAAGCAAACATGACACTGGAGTTTTCTAAAGTACATCTATGGTAACGATAAATTGATGACCTGTTTGTTATTAGGAAACGCACACAAGATGAGATCGCTAATTTTATAGAAAAACTCAACATCAATAGGTATAACATCAAATTGTCATCGAACGTACACAAACACTCCATTGAGTTCCTAGATATATTAGTGACTGACAAACACAACACTCTTGAAACCAGTCTATTTAGGAGCAACTGCAGGGAACACCATTTTCACGCCCTCAGCAGTCATCCTGATACTCTTAAATGGAGTATCCCTTTTGGAGAGCTGCTGAGGGGGAGAAGAAATTGCAGCATGGAGGAAGTATTTAACATTGAAAAAAAACACATAGTAACCAGGTTTATCGAGAGAGGTTACCCCAGTTGGGTCCCCAATCAAGCCATTAAAATAAGTCAACAAGATCAGGAGATCAGAACCCCTACAAGATCAAAAGAAAGACAAAGTGAATAGCTCCAAAACCGAGAACACTGAAACAAGTGAAACAAGAATAATCACTACTTACAACCGCAACTATCAGGAGATATATAGGATCTTCGGAAAACACTGGCCCATACTCAAAAATTATCCTGTCATTGGCAAAACCATCCAGCCATGTCCCAAAGTCACCTACAGAAAAGGCCGTAGTCTCAGGGACATCCTAATCCGCAACAATGTTACACAAACACGCACACAAGGAGACCATAACTTGAAAGGATTTTACCCGTGCAGTCACTGTAAAGCTTGCCATAATAGCCGCTTTGCAAAAGAATACAGTATACTTGGTAGAACCAACAAGAAAAAGATCACCCAATTCCTAACTTGCAGCACCACTTTTGTGGTATATGCACTAGACTGTCCATGTGGACTTGGCTACATCGGTAGCACTATCTTAATGGCCAAAAAGGGAGTCCTAGAGGACATGCGTGCTATCAAAAACAAAGATCCACATTACCCTGTTGCACGTCATTTCCAGACACATCATCTCTCCAATAGTTCACAACTGAGCTATTTCATAATTTAGCATGTACACACGGGCAATCGCGGGTGCAACAGAGTACAGCTGTTACATAAACGGGAATCCAAATGGATCCTAGAGCTCGAAACCAAACAGCCGGGGGGCCACAACCTAGATGAAGAACTAGGAATACACTTACATACTGACTAAGTATACTGTAAATTCTATAAGTTCCTACATCCAGCATTTCTATTCTTCTGCCTGTATATATTATTCACATGGTTGTTCGCTAGTATGAGTAAAATGTAACATAACGTTTTTCTTTTGTATTGTATTGTATTGTAAGGGGTGCTTGTAGAGCGCACTGACACCATGGGTTTCCTGGCGCTGGTAGGAAGTGGGAGGGACAGAGGGACTAACCAGATTGGGGGAAGAGCCAAGTTTTTAAAGATTTACGGAAGAGAGTCAAAGAATTAGAAGTTCTGAGAGGGAAAGGAAAAGAGTTCCAAAGCTTGGGGGCCAGGTATGCAAATCTCCGGCCTCCAGATCTACAGAGCTTGTAAGAGGGGACAGTCAAAAGATGAAGATGAGAGGATCTCAAGTCGCGAGATGGGCAGTAAGATCTAATGAGAGATTTCACAAAGGCGGGGCAGGGCCCAGCTAACGCCTTGAAGATGAGGCAGCCGATCTTGAAGGCCGCCCTGGAGGCGACAGGGAGCCAGTGAAGTTTGGCAAGGAGGGGCCTGGCAGATTGCCACTTCGGGATCCCTAAGGCCAGTCTCGCTGCTTGATTTTGGACCACTTGCAGTCTAGCCACCGATGTTTTGGACAGGCCATGATAGATCGCGTTGGAAAAATCTAAGCGGGAGAGGACGAGGGCCATGATGACCTGCAGGAGGGCATCAGGTGTAAGGAGGTATGCCACTTTCCTGATCCTGCGCAGTTGGTAGATACAGGATGAGATCACCATCCCCACCTGCGGCCCAAGGGATAGACCGGAGTCAATTGTGACCCCCAAACTCTTCACCGAGGCCACAGGAGTGGGAGAAGGACCAAGTTCCGCCGGCCAAAATTGTGGCCCCCAGAAGGTGGCGCTCCTACCAGGGAGGAGGAGCTCCGTCTTCCCGGGGTTCAACTTTAGCTGGTTGTGGCCCATCCACTGGAGAATGTGGGACATGGCTGCCTGAAAGTTGGGGATAGCAGAAGGGGAGTTGAGAGAAAAGATGAGTTGCAGGTCGTCCGCGTAATTGAACACGGTGACATCCCACTGCCTCAAAGAAAAAAGAAGGGGGCGAAGATAAAGATTGAAGAGAAGAGGGGATAAAGAAGAGCCCTGGGGGACCCCGCAAGGCGAGTGCTCCCCAGGAGCCCTGAAAGTGCCCAGACTGAGGGTCTGAGACCTGCCGGTCAGAAAAGATTTGACCCAGGCCAAAGCCAGGCCCTGGATGCCAGCCTGCTCGACACGGTGGAGGAGGATGTTATGATCCACCGTGTCGAAGGCGGCTGACAGATCTAATAATACCAAGGCTTGGGGGGTGCCTTTGTCGACACCGTCTCTCAGGGCATCCAGCACGGCCAAGATCACTGTCTCCGTAGAGTGGCCGGGTCTGAAGCCGGCCTGGTTAGCCTCGAGAAAGTTGGAACTCTCGATAAACTGTGAGAGACAGGTAGTGACGTGGGCTTCCAGGATTTTAGAAAAGAAAGGTAGGAGGGAGATAGGTCGGTAGTTCGCCGGGACGGCGGGATCAGCCCCTGGCTTCTTCAAAAGGGGCACCAGCACGGCCTCCTTGAAGGAGCCAGGCACCGTACCGGAAGAAAGAGAAGAGTTTAGCAGAGAGAGGATGCAGTCGGGTAGAGAACGGCAGATGTCCCGGAGTATGGACGGGGGACAGCAATCATTTGGGGATCCAGACTTAATGCGGGTGGCAAGAGTGGTCAGAGAGGTAGGATCTAAAAGAGGGAGATGTGTAAGTGAAGAAGTGTTATGAGGGGGGGAGACAGAACCAGCGCCAGGAGAAGTAATTGGAATGGTGTCCTTAATCAATACATTTTTTTCAATAAAAAAAGTGCTAAGATTGTTGCAGGTTTCCTGAGTGGGGGCCTGAGTTGGGAGCGTCCTGGGATCAGAGGTGAATTCATTAAGAACTTTGAAGATTTCTTTAGACTGGCAGGGGGCAGATAACATTTTTCCTGAAGCATAGGCTTTTTTTGCTGCGAGGATGGCGAGTTTGTACCTGTTGCGGGCGGCTACATAGGCATCTCTGCTTAAAGGACAATAATCTCTCCTCCACTTGCGCTCAAGTTGAGGAAGTTCTAGGTGAAGGGTTTTAAGATGGGGGGTAAACCATTTGTGGGAGTTACTGTGCCGAGATCGGGGGAATTTAGTAAGGGGAGCAAAGATGTCACTGGCTGTCGTAAGCCAGTCTGTCACCAGCCCATAAAGCTCGTCGGTGCCGGCGTCATTGAGTAACAATGGACGAGTTTGGGACAGGTGAGCCATCAATTTAGGGGAGTCGACCGCCTTCCACTTACGGGCAGTGCCACCCTCCCGCGGGGGGACCCTGAACTGGCCAACCGCCGAAATTGTGGTGTCGATCAGGAAGTGATCCGACCACACACAAGGTGTTATTAATGGGCGAGAGGAATTGACCCCATGGGACCAAATATGATCGAGGATGTGGCCACCCTTGTGGGTGGCAGACCTGACTAGCTGAATGAAATTCAGGCTCGAAAGACCCTCGAACAGTTCGGAAGCATGCGGGCCGGCATCCTCGTGCTGGAACCAGTAATTAAACCACATATTAAGTTTTTAATCCTACACTTGTGTGTTTATATCTTCACAGGAGGAAAGGAAGGGACCCACCACCAGTGGATGGATGGACACATTTTTCACGGGTTCCCTACCCTTTTCTTCCTCCCATTGGGGAGTATCACCATATCCAGATAAGACTTTGTTAATGTTATCACGTCTTTTTGTTTATTGGATTTTTCTGCTTCCTCTTGTTGCTATGGACTGCATTTATGATTGGTATATGTGGCTAGCTAGACTATCTTTTGAGCTTGTGCTCCTTAGTTTTGTACTTAAACCTAACAGGTACAAATATTTTGACTGATATTTTCAACCATTGGCTGTATTATTCCAAGACTATTGTGGCAATAATGGACTTAACCTATGAGTACCCTACATTTTGGTCTCTTGTGAGCATAGCACGTATATACTTCACCCACGTGACCTATTGTATACTTTCATTGTACAAACTTATCATATACTTGGGGCATTTGCCTGATAGTTTATCTACTTTTCTAACAGTAGCCGCATAACATTAGGCTAATGCAGTATCATTTATTTAATTGCAATGCATCAAAATTGTGACCATAGAGATTCCCTATCGTGTTTAGTTATGGTGATTTTACAGGCACTATGCCTCTTCAAATTGCCAGCATTCAGTACAAGTTTGTAGGTTACCATCTTGGCACTGTCTCACTAATGAATTAATTAAATGTATGCTGCTATATAACATCATGCTGAATTGTTAAAATGTATGAAGATTTTATTAATCTGCATTCACTATTCCATTGTCTGCATGCTTTTGTATCTGTATACTTACACGTTTCAAGATGGCCACCGCAATAGTGTCAATACTTACCTATTGTTAGTACACATGCGCAATGCCATGCCATATGAAATCCATTTTTTATTGTCATGCTTAATCATGCCTATGAAAATCGTGCCTTTATGTTGCAACAATTGTGTGTAAGACAGCGCGAGTTGTTGAAACGAGTTACCCCTGTTAATGAAACCTCTCACTGAAACCATCCAGAGAGTGCGGATATTCGTCTTTTCAGGTGTGTGATTTCATTGACGGCTTGCTCCGTCGTCACTCCGCGCCACTTGCCACGGGCCCGCGATTCCGGCAGGAGCTTCGTGAAGTGTGTAATATATATATATATATATATATATATATATATATTCACTGAAAAAACCATAGGTTTCAGCCACGTTATAGTTAGGAATTAGCATTTAAAAAACCTTAGAAATTCACTGTAAAAACCATAATAGTTAGCTGGACATTTCACTCATACAAAACCATTGAAATTCCCCCGTTATAGTTAGTTCAACTAACTATAACTTGTGCGCCCGCAATGCACTGCTGATGACGTCACATATTACATCACTCATGACATGGTCAGTGACATCACTGATGATATCACTGATGACATCTCAAATGACATCACTGATGACATCATCCTTGTGAAAGAGTGGCAGACCTCCTCTCAGCGTAATATAACCTTAAACATTGCAGCATGCGCGTATGGTACGCGTACCCTGCCTCCGGTGGGGGCAAATCCCAGGGTAATGGACTCTTTGTAAAGGGGGGTCCAGAGCGGCCCCCCAGCCCCGGGGACCACCACCCTAGGGGCTTTACTAAATTATGGGCGGGGCTCTGAGGCCCCCCAGCCCCGGGGACCGCCACCCTGGGGCTTATTTTAATAGGGTGGGGGGGCTCTGAGACCCCCCAGCCCTGGGGACCGCGACCTCCCAGGGCTATTTCAAAATGGGTGGGAGGGCTCTGAGGTCCCCCAGCCCCAGGGATCGCCACCCCCGGGGCTATTTCAAAATGAGTGGGGGGGCTCTCAGGCCCCCCCAGCCCCGGGGACCACCACCCCCCGGGGCTTTTTACAAATGTTGGAGGGGGCCCCCCTCTTGGAGCCTTGTAGAGGCCCTGGGGACCGCCACCCCTGCAGTGTACCGGGGTGCCCACCCCCGGGATACTGCTGTTTGCAATGGCAGGACGGGAGCCTTGAGGCTCCCACCCTGCCATTGCAAACTGCGTTGCTTTATTGAAGCCAGAGCCGGGAAACCTGCTCTCGCTTCAATTAAGCAAAGCAGGTTGCTTTTCCATATGGGGAGCAGCATGTTAGCTGCTCCCCATATGGAAAAGCAATGCCGACTCCCACAGGAGGCGGGAAGCCAGCAGGACCGCGGGGGATTGGGGACCCCCCACAGTCCCCAACGAGAGGGCAGGCCCCAGGGAGGACCTGGCTTGGCAGTTCGGTCTGGACTGTTCCCATGAGGCACAGGGTCAAGACTGATTTGCATATGGCTGGGTCTAAACTGGGGTGTGATGGTGAGCAAAAGAATGATGGATTTAACCCAGATCTCTTGACTGGGGGTGAATGTGTGATTTATTAAGCACTCCATCCATCATTTGTTTGCGTAGCACTGTTCACTCTAAGTGGGATGGGTATGCCAGACGTGGGTCCCTTGCTCACTATGCCACTGATTTCAAGCTAGCCTGGCTGATGAAGGGTAATACTCAGAAACAGGTCCCAGGATGCTTGTTTATCGTCCGGGGAGGACCTCGCTTGGCAGTTCGGTCTGGACTGTTCCCATGAGGCACAGGGTCAAGACTGATTTACATATGGCTGGGTTTAAACTGGGGTGGCATTTGAGCAAAAGAATGATGGATGTAACCCAGACCTCTTGACTGGGGTGAATTTATGATGTATTCAGCATTGCGCTCATTTGCGTAGCACTTTTCACCGTAAGTGGAATGGGTATGCCCAGACGGTAACAAGACAAAATATTGAATTCAAAATATAGAATTACCAAAATATCGAAGTCAAAATATAGAGTGGACAAAATATCGAATGGACAGAATAAAGTGGTGAAAAATATTGAATTGAAGGTAAGTAATTTAATATTGAATAGTAATTTTTACCCCTACACTATCCAACGCTTTTTCTACTGTTGCACTCTCTGGAGTGGGAATAGTAATTTTTACCCCTACGCTATCCAACGCTTTCCCTACTGTTGCACTCTCTGGAGTGGGAATAGTAATTATTACCCTTACGCTATCCAACGCTTTCCCTACTGTTGCACTCTCTGGGGTGGGAATAGTCAATTTTACCCCTACGCTATCCAACACTTTCCCTACTGTTGCACTCACTGGAGTGATAATAGTAAATGTTATATTTATTATTTCATTAAATTTAAATTACTTTTAAGACATTTAAAAAAATGGATATTTTAACTAACTATATTTTTTAAAACTATATTTTTGATTCGATATTTTTGTACTTACCTGTTTGTAGATTGGAATTCGATATTTTTGCATTCTATATTTTTTCTTCGATATTTTGGTAATTCTATATTTGTGAATTCGATATTATGTTAGTGATCCGCCCAGAAGTGGGCCCCTTGCTCACTGTGCCACTGTATTCAAGCTAGCGTGGTTGATGAAGGGTAATACCCAGAAACCGGACCCATGATGCTTGTTTCCGATCCAGGGGGGACCTGGCTTGACAGTTCGGTCTCTACTGTTCCCATGAGGCACAGGGTCAAGACTGATTTGCATATGGTTGGGTCTAAGCTGGGGAGGCATAGTGAGCAAAAGATTGATGGATTTAACCCAAATCTCTTGACTGGGGGTGAATGTAGGATTTATTCAGCATTCCGTCCATCATTTTTTTGCGTAGCACTGGCCAGTGACAATGTCATTTTGCCACTAGTCACTGGGAGGACATGACATTTTTAATGTCATACATGTTCCATTCTTAAATATAAAGCAGTAAGGTGTGTGTTTGACTTGGCATCACTGGTGTGGCTTTCCCTGACATTTTGCCTCTACCAGAAAATCCACAGCCAGACTGATCCTGGATATTGCCTGCTGCAACCACATCATCACCCAACACCTCTGCGACCTCCACTGACTCCTCATTGAAAGAAGAATAAGTTTCAAATTTCTGCGCGTGCATACAAGGCCCTCCACCACATCGAACTTGCATATCTTAACAACCACTTCTCCTTCCACGCACCCCAGAGAAACCTCTGATCAGCCAACGTCTCTCTGGCCACCATGCCACGTATCTACAAGACCATAATGGGTGGAAAGTCCTTCTCCTACCTTGCAGCCTGGAACGACCTCCCCTGCCACCTCCGGTAAAGCCCTACACTGCTCCAGTTCAGGAAGGACCTCATGGCCTATTTTTTCAGATGCCCACAGCACCCTATAGAGCCATGCCCCCCACCCCCACTGCCATGAGACTATCACAGGTGAGTAGCTGCGCAATTCAAAACCTCTGAATGATTGATTGATTGATTGACCTGCCACTGCAGTGTCTGCATGCAGTTTTAACCGGCATGTCGACCTGGCAAGTTCACCCACTTGCAAGGCCTAAACCTTTCCCTTTTGCTACATGTTAGCCACCCCTAAGATTTGCTCAAGCTACCCCCATGAGCAGGGTGCAGTGTATGTGAAAGGTAGGACATGTACTGGTTTGTGTTAAGTGTCCTGATAATGAAATACGGTGCACTTCATTTTTCACTATTGCAAGGACAAACTCTCCCATAGGCTATCATATGAGCCTCCTTGTAACATTTTACATGTGTAACTTTCAATTGGAAACACCATGTGGTAAGGATTTTCACGCACTGCCGCAGTGAGGCCGGAAATTAACGTAGCGGCTGAAAAATCTACTGTACGCCAATTCCAGTGCACCGACCGCCGAAGTCTGAGATCACTGCTCCTGTGCTGTGCGGCTGAAAGAATTGAAGCATCGTGGGACTGCAGCTGAAGAAATTCAAGCAGTGCTGTTTTGCTGGAGCCGCATTGACCTCCAGCAAGTCCAGATTTCTAATGCATCACCCATAGATCAGAATCATCCTGGAATCTACGCATCGCTTCCCCTTACAGTTCAAATTCGACACAACACTTCTTCTGCATGCAGTAGAAATTATGCATCGCCTTCCCGAGGACTCAGGTACCGACGCATCGCTGTTTTTCTATGCTGCCAGATGCATCTGAAGGTACATTGTGTAAAAGCATGCATCTATAGATTTCTATGGACAGAACTGCATGAAACCTTTAAAAAGTGAAATCTTGATATATGTATGCTGGATTTTTGTTGTTTTGCCTCATGTGTGGTTTAGATAAAGATACTATATTTTTCTAAACTGGTGTGGTGTCAATTTGTGGTCTTTTCACTGTGTTACTGTGTTACTGTGTGTTTGGGTACAAATACTTCACACATTGCCTTTGGGGTAAGCTTGTCTGCTCGTGCATAGCTACCAAGGGTGTGAGCAGGGGTATTCTAGAGTGTGTAGCTCCCTTATCCTGACTAGATGGAAGGGTCCCTACTTGGACAGGGTGCAAGCCACTGCCAACTAGAGAACCCCAATTCTAACAGTGAGATTAAGAGTGATATATTTATGCTAAAACAGATTTTCTTACCTGTCAAAAGGATGCTTTTGATAGGCCTTGGTAGCAGGGTTCAAGCTGCTGCAATTGGGCAACACAGGATGAACCTGAAGTCATGTTTTCACAGCCACCACAGTGGGATGGCAGTGAAGGTGCTACAGGCCACAGTGGCATTTAACTTTCCAGGCCACGTGTTTCATTCCACACTATATACAATGCCCTTACAGGAAAGTTAAATATTCCAGTCAGGGTTAAGGCAATTCAAGTAGCACAAGCGCGTTACTCCTGGTTATCAGGCATAAACTGCAGAGTTCTAAAGCCAGTGAAAACAGTTTAAAAAAAGGCAAACTGTCCAAGGTGACCACTAGAAAAGACAGAATTTCTACAGAGACATAGTGCCCCCACCCATGTTAACAAGGCATGTAACTTAACTTGGTATTCAGGTCATGTTTAAATCTTCAAAACCCAAGGAGCTGTGCTTCCCTCCTGTAAATAGATGTCGTGCCAGCAAACGCAAAGACAGGGGGACCAGTTGAACTATGGAAGCAATTATTGAAAGGAACATTAATATCCTTGAAGTTTTAATATAGGATGCTATATGACATAATATAAGAAGCCTCTTGAACATTATCCGTTTCACACTTAATTGTGTTCGATAATGTTCTCTTTTAGATAAATACCCTTAATTGGGCATTACTTGATTCACATTTAGAGATCACAGCTAAATAGTGTTAAGCCACAAGCTATTCTCTTCGTTCATGCCAATCACTGTTCACATTATATTATCCAAGTGATATAACTAAAGGGCTTGCTTCTTCATGTTAAAAGTACAAATGAAAAGAACACCATGGTGAATGGACTGATGGCAAGGCCAGTGAGGTACAGAAAATGCCTTTCTCATTCATTTTATAATTGTGTTAATGGGGCCAGGCCATTTCATGCTTCTGCATGCTGTATGCATTAGTAGATATAAATGTTAGACCTTCACACATGCAGCCATTAAGATTAAATCTGTAATTACATATGTTTTGGAATAAAGAATACCTTTTGTGGGAAAATATATTGATTAACATCTGCACATCCCCAGTACCATGCAATTTGATCTACAGCTCAGCTGTCCAAATGGCAAATTGCGAATTTATGCTTTCTCTCTACATACTGAGTTTAATGAGGTGCATGCTGTTCATGAGGCAACACAGAAGGGCAGGCACATAAAGAATATAATAATAATATGGGTGGGTGGCAAGAGCCTCTTTTTCAAGGGAGATCTGTTATCTTCCATCAAACAGAGTAATTTTTTTACTTGAGGACTCGTACCTCTTAATCAGGGCTCTCGCTGTCAGGACCCTTCAGTAGGAAAAGTTATCTGGCACTCTGAGATGAAAATACACACACATATTAACCAGCAACTGATACTTTATTATGTTGGAGGATTTACATTTTGCAAACCAGCACAGGTATTATGGAACATTTTCACTGACGTGATAAAGAGATTTCTGATTAACAAATAGGGTTTGCTCAATAACATGAATCTTGGATGCCATCAAAAGCCTCACACTCCAGTACCTCTACCTCCAAAACACAGCGCAGCAACAACAAGAAATCAAGCACGGCTTTTATGTCATTACAGGATTTCCACATGTGTTGGGGAAAATTGACTGCACCCATGTGCAGCTTGTTCCTCCAGCTTGTTAATGTAACAAGGGAACCCAAACAGTTGGCTGAGGACCGTGGGGAATTATGCTTTGGAAGACCAGGGTCCTAAGCTTATCAAAATAAAGAGTATAAGTGAAATATAGGCCATAATAGGAGACTATATTTGTCCTCTGTCCAGCCGAACAGGGTATTTATTTAGACACATTGAAAAACAATTGTATGAATAGTTTTTAGGCACAATCCTGTACCTTACTCAAGAGGGACAAACAACACATGAAAGAAAGGATTCCACAGGCAAAAAAGAGCAATGCTGGCTACTTTTAAAATCAGAATTCAATTAAAGTATTAGCCAGTCAGTGCTAAACACAACTAGGATAAAACACAATGGCTAGGTTGTGAACGCACTACTAAAAGTCGACGTTTCGATCCCTTTTTGCTCTAATTACATGGGATCATCATCAGGACTACAATTGACAACATTTGCCTGCCTGTAATTATAGTACAACCGCCTGTTGTGGAGGAAGAAGGAAGAAAGAGAAAAGTGATAGCCAAAGGCTGAATAAAAAAATGCACCTTCAACATGTCAAACTGTCCAACTACTTTGTACATTTCACAATTATTCGGAATCGACTTAACATGATCTAATTGGTGTTTAAAGCAAGGTGATGGTTCAGGGGCTTTCATAACCAAGTGCATGGGTGACTGGTGTTAATGCCTTCAATCTCGATTAGCTGACAGTTCGGGAGACCTTCGCAGATATAAATGATTAAATTCGTTTCATTTAGGTAATACAATCAATGCGTCACCATTTGTAGCGAGTTCCCGCAGCTTTCGAGTGATCAGCCAAACGTGTACAATCATACAGTGTCCTAGGTGTGATTGCGCCTTAAGTTTCCTGGTGACCGAGAAATGGCTTACCAATTTCAGGGCTCTCAATATTGGGGGCGTGTGGCGTGCCCGCCTGTAAAGTTGGCTGACAACGCGGTTTGCAATTATCCCGGTCCGTGTGCTGGACCTGGGGAAAGGAAAGGTGCCCGTTACGCACTTATTATTATATTCAAAGTTCGTGCAGTGGGGATGGACTGCCGGTCCTTGTATGTGCCGCAGAGAATATTTCTGAAACATGAATGGGGATTTGCTAAGAAATGAATTACTATAGAGCGGCGCAATAGTTTCATGCCGAGGAGTGAAATAAGCGGGAGTTACCTGTGGTCTGCTAGCCTACGTCCAACCGGGCTGATTTGAACTGTAGGGTCGGCAGGGGTAACAACGCTGCGTCTGGTAAAGGGAGGCGAAAGGAGGCGGATCATTCTGTGGCAGTTGAAGTAAATCTCAAGATGCCTGAAATTCCGTTATGAATAAACGCAATATGTGCGCGGTTGTGGCTCTTACCTTGGTGGTTTGTTAATCACGTTACAGGTGGTGTTCTGGTGGCCGAGGGGAACAATGTCCTATGTCTCCATGCCGTATCAGTTACACTGTGGGGTCAGATCGGGTATCGCCGCTACGTCTATTAAGAGGATGGAATAAGGTCAATGATTTAGTTACCCTTCGGAATACCTCAACCTTTAATCGGTCAAGCGAGGGTTCTGGCTTTTACCTTAGTAGTACAATGACTACGTGGAAGTTGGGGTTCGGGTGGCCGGGGGAGCGATGTCCTCTCGATCCGCTGCCGTATTTTGCAGTCAGGTTCGGTAGTACGCTCGTGTTGCTTAAGGCATCAAGTAGATGGAAATAGAAAGAGGGCAACTTGTGGCGGCCATTTTGGACTAGTCTTTCATGACTTTCGGCAGACATTTTGGAATGGGTAATTCCTAAATGACTATTCCCGGTGGCTTATTTCGGGCATCGATTTTAATGGCAGCCATTGATGAATATTCATTGGAATAAGGGTAAAGGGAAAGGGCACATTTCACATTGCGGCGCAGGAATAGAGTGCAGGTGTGATTGTGCTGATAGTGGGGGGAGTGCTTACTACAGAGACTCGTGTGATCAATGTGATACATGAGTAATAGTGCATTCTGTGACAATCAAAAACCGATTTAGAGATTATATAAAACACATAGTTTTCGAATAGGAACTGCCATAAGGGACTGGATTGTGGGGTCAAATAATTCAGTTAGATCATGCTTATGAATTGACCACAGTCTGTCTGTCTGTTTGCTTCCAGGACAGGAGGCAGGATGAGCATTGTTTATAATAGGGTGGTCCAATCTTCTGCTCGATTCAGGCCGTTCCTTATCGTATCAAATTGAATCATTGTCTTTAACTCCTCTCGGTTGAGCATTTGGGCAATGTCTCCTCCTCTTGCTGGTAACTTGACCACTTTCAAAATTGTCCATTTTATGTCATTTTCGTTGTGCCCGACTGCCACATAATGGTCCACCAGAGGTGCATTGGGGGTCTTGCATCTTACCCGGCTCCTGTGTTGGCATATTCGCGTCTTGGCTTTTTGTGTGGTCTGGCCAACGTACAGCTTTTGGCAGGGACATTGTATTGCATAGATTACATTTGAAGAGTTACAATTTGAAAAGGAACGTCTTTCAAACGTGGTGTCATTGTGATTGAATTCCTTGCCCTCCACCGTGTATTCACAGACATTGCAACAACCGCATTTTACATGGCCTATCAGTGGTGGTAGTCCCCAGGCTATGTCAAGTGTGGCTCCCTGTGGTGACATTGGTAATGCTGCTCTAACAAGATGGTCTTTTAAGTTCTTACTCTTGCGGAATGCAAAGCGGGGTTTATCAATGTTTATTGAGCCTGCATTAACTGTTGGCCAATGCTTAATGATTGACCTTCTAATTTTGTTCGAAACCGGCGAGAAGGTTGTGACGCATGCGATTCTTTCTTTCTGATCCTTGTCTTTCGGCGTCAGTAAAACCTCTCGTGGGCAATACCATGCTCGATTCGCGGCCTGCTTGACTATTCTCCTTGGGTAGCCTCGATCCTTCAATTTATTAGAGAGAACTGCAGCCTCTCTGAAATAATCAGTTTTGCAAGAACAGTTTCGTCTGATTCTCAGGAACTGAGAGTATGGTAGGGAGTCCCTCAAAGCCCTGGGGTGGTTACTTTTGTAGTATAGAAGCGTATGTTCCTCCAGCAGCAGCATCACACATCAACAACAGGAAGCACACCTTTTCTATGAGGGTGCATGCAATCATGGACTATTCGGAGCTCTTCATACATGTCCGTGCAAAGTACCCTGGCAGTGGTCGTGATGCCTTCATATTCCGGCATTCTGCCATTAATTAGTGCTTCCAGAGTAGGACCTATGGGAATGGTTTACTGGTTGACAAGTATGTCTCAACCGCATGACACATCACATGGCAGTCAAATATATAGGAATACTTTGACATATCAGTCTTGGTTTTAATGTGACTGTGTTTACATAGTTCGTGTGGGCCTACATACTTGTGCCATGCTGTGTGGCATATGTGCAACACAATCCGACAAGTCATACATGTCGAGACCACGAAATACAAAGGGATGGGAAAACATACCTAGGACGAACTATCAAAGAAGATGGGGGTGTTGAGGTCACATGGATAAAAAAGGCAACACAACCGGGCTCCAGAAGGGGTGCAGAGGAGGACTTGTGTGAAGCAAAGATGACTAGAATCAACACAAGTTCGAACAGGAAAAACAATATCCGTAAGAAGAAAGAGAGTTTTAATCAACTGGAACGTGTTAGGAAAAGTTTATACTGGTAAAATGCAAAAGTACTACATAAAACATTAAACAAATACCACAGCGCATGCAAAAAGAGAAGCATGTAACACTTTGGAAAAAGAGCAGTATGAACAACAACCAACGATAATATAAACAACGGACATCAAGGTTTAATAGATCTGGAAAAATTCATGTCTTCAACTTTACAGTTCTGTAGCAATGCTTTCAGATGAAAGGGATCCCCATAGGTGGTAGTCTTGTTTTTGCAGGTGACCTTAAACAAGCAGGGATGAAAGAGGTCAAAACGAGCACTGATAGAACAGAGATCCGGTCTCTTAGAGAGAAATTCTTTGTGTCCGTCAGAAGTGTTTTTGGCATAACCCTGTGAAAAGTAGACATTATTACTGGACCAGCAGATTTTCTTCAGTGCTCCAACCACTGAAAAGAACTTTCAGTGTGTCTGTTTACTTAAGGAAGTATAGGATAACAACCTTTTGTCTCTTGGAAGTAGAAGCAGAAGTATGCACATGACCATTTCTATGGGCTCGCTGTATGTTGAGAGAGGGAGTTCTGGTAAACACAGTATTTAAAAAGAAGATCTTTAAAGAACACAATGGAATCAGAGCCATCAGAACTCTCTGGTAATACATACATTTGTAGGTTTCTGTTTTCCAAATCTTGCTTTGGAGCAGGAAGACTTGAGATTGAAGATGAATGACGGTAAGAGTAGTAGAGGTAAAGCCGGATATATGTTGTTCATCCATCACAAGTCGTACCTCCATCCATGACCACTGATCATCAAGATCTTGGAGTTTCACATTAGTTTCTTCCATGTGAGGATGTAAAGCCCTAAATTCCTCCAAAAGAAGTATCATTGATGTTAAAGGTGAAGGTTTGTAAGGTGAGGGAAGATCTTTCTTAATTCATTTAATGGACATTTTACCATCTGTGGAAGGCAGAATATTAGGAGTTGAATTGGCAGCTGAGGAGGAATGTGAGCCAGAGTTTGTAAGAGAATTAAAGTCCTTCATCTTCGCACTTGGTAAATAGTGAGGAGAGCATGAGGTAAAACTTGGCGAGGAACCAGAGGAGTGCTTAGAAATTGATTTTAAACATGTAACTCCTCCCATAAAATTGTGGAAATAAGTCAATTAGAAACAAGCCTTGGCTACAAAGCAAAAAAGACAATCCCACCTTAAAGTAAGGAAAAAGGGGAATGCTGAAGTGTACATGGTGATGAGTAATCCACAATAAAACATCAGGACAAAAAGGCAGAAATATACAGGTTTATGTGCTTCCCACTTGACCAATCATTAATTCAAATAGACTACAACTAGATCTAATGGGCTATCCATCAATGATACAGTATGCAAAGAACAGTCTTACAAAAAATATGTACTTTTCATTTTTTATAAACATTTATTATTTTATTTCTTTGATCTCCTTTTTCATTTTTTTAATAACATTTCTTTTATAGTGGAACCATAATTTTATTCTTTTGATGTCTGTATATACAATAATTCAAAAAGGCATTGTTATACATGTGTTAGGTCTACTAATCTAAAATAGTAAATGCAATAAATATGTGCTAAACAAACAATTAAAAAATGTCCGCACACCAAAAACATATTCGCAGAAACCTCACATATAGTCAAAACATACCAACCAAACTCATGCTCCCATCACAATACATTCATCATTAATCGAGGCAGAGGTTGTTGACGTTAAGACTCACATGGATGCCCTGTATTACAGAAATAAGCGAGCCAGAAGCTGTGTGTGCCATGTTCAGAATGTCAGTGATTTCAAGTGCGCACCGCCTCTGCAACTGAGAAAATGGCGGGTGCTGTGAGGGAAATGGGTGCATCACGTCTGAAAAGAAAAAAGAAAAAAACATGCTGTGTCTGCCTCACATTATAGAAAACAGCATGCCTGTTAGTATATTGGCGAGTGGCAATGAGGAGAACCGCCACCCCTTCATGAAGTCCTCTGCCTACCTCTGGAGGATTACAAGGCGGCCGCCAACTTCCTTGGGCGTCAGGACACCAATGTGCCTTGAAGGTATTAAAAAGGAAGGATGAAGCCAGACTAAAGGTTTATTTTGCCTGGCTGAAATGGCGGTTTAGAACTTCACTACAGGCTGCAGTGGTAGGCCTGAAACATGTTTTAAAGACACTTTAAGTGGGTGGCCCTAAGAACACGTTGTACTATATACTAGGGACTTACAAGTAAATTAAATCTACAAATCAGATACGTGTACAATGTTTTAAGGAAATAGCACAAGTACTTTAACAATGATTAGCTGTGGTAAACTGCAGAGCGCCCTAATGCCAACAAAAATAGTATAAAACTGGGAGTAACCCTACAAGAAAGTCCAGGTCCAAATGCACTTTTAGAAGTCTGATGCAAACAGAGTGGTTAAAGCTTTGCTTTGCCTAATAAGGCAGCTGGTAGACATGTTGTCATTCCCATCACCAAAACAAAAAGGTATGTCTTGCCTGCATCTGAGTCAATTGCTGCTGTTATGATGGGGCAAAGGTTGCCACCTTTATGGTTTGCAGCTTATTGTCATATGGAGGTAGTGGGAGATTCAAAGGGGGGAGTGGGCTGCCTTAGTCTACAGTGGCACCATGAGATTCCAAGGGTAGCTCCTTACAGCAATGCGTTTCATAGCCACCTAACTACCTGCACCATATTATTCCATTCCCAAGAGTTATGGTTCCTCTTATGACCCCATTCCCATTCTTCCATTAAGCAGTGTGAGCACCTGTAATTCATGTCATTTAAATGACCCACAAATTAATGGTGGGGAGTTGTGGTGGCCTGCTTCGGCCAAGGAATAGCTATGCTGCATGTTAGGCAAACATCAATAACTGCACTCTCACACCAGTCGTGGCAGTATCGTAGATGAACCTCGAGTGGTTCACTCCCATTTATTAACTCCCCTCTGGCCATGCCTGGCCAGAAGATTATAGGCCTGTACATCCGGTGGGAGACAGCAGCAGCAGTTCAGCTTACCTGCTACATCCCTTCCCAACTTGGTCTTAAAATAGGTTTATGGTGTTCAACATGCAAAGTCTTTGAGCCGCTGGCTCGGTTGGGGATTCAACCTGAGATTATAGAGATGAGGCTGGCCTCGAAGGGCGGCTCACTCTGAGAGGGTGTACTCGGCGGAGTGCCCAGACGAGGGACCAGTGTGTCTGTTGGGCTTCAACCATTGATGCCCCTCTCAACGGTGTTGCCGTCCTCACTATCTGGCCAGCTAGTGTTGTCTTCATCAGCACTCAGGCTTGGGGATGATGGGGATGGTATAATCTCTTTAAACCAGGGGATGTTCCTTGATATTTCTTCCAGTCCCCTCCTGGACGTCACCATGGTGCCATCGTTCATTGAAACTGTCCATATCCCGAGCTCATAAGGAGTCCTGAATTTCCACCCTGGGTGGCGGTCCTTGAGGATAACGGCATCTCCGGAACGAAGTGCTCTTGGTCGGGTCCGGCACCGTACGCTGGCTTGTGTATTGCGCCACTCGTGACGTGCTTGGGTCTTCTGGATGTCATGGGATGGTGGGGATCAAGTCTCTCCATGGTCTGTTGAAAATTAGGGCCCACAGGGTTTGTTGGATTGTGTGGTGGGGGGTGCACCAGTACTGACAGGTGGAGATGTTGTTCAGGATTGGCATGTTCGACTGTGGCAATGCGTAATGTCTTGTTTAGCTTGCACATTAACCTTTCTACGTCTCCATTGGCTTACGGCCACTGTGGGGTGATACAGTGGTGGTGGATTCTTCGCTGCTTGAGAAACTCAGCTAATTCTGTCCCATGGAATGGGGGCCCAATATCGCTCCGGATTTCTGTAGGGAGGCCAAAAGTCACCAACACCTTTTCCAGAACGGGGGCCACGTGGACGAGCGAGGGAGAGGTGATCACTTCTACTACTGGATACTTGGAGTGTGCATCCACGAGAACCCGAGTGGTCCTTCTACCGGGGAAACTCCCGAATTCCATGTCAGTTTAGACCAGAGCTCGGTACATCGTCCTTTGATGATCAACGGAGCCGGACGTTCCGGTGCACTTGTCATCTGGCATGCTAGGCATCTCCGCACTAGGTCTTCTGCCATCACTTCCAGCTCCAGGAAACACACTTTCTCTCTTATCCTTGACTTCATTGTTGTTGCACCTTGATGTCCTCCATGCACCAATTGTGAAACCTGCTGTCTGAGGGCCTTCTGGGCCACAATTAAGCCTGGGTGGAGTGCAAAAAAAACTCTGCTGCACACCGATTTTTCAGTGTTTTCGGAGTTCACCACTCATACTTAATCACAATGCAAGATTCCATCTTGGGTAGCACTAAGCTCATCTTGCACTCTCCTAATTTTCGTCACGGCTTCTTTGTCTTCCGGTGCTAGTTGTTGGCATCCAAGAGGAAGTCCCTTAATGTCCCACTCTGCACAGCACTGCGCACTCATGCGAGGACTGGTTCTGACTCTGCCACTTCTCTGATGTCTGCTAGAGTTAGTTCTCTGGATCATGCTGTGCTTGAGGTCATTTGAATATATTGTTCTGCCTCCGCTGTATTCTCTTGTCCCTCTGGTACTGTGGGGTGATGAGACAGGAAGTCTGCAGGGTTCTTTGATCCCGGCCGGTAGACCACCTCCATCTGATATTGTTGCAGCTGGGAGGCCCACCTCTAGATTCGCGGAGGCTGGTGAGGTGCTGAACCATTGAAGAGTAGGACCAGGGGCTGGTGATGGAAATGCCTACATACCCACTTGAAGGACAGGGAATCCAGCTCAATTTGGGCATACTGCGCTTCCGTCGGTGTCAGCGCCTTGCTTGCAAACGCTAGGGCTGCCCATTGCCCAGGCTCCTGTTCTTGGGCAAGTATCGCCCCAAGCCCTATGGGGCTGGCGTCCACTAATAGTTTGGTGTGTTCATTAGGGTTAAAGCACATGAGCATGACTTTGTCAAGCAGGGCATCCTAAATCTTCTGAACCAATGCTTCCTCTCAGTGGCCCCATATCCACCTTGCATCCATTTTTGGGCGAGCCCTGAGTGGTTCTGCCAAGGTTGCGAATTCAGGGATGAACCTCCGCAGTAGGTGGCCATGCTGAGGCGACTCCTCACTTCTGAGGGTGTGCTGGGTGCGGGCGCTCAGTTTATCATTTGTAACTTGAGGGGATCTACTTAAAGTTCTCCTTGGAGAAGACGTTCTCGTTAGAATTCAAGTGATGGTTGGAAGAATAAACATTTGTCGTGATGCAGTGTTCACTGAGGCATCTCTGTGTGTCCTTCAGGTGCTTGCTATGCTCTAAGGTGGTAGAGGAGTGGATGAGTATGTAATCGCTGACATTTAGGACATTGGGGAGGCCAGACAATGACTTGCATATGGTGTTCTGGATGACCTCGGCGGCTGACGAGATCCTGAAGTTCAGGCGTTCGTACCGGCGTAACCCCAGGTGGGTGCTGAGGGTGGTGATGTATAGACATTCCTCTGCCAGGGGCAGTTGGTGGTACCTGGCATTGAAGTCCAGCTTAGGAAACCACCAGGACCCGTTGATATCAACAATGATATCGTCCATGGTGGGCGTGATGAGTCGCTCTCTTTTGATGGTGTGGTTAGGAAGCCTCATGACAATACACAGCCGTATCTTCCCTGGTTGTTTGGGTTTCTCAGCAATCACCATCGGGAAACCCAAGGGGTCAGGCCTCACACCTTTTCGATGACTCCTTGTTGTTCTCAGTTTTCAAGATCTTTCTCCACTAGTGATCTGAGCTGGAATGGGATGCGGCGATTTTGTAGCACCACCGGTGCGATCAATGGGTTGATGTGCAGCTTTATCGAGTTGCATTTGAGGTGGCCTAAACCCTGAAATAGCTCTGGGAATTGATCCAGCAGGTCATCAACCTGGTGTGTACAGACACTCCAGGCAAAGGATACTAGACCCAAGTCTTTCACTTGTTGCTGCCGATAAAGGTGTCCACCACTTAGTCGATGACATGGATCTTCGTTATGACTTCTTGCCCATTAGACCGTACGGACACAGGCATATGCCCTTTGAGGGGTAGCAGGGAGTGGCTCCCGTAGGTGAAGATCCTGGTTCCGACGGTGTTAAGGGCAGCTTGGGTCGATGATGGTTGTACTGCTTGATACTCATTATGACAGATGCCCCCGTATCAATAATGGCTTTGACTTCTGATCTGGCTATGCTGGCGACACATGTTGGCTGCGCTCTTTGGCGGTGCGTGAAGAAAATGAGAACTATCTCTTTCTCTTCTTTGAGGGGGAAGTCTTCGAGACATCTATTCAATTTACCTGCCTCCCCGGGGCCATCCTGGTGTGCCATGTTCGTGAGGGATAGCTGGTGAACTGCCTTTGATAGTGGCCTCTAGTCTCTAGTGTCTTTTCCTCTGAACTTTTTCTGGCAGACCACAACAAAATGGTTGAGAATTCCGCAGTTGGCACAGGCCCCTGCACTGGGCACTCACTGATAGTGGTGTTCTTCATGGCCGCAGTACTCACACTTTGATTTGCTTGTTGGGACTTTCAAGTTTTCTTTTCGTGTCACCTTTGTTTCTTTGCTCGGATAGCATCAGCACGCTTGGTCTTGATGTTTGCTGGTTTTGCCTGATCCCTTATGAGGGTTTGGTCCATTTTGCTGGCTCGTGCAGCTGACAGATTGTGCGTTCACGCCAAGATCAAGATGTCCTCCAGGCTGATGTTGGGTTGGCGCAGGATTAGGACTGTGAGCACCTTGTCTTGACATCCTTTAATGACCTGCACCCTGATCTCCTTGAGCTGGTCTTCTGCTGTGCAGGTCCTGGCTAGTTTGAGTAACCTAGCATAGAAGGTGTTGATTGACTCTCCTTCACATTGTTGGGCTTGGCGCAGCTTGAACTTCTCAAAGTCTGGGTTGAGTTGTGGGTCAACATAGGCATTGAATGCTCTAACTGCTGCATCATAGTCTTTGGCGAAACCTGTGTTTCAATAATTTATATATTTCTTCTCCGGCATAGTGGAGGAACAGCGACCTCCTGACAGCTCCGTCAGTCTCTTTGGTGGCGACCAAGTAATTTTTGAGCTGCTCACTCCAGATTTTCAATCAAGGGGACACTGTTATCGAGTCCGCTAGTTCGATGATTGGCGGCAGCACCCCAGTGAGGGCATGTTGCACTGGGGCTATCTGCTGGGGCGGGGCTCAAGCTTCATCCGACATGATGAGTCACCTTTCGGGGTGTCACCTTGATTTATTTGATTTCGTTGCCTTCTTGTGTTACTTTCCCCTTCTTATTCCTTTCCTTCCTCCTCTTCTTGGGGTTGAACCCGCTTGTGGGTCATTGTAGGGGCTTGCTGGGGTCGTGCTCTGACCTAACCCTTGTCTTCTGGGGTCCCATTCCTCTGGGTTCTGTTATGTTCCTTTGCTCTTTTACTTGTCTTTATCGTTTTGTTTCTCTTCTTCTTGTCCTTACTTATGTAGTGTAAATTCTGAATATACCATTTTTTTCCTTCATATCTTTATTGAATTTTTTTCTGTGTTTTCCGCTCTTTGTGGTGCTCTATTTCAGGCTCCCCCCGTGGGTTCAGGCCTTGTTTAGTGCAGGTCGTGTGCCTCTAGAGCCATCTCTGAGCAGGTGCTGCTGGCAAGGGGCTGTTGGGTGAACACGCTGCGTTGCGCTGGGCAGGGTGGCGCTCGCCTGCTGCTCACTCACATGGAGCCGCTCTCACTGAGGCACCTTCCCTCCTCAGCTGAGTCCTGTCAGGTGAGGGGCGTTTGTGGCAGCAGCATTGTTGCAGCTAAAGGCCGGGCTCCAATTTTCGTGGGCGGCGAGCATTGCACTATTTCTTGATGAGGATGCACTGGGCACCAGCCACCCTCGTCGCCAGTGTTGGCGGTCTGTATGGGTTTAGGGATAGCCATGCTGCTTGTTAGGCTTACTCCAATAACTACACTCTTACATCAGACGTGGCAGAATGAGATGAACCTCGAGCGGGTCACTCCCATTTATTAACCCCCCTCTGGCCAGAGGATGACGTGGCAGCACAACTGGTGGGAGACAGCAGCAGCAGGACCGCTGACCTGCTACAGAAGGGACCCAGTCTATTGTCAACCCTATAAGAAGTCACTTTTACATGACCATCAGCCTTGGATCTTTCTGAATCCCTCTTTTTATGCACAAAGGCTCCCGAGGCCCTGGGGCACTTTCCCTTCTCTTGTAAACACTCTCCGAGGTGAAAAACTGCTTCAGCGCCTTGTCAGGAGTAGGAAGTGCTACATAAATGCAATACAGGTAATATTAGCAAAAAAAATGTTTGTTTAATTATATCATGACAGTGAGAGTGAGAGCGAAGTATAAAATGACTAAACGAAGGATAGAGTGTTATTTTGCTGATGACGCCTTGTGAGCGGTTAAAGAACTGTGATTTAATGTTCCTAAATCATGACTACATTGTGAACCTACAACTTTAAATGTAGTTGCGTGGTGTGCCACTAACCCTACCACCTACACACACACATACTCACACCCATTACCACAGTAACTAACAGAACATTTATTATAGCCTGTTGATTTACCCACAGGGTGCAATTTACAGGAGAATTGAGGACAAACATTCTGTCAGGTACCACTGACATGGATCAAGTTGGCATGCTAAACTTACCTATAGCTTAACCTGGCTGCTAGTATCCCTTTCTATGTGACCACCAGCTGTTTCTGTGTAGAATAGCTACTAAGTAGCAAATTCCAAAACTCAACAAACTACAGTTGTGTATTAAATCATCAATATGCTTCTCATGTGTATGGTTTGCCACGAATTTTGCATTTATCTTTCAGGGAGTCATTCTAGAATCTACTCTACGGCCCAAACCATCTTAAAGTGTTCACAGACAGGAGTTAACAGTCGGGTAGGATGAGGGGGAGCCAACATTGCATGTTACCTCGTATTCGTCCGGAGAAAGGCAATGGTTTTATTTTACAACGTTTACTTGGAATTCGAGTTTAGTATTAGCAATCTAACCTTGATAAGTAGAGTGGTAGTTGTCTCCATTACTGGTAGAAAGTGAAGTACTACTTGAGAACATTAAAAAAAATCACATTAAACAGTTGCAGTTTAAGCAGCGTTGATTTAATGTCATGTCTTAGCACCCTGGCTCGTGTCTGGTACTAACAATGTAAGAAATGAATGGAAGCGTTACTGTTAATTTCCGCCCCAAAGGATAAAACGCTTTACAATGTATTCCCTCAACTTTCCTATTAAGAATTAGTCACAATAAACTTGCAAATCACAACAAATACATTTTAAAATATTCAGAGTCAGGTCGTGTGTTAAAGGAAGAAGGTGGCAGTGCTGGAGAATGTAGATCAAAGATGAAGAAAGTGAAAGTTTGGAATAAAAGACAGTCACAGCATGAACTCATGAGAATAATGAATGTGGACACTGGGCAGAATGCTGCTTTGGTGCTGGGTGGTAAAGAGACAGGAAGGAGGGGGTTGTAGTAATGTATTTAATGTTTTTTTCTACATAGTTCCAAGCTCTGCTGCTTTTGTCCATCTTAGATTGTGTTGAATCTAATGGCTACATAGGTGCAAACGGGTGAGTTTAGTCATAGGGTCACTGCGAGCACTTTTTCTGGGCACTATCCCTGAAGGGCACTAAGGTT
The DNA here is from genome assembly GCF_964261635.1 of Lissotriton helveticus. NCBI lineage: Eukaryota > Metazoa > Chordata > Amphibia > Caudata > Salamandridae > Lissotriton > Lissotriton helveticus. The sequence continues at coordinate 689,150,514 of NC_136057.1, forward strand.
TACCACTGGGAACCAACAGCCTATCAGACAATTGCTGGGTGGAGCAGCTATTCCTCTTAACTAATGGATATCAGGGATTGGAGATATGTTACATAATGATATTGTTGTATGTTCACTGTTTTGCATTAATGCCGATCATTTGCCAACAACTCTTCTGTTTTGACAGTAGTATAGACTTTGTGTTGCCTAATATGATACTCTGGTGTGCCTTTCATATATGTATTCTAATATGGTATTGTAATTGCTATTGTTTTTTTATAGCGCTTACTACCCAAGAAGAGGCTTCTCCAGAACCCAGAACCCAAAGGATTAGTAGTGGATTAGTATAGGGAAATATGTGTTGTTGAGCAGTGGACATGTCATATAGCGCTTACTACCCAAGAAGAGGCTTTGAAGCACTTTACGGCAAGTAGAACGCTACTCCAGAACCCAAAGGATTAGTAGTGGATTAGTATAGGGAAATATGTGTTGTTGAGCAGTGGACATGTCAGCCAATTAGTTTGATTAAACAGGTTAAAGGTGGGACTGAGGAGGTAGTGAGAGTCTAGATAGTGTTATTTGGGAGATCATATTAGTAAGATGAGGTTTGGGATGAGTCAAAGGAGGGATAGAAGAGGGATTGAAAGGGAAGAGTCTAGAAAGGGTTATTAGAGAGGTCATTGTAGTAAAATTAGGTTTGGTATGAGTAATTGGAGGGATACAGCCAACTCGCCTCCTTCATTGACGAGAACAAACTTCTCAACTCCTCCCAATCAGGCTTCAGGAAGAACCACAGCACCGAAACCGCCCTCATCGCCATGACAGACGACATCTGCTCCCTCCTACACAGAGGAGAGACTGTAGCCCTCATCCTCCTGGACCTCTCAGCAGCCTTCAACACAGTCTCACACCGCACCCTAGCCTGCAGACTCCACAATGCAGGAATCCGGAACAAATCCCTTGACTGGATCCACTCTTTCTTCTCCGGCAGAACACAGCGGGTCAGACTCCCCCCTTTCCTCTTGGAACCTGCACAGACCACCTGCGGAGTCCCCCAAGGATCCTCCATCAGCCCCACTCTGTTCAACATCTACATGACCCCACTTGCATCCATCGCCAGATTACATGGACTCAACATCGTATCGTACACAGACAACACTCAACTCGTCCTCTCTCTAACCAACAAGCCCAACATCTCGAAACACAACTTTCAAGAAGGAATGGAACCGATTGCCAGATGGTTGAAGAACACCCACCTACAACTGAACAAAGACAAAACATAAGTACTCATCATAGGACCACATCCCGAATCCTGGAACGACTCCTGGTGGCCCCCGCCCTCAGAAACCTACCACGGACCACGCACAGAACCTTGGAATCATCCTGAACTCTGAACTCAAAATGGACCGCCAGATCAATACTGTCACCTCTTACTGTTTCCACACCCTCGGTCTCCTATGAAAGAATTTTAACTGGATCACCCTTGAACACAGGAAAACAGCCACCCACCCCTCATTAGCAGCAGAGTGGACAACTACAATGCACTCTATGCTGGAATCAACAGGAACTCACCAGCAAACTCCAGAACATCCAGAATGCCACCGCCAGACTAGTCCTTAACCTACCGCGCCACTGCCACATCACCCAACACCTGCGGGCGAAACACTGGCTTCCCGTCAAAAAGAGAATCACCTTCAAGCTTCTCACCCACACTCACAGAGCCCTCCACAACACCTGCCCCACCTACATCAATCACCACCTCTCGTTCCACGCACCCCAAAGATCCCTCCCCTCTGCCCAGCTCTCCCTCGTGACGGTGCACACATCAAGAAGACCAGAACAGTAGGCCGCTCCTTCTCCTTCCTCGCAGCCGAGGCATTGAACGCCCTCCCTCTCCACCTCTGCCAGACACCAACATTATCCAAGTTCCTGAGAAGCCTCAAGACCTGGCTGTTCGGCGAATCACCATGAGCTTCTGACTACCGCATGAACCCTGGTGAGCCCATTTAGTCTTTAAGGCCTTTTGACCCTCCATGAGTGCCAAGGACCTGGGTGCACCCTACCCCAGCAACCCTGGGTGAGTAGTTGGACTTAATAAACCCTTGAATGATACAGGAGGCAACAGTCTAGAAAGGGTTATATGGGAGACAAGTAGTGGACAGTTTAGGGGTGAGACAAGGAGGGATAGAGGAGGTTAGAGTCAAGAAATGACCTTGGGGAGATCATAGTAGTAGAATAAGGCTTGGTATGAGTCAGAGAGTGGAGGTAGAGGTTATTTTGAGAGAGGTATAGGATGAGACAGAGTAGTGCGTTGGAGGTAGTTGAAATTAGTCTTTCGTTCTTTCTTACGTTCTTTCTTTCTTTCTTTCTTCCTTCCTTTCTTTCTCTCTTTCCTTCTCTCTTTCTCCCTTTTTCTTTTTTTCTTTCTTTCTTTCCTACTTTCTTCCTTTCATTCTTTCTTTCGAGTAAAGTAATACAATATATAGATACATAATTACACAGAAAGGGTAAACATGTACAAAGGAAAATAATAAAAAGATATACAATTACATTGCATAAAGTTCTATACATGCAAGTATGGATATATAGAAATGTTGCCAGTAGGTAGTTATAGTTAGGATGCAGTTTCCACTGGAAGAGCTTTTTTTGTTTTGCCAATACTTTTGCGTTGTTTGACGAATCCTTGTGAAATTTTAAAAAACTAGATAGACACCCTATTCAGATGCTGTCTTAAAAGTTTCGGGGTGATCATCCATCAAATGGGGTCTGAGGAAAAAGGAGGGTCCCAAAACATGTTTCCCCCAATGTTAATTTCCAAAGTAAACTTTAGACACGGCTACAGCTCGAACTGCTGAACGGAATTACACCAAATTTGGCAGGAAGGTAGCTATTTGTCCAGAAAGCGACTTTTCAGGAAACTGGTCTAAATCCATTCTGTATTTGGGAAGTAATTTAAAGACATTTCCAATTCTATATATAGGGATGCAGAGGATCCGCAACCACTTGCTGAGATTTTATTGGTTGCCAACACTTCAAGCCAGGAACTGTTGGCAGCCATCTTGTGACCGAGTCACTGAAAAAATGATAAAAAAAGAGAAGGGGGCAGGGTAGAAACTCCCTGACCCCCTAGGTCTCTTGCGGGGGTCCCACCAGGACCCTGCAAAGCGAAAAATGATTTTTTTTAATTGAAATTTTCGGCGGGATCCGCAAAAGCCTCCAAAAATGTTTAAAAGAATGAAGCTCAGGCTTCATTAGTTATTGGACCCTAGGTGGGTCAGGTCCCAGGAGATTTCTGATTATAAGGGAGGGGGGCTCACGGGCCCCCTCATGGGGCTGGTTATTGCCCCAGTACCACCACCTTATTTCTTAATAAACTTGGGCCTCTCAGAGCCCCCAGACCTCAGGGACCACCCACTTACCAGGGCCACATGCAGGAGGGTGACAATCCATCCTTTCTCTCTGCCTTTCTCTGGCATTTCTAGCTACGTTCTTTAAACAGGATGGAAACCTTGGCACGCAGAGGATGCACGCAGCTGGTGCGCCAAAGGCGCGCTAAAGGCAAGCCCATCTGCACCCATCTGTGCTCAGATCACGCTCAGCACCAGCCCTGCTGCCGGTTCTGAGCCAGACATCTCCCTCATGAAGCCTAAACCTCAGAGAAATGTTAATGAACTTGAAAGTGTCAGCTAAGACCTGCCCTGGTCCATGATTTGACCCCTACTCAGCTCAGGGCATATCGCATTGCTCATTCTGTGGCCTTACTTCCCAGCACCTCTCATTGCTTAATAATATATCCATCATCCCCACTGCTCCTCCTAATGGAAAAGCAAGACTTGTAATATCATAAGTAATCATTAATACAAGGCCGCTAGTTAAGAATGCTATTGTATTCCGTGAGCTTTTAGAATCCGATAAAATCAAAATTGCCTTCATAACGGAAATATGGACAGATGCTTCCTCTGACCCTGATTCACTTCTAGCCAGACCAGCAGGTTTTAAAATTCATAGAGTTGACAGAGTAGGAAGAAAAGGCTGCGGAATAGGTCCTATTCTCAAATCAAGCTTTAAATCTTGTGTCGATGTGAATCTGGACAATGGGGTTTGTGAAGCTCGGGACTTTAAAGATGAATTAGATGGTCCATACTCCTTCAATGGCATCCTACTTTATCGTCCACCTAGGCCAAGGACCTTGTTTATTGACAACTTAGGACACCTATTAGCTCGCAAAGCCGAATATTCCAATTTCTCAGTGTTAGGCGACTTTAACTTCCACTTGGAAAATGCCATCGACCCTGGCACTGAAGTGCTTACTAGGGGTGGGCGGAATTTGCTAAATTCACTTTCGCAAACTATTGCGAAAATGTTAAAAATCTCCGTGAACACACGGAAATTTCACGAAGAATTTTTTTCCCCGCCTGTTTGCGATATTTTCTGCGTGATCGCGTTGAAAAAATCTCGCCAACTTACCCATGCCGTCGCCTATGGGCGTGGCCATCTTGTTTTCACTTGTCCCGCCCGCTCGCAATGCTTATTTCCTGTTCCCAGTCTCGCAATGCATGCTCGCGCCCGTTCGCGATACGTATTTTTTGTCCGGGAACGCTTTTACATGTTCGCGACGCTTTTTGCGTGCTTGGGGAGAAAATATCGCGGAAACTTGCCCACCCGGTCGCAATGGGCGCGGCCATCTTGTTTTTCACTCTCTTGCATGGTTCTGGGGCCTGCTTTTCAATCCTCCCTCTATCCTTTCAATCCTTTGTTTCTAGACACTTTTTTAAAAAATCTATTTTATTTATTATCTCTCTGACTATTTTCCTGCTTCTATATTTTTAGTTTTGGTCTACTTTTTGTGTGTTTTTTAACTACCTTTTCACTCTTTTTCTATTACCTGCTTTTTCCATTTCTTTTACTTACTTTTTAAATTTTTACCTTTTCTTTTCCGCCCCCGCCAACCCCAGAACCATGGCAAAGGGCCACAGCCACAGGGCTCATAGCAGCCAGAGCCGCGACCGCCTTCCTTGCGGAAGGCGGCGCCCACAAGGGTTGCAGGCACAGGCCTTATTTTGGGAGGTGGAGTTGGCTGCACTAGTTTTCTTTGTGCAGCGCCACCTCCCCTTAACCCTGGCAGCAGGTGGCAGGCCGGGGTCCGGGTATGGGCTCCGGGAGCGTCGGCAGCGGTGGGTGAAGGTGCGCCGGGCGATGTTCCACTGTTCTGGTGTCCGGCGCACCCAGATCCAACTGGTCCGATATCCTGGACCAGGAGCAGGACCTGCTGGACCGGCTAGGAGTGGAGGTCCCCGGTCTTGGTGAGTAACTAATTATTACTACTTTGTGTCTGTTCTTCTGTTCTGTGTTATATATTGCAAATATCTTTTTTTTTCCAACCAGCTAGAATGCTGCTGCTTACATTACAGGTAAATTACATTTAAAAGTCTTCTGTGATTGTTATGATGACGCAGGTGCTCTTCTGCGCTACTATTCTTACTTGTTTGCAACTTTGTGTTTGCACTCACTTAGCGTGATTATGTAAGAGTTTATTTTAGAGAAATTAAGTTACGTAATGCTATAGTGACTCTAGTCCTTACTTTGTCCTCTCACTAAGAGATAGGGGCGGATTGATACTTAGGTTTAGTTACTTTGTATGAGTTTGTAATTTTTTTGTGGTATGCGGTGCCCCCTTTGTTATGTCACATGCTGCTAGTACCCCAGTCTTTAGTAGAACCATTTCTAGTTTGTGCAATGAGTGGTAATAGGCTTAGAACTAGCAGAACATCATTCAGCATCAATCAATCAACCAACAATTTAGTGTATACAAAAATGTAGTCATGTGTCCTCTATTTGGCCATATGCATTGTTGAGGACTAAAAGAAGTGGAAATGCATACTTAGTGTACAATTGGCAAACCTGGAATAGGTGGGCTAGGTCATGTGGTATGTCGTACTTAGGCTTAGTTAGTATTCTAAAATCAGAATGGAAGACTGAATTAGTGTTGATAAATATTAAGTAGTCGATCCATGAATCCCCGATACTACTTGTTGACCAGATGAGATCAGTCAATTTAGTTATTGCAATTGTTGTTTACATGACTGTTTTTTTGACCGTTCTTTGAAAATATTTTAATTGTTTCACACCAATCATCAATGTTTGTCTCTTTCTGATATCTTTACTGTTCAGCACCTAAGGCAGGCAGACAGGGTCGTAGTCAGCGAAAAAAACACCAGCAACAGGATGACACGAACGAGGGCTCTTCTGCTGGCCCTAGTAAGTCTTCTTGTTTTTAATATTAATAGTTCTTATTCCATAACTTTTACTGCACCATATTTTTCCCGAACTATTGTTTCCGTTTCCTAATGCTATTTTTTACCAACAATTATCCTTCGATCTGTACTATCTGTTTCAAAATTCTTGTTATCCTGCCTCTGCTATGATGACTCTCTGTACTACTACTATTAGTCTGTCTGTAGTAGCTAAGCTTGCCCAGTGGCCACTCTTTATTTAAAAGTTTTTAAATAAAACTCAGATTCACCAGTAGCTCTAGCCATTGAGTCCAGTACTTTGGGTTGTCCTCTTGTACTACTTCTAGACTTATTGATCTTGAGTCTTTGTTAATCTTGAGGCTTTTCGACAACTCCCACCAACAAATGCCCAACCAGATTTATTACTATTTTGATAGGATAGGACCTACTACTACTGTTGTAGGGATTTTGCACATACAGAACTTTGCACCAGAAAATAGGATGTTATTGATGGGAGGTTGGACCTTCCTCACACCTCAATCAGAAGTTCAGAACCCACCACAATCCCCTGCCAGACTAGTTATAGTAGTGTCTCATCATAACTATTAGTTCTCCGAACCCTCCCCCTAAAATACCCAACAAGTAGACAACCCAGAACATAACACACCCGACCTCTCAGTCGTGGAAGCAATGCATATGCACACCCTTCCTTTAGCTCGCTCACTCGTGTAAGTCCACACCAAATACCACAGAGTCTATGTAACCTCAAAAGTTTTATTTTTATTTTGAGTTGACAAGCTATCTACATTGTTCTATAATGCAGCACCAACAGGAAAATGCATAACATTAAAACAATAAACATTGTTACAATTACAGTTACTTACAACAACTAGAAGTCCATACTAGAAAAAAAGGGAAATCATGATAACTGAACAGTGGTGGAAACACCACCATCCCCTTTTTAGGAATATAGTTTATATAAAATTTGAAATGAAGATCTCTGAGCGATTTCTGGGGACCCCCTCACATTAGAAGAACTTAGTACTGGTAGTTGTTACATCATAAGCTCTGAAAAGCTCTGGTTCGTAGAAGGGAATCTTCCGTCTGTAATGAGAAGAATGGTGCATGTTAGTATATTGCAAGCATTTCTCAGCCGTGCCAAAAAGTGTAGCATTTTTATGGATAAGCAATATGGACTAACATCACAACTTCATGAAAAAGAGGCGTGTTAATGTTTTGGTTGACCTTGTACGCAGAGCTTAGACAGTAGCAGTATGAGGAAATGTGGGCTCAAAGGTGTATCTTATCCAACAAGCTGCGACGTAACATCACGTGTGCAAAAATAAAAGACACAAAGGTAAAATGTTTGCATGGCACTGGCTAACTAAGCAAAGACTAGACTCATTTCACAATCTTGCTACTGACCAATAGGGGGAGGTGTATATGACACCTAAAAAATGTGTAATGTTTTTTCTAGGCGCACTACCAGCCACCAGTGCCGGGGCCAGTGGCGACGTGGCTGAAGAGGAGGAAGCGGCAGTTGTGGATGGAGCTGCAGGGGGTGAGCCAGCACCAGTGGCGGGCAGTGGTAAGTTAGATTCATACTCCTTAACTATTGACATTACACTCACTGCAATGGTGTACTGTATGTATACTGTACTGTTGAGACTTAGGGCCCCATTAGGATGGCTGGCGGATTGCCCCCGCCGTGCCGGCGGTAGTCACGGCTGGCCCGGCAGCGGCAAACCACCTGCCATCCCTGTAGAAAAGACCCCCCGCCATATTACAATGGCTGGGGGGTCCACGGTGGAAGGAAAGGTGTGCGGAGTATGCTTGGGGGACCCGTTGCAGGCACATGGGGGGTGCCTATGGATGGTACCCCCTGCCTTTCAGAGCACAACGTAGCAGGCACTGCGCGGTGCCTATCACGTTGTGCTTTGAAAAGCATAACATGTATTTTTAGCATTGCGGCGGGCGGTGCTTTCAGCACCACCCGCTGCAATGTTAACAATGCGGGATGCGCCCGCCACTGTGGCGGGCGAATCCATTCCTAATTGCCCCCACTGGACCCCCGCCCTTATGGCGGGCGGTCCCTTTTAGCGTGAGGCTGGTGGGCGGACAAAGTCTGCCCGCCATCCTAATGATGCCCTAAGTAAGTAAGAGTTGTTGTGAAGGTTTGAAGAGTCAAGACACCCTTTAATTGGCATTAGTAAAGGCATTAGGGGCGAGAGTATTGAGTAACCAATGGCCTCTTCTATCTGATTTCAACTCCGCTTTGAAAGTGTTATGGGGAAGACTAAAAGTCAGATCAGATCACCTGGTTTTGAACTAAAAAAGGGAAAGACGTGTGGAAGGAAGAAGGACGGGCAAGATTTAATATTTATGACTGACAGAGAGAAGGATACGTGTGATGCAAGCATGCAAATTAAATTGTAAAGGTGGCTGATAGGAATCTGATACATGGTTGGTTAAATGCCTGAAAAAATCCTGCAAATGTTAAAGACCAAGCAAGATAGATACATACCATACCACACATTTTATGTACTGTGCTTTATAGTGCTACCAGGCCACTATGTATACTATAATTAACTTGTCTTGCTGTTTTTCTAGGAGTAGATTTTACAATAGTGTTGTTTTTTCTTTTTGATATACAACTACTCCTTAAAAACCAGATCGAAAGGAGTTGGCCGCCAAGGCACCGCGACAGAAGCTGGAGGCGATACAAGTGGAATATCGACGGCTGGTGGTCCAGCGGTACGGCGTCACCGTCTGGCTGCCGCCCGCCGCCGTCCCCTTTCCATCACTGGTGCCCCCCACTGTGGCTGCAACTGCCGCGCTCTAAAGCGCCACATCACCCTACTAGAGGAGGCAGCGCTCCAAATACAATACCGCCTAACCTAAAAGACCCTGTTTCTTGCCCCTTTTTTATTTATTGTTTTGGTGGGTGGGAATGGGTGTTGGGGTTTTGGACATTTGTTTGGACTTTTATGGACAATTGGACATTAGTTGGGGTTAGGGAGAGGGGTGGGTCAGGTTTTGTGTTTTTTTACATAGTTTATTTTTGTTAGGGTTCTTACTAAATCAATATTTCTAATTTACATACAATGTTGCTAAAATTTTGTGGGTGGGGTTGCTGTTTTACATCACACTGTTTCCTTGCTGGTGCAGGGCTGCCCATAGCCAGTGTTTGATTTAAATATTTGGCTGACTTTGTAAGACATAAAAAGATAGATGCAGCACCCCTCACTGATTGAGTTGTCCTACTAGTACTGTCAGTCTCCCTCTTCTAGTCTACGCATTCTTTAACTGAACTCAAAGGGGTGTGTGAATTGAAAACATGTCCATTATTAATTATGCCTCCCCCAAACTTCTCTTACCTTTGCTTGATGTTTAAGTTAGGCACAGCGATGGCTGCATGGTGATGATGGTTTCCTTTCCTAACATGCCATGGTTGTGGTGGTGGTAGTAGTAGTAGACACTGGCAGGGCAGCAGCATTTGTAAAAAAAGAAAATGAGACAGTCAGTCAGTCGCCTGAGAGAGACTGTTCGAGGAGTAGTAGAATGAAGTACAGTACAGAACTTACCGAGAAACAATAGTATGCAAAAATATTTTACAACAAAACATAACGGTGATGGGGATAGCCTACTAAACAGACTTACAAACTATAGTTGTGTTGACTCACTTGAGTAGGCCAACAGTACACTCGACACAAGCGTAACAGTTAGTCCTATCAATGCCGGCAATTAATGAGGATGCATATGTTCCTTTGGTAAATAAAAATCCCCTCTAAAATATACTGCTCATGGGTGGACAAGCAGAAGAAGATCCTCGCTCTGCCTTAAAATTGAAGTACTGTTGCTTTCGCCACATCCGCCCCAGCAAGTGTGTGATAAATTATTGGTGTACATTTAATTTAGTCACACCTCAATAAGTCAAACAGCCCGGGGGAAGAGGGTTAAGGTTTGTTGAATGGATGGGAAGGGGAAGAGAGGACTAAGAATCTAATCTCCAGTATTCAGGAAGATGTCAACGAGTATACTGAGCCTAAAGATATTCTAAGGGTTTTTAAGAATTTTTACCAAAAACTGTATAATGAGGAGGGGGTGACTCATGAGCAAAGTTTGGATTACGAGGATGGTGGTCCCGGCTTAGATGAACAGTGCAGAGAAGATCTTGAGAGAGACCTGGCTCTGATTGAAATATCTAATGCCCTACGGGAAGGCAAGGCTGCAGGCCCCGACAGAATCCCCTTGGAGGTCTACAAATGTTTAGAAAAGGAGATAGCCCCAATCCTGCTCAATTTGTTCAATGTCATCCTGTGGTCAGGCATAAGACCGGACTCCTGGAAAGAGACTAACTTCATCATATTTCATTAGAAAGGGAAACCCAAGGAGGTGCTAGGGTCTTATCGCCCAATATCGCTAATCAACGCGGACACTAAATTATACTCTAAGGTCTGGGCTAAAAGAATGGGGGGATCATCGGTCATCTCGTCTCCCCGTGGCAGCATGGGTTTGTGCCGGGCAGAGGCACGACAAATCATACCAGACGGGCAATAGCGCTATTTGATGCCCATGATGCCACGGGGGGGGGGAGATGGCCATGATCCTCCTCGATGCGAAGAAAGCATTTGACCGCGTGGTCTGGAATTTTCTCTGGGTCATCCTGGCCGGTAGAGGCTTCGTTAGCAAATTTCTGAGGGCTATTAAAGCTATGTATGTCGATCCGGTGGCTCGGATCCTTGTTATGGGCCAGCGCTCAGATGAAATAGCAATTAAGAGGGGGACGCGACAGGGCTGCCCTTGCTCCCCGATTCTGTTTTCTTTATATATAGATCCCCTTATACAAAAAATCTTGGCCTCCCGCCAGATTAGCCCGGTTGTGTTTAATAGTTTTACCACTAAATTGCTTGCTTATGCCGATGATTTGGCAATAACAACTACGGATCCTCACCAAGCTATGCCTGTCTTGATACAACTTGCCAAGGAATTTGGGTATCGATCTGGTTATCGGCTGAACGAAGGGAAAACCCAGATTATCTGTACTAAAAATATCATTAAGACAGAGCATAGGTTTGTATATTCAGCCGTATATCTTGGGGTCAGGGTGAATGCCTCGGTGGAGAAGATTATCGCAGATAACTACCTACCCCTTATTGATTCAATTGAAACCGACTTGAAAAGAATCGACGTGCTACACCTGTCACTGATTGGTAGGGTAAACGTTCTAAAAATGACTATGTTCCCCAAAATACTCTATTTGTTCAGGGCTATCCCATTGCTACTAGGAGAAAGCCTGATCAGGAAAATCGAAGCCACCTTCGTAAGGTTTGTTTGGCAGTATGGCAAGATCAGGCGTTCGATTAACCATCTGTCATTACCATTGGCTAGAGGAGGCTTGGCTATGCCGAACCTCAGACTCTATCATTGGACCTGCCTCCTAACACAAATGAACATACTGCTCCAATTCGATCCATTACCTTTGGAAGGTCAAATCGAGAATCAGGGCCCCCCTTCTATTTTTGAGTTATTGTTGGGGAGAAAGGCTTTTGGGCTGCTGATGTGCGAAGGGGATCGAAGGTACTATAGGAAAGCCAGGTATAAGATTATTGAAGGGGTTTGGGGGACCTGGAAGGCCGTGAGTAAAATCTTAAATATCCCCAAAATTAATGTCAACACTAATCTTTGGAAATCCAGCCTCTTCCCTCACCTGGGCCTGAGTATGAGCTGCTTGGTTTGGAGGGAGTGCGGGGTAAGGTGCCTGGGTGACATCATGGTAGGTGACGCCATCCTTAGTTTTGAGGAGATACAACAGAAATTTGGTATCCCTCAAAATCACTGGTTTCTATTTAGGCAAATTGTTCAAACACTACTAGCTTATAGACCAAGGATTATATTACCTCCAGGTAATCAAATGGTCGATTATTTAATTAGGGGGGTAAAAAGATAAGTACAGCCTACAATTATTTGCTGCGTGGCCTCCGAGATGATTTGGAGAAAACTGAAGCCACATTGGAGCAGAAGTTGGGGGACCCTGATGTTGATTTAGATTTGGCTCTACTCCTAAATAAGAGAGTATTTCGGTCTTCAAATCTGAGGGCCCAACATTATAAGACTCTGTTTAATCTCTATTACACTCCCGCAAAATTGTATGGATGGGGGGTAAGAGAAGATGATAGATGTCCTAATTGTAACACTGGTCCTGCAGACCTATTGCATATGTTCTATCACTGTCCCAACCTCGTCTTAATTCGTAGGGAGATAACTCTGTTTTTGGGGGGCTGCTAGGTCTTAACATCGATCTATCCCCTACCCTGGTCCTAATAGGGACGGATGACAAACTTAAGGTTGGGAGGGACGCCCAAGCTCTTGTTTTTATTTCAGTTGCGGTATTACGAATCCTTATTTCTGCAGGGTGGAAGGATACCACCGCCCGACCTTTCAGATGTGGCTCGCCAGGTTACTGGGCATACATAACATAGAGTCATGCTTATATGAATTTAAGGGTAAGAAATCTCAAGAACTGGGCAAGAATATTTAGGCACCCCTGAAGAAATGGAGGGAGTCAAAATATTAAATATTACATTTTATGATGTATATTTATTTATTTAGGAGTATAGTTTTTTTACATTATTGATCAACACCAACTAATGTATTGCATATTAAGAATTTTGTATTTTTGCATCGGGATCAATGAATTGTATATGTATTTGCTTATTACTGAAATACACCTTATGTCTCAATAAATATATATTTTTTAAAAAGGATGGGAAGGGGGGTTTGGGGAAAGGTTTGAAAATGAAAAACTGTACGCATGGACAAACAACAAACCACAATTTCTGTAGACTACCCTATCCATATCAATATGTTAAGGGAGAAAAAGGAAATGCATGCATGATGATGATTGATAAGGAGAACCGGATTGTTCTGTTGTTCCGGGCTTAGTTTTACAGATAGCAAATCAAAATTCTAAAAATTGGTAGGAATGAATCATAAACAGAGAGAAACCTAATGATAATAATAACAACAAGAAGAACACACTGTTGTAAAGATTGTAGACAAAAAAAGAATCAAATTATTTAAAAGATAATGAAAGTTGATATTGTTACTGTGTTACCCTGGTTAAAAATGTGGATTTGCATCTCGGCATTCATCTTGGTCCTCTCGTCCATCAATCTTGGGTGTCGCCAGTCGCCACTGCCTGCAAGGCAAATGTAGAGTTATTGGTAAGGTAAGTGTACATTGTAAAGTTTTCCCAAGTACAGCGCAAGGCCCGGCCTGTAATTGTAGATGGAAAAACAAAAGGGATATTGAGAAACAAAGTTAAAAGAAATGCACAAGTTATGGTCTAGTACAACAAGAACACTTTCAGAGGCTGCATGTATGTATCATCTCTACTCTAGTCTGTTTCCAGCATTGACCTTCAACAACAACAGGACAGAGCAGGCCCACATGGACGGCACGTCGCATAGCACATCTTCCGTTTAGAGTACTTTTTTTTAAAGAGTTGGACAAAGCACATATCCATCAACATAGCATTTTATAATTGAAGTGAGTAAATCAATGCACCGCAGTCATCCCACCGCTACACTCGACTCCACTTCTACACAGACTTTTAGGTCTGCTGTGGTTGTTGTTGACGTGTTTACCTTTTATGTCACTCATGAAACGTCCTCTTGACTTGATATTATTCCATCAATCATCTCCGATACTTGTACTAACTGACTGTGAAGATCGGCCTGCAGTAGAAGTACAATTTTGTTATTACACAACAAGAGTGGAAATATTATTGACATGAGTCACTCTTTAGTGTGTACAGTAAGACTACTAGTACACTTTGACTTCACTTCATGCACAACAAACAAACAACAAAAACACAAACACCAATCGCTCAGAGTCAGGTGTCCAATGCATGACATTCATTTTCATTACCTGTTCCTTCTCATCTTAAGTTAACGGGCCGTCTTTTTCGCCATCATCATCATGGACGGTGCTGTTGTCATACTCAGTGTGAAGATTGAGTCCCCTTCCTGTATTCAATCAAAAGCAATGTATCAAACTGCAGTAGAAGTACAAATGTCTTATTAAAAATAGTTGCAAGGAGGGGAAAATTGCCTTGAGTTATGTTTAGTGTGTACTGTAGAAAGATGATTAGTGCACAATGAAATAACTTCATGTACAACAAGCAACAACAAAATCACTCAGTCTGCGTCCAATGCATGGCATGAATCATTACCTGTTCCATCTCATTTTCAGTTAATGGGCAGTCTCTCTCGGCTCTGAAAGGAGCATAGCTATAGTAGTCATCATGTTCCACTTCTTTTGGCGGGACTAGGAACGATTTGATTTTTTCTTCTATTTTGCATCATCCAATCATCATCTGTCTTGAAGGCAATGGATTTAGGGAGATTCAGGAGGATGGAGGGGAGGAGCTGGATTCGGAGGACTTTACTGTGAAATGCAGACACCTGAAACTTGTATATTGAAAATAAGAAGAGTAGAAGATGGTGGTGATGGATTTGTTGTGATTCAAAGTTTGTAACCGGAAAGACAGACACACAAATAAAGGAAAATAAGGGAGGAAGACAGTAAGTGCAAGCCTAATTGTCAGGGAAGTGTAGCTCATCCTCAAACTCTGGGGGTTCAGCCAGTTGTAGGTAGTCATGTAACACACTGCTTCCGTCACCTGAGCCGCTGTCCTCCTCTTCCTCCCTTGCTTCATGTATTGTGTAATTCGGTGGTAAGAAGTGCTGATTCATTTTGATCATTGTTAACCTTTCCACGTTTTTGGGCGAGAGACTGGTCCTTCTCACTGTTACAATGGAACCAGCAGCACTGAAGACACGTTCGGAAGAGACACTTGCAACAGGGCAAGCCACATAGATTATCGCCAGCCTGCTGAGCAGTAGCCATTCAGCCATTTTCCTATACCAATACTGCAATAGGTTTTGATCAATGTACACCTCTATTGGGTCATCCAGATAGTCCTGGACCATCCGCTCAATGTTCATGGGTGCTGCTGCTAACCTTTTTTCAGGCTCTTTTCTCTGTGTATCAGCACTGTGCTTAATGCCAATGCCTAACTATAAATACCAATTGTGTAAGGATTCTACTGGGACTAATGATCCAGTTGTTGTTGCTGTTGTCGATAGTGATGGTGAGTGTTGTCAGCCAAACGCACTGCCCTCAGCCTCCGAAGTTGCACTTGATGCCGCATGCCCTGCTGCAGTACTTCTTGTGGGTTGATCTAGCGGGCTTTTAATTAGCAGCCGTTCATTTTCCAACTTACTCGCTGCCTCAGCTATCCAAGTTTTGTAGCGGGCAACATCCATCTCTGAAAAAGGAATTAATGTCTTCAGTGCCAATTTTGCTGTGGATCCAGAATTGTGGCAGAAATGTAATGTTCTTGTGACAAAATCTTATTTTGCACCCTTGTATTTTCAGCTAAGCGACGGGCTAAGCACTCCATCAAGTCATAGGCTTCTTTTTTTTCCTCTACACCATTGTATGTTTCAGACACCTTCTTCAGCTGATGCTCTAGCATTTGCAATAATGGGATAGCCTGGCCCATTGTACAGTCCTCCTTGCTGACTTCACGTGTGAAGACCTCAAAAGGACGAAGCATGTCAGTCAGGCATTTATCTAGGCACCATTGGTCCATCTGAAGGGTCATGCCTTTCACAGTAGCATCCAGTCTTTGCATGACATATTCATTGAGAAGCCTGTACTGCTCAGACAATCAAGCATGTAATACGTTGAGTTCCAATGTTTTGCCACCTCCTGGATGAGTGCTTTGACTGGCATGTTATATTCACGTTGGGAGAGTGTCCTTCCCCCACAACATCGGCTAAGAACCTCGGGGTGATGATAGACCCTGCCCTGGATATGGGCAAGCAGGTGAGTAGAACCATCTCCACTTGTTGGGGACTGATTCACACCTTGCGAAGGATGAGGAAATACCTCTCTCTTCAGTCCAGAAAGCAAATAGCGGTCGCACTTATTGGCTCACGCCTGGACTACTGTAATGCGCTGTATGTGGGGCTAAGCAGGAGCCTCCTACAGCGATTACAGGTAGTCCAGAACGCTATAGCCAGATTTGTCTTGGATGCTCCCAGGCGTTCCTCGGCCACGCTGGCCAGGAAAACACTGCACTGGCTACCGGTAGAATACCGAGTACGGTTCAAGGCTTTATGCATGACTTATAGAGCCATTGCAAAAGACAGCGATTTGGGAGTTGGTTCCATCATCTCCCTCTACATTCCCGGAAGGAGCTTACGTTCCTCAGGGAAATCGCTCCTGACAGTTCCCCGCACACGAAAGGCCAAGTGGGGTGGCAGGGCCTTTTCTACCCTAGTTCCCAAATGGTGGAATGATCTTCCTCTCGATCTTAGGTCCCTGCCTTCCCTACAGAAATTTCGAACTGCTCTTAAAACTCGCTTCTTCCTGCAAGCCTATATGTAAGGATGTATGTTTCAACTTTCTGATGGTATTGTTAGGCGCCTTGATACCTCCGGGTTATTGTTCTGCGCATTATAATTTTTTTTATCAATCAATCAATCAATCAATCAATCAATCAATCAATCAATAATTTTTTATCAATCAATCAATCAATCAATGATCCTCAGCTGCTTCTGAGCTTTAAAAACCTTATTTGTTAATTGTTCTCCCCTGAGGCGGAAGCCGGGGGATTCTCCTCCTATTCTTTGATCAAAACGCTACCTGTTCATGTGATTGTCCGTGCAGAGGACATTTTATTGTGTGCTTTTAAACTTTTGGAGTACAAACAATTGCTCACCTCACTGCGAGAAACGCTTCGTTCGAGGCGCGATTTCTGCTTTCACCTGACAATAGCGCTGCCCTTTCCAGGCGCGGTCACGTGACCTGAGCCACCTCACCCGCCATCTTGAGGAGGTAAGGGTTGCGCTCTAGTCCATCAACCCCCCCGCCCTCTTAGACTACTTAAGGGGCGGACATCTACTTTGCAGGCAAAACCTTATTTGTTAATTGTTCTCCCCTGAGGCGGAAGCCGGGGGATTCTCCTCCTATTCTTTGATCAAAACGCTACCTGTTCATGTGATTGTCCGTGCAGAGGACATTTTATTGTGTGCTTTTAAACTTTTGGAGTACAAACAATTGCTCACCTCACTGCGAGAAACGCTTCGTTCGAGGCGCGATTTCTGCTTTCACCTGACAATAGCGCTGCCCTTTCCAGGCGCGGTCACGTGACCTGAGCCACCTCACCCGCCATCTTGAGGAGGTAAGGGTTGCGCTCTAGTCCATCAACCCCCCCGCCCTCTTAGACTACTTAAGGGACGGACATCTACTTTGCAGGCAAAACCTTATTTGTTAATTGTTCTCCCCTGAGGCGGAAGCCGGGGGATTCTCCTCCTATTCTTTGATCAAAACGCTCCCTGTTCATGTGATTGTCCGTGCAGAGGACATTTTATTGTGTGCTTTTAAACTTTTGGAGTACAAACAATTGCTCACCTCACTGCGAGAAACGCTTCGTTCGAGGCGCGATTTCTGCTTTCACCTGACAATAGCGCTGCCCTTTCCAGGCGCGGTCACGTGACCTGAGCCACCTCACCCGCCATCTTGAGGAGGTAAGTGTTGCGCTCTAGTCCATCAACCCCCCCGCCCTCTTAGACTACTTAAGGGGCGGACATCTACTTTGCAGGCAAAACCTTATTTGTTAATTGTTCTCCCCTGAGGCGGAAGCCGGGGGATTCTCCTCCTATTCTTTGATCAAAACGCTACCTGTTCATGTGATTGTCCGTGCAGAGGACATTTTATTGTGTGCTTTTAAACTTTTGGAGTACAAACAATTGCTCACCTCACTGCGAGAAACGCTTCGTTCGAGGCGCGATTTCTGCTTTCACCTGACAATAGCGCTGCCCTTTCCAGGCGCGGTCACGTGACCTGAGCCACCTCACCCGCCATCTTGAGGAGGTAAGGGTTGCGCTCTAGTCCATCAACCCCCCGCCCTCTTAGACTACTTAAGGGGCGGACATCTACTTTGCAGGCAAAACCTTATTTGTTAATTGTTCTCCCCTGAGGCGGAAGCCGGGGGATTCTCCTCCTATTCTTTGATCAAAACGCTACCTGTTCATGTGATTGTCCGTGCAGAGGACATTTTATTGTGTGCTTTTAAACTTTTGGAGTGCAAACAATTGCTCACCTCACTGCGAGAAACGCTTCGTTCGAGGCGCGATTTCTGCTTTCACCTGACAATAGCGCTGCCCTTTCCAGGCGCGGTCACGTGACCTGAGCCACCTCACCCGCCATCTTGAGGAGGTAAGGGTTGCGCTCTAGTCCATCAACCCCCCCGCCCTCTTAGACTACTTAAGGGGCGGACATCTACTTTGCAGGCAAAACCTTATTTGTTAATTGTTCTCCCCTGAGGCGGAAGCCGGGGGATTCTCCTCCTATTCTTTGATCAAAACGCTACCTGTTCATGTGATTGTCCGTGCAGAGGACATTTTATTGTGTGCTTTTAAACTTTTGGAGTACAAACAATTGCTCACCTCACTGCGAGAAACGCTTCGTTCGAGGCGCGATTTCTGCTTTCACCTGACAATAGCGCTGCCCTTTCCAGGCGCGGTCACGTGACCTGAGCCACCTCACCCGCCATCTTGAGGAGGTAAGGGTTGCGCTCTAGTCCATCAACCCACCCGCCCTTCCCGCCCCTCTTATGTATAAAACTGGAGGATTATCCCGTCCGCGCAGCGGGCGGGCGCAGCGGGCGCGCGGGCGGGCGCGCCCGTCTGCACCCGTCCGCGCCGGGACCGGGCCCAGGGCCATGACCCCTGCCCAACCAGCATCAGACATCAATAGGATGTATACTAGCCAAGCTTTACTGGCACTTCGGCCAGCCCCCAGTACTCGCTGCACAAAAATAACACCCTCAGAAATACACAGCCACCTCGCCGCCTCCTGCCCCTATTGTAACTGTACCATACCGTTACGATTACCTGACGTTAATACTATACCAACAAAAAACGATAATGGAGCTGTCATAACCATTGCCCTTATCAATGCGCGCTCACTCGGAAAGCACAGGCAGGAGATCTCAGATCTCATAACAGATTTCAAACTAGATGTTCTGTTTGTCACTGAGACTTGGACCGATGATACATCACAGCCAGACCTAGCTATAGCAGTACCGGATGGATACAAAGCATACCGCCAGGACAGGCCCAGACAAAGAGGGGGTGGGCTGGCCATAATAGCCAGAGATTCATATCCTGTTAGAACGACCCCCATTCCATCAACTTCTTGCGAAGCCATGCAATTTGCTATTAAGCCATCACCTTTGTTTAATTTCAAAGGAATACTAATATACCGCCCCCCGGGATCCAAAACAGCTTTTCTAACCAGCATTAATACTATGATGGAATCAGTGGCCACGGAAAGTGCCTTTACGGTCCTAGGTGACCTAAATTTTCACTTGGATCAAAGCCATTTAACCGACTCGGTCACCCTCATCTCCGATCTGGAAACACTAGGGCTAAAACAACGGGTTACGTCCCCTACCCACCTAGCTTGCCACATCTTAGATCCCATATTCTCCAACTTAGAGGGCTTACAAATAACTAACATCTTACCCATGCCTTGGACTGACCATCATGCAATTTTTGCTACTATAACCACCAACCCTTGCAATAACAAATCCACTCCTACTCCTAAATAGCCTTTCAAAGATTGGAAAAATATCAATCAGGACGACTTAAAGCTAATACTGGATCACACCCGCCCAACGCTGTCCACAGAGCCCAACTTAGCACTTCAGCAATTGTACACCTGGCTGAGTCAGGCCACGAATCAGTCAGCCCCTACCAAAGAACTATCCAGAAATAGATCCAAACCTACTGCTCCCTGGTATAATGAAAAACTAAGGGCACAAAAGCAAATTAACCGCAATAAGGAAAGACTATGGAGAAAAAACTATGATACAGCTAGCAAAGCAACTTACAAGGAAGCTCTGGCACTCTACAAAGCCATGATCACTATAGCCAAAAAAGACTATTACACTGACCAAATCCAGAAAGCCAAAAATTCCAGCAGACAATTGTATCAAATTACCAAATCACCGTCAGGTAACTCCCCGGACCTCACTCCTCCCCCATCGCAACTTTTATGTGACTCTCTAGCTTCCTTTTTCTTTACCAAAGTTGATGACATTTACCAGGCATTCTCTGCTAACTCACTTTCCAGGACAGCCAACCCCCCCATTCTATCTCCAGCCAACATGTTCCCCAGCTTCCAACCAGTTACCACAGACCAAATAAAAACTATATTGTCCACTATCAAATCAGGATCAGCCCTGAACCCCTGCCCACTTTCAGTACTCCTGCCGGTAATGGACTCTATTACACCACTACTCACTCAGGTCTGCAACTCCATTCTCCTTCCAGGTACTTATCCAGACCCCCTAAAAAACACCCTATTAAAACCCCTGCTAAAAAAACCTTCCCTGGATAAAAACGAGCTAAAAAACTACCGACCCATTGCGAGTCTCCCATTCATGGCGAAGTTGATCGAAAAAGCCATGAACATTCAGATTTCTGAATTCATTGAAAAACACCATCTCTTGGACAACACGCAATTTGGATTCAGGAAATATCATGGGACAGAGACAGCCTTGATTAAGGCTGCCGATGACATCAGGGTAATCAGGGATCAGGGGGGAACAGCCATTTTGGTAATGCTGGATCTATCAGCAGCTTTCGACACGGTCGACCATACCATCCTGGTCGACCGTGTCGAGGGATTTGGCATCTGCCACACTGCCAAAGACCTTATTGCGTCCTTCCTAGCCAAAAGAACGCAGGCTGTTATCTTAGGACCCTTTCAATCGGCCCAACTTTCATCTCCTTGTGTAGTACCCCAAGGCTCATCCCTAAGTCCGACACTTTTTAACATTTATGTGTCGGACCTTGCTAAAACCATCAAAGCACACGGGATGAGCCTAACCTCCTACGCCGATGATACCCAACTAGTGTTGGCTATCAAGGGGGACGGAGATCTAGTGGCTGAAAAATTCAAGAAAGGACTTGTAGACATAGGAGAATGGATGGCTACCAACTGCCTCAAATTAAACTCAGAAAAAACCGAGGTGCTCATTTTCGGACCCCTTCTTCCAGCCTGGCCATCAAGCTGGTGGCCAGATGCCTTCGGTACCCCTCCCACCCCAACCGCTAAAGTCAGGAACCTCGGAATCATCTTCGATGAAGGTCTAAATTTCATGGATCATGCTAACAAAACAGTGTCCACAGCACACTTAAAACTGAAGATGATAAGAAAAATACGTCCTTTTCTTCCTGATTCAGCCATCAAAACACTGGTCACCTCTCTTGTCCTTTCTGCTCTGGACTACTGTAACGGCCTCTTCCTCAATGCCCAATCCAGAGTAATCACCAAACTACAAACTATCCAGAACGCAGCAGCACGTCTGCTTTCTGGCAAAACAAAATACGAATCAATATCCAACAGTATTAAGGATTACCACTGGCTCACTATTCGAAACAGAATCCATTTCAAGTCCCTCTGTATCGTGTTTAAGGCGCTCAACAACCAAGGACCCCATTTTTTGAAAGAACAGCTACAACGATACAAACCTAACAGAGTTCTACGCTCAGCTACCCTCAGCCAACTGGTCATTCCCCGCACAAAAACGGTTTCATGGGGCGATCGACGCTTTCTGGGGGCTGCCCCAAAGCTTTGGAACACCCTACCCCTAAACATCAGGGAGAGTTCCTCTCTCCTTCAATTCCGCAAGCTTCTAAAAACGTGGCTGTTCGCTCAATGATTACTCTTTCCTCATGTTAATCATCACAAATAACCGGTTTTACTAGCGCCAAGACGCCTAAGGGTAAATGATGCGCTTTCCAAATATCAAAAATAAATAAAAAAATAAATAAAAGAATGGTTGAAATGAGTGCATTTTCTTCGGCAGGGGTCAGTAAGTTGCTGACTATGGGTTCTTTTTTCAGAAAGTCTTGAACTATAATGTTTATGCAGTGCGCCAAACACGGAACCCTGAAATAGGAACCAAAGTGCATGGCCTTAAGCACATTACTGCCATTATCTGTGGCAACAAAACCAATACTAAGCCCTCTTGAGCCCAGCCATTCAAAAACCTTTCTGCGAAACTCTTCCAAAATATTTACAACATTATACGATTTCTCTATGGCGAACATGGCTACAGTTGCATGTTTCCGAGTAGCTTTCAAAATCTCAGCTGTGTCAACAACACCTCCTTCAGATAGCTTATCCCTAACCCCCACAAAAGAGACCCAGTGTGCAGTGATGCACATGTAATATGTGGTTTGGCAACTGGTCCACATGTCTGTTGTCAGGTGGATATTGTGAACAGCACTCTGCTGCAAAGCTTGTCCAACCAATTCCAGCACATCATGATGTAGTGCCGGAACAGCAATTCTTGTGAAATAGTACCGGCTGGGAACCTTCCATTTAGGGCAGATGGCTGACACAAATTCAAGGAAACCCACCCCTTCCACAAATGAAAATGGGAGAAGTTCCAGTGCTAACATTTTAGCCAGCTGCCCCTCCAACCTAAGCATGCTCTCAATGGTAGGCTGGATTACTTTCCTTTGTGTTGCTGTTGTTTTCATTAACCCACTTAGGCTCAACGACTCAGTTTGTCTCATTGCAGTACTCAGTCGCCTTGGTGTCTCAGCCTGACTCTGAGTATGGCTCTTACTGCGGTGCCACTCAGAAGTTACTGGGGAGGATGTGGGCGGTACCATTACACTACAGGGGACAGGGCTAGATATGCCTCCCTCTTCTTCACCTTCCACTGCAATAATATCGTCCCCTGATTCTTCGTGCCCAACTTCAATGGGTTGAGTTTTTTTACTTTGTTTTAAGTGAAGTAGGTGATTCTCCCACACGATAGTGTGGTGTATTCTGATATGACTTGCTTGGCCTCCGGTACCATAGTTTGTACCAAGTATTCCCAGCCGAACACCTTGTCGACAAATTGAGCACATAGCAACGTTCTCCTCCTTGGTGCTAACAGAAAAGAAGTCCCAAACTGGGGAGGAGAACTTTCTGGCACTGCTGGATGTGCCACTTTCAATACCAAATTAACTGAAGGGTGTGCTTGGAATGTGACTACACTGTGACTTTTACTACCACTACCTACTGAGATGGCTGAGCTGGATGTAGGTCCCTGCCGGGCCTTTGAAAATATGGCAGCTGGAGGTCGAGGTGGTGTAGGTGGTATCCATGCTACATCCCGCTCAGTAGCAGCCTTTCTGGATAGGGTGAGAATGTTGGTCTCCATCCCCTTTGGGGCGGGAGTGATGTACGTGATGACTGGCTCGTCTTCATTAACATCATCTCCCTCTTCTACATCTACCTCCATAACTCTAAGTTTTTATGGAACCTTCCTTTTCAGAAGCATGTTCTTGTGGCGTGCAGCACTCTCAGACTGAGCTGGTGGCTGCCAAGTGGCATCACGATCCTCAGAAGCAGGGATGAAGAAGATGATGAACTAAGCTTCCTTTTCCTTGCTGGTGGTCTGGAAGACAATAGATCTTCCAAAACAGTGGTTTGCTCCATTTGTCTGCAGGAAGCTCGATTTCCTGAAATGCCCTTACTTCAGGAGCAACAACTACTATTGTGGGGTGTTCTTGCAGCTGCTGCTGTTCCTGCGGCTGCTGCTGTTCTTGTGGCTGCTGCTGTTCTCGCGGCTGCTGCTGTTGTTGATGCGGCTGCACACTTATCTGCTGAGTTTCTGCCTGCATTGATTGTGTACTACTTTGCGATAATGACATTTCAACATCGCTGCTCGTTAGTAGACTGGCTACCTTTGCAACAGTCAAGGGCTTGGGCCTAGGTTGGTGGGGTTGGAACGCTGGTGTGGAGGTGCTGCTCCCAGCTTGGTTCCCAGACAACGCTGCTACAGGCGTAATTTTTTTGTCCCAAAAAAACATTGGCTGGCACACCAGTCGTGGTTAATGGCACTTCCTTTTTCTGTTCCTTCTTACCTGCAACTTTTTTGGTACTGGACCTGGTACCTTTCTTTGGGGCCATCTTCTTCAGATGTCAGGCAGGACGCAGGTGCACAAGATGTGGTCACACTTGGACGTAAAGCGCAGCAGGACTTCTGTCTGGCTGGCAGTACAACGGGTGATGATGATGACACCAACTCCTTTGGCTTTTTGTGCACCTAAAAGCAAATAAGCCAGGAAAAGAACATCAGTGAAATGTTGCATTTGTTGTTGTGGTACAGTTACTACTGTACTAGTACAAACAAAAGATATAGTCTAGCCATTTCTGAGACTTTGTCAACAAGGGCTATGTTATACTACTGTGTACACACTACACTCTCAGGAAGGATAGGAAAGAGAATAAGAACCAGCAAAATAAAAATGTAATAGAAGGGGGGTGGACCCTATTTGCCATTAAATTCACATCATTCATGGAGCTGTTGCTGGCAAAGGGGGTGGATGGATGGAAGCAGTAAGCCAATAGGAAAACCATGCGGCCTATATGGCAAAAGCAGGACACTAATAACTCCCACCACAAAAAAAGGCCACCAGCCACATGGACACTCACAAATCAAAAGCAACAAGCAGGGGGCCTGGGAAACACCAGGAGCTGACAAAAGGCCTATAAAAGCCAGGCAAAGGACGCATGCTAAAGCACACTGCTCTGCCTTTTTAATGCAAAAAAATGCAAACATGAAAATTCACAGGCCCAAAAAAGGTTTGTAGGGTGCATGCATTGCACACCAACACACGCCAGACACTCACAACAAAGGCATGTCTTTAAGACACCCAACATCAGAAAGCCCTACCCCATAAAACACATTTCCCAAACTCAATCCAATGCCATCCATGCCCTAAATGATGTCTAATTTCAACAGACCACACAGAAACACTTGATTAATAAAGCTGTGGCTACCTGCTCCGAGCCTGCTGGATGAACGTAGCCCTGTTGGCAGACAAGGCCAGACAAGCTTGCAGGCCTAGGCTTCAAAATGGCCACCAGCCACATGGCCAGGCCCAACATCAGAAAGCCCACCCCAAAAAAACACATTTCCCAACTCAATCCAATGCCATCCATGCCCTAAATGATGTCTAAATTCAACAGACCACACGGAAATACTTGTTTAATGCAGCTGTGGCTACCTGCTCTGAGCCTACTGGATGAAAGCAGGCCTCTTAGCAGACAAGGCCAGACAAGCTTGCAGGCCTAGGCTTTTAAATGGCCACCAGCCACAAGGCCAAGCCCAACAACAGAAAGCCCACCCCAAAAAAACACATTTCCCAACCCAATTCAATGCCATCCATGCCCTAAATGATGCTTGAAAATGAAATACATTAAAAAAACACCAAAGGAACTGTTGCTTCATCATGCACACACCCATGAGGCCATGACTAGCTCTGGGTCTACTGACTACTACTACCCACAACATTTAAAAAAAAAGGAATGATAGTTACCAAAATTAAATTGTAGTTGCAACAACTGCAATGCCCCCAATCAACAGACACAACAACCACTTACTTGTAAAATATCCAATTAAAAAATGCTCAAATTAAATGGCAATGATGCAGCAGACAAAAAGAGTGATCTTTCCATCTCAAAATCCAAAGGCAGAATGAGCAGGAGATGGACAAAGCACTGGGAGGAGCCTGCTGGACAGGAACAGAAAGTTGGAGATTCTGTGGCACTTCCTCCCTCTCCCCCAATATAAAAAAGGACTCCTTGGACAAAAAAGGACAGCCAAATGTCAATCTGAGAAGTTTTTTTCATCCAAATCATCATTTGCAGAAGGTTTTACGCTGCTAGAGCTGATATTCTTCTCCAGATTGAAAATGTTACATGTTCGTGTTCTCGAGCTTCACATTACTTCCGCCGGATGTCGATGGCGCGTCCAAAATGACGTGTTCGCGTTCTATCGCTCCCTGTTGTCTTGGATATGACGTGTTCGCGTCCTCACCCTCTCGCCCGTGGTGGAGAATGACGTGTTCGGGTTCTCTCTTTCCTTGTCACGTTCGATATGACGTGTTTGTGTCCTCACGCTCTCGGTGGAGAATGACGAGTTCGAGATCTCATACTCTCGCGGTGCATGATCGCGGACGAATGACGTGATCGCGGGCACGAGATAGCAAACAGCTACCAACATCTCGTGGAGCACGAGATCGAATCGGGGAAACTTGTCGGCGAACGCGGGGATCCAGGTAAGGCGATCGCACACGCGAGAACGTATTTTTACAGCGCGAGGATGAAAAAAACATTCTGGTAAAATGCGGATCGCGGAAATTTGGGGATTTTTTTGCTCTCCGCGGAATGCGAAAATGTCAAATTATCGCAATTTCCGCGAGCGGAACGAAATTTGACGCCCACCCCTAGTGCTTACTGATCATATGGCCTGCGTTAGATTATTTCAACTTGTAAAGGGTTCAACACATATCGCTGGACACTGTCTAGATGGAATTTTCTCTGATAACTCTCATCTAAGATGGACCAGATCCCTGCCTCTGATTTGGTCTGATCATAAGGAAGTCCTCTCTGAAATCTTAATGCCTGATAAGCAACGCCCCAAAGTCCTCAGGGAATCTCTCGTCTGTCGCTCATGAAACAAACTAAAGGCGAAATTGCTAAATCTGCTTCTTCTAGAAATGCTGATGCCCACGTCCACTGACCCCGATCAAGCGATAGCTAACTACCATTTCCGGTTTGATTTAGCTATGATGCACTTTGCCCCTCCCAAAAATTGTCGAGGTGCAAAGTTCTCACCTTCCAAACCCTGGCTTAGTGATATTTTTAGAGCTCAGAAACAACTATGCCATAAACTGGGGAGGAAATGGAGACTTGAGGACAACTTACCCACTAAAACTGAATATAAAGCATCTCTTCAAATGTACAAGAAACTTATCCTTTTGGGAAAAGCTTCCTACTTTACTGAGAAAACCAGAGCTGCCAATAGATGCCCTAAAGCTTTATTTACCAAGGTAAAGAAGTTGTCTAAACTGGCAGCTATGCCAGACACTAAAGCCAGTGAGGAGGTTTGTAACTTCCTAGCTGAATCCTTTCAACACAAAGTTAAGTCTGTGGTTGACACCTTGGTGCTCCAGGACAACTGTTTGGCTCAGACTACCACCAAACACAATAAGATAGAATCCACAGTAGAATTGGATAGCCCTGTCCTCTCATACGTTACTGCTTTGACCATCAAACAGACTAACAAAATTGTTAGTGTGATTAAATTAGGTTCTCCCTCAGATCCCTGTCCCCCCACAATTCTGCACCTGTCTCCAGAAATCATAGCTATTCCCCTCACGGCTATTTTTAATGCCATGTTTACATCAGGGCATTTTCCAGTGGAGTGGAAGAAATCCTCCATACTGCCCTTACTAAAAAACAATTATGGATGCTAAGGAGACCCTTAACTATAGACCTATATCGATACTCCCCTTTCCTGTTAAAGTGATCGGAAAAAAACATTAACACTGAATTGTCTTCCTTTATCGGTAGTAATGCTATTCTCAATCCTTCCAAGTTTGGATTTTGTGCTTACAATAGAATAGAGATGACCCTTATCACAGTTACTGAGGAGTTCAGGCAGACTTTTTGTGGGGGGAGTGCTGCTCTGATCCTTTTAGACTTATCAGCAGCTTTTGACACAGTTAATCATGAGCTGGTGATGGCCCATTTAGCTTCCATTGGGATCATAGATAAGGTGCTTTCACTGCTGGGCTATTTTCTGTGTGAGCGGTCTCAGCTGGTTGCATTGGGAAACTACATTTCACACTCCTTTTCGCTGCTGTGAGGAGTTCCCCAGGGATCTTCCCTGAGCCCAACGCTTTTTAATCTTTATGTTACTCCTGTGGCCAACTTCATAAAAAGTTATGGTTTTGCCCTTTTATCAAATGCAGACAATACTCAGATCATTGTATCAGTAAGCAACTCATTCAACTCCATGGCCATCAGTTTTCAGGAGTGCCTGAGCTATATAGCCAACTGGATGACAGCCAATTGTCTGAAGTTAAATTCATCTAAGACTGAGGTTTTAGGGAAGATACATCCCTCAATACCTATGGATTTAAGGAAAATAGTGGTATTTGCATTAATATTATCAATATTAGATTATTGCAATGCTCTTTTTACCAGCGCCACCAAATGCAGCATCCAAAAGCTGCTGACTGCTCAAAAAGCAGCCGCTAGAGTACTCCTAGAAAACTCTAAATTTGATTCTCTTTCCTCAGCTTTATTCTGTCTGCACTGGTTGCCAGTAGTTAAATGGATCCAGTGTAAATCACTTTGCATTGTCCTTAAATCACTGAACAAGTTGGGGCCAATGCAGCTGGAAAGATTTCTTAAGCCATATATTCCAGCAAGGTCCCTCAGGTCAGCCGAGCTTGGAAATCTTGCTGTTCCTAGACTAAGTAGGGCTAGGTGGGGTGGCAGGAGCTTCTCTACCACAACAGCTAAACTGTGGAACTCCCTGCCAACATCGCTTAAAAAAGAGAATAACTTGTTAAAATTTAGAAAGGGTTTAAAAACAAGGCTTGTTAAGGCATAACTCTTACATTTACTCCAGCTTGAGCTGTATGTGCTAAGTGCAGCGCCTAGAAACCTTAGGGTATTTGTTGTGCTTCATAAATACATCTTCATCATCATCATCATCTTAGAGTCCAAGTTTATGTTTCACTTGGCTAAGTACTGTTAATGGGGCCAATGCAAACTTCTAGTTTCTGTGACAGGGCAACTTGAGCACTCTTTGGAAGGGATCAAAATCCTCCTAAAGACATACAGGCTCTGAGAGTGTGTCACTGGAGCAACACAGGGACCCTCTGTGCCCCCTCCAAGAGGACACCTTTGAGACGCACTGTGAGAATTTGCGTTAGTGGTTGAGGGGAGATGAAGCCTTCTCCAGCAGCAACCACAATTCTTCAGGGTGAAGTCACAAGCAAACCCTAAATTAATCCTCTGCTCACCTGAAGTGGTTCCACAAACAACCTGTCATAAGTTCCCTCGCAGCAAAGTAGTTGTCTTGAGTCTTCAGTGATTTATAAGGGTTTTATTGTAGAAGAGTGGGAGACAAGGTACATAAGTAATGGGGGCTCAGGACGGCAGCACAAACTGACAAGAAGGTGTTCCAGACCTTCACCCAAATATTCTACAAATAATAATACAAAGAATACATGCTCAAGCAGAAAGGAGGATTCTGTAAATAACCTGTAAAACAGGAGCACTAACAATGTACATTCCTAAGTGCTAAAACCCAAACACCACAGCACCCCTTGACTGAGTTGGCACAAAGCAGTCAGTTTTAACTCGAAGGTAATTTGGAAAGAATGTATACAGCACTTCAAATAGTAACCCCACAAAAGGGGCCCACAACAAAAAATAGAGTAATTTTTACTAAATAAAACAAGACCAAAATGACAAAATTCCACTCTGTAGAACCAGAGATATTCAATTTTGAATATTTTAGTAACAAAATAGCACCAAAAGGTGTAAAGCGCCAACTGTGGATATCTGTTTGTGCCGGATTTGAACAAAGTCACAAGTTCAGACCGACAAATATGGTGCACTGGTTGGCTATAGAAACCCAGTTAGTCCCGCTGAACAAAGTACCTGGTTTAGGGGCTGCTGCGTACATCTGCATTGAAGGTGCAGCATGCAGCCAAAGCGATGTGTCACTTATGAGATGTGGCAGCGTGACGTTCTGTTACATCAACATCAAGGATCCTATTGAAGAGTATTGGAGATGAGTTGGTTCTGAGGAGCTCCGATTCAGAGTCTGGCGTCATCATCGAAGCTACCATCAACAAGACATGCATGCTGCTGCAACAAGCATACGTTGCACAGTGGTCATTTGGATGCTGTGTCAATCTGCACTGTGATGAGGGACTTTGTGGGGGTTCTGTATCTGCATCAAAATTAAAAAGTTGAACTGCATGACCAAATTATTTAGAATTTGAGAACTCCAGGAATGCAAACCCATACTATTGAATTAATGAAATGTATCTGCAGACTGAAAGATGTGGAAAGGCTAGAACTTAGGTAGGCAAAGAAGGATAAAAAGAAGAAGAGGGAAAAAAATATCCATTGTGAGAAGTTGTGGGGGATAATTATGTACATGGTCCATGGAAAAGAGGTGATTTGACTGCATTCACAAAATATTTCCAAAGCTGAGAGACAAGTTAGTGCAGTGGTATGATCAAGTGGACAGGTTTATTAAAATCTCAAAGGTGTTGTGGAAAGACCTGGATACATTCTTTGACATTGTGGTTCCAGCAGATATGTGGTCTGAATGTAAGATTGCTGTGCAATGGCCAAAAGCTGAGCTCCAGAGAGAGGAAGTAACAAGCGCACCATCACCTTTTGTGATGGAGAAATACGAGGCTGTTATAACTTTCCTGAAAGGGAAAATTCCTCCTAAGTACATTGACTGGCTGAAAATTAAAAGAACGGCTCAGGAACCAAAATAATCTGTTCATGAATAGTATGAAAGGTTGATGCAGGTTTTTACAGCATAGTGGAGGTGAATATACTGAAGAGAAGGATTTTCACGTCACAGTTTGTTCTGGAATTGAAGCCTGAGATTAGTTCACACATCACACAAAAAGTCACTTGTTGGCAGTCAAAATTCCAAGATTAAGTCCTGCGATATGCAAAATATTGCAGTGATGAATTGGACATGAAGCAGAGTAAAATTAAGGAAAAGGTTTTGTTAATACAGATGAAGTTGACACAGAAAGGATTTCCAGTGCCATCGTTGGCTGGAGTTCAGGGTATAATGCAGGGTGTTGTTGCCCCACAAGCAGGATTTGTAACAAATCCAAACGAAATGCGAGTGTCTAAGTGACAAGGTAGAGGGGGTCTCACAGGTGTGGGATCATGAACCGATATTGCCACTTTGAAGAAAGTAACAGCTTCTCACATTTGCAATAGAGTGGGACATTGGAAGCGAGAATGTGGATTTATTCCTGAAAATATTGCAGGAGAGGTTCAAAATTCACAGGAATGACAGGTCAAAGAATGCAGATACTTCCGTTTCAAAATCAAATGCATGGACAGAATCAAAAGACTCCTGTTATGCCAGGACAAATGGGAAATCCCTGAATGAATATAAACCAGTTACCAAAATTATACCTGAATCAAAGTCAAATGTCATGCCACAAGTTCAGAACTTGAATCAGGATGTGTTAGAACAATTCCCCTTGTTTGAAATTGATGAGTTTGGTTCTGAAAATTCACAATGATGGTGCCTGAGAGAGGAAGAGGACTGTGTACTTTGTGCAGTCCTAGATGTGGACCAGAGGATCTCCCATGTCGATGCAAATGTCTATGGTTACATTGTATCATTCTTGATTGATACAGGAGCTACCAGATCCACAGTTAGAACAGTGGAAGTTCCAGACGTTATCACTAACAAGGGGGGGGAGAGAGAGATATAGCAAAATGGATTCGTTCTCCCTGGTCACATGTACATAAACAAAAAGAATCCACTCCTAGAGTATAGAGCGTATCCTCCAAATGTGGGGAACACCCTTGTTGTTTTTGGTCCCCTCACACACCAACAGGCCCCTTGGTGTCATGCTTCATCATCGGGGTCATCGTACCCCTCTACGGGGTACGGCGTGCTGCGACCTACGGATACGCGGGAGCACTTAGGATGACTATGTGTGGTGTGGGCGGGGTATTTAAATGTGAGTGTATGGTAGGGTTTAGATCTAAGTGAGTGAAGTTTAAAAAGAACCTGGCCTGTGGGGTGGCAAAAAAACTTTTAATGGGCCCCAGGCTGATGCTATTAAAAATAGAGTGTGGGAGGTTAATAACGCAAACAATGTGCACTACCTCCTCTCTGTGTGCGTCGACATGTTTTGGTGTAAAACGCCTTCTTCAGGACGGGGTACACAAATCCCCACCTTACTCACGTTTCTCTAACTAGTATCAGGTTTTCTAATGAAAGTGAGAATAATAGTGCAGGTAATAATGTACCTAACAAAACGTCGCTTAATGGTCGACCTGTTGAGAAAAGAAGACAACATTTTTTTTTGTGGTGGTCTACTCTTCAATAACCATGGGTAAAGTGACCAGTGGTTACAGGTGACAAAATTCCATTAAAAGTATCTGACTATAAGTGTCCATCGTGCCTATAGTGGGAAAAAAAGGGGGGACAAACTAGACTCACTAACATATAACATAAAACACACACTTTCTTTGTAATTTTGGCATTATAGCGATATTTCAGAACATTAAAATACCCGACCCACACCACACATAGTCATCCTAAGTGCTCCCGCGTATCCGTAGGTTGCAGCACGCCGTACCCCGTAGAGGGGTACAATGACCCCGATGATGAAGCATGACACCAAGGGGCCTGTTGGTGTGTGAGGGGACCAAAAACAACAAGGGTGTTCCCCACATTTGGAGGATACGCTCTATACTCTAGGAGAAGTTCCAGACGTACCTTTCTTGGGAAGAACAATCCAAGAAACAAATGTAAAATCCAATTTCAGAAGAGGTTCCCGTCAAAATAGCAACCTATGAAGAAAAACACCAATTTGTGGTTTGTGATTCCAGTCCAGTGAACGTATTGGGAAGGGACTAATTGTGCAAAATAAATTGTACAATTTATTGCACACTGGATGGTGTTACATTTCAGACTCATGATGAGGATCTTATTTTCAAATTAATGAAACAAAATACTAAGGTAGGAATGTTGACAGTTGCTGAACAGCCAGAGGATCTCATAAATACAGTGAATACTGATGTTTGGAATTTTACAGTAAAAGATACAAGGCTCATAAAAGTTGTAGAACCAGTCAATATACAAATAAAGCCAAATGCAGTCTTTCCAAGAGCCCCACCTTATCCATTGTCCACATAAACAATTACTTGAATAGAACCTGTATTTGAAGATATGCTTCAAAAGGGCATACTGAAGGAATTAATTGACAGCCCGTGTATTTCTCCTATAATGGAAATTTAAAAACTGAATGTACAGGATTTGAGAACTAATAATGAAATAGTGATTCCTTGTTGCCTTGTTGTGCCAAATCCTGCTACTGTCCTTTTCCAAATTCCATGTACTGCAGAATGGTTTAAACTCATTGATTTGTGTCAGGCATTTTTCTTAATGCCTTTGCATGAAGACAGCCAGTTTTTGTTTTCTTTTGTGTTCCAACAAAGAACAATCACATAGTATTGTTTCCCTTAAAGGTATACTGAGAGTCCTTCTATCTTTAGTCAGATCCTAAAGAAAAACCTTGAGTCAATGCAAATACCCTGTGTTTCTGCGTTTTTACATTTTATTGATGATTTGCTGATAGCCTCAGAATCTCGAGAAGCTTGCAAAAATGACACCACTACATTAGTAAATCACCTGGCAGAGAATGGACAGAGAAGGGGTCATTAGGATGACAAGCGGACTTAGTCCGCCCGCCATCCTATCGGATTACGGGACCGCCTGCCATAAGGGCAGGGGTCCTGTGGGGGGTATTAGTATGCGCCCGCCACAGTGGCGGGCGCATACTGCATTGCCCGCCACAATGCTAAAAATGCATGTAACGCATTTGCATACACAAAGTGGCAGGTACCGCGCGGTGCGTGCCTCATTGTGTATGCAAATGCAGGGGGGTACCACAGGTACCCCTATGTGCACCCCCACCTCGCCTTCACCATGGGGGCCCGCAGGCCCCCAAAGTGAAGACCGCCTGCCTTTCTGTGGCGGCATTGCCACCACGGAAAGGCATCTCCCAAAGCCCATACTAATATGGATGGCGGTGTCTGATATACACCACCACCATATTAAACCTTTTCCGCCCCGGTCGGTGGGCGGGCAAGGATGTCGGGTGGATCGCCACCGCCCGCATGGCGGTGGCGATCCGCCCCACATCCTAATGGGCCCCAAAGTGTCTACATACTGTCAAAGAGAAGTAAACTATCTGCAACATATTATTATGAAAGGAGTCAGAAAGGTGTCACCAGAGAGAGTGGAAGTCATCTTGCAGATGAATCCACCACGAATAAAGAGAGAGCTCAGAAAGTTTTGGAAATGGTTAGCTACTGTTGACAATGGATACCAAATTTTTCCTTGACAGAAAAATCCTCTCCTGAGGTTAAAACATCGAGATGTATCTGACTCAATTCCTCGGGATAGGGAATGTACCAAAACCTTCCTGGAGCTAAAAGATAAACCGTGTTGCACCCCGGCTCTAGGAATAGCAGGTTATACCAAAATGTCACTCTGTTTTACAGTGAAAGGGATAAGGGCACACTTTCAGTGTTAACATCGATACATGGAGGAGCTCGAAGACCTGTGGCTTACTTTTCAACCACCCTTGACCCTGTAGCGTCAGGACTCCGCGGCTGCTTGAAGGCGGTGGCCTAGGTGAGTGTATGTCTGGAAAAGAGCGAAAACATAGTAATGGGACATGATTAATCATGATGGTTCCTCATTCGGTCGAGTTACTGCTTTCCAGAATGAAAATACAGTATTTGACACATAATAGTACATTTGAGCAGAGTCTGCTTGCACCTGAAAATGTTACCACTAGGCACTACAATATGGTAAATGTTTCTACTCTTTTGCCTGTATTTGATCAATAAGATAAGGATGATGATTTTGATCATGATTGCCTAAGTTTCACTGAACTATGCACAAAGCCACGACCAGACATTAAAGATGAACCACTGATTAAGCCTGATTATGTCATATTTATTTATGGGTCATGATTGCAAAGTAATGATGGCACACTGAGGGCCGCATATGTTGTGTGCTATAAAGAATGGGATTGAAGCCTCTTGTTTCCAATCTATTTTTTCTGCACAAGATGCTGCACTAATTACCCTCACCAAAGCCTGCAGATTATCTGCACAATTGAAAGTCACCATCTTTACAAATAGCCAATTTGATTTCGGGTTGTTCACAACTTTGGGCAGTTATGTATTCAAAGAGGTTTTTTAACTTCAACAGGATCGCATATCAGAAATGGGCAACATCAACAGAATCTATTGGAAGCCTTACATCTGGCTAAGGAAAATGCAGTTGTGAAATGTCCGGGAAACGGGAATAGCGTGATGTGCAAAAAAACAATGGATTTAACTCAGATCTGTGACGGGGGCTGAATTTTCAATTCATTCAGCATTCCATGGATCATCTGTTCTTTTGTTATTTTGTCACCCTAAGAGGGAAGGGTATTCCCAGACATGGGTCCTGCGCTTGCTACACCACCAGATTCAAACTAGACTGGCCCCGAAACTGGTCCCAAGATGCTTGTTTCTGGTTCAGGGAGGACCTGCCCTGGCAGTTTGGGCTGGACTGTTCCCATGGGGAACAGGGTCAAGACTGATTTGCATATGGCTGGGTCTAAACTGAAATGGTGCGGCATGAAAAAAAATGATGGATTTAACCCAGATCATATGACTGGGGTGAATGTTTGATCAATTCACTTACAGAACTGATGAAGGATGTGCTTTTGCAATGATGATTGAAATAGCTGACACTTGGAAAGAACTTAACGGAGTACAAAAAACAGTAACAGAATTGAGCAAAATTGGTGGATCAAGGCAGGTTTTAGCAGAAATGTAAATGCATTTGGATGTCGGAAGATGGAAGACCAGTGTTGCCAGACAGCTTGTTGTTTCCAACGGCCAGGCACAATTATGGGTACAGCAAACACATGATGGACGGAATGCTGTCAACGCAAACATTCTCCCCATTCAAAAGATATGGGTTAAATCCATCTTTCTTTTGCCCACTACGTCACCCCAGTTTGTACCCAGCTATAAGCAA
The DNA here is from genome assembly GCF_964261635.1 of Lissotriton helveticus. NCBI lineage: Eukaryota > Metazoa > Chordata > Amphibia > Caudata > Salamandridae > Lissotriton > Lissotriton helveticus. Next base: position 689,186,511 of record NC_136057.1, read on the forward strand.
ATCAGTCTTGACCCTGTGCCTTATGGGAACAGTCCAAACCGAACTGCCGAACCAGGTCCTCCCTGGACCAGAAACAAGCACCCTGGGACCGGTTTCATGGTATGTCACCCTTCTTCAGCCAAGCTAGCTTAAATCCAGTGGCGCAGTGAGCAAGGGACCCACTTCTGGGCATATCCATCCTACTTAGGGTGAAAAGTGTTACAGCAAACAAATAATGGACGGAATGCTGACAATGCAAATATTTTCCCCCAGTCAAAAGATCTGGGTTAAATCCATCATTCTTTTGCCCACTACACCACCCAAGTTTGGACCCAGCTATATGCAAATAAGTCTTGACCCTGAGCCTCATGGGAATAGTCCAGACCGAACATCCAAACCAGGTCCTCCCTGGACCAGAAACAAGCATCCTGGGACCAGTTTCATGGTATGTCACCCTTTTTCAGCCAGGCTAGCTTGAATCCAGTGGCGCAGTGAGCAAGGGACTAACGTCTGGGCATACCCATCCCACTTAGGGGTAAAAGTGTTACAGCAAAAATGATGGACGGAATGCTGGCAATGCAAACATTCTCCCCAATCAAAGATCTGGGTTAACTTCATTGTTCTTTTGCCCACTACGCCACCCCAGTTTGGACCCAGCCATATGCAAATTAGTCTTGACCGTGTGCCTCATGGGAACAGTCCAGGCCGAACTGCCAAGCCAGGTCCTCCCTGGACCCGAAACAAGCATCCTGGGACCAGTTTCGGGGTATGTCACCCTTCTTCAGCCAGGCTAGCTTGAATCCAGTGGCGCAGTGAGCAAGGGACCAATGTCTGGGCATACCCTTCCCACTTAGGGTGAAAAGTCTTACAGCAAACAAATGATGGACGGAATGCTGACAATGCAAACATTCTCCCCCAGTCAAAAGATATATGTTAAATCCATCTTTCTTTTGCCCAATATGCCACCCCAGTTTGGACCCAGCCATATGCAAATCAATCTTGACCATGTGCCTCATGGGAACAGTCCAGACCGAACTGCCAAGCCAGGTCCTCCCTGGAAAGGGAACAAGAATCTTGGGACCGGTTTCAGGGTATGTCACCCTGCTTTAGCCAGGCTACCTTGAATCGAGTGGCGCAGTGAGCAAGGGTCCTAAGTCTTGGCATACCCATCCCACTTACGGCGAAAAGTGTTTCAGCAAACAAATGATGGACGGAATGCTGACAATACAAACATTCTCCCCGTGTCAAAAGATCTGGGTTAAATCCATCATTCTTTTGCCCACTATGCCCCCCCAGTTTGGACCCAGCTATATGCAAATCAGTCAAGACTCTGTGCCTCATGGGTACAGTCCAGACCGAACTGCCAAGCCAGGTCCTCCCTGGAACGGAAACAAGCATTCTGGGACTGGAGGAACACCCTTCTTCAGCCAGGCTAGCATGAATCCAGTGGCGCAGTGAGCAAGGGACCCCATCTGGGCATACCCATCCCACTTGGTGAGCAGTCAAAATATCGGAAATTAAATATCGACCTACACTAATATCGAGGTGACAATATCGAAGGGACAGAAAATCAATGTTAAGAATATCGATGGACAAAATATCGACCCTAAGGTAAGTAATATTGTTTTTTTTTATATCGATGTAAGGAATATCGAAGTTAGTAATATTGATACCAAATATATCAATGTCACTAATATCGATGATACTAACATCGATATTTATGTTATTATTATGTATTTTATTATGTATTTAATATGTCTGTGCTATATGCGTTTTGTTAACTGTTCTACTTGCTTTAAAATATATGTATACAATTTTTATATGTTAATAATGTTTTCAAGTTATTTTTGTGTTTTTAGTACTGTAGCGGGTTGTGGGTTTATGAGGGAATAGGGTGGGAAGTAATTTAATTATACTAGATTTATTATTCATTCATTCATTTATTATTTAAAACATATATTTTATTTATAAGTATGTTATTTTTAACATCTACATTTTCCAACACTTTCAAATTGTTGCACTCTCTGGAGTTGGAATAGTAATTTTTACCCCTATCTAACACTTTCCCTACTGTTGCACTCACTGGAGTGGGAATAGTAATTTTTACCCTCCCGCTACCCAACACTTTCCCCACTGTTGCACTCTCCAGAGTTGGAATAGTAATTTTTAGCCCTACGCTATCCAACACTTTCCCTACTGTTGCACTCACTGGAGTGGGAATAGTAATTTTTACCCTTCCGCTATCCAACGCTTTCCCTACTGTTGCACTCTCTGGAGTTGGAATAGTAATTTTTAGCCCTACGCTATCCAACACTTTCCCTACTGTTGCACTCACTGGAGAGGGAATAGTAATTTTTACCCTCCCGCTATCCAACTTTTTCCCTACTGTTGTACTCTCTGGAGTTGGAAAAGTAATTTTTACCCCTACAGTATCCAACGCTTTCCCTACTGTTGCAATCTCTGGAGTGGGAATAGTAATGTTTACCCCTACGCTATCCAACACTTTCCCTACTGTTTCACTCTTTGGAGTGGGAATAGAAATTTATACCCCTATGCTCTCCAACGCTTTTCCTACTGTTGCACTCCCTGGAGTGGGAACAGTAATTAGTACTCCTACGCTATCCAATGCTTTCCCTACTGTTGCACTCTCTGGAGTGAGAATATTAAATTATACCCCTACGCTATCCAACGCTTTCCCTACTGTTGCACTCCCTGGAGTGGGAATAGTAATTTTTACTGCTACGCTATCCAACACTTTCTCTACTGTTGCACTCTCTGGAGTCGGAATAGTAATTTTAGGCCCAAAGCTATACAACATTTTCCTCATTGTTGGTTTTTTTGGAGTTGGAATAGTAGTTTTATTCCCTCCGCTATTTAATATTTTTTGTATTTTTTTAGCTAATGTAGCATATAATTAATTTTAAAAATGTTAAAAGTAAATTTAATTTTTTTAATTTGTTGTACATAATTATCTAATTTGTATTTATTTTATTATTTTATGTGTATAGATGTATTTGTAATTTATAATGTTGTCTAACAATTTATGTTATTAAAATAATTGTCACAACTGATTATTAAGTATATATATATTATATGTATATGTTTAATTAATGTTTTATTAAATTATATATATTACTTATTAATTTTGAACATTACAAAATATGTTTAACTATGTTTATTTTATTTTTAAGTATTATTTAGTTTATTTTACATATTTTTTTAAACTAAAAAAACGATGCTTTTACTAACAATATTTTTGACATCGATATTTTTTTCCCTATATTGTACCTTGTTGTAGATAGGATATCGATATTCTTGACATCGATATTCTTGCTCTGATATTTTTGTAGGTCGATGTTTTGACCTTCAATATTTTGTCAGTGATCCTCCTACTTAAGGCGAAAAGTGTTACAGGAAACAAATGATGGACGAAATGCTGACAATGCAAACATTCTCCCCCAGTCAAAAGATTTGGGTTAAATCCATCTTTTGAAACTGAGCAAAATGGGTGGGTCAAGGTAGGTTATACCAGAAATGTAAATGATATTTGGATGTCGGAAGATGGAAGACCAGTATTGCCAGACAGCTTGCTGTTTCCAATGGCCAGGCTCAATCATGGGTACACACACTCAGGAAGAGATGCAATGGTAAGGCTTTTCAAAGTTGGTTTAACACAAGATTTCTAATAATTGCAGATGGAAAATTGTAGGAGATGTGTCAAATGCCAACAACTGAATGTAGGGAAAAAGACACCAGTCATGGGTGCACACTTTAGTGAGATCAAATGGTTTTATTAACAGGTTACAAATGGATTTTATCGAGATGCCTGTCCAAAACAGACTGAGATATATCCTAGTGAATATCTGTAATATCCAGGTGGGAGGAAGCCTACCAGATAAGGAGAAATGACAGTCTCACTGTAGCTAAACTGTTACTACAAGAAATCATTCAGAGGTTTGGAATGCCCATCCTTCTTGGGTCAGATAGTGGAACACACTTCAACAATGAAGCAATGAATATGCTATGTGCTGCTTTACAGTTTGAACAAAAACTGCACTGCAGCTACAGATCAGAAGCATCAGGCATAGTTGAGCGTCAGGCATAGTTGCCCAATACTCATACTGCTACCAATCCCCAAATACAATTTTATGCTGAGGTGGTGAATGCCAACCATAAAAACGTCACCAAAAGAGCAGAAGGCTGGGAGGCAAAGGCTCCACCCAAGACCAGTAACAAAACAAAAAGCCCAACAATAGGACATAAGGCAGCGGAAATACAACCATGCAAGAAGATAGAGAAGTCAACACTAGCATTTGTGCACGAACCTTGCTTATTGAAAGTATATCCACCCGCAACAGAAACACAATACAAAGGCCAAAACAACGCAGCTTCACAATACACATTAGCATGGAACACGTCGCTGGGCATCCAAGGGGCCCATACCCGCGAGCAATCATTTAATAATGCTCCAGACGGGAAAACGCAAGTCACTCCTTGCTGAAATAATGACCAATCAGGGCTCCCACATAAAACAACTGCATATGATGGGCAGAGTAATGTGCGCAAGGGAGACAACTCGAGAAACAGCCAACTGTCAGACACGGAGCATACACTGAACCTCATGCCTGAATTCGGGACAAGAGGCCCGGGCAACATCTTGAATTGCTCAAACATCCTATACCTCCTATCGTGTATACCATCATTGTCTTACCTAAAATCAGCCCATCTTGAATTGGTGCACTTCAAAAATTACTCCTGGATAAGTCATAGGGAGTCAACCTTAACAAAGTGGACCAACAAGCTAGATATCGAAAACATCATGGCAGAAAAAGATCTAGTCAGGGACTGGGGAATCTGCATAGACAAATGCCCAACTGAAAAGTATCCCCAAATACTACTACAGAGGCTGCTCAAATAAACTTCTTTGTTCGCCCTAAGTTGGCAGGGTATGCCCGGACGTGGGTCGCTTGCTCACTTTGCCACTGGATTCAAGCTAGCCTGGCTGATGACAGATGATTAACCAAAAACCGGTCCAGGGAAGACATGGCTTGGCAGTTTGGGCTGGATTGTTCCAATGAGGTGTGTGCAAAAATCCTAGGCAGTCTTAGTAATAGACAACACGTTATGATACCCACTTATGACTAGGAACAGGCGTGCAAAAAATACATAATCATACGTAAAAGACAAACATATTTTTAATATACATAATAAAATTCATAAATGGAATACACAATAATAAACAATACACTATTGCAAAATAATTAAAAAGACACCACAATGGATTGCTACAGGGTGTCCAGAAACAAATGAAGAAGAAATACTCGACGCGCGTTTCGGCGAAAACGCCTTCTTCAGGAGTCACAAATAACAATCTGCAAATAAATATAACAAACGATTAATACATTATATTTCTAAAGTGACTTACATCTACAAATACTACTAATAAATCGACAAATAATATACAACCATACATAATAAAATCCATAATTACATAACATACTACATAACACTTTGCCGCCAACCTAACATTAGAGGGTCTAACATTGCTACTTTGTGTCTAGCTAGTGATACGATACACATATTACAGACAGAAGATTGTATAGTACTCAAATTTCAAATGCAAAGTCTATCCATTACATTTGGGTAGCTGTTTACTTAATCAGAGAGACAAATTCTAGCACATTGATGTATGCATAAATTATTATAAACTTACAAGATATGACAAAAACAACCTTCAGTTTGGTAGTTTCACGTGAAGAGATGGTCAAACATATACCTAAGAAAACATATATATGAAAGCAACAGATGCATTAAGATATGGCAATCTAATGGGTTGATGCAAAAATTTCAATGAATCAAGTAAACACAACAATGCCATATAGATGCAAAGGAAACTAAAGTGTCATCTTTAACCTGTGGTTCCCAATCTTGGTTAGAGCAATTGTGTATCTTCAAAATGTCTACTGATGTAACAATTAACCTAGATGTATTAAGAGAGGTCCTATATAAAGACGTTCAGGAGATACTGCTCATAGTACCTGTTAAAAGGATATAATATTTCTTTGATAAACGTCGGTTTGAATTCACAAATGTCTGAGAAGGGTCACTTCACTGTTTGTCGTATGACTGTAAAACACAATAGTAGTATTTCCTGTCGATTAATTTTTTGAAAATAGGAATATGAAACTAAAAATTCTAAATTTACTCAAAATAAAACATAAAATAGGCAGGCATTTACCTTAAAATTCTAAAATGGCCATATATTCAAGATCCATATATTCAGAACTTATCGGAAAAATGGGATTTGGTAAAATAGATAAATCTAAGAAAAAAGAATATATATAGGAGTAAGTCTCTAATGTTTAAAGAGGCACCCTGATGATCAAAATGATATTTAAATCGTTTACCAGAGAAAGAGAATGAAGTATATGTTATTTGTCATGGAGGTATATTCGATAAAAAATCCACATAAGGTTCCAGTCGTATTTGTCTTATTGTCGTGCGATAATGACTGTAAATACAAAGGACGGTCATATTAGAAGTGCAGGGCATTTATGAGTAAATGTCTCATATTTTAGATTTAGACCCAAATTCTGTCAGTCTGTAAAAATCCAGCCGAAGGAACTTGGTTTACCAATAAGGTGCCTAATATAAATAGTGAAAGATCCTTAGCTCGCGAACAGTGGACAATCTGGCAAGGCGTTTATTGCGAAAAGGATTCTAGTATGCGGCGAACAAAAGCTAGCCTATCTACTGCTTTAAGTAAAAATTAAGGGCGAAAAAATATAAATATGTGTAGTTCGATGGTAAGTAAACCAACGGATACCGCCGAACTAGAGAGTAACTTACCTGATGTATAGACACGCTGAAAACCGAATAACACTGACGGCGTTCCCATAATGTGGCGTTCCGTCGGTGAGGCAATGATCAACCGGCATCTGTGAGCCAATCCCTTTAAATATGTTATTTGGGGGGAGGAGTTGCCATAGTAGCTCAGAAATGGTCATGAAAATAGATAAAGGACTATAAAATACAAATACAAAATGGAAAAAGGACTAAGGGATATCGTCACCACCACAGTAGAACAGAAATGATCATAAAAATAGATAAAGGACTGTCAAATAAACAATAATAAAAAAAGTGGAAAAAAGACTAAAAGATATCGTAAATACAAACCTATATCTATGGGTGTTGGCATATATCATAAATATCGAAAGGAGTATTTATGAAAAGATTATACTTCAATATATTGGAATTCAATATTTAGAGTTCAATATTTAAAACCAAATGATATGGGAGAAAATCCATAGTGCGATGTATGGGTACATATCATACATGTGAAGAGGGGTATCTATGAAACCAAAAATTGTTGTTCAATATTGAGGTTTCAATATTTAGAGTTCAATGTTTTGAACCAAATGATCTCGAGGAAGGTACTTCCGGAAGGACCAAAAAGGGTTACAGTTAAAGTTAAAGAAAATAAACTCATCAAAGCAGACTATGTTAACAATGGCCATATAGATGGAGATTACCATTATTTGTTAGGTTTAAAGATGTACTTAAGGTCCTATTCGTAAATAAACTAGACCAAAATAAGAAGAAAAATATATATCTCATGACCACTTGCAGAGTGTATAGTTAATATGATACGGAATAAAGACCTAGAAAAATTATTGTCAGTGCATTACAGAGTATTGGCGAAACAAATCATACTGATAAGAACTTACTTGTTGCTACACAAAAGGGGATTGGAATAGACAGAGACACTCCCAAGAATTGGAAGTGCCTCAGTTCACAGTTGTTGAATCACTATGGGAGTAGTGAATCAAACCTGAATATGAAATTATAAATAAGTGATGAATACTGGAAAGATAATACTAAAGCTTCAGTGGATAGCATTTTCCCAAGGAATTTCTGAGTTGAGGCCCTTATTAAAGGTCCCAAGTGAAAAAATCCAGAAAACTTCTCGTTTTTTTCGAATTTTACCTCCACCTTTACTTTTGGGGAGTCTTATTTTTTCGATGATTCGCCATTTGAAATCATCTGGACCGTGTTGTTTCTCATGAAAATGTTTAACCAAAGGAGCTGTTAATTTCTGCGTGCGAATGGCTGAACGATGCTCAGTAAGTCTCACTTGGATGGGTCTAGATGTTTCGCCCACATATCCTAGCTGGCAAGGGCATATGATAAAGTAGACACAGTTAGCAGTCTTGCAATTCCACATATCCTTTGCATCAACATAGCAACCATTGTGCTCAAATGACTCACCTCCTAAAATGTTCGTGCATGATTTTACAAGAAGAAAATTTTACGGTACCTTTAACTGGAAAGTTATTATCAATAGTTCTTTGAATAAATTCAGATCTCAGATGATTACCAGTAAATCACGAGTGCACAATTAAGTCCTTCAAATTTTTGTTTCGTTTATGTGCAAACAACGGTTTATCCAGTTTCATCTGTGATGTTGGGTTGGAATTCAAAATGTGCCAGTTGCTATTCACAATATGTTTCACTGTGTTATCTAGGGTAGAGTGCTTGGTAACACAGACAAGTTGGGTATTTTCTTTTGTAGCTTTTTCCTCAAAAGCGAATCTCGATAATAAAATCTTGCTCGTTTGAACAAGTCCCTCACTAGTCTATGAGGATATCCTCTGTTCAGAAATTTTTGGCGCATAATGCTAGCTTGTGCATCATAGTCAGCTAGGTTGGTACAGTTTCTCCTAATTCGGAGGAATTGGGAGAAAGGGATGCTTTCGCGTTGACAGCGAGGATGAAAACTATTAAAGTGGAGAAGGGTGTTCCTAGCAGTAGGTTTCACAAAAAGATCAACGATCAATTTATTAGTTTCATGTTTAATGCTTAGATCTAAAAACTCGACTTGGTGTTCGTCATAGTGAGCTGCGAATTTCAAATTAACATCGGTAAGGTTAATCCATTGAAGAAATTCCAGTAGAGTGTCTTTCCCACTGGTCCAGACAAAAAATATATCATCGATGTATCTGGACCAGTGGGAAACAGACTCATAAAATGGAGCAATTTCGTTGTAAATAAATTTCTTTTCAAAGGCGGCCATATAGATATTGGCAATTGAAGGAGCCACCGAAGCCCCCATACTAACACCTCTTATCTGTCGGTATAGAGTATTCCCAAACTCAAAAATGTTTTCAGTTAGGACAATGTGTAAGAGATCCAAAATAAATTCTTTAGGGCATATGATGTTAAACTGGTCAATGAACCAGCTAGTAGCCAGGAGCGCTTCTTTTTGAGGTATATTACTATAGAGTGCTTCAACATCCATAGTTACCATAATATCTGTTCTCGGATTAAAGGCTAAATTTTCAACTTTGTTTATCATGTCGCCCGTGTCTCTAACATAGGACATTATTTTCAGTATGTGTGGGCGCAGAAAGAAATCTATGAATTTAGAAAGGGGTTCAGTGTTAGTTCCGATTGTCGACACAATGGGTCTGTAGGGGGGATCTGAAAGGCTCTTATGAATTTTTAGCATGCCATAAATGCATGCAATTTTGCCTTGATTGTAGTTAAGGAAGTTTTGATCTTTTTGGTCAATGTCTCCAGATACAAGAGCCTGATTAGTTAGCGTCAGGATTCTATTGGATACTTTACCTAGAGGATTTATTTTGATCTTTGAGTATGTGGTGGCATCTGTCAACATGGTGTTCATTTTAAGTTCATAAAGGCTCGAATCTAACAACACAATGCCACCTCCTTTATCACAACTCTTGATTACTAATTTGTCGTTGTTCTTTAGGAATTTTAATGTTTCAGATTCGTCCCTGCTAAGATTATAAATGGGTTTCGGTATAAACCGAAGAGCTCTTTCTAATTGTTGAAGAACAACAAGTTCGAATGTCGCAACCTCTGGACCCAGCTGGTCCAGGTTGGGATAAAAAGTGGACGGAAGGGACAGACGTCTGATTTCAGATTGTGTCTCATTAGAATCTACCATTGATTCAAAGAATTTTTTAAGTCTGATCCGTCTGAAGAAAGAGATTATATCTGTTTGTAACTCGAAGATGTTTACATGGGCGTGTGGTACGTATGAGAGACCCTTAGAAAGTAACGATTCTGTATGAGGATCTATAATATTAGATGAAAGGTTAAAAATGGGGATTACATCCCCTGACCCCAATATTGGCGATTGCGTGTTTCGCGAATAAATTGGGGTTCCTGCTGTTGATGTTGTTGCTGTTGGGGTTGATGTTGGTAATGTGACTGTTGAAAGTTTCCCCTGTTGTGACTTTGAAAACGGACTCTTGGGCGTCCTGGACGGAGGCCCCTGTTGGATAAAAAAGGCCTAGGGCGGGGGCCGTTATATTGATTGTAATTACTCTCTGTTTCATAGAACGTGTTCGTTCCCTCATTTTCAGAGTCAGATGTGTCTGTAAAATTATTTACTCATTGTGGTGTGGATCTGGTCTCATCTACGTAATGATTCTGCTTGTAAAAATCTTGTTTAAGATAGGGGTAAGTACCTTCTAATGTATAGAAGCGCTTATCTTTGATTAATTTGTCATGTTTGCGTTTGTCAAGGTAAGCGCTGAAGGATTCCAATTCTTTGTTGGCTTCTTCAATATCCTTCATTGCTTCCTCTACGTTACCTGAAGCTCTAAGTTTAGATTCTAACTCATCAATTTCAGTTTTAATAGCTATTGCCAATTCTTTGGCAGTCTCAACAATCAAGATCATGAGATCTCTGGAGCATCTATTGGCAATGAGGCTCCATTTCTCGAGGAAGGGTCTATGATGGACAAGATGCCACCACATACTCAAAGATCAAAATAAATCCTCTAGGTAAAGTATCCAATAGAATCCTGACGCTAACTAATCAGGCTCTTGTATCTGGAGACATTGACCAAAAAGATCATGACTTCCTTAACTACAATCAAGGCAAAATTGCATGCATTTATGGCATGCCAAAAATTCATAAGAGCCTTTCAGATCCCCCCTACAGACCCATTGTGTCGACAATCGGAACTAACACCGAAACCCTTTCTAAATTCATAGATTTCTTTCTGCGCCCACACATACCGAAAATAATGTCCTATGTTAGAGACACGGGCGACATGATAAACAAAGTTGAAAATTTAGCCTTTAATCCGAGAACAGATATTATGGTAACTATGGATGTTGAAGCACTCTATAGTAATATACCTCAAAAAGAAGCGCTCCTGGCTACTAGCTGGTTCATTGACCAGTTTAACATCATATGCCCTAAAGAATTTATTTTGGATCTCTTACACATTGTCCTAACTGAAAACATTTTTGAGTTTGGGAATACTCTATACCGACAGATAAGAGGTGTTAGTATGGGGGCTTCGGTGGCTCCTTCAATTGCCAATATCTATATGGCCGCCTTTGAAAAGAAATTCATTTACAACGAAATTGCTCCATTTTATGAGTCTGTTTCCCACTGGTCCAGATACATCGATGATATATTTTTTGTCTGGACCAGTGGGAAAGACACTGTCGCAGGGTTTCTGTTCTCACACAGAACTGTGCACAGAGGAGTGGAACCTCGGCGAATTAGGGTGACCCAAAACACACCTTAGTACCCAACTCACCCCTTACCGAGCTAGCTACAGTGTCTCATTGGACATATCAAACTCCCAATGTTTAGACAAACCAGAACATGAACTTACTGTACCTCAGGGTACGTGGAACTCATGAACACTCTTTCGTTATATTATCAATACAAACCAGAACATGGAGTAAAGAAGACACATGTGCATTTGAAATGTTTATTTACTAATGCCGTCTTCTCAGGCGCAGTATCTTAGATAATACAAGTATACTTATTATCAGTAGCAAAATTACCAGCATAGTTACTAAGACATAAAAAGCGAATGGTGACAGCATGTCAACATACTGTAATGAATAAGAGTTAACAACACTTATATCTCACCCTCCCTAACACATATATTATCTTATTAGCTAAGAAGGTCTCTTTGGGTTGTTTTAGGGTGGGCCCATACCTTAGTGTCCTAGCATGAAAGGAATCACATCAGCATACACCAGCTCTCTCTGCATGTGCACAGCATCAAGTGTGTTCTATGTGCCTCGTGCAAAGCAATATCAATCCCGCCTGAAGCCAGAGTTGGCAAAGGCTGCACTTGTGTTATGACTATGAAGGCGTGGAGATCAGACCTCATAACAATTCCATATCGTGTTGTTCCTGAAACTTCAGCACTCTTCGTGCAGACATAGTTTATTAAGCAAAGCTGATATCAGAGCAATAACATATTATTCTCACATACCCCACGGCAAACTACTAGGTTGAAAGCTAAGTCAACAATTAAGTGTCGTGTGCAGAAGTTGCAAGAAAGAAAAATGGCGTTTAAACCTCAAATGTACCTACGCTAACTTAACACGATATAAGGACATACAGGAGCTATATGACACCCCCCCATGATCCGAGAACGGACTAAATATCACAACAGAAGTGCCATCACATGAGAGCAGAACTCAACAGTAAACGAGCATGATTCGAAACTAAACTGTAAAAAGTAATGCTAAAAAATAGCCCAAAAATATAACGTGGCTCAAGCCAATAGGCAAGTAAAATAAAAATTGCTTGACAAAAAAGTCAAAAAAATCAATGAAATGCTATTAATCAGCGCGTCAATCCGAGGCAGTGTCTATGATAAAACTGTATATGAAAAGTAAGCAGCAACCGCCTCTAACAGGAATTCACTGTCCTCATCCGAAAACAGTTCAGCCATCCAATTTAAAAGATGAAAGGAACATACGTGTTCTCCCAGCACCGGATCCTCTATAACCATCAGAGGACAGCTCGGTGGGTTTTCAAGAAAACTTAGTTCCAAGAAAGTCTGTGCTGCCGACAATATATCCCAGGGACCCATTAGTCCATGCGCCACTGCTAAGGCCATAATCCTCTCGTCAGAACAAACCAACTCGTGAGCAATGATAGGACTCATCAGCTGATTAAAATCGACGTCACGAGAAACCGGTCCGCAGAGACACAAATCAATGGCCCAATGGAAATCACAGGTCAGGCAGTGAAATACAGGCTGGACACAGGTGAAGTAGGAGAATCGAAAAGATAATCCATATGCCGTGCTTAATGTCGCCAACGGCAGTGTGCCATAATATTCAAGCATGCGGTTGCGAAACCGCGTCAGTAGCTGTTGCGCGGGGTCTTGCACAGGAAGGACATCCATATTTAAAGAGACAAAAAACCACTAGCGCGCCAGCTGCTAATGCAAGTAAAAATGGGAACCCTCCAAACAAGGATGAAAAAATAGAATGGAAGAAAGCAGGGATGACTCCAAAAATCTTTTCAAAGGAAGTCACGAGACCACTGCTAACAACTTTAAAAAAATGTGCAAGGCCTTTTGTGGAGGATGCGTTAAAGATAGTTCGAACCATCGCTCCGAAATGCAAAGGCAAATCAGTATTCAAAAGAGCCTGAACCTCTGTACGGGTGTTTGCAATGTGAAGCACGAAAGTTTCACGGGCCGAGCTCAAGGCCACTTCTTTCTGGGACAAAAGAGCCCTTATTCTTACCATGCCGCTGAATTCTGCTCCCAAGGTTGGTATCTGTGGCTTGATGGAAGACTATCTATGTTCACGTGTGGGAGGATAAAGCACATTTCTGCAGCAAATAACCCGCTCACTTACTGTTACTATGAAAGCTATACCTTTAATTAACCCACAACAGTTTTCATTATTGAGCATCAAATAACTACCATTCTCTAATAATTTAAACGTGGGGATGATAGCAGGAACTGGCGAGCCATGTAAAACGCAAGCCATATTCGGTCGGTCCTTGTTGCATGAACCGTGTAACTGTATGTGTCTACACATTAAAGAATGATCTGGCGTCTCAGTGCACTCCTCCCCTGTCAGATAAACTTCCTGGTCATCCTTAAAACATCTGTATGTGTATGGGAGTGACCAGACTTCATGAAGGAAACCGCTACCTAAAGGTTCATAACGACCTATGGGTACATATTTCATACAATTTGAAAACTTATATAAAGCAAAAGGCAACGTTATTAAACCGTGGATAAGCCACGTTGCAGCAGTGGCTTCAGCCACGGAAAAAGGTAAAGATTCTAACCTTTCAATATGTAACATAGAAAATGAAGCATCACGCATTGAAAGTAAGCGTTGTTTGTCAGTCAAATTAAACGGTGCAAATAAAGAAGAAACGTTCATGTACCCCCAGGGAACTTTACCCATTTTTAGAGTTTGAAGGGTCCATGCAAACTGCATGATTGATCGTAATTGATTTTGACCATGGTATAATACTGACACTTCATCATGTACAATATCGACGACTGACGACACAATATTATCCAAAGTGTAAATTCTAGAGGAAAGCACATTAATGCTATTGTCAACAACTGCAAGCACTTTCTCAAGATTTGCTTGATCAATAGCCCTAAGGCGTGTAGCAGCCTCAATCTGTGATAGCTTCCAAATTTCATTGTAAACCCCATATAACCACCTTTTCGACCTGCCACTAGCCGGGCCTTTAATGAAATCATTCAAGTCCACGTCTGCATTTAGTTTAGAAAGGTGATCCTTAACCGCAGGTAAAGTTGAATGTTTCAGCCAATTTTGACACAATTTGCCCACAGAATACGAGGTGACAGCATGACCTAAGTCAAAACGGGGATCAGATCTAACAGTTTTAAAACCGTCAGTTAAATTCAAAAATCTATGTTGGCAAGAATCAGCACTACGGTGCCAAAGCAGCCAACCCTTAGGATTCACACTGGAAATGTTAAAGGAGGAATTAAGAAGTAGAGTCTGTAACTCTCTAATGGACAACTGAGTAAAATTACTCCAACCATCATATTCCTCTAACTCCGGGAAAGAAGGAGCGTTTAATTTTTTAGAAGTAGCCAATCCAAAGCATGTGGTCTGGGAAATTGTTTCATTCAGAAACAGCATATGATTCGGGATGAGACATGCACGGTGCAAAGCCTCAGTGCCTTGTACCTGCCAGGCCTTTGAACCCCAAACTGATTTAAGGTCTATCGTATCCTTCCATAACTCATAGCCTCCAGTAACTAATTGATCAAGGAAGGACTTGGAATATAACAATTTAGTATCGGTAAGTCTAACCTTGGACATTGGCATTTTTCGAAACTTAAAATAAAAGGACTCGGGATTGGACTGATTAAAGTCAGTGAAGTAAGTATACTTTCTCAGAAATGTTTCAGAACTCCCCTGATGAGGCGCTGGGCAATGTTCCCACTGAGTAAAGTTAACAGTATCCCTTCTGGATGATGTTTTGTGTAAGAAGTGATTGCCATAATGTTGGTAACAGAATAATTCACCATAATTAGTAGATTCTAAATATAAATCCTCAGCATCAAATGCAGCATAGTATTGCAAATCAGAAAATAAACTTTCTACAGCATTGAACGAATGTTGTGTTTCACCACATCCCCCATATTTACTCTAAGTACATTAGGGACATTAACGACTTCCGTTGGGCCATGAATCTGAAACCGAACTGCATCCCACACGATTCCATCAAGGACAGGCCATGCTGTGATGTTAACCAAAGTCAAGTCTCTTTTAAATCTGTGTGTAGAATGTGACGAGGAAAGCGGGGCCAAAGTTCCATTCAGATGAGTAATGCAAGTTCTCTCCTCGACATAGTGTCCATTCATGATTCGAAAAAAATAAAACACAAAACCAATTGACATAAAAAGGTAAACTGAAAAAAGGACCAGCCAAATGTACGTCCAAGGGGGTATCAAAAAATGTTTTTTAAACAGGCTAGCATAAACTGCAATTCGAGAGGGTTTCTTCGAGGCAAGGGAAGCAGAGTCAAATGAAAATCTGGATTCCGTGGCTAAACGAGCTTGCAGGTCAGGCATGGACAAATCAGTGGGGTAGGTATAGTCTAACTCATCAATGGTAGTTCCTGGTAAATTATTTAATAACGGACTGGAAACAGCAGGTAATTCGATGGCCACTTCAGGTTCAATATTAGAAGCAGTGGGCATAACAGAATTTCTCACAATGGAAGGACAGGAAACAGCCGGTGTCATGCTAAGAAGAATCGGCCACTCTGTGTATCTTGACATTGTCAATTGAAATAAACCTGTTTTCCTTACGACCAGGAAGTGGTGGTAAAATGACTGTTCTTGTGCCCTTCACTCCAAGGACTGGAACCGGAGCTCGATAGGAAGGACCAAATTCTTTCTTGTTATCGATCTTCTCCCGAACCAGTTCGCCAACTTGGGGTAGCCAGCCAACTACCGGGATCTGCAACGCATCATCCGACGTGGAGGGCAAATGTTCCTTCGCAAGACTGTCTCTGGTCTTTTGTAGATTCTGTAAAACAGTGCAATGTTCATCTGCGTCAAAGCTAGTGGCGCGAACCACACAGTCTAGACCGTCAAGGTCAGGGACGAACATCTTGATGCCAAAGAGCATTTCGTATGGGGTCCGCCCACCCAGAGACCTTCTAGGGAGATTATTAAGAGCACGCTGCACGCCATAGAGGTGGGCCAGCCAGTTTCTGCCAGTGCCTATAACTCGGGCTGTCAAAGACTGCTTTAAATCACGGTTCATTCGCTCAACTACACTGTTACCCTCAGGTGTGTAGGGAGACGAAAACTTGACTTGGACCCCCAACGAAGTCATGGCATCCTTATACGCCTTAGAGGCGAAAGCCGGACCCTGATCCGAATGGAAGGTACCCCAGGCAAAAATCCCTATAAAGACACGCAAATCTCTAATGACAGTCCGTGAATCAGCGCTGCGATGTGGCCATACCCACACAAAGCGTGTGCATGAGTCAACTGCTACTAAGATGTACTTATACGCAGTATCAGATGAAAAAGGACCGCAGTGATCTAAATAAACACAACCTAGTGGTTTATTAGAAATGTACAACTGAGTCTGTGGCGGACGCGTAGCAGTTGAAGGTTTAATCTGCTGGCATATGTCACAAAGAAGGACATAATCACGCGTCTGTTTGTACAGTCCCCGCCACCAGAAACGTTGTTGTAATTGAGTTACAGTGGCCGAGACGCCCGCATGCGCAGACGCCACACCTTCATGTGCCGCTGTAATCAAGTCTGCTCTGCGATCCGAGTTGGGAATCAGCCGTTCCCCAACGTCAGGAATTGTCACAAAAGGAACCTTTTCGGGACTTAAATGGTATTTGTACTTCGAAGGGAATCCCGTAGGATGCTTACTTCCCTTCTCAGAGGCAGCAATAGCCGCCAAGATGTCGCTATCAATCTTGGTTTTCGACCTAGTAACCGCTGCAACTAAGTATGTAGATACTGCTGATTTCGCTGCTTCATCAGCAAGCGAGTTGCCAACAGCGTGAACTCCTACGCGCTGATGACCGAGAGTATGAATCACATAAACGAGAGGCAACAGAGCCTTAAGCTCTGCCACTCGAACCCAGATCATTTTGTGTTTTATTGTGCTACCCTTGGAATCATGAAAATCATTTTGAATCCAAAAGAACAAGTTTTCATTGTAAGACTGGACACAGTAGTAAGAATCACTTACAATCAGAGTAGTAACACTTGGATCTGCGTACTCCAACGCTAGTAAAAGAGCACGAAGCTCAGCCAATTGTGCAGTGCAATCGCCCAGGGGCAACGTGTGTACCTCCCTGGAAATGAATTCATCGTTCAACATAGCACCCACCACAATAGCGCACGCGGAAACGTAGGCATGTTTAGAGCCATGCGCAACCTGCGCCGACCCATCAGTGTAAATGATGCAATGGAAGTCCTCCAAAGGTCGCATAGCCAGAGGAGCAGGATGAACGAACTCATACTGCAAGTACTCTTGAGACCGTAAAGAGGAGTCAAAAATAAATGTGACATCCGTGGACGTCAATGACGACGCCCATTGAATCCACCGTGGGTGCAAAGCTTTCGAATTTGGTACACTGGCTTTCGTGACTGCCTCCAAATGAGGACAGGGTGTTACCACTAACATGCGCTTCCCCTGCGACAGAGCTCGTTCTTTAAGAATCACCATCTGTACAGCAGTTAAAACTTTCTCCACAGTGGGAAACCGCAATTCAGCCGAAGTGTACAAGTGTGACTTGTAAGCAATTGGCACTGTGTCTCCTTCATTAAAAGTCAGGTACGTGAAACCCACCGTCCCTGGGATTATTCTTATCACCAGGTTGGTGTGGTTATCACGAGTCAGTAAGTATTTAGAAGCGAGCAGATCAGCCTGCAAGGATTGCAAAATGGCTGAATGCTCAGGCAGCCAGCATGATTTTGAGAAAGTAGGTTGTATTAATGCATACAACGGCTTGATACGCTGGGCATATTCCGGAATGTATGTCCTTCCGAAATTTAAAAAGCCCAGTAAAGATTGCAATTTTTTCAGTGTTGTAGGAGCGCGCAATTGTGCGCACTTCTCTAAGAAGTGAGGAGCCAAACCTCTACCTTCATTGTTGAGCTCATAGCCCAAAAACAACACTGTGTGTTCAGCAATGTGCGATTTTGCAAAGTTAAATTTGTAACCCATGTCAGCGAAGCTACAAATAACTGAATTTACACGACACAGATACTCCCAAATATCGTCGTCTGTGAGATATATGTCATCCACATACGAAAAAGCATCAGGGTCGAGTGCCTCCAGAATAGAGACAATACGAGCGGTAAATATACCAGGACTATTCTTATAGCCCATTGGAAGACGCCGGAATTGTTTTTGGACTCCAGCGCTCGTAAAACTGGTCCATTGGGAGCTAAAGCTGTCCAATCTGTGGGCATAAAAACCGTTGGATATGTCAAGCGTTGTCTTAAAACGCTTTCGCACTAGACTATCCACAAGGGCAGAGCCGTGAGTATTCTGTACTGCACAGTTACGGCAATGCGAGTTTAAATGCCGGTAATCCAAAACCAAAACCAAACGATATGATCCGTCAGGTTTGTTCACAGTAAAAAGGGGATTATTCATCGGTGACAGACACGTTTCAATAACTCCTTGATATTCCAATTGGTCAAGGATTTCCGCGACGGAAGATTTTGCTTCACGCCGAATGGGATATTGAGGTTGAGGCTGCGGCTGAGACCGCAACGGAATTTCGTGGCAAGGCGACAATTTATCCCAACCACATTGGTTACGGTACAGAGCCGGCGCGAGAGCCCGAGCCCACTCTTCTGCAAAATGCTGCGCATGCTCTTTCGAGACAGTGTTCGCGAAACTGGGGAGGATTACCTCCTCCCCTCGCGGCGCCGCGAGCACAAAAGGTGGGGGCCAGTCAGCCTCCGAAAGCAAAATATCATATGTAGAAGACAGATTTTCCCAAAACACCCCTTTAACAGTACGCTGTATGTCACCTTCAATTAACAGGACAATTTCATAAAGTCTTTCTGGGGGAGCAAGTCTCGTATCCGCTGTTTCTATCACAACGTAGACATCAGTCGCTGTCACCCTCAGTAGTGGACGCAGCGCCTCTCTGACTATGGTTATCTCCGCCGCGCTGTCCAGCAAGGTCAGAGCCCACGTCAGATTCCGAAGCCGCGTTCTCACTATCTGTGGCATATCGATGCGCTGTTAAGGCTGCGACTTTCTTTTTCGCAAACTGCGGTCTCTTAGGCGTAGAATCCTCCTGCTTCACTGCGCCGTCAGCTTGGCGGGACTGACCACGTCCCTGTTGGCCACCACGTCCACCCCCTCCGCCACCGGTCTTCGCGGCCGATGTTTCCTGAAAGGAACGAGGAGAGCGTTGATCAGAACCCTGAAATCGATCAGGTGATTTAATCATCGCGCGATCGCGCAAATCATAAACTTTCTCTGTCGGCGCAGGAGCCTGTAGTGCAGGAAAAGAATCCGGAGTCTGCTTATATTGCTTCCCCTGTGTCTGTTTTTTAGGCCAATTCTGTTTTTTGGACTTAGGCTGGACATCTGCAACTGCAGATTGACCCTGAGGTTGTTCTTTCTCCTTTACTGTAAAATATTTCAGACCTCTACTTGTGCGGCCAATCGTCTTATAAGCGGCCACAACAATCTTTGCCAACTGACGGGGTTTATCGGCATCGGGCAGAGCAGCCAAAGCGTTTGACACCTGAAAGTTCACAGCATCCCCTTTAACATTGGAGAGTATGAGATCACATACAATCTCAAAAGAACCACACAGGCGCATACCCAACTCAACCGCCGCCTCTGGACCGTGATCATTCTGAACACGTCTAATGATGTCAGGCAGGGCATTCATAGACGGGGTGCCGAAGCACCTCGTATAAACGGCCGCAAATGTTTTTCCCCAGCTTTCACAGTCAACAAGTTCAGGAGTTAAATCCTTCGGTAAAGTAATCGTCAACATTCTATGCTTATCAGCAGGAGTAGAATTCGGAAAAACCGCCTCCAGTTGATCAAACTTCTCTGCTAGCCAGAACGGGAAGTCATCGTTGTCAACTGGACGTGGACCAAAAACCGAATTAACCATCACTGGATTGAGACGCATTCCGCTTCGATCCATGGGAACGGCCGCACCCCCCTGGGGACCACCAGGCAGGTGGCGACCGATGTATTGCACTAATGCACGAATCACGGAAATGGAAACAACATGTAGCCTACGAATTTCCTGCAGGGTACAAGCGCCGTGATTCGGGTGCGGGGTAAAACCACCCAACGCAGGCCAATTTGTACCTGGAATTGAGAGTGGACCTAACCTCGCAGCGGACAAAGAGTGGGGGAGGGCGCCATCAAACCAAACTCGATGCTGCCAATGATCACTAGGTATTTCCAATGCCCTGTACGGTGTATACTCAGCCGGGACAGCCGAGGCGGTGTAGGAGTGGAACCAACCAGAATTTGCGTCCACAGCCGGAAACGTAAGCCAAGAGTAAAACAACTCGTAAGGGAACGCCGGATCTGCACATACCACGAAAATCACAGCCATCCCATCCACCGGGACCTGGTACGTCTGAAGATGGTTGCGTACCACCACGCGACTATACTGCGCAATGGCCACCGCCGCCATGACAACACTGGAAACAAGAAAATACAAAGAATACTTTGTAGCACAACTGGGTAGTAATTCAAAGAAACCGTTTAAGAAAGAATCAAGCTTGGAAAAGACCTATTTCAAAAAATAGGTAGGTTTCACCGACACCCCGCTTTCCGGAAACGGAGGTGAAGGGGTTAAGGTATGAACGATAAACTACTCGAGTGTCATGATATAAGACCACCGAAACCGTTGGGTGCCATGTCGCAGGGTTTCTGTTCTCACACAGAACTGTGCACAGAGGAGTGGAACCTCGGCGAATTAGGGTGACCCAAAACACACCTTAGTACCCAACTCACCCCTTACCGAGCTAGCTACAGTGTCTCATTGGACATATCAAACTCCCAATGTTTAGACAAACCAGAACATGAACTTACTGTACCTCAGGGTACGTGGAACTCATGAACACTCTTTCGTTATATTATCATTACAAACCAGAACATGGAGTAAAGAAGACACATGTGCATTTGAAATGTTTATTTACTAATGCCGTCTTCTCAGGCGCAGTATCTTAGATAATACAAGTATACTTATTATCAGTAGCAAAATTACCAGCATAGTTACTAAGACATAAAAAGCGAATGGTGACAGCATGTCAACATACTGTAATGAATAAGAGTTAACAACACTTATATCTCACCCTCCCTAACACATATATTATCTTATTAGCTAAGAAGGTCTCTTTGGGTTGTTTTAGGGCGGGCCCATACCTTAGTGTCCTAGCATGAAAGGAATCACATCAGCATACACCAGCTCTCTCTGCATGTGCACCGCATCAAGTGTGTTCTATGTGCCTCGTGCAAAGCAATATCAATCCCGCCTGAAGCCAGAGTTGGCAAAGGCTGCACTTGTGTTATGACTATGAAGGCGTGGAGATCAGACCTCATAACAATTCCATATCGTGTTGTTCCTGAAACTTCAGCACTCTTCGTGCAGACATAGTTTATTAAGCAAAGCTGATATCAGAGCAATAACATATAATTCTCACATACCCCACGGCAAACTACTAGGTTGAAAGCTAAGTCAACAATTAAGTGTCGTGTGCAGAAGTTGCAAGAAAGAAAAATGGCGTTTAAACCTCAAATGTACCTACGCTAACTTAACACGATATAAGGACATACAGGAGCTATATGACAACACTCTACTGGAATTTCTTCAATGGATTAACCTTACCGATGTTAATTTGAAATTCACAGCTCACTATGACGAACACCAAGTGGAGTTTTTAGATCTAAGCATTAAACATGAAACTAATAAATTGATCGTTGATCTTTTTGTGAAACCTACTTCTAGGAACACCCTTCTCCACTTTAATAGTTTTCATCCTCGCTGTCAACGCGAAAGCATCCCTTTCTCCCAATTCCTCCGAATTAGGAGAAACTGTACCAACCTAGCTGACTATGATGCACAAGCTAGCATTATGCGCCAAAAAATTCTGAACAGAGGATATCCTCATAGACTAGTGAGGGACTTGTTCAAACGAGCAAGATTTTATGATCGAGATTCGCTTTTGAGGAAAAAAACTACAAAAGAAAATACCCAACTTGTCTGTGTTACCAAGCACTCTACCCTAGATAACACAGTGAAACATATTGTGAATAGCAACTGGCACATTTTGAATTCCAACCCAACATCACAGATGAAACTGGATAAACCGTTGTTTGCACATAAACGAAACAAAAATTTGAAGGACTTAATTATGCACTCGCGATTTACTGGTAATCATCTGAGATCTGAATTTATTCAAAGAACTATTGATAATAACTTTCCAGTTAAAGGTACCGTAAAATGTTCTTCTTGTAAATCATGCACGAACATTTTAGGAGGTGAGTCATTTGAGCACAATGGTTGCTATGTTGATGCAAAGGATATGTGGAATTGCAAGACTGCTAACTGTGTCTACTTTATCATATGCCCTTGCCAGCTAGGATATGTGGGCGAAACATCTAGACCCATCCAAGTGAGACTTACTGAGCATCGTTCAGCCATTCGCACGCACAAATTAACAGCTCCTTTCGTTAAACATTTTCATGAGAAACAACATGGTCCAGATGATTTCAAATGGCGAATCATCGAAAAAATAAGACTCCCCGAAAGTAAAGGTGGAGGTAAAATTTGAAAAAAACGAGAAGTTTTCTGGATTTTTTCACTTGGGACCTTTAATAAGGGCCTCAACTCAGAAATTCCTTGGGAAAATGCTATCCACTGAAGCTTTAGTATTATCTTTCCAGTATTCATCACTTATTTATAATTTCATATTCAGGTTTGATTCACTACTCCCATAGTGATTCAACAACTGTGAACTGAGGCACTTCCAATTCTTGGGAGTGTCTCTGTCTATTCCAATCCCCTTTTGTGTAGCAACAAGTAAGTTCTTATCAGTATGCTTTGTTTCGCCAATACTCTGTAATGGACCGACAATAATTTTTCTAGGTCTTTATTCTGTATCATATTAACTATACACTCTGCAAGTGGTCATGAGATATATATTTTTCTTCTTATTTTGGTCTAGTTTATTTACGAATATGACCTTAAGTACATCTTTAAACCTGACACATAATGGTAATCTCCATCTATATGGCCATTGTTAACATAGTCTGCTTTGATGAGTTTATTTTCTTTAACTTTAACTGTAACCCTTTTTGGTCCTACCGGAAGTACCTTCCTCGAGATCATTTGGTTCTAAACATTGAACTCTAAATATTGAAACCTCAATATTGAACAACAATTTTTGGTTTCATAGATACCCCTCTTGACATGTATGATATGTACCCATACATCGCACTATGGATTTCCTCCTATATCATTTGGTTTTAAATATTGAACTCTAAATATTGAATTCCAATATATTGAAGAATAATCTTTTCATAAATACTCCTTTCGATATTTATGATATATGTCAACACCCATAGATATAGGTTTGCATTTACGATATCTTTTAGTCTTTTTTCCACTTTTTTTATTATTGTTTATTTGACAGTCCTTTATCTGTTTTTATGATCATTTCTGTGCTACTGTGGTGGTGACGATATCCCTTAGTCCTTTTTCCATTTTGTATTTGTATTTTGTAGTCCTTTATCTATTTTTATGACCATTTCTGAGCTACTATGGCAACTCCTCCCCCCAAATAACATATTTAAAGGGATTGGCTCACAGATACCGGTTGATCATTGCCTCACCGACGGCACGCCACATTACGGGAACGCCGTCAGTGTTATTCGGTTTTCAGCGTGTCTATACATCAGGTAAGTTACTCTCTAGTTCGGCGGTATCCGTTGGTTTACTTACCATAGAACTACACATATTTATATTTTTTCGCCCTTAATTCTTACTTAAACCAGTAGATAGGGTTCATATTCAGCCATTGCTAGCTTTTGTTCGCCGCATACTAGAATCCTTTTCGCAATAAACGCCTTACCAAATTGTCCACTGTTCGCGCGTTAAGGATCTTTCACTATTTATATTAGGTGCCTTATTGGTAAACCAAGTTCCTTCGGCTGGATTTTTACCGACTGACAGAATTTGGGTCTAAATCTAAAATATGAGACATTTACTCATAAATGCCCTGCACTTCTAATATGACCGTCCTTTGTATTTACAGTCATTATCGCACGACATTAAGACAAATACGACTGGAACCTTATGTGGATTTTTTATCGAATATACCTCCATGACAGATAACATATACTTCATTCTCTTTCTCAGGTAAACGATTTAAATATCATTTTGATCATCAGGGTGCCTCTTTAAACATTAGAGACTTACTCCTATATATATTCTTTTTTCTTAGATTTATCGATTTTACCAAATCCCATTTTTCCGATAAGTTCTGAATATATGGATCTTGAATATATGGCCATTTTAGAATTTTAAGGTAAATGCCTGCCTATTTTATGTTTTATTTTGAGTAAATTTAGAATTTTTAGTTTCATATTCCTATTTTCAAAAAATTAATCGACAGGAAATACTACTATTGTGTTTTACAGTCATACGACAAACAGTGAAGTGACCCTCCTCAGACATTTGTGAATTCAAACCGACGTTTATCAAAGAAATATTATATCCTTTTAACAGGTATTATGAGCAGTATCTCCTGAACGTCTTTATATAGGACCTCTCTTAATACATCTAGGTTAATTGTTACATCTGTAGACATTTTGAAGATACAGAATTGCTCTAACCAAGATTGAGAACCACAGGTTAAAGATGGCACTTTAGTTTCCTTTGCATCTATATGGCATTGTTGTGTTTACTTGATTCATTGAAATTTTTGCATCAACCCATTAGATTGCCATATCTTAATGCATCAGTTGCTTTCATATATATGTTTTCTTAGGTATATGTTTGACCATCTCTTCACGTGAAACTACCAAACTGAAGGTTGTTTTTGTCATTTCTTGTAAGTTTATATTAATTTATGCATACATCAATGTGCTAGAATTTGTCTCTCTGAATAAGTAAACAGCTACCCAAATGTAATGGATAGACTTTGCATTTGAAATTTGAGTACTATACAATCTTCTGTCTGTAATATGTGTATCGTATCACTAGCTAGACACAAAGTAGCAATGTTAGACCCTCTAATGTTAGGTTGGCGGCAAAGTGTTATGTAGTATGTTATGTAATTATGGATTTTATTATGTATGGTTGTATATTATTTGTCGATTTATTAGTAGTATTTGTAGATGTAAGTCACTTTAGAAATATAATGTATTTATCGTTTGTTATATTTATTTGCAGATTGTTATTTGTGACTCCTGAAGAAGGCGTTTTTGCCGAAACGCGCGTCGAGTATTTCTTCTTCATTTGTTTCTGGACACCCTGTAGCAATCCATTGTGGTGTCTTTTTAATTATTTTGCAATAGTGTATTGTTTATTATTGTGTATTCCATTTATGAATTTTATTATGTATATTAAAAATATGTTTGTCTTTTACGTATGATTATGTATTTTTTGCACGCCTGCTCCTAGTCATAAGTGGGTATCATAACTTGTTGTCTATTACTAAGACTGCCTAGGATTTTTGCACACACTTGATTTTCCCTGCCCTAGGAGTTTTTCACTACCAATACCCCAGGGGGTCCTTGTTTTTCTCACATCTTTTGTTCCAATGAGGCACAGGGTCAGACTCATTTGCATATGGCCATGTCTGAACTGGGATGGCGGAGTGAGCTAAAAATTATGGTGGATTAAACCCAGATCAGTTGACTGGGGGTGAGTGCTTGCAATTTTCAACACTCCGTCCATCATCCCCTTTGGTTTTGCTTAAACCAAACTACAACAGCACTGCAGAAAAGTATCCTAAGGGCATAAAATCGATCCTGAGTCTACAGTGTGATAATAATATCAAAATCAAGCTCAAGAAGGGGATGCCACCATACACTGTATGGAGATAAGATCACCCCAGGACGCCACTTCAGAAGACTGGGCCTGGATCTCAACGTCACTGCACACCAACAGGAGGACAAATTCCTAGCATTCAAGAGGCAAGAACAAGAACCAATCTCAGAATAATAGGCTGTAACGTGGTAGGGCTCAAATCATCCCTAGTAAATAAGGAAGCCACGAATCTGCTCAAAACAGGAGATATCCTATGCCTACAGGAAACACGGATGGTAACACCAAAGCCCATCAAAGACTTCCAGGCGATACATACATTGGTCGATAAGATAAACATCTTTAGAAGACCGATCGGTGGGGTTTCAATTTTTGTAAATTTAAACTTGCAAGTACAAATTGAGAAATGGCCTACGAATTCCTCGACGTCCAGATTGGATTGCCAC
The DNA here is from genome assembly GCF_964261635.1 of Lissotriton helveticus. Taxonomy (NCBI): domain Eukaryota; kingdom Metazoa; phylum Chordata; class Amphibia; order Caudata; family Salamandridae; genus Lissotriton; species Lissotriton helveticus. Next base: position 689,213,277 of record NC_136057.1, read on the forward strand.
TATAAAGGGAATAACACTAGAGGGCAGCCGCGGCGGGTGGTAGGTGTAACTGCAGGGCGGTGACATAGGGGAGGGGGAGGGGCAGGGTGGGGGGTAGTAATGTATGGATTACGGACTTTAACCGGTAAGTAAACATATAAATAAATAAAACAAATTTCGTTGCGTGCACTGCATCACCAAATGTGTTGCAGTGCGCGCAACGAAATGCGTTTTATTTATTTATATGTTTACTTACCTGTTAAAGTCCGTAATCCATACATTACTACCCCCCACCCTGCTCCTCCCCCTCCCCACGTCACCATCCTGCAGTTACACCTACTACCGGCTGTGGCTGCTAGAGGGTACTCCAACCACAATTGCAGTAATCAACCTCTAAATCAATCCAAACAATAAGGTAAAAATAGCAAACACAAGGATTATCACTGGTCTGATCAGAGAATATCTCTATGAGAACCCCGGTCACAAATGTATCCTCACCGGGGACTTCAACATGAGAGACCTGTGCCAACCAGAACGACGTCAAGGAGATAAAAGTCGGAACATTATGAAAGCCAGCATTAACACATTTAATCTGGTGTCCCTGAACTAAGTGGGGCAGCCAAATACGAAACAACCACTCACATTCAAAAACATCTCAACGCCTGACTACATCTTTCTGAGTCAGATTCTACTGAGGAGGTGTGAAGAATACAAGGTGTCACACACTACCGCGAGAGACCACCATCCAATATCCATCCTTGTCAACATAAGCGCCATGATGCATGTTGAAAACGTAACTGCGGGTAAAATGCTTCATCCAAAAATTGACAGAGCACCGATAAAACACATTAAATGGGGACCGATAAGTCAAGCGAGATACAATAAGTGGAAACAGGCCATATGCATAACCGGCCCTCAAACTAGTCGGCCGGAAATCATTTCCTCATTATCTAATGCACTGACCACAGGAAGTCAATCCACATATAAAGGAAAACGCAGCAGAATCGGGCCAGCCAACCCTTCTGACTTCAAAGTATTCAAAAAGAGCAAAAAGCGGTGTTAACTGCCAGAGCTAAAGCACAGGAGAAAAAAATGCCCACGGACAGAATCACTTTTGAAAAAGATAGAAGACTGCACAAAAAAACTGTCTGGCAGTTGAAACAAACCATCACAAATGAAAAATGGGAACACATCTATGCATTGCTTGCTCCCAGTAAGAACAGAGAATTTTGGATCCATGCCAATGGACTCAATGGTGGAAGTCACATCCATAATGCTGTACCTGCCATCGAATGGGCAGCCCATGCAACAAGGCTATATGTCGACCAGGACAAATCCACGGCAAAAACTATGGAGGCTGAAGGCTATCACCCCGATGAGAATGAGATTGGGGATCCCGCCCCTACAGAAAAATAAATTTTGTCTACACTGAAGGGAGTTAGGAAGGATGGGGCTCCAGGGCCTAATGGGCTACCAGGAAGTGTCTTCGATGAAAACCGAGACTTCTAGGCTCCCCACATGCGTTGCCTATTCAATCTCTGCTATAACACCTCAGGAGTACCAGACTCGTGGAAAGGCTCCATCTTGCAACCCATTTACAAGAATGGAGATGCTTCACAGCCGGTGAACTATAGATTAATCGCATTACTAGATGGTGACGGGAAGGCATGTGCTAATGGTAGCTCTTGAAAGAGCTAGAGGCATGGATAACAGATAACTAAATTATACCGTAAAACCAGACAGGATTTCGGCCAAACTTATCGACAATGGATATTTGGCAAATAAGGCCACACAGGGCACCACCCCTCCACTATACGCATGCTTTGTCGACTACAGCGCAGCTTTCGATGGTATCGACCACAACATACTGTGGGCAAAACTTGCAAAGTGGGGCATACTTAGGAAACTCCTGGCCGCCATCATGTCTCTCCACACCAGCACTTGGGTACGCACTAAGTTCACACAGTCATTTGCAACAGCAAAGATCTACACGAAGAAAGGTCTAAAACAGGGCTGTGTTATTGCAGCCACATTGTTCAACTTATATACTGCGGACCTGGGAGATGCACCTTTAAATACCACCATCTTCCAACCTAAATTGGGCCGTCTTAGACTACCAATCATGCAATACGCAGACAACCTTGTCCTATTGGACCAAACTAAAATAGGCATGAAAAGGGAACTGGAGACACTACATCACTATATTATGGAAAACAAACTCCAAGCCAACACAACTAGAACTAAGGTATTGGTCTTTGGCCACAAACCCCCAAAATCACTATTGGGCAGGCATCTCGGCCCACTAAGAATGGCCACCGCCAACAAGTATACTTACCTGGGAGTACAATTCTCAGATACCGGTAGAACAACACTACAGGCCAAAACATTGGCGGCAAAAGGTGCCAAGGTCACATACGCCCTATGCAGATTACACCAGAATCTTGTAAGCCACTCAATGGAGGGCATATTGCGAGTAATGCAAGCCAAACTAATCCCAACACTGAGCTATGGCCATCTTGCTTTCCCTGGTTTGTTGACTGACAAATTGGAGCATCTGCACCTCATGCCCTTCAGAAAGGTTTTTAGGCTGCCATACTTGACAAGCCGCACATTGATTCAACTAGAGTTCAATTTAACAGCAATGGACATAGTATGAAAAAATATATATGTGATTAAGGCACGCTCTGGCATCATCAGGGAAGCACTGCTATAAAGCTAAGGTGCCCCCTAAATACTTTAAGGCCCAAGAGGAGGGGGAAGGAGAGGAACCAGAAATAGCAACCTCTTGATGGACCTGTATAATTCAAATATTGTCCATAGCTCTATATAAGGTTTAACCGTATACAGCACAGAAACAATGGGAAAAAAGCCCAGGATTAGCTTTTGAGCTATCTTTATTTATCAAAAAAGCATAGTTACTCTTCTTTTTTATACAAAATAAATTTCAGTAGAATAATTTTAACTTTTTATACTTTTTTCATAAACATCAAGATCCAAGAAATAATAAAATTGACCCCCACTGGAAAGGAAAGTGAAATCAAAAAAACAGTAATTCCTTCAATCTCTCTACCATTTATTCTACTCATACATTCTAGGACTCATACTGTGCAAAGAGTGTAAACGCAAAACCACATCTAAGAGGGAAAAGGGAAGACACTATGGGCCAGATGTAGGTAATTCCGATTTACCTACTCTTAAATACCGAATCATACTGATTCGGTATTTAAGAGTAGGTAAATTGGAAGTAGGCAGATGTAGGTAATTTTTATTTTTCAATTACCGAATCTGTAAGATTCGGTATTTACCGATTCTGTAAATACGGAATCGGTATTTCCCATTGATTCCTATGGGCCTTGAAGCCCATAGGAATCAATGGGAAATACCGATTCGGTATTTACAGAATCGGTAAATACCGAATCCTGGCAGGGGGAACGGGGTGTCACTTTGACACCCTGTAGCACCCCAATTGCAGGCTTGTGTGCCATGTGGCACACAGACATGCCCTAAGGGCATGTCTGTGTGTCACATGGCATAGGTGTACATGCACAGATGTGCATGTACACTGGAATTCGGTATTTTACCACCCGATAGGATTGGGTGGTAAAATAAGAAATCCTAAGGGCCTGTGGCACTGCAAACTGTGCCACCTACATATGGATTAACAGAATCGGTATATTTACCGAGTCGGAAAAATACCGAAGTGGTAAATTTACCAAATCGGTAAATATACAGATTCTGTAAATTCCGAGCCACCTACATGTCAAAAGCCAAATACCGGTCGGTAACGGCCGAAATAGGCTACCTACATCTGGCCCTATCTTATTTATATTCTTTATGCATGAAGTAGCATTGATCCATCATTGGCTACTACCGAGGAAATCCTTTTTCTTTTTTCTCTAGGTCTTTAGTTAGAGTTCTCAGATGTGTGTAGGAGGCCACTTAAGGAAGGAAGCACTTCAAGTAGTCTTCACTGACAACACTCGTCTCTGGGCAAGGTACCTTGTGACAGCCAATCATACACTGGACCTGGCAGCTGATTTTCTAACAGACACCCAACTAACAATGGCCAGCTTAAAAAACCTGCTAAAGAAGCAGGGAAAGTTCACTTCAAGACATCAGGATATCAAAAAGATCAGATCCATTTGTGGCGCAGAGGGCCTTCTCCACTCACACAAAGCTAATCTGTGCCAACCATACCTGGAAGCAGGGCTGGGCAGACAAGCCCTGCAGAATTTATTGAGGACCAGGCTCCTAACTTTACCAATACAGGACTACAGGGCACACTGGAAAACCACACCATCAGGAAGCAGTGGATGTCGTTTGTGCCAATATCACACAGAATCTGAAGAGCATGTCATCTGATGCTGTCCAGTCTTGTTAAGTCTGAGACGCTGCTATCTAAGAACTATGCTCATCCAAAACAAAGTAAGATCATGTAAAGAGGTTCTAATGTTTATTTACACCACTACAGTGCAGATGGAGCTTACACAAATTGGGAAGTTCTATGCGGTAGCTTGAAAGCCTCCATGCACAATGAAAGAACAGAAGATAACAGCAGAATAATACACTAGCCACATACTATCAACGGTGGCTGAAGTCTTCCGTTCTGCACTATTATTCTACTATCACTAATGTATAGCTCGCCCATTAACAACTCTGCATTATTTTTCACCTTTTAGATGTACTAATAACATTGCACTGATTTATGATGTTAAAGTCATCAGCTGCTCTTACAATCTTTTTAGACGTTTAAACTAACCAAACGTTTTTAATTATGAAAGTAATATGTACTGTATTTGTAAATGATTTTAGGTAATCATACAATAAAGAATTGCATCTAGTTGAGCAACTGAATGGAACAACAAAGTCCAGATTGGTGAAGGTTTGTGGTACAGACATAATTGAAATGGCCAGAATCATTGCCATTGATGCTGATGAGAGTCCGATGTATTCCAAATAGAAAGAATGGGTTATCTCCTCATGGGATCCTGTTTGGGAGAGCGATGAGATTACCTGCTGTTCCAACTAATGCCTTGGTTAACATCAATGTTGATATGATTATGAACTACGGCAAAGCACTCGCTGATGTGGTTCATTCTGTTTCTCATCAGGTGTCAGCTGCTACACCGGATGCACATCATGAACATGACACAACCTCAATTCTGGAGATTAGGCCCTGATCAAGAAGCATGTTCAGAAGACTTTCCGTGAACCCAGATGGAAAAAGGCCCCCACCAAATTCTTCTTGCTACAAACATTGCTGTTAAATGTGTCACAATCCAAAACTGGATTCATGCCTCACACACACAGGCACACATACAAACATACACAGTGACTAGAGTTTTCCAATAGGCCCTTATATCAACATCACCTAACATGGTGACTCAGACCAAATTTGTCAAGGCCTACTACACTTTACAACATCATAGACAATACCATTAGAGAAACTGGACAATAGCAGTTTAGAGATTGACAGGATATACAAATCTAACTGAAAGCTTAGTCATGTGATTTCAACACTAGTAGCACAATTTGGGTGAGACAGAATGCACTTTGTTTATATAAGCAATATGTATTGTATTTTTGCTGATGTCTCTCTGTCTTTCTCTATTATACAGTGACGAAGAAGGGTAAGTGATTCGACTTACTTCCCGTAGAGCGACCAAAAAATAAGTCGCTCCCACACTGGTCCTGAAGAAGGGCCCCCGACTCACCAGGGCAACATAGGGCTGAAACATGTCGACCAACCACAACCTTAAGTTAGGTGCTGTGGACCACTAACACATCCACATAAGCACAACTCTTACTTTTTAACGTTACAACTCTCCTGCATTGTCAAATATTATACATAGGAACAGAAATCATTTTTGATTCACTTTTTTTAATCTCACTACACACCTGTCACTCATGACTGTCAGAAACCATATGGCCCTCTTCCGGGTTGAGGAACGTAGATCACCTGGAAAACTGGAAACCAGGGTGAAAAAGACCCAATAATGATGTTCACCTAACAAATAGGGTGGAGAGCCAACATATACTGTGCCAAGAACTATTATGAATGAGAGTCTTCGTGAAGGAAACCTTAAAAACCCTGGAATATTAAAACACATGATTTATTCCCTCTGATTGACAAATGAGGCTCCATTGTGTCTTTTAATCTGACCCGTAGATATATATTACATAAGATACATGATGCTTACCAACAAAGATGTTTTGAAAAGGACATGTGGGAATAATGAAGGACGACTACATAAAGACACTACAAAACTGAAGGGGACTAAAGAGAAAGAGACAGGATACATTGGAGGATGAAACTGCATTTTTGTGGAGGTGGAACCAACAATTATTGTGAGGATATATCAAAAGGGAGTTAGGGTTTGAGAAAAGACCACATATGGAGTGGAGAAGTGTGGCTCAGTGGCTAGAGGCGGCAGACCCGGAAGCTGAGATCGGCCGTGGACCAGGGTTCGATTCCCCGCCTCGGCAGGTCTCGGGCTCAAAAATTCCACGGACTCGACAATTCTCGCTCCGGTGCCTACTCGACTCACGGGGTCACACTCTGCGACTCTGGGCAATAGCTTGCTTAATCTCCACTACGGCCCCTCGCGGCGGGATGCCTGGCTTTCACCTTGTGGATACCCTGCCGGGGTATCTCACAGGGGAATACCAGGACGGGTTCCCTAAGCAAGCGCCTTGATACCTTCGGGTGATACGTGCGCTATATAAGTCGCAATACATGCAGAAATTGACATATTTTAGAACATTAATAATGCAATTAGAACCTGATTTAGAAATGACTCACAAAATATGTGAATGCCCTTTAGTAGAACAAATAAATAAACCCAAAATATATTATACAGTGACAAATGTAGATGTGAAAGATGCTATTAGAAATGCTTCATTTTTAACTGCATGTTTTCATAAATTTGCATCAAACAACTATACTTTTGCCTGTGCAGTGACTAGGCCAGAGGCTTTCTTTTTGACCTTTGCTCATAGTAAAGTATTATGTGCAACAGCCTAAAATTAGTGTTATCCTAGAAATGTGCTGACTTTAATATTATGTTCATTTAGTTCCTCTCACCCCATGTTAGATCATTTCCACTAAGAATAATTGACTTCTTCAAACTGTAAAGAATAAATGATGATATAGACTTATACATTTTGCTTCAAATTAACTTGATATATGTTTTCAAATTTGCTAACTAGCCTTTGTTTCTGCGCTGAAACACATAGTGCATCTTTAGCTTAGGTAAGAGGGTTCCCCTAGGAACCTTCTCTCATGCAACAATTATGCTAGAAAACTGTATTAATCCAGATGACGAGAGTGCAGACTGTAGGAATCGGAAGAAGATGCATCGTGTGACTGATAACACCACCTTACAAGCTGTTCTGATTAGACACCGAGTGAAGGCATCTCTGAAAATTGATACATGTATTAGAAAGTTATAATAATGAGTGTTCATAGTTCGTTAGCCACCACACCTCTACTTTCCTATACCCATTTGGTAGCCTGGCTACTGGATTTCTCCTCTGCCCGTGACTCTTCTTCATGGAGAGTTGATTCCATTTAGATCTCTTGGAGTGATTCCTTTCTTAATTTGTGATCGATACTACAGCACAGATCACTATTCTAAAACAGTTGCTACTGCAATCGTGGGAAACTAATCTGAAATTTCCAGAACTACTTTTCATGAGAAGCTTGACCTTCATTTACCGCTCTTTTCCAAAGGAACTCTTTATGGGTTCTTATTTAGAATAGGTCACTTAGCTAGCTTACTGGGTTTCTATATGGAGCATGTTTTATTACTGATTTCAAATCTTTTATCTTATTTCCGTAAATTACTAAACTGAATAAACATATTTGAGATTCAAACCTTATAGATAAAATAAAGCCTTTAAAACTATCTTAACCTCTTGTCATTGACTGATCTTAAATTATAAATGACCATGATGTTTTGACTTTAGTCCGAAGGAACTCTAATTTTCCACACGGTGGACAAGGTCCATCGGCCGCTCCGGAGCCTGGAGGATTTCCCCATGGTGCCAATTGTAAGTGGGTGTATGTATAGGTCTGAATCATCGGGGAATGTCATTTTGGGCTCCAGCTCCATCCACCAAGAGTGTAATTAGGCCCTACGTTTTAAAGTCATTGCTGGGCCCAGAAACGAGAAAGGAAAGGAAAAAAGACTTCAGCTGCAACATCCTCTTCATTTTACAGGCAACACCAAAACAATATAATCTAGTATTTCACTTACTAGTTTCAGTAAACATTTCCATTGCTGAAAAAAAACCTTTTTAGAGCGAGTCTAGTGGCAGCTACTGGCCCCTTTACTTTGGTTGTTACACGGGACCTGTTATTTAGTCTGTAAGCACTATTTCCTTTATGGAGTTTCTCTTACTGCAGGCCATACATGTGCTGCTTAAGCTAAAACCACTTGTGTTTTTTTAAGCAGTACAGCCACCCCCATAACATGGGCGCCCACTTTCAATCACTTTGACCCAGCATTATCTTGTGTCTGTTTCAACCCTTCAAGTAAAATGGATTTAGAAATCATTAGCCAATTAAGTCATGTGAATTCCAGGTAGCACATAATCGTGTGCTAATGGGCTGAAGCTGACAACAGCACATCTGTGTTACATCTCATTTGTACTAAAGCCACCTGACAGGTTGTTTTCAAAATCCTGTTTTATTAACAACACCACCACCACAATACCACCACTACCAATACCACCACTACCACCAATACCACCACCACCAAAACCACCACCAATAACACCACCACCACAAATACCACCATCACCACCAATACCACCACCTCCACCAATACCACCATCATCAATACCACAAACAGCAACACCACCACCAATACCACTACCACCAATACCACCACCACCAATACGAATACTACCACCAATACCACCACCCCCACCACCAATCACACCAACAATACCACCAACACCAATACAATATCACCACCACCACCACCACAAATACCACCAGCAATACACCACCAATATTTATTTTTATTTATTTAAGCTTGTACCGCGCACAGCTACCCACAAATACCACCAATACCACCACTAATACCACCACTGCCAATACCATCACGAATACTACCACCAATACCACCACCCCCACCACCAATCGCACCAACAATACCACCAACACCAATACAATATCACCACCACCACCACCACCACAAATACCACCAGCAATACACCACCAATACCACCACTAATACCACCACTACCACCACCATCAATACCACCACCACCACTAATACCATCACCAATACCACCATCACCAATGCCACCACCACAAATACCACCACCATCCCTAATGCCACAACAAGCACCACCTATACCACCACCACCAATACCAACACCACCAATGGCAATACCACCACCACCACCAATACAATACTACCACCACCACCAATACCACACCACCACCAATACCACACCACCACCACCAATAACGCCACCACCAATGCCACCATCACCACCAATACCACCACAACCAATAGCACCATGAATACCACCACCAATACCGCAACAACCAATACCACCACAACCAATACCACCACCACCAATATCACCACCAACAATACCAATACCACCAATACCAATACTGCCACCAATACCACCACCAATACCGCCATCAATACCACCACCACCAATACCCTCACCGCCAATACCACCACCACCAAATACCAATACCACCACCACCAATACCACCAATTCAAATACCACCAATACTACCACTACCAATGCCACCACCACCAATACCACCACCTCAGCGCCTTTCGTTCACTAGTAATATCAGGGGCACTGTACGATGCCAGAGCTGCAGCTGAGACCATCTCTCCCTCTGTCTGTGCCTGCTATAAAGCACAGGCCTCCCTGCACCAGGAGGTGAAGCCAGGGCCCTACTATAACTGGAGTGTTTTTTATTAAGCCAAAGATAGCAATGCCATTACGCAATGCCACAATGCACCCTCAAATCACGGAGAGGGCAGGAAATAGCCCCCCGTTCCACTCTTCCTCCTGAGATGCAACAGTGTAATCAAAGAGTGAAAGGTGCTGAAGCGCTTTGTTGATGTTTATAGCTCGGATCATATGTTACTTTCACTTCACAATTTGTGTCTGTGTAATTTACAACACTTACACATCTTCATCACTGCACTATATATCACTACTTTGAAAACGTTGCAGGCTGGTCTCTTCCTCTGATATTTACAATCTAACAAGTGGTGGAGAAGGCCCTTTATTGCAATGCAATAGGTATCACATTTGTGAGAGATTAACCTAGTAGTAGTGTAAATGACAATGCCATTTATTTATGTTTTAAAACTCAAAACATAAATAAAAGGCATTTTCATTTACAATGCCAATATCTCAAACTCGTGTGAATGCTAGACCTTTTGCATTGCAAATGCTTGTTAAGTTAGTAACCACAAAATTAACATGGAATATAAAAATACTTTATCTGCTTTCATGTGCATTATGGTACTGATGGAGCAGGATTTCGCAAAAAGATACCTGCTCGGATGAATACCCCCATATTACGTACTACCGGTAAGTAGTAATAGAAAACTAACTTGCACCATACATGAACACGAGGGAAACAGCTTTGCGCATGTATGCACTAACGTGCAATAATGCAGGAAAGAACTAAAACTGTATTTACATTGTGCTTTGAAAGAAACGAAAAATAATGCATGACTAGGCCGCATGTGCATTTTGTAGTTTGCATGTTGCATCTTGCTTTAAAATAATAAATAATACCTCTTTTGCTTAAGCTTATGCTAGGAAAACCGTTAACATGGAATAATGCAAAGGTGGATGGTAAACAGTGAAAAGTGCATTATCTTATAATAAATGAATGTCTATATTCCATTTGCTATGGTGAGCCAAATGAGATTCCATTTTCCTTAAGTTGGCCGATAGAGAAGGGGTTGGAGAAAAGAGTGAAACTGAATTATCTGAACAGACAGAAGCACTGAGCACAGCAGATGAGACACAAAGGTTCAAGGCCGATATGCTGAAGGAGAATATTGAGTGCATGCCAGAGGATGTGACTGACCATGGGACTAAAGACTCCTTCCACAGACATTGCTGAAAATTATGTATAAAAATGTTTAAATGTATCATGTGTTAAAATCGTGAGAACGAGTCAAGAATTTGTCAATGGGAATGGATGTAGAACAATAACATGACTAAAATATGACTGAAGTCACAGTGGTGTGACACACCACCTCCTGAATTCACCAATCAACTGTTGAGTTTTGTGAAATGTTGCAACTGATATGGAATGGACATGTAGGTTTTAGGGTATAACTGGGGTGCCTTTAGTGGTGTAGTTTAGACTTGCAGAGAGAAGGTCTTGCAGGGAGAAAGAGAAGAAGGGTGAATGCATCGCTGTTCGTCGGTTTGCAGAGAGACCTAGCTGGTTCCTGTCTCTGTCCTGCTTCTGGGTCCTGAAAACTTTGTTCCCTGATTCTATTTCAGGGGACCCCCATCATCACCTTGGCCAGGGGGGTGGTTTTCCACAGATCCTTTGAGTTTGTATTATTCTAACTCGTTCTTGCAAAATCACTTGCAAATGTTTTTTGGCTCAGAAACTTTTGTCTTTTCATCTATCCACTCATTCATATATATTTCTTTGTTTCACATTATTTTGCTGAAACTTTTGTCTCTTAATCCATCCACTTCTTCATGCGCATGTCATAATTGAATGATGAGTTTGGCTCTATTTGAAATTGCGGACGTTTCTCTCCCTTTTGTGAATTTCATTGTTTTGCATTTGTGACTGTATTCCTTGAGCATTTTATTAACCATATTGAGATAAAACTTTAATAACTTAACCGGGAGTCTGTGAATATTTAGCTGACTGAATAGTTAGTTAGATAATATTATCATTACCATCAACTATTCAACTAATTGGTTCATCGACCAAATAAAAGGAAAGTTGATGTATAAGTTAGATATGTATTTTGTAATGTAACACATGGATTATTAAAGGAAATGAATTGAACATCTATAAAAATTGACCCCCAGCGCATCAGGGATTTGGGTGAATGTGAATGGGCCATTGTGCTGTGATGTTATCGAGTACTGATCCATGATCAGGTATTGGTTTGCGCTGGATCAATACTAAATTGCCACCTCAGGGTTCTGGTGAAATTTACAAACCAAACCACTCCTTAGCACACGTAACAATTTTGTTAGACACACATAAATGAGTGTTTCCACGCGTTGTAGATGTAATAAAGTACAATGATGTTTCTTTTCTTTCTTTCTTGTCCACTTTATTTCAGTGAGACATTACTCTCTAAGCCGAACAAGCTTATTCGGCTTCAAGAGTACTGGGAGACATCCGAAACGATAGAGGAGTACCTGACTAAGAGTGACCGAATTGAACAGAAGCCATATTTAGGCCTACTGACCAAGAATACGACATTTAAAGAAACTGATGCCTCCCAGAGAACCCTTATGCGGGTTGGAATTATCACCGCATACAAAAACGACTGAATCCATCAGGAATTAGTCTTGAAAAAGTCGTGGGAAGATTTCCCGTTACGACGAAACACGTGTCAGCTGTGAAATAAACTACTGAATGACTCACTGAAATAAAGTGGACCAGAAAGAAAGAAAAGAAACATCATTGTACTTTATTACATCTAAAACATGTGGAAACACTCATTTACGTGTGTCTAACAAAATTGTTATGTGTGCTAAGGAGTGGTTTGGTTCTAAAAGGCTGAGGCCTGTTTTAAAGATGAGTTGTGGTTCTCTTTACCTTATAGCACCGTAAGATAGCAGATGTATACAAATATAGTGTGTTAATATTCTAAGTGGCGCCGAGTAACCTATAACTAACACCACAATCAAGTAGATTAAATTTACAAACCATTTGAAATTCAGCCTCATGGTTTATGATGTCACCAGAATTCATCTGTGGCACTATGGAACCAGGTTACATGGTTACCCATTAGGCATGCTCAGTCATTGGGAAAACCATTGGGCAAACTCGGAATTGAAAGGGCTTCCCTATTTTGGCCATCCAGCGCCATTCCTTCTATTTTTCCTGTCTCCGGCTACAATGTACGCCATGACAATCCTGAACAGCAAAAGTGCATAAATGTCCCATACACAAAAGGAAACAAATTCCAATGGCTCCTGGGCATTTTTAGCTCTTTTTCCCAAGATGTAGGTACCCCAGAACCAATGTCATGGCATACCTGCCATTGCTGTTTGTCTCCAAAGGAGTTCCCACTAAGGAAGAGGAAGCTGTGTCAGGGAACATGTTTGTTGATGTGCCTGTCTGCTTTAGACTGGTGGCTGGCTACAGCTGCACTAGCAGCTTGGCTAGCAGCTTTGCTTTCTCTAAATGAGTGCCGTTGCCCTGGCTTCTAATTTGGAAGAGCTTTGCCTCTCACATACGAGGGGCCCTAATTCCTAGATTACATAATTGGTTGTGCATTTTCCGTCAATTATTTTAGATTATGCATGCTGATGCATTTTTGCATGAACATTTCTACCACTTGATTAGCTCAATAGCAACAAATGCACCAAATGGCTGTTATCAAAGCAACATTTTGAATAGCTTGTTATGTCCAAATATCTTGCACCGTTTGGCAAGAATAGCGTTTTAATCAGGGCAGTCAGGCTGAGAGTGGGGGAACACTTGCCAAGCCATTAATTCATGAATAAAATATAACCAAAATGATGTCTAGACCATAGTATACCTAGATTAGATCAAGGGCATCAGTAAATACAAGACAAGCCTTAGAGTTAGTCCCCAGAGCGAGCTTTGGAGGTAAGTCCAGGGTCACACCTGCTGTTTCTGTCACTTACCCCATCTCACAAAGTTGTTTGCAGCAGGCAGGGCAAGCTTCCCTAGAAAGAAATAAAGAGTTGGAAGAAGGGGTAAGTTAGAGAGACCGTGATAAAAGAGAGAAGAGAAGAGAGACAGGAGAGAATGAGAGAGAAAATGGATGGGTGTAAAGAGACCGGTTGCACGAGGGGACAAAGATAGAGGGACTGATTTGAACATTATTGTCTGGGCTGCTTTTGCCTCCCCAGACCAGCCCTGGTGTCAATATTTTTGCTCTGATGTTTTTGCCATGTATTATTACAGATAAAAATCTTGCATACAATAGAAATATTCTGAACAGCAGTAAGAGCTATTGACATTTAAAAATAAAACTAAAAACGGTACGGGAATCCTGACTGGAAAGTAGGGCTGACAAGCACAGCAGGCTAATAAAAGCTAAAGTCATTCATGCTTTGCAAGTCCTTTGCATTATGTTGCAATTGCTAAATGTTCCACTTTAAAGCTACTTCCAAAGCTCAAGGTTCAGTCTCCCAGACTGGTTCCTAGGTAAATGTGTGTCCTTTTATACTTTATCTTGAAAATGATTTCAAACCGCCATTTGCTTAGGGTCAAACCCCAAGGGAATTTTATTTCACTGAACTTTCAAGATCCAATTCCATCTCATTGAGGTTCACATAACTTATTTCAAGATCCAGAACCTCAGCTAGTTTATTCAGTCAACCCCATCTCCCTTACATCGCACATGCAGGCAGCGCTAATTTATTTCTGTCCTACCATTTTTGTGGCTGTTGGGTTATTCTGTTACAAGGGAAGCTGGTTTGCAATATTATAACCTCATTGTTCTTCACTTCGCTTTTCAATTGCTATTCCTAGGCTACACAGAAATGTAAGTTTTCATTTAACCTATTTTGAGGCTTTTTTTGGTTTGGTGGCAATCAAAAAGTGAGGTACAGCGGCCAAGACTGTAGGAGAGAGAAGTTGTGAGAATTCCAAGGGTTATGGAAGAGAGAAGGAATGCAAATTCCAGAAAGAAAATCTGAAAAGCAGGTGGAGAATTGGGAGTGAGGAAGAAAGTACACCAGCTCATGGGAAGAGGAGAAGGTTAAAGGTTGCTTGGAAGAGGTTGAGAACCTGATTGTGGAAACTACATGTAAGATCTACTTTACATCCCCCCTTAATCGGCACCAAGGAAGGCAGAAAGTCCACTACACAACAAAGAAATATATCGAAAGTCCATGCTGGGCAGAAACCTGTGCATGCACACAGGGGGGGACGTGTTATGATACCCTGTGTGCATTCACATATGTCTGAAGCATAGGGGGGGCCTGTACTGCCCCCTTTGTTTTCTCTCCGTCCGTCTTTTCATGGCAGTGGAACCACCTGGAGACACCTGGCTGAGAGGAAACTCTGAATGGTATCTCATTTTTGTGCGTAGGCTTAGTGCCTACGAAAGGAAAGGGCCCAAAAGGAAGATTCAAGACGTTTTCCTCACATAAATGTGAGGAAAATGTGTATTGTAGGCCCGGTTTGAGGTTTACAAGCGCTTCTAGGTAAAGCAACCTAGTGGGAGCCATGCAAGTCATGGCACCCTGGATTCCCCTAGATGTCTAGGTTTAAAACATTTGCAGGTTTGCTAGGTTTCCCCAGGTTCAGCCTCAGCTATGGCCCAAAATCTACAGCATCCATACGAACTAATGTGTAGAAGGTACACAATGAGAAACCATTGTAAGGTGCAACTCAGTTTTTGGTTCTGGATACCTTGGGTTCTTGGAGAACCTACAAACCCTATATATGCCCTCAACTAGAAGGGTAGAGTGAAGGTATTTTGAAAACGTTATACACAATAATGTTGTAACATTGGTAATTTTCTCCTACTCATTTCCAATATTTGTTTTACTTTTAAGGGTCTGCACAAATGAATCCTTTCTGAATTCATAAACGTGTCTACTTTTCAGAAAAACATAGGTTTTCGGGAAGAACCATGGGTTTCACACCATTTTCACCACAAACTAGATTAAAAGCGCAAAAATTAGGAAAAATGGGCTATCTCCTTAAAAAATGCCAGAACTGTGGTGAGAAAATAGTTTTTTTGATTCAGCTCTGCATGTTCTTTAAAGTTGGAAAGATGATGACTATCACAGCAAACATTAGTTGATGCCCTTTATAGGAAAAATCTGACACTTTTTCCTCTATCACATTTTTCCTATGTAAATTGCTATATTTTGGCTAGTATCTCAGTCTCCTCCAGTGGAATCCACAAACCTTGGATACCTTTTCAATCCCCATGATGTTAGGAAAAAAGGACTCAAATTTGGTGTGAATACCTTATGTGGGAAAAGTTGTTTGGGAGGCCTAAGAGCAAAGTACCCAAAATAGCCAAAAAAGGACTTAGCACTGGGGTGAAAAAGCCTCAATAATTAAAGGGTTTTAAAAAACTTCTTGAAGTTAGTAAACATTCTTTTTCAAAAGGACTGTGCAGGTGTGCAAACTCTTATAAACCCTCTGGTTACCAAATTGTATTGGCCTGAATCTCATAACTGTATGGGCTCAGTCAAGATTTTCAAGTGGGTTAGGCACCCAGAGGTTCTAGCGCACAAGCTTGAACCCAAGGCTTCCATAGTTCTAGAATGAATATAAACTATAGGGTTGGGTTCCACACATGACTAAATTAAGCTACATTTTTGGAACTGTAGGACCAAGCAAGATAATTCCAATTCTTCCTCAATAATGTAGATGATCTTGAGCCTAAATGCTCAAGCCTGATGCCAGGACTATGAAGGTACAAGGCCTCCTGACTCCAGTTGGATTGAACAGAATACATACGTGCTTTGTAAGTCTGTGTGGTATTCTGCTCTTCTTGATATTTATTCCTTCTTTGTATTCTGTGCCCTGCTGCTTAGCCAGTGTGAGTGCTGTCAAAGAATGTTCATGTGTGTCTGGTTGGGTGAAGTGTCAGTTGGAGTGTGTGGGCTGAGCAGCTGGAATGCTGCTCCCGGTGGGGCTGCGACTCCTATTACCTGAAAATCTACTCCGGTGTTATACTGAATAATAAACTTCCTTCTGGAGTCATCAACATCTCTGTCTACCCTCATTCTTATATTATTTCACTGGCGACAAGCGGAAAACAGACAGATTGTGGAGGAAAGGCCCCTGCTGAGGCAGGGGAGGAGAGATACCTGGAGTGCAACTGAATCAATACAAGAAACTAAGAAGAAATCAAGAGGATTACTTATTAACTTCTACTTAAGCCTGTTAGGAGACATTGCGCCTGGTAGCCCCACAGGTGCCTGTTTCCATCAGACAGCCTTAGTCCACGGCATTTGAACAGGAGCTGCTGAGCTAGTATTGTTTTGGTTCCAGCTAGTACTTGTACTGGCTGTACTGTTTTTAGTTAAGCCTGCGGTTCCTCGATTCAGCTTTTACAGTGAGCTGACTGTGAGTACTTGGAACTAAGTGTGGTTCATATTAGGATGTGAAGAGCATATTTCTACAAGCGTAGTGTCCAATAGGAGCAGTGTGCAGTCTTTTGTCACTTTGTGGAGCGCTACAGAGAGTATTGTATTGAGCCTTTTTAAACTGTTATACTCTACTGAAGGCAGCGTGTGTGCGTAGCATGTGCCTTTTTCTCAAATGTCCTCACCTTTTTGCTTCTTGGTGCAACATTTGAAGTAGTTGTGAATTCCTGAACTCAAGCACTCCTCATTCTATCTGTCGTGAGGGGTTGAACTCGTGGAGTATGATGCCATAGTAGAGAGATTGCATCAACCGCCACTTCCTGCAGAAAATCATATGTTACGGTGCACTGGCAGCCATCTCAGTCAATTGGGACTCCTTGTACAAGATTCCACCTTGAACACAACGGTGTGCTCAAGTTTTCAAGCGGCTGCATAGCTAGACTGTACTTTTGGATGTAAACCAGCTTCACTGCCAGCATGCCGTAGTGCATGTAAATAATGTTTGACAGCATTTGAGGGGCCTTGTGATACTGCTGATGTCAAGTAAATATGAGCTGGTAGTGTGTGGCTATTAGTGAGCCTGTGGGTGAATGCGGGAACCATTTAACAGTTAGTTCCCTGTCACTCCGAAAGCTTCGACGTTCTTGCAATATGAACTCGGAGGTGATGACTGAAGTGCGTTGCGAATTGGTGTTGGCAGTGGTGCACAGAGCTCTCTCGCTGATGTGCACAGCTGTGATTTCATCATTCTTGGGCACCTGGTACTTGTTTTTGTGGGTATATGCTGGGAGTGCTTTGAGTGTCAGTGTCTGTGACTATTATTTATTTTCTCACCACTTGCAGTTTACGATATGCTAGTATTTGTTTTAGTTCAATTCTGGACTTACTGGTGTTTTATTTGCTGTATTTTAGCTGCATGCGTTTGAATGTCTGTGGATGCTTTGTATTTCTTGTCAATTGCCGTACACATTGCAGACTGATTTATTTTTTACTGCTACCAATGTACTGCTGTACTGTTGATCGCTTACTACATTAACAAGTGCTGCAATTGTTTTTTATTGGTGCTTTATTTGTGCATTTGTTTCTTGAAGATGGCTTCAATCTATACTTACTGTTGCTGGTGTTTCAGGTGTGTGCCTGTTACTCAACCCTTGTTTAATTTTTGTGCTTATGGTGCTGGGAGATTTTTACTGGGATTTGATGTTTTGGGACATATTGACCCAAGCCTGTTTTACTTTGCGTTTGAACGGTGTTGGGATGTGAGGTTACTCTCATACCATTTTGGGCGGGTGCATTGCAGCCCTAAATTGTGTGCATTTCCTGGTGGTGAGCAGGTTACAGAGCTCAAACCATTTTGATGGGGCTCATTGTGATCTCAAGCTTGGCTTGAAATTTCTGGTGATGGGCGGTTATTGTGCTCAAACTATTTTACATTTATGTTTACGTGTGATGGGATTTTGGACTTATCTTTTAGTTCTTCATACTTCTACTAGTGCTAGGACTGCTTATTGTTAGGTTAGCATCCTAAATGATTCTCACTTGAATTTTAAGCTCCACTTTTATTTTATGGTGGTGAGCATGTTTTCGAGCTCAAAACCATTTTTGATGGGGTATATTTTGACCCAAACCTTTACTTGGATTTTCTGGTGGTGGGCATGTAGTTGCGCACAAGCAATTGCATTTACTTGTGATGGGCATTTGTGCCCAAACTATGATTATTTACATTTTACTAGGTGCATCTTTGGCTCCGTGGTTCTGCACCATCCTTTATTTGGGCATATTTATTTCAGGTTGTTTAAGGAGAGGTGTGTGTGTGTTGGTGTGTGTTTGTCTTGCACTATTTCTTTAGGACACAGTCTGCCACCGCACCCTATCACCACGCCTCCATGACACCGGAATTCAAGAGAAGGCCCTGGCCTGGACCACACCCTTCCTCTCCAGCAGAACCCAGAGCGTCCGCCTCCCACCCTTCCGCTTGACATCCACCGAGATCATCTGCGGCGTCCCACAGGGATCCTCCCTCAGCCCAACGCTGTTCAATATCTACATGGCACCGCTCGCCCACGTCGCACGTCAACATAACCTCAACATCATCTCCTATGCTGATGACACCCAGCTGATCATATCCCTCACCGAAGACCCCGAAACTGCCAAAGCCAACCTCCACAGAGGAATGAAGGCCGTAGCCGACTGGATGAAGGACAGCAGACTGAACCTGAACTCAGACAAGACTGAAGTCCTCATTCTCGGACCCACCCCATCAGCCTGGGACGACTCTTGGTGGCCCACATCGCTAGGCACAGCCCTGGAACCCACTGACCACGCACGCAACTTGGGGGTCATCCTCGACTCCACCCTTTCCATGACCAGGCAAGTCAACGCCGTCTCAGCGTCCTGCTTCAACACCCTCCTCATGCTCGGCAGGAGCTTCAAATGGATCCCTCCGGACACGAGGAAAACCATCACCCAGGCCCTCATCACCAGCAGACTCGACTACGGGAACGCCCTCTACTCAGGAACAACAACCAAGCTCCTGAGACGACTATAACGAATCCAGAACGCCTCAGCACGACTGATCCTCAACATCCCCCGACGCAGCCACATCACACCCTACCTGAGAGGCCTGCAATGGCTCCCCGTCAACAAGAGGATCACCTTCAAACTCCTTATCCACACTCACAAAGCCCTACACAACATCGGACCTACATACCTCAACAACCGACTCAGCTTCCACACCCCCACCGAAGCCTCCGCTCAGCCAACCTCGCCCTCGCCACAGTTCCTCGTATCCGGAAAACCACCGCCGGCGGCAGATCCTTCTACTACCTCGCCACCAAGACCTGGAACGCTCTCCCCACCAGTCTACGACAGACTCAGGACCTGCTGGCCTTCAGGGGACTCCTCAAGACCTGGCTCTTCGATCAGTAGCGGCCATTTATCTGATGTTTTCCAATTCAAACTAATCAAGTGAAAGGCAATCGCTATTAGAATATCTTTTATTTTTAGGGAAAGATGGAATAAGTAAATTGGACAGTGAACCCAAAAACAAGATAAACAATATGAAATGGACAGTCAAAATTAAAAGAAATCCTCTTTATCTGAGCCCAGAGACTGTGTAATACCAGCAGACCGTGAGATTTTATAAATGCGTGCCCATAGCTTATTCCAAAACAAGCTAGTCCAAGAAACTCCCAGATCTCGCTCCGATAAAAGTTTAGACTTGGATTTGGTTCTAGAGGAGTCAGGGAGGGAAAAATATGTATAACTACCCGAAGCACTAGGGCCAGTCTTCACAAATTCTATAATATCAGAAGATTAAGGAATCTTCTTCAAGGAATTCTGTAAAGAGGCATTTACATCAAGAATTACATTCATTAATAATAAAAAGTGTGTATAAAAGAATTTGGGGCAATGATTAATGAGACCAAATTGAGGAAAAGAGATAGGGGAGTCATTATGAAAAAATGGTGACACCCATATTAACCCTTTCTCCTTCCAGGGGTGCCAAAAAAAGGCCTATCATTTATCTTAAGTAAGGAATTATACCAAATCAGCATTTTCAAAAATAAGGCCATATCCGGACGGAGTGGAAGAAAAGTCATTTTAAGCAGTGTTATTGCGTTTCGTAAAATAGGGAATGAAAAAACGAAGTTTTAGCAGTCAGAGATAAAACTTCCTTGAAGCTAAAAGGGAGAAGAGAAGCACTTTCAATATCAAGACATATTGGAGAAAAGGATGAGGATGTATTTTGAGTCTAAAGAGCTGCTTGACGTAGAGAAAAAGTTCTCTCATAACTATAAAAATGAGGAAAATTGACCCCTCCCGCCAATTTCTGTCTTTGTAAGGTGAGTAGTGCCACTCTCAGTTTTTTATTTCTCCAAAGGCATTTAATGAGTAACGTCTTAATTCTTAAAAAAATATTTAGGAATGTGAACTATTAACATAGAAAGAAGATATAACAGTAGGGGGGAAATCATCATTTTTATAGTCTAAACGGCCCCACCACTATAGAGATAAAGGGTTCCAAGAGGAGAGAATCTTATCAATTTTAATAGCTAGTTCTGTAAAATAGCAGAGGCTGCCAAAAAAGGGGGCCTTGAGGACCGGCTCCATACCTTACTTCGAGCCCTGGACGGAACCGGTTTCTCGCGCCAAGGAGCAGGAAAGCTCCAGCACCCCCCGCTGTGGCCTGCCAGAGAGGCGCCGGCCCACCCAGCCAATGGTGGCCCAAGCACGATACAAACCCCCCAAAGGGGGGAGACTGGACACAAGGCGGCCAAACACAGGACGAGGCGAAGCTCTGTCGGCGAACGGGACTATTCAGAGCAAGAAGTTGTTCAGGTGCCGGGCGGCAGCAAGGACTACGGTCTACTGAAGGAAGCCGGGAGCCTATCCCGGCTCCCCTGATGACGGCGGCTGCGGCATCTTCGGAGGGAGGCTAGGTGCCTACTCCGACTCCCACTGAGGGCCGCAGCATCTACGGAAGCCTGGACCCCAAATCAAAGGGGGCAAAGTGGGGAGCCTACAGGTGGGCAGCTGCTGCGGCATCGGAGGAGATGGCAAAGAAGGGGAACAAGAAGGGGGCGGTTGACCTCAATGACCTGCTGTGGCAGATCCAGGTGGCATTGGAGGTCCACGGGAGTGACTGGCTGCAGCCCCATCTGCAAGAGGACGGCGGGGAAGGACCAAGTCACCAGCACCAGAGCACACAGCCGACCAAGCAACTGAGGAGGGTGCCAGCCAAGCTCACAGAGGCAGCAGCTCCCAAGTTGGCCCCCCAGAAGAAGTCCCAGACACCTGTAGCAAGCACGGCGGCGGCAAGACCGAACAGGGAGAACATGGACACAGCAGTGAGCATATCAGTGCAATCGAGCAAGAATGCTTAAAAACTATGGCACCTCTTTTTATGCAGGGGCTAGGCATGCAGGCAGGAGCGCCAGGTGGGCAGACAGGGGGGCGGCAAGGAAGCACAGGGGGGCTGGAGGTGATGGGCACCCTAGCAGAGGAGGAGACCCAACCCTGGCACGCCAGCAATGCTCAGGGCATCAGATCGCTCCAGGGGTTGGGGATGAGCCAGGATCACCCACAGTGGCCTGGGGAGCATGGCCCCAGCAACCATCCCGCCCTCCACACCAGCGACACCCCACGCATATACACGCCCCTCATCAGGCCCTGCATCCTTAACTACCAGGGCTACAGGGCTAGCTAGCCTCATACCGATGGCCGTCAAGGAAAGGGTTTGGAGGAAGGAATTTATCAATATATTTTACTTGTAGGAGATACAGTTAGAGGGACTTGACTTGACCACCTGCGAGAAGAGGGATGAGGGTAAGAGGGAAAGAAGAAGAGAGCGAACAGAGAGAAATTTTGATAATTGGCTAGACGCGTTCCGGATAATGGCCTGCATTATAGTAAAAAATTCCCGCGCTGCGCAGCGACCTACGGCTGTACGAGGCCAACATCCACAATGCACAAAGACAGTTCCCAGGCAACGCATGGTTGGAATACGATAAAGGGTTCAGGCTAAAAATGCAAACACACCCAGAAAGGGGGTGGAACGAGGAGGGTGTATCGGGATTCAACCACAAAATGATGGTGGGTAGGGAGGCCAAGTCATGGGGGGGGTAGAAATGGGCAGTCCTTTCAAGGGTCCTCCCACAAGGGGAAGGGAAAGTCTTTTTAGAAGCCAAATCAGTTCAGCTCGTGGAAAGCACCACACAACAACGGAACACCAGATATCTGCTGGAAGTTCAAAGCGAACAAATGTACCTACGGGGCTGCTTGCAAATTCCAGCACATCTGCTCCTCCTGCGGTGGGGGTCACCCAGCAGCAGGGTGCAAACGCAAAAAAGACCACAAGGGAGACAGGAAAGAGAAAAAGAAGCAGTGAGCCAGGCAAGGGGAGCGCATAGGGGACAACAGGTTTACAAAAGTACAGGCTAGCACAGTCCCCCATTAATACACACTTGTTGCGCAAGCTAGCCAACGGCTACCATAACAAGACTGATGCAGAGTTCCCAGTCCACGGCATTGAAGAAGATTTCCCCATCCCGTTTACAGGCCACCTCCCGCCAGGCAGTGTCAGAAACCTGAACTCAGCAATGCAACACCCGGTGGTGATGGTAAAGAAAATAGAAAAAGAGAGGGTCCTGGGTAGGATAGAGGGCCCCTGCCCAATCCCATGAGCGAGGAACTGCTGATCTCCCTGCTAGGGGTAGTCCCCAAGTAGGAGCAAGGGCAATATCGGCTAATTCATCACCTGTCATTCCCTGACGGTGCTTCCGTAAACGATGGGATCACCATGAAGGTATGCTCAGTGAACTACTCCACGATAGATGATGCCATCGACCTAGTTAGGGCAACGGGCCCAGGGGCCCTCATGGCCAAAGCGGACATCGAGTCCGCCTTTCACTTACTCCCAGTCCATCCCTCAAGTTTTCACCTACTAGGTTTCCAATGGGAGGGTAAACTCTATTTTGACAAAGCTATGGCCATGGGGTGCTCGGTATCATGCGTCTACTTTGAATTATTCTACACCTTTATGGAATGGGCCCTACACGTACGGCACCCGTCAGGTGGGAAACTCCACTACTTGGACAATTTCCTGTTGACTGGTCTTGCAGCATCCGCCGAGTGCAGCGACACCTTGTCAGCATTTGCAAAATTTGCTGGGGAACTAGGGGTCCCCCTGTTAACAGAAAAACAGTAGGCCCGGTGATGACAAAAATCACATTCCTGGGAGCAGAACTGGATTCCGTCACCGGGACGTCCAGGCTCCCCCCAGAAAAGGTGGAAAATTTCAGGGGGGAAAACAGGAGCCTCTGCGGGTGGGAGAAAGCAACACTGAGGGACCTCCAGTGGCTCATAGGCAAACTGAACTTTGCGGCCAGGGTCATCCCAGCTGGCCGGGCATTCGCCAGGCGTTTGACCCAATTGACATGTGGGCTCACCCATAAACACCACCATGTCAGGCTAGGAGCAGAAGTCAAGCAAGACCTAGTGATGTGGGACACGTTCTTGGCAGACTTTAACGGTTTACTGATCTGGAGGGAAGGCTGGGTGACTAGCAAACATATCGCACTGTACACAGATGCATCAGGTAACACAGGTTTTGGGACAATCCTGGGCAAGAAATGGTGCGCAGGGCAGTGGCCTGGCAGCTGGCACAAGGTGGGCCTAACCAACAATATCACCTTTCTGGAATTCTTTCCTATCATAGTCGCACTCACTATTTGGAAACGAGAGTTGCAAAGCATGAAGCTGACACTATGGTCCGACAACAAGGGGGAAGTGCAAGTGATTAATAGGGGAATTAACCAGATGTCTAGATACACTTCGACTAATGCGCAGATTGGTTAAGTTACAGCTGGAAAGTAACAAAGACCTGGGAGTGCGCCACGTACCAGGGGTGGACAACAAAGTTGCAAACGGCCTATCCAGGGCACAGATGGAGAAGTTCAGGGAACTGGTGCCTGACATAGAGAGCAGTAAATGACCCCGCTACCGGGACAGCTGTGGGATAGATTTATCAGAACTGGTTTGCCAAGCCCTCACACCAGAAGCCGCCAGGAGTTACAAAACATATATCGGTATTGTAATGCGGGTGGGGGGTATCCAGTTGCTGGGCGATATAAGGGCCACTCGCAGAGCAGCAGAACAGTTCAATCATTTGGCATTTAACTCCCAGAAATCCAGGTCATGGACGCAGGCCCACCTGTCCGACATGGCACACTACGCAAAGCTGGAGTCCGGGCTGGAACCCGTGGCCACACACTACGTTAAGGCGGCAATGAAGGGGTGGAGGCACGCAGAAGGCATGAGAGGGGACAACAAACGCCCAATTACAAAGGGGAGAGAGGGCAAACTTGTCTAACCCCTCTATTGAGCGAATAATAAGAGGAACTCATGCTAATAACGATTACAGATGCTCAAGGAGCATAGTATAAGAGGGAGATAAGAGCTATATTCTTAGGGCCAAATCCATGCCATTTTAAAGAGTGAAGTAAAAAATCCAAGTTTATCTATCAAATGCCTTCTCTGCATCAATTGATTGTTATAGCTTCAAGAGAAGACTTAAAGGAAGAAGTGTTGCGGAGGACATTTAGAAACAATCTTGCATTATCAGAAATAAGCCTTCCCTTAATAAACCCTGATTGTCGTATCCTATAAGATGAGAAAGAAGGGATTCTAAAAGGGGAGCTAAGATTTTAGAAAACATTTTGTAATCAACATTTAATATTAATATAGGTCTGTAATTTTTACATTGGCAATGATCCTTACCTTCCTCATGATTAAGACAGCTTATAGCTTCTTGAAAGGTACCAGAAATAGAAGAAGATGTAATAAAATGGCTAAATAAATGATGCAAATAGGGAAGAAGAATATTGGAGAAATGAAGATTAAACTCAACTGTAAAACCATCCGGACCAAGTGTTTTTCCTAACTTAAGCACATTTAAGGCTGCAACAATTTCTTCAGAAGAGGGATCAATCTCTAAAGAGTCAAAATCTAAATTTGGCTGAGCTCGATGAGGGGTGTGGTGTGGAAAATCCCCGATTGCAGAGGAAGAGGCAACTGTTTCGGGCGTATAGAGAAAGTTATAAAACGTAACAAATTCTTCTAAAATATCTTGGTGTTTAGTAGTAGACTTACCTGTCAAATCAGAGATAGAATGAATAATATGCCATTCCATTCTTCCCTTAATATAATTTGCTAAAATCTTACCAGCTTCATTTCTCCCTCCATAACAATGCACACTTTTTTGGAGAAGTACAGAGGAGGGGTCATTAGTAGAAATAGAGTTAAACTCTAATTTGGCTTTAAGTAGATCAGTAAGGTCAGAGGACAATTTAGAAGAAAAATACTTCCTTTCTAAGGATTTCATTGATGCAAGAAGTCCAGTGTGTTCTTTTAACCGCGCCTTTTTTTGCTTAGAAATATAATTTAAAATAAAATCACATGCTGAGGTTTTGAATGTATCCCAGAGTAGGGAAGGAGAGATTTCTGCATTATCATTAAAGAAAAAGAAATCAGAAGCAAAGGCAGTAAATGAACTGGAGAACTGGGCATCCTGCAATAAATAATTGCTAAATTTTCAACAATTGAAAGGAGGACGAAGGGGAACCAAATCCATGTCTAATAACCATAGCATGATCAGAAAGTACAATTGGAGTATAATATGATCCAGTCGTGAGAGTGAACCATGAGACGCAGAATGTTAAGTATATTCTAAGTATGGGCGAAATTTGCGAATTCGCGTTCCGCGAATTCACCCGAAATCGAATTTGCAATCCGCAAATTCCGCGAATTGGTGCGAATTATCGAATTTTGTTTTTTGGCATGTTCGTGGGGTTTTTTGCGTGTTCGCGGGGTTTTTTGCGTGTTCGCTGGGCTTTTTTCGTGTTCGCGGGCCGCTTGCATGGCGAAGTTACCCATTCGGTCGTGTATGGGCACAGCACCCTCTGGTTTATCACTGCCACCCTCTGATTCATCACTGCCACCCTCTGGTTCATCACTGCCACCCTCTGGTTCAACACTGCCACCCTCTGGTTCACCCCTGCCACCCTCTGGTTCACCACTGCCACCCTCTGGTTCAGCACTGCCACTCTCTGGTTCACCCCTGCCACCCTCTGGTTCAGCACTGTCACCCTCTGGTTCACCACTGCCACCCTCTGGTTCACGACCGCCACCCTCTGGTTCATCACAGCACCTCTGGTTCACCACTGCCACCCTCTGGTTAACCACTGTCACCCTCTGGGTCACCACTGCCACCCTCTGGTTCACCACTGCCACCCTCTGGTTCACCACTGCCCCCCTCTGGTTCATCACAGCACCCTCTGGTTCACCCCTGCCACCCTCTGGTTCAGCACTGTCACCCTCTGGTTCACCACTGCCACCCTCTGGTTCACGACTGCCACCCTCTGGTTCATCACAGCACCTCTGGTTCACCACTGCCACCCTCTTGTTCACCACTGCCACCCTCTATGCAGTCGTGTATGGGCACAGCACCCTCTGGTTTACCACTGCCACCCTCTGGTTCATCACTGCCACCCTCTGATTCAGCACTGCCACCCTCTGGTTCAGCACTGTCACCCTCTGGTTCACCCCTGCCACCCTCTGGTTCATCACTGTCACCCTCTGGTTCATCACTGCCACCCTCTGGTTCACCACTGCCATCCTCTACCGAGACCTTTTGTGACGCAGCGGCAGCACAAAAGATGCGCCATGGTGCTGGGTATTAACAACGTGACGCATCTGAGAGATGCGTCACATTGTAAAGCTCTGCGCCATCAGGAGGCGTTCCGGCGCAGGGGAGGGCGTTCCTGCGCAGGAACGCCTCCTAAAAGTGGCTGAG
The DNA here is from genome assembly GCF_964261635.1 of Lissotriton helveticus. Lineage (NCBI taxonomy): Eukaryota > Metazoa > Chordata > Amphibia > Caudata > Salamandridae > Lissotriton > Lissotriton helveticus. The sequence goes on from NC_136057.1 coordinate 689,240,908, forward strand.
GGAAATCTACAAGATTTCACTCAGTCACTTTTAGACCAATGCTGCATCAAAACCCTGCGCCTGCTTGAAGCAGGCGCAAGGCTTGATGCAGCATTGGGGAGATAGGGCCCCCTAGAGCATTGCTGGAGCTGCGTAGGAAGCGCGACGCAGCTCCAGCAATGCGCTGCTTTTACGGCACAGATGCGTGACGCATCTGTGCCGTTTTTACCACATGGGAGGCGGAGCTGCGGCGCACAATAACTAGTTATTGTAAATCTGTCCCTATACATTTAGCCAACGAGGGAGCACTTACTGATTAGACAGTAGAAAGTACTCCAGTTGAGTAGAGGTATTGCACAAAAAGGTGGCATCTTCGTGGACAAACACGAAGGGCGGGATTCATTCTGCCCCATGTTAGACTCATTTTTTGTGTCCTTCTGCCCTCTGTTAGACTTGTTTTTCCCTTGTTTTTTGTGCCCTTGTGCCCTCTGTTAGACTCATTTTTCCCTTGTTTTTCTGCCCTTCTGCCCTCTGTTAGACTGGTTTTTTGTGCCCTTCTGCCCTCTGTTAGACTCGTTTTTGTGCCTTTCTGCCCCGTTAGACTCGTTTTTGTGCCCTTCTGCCCTCTGTTAGACTCGTTTTTCCCTTGTTTTTCTGCCCTTCTGTCCTCTGTTAGACTGGTTTTTTGTGCCCTTCTGCCACTCTCTGGTTCACCCCTGCCACCCTCTGGTTCAGCACTGTCACCCTCTGGTTCACCACTGCCACCCTCTGGTTCACGACCGCCACCCTCTGGTTCATCACAGCACCTCTGGTTCACCACTGCCACCCTCTGGTTAACCACTGTCACCCTCTGGGTCACCACTGCCACCCTCTGGTTCACCACTGCCACCCTCTGGTTCACCACTGCCCCCCTCTGGTTCATCACAGCACCCTCTGGTTCACCCCTGCCACCCTCTGGTTCAGCACTGTCACCCTCTGGTTCACCACTGCCACCCTCTGGTTCACGACTGCCACCCTCTGGTTCATCACAGCACCTCTGGTTCACCACTGCCACCCTCTTGTTAACCACTGTCACCCTCTGGTTCAGCACTGCCACCCTCTGGTTCACCACTGCCATTCTCTGGTTCACCACTGCCACCCTCTGGTTCACCAATGCCACCCTCTGGTTCACCACTGCCACCCTCTGGTTCACCCCTGCCACCATCTGGTTCATCACTGTCACCCTCTGGTTCATCACTGCCACCCTCTGGTTCACCACTGCCACCCTCTATGCAGTCGTGTATGGGCACAGCACCCTCTGGTTTACCACTGCCACCCTCTGGTTCATCACTGCCACCCTCTGATTCAGCACTGCCACCCTCTGGTTCAGCACTGTCACCCTCTGGTTCACCCCTGCCACCCTCTGGTTCATCACTGTCACCCTCTGGTTCATCACTGCCACCCTCTGGTTCACCACTGCCATCCTCTACCGAGACCTTTTGTGACGCAGCGGCAGCACAAAAGATGCGCCATGGTGCTGGGTATTAACAACGTGACGCATCTGAGAGATGCGTCACATTGTAAAGCTCTGCGCCATCAGGAGGCGTTCCGGCGCAGGGGAGGGCGTTCCTGCGCAGGAACGCCTCCTAAAAGTGGCTGAGGGAAATCTACAAGATTTCACTCAGTCACTTTTAGACCAATGCTGCATCAAAACCCTGCGCCTGCTTGAAGCAGGCGCAAGGCTTGATGCAGCATTGGGGAGATAGGGCCCCCTAGAGCATTGCTGGAGCTGCGTAGGAAGCGCGACGCAGCTCCAGCAATGCGCTGCTTTTACGGCACAGATGCGTGACGCATCTGTGCCGTTTTTACCACATGGGAGGCGGAGCTGCGGCGCACAATAACTAGTTATTGTAAATCTGTCCCTATACATTTAGCCAACGAGGGAGCACTTACTGATTAGACAGTAGAAAGTACTCCAGTTGAGTAGAGGTATTGCACAAAAAGGTGGCATCTTCGTGGACAAACACGAAGGGCGGGATTCATTCTGCCCCATGTTAGACTCATTTTTTGTGTCCTTCTGCCCTCTGTTAGACTTGTTTTTCCCTTGTTTTTTGTGCCCTTGTGCCCTCTGTTAGACTCATTTTTCCCTTGTTTTTCTGCCCTTCTGCCCTCTGTTAGACTGGTTTTTTGTGCCCTTCTGCCCTCTGTTAGACTCGTTTTTGTGCCTTTCTGCCCCGTTAGACTCGTTTTTTGTGCCCTTCTGCCCTCTGTTAGACTCGTTTTTCCCTTGTTTTTCTGCCCTTCTGTCCTCTGTTAGACTGGTTTTTTGTGCCCTTCTGCCCTCTGTTAGACTCGTTTTTCCCTTGTTTTTCTGCCCTTCTGCCCTTTGTTAGACTGCTTTTTGTGCCTTTCTGCCCTCTGCATCACCACATCATCACTCAGCGCTACCCCAGCATCACTCAGCACCACCACATTATCACTCAGCACCACCACATTATCACTCAGCACCACCGCAGCACCACTCAGCACCACCACAGCATCAGTCAGCACCACCACAGCATCACTCAGCACCACTACAGCACCACTCAGCACCACCACAGCACCACTCAGTGCCACCACAGCATCACTCAGCACCACCACAGCATCACTGAGCACCACCACATTATCACTCAGCACCACCACAGCACCACTCAGCACCACCACAGCATCACTCAGCACCACCACAGCATCACTCAGCACCATCACAGCACCACTCAGCACCACCACAGCATCACTCAGCACCACCACAGCACCACTCAGCACCACCACCACCAGAAGTGTGGCTCAATTGTTAGAGCGGCAGACCCTGATGCAGAGGTCTAGCCCGGGACCAGGGTTCAATTACCCGCCTCGGCAGGTCTTGGGCTCAAAATTCCACGGACCTGATAATTCTCGCCTCAGTGCCTATTCCAATCATGGAGTCCCACTCTACAACTCTGGGCAATAGCTTGCTTAATCTCCACAATGGCCCCCACAATGCTAAGGATCCCTGGCCTCCACCTTGGGGGTGCCCAGGAGTGGACACCTCACAGGGAAAGCCAGGATGGGTTCCACAGCGGTATTCGTACAAGCGCCTTGAAACCCTTGCGGGTGAGTTGTGCACTATACAAGTATCAATTTACAATTTTTTACTATTTACACCACAGCACCACTCAACGCCACCACAGCATCACTCAGCGCCACGACAGCATCACTCAGCACCACCACATTATCACTCAGCACCACCACAGCACCACTCAGCACCACCACAGCACCACTCAGCACCACCACAGCACCAATCAGCACCACCACAGCACCACTCAGCGCCACCACAGCATCACTCAGCACCACCACAGCATCACTCAGCACCACCACATTATCACTCAGCACCACCACAACTCCACTCAGCACCACCACAGCATCACTCAGCACCACCACAGCATCACTCAGCACCACCACAGCACCACTCAGCACCACCCCAGCATCACTCAGCACCATCCCAGTATCACTCAGCACCACCACAGCACCACTCAGCATCACCACAGCACCACTCAGCACCACCACAGCACCACTCAGCGCCACCCAGGCATCAATCTGCGCAACCATTCACCAACAACTGGTTAAAATATGTTCTCTCAATGTTTCAAACTTTATTACAAATGTCACAAAAAGATGTTAATATTTCACTTCTGTTCTTGGATTTTCGTCACAATAAAATACACTGAACATAATCTTCACAAAAGTTATTTTCAAAAGTTTAAGCTATTGCCATTATAAATTAAAATCACTTTTATTTAAGTATTAATTATTTAAAAAAATTAAAAGCCATTGTAATTTGTAATATCAATACAGCTAAGTCACGTAAATACAAAACATGTTGCATTACAAATGCTATAGGTGTCAATTTTGCGAAAGTTATAACTATTGGCATTGTAAATGACAAAGCTAATAATTTAGCTATTTTCAAAACCAACACATAAATAAAAAAAATTGTCATTTACTCGACCAAGAGCTCAAACTTTCCTAATGCGAGACCTATTGCATTGCAAATGCTTGTTTTTATATCTATCAGTGCTTCCTGTTGAGGTTTAATTTTCGTGACAGGCGCCTCAAGGCCTTCTTGTAACTATTCTCTGACCCTGCTTCAAGGGTCAGAGCAGGGTCAGAGAACAGTTGCAAGTAGGCAACGAGGAGCCAGGAAGCACTTACAGGCTTACATCAGCAGGTGCCCAAGTTGAAGTTAATTTCTTTGTAACCCTTTTGTAAAAGGTTACAAAAAAGTAGCTTCAACTTTTGCACCTGCTGCTGTAACCCTGTAAGTGCTTGGCTGAAAATTCGTCCCCGCTGATTCGCGGATTTTACCGCGATTTCGCGAGCGGAACGAATTTTCAGCCCATGCTTAGTATATTCCAGTGCAGTTGGATTAGACATCTCCAAGAGTCTACCAAGGCTCCCTTATGAATAGTAGAGTGAAAATGCTTATGCATTTTATGGGCTGAAAAGTGAGCTGAGGATTGCCTGCCTAAAAGCAGGTCCATTATTTGATTACAGTCCCCTTCTGAAATAAAATAAGAAGTCATCAAATTGTGTACATTTTTGTGCAATATTAGGCCAAAAGGGAATATCAGGTTGTGTTGGGGCATAAACGTTTATAATAGTGAGAGGTATATTGTCGATGATAAGGTTGACTACAATCCATCTACATATGTTGTCTATTGGTTGATACACCATAATAATATTAAGACATTTTTTAACCAGTATCACAACCCCATTCTTCCTATTCATTGATGGAGCAACAAACACATGACCAACCCAAGCACGCTTAGATTTCAAAGCTTCAGTGGGATAGCACTCTCTGTCTCTTAATTGGATGAAGAGTTCCTTTAATATTCCATGTTATTACTCTGAATTATACAAAATCAAAAAAATAGTATTCGAAAACAATGAGGCATATATAAAAAATTCAGCAAATAATATAAAGAATAGATAAATCAGTCTAAGAATACCAGCAGAAAGAAAGATAAAGGACAAATAGGAGGAGGGAAGAGGAAAGGGAGAAAAAAGGTAAGAAGAGGGGACAGTTCAAGTCCATACAGGACGACTGAAAAAGAAAAAAACATACCTGTAGGGGAACAGAAAAGGAACTGGTGTAGTGATGACACAAAAACATATGACATACCCGGGAAAAGGGAGTCTTACGCCACATCAGGAAACAAACAGGGATGAAGACTGATGCACTGTGCAGACAAATAGAATGGATCTGTGAAGAGGGGAAGCGGAGAAAACAGCAAGTTATATTACCAAATATGATAGCATGATGACAAGAACCCAAAAAAATACATCATAGTAAAATTAACTACAACAACAAATAACTACTATGATGGAGAACATGTAAAAGAACATTTATCACATTTTACACCATCCAGCACAAAAAGGCCAACAGACACACAGAATGGATAGATAAAATGTTGTTAAAAGGAAAGTCAACATGAGGAAGGACCACCCTATCCATTGTTTCGGACGATCTATGAGATTGTGTGAATCTATTAAGGTCTTCTGGATTTTCAAAAGTGGAAGTCTTGTTTTAGTAGGTGACTTAGAATATGCAGGGATGAACGAGACCATAACGTGCACCCATCACTTTGAAAGAAGACCTAAGACCTAGAAACTCCTTTCTCCTGGCAGCACTGGTATTGGAGACATCCTGAGACACAAAGATCCTCTGACACATCTAAGATATCTGTTGTTCAGTCCTGGCAATAGCAAGAACCTGCATCAAATCTGTAAATTGTAGTAGGAGTATGATAACTCCTCTAAGTCTTGCAGGCGACAAGGAAGAGGTGAGCTGAGGACCCAGCCTATGAGCTGAATATTAAGCGAAGTAGACAATGGCATATCTAGCAATTTTGGAAGGAAGGATGTAAAGAAGGAAACAGCATCATCGCCTTCAAGTACCTCCCGAAGACCATAAATGTGCAAGTTATTCCTCCTGTTTCTGTTTTCCAAATCTTCTGCATGTTTTTTGAGTTGGCCAAACTCTCTCTCCAAAAGCTGGTGTTTAGCTAGTCCTTTATGCAAGTCTACCACCTGCTGCACCACCACAGAGATACAATTATCCATTAGTGTTCATTTGTCATCCAGGTGCTGGATAAACTTTTTCGTTTCCTCTACGACGGATCTCAGTGCCCTAATCTCCTCCAACAGTTACTCTAGAGAGATTTGCTTCAGTCTTTTAGAAGAAGAGGAAGGAGATTGAGATTTACTCAGGGTGGACTGCTGAGAGGAACTGCGTGATGTTGAAGAAGTAGCCATCTCTTCCGATGAAGTTAGTGTTTCCAACAGTGAATTATCCTTACTGGAGGAACTTGCTGAAGAAGTAGGCAGTTGTTTTCTGGGTACAAATACGAATTGTGGCTTTTTTAACCTGTCCATACACAAAAAGACTAATATTTATTATGAGGTAGATGGCTCATAAACTTGAGACAAAGTACACACCAAAAATGGAAAGGTTCTCTTTGCTAATTAATACAATTGTTCATTAGGTTCTGATGATGTGTAATAGTAAAATCACAGTTCCTCAAATGGCGGCCGCATCAGGATAAATGACTGCCACAACAAACCCAGGCATAAATTACTCGCATTCCACAGAAATGTACTATCCGGGCATTACTACGATCCTTGACATTCTTTCTTGACTTGAATTGCCATCTGCACTTCTGCAAGACTTCGCAGGGGGATTGTGAAAAATTCTGTGAGGACTACCCGTAGTCTTGTTCCAGGCTCTCAAAATGGTGGCATAAAGAAAACAGCTGTGACTGCAAAACTAAGCAACGTGTGCTGATATCATCAAAAAAGTTACTGGTAGGACGTTTCTGCAACTTCTGCCATCCTTTTCTGATATGGACTGCCGTCTGCACCTTTTTCAGATGTGGCAAGAAGTCCGTGAGTGTTCCGGTGTGACGGAGCTCAGAGATCAAGGCGCCATCTTGCGTGCCGGCTAATCCACGCCCGATGTCATAGAATGTGTATGTGTATCTGGTTGAGTGAAATTACAGTAGGAGTGTGTGGGCTAAGCAGCTGGGATGCTGGTCCCAGTGGGTCTGCTACTTCTAGTACCTGATAATCAACTATTCCTGTAACTGAATACTCGTGTGTTATATTGAAAATTTAAATTCCTTCTCGAGTCATCAACATCTTTGCCTTCCCTCATTCCTACTTTATTTTACACTGCATGAGAACATATGGGTGTACAATAATGTACCGGTCAGTGCAAGGATCTGTGCATCACAAAAGGCTTAGGACCCGAGGTACTCAGTGATATTGTGGTTGCAAAGCCTTGTATTTACAAAATTACAGCCTGCGCTGCAACAAAATCTCTTGTCGCAGTACCATTTTCCAAGTCAGTATTGCACTTTCAAGGCTCTAAATGATATTTGGGACCCATTTTGACCCACTAATAGGTGGGGACAAAAAAGAGATCTTCCCAAAATTTTGCCCAAGTTGCAACCAGCCCTGTTTGCAAAAAACACCAACTTAGTACATCGGACCCCAAGTTTGAGTGGCTGCGTTGCAGGACAGGCATAACACCTATTTTAGATTTATGTGGATTTGCAGAGTGCCATCACAGATCTGATTGTATCTAATTGGGAATTATAGGTTTTTTTTCAATTTGTTTCTATGTTCAGCATGTGCTGGAGTGCACTGCCCTGGGTGCTGACCATGGTTACGTGACTGATCCAGTAATCAGCTAGTCATTTACAAATGTGTACCACAGCTTTTTGAATTTCCTTTTGCTCACAGTTTGGTAGTATTGGTGAGACCAAGATGAGACCCTCAGAAGCTGATACAACTATAAGACACAACAATTAAACAAAAGACAAGGGAACAACTTAGAGACCCATTCACAAAAGCATTTTGAGTACCTAAAGTTGTACAATACCACTTTACGTACCTACACATGCTTCATTATACTCTGGGAAAATATCTCTGGCTTTGCAGTCCTTTCCACTTATATGCAGAGTGCCCCCCTACAGATACGGAGAACTCTGCATATGGAGTTTTCATTTTTCGGTGTAAATGTGAAGGGGTTAAGAGGATTGTAAGAAAATGGAAGCTATCTACTTCTTAATGGGTGTTAGACCTGGCATCTATGGTGTGGTTTCCCCCTATATTTTTGCCTCTACCTCCTGTATTTTTGATGCTGGGCTGGATTTCATTTTTGCTGGTTTAGATGCTTTGGGCACTTTGCCACTGCTGTTCAGTGTCAAAGTGCAAGTGCTTCCTGTGTAAATTATTATGATTGGTTATCTATGATTGGCATATTTGGGTGACCAAGAAGTCCCGAGTAAAATGCACTGAGTGTGCCAGGGCTGGTGATAACAAATGCTACTAGTGTGCCTGCAGCACTGATTGTGCCACCCACATGAGTAGCCCTAAAATGGTATCTCAGGCCTGCAACTGCAGTGCCTGTGTGCAGTCTGTGAACTGCCATGTCCTCCTGTTCAGTGTCCCCACTGGCCAGGCCTAACCCTTTCCTTTCTGTACACATTGGTCACCCCTATGGAAAGCCCAAGGTACCCCCTTGGGCAGGGTGCAGTGTATGTGAAAGGTAGAGCATGTACTTGCGCAGGTAAAATGCTCTGGTAGTGAATTACAGCCATTTTCGTTTTTCACTATTGTAAGGCTATCTTGCCCTATAGGCAATCATGGGGGATGCTGGCTACAGTGGCTACCAGCATGTCTTCCCATAGGAGCAAGATAGGACATTAAAGTCTGGTATCCCTGAACTCAGAATTTAATAACACATCTTTTAGCAAAGGTTGTTTTTAAATCCTGTGTTTGAGAACAGCACTTGTAGAAAGTTGCTGTTCTCTTGTTTGACCTTTCTATGTGCCTTGGCCTGTTTGTGAATTGACTGTCTGGTTTGTGAGTGACAGAGGCTGAGTGGCTCCCAAAGTCTGAGTGGGCCATCCCCGGGCTGAATAGCTCCATCTGCATCTAGAGTGGTGGGAGGGGGTAGCACCTGGGCCTGAATAGGGCTGTGTCTGCCTTCCACAATGCTGGCTCCACCTCCTGCTGGGCGGCTGATGACCCTGCCCCTCTCTCTGAAAGGAAAGGAGAGACCAGGAAAACAAAGTGCTCAAGGAACACCCAGAACTGGTTCAGACCGGTCTAAGAGCCTCCTGCACAAAGGGATCAAAGACTTTTATGGGTATAAGTACAGGACCCCTGACTACAGAAAATTAGATCATCCTGGAATCAAGAAGGAACCTCTGCCAAGGAGAAAGCTGAAACTGAAGAAGAAAGACTGTCCTGCTGTTGCTCTGCTGGACTGACCTGCAGTTGCTTTGCTTCCAAGGTGAGGGGAAGGACTTTGCTTTTGGTGCTGTGTCCCCTGTTTTGAAGGAATATCCAAGGGCCTGAGCAAAGCTGGCTCCCTGTTAAGAAGTCTCAGGAACAAAAGGACTTCACCCCCAGCTTCCCTGAACTCTGCTGAGTTCTGTACTTCCTAGAGTGCTTGGGCCAGTTGTGGTGCCTCTGGAAGTTGTACCTGTGTTGGGAAGCTGGAAACCAAGCTTTTAAAGACTTTCTGCAAGTTTTGTCGCATAGTTCGCATGCGGAGCTCACCCCCGACATTGCGAGGAAATTCCCGCTGCTACGAAGGCCGTGATAGCCACAGCGCCTGTTGCCACTGCCAGAGTCGTCGCATCCTTCATTCGCGGGACGCACCAGACCGGTGCGGGAAGATTACCATCGATGCGAGTGTCGTCGCATAGCCTGTCATCGCTGGGTGAGATCGTCGCACCGCTTGTTTGCGGAAGCCATCACATCGAGGAGCTCCAAGGGGAAGATCACCGCTGGTCCACGCATCGTGCCTTTGCAAGCTTTTTCACTACCGAACCTCCGCACCGGAATCAATACAAGGTATCGCATCCCTCCCCATACAGACCGGAGCACCGCATCACGCCCGCTACATCCAGCGGGACTGTCGCATCGTCTCCCCAGGGTCGCAGGAGTGACGCATCGCTTGTTTTCCACCGCACCAGTTTCTATTTTGGAACTTTGTCGCATTTAAAGGTTCTGTTGGCTAAACGTGAAGCAACTGTGTAATTTTCACGCAACTGTAGATTATTTTATCACAACTTTAAGAACTCTTTTGCAACCATATTCTTTAACTGTATGTTGGATTTTTGTCCTTTTGGTCTTGTGTAGTTTAGATTAAATACCTTTATTTTTCTAAACTGTTGTGGAGTCAGTTTGTGGTGTTTGCACTGTTTTACTGTGAGTGTTGGTACAAATACTTTACACATTGCCTTTGATAAGCCTTGACTGCTCGTGCCAAGCTACCAAGGGGGTGAGCAGGGGTTATCTCAGAGGGTTTCCTCCTTACCCTGACTAGAAGCAAGGGTCCCAGTTTGGACAACGGTACCTACCTCTGCCAACTAGAGACCCCCAGTTCTAACAATGGGTGAAATTAAAAAAACAAACAGGGTTTGGGAGACACAAGCAAATGTTAGACTATACCCACCAATGAATAAGCTAATTGCTGTTCACCACATTTAGACACACATCTACTCCAATAATACTACTGATGAAATTGACTCAAATCTACCCCGCTAAAACTTGTAGTAAATCACACACCACGCACGGTCCCAAGCGCTGCCAGTACAGGTAAGAGCAGTGGGCGGGGGGAGTAGAAAGACAATGGAATAGGGAAAATTAGATTTACCTTGTGCTCACCGAATTGGCGAGATGGTGATGCAGTGAGCACAAGGTAATTAGTATTCTTTTTTCATTTATTTTATTTCTGCTATTCCGTCAACTTCCCGTCCGCACCGCCCTTCCCCAACGCTCTAACCTGCACCAAAAAATAAAAATAAAATAATAAAATCTTAGAAATTAATGGATACACAGAGTAACATCACTGACACAAAAGAGTATTAGGAAAAAAGGAGATCGTTTTTATGTTAAAAAGTGCATAATGGAGGAACAGAATACCATCACTGACACAAAAAGTTAGTTTTTTATTTATATAGGGCTGCTTATCACCCATGAGGGTTTCCAGGTGCTGTCCATGGGCACAGAGATATTAAGTTATTTGCCAAGAATCACTGGATGTTGCGCCGATGACCGCTGCGCCACATCCTCATTAAGTAAACTGATTTTTTTGTGTTAAAAATAAATACTATTTTAATAGTTTTTTTAAAAAAAATTCATAAATAAAACAGGCACTCAACAATACATAGCTACAATTCCTAGACAACACATATTGTGACAAGGAATCTGTCACATTCATCACACCTTTGCTGCAAGGGGGGTTGAATGGGGATGACTTCACCACACCCATTAATAGGGGCAAATTTACCGTCAATCAATCACACACAGGCTGCTGCCATTAGAAACCAAGACACAAACGAAAACATTATTGTCAACATGTTGGTGAATGTCTTTTTTGTGTTGTCCCTCATTTTGAGGAACTCCTATGTAATGATGAAAAAAAGAATATACAGGAAGAAGATTAACACCTTTGGGATAGCCAGGGAATCAGTTATTGCTAAATTCCACTTCTCACCTGATGTGATCCTTGATATGGTTGCAGACAGGGAACAGTAGCTCACCTAACCTGCTGCCAGCTGTAAGGCCATCCCTTATATCTTTCCAGGTGATCATTGGGGAGAGTAAGACTCTCACAGGCAAGCTACCAATTGTGCTTGTGACATGGTGATCATGAACGTTGCTTAAAATCTTGAAATTTGAAAGTTTAGAGAGTAGGAATTCATGTTTCCTTTAATGTAGGACAATTTAGGCCATGCCGTGACGTTGCTGTCTAAGATATGACTTGAGCTACTCTTTATACTGCATTATAAGAAAGACTTGTATATTTAACTAGCTGAGAAAATGATTCAGTGTAGCTGCCTGATCAGAGTGTACTTTCTCAAGGACAGAGCAAGTGTCTCAGACTGGATAACATGCTATGTAACAATTCATGTAGTAAGAGCAAATGTTGTGAATGCTAGAACTCTTGGTATTATGATAATAAGAAAATCATCAAATGTATTTTGATGCATGTGGTGCTCTTTGCTAAATTTCTATTGGTTATAAGTATGTGAATCATGTACTGATGTAGTAAATGTATGAAGTCTTTGTCTAAAGTCCTACAAAAGCATCATTTCTCCAATTTGAGAGGAGACTCTTAACCCATCCTTAGAAGGTGAATCTGCTGGATTTCCAGTAGAACTTTGCTGAGTCTTTGCTTTTTCCTTTAGGATTTGTATGCTGATTGATCTAAGTTGATGGCCCATCCAATGCATTTCTATATTTTAACTCTTCAATCGGAGAACCTTATATGGGGTTCATTAGCTGACATGCTTTATTCTTGCCTTCTGCATATTCCCCACTTAGGTTATTAAGAGAGATAGGTCCACCAGGAGCACAAAAGTCCAGTAGGGACTACAGCACTCCCAATCAGTTGCCAGTGCATTGAAAAAAAATTAATTTATGGGTGTGTGCGCGTGCACCAGTACTAGGTGCATAATTAAAAAACAAAACAACCTTTATGTTTCAGTTATAAACAACATAATACAACAGTTGGAGTACAGTGTATAATGCATGACAAGATATTCAGGAGATGGCACTCTAGCGACCATCCAACACTCGAACATCATGCTTGATTCATCCCAGAGCGTGACCACACTCTCCAAGCTCATACACTGATCACCTTGCCACTTTTAAGACTGGGTCCCAACCTTCCCTAAACTCGAGTCATCGCCCCCACTCCCACCAGAGGTGTCACTGTCGGTGGAGTCAGTGTCTGCATGTGGGTCTAGAAATGTGTCACATACATTCCACCAGATCTGGGGCTCTTCCTCCACGTTTTGATCTTGCCTACTTATTTTAATGTGCATCTCCTCTGCTAATGACCACTCTTGTACATTCCTATGCCAGTGTTAGAACTCAGGTGAAAGCTGGCCTATCCAGGTGATGGCAATTCTACATTTGCCAATACCTGAGACAACTGCAGGAATTTGTAGGCCATCTGACGGCCCTTTGGCCTCTTAGCATGAGCAATTCAAAGGAATGGGTTCCAAGTGAGTAGTCCTCTTTAAGTCAACCACCACCAGGCTCCAGTAGGCCTGCACTGTTGGGCTTTGCCATGCCAGGTACAGACAGTCTGTCCCACTGGTACTACAGCATGGGCAACTATCCGGGCGAGTGGGAAATATACGGTAAAGATCCTTGGGAGTTTATTAGGTCCCATGTGGGAAATTGTTGTGTGCCAGCTTAAAGCGAGCATTACAAGAGACTGTGCGGTTAAGGTCGTGGACTTTAGTCCATTCCCCACCTTCCAATGGGGAGTCTAAATCAGCATCCGATGCCCTGTGGCCCCACAGCAGATCCCCGCCGGGTCTGCTTGAATTGCCTTATATAGTGATGTGATCAAGTGCTATCTTGCTCTTCAGGACAGCAAAATGGCCAGGGTGTGGGAGGACTGGGGTGTGCAGGGTCAGTAGGCCAGGTCATTTTAGCCACCTCAGCCAATCCAGCATGATGTAAGAAGTGCCCAGTTTTTAAGGGTTGGGGTAGTTGTTAGGGCTCGGGGGGTCAGGTAGTTTGTAGGGCTAAGAGGGGTCGGGTAGTGTTTAGGGCTCAGGCGGGGTCAGGTGGTGTTTAGGGTTCAGGGGGTATTGGGGTAGTTTTGAGGGCTCAGGGAGAGTTGAGGTAGTTATTAGGTGTCTGGAGGGTCAGGGTAGTGTTTAGGGCTCAGGGGGGTTGAGTAGTGTTTAGGGATTGGGGTCAGAGTAGTGTTTAGGACTCGGGTTGTGGTCATTTTTAGCACTCAGCAAGGTCGAAGTAGTGTTTAGGGCTCAGGGGGTTGGAGTAGATTTTAGGGCTTGGGGTAGTTTTTAGAGCTCAGGGCAGGGGGGCTGGAGTGTGATCTTTACCAAACATCCCTTTACCCATCATGCCTTTAACACAAAAATGCGTGCTAAAGGCATGTTTGGTAAAGGGATGCATTGTTCAGACGCATTCATTGTTGGGACCATGTTGTAAATGTGCATGTGGTTTAGCCATGCGTGCCTCTGTCATACAACCAATCTCAGCAATATCGGCAATGCAACACGTGGGGACGCAAGATACAAGACACATCATCTGGGTACAACAATATAATGTGACGTGAACCCCCCAGTCATATACCCCAGTCCTACAGGTTCTGGCATGCCCATATTGCCAGGGGTTCCATCGTAAGCGCAAACAGGAGCAGTGAGAGGCGGCATTCCTGCTATGTCGCTCGTTCCAGGGTTCATGCATCAGATCGGCTGCATACAATATTTACTCTAGCACAGGGGCTGGTGTATAGCAACTGGACCCAGCAGTGAACGTAAGGACTAAAACCCATATTTGTCAGCACTTTGAGTAAGTAGCTCCAGTCTATCATGTCAAAGGCTTTATCCAAATCAATGGTAACCATTGCCAGCTCTTTATCACAGTTCTAGTTTGTGTACAACCTGTGCTAATCATCTGAGTTTCATTCTGGTATTCTAGCCATGGACAAACCCGCACTGGTCTTTTTGTACCATCTTGGTCATATGAGGTATCATGCAATTAACAAGTAATTTGCAAAGAACCTTCATGTCTGAGTTCATCATTGTGAGTGACTGGTAGGCAGAGGGGTCAGTCTTGTCACCAAACAGCTTAAGGAACATACAAATTTCTCCTTCTCTCATGCTCGTGCTAGTATCACAGGCCTCATGGAGAACTTTCTGAAGTAACTGCCTAATCATCACTAAGAACGCCTGAAAGTCATCACCTCCCGGTGCCTCAACCCCCGTCGGTTCAAGTGTGGGAGGTCCAGGCTCTCCAAGAATTAAGCATATTGGGTCGAGGTTACACTTGGGTCCTTGACGTATGCACACTGCAGGTGCTCCAGAAAAGTGCCCACTAATCCTGCCCTGATGGTAATCCTGTCCTCATCAGTCGACGTCAGGTGTGGTGTCAGTGGTGGCGGATATTCCATTTGCAGGATCCATGTGAGCAGTCTACCCAATTTGTCCCCTTCCCTCTGTAGTCTCTGCCTATATTGTTTGAGCGTGTATTTATCCAGTCAGTCCCAGATGTCTGCAGTGTGTCTATGCACTGCCTGCTGCCTACAACGCGTGTCAAAGGGTGTCTGCTCCCCATCTTGCAGTGAGACTAGCTGTCTTTCCTCCCTGCCAAGTTCCGCCTGGAGCTGCAGCCGCACTTCACAGGTTAATACCATGCATGTGCCCCTCAGCACCACTTTGAAAGCCTCCCACTCTGTAAGTCTACTGTTAGTGGAGCCCCAGTTCACTGCCACGTAGTTCGTCAATGCCCAGGAAAGTGCTTCCTGTCCCAACAGACCCATTAGGATATCGACCTGTATCCTACAGGATCTTACCACTCGTACAGGGTTGCCCCACTTTATGGCGTAACTGACTGTGGAATGATCCAATAGAAAATGCGCTAAGTATGTAACCGCAAGGTCTTCCACACATGGGAGTCCTGCCACCAGTATTCTGTCCAGTCTGCTATATGTATTGTGTGTGGCAGAGTGACAGGTGTATACTCACAGTGTAGGGTGGCTCACGCATCAAACATCTTCTATATCCATATTTCATCTTATTCATCTTATTCATTTGTGGTTTGGTGCTCACTCGGGGGGATGCCCTATCCAGATTGGAGTCTAAAATGCAGTTGAAGTTGCCTAGCCATAACTGAAGCAAGGTAATATCTTGTGTTATCAAATCCTGGATGTTGTGAAAAAAGGCAAAATCATCATTATTTTGAGCATAGGTGTTCAGTATGATCAAGTCACATCCATCTAGGGAACCCTGTAACAGGACAAACCGACCTCCCATATCAGCCTCCATGTTTGTAATGGAGAACGGGACCCTCAGCACTACCCAGATCATGGTATCCCTGGTGTATGTAGAGTAAGGCCAGTCATGCAGCACCTTCGTCATCCACGTGCATTTCTTCAAGCATGCTATGGTGATTTTGTGTCATTTTTAAAAGGAGAGAACCCTGTACATCTTGGTTTATCCACTGAAATCCGAGGTCAGGATTCTGAGGTCAGGCCCCGTCATCCTGTATGGGTTTGTGTAGTAGCCTTCTTTCTCCCCACCATGCCAGGTCCCCTGCCAACTGCTGCACACTTTTAAATGCTAACATACAATTTATAAGAACCCCCCCACCCACCTGCGAACCAACATAGTTCAACCTTTCAACTATCTATGCCCGTCCTATGCATGTGCCATGACTTGAAAAGCTTACCTGCTGATCCAATGGGGCCCGGCTAACTTACACAATCAACCAGCATCCCGGTCAGCCATTCCTATCTGCCTGAATTGTAACTATTTCCATTTGTTCCAAAGAGCACTCATCTGGCAGTCTCACGCCCACACAATCAGACTGGGTCTCACATTCATGTTTCCCAGTGGTCAGTGCAGTAGATCTAGGTGTCATACATGTGTACCAGGTGACCAGTGCCTCCACAATCATTCCCAGCAACATTGAAGCCCATCCAATTAATCACCAGGTTAACCCCCAATCATGCAATCTGATAAGTACCAACATCAACTCTCCCATTCAGTCATCACCAGTCCATCTAAGAGGTGACCATGGCTTCAGGAACAAAGTCCATGATGGGGTGCAGGCCCCAATCTCAGACCCATCATCCAATGGTTGCATATCCGAGTTTTACTCCAAGCCTCATGTTTCCGTGGCATTCAGCTGTAGGGTGCCGTCCTCGCTGACTCTGACTCTCCTGTTGCCCAATGGGGTAGTATTGGGGTTTTCGCTGGCTGAGTTACAGCACCGTGACCTGCCTCTGAGATGGGAACTCCTGTTCCGCTTTTGACTGTGACCTGAGTGGGGTAGAAATGCCTCGCCTCTGATTTGTAGCCATTCCACAACTCTTCTGGTTGGTCAAAAAAATGTGCCTTCTCCTGTGCGAGGATCTTCAATTTCGCAGGTTGCAGTAGCATATATTGTAGCAGTAGTGCTCTCAGTTTTTGCTTAACACTGTGAATGGATTTCTGCCTCTCTTGCACCTGTTATGTGTAGTTGGGGTAGATAGCCTATTTGTTGCTGCCAAAGAGGGGAGTAGTCCGCTCTCAAGCTACTCGAAGTATGCTGTCCCTTTTACAGTAGTGAAGGATTTCAGCTATAATCGCTCTCGGCGGAGTCCCTGGCGGCAATGTTGGCACCAGTGCTCTCTGCGAACTTTCCACTACAGAAAAGTCAGAGAGGCCTGGCAACTTGAGCTTGGTCCACACCCACTCCTCCACAAACCACAAACTTCTGGGTGAAGCCCCCCCTCTGCTCTTTTGAAGAACCCTAGAACACGGACATTGCTGCGCCAGGAGTGGCATTCCGTGTCTTCCACTCATCGTTCCAGCACCTTCGTGGCAGTGGCCAGCTGGGTCATTTGACCTTTGAAGGTGACCTCTTCCCCCTGCAGAGCCTCATGGTTACATTTAGCGGTTGTGACTTTGTCTGCAACTTTCCACATGTCTGCTTGCAGCATAATAATATCAATTGACACTGTCTTTATCTTATGTTCAAGAATGGTCTGGGAACTTTTGATTGCTGCCTACAGGTTGGCCCTGGATGGTTCCATGTCACCTTCTGTTGTGTCCCCCACATAATTTATCCCTGATTGCCTTGTTATTCTTTGGGTGAGGTGGCACAGGTGGCATATTGGGTTATGGCATTTGCTTAGGTTGAACATACTGGGTTGTCCTTGCCCCACAGCCCCCCTTGGTCTTCATGGTGGGCTGTGGGGCATGGTCGCTCGATTCTCTGGAGTACAGAAGGGTAAGGTCTCCCCTGCCAACAGGGGCTCCAGGAGCGTTAAGCCGTTGCCACTACTTCTTCTGGGTGACCAAGCTTGAGATGGATACAGGATACAGCAATCAGCCTGACAAGGAGAGGTGGCTCAATTCTGGCAGAGGAAAGCCTCAAACTGTGACTCGCACCTATACCTCTGTTGTAAATCTAAACTCATGTTAATTAACTTCAGCTGACCGCGCTGACCGTGGAGATCGCAGCAGGGGGAGACACCGGGTGCTAGCCGAGGCAACCGAAATTACCAAAATTACCAAAACCGCAGCCTGCAGCCCGCAGCCATCGCGCCCCTGCCGAGGCAAGGCGAGGGAACAGCGGGGGGCCGCGGACCTCAGAGACAGAGACAGCAGCAAGAGGAGACGCTGGGCTAGCGCCGACACTGCCACGGAAAACCAGCACCGCATCATAGCCGCAACCTCTGGCTTGTTGCAGAGGTGGCAGAGAGGCAGAGAGCGCTGAGAGCGAGGAGCCAGGAAAACCGGTGAGTTGGTGAGCCAGTAGGTCAGCAGGACAGCGGCGGAGGCTAACGGAAAAAGCTGCGAGGGAGAGCCATCTCTGGGTCGTGCGGAGGCAGGGGGTGAGACTGCAAGCAGGGGCTGAGGCCAAGACTGTAAACCCAAACCCCGAGCCTCAAGACCAGAGCCCGGAGCCCAACCCCCCAGGCATTAAGCCTCAAGAGAGAGAGTGAGTGAGTGGGGAAGCGACTACAGCGCACGACCACAGCACACGAACCGCTGACCTGGCCACCAGCCTGCGCACCCCCCCAGCGACGACAGGGACAGAGATAGAGACAGAGACATATGAGGATTAAGTCTGAGGAGGAAGACTAGAGGGACTTAACAAGCACCCAGTCTCACAGCCCCCTTCCCCTCCCCCCACAGCATTCTGAGATCAAAGACTCACCCTAGACTGACATAAGTAGCCTCAAGGTCTGCCTAACCTCAGACCGGCATTCCTGCGCGCCGGACCTAGAGGCTTGCGCGGGGGGGACTGGAGGGCCGGAGCGGAGGAGAGCAGCAACAAAGCCCATTCCACAGACCCTGGTCCATCATGAGATCAGGTAAAGTGAGAAAGTCCTTCACAAAACCAGCAACTAGACGAAAAAGACACTGGAGCTCCCCTATCACCTACAGATGACAATCTCTGCAAAATAATAAATGCAAGCGAAAAGGACAGCTTAAACGAACCTAACACCAGCAAAGAAGTCATCGATGACAAGGGCTGCCTCTGGTTTACTGGCTCGGAGTCTTCCGAATGCACCACTACAACAAACACAAGGGGCCCAAAAAATGCAACAAGACTAAACAAAACATCTAAAGGGCTAAAAAGAGCCAGAACCGAAGATCTCATAACTATAGACAGAGACTCAGCTTGAAAATCTTTACACACTTATCAACCAAAAATATACACGAAATTTGTGTTCTTAAAAAACCCAGGAGCAGCAATCTTCACAAAAAATGGGGACTTAGAACAACTACCCACTCCTCTGGAGCCTGGGAAGATAGAATATCCCCCCTACAAGCACAACAATCAGAGGAAGCCGTGACAGTCCCAGAACTTGTGGTAGCGGACATCCACCTTGCCTACCACCAGAAGGCTCCGACCGAAAGTGGGCAAAAAACCAACAAGGACGAAAAAGAGGAAATAGCCCGCACAATAACAAATTGGCCAGCGGAGTCCAGCAGCCGACCAAACACTGCTCTAACTAGCCCCCAAAGCACGCAGATTCTGATCGAAAGGACAAAAATAGAAAGCTCCCCAGTAAAGGACATCTCGCCAAGTGGGCTAAGACCAAACAAGGTATTAGACGCCTCTATGATTTTCGTACCGCAAGAACAATTGGACTGGTGCAACTCACCAACTGGATCGCCGCAGCAAAAAGCCCTGGGCAAACAGGACGGAGTGGGAACGTTATCGCAACCAACTAGCACCCCTCCATCGATGCTCATGGGCGCAGGAGATGCCCTCCAAACGGCTCCCAAAGAGCAGAGCATCATAGACGGCTTCAACACACCAAACACACCCAAAAGCCACAAAAAATAGAATCTTTACGCCACAGCCAATGACATGACCTTTCTAGCAACACAGGAGTGGCAAGACTTAGTGGCAGCCTACAATTTAAAACCCACTAACACTTCAAGTACCAGTAGACCAGTGAACGAGAGTAAAACCTCGCACATCAGAGTTCTGGGGAAATCTATTAAATACAATACAACTTTCTGCAACAGCTCTTCAATACCAATCAGAGAAACTGGACATGCAGCTAACAGTACTACAAACACTAGCCGAGTTCACCGCCGGGATCGAACGGAAACTAGGCGATCTAAATGGCCTTATAAAATGTGACTGTTCCCCAATAATAAACAAGCTATCGACGTTACCAACAATGCTAGAAAACCTCTTGGACGACCTGAAACCAAAGATGGCATCTGCTCCAACAGGACCAAATACAGAGGGACATAAGAACAATGACCAGCAACCAAATGGCAAATCGCTAAAACCAGAGAACAAGCAGCCCCAATATGGGAAGATCTGTCCTTCACAAGCAATTCGATCTACAACAAACCCTCCGGCAACCTTTCTACCTCCTGAAACTGACAGCATAGTAGAGCCCACAAACTCACGAGCTCGTCGAAAACAAAAAAGGAAAGGTAGGAACAGGAAAACGACAGTCAACATCCAAGAACAGGAAAGGAACCAAGGGAGCTTGACCATCAAGAAGAGCAAGAATACACCGTACCCCAGTACAAGGAGACAAAGCAGCCCTCACTTAACGGCAACAATCTGTCCTCGGGAATAAATGTGTCCCCTGCTAGGACCTCTGGAACGTCCAATAAACCAAACACAACAGAAGCATCAGTAAAAATCACTGAACACTCTGTGCACAAGGAGGAGATAAACATACATAACTCCCAACTGTGGATAAGCCCTAAGCAAAAGACCGATGAACGTAGCACATTCAGGGGCCACATCCCCACACCACAAAACAATAGCTTGCCGGTGACTGAGCAGGAGCAGGCTCACTGCAAACCAAGGGAAACAACAGTTAAAATAGAATACAACTGTGACCAACTTTCCAATAGGATAAACGACCCCGCACAAACTGCAGCCAAAGAACCATGTGCTACCCAATCCAACAAGACAGATATACTACTATTTCACCCAGAGTACAAATCCAGAGGCAGAATGGACGTCCTAAACAGAGGTAACATAATAAAATTGATCAACTCACTTGAAGGCCTGGAGGGCATTTCCTCAACCGACCTACTCGAAATTGAATTTCAACCCGCTCTGGTACAGAATAAATCAGAAACAACTAAGACAACATGGTCATCGCCTGGTCGAACGCATATTAGGAAAACTGAACAAAATTGCACAGTGGGGAATAAAACTTGAACCAGGAAGAAGACCATTCTACCCAACAACATTTTTAATCGATAGCGCAACAGAACAACGTCCCAAAGCTACATCAATATTGAGAGGAGCACTCAGTCAGACACCGGACTACCTAGGGAGGCCTCTTCACAAGAAAGCGGGACTAACAAAACCACCAACCTTGAACTCAGGCATAATACTACGTACAATAACAAACAGAGGTGAGCAGTGACAAGAGTGCCTAGCGAAGCCCCGGGAACTCGTAAACATGACTACCCTTAGAATATGCATCTGGAACATCAACGGACTGACTGACAAATTGGAAGATGAGGAAACATTAAAATATCTAAGGTCATTTGATATAATATTATTGCAAGAAACTTGGGAAACAGATGAGATAGCCCTGGAAGGATATACGATGCAAACCGCCCCAGCAACCAGGTCCTCATCGTTTGGACACAGCTCAGGAGGATTGACGATCCTTGCCTCAGTACTCACAATAGGAACAATGAAGGAAATCAAAACTAAAACCATAGCCCCCAACATGATACAGGCGGCAGACATTACAATCAACCCAACGAAGCACGACCACCACCTCGTAATAATTAACTCATATATACACCCGAAACACAAGCAGAAGGGCGCAAGAGAGTTGGTTAAGGAAACAGCAAGAATCTTGGAAGAGGGGGACGCCGATGACCTAATCTTGGCAGGGGATTTTAACCTCTTTCTACTTGGAAGCACACAGGACGAGGAACTTGCACAAGAACTCAATAGAGCCTGGGGAATCCCACCGCAAGCACAAGTGCAGGCGATCAAACAAACAAAGTGCTCAAAGTAACTATTAAAAGATTTAGAGCAATTAAACCTGAGGGCACTGAACGGCCGGTTCAAAGAAGATACCCCCCCAGCATCGACCTATCACACCTCCACAACCTCCACCTACCTAGACTACACATTTGTAACCCTCTCTTTCTTCGACAGCATCAGATAATTTGAACTAGGCGCCAGTGATCAAAGCGACCATCTGCTGCAAGAAATCATCTTAAAAACCCCTAGTGAGAACCCCAACGAACCCAGCGCAACTATAGGCAAGGAGTACACAACAGACTTCAAACGCATCAAACAAAATAACATCGAAGCTCTGTTCACCGATGTGCAGGAGATACTACAGCAAGGCCACATGGCTGCAAACGAAATAGAGGCCTGGGAAGGGTTCACTGAGGCCCTCGGGACAAAATACGCAACCAAATCAAGGACACTAAAAGGCAAACCCCCGAAGAACACACTAAGAAAGATATCCACACCGGAGATAAAAAGCCTTAAAAGGGACATAAAGCATACCCTAAAACAACTACGAATAAAGCCTATAAAAGAACCTCTACAACACACCCTACATGGTCTAAAAGCAAGTTTAAAAAAAGCAATTTGGGAAAATAAAAGGCAGGCGAACGATGAACTATGGGCAAAAATAAAGCATGATTCCAAACTAAAGAACAGCGCCAACTTTTGGAAAACAATTCATAGCTTGCAACACCCAGGGCACCAAGGGATAAGCTCATACATAGCAGAGCCAGCCTGGGCAGACTACCTGCATAATCATTTTAACAAACCAAATGAAGATACATCCACAGGCTCGTCAGCAAATAAAAGAGACCATAGCAAAGAGGACAGAGCAGCAACAAAGGTAGAAAAAGGGCTCAGTAATGTAGCAGAAGGCAAAAGAGAACTAGTCAACGAAAAGATGGCAGGGGGAGAAAAGGATAACAGCACCCCAACACCCAACACCGAATACGACATCAAAATATCCGCGAACCGGATAAAATCCCAAATAAAGAAGGGGAAAACGGAGGGGCTCGGGTCCTAATTGGATTCCACCGTTAATATTTAAGCACGATATCGAGTTCTGGAGCAATACACTAGTTCCACTTTTTACAAGCACACTGGAACTAGAAGCATGCCCGGAATCCTGGAAAGGCTCCATTATACGTCCAATCTACAAGCAAGGAGACAGGAGCAACCCAGGCAACTATCGACTGATAGCCCTTTTAGACATAGAGGCAAAGTTCTATGCCGGAAAAATAATAGAAGAACTGACACAGTGGGCAGAGACAGAGCACATAATCCGACCAACCCAAACAGGATTCTGTAGAGGGCAGGGATCAACCACCGACATCATGGCTCTATTGTTACTAACAGACGCGGCAAAACTAGGAAAAAAACCACTGTTCCTATGCTTCATTGACTACAGTTCAGCATTTGACCATGTGGACCGGGGAAAACTATGGCAAAAGCTTAAAAAATGGGGGATTCCAGAACTGCTCTTGAAACAACCTATCCTACTCCACACCAATACCTGGGTCCGGATCAAGCTGGGCAAAGGGACACACCTCTCAATGTCGAATCAACACCTATAATGGCCTGAAACAAGGGTGCGTCCTAGCTCCCACCTTATTCAACCTTTACCTGGCAGACCTCCCAGAGGAATTGGATAAAGCCAACTTGCACGCGCCCCGGTTGGGGGATATCACGCTGACCAATCTCCTTTATGCCGACGACCTTGTTCTAATAAGCCGCACTCCAACAGGCCTTCAACATCTCATAAATACCACCAGTTCATTTTCACATTGTAACGGCCTAACCATCAACTTGAAAAAAACAAGAACCATGGCAGTGAACAATAATAAGACCAGGATGAATAGCTGGTTCTTGGATGGCCACAAACTGGACCAAGTGACGTGCTACAAGTACCTGGGTGTTCTGGTGGACAGCAGAGGGTCATTCAAACCCCAACTAGAGACACTTTACCAAAAAGGAGCCATGAGTTATCTCGCAATGAAACCCCTTAAGAAGATTCTGCCAGACCACCCGCTCGATCCCTTCCTACAAGTACTGAGAGCTCGTCTCCAACCAACATTAACATACGGGAGTAATCAACCCTAGGAAAGGATGCGCAGACACTAGACAAAGTGATTGGTAAAACCTACAGGTCAATCTTTCAGCTTCCTAGTTATGTATCACCAGCACAAATTCGTCTGGAATTTGGGATACAAAAGCAAACAGTGGAAAGAAGGGGCAGCTTTATAAAATGTTGGCACAAGATCAGAGACGGAGAGCCAGGCACCCTAAACACCCACCTCTGGACTGAACTGCAAAGACGTGAACGATCACACGCTAGAGAGTACTTGATGCAATCACTAGAAAGCCTAGAACTGACCGGCCTCTGGAACAGCTCAGTAGATCATAAAAGCTTTAAAAAGCAAGTAACAAAAACAACGAAAATAGTATCGCTACTTTAAGACAAAGAAACCCTGGCGAAAAGAGCCCATGGCTGGATAGTCTTAAACGACTATAAAACCCTCAAACCACAAGCATACTTAGACCACGGCTTCAGGCAGAAGACAAAGGAGAAATTCTTACAATTCTGACTAGGCGTACTACCGATCCTCCCTCATCAGGCGCCATGGGAAAGGAACTATAAAGATCAAACCCGCCATCTCTGCGGGGCAGGACCTGAAGGGTTCACTGAGGCCCTCGGGACAAAATACGCAACCAAATCAAGGACACTAAAAGGCAAACCCCCGAAGAACACACTAAGAAAGATATCCACACCGGAGATAAAAAGCCTTAAAAGGGACATAAAGCATACCCTAAAACAACTACGAATAAAGCCTATAAAAGAACCTCTACAACACACCCTACATGGTCTAAAAGCAAGTTTAAAAAAAGCAATTTGGGAAAATAAAAGGCAGGCGAACGATGAACTATGGGCAAAAATAAAGCATGATTCCAAACTAAAGAACAGCGCCAACTTTTGGAAAACAATTCATAGCTTGCAACACCCAGGGCACCAAGGGATAAGCTCATACATAGCAGAGCCAGCCTGGGCAGACTACCTGCATAATCATTTTAACAAACCAAATGAAGATACATCCACAGGCTCGTCAGCAAATAAAAGAGACCATAGCAAAGAGGACAGAGCAGCAACAAAGGTAGAAAAAGGGCTCAGTAATGTAGCAGAAGGCAAAAGAGAACTAGTCAACGAAAAGATGGCAGGGGGAGAAAAGGATAACAGCACCCCAACACCCAACACCGAATACGACATCAAAATATCCGCGAACCGGATAAAAACCCAAATAAAGAAGGGGAAAACGGAGGGGCTCGGGTCCTAATTGGATTCCACCGTTAATATTTAAGCACGATATCGAGTTCTGGAGCAATACACTAGTTCCACTTTTTACAAGCACACTGGAACTAGAAGCATGCCCGGAATCCTGGAAAGGCTCCATTATACGTCCAATCTACAAGCAAGGAGACAGGAGCAACCCAGGCAACTATCGACTGATAGCCCTTTTAGACATAGAGGCAAAGTTCTATGCCGGAAAAATAATAGAAGAACTGACACAGTGGGCAGAGACAGAGCACATAATCCGACCAACCCAAACAGGATTCTGTAGAGGGCAGGGATCAACCACCGACATCATGGCTCTATTGTTACTAACAGACGCGGCAAAACTAGGAAAAAAACCACTGTTCCTATGCTTCATTGACTACAGTTCAGCATTTGACCATGTGGACCGGGGAAAACTATGGCAAAAGCTTAAAAAATGGGGGATTCCAGAACTGCTCTTGAAACAACCTATCCTACTCCACACCAATACCTGGGTCCGGATCAAGCTGGGCAAAGGGACACACCTCTCAATGTCGAATCAACACCTATAATGGCCTGAAACAAGGGTGCGTCCTAGCTCCCACCTTATTCAACCTTTACCTGGCAGACCTCCCAGAGGAATTGGATAAAACCAACTTGCACGCGCCCCGGTTGGGGGATATCACGCTGACCAATCTCCTTTATGCCGACGACCTTGTTCTAATAAGCCGCACTCCAACAGGCCTTCAACATCTCATAAATACCACCAGTTCATTTTCACATTGTAACGGCCTAACCATCAACTTGAAAAAAACAAGAACCATGGCAGTGAACAATAATAAGACCAGGATGAATAGCTGGTTCTTGGATGGCCACAAACTGGACCAAGTGACGTGCTACAAGTACCTGGGTGTTCTGGTGGACAGCAGAGGGTCATTCAAACCCCAACTAGAGACACTTTACCAAAAAGGAGCCATGAGTTATCTCGCAATGAAACCCCTTAAGAAGATTCTGCCAGACCACCCGCTCGATCCCTTCCTACAAGTACTGAGAGCTCGTCTCCAACCAACATTAACATACGGGAGTAAATCAACCCTAGGAAAGGATGCGCAGACACTAGACAAAGTGATTGGTAAAACCTACAGGTCAATCTTTCAGCTTCCTAGTTATGTATCACCAGCACAAATTCGTCTGGAATTTGGGATACAAAAGCAAACAGTGGAAAGAAGGGGCAGCTTTATAAAATGTTGGCACAAGATCAGAGACGGAGAGCCAGGCACCCTAAACACCCACCTCTGGACTGAACTGCAAAGACGTGAACGATCACACGCTAGAGAGTACTTGATGCAATCACTAGAAAGCCTAGAACTGACCGGCCTCTGGAACAGCTCAGTAGATCATAAAAGCTTTAAAAAGCAAGTAACAAAAACAACGAAAATAGTATCGCTACTTTAAGACAAAGAAACCCTGGCGAAAAGAGCCCATGGCTGGATAGTCTTAAACGACTATAAAACCCTCAAACCACAAGCATACTTAGACCACGGCTTCAGGCAGAAGACAAAGGAGAAATTCTTACAATTCTGACTAGGCGTACTACCGTTCCTCCCTCATCAGGCGCCATGGGAAAGGAACTATAAAGATCAAACCCGCCATCTCTGCGGGGCAGGACCTGAAGACCTAACCCAAATAATATGTATTTGTCCTAGCTTAATGGACATAAGGATAACACTACTACGTGTAAAATGGAACCAGGAGGGGGTCAGGTCGTGCCGACAGGCAGTTAAACGGTGCTTTAATCGAAGCGAGATCCAACTAAACTGCAAAACCACAAAATTTCTTGATGCAGTGGCAAAAAGAATCAAGGAGGCACAAAAAGAAGAACCTGCTCAATAGCCGGAAACATGTCCTATGGCATCTTTCGAACTTATGGCCCGAATGCAGAAGAAGTTGAACCACTGAATCGTTTTAACTTTTGATACTTATTCTTTTATTCCTGTCAGTAACCACTTTTTCTTTTAAACAATGTATTTTAAATTGTGAGTTTTAATTAACTGTGCAATAAAAATGTACTTACTTATACCTCTGTTGTAGGCACGCTGCTCCATTGTGGTTCGGACCACTGACAGAATATCGAGAGTCAAAATATCGACAGTCAAAATATTGAGGTAAAAATATAGAATGCCAGAATATCGACTTCCTATCTACAAACAGGTAAGAACAAAAATATCGACTCCAAAATATCGATAGGAAAAAATATAGACTTTTTTTAAATATCTTAAAAGTAATTTTAAAGTACTATAATAATAAATATAACTAATTTAAACATACTTAAAATACTTTAATAAACTTAAAATTAATAAATAATGATTGTAACTTAAAACATTTTTTTTTAAAAACATATATATATATATATATATATATATATTCACTGAAAAAACCATAGGTTATAGACTATATATAGTTAGGAATTAGCATTTACAAAACCTTGAAAATTCACTGAAAAAACCATAGGTTATAGACCATATATAGTTAGGAATTAGCATTTAAAAAACCTTATTTTACTCACACAAAACCATTGAAATTCCATATATAGTTAGTTGCACTAACTATATATCGCGCACCCGCAATCCACTGCTGATGATGTCACATATTACATCATTCATGACATGGTCAGTGACATCACTGATGACATCACTGATGACATCTCAAATGACATCACTGATGACATCACTGATGACATCATCCAGTGACTGTGTGTTTCTGTAAAGTTTAAATATGTTTTACATATTGAAGAATGAGTAGATGTAGAAGTGTCTGGATGAAGGATTTAGTAGGTGCGTGACTGACTGTATGAGTGAGTGATTAAATGTGTCTCACTGAGTGCATGGGTTAGTGACTAAACTGTCTTAATTTGTGCATCATTATGTCTGTTGTTCTGTAAACTGCTGCATGTGTTGGTCAGTAGCTATATGAGTAACTATATGGGTTATTGATTGATTGCCCAAGTATTTGTATGGGAGACTGAGTGTGTGTGTGGCTGGCTGGGAGGTGTGTGACTCTGTGCAGATCAATGTGTACTTGTATCAATGATTGTATAAGAGAGTAAGTATGTGTTAGTATATGTTTCAAAATGTAAGGTGCTCTATGTTTAACTGTATAGATTAGAAAATGGAAGTGTGATTGATTATTTACAGGACTGACTAGGTGTGTGAGTAACTCCATGGATGAGTGACAGAGTGTGAGAGTCTGTATAGGTGTATGAGTGCATATGATAGTGTTGTAAAGATGAGTGATTGTATGTATGAATGATTGTATGGGTAAATGAGTGAATGTGTGTGTAAACATAGGAATCACTGAGTGCGTATGTAGTAACTAGTATTGGTGTGTCAATGGTTTCAAAAATTATACTCTGTATTTAACACTGGGTGTAACAGAGGTTATATTAAAGTGTGAGGAGATGCATTGTATTGTCACATGAATGATATCATCAGTGATGTGGTCATTGATGTCAAATGAGATGTCATCAGTGATGTCATCAGTGATGTCATTTGAGATGTCATCAGTGATGTCATTTGAGATGTTATCAGTGATGTCATTAGAGATGTCATCAGTGATGTCATCAGTGATGTCATTTGAGATGTCATCAGTGATGTCATCAGTGATGTCACTGACCATGTCATGAATGATGTAATATGTGACATCATCAGCAGTGGATTGCGGGTGCGCGATATATAGTTAGTGCAACTAACTATATATGGAATTTCAATGGTTTTGTGTGAGTAAAATAAGGTTTTTTAAATGCTAATTCCTAACTATATATGGTCTATAACCTATGGTTTTTTCAGTGAATTTTCAAGGTTTTGTAAATGCTAATTCCTAACTATATATGGTCTATAACCTATGGTTTTTTCAGTGAATTTCATTGGTTTTTTAACAGCTAATATCTGTAGCTGTAAAATGTATTCTTCTTTAAATCCAAAAATATATTTTATATGTTTATTAATAACTTTTTTTTTAATATTTTTTTTTCTTCGTTCCCGCTTCGGGAATCGGGAAGCTTCCCGTTAGCTGACCTTGATGCCGCGAAATAGACCGCGAGCCGGTAAACGTTTCTTTACCGCAACTGCCGCGTTAGAAAACAACATCGTGACGCCTCCCGTCCGCATGACGTTTCGCGTTGTCGCGTGATACGTCATATGACGTGCTACGTTAGCGAACTGGTACGCTTACCGAGTCGCAAAGCACAGGTTTCTGGAAGCAAACCGGGAGGCCCTGCAAAGCGCGTAACGTAAACACAGCAGGTCATGTGACTTGCTAATAACACTTTTCATTGGTTCATTTCACTTTTGGTTTCCTAATGATGTAAGACTAGGTCATATAATCTAAAATGAACACTTTTCATTGGTTGAGAACTATTGTTTTTCCCAAATGATGAAAATCCCTCCTTCTTTCCTCACTCTGACTTTCATCATTGTGAGAGAAAGACCCTTTGTTACCAGTGAGCAATGGCTTCTTTAGTAGCTTCAGCTGGTGCTTCCCCACCACCTCCACCACATCCAAGGAAGAGTGGACCACCTGCTGAAGTTATAATTCAGCAAGAAGAGGAAGAAGAGGAACAGGACGACGAGCACGAAGAGAGGCACTTTTTGCCTGAGGAGCCCAGGACGTCTCACCGGAAAGAAAACTTCATTTGGCAATTTTTTAAAATTCCCAAAGGTCAGAAAAAAGTAAATGCAAGATACGTAACTTGCCTTATATGTCAAGATAGACTGTCCAGAGGGACCGACAAAAAATACAGTTTCGGAAACTACACAATGCATCGCCATATGACTAGGTGGCATCCTAACAACTACAGTGCTCACAGTTTCGTAACGACCTAGATAATCTCCCTATTATGGCCAGAAGATCTGTTGTACCGGAAGTAACGGGACCAGAGGGCAGGGAGATGGTGCCAAATATACAAACGAGATTTCGTGAAGTAAAACAAGTCTGCGTACATTGCAGTGGATTCATTTGCTATGGAGAAAGTAGCATCACTCTGTTCAACAGAGCTATTGACTATCATATGCAAGTTTGTACGAAACGCCCCAAATAATAAATTTTTTTTTTTTGTTTTGTTGCTCCTGTTGAGCCCTTTACAATGAATCGTTTTCGTTGCCCCCTCCGAAAAAACACCCAAAAAAATATAAAACTGTTCAGAAAAATTCAAAAAAAGTAAACAAATGTTCAGAAAAATAATAAAAAAAATATAAAACAACAAAAACAATAAAAAAAAAGTTCTTTTCAGAACTACCTCCCCGTTATTAAAAAATTGGAACAATATTTGGAACTGTGCCAACCTCTATTTCTCTTAGTTCGCTTCCCAGTTCGCTCCCCGGTACGCGAACCGAAAGCGAACCCAAAAATGTTTTTTAAAAAAAAGAACAGTAAGTATAAGGGAAGGAAACAGACAGTTATGTTAAAAGAAAGACAGCTATAGGGGAGTAAACTAGAGATACTATTACCCGTAATCCACTGCTGATGATGTCACATATTACATCATTCATGACATGCTCAGTGACATCATCAGCAGAGGATTGCGGGTAAGAGTATCCCTAGTTTATTCCCTATAGCTGTGTTTCTTTTAACATAACTGTCTGTTTCCTTCCCTTATACTTACTGTTCTTTTAAAAAAAAAAAAATTAGATCAGTCAGAAACAGTGAAAGTAATGAAATATAAAAGACTACGTAGAATATGAGCACTGTATGCAACAACTTTGACACTTACAGAAGCCTCACCTTCTCCATGCCTCCTACACAGTTCTACATGTACATCATAAATGCAAACAGAACAGAATTAATTATACATGTTAAATGGTTTATTTTTGCTGTTCTCAGAATGTATCAAATTTCACTAAAACAGTGACTTGAAGGTATTCATCATATAACAGCGGGGAAAAAAAAACACAATCAAAATGATTGTGTTTAAAAAACCCATACAACATACCAAATCAGAATTCAGAACTCCTTAAAGTTAACTTACTTTCCATGACGGCCAAGGATGTCCTATGAACAGCTTACACTCTGTTGTGCTGTTATTACTTTCAACCCGCCACTTTCTGAAAGAAAACCTCCATCGTTTTCAAAAACATGTTACATACAATAAATTACTTCTCGCTCTCTACCACACGTTTCCACAAGGCCAAATCGTGTCTGAGCCATTTATAACTCTTAGAATTCTTTTAAGCCAATCCCGTCATGTTGTATTTCCGCAACTTTCACAATTAAAATGTTGAAGATCATTTTCACAATCCTGGACTAGTAATATCTTCCCCTTCTTGCTCAATCATGTTCTACATTTCCTATCACACTGATACTGCTTACTATGAAGCAGACTTACACTACCTTTATGACTAGTACAATTATTTAATTCTCTACATCACTTTTAATCACAAAGCAATGTAAAACAGTAGACAGCATTGCAGACTTACATTCCCTCTACTCCATGTTTTGATTGACTGCTTCAATTAGCTTATAAAAAGAAACAGTTTTTCTGAACTCATTCAAAGTGCACGTATTTCTCCATGACGTCCAGTGTTATGGTAAGAAGTTATGTCTCTGTACTACACTTATCCTCAAGGCCAAATCGTGTAGGAGCCATTAGAACTTCTTGAAATTCCTCAGAGCACATCCCGAGATTCTTTCCCTAAAATTTTGGTTTTAAAAACACCAGGTAAGAGTTTTTAAGGTCATACGGCAATTTTTTTTTGAAAATTAAAACAGAATCATTGCAGAATGACCAGCCATTTCTACACTTTAAATAAGCTGTATAATGTCCTGATGTTATTGAAGGACCATCATGATATATAATTGCTACAGTTACAAAA
Source organism: Lissotriton helveticus (assembly GCF_964261635.1). Classification (NCBI taxonomy): domain Eukaryota; kingdom Metazoa; phylum Chordata; class Amphibia; order Caudata; family Salamandridae; genus Lissotriton; species Lissotriton helveticus. The sequence continues at coordinate 689,273,143 of NC_136057.1, forward strand.
GTCCTTCCTGATATTGACAACTGTGAAGCCACAAAATTTTTAATTAAAGTTGTCAATTTTGTTCCATCAGGCCTACATCGTTGGAACATTAAAATGACATACTGGCCATATGTTCGTATAAATAATGTGGACATCATTTCAGATTTACATTGGCTACACTCCATGTTGTGATCAGCTGCTTTTACTAGCTTATTAAAAGAGACTGATTTACTGTCTGGCAAAGTTAAATATATAAATCTTTCTGAGTCTACACTAGTAGTACTTGATACCCTACAGTTCTCGCAGTCATGCTGCCATTGATAAGAAAGCCCAAACAGGTGATCTACATCTACACCTTCATCATGCAATACATCAAGCATATACATTAAAAACTCCTGACAATCTTGCTGACTATTTTGAGAGAATTGTGTTTGGCCTGAACATCTGTCTAACAGATTTCGAATTTCAGACACACTGTCTATGTTTGTTCTATCAGTGCTACATTTCTCTAACACAGAATTTAACAAACTGCAAAATCTTTGATCAGAATTGACCACAATCTCTTCTTTTACATTTTCTAGAGAAAACAAAACATTAACCACTACATTAGCATAGCAGTTGACACCAGAACTGTTTTCAAATTGAAAACCAACAACATCATCAACAGAATCCTTTTTGTTTCTGCTTATAATTTCAGGTTCATCGACTTCTCGTCTTTTTGCTACAACCTCCCCAGTATTGGTCACATTTCTTCGTTTCCGGCCTACCACACGTTTCTCAAACAAAGGATACTGAGGCAAATGTGGCGCATACTCTCTTCTTAACCTATTGTATTCCTTAACACAATCTAGATCTGCACAAATGTTTGTGACATCACACTCAATCAAGTACAATCCCGATAAAGTTCTAACTCGTGACAATGCCACATATGCCATACCCTCCTTGAACACAGAACTGCCAATATTCACCAATGCACAGTCTACACTTAAACCTTGCGATTTGTGGATTGTCACCGCATATGCCAAGCAAACAGGAAACTGCTTACGACGAACATATAAGTCTTTTACAAGCAAAAATCTAGCAGAACAACGAGCAATTAGCTGTACTTCCTCAATGCCATCAAATTTAATTTTTAAAAATTCAATTCCATCTCTATTTCTGTATTTCACAAAATCAACAACATTACCCATTGATCCATTTACCAGACCTCTTTCAACATGTAAATTCCTTCTTAAAATTATACGGCAGTTCAAGCACACATTCAGAGTCTTTTCAAAACCCGCAGTTTTAGATATACTCTTCTCTAATGAATCCAATTTTGTTTTCAGATTCTCAGACAAAATAATTGTTGATCCCATATGCTCTACTCTGTCAATAGCTTCCAGTTTCACAATCTCTTGCTTTTCTAAATGCAACATTTTGTTGTTGAATTTGGCACATTCTGCAAGAGTTGGCATCAAACATATTCCAGATTTTTTCTCAGTAACTTTCTGAAAAATATTCTCAGGCACAACATCTTCGTCTGGATATAAATTTGTCAGTAATCGTGCATGTAAAGCTTCTTTCCCATGCTCGGTCACTTTTCCAATTCTAACATCTTGTAGAATAGTCTTGTAAACTTCATCCTTTGCCTGACGCATATTTTCATGCAGTTCAGCATAATTGAAGTTTAACCATATATTGACGTTGCCAATGCTCCCTAAGCACTTCCTGGTATCTTCATGCGTGAGCATTTTGAACACAGGTTGCCCTTTCACTGGTGTCAGCTGCAGAAGATCTCCGAAAACAATGATGTGTTTGCCACCAAATAACACATCATACTCTGTTTTGAGAACTTCTTGCATTCTCAAATGCACAAAGGCAAGCATGACATGGGAAACCATGCTTACTTCGTCAATGATAAGAAGTTTCATTTTCCTCAAGACTCTTGAAACTTCAAAACAAGCATCTCCAGATAGCTTGTGATATTCTAATTTGTTGTCATGCTCCACTGGCAGCATCAGTAAACGATGTAAAGTAATCCCTTTAATGTTATGTGCTGCCAGTCCAGTTGGAGCGGTGACAACACAAGACAGCGATGACTCTGTCCTTTCCTGCAAATAACATGAAATTGCTTTAATAAGGAAACTTTTTCCAGTTCCCGCTTCTCCACTCACTTACAGTCGGACAGGCTTCAACGACGTACATGAGCACTCTTTCTTGTCATGACTTAATCCATGATCAATTTGCATGGTAAGTTCGTTATATATTTTCCTCTGCTCAACGTTGAGTTGTCTTTCCAACTCTTCTAAGTTAACCGCATCCTCCTGAGCATGTGCCATGGCTCTTTCCACTTCATTCATAGCAGTGGCAGCTTCATTTTCGATAAGAGGTCCTCCTAGTGGATCCTGACTCAATGAAGCAGAACTCTGACTGTCCTGAGAACTGTCTCTGGCAATCTCGGCTGCAATCGTTGCTTCCTGCTCAATTTCCACATTCAACATTTCTACATATTTGGGAAAAGCAGGACATTCTATGGTCTCCTTGGCAGCATTGAATGAGTCTTCGTAACAAAGGAAATCTCCAAGCAGTTCCTCTTCTGCACGCCAAGGCTTAAAAAGTTGCAAAAGTGCTAAATAGAAAAACTCCTTTTTTTCAGGAGATTCGCCACTCAATTTTCGATGGTTTATCAAGTGGCATTTTCTTTGCTTGACCAGACATCCCTCACTTCCTATTACAGCATACACTCCTTTCTCAGTATCTTCTTTGATGTTCCTCTTGAATATGTAATTTTGCAGAACCTCATACAGACAAACATTCTCGAGATGACTGCTTCGATTTGGATAATATGTATCCAACATGTTGCTCTTCAAAATGTCGGTACTGTTTGGCTCCTTTTCCGCCAAATACTCAATTTCCCGCACAGGTTTCAGAACTCGATTACGCGTTGCAGCAAGACCAACACTCGCCCAAACGATACTCCTGGACTTGGCATAGAGACTTGCTGAAGACAACCGGTCAGAACATTCGTAAGCTCCGATTTCTCGATGCGACAACATCTTCAGACTGAAACTTTACAACTTCTTGCTGAGGCTCTTTTCATGGGAAATGTCCTCCCACATATCCTTCAATTCTGTCTTCTCTTTTTTGGTGATGTAAGATGTCACATACCGAGCCACAGTCATACAGTTATCAGCCACAAACTGTATATCCATGTTAGCATTCCACATGGACAAAATCACCGGGTTGTAGTCGTTGATGTACTTAGACTCTTCGTTCCTCTTCAAATTGTATGTGTTTTTAGGTGATTTCTTCATCACATTATGTCGCAGCGAAGACATCAAACTGTTCACTCTTCCTTTAGAAATCACCGGTCGTGGAAAGCCGAAACGACATTTGGTGTAGAACTTGTTTTTGTTCCGGAATTTACAATGACAGTACTTTCCACATCGATGGCTTTGGAAAAGTAGAACTTTTTCTCTTAGGCTTTTTTTCTCCTTTGCGTTTGGAACAGCACACGTAGAATACTGTTCTATGAAACTCATCACTGAGTCTTCTGCATCCGTTCCAAATTTAGGTGCATCCTTGATCCACAGCAACATATGTATATGAGGAGCACCTCTTGCTTGGTACTCCTTCCTCCAGAAGAAATCCAACACCTCTCCAAGAGGTGGATTCTTCTTATTCATGATGAAAGACATCATACCTTCAAATCTATGATTGAAGTACCTACATACATTGACTGGATCCAAAGAGCACAGTTCTCCGGGTGTCTTGATTTCGATGTTTTCTACGTTAGCATTTGCCTCTCATAGAAATTCAAGTAAGTCTTCCCAGCCATACTCAGCACAGCTCAAAGTGAGGAACCATGTGGGAGTTCCTAAGTTCCTCAGCATACATTTTAAATCACCATGACGACGGTACCAGTACTCATTAGTACCACGCTGACACGCCATGAGATTAATCAGGTGAGAATCCAAAATACTGTCTTGGACATTGACTTTATCCATAAAGTCACTTGCCGAGATGTTTTGCATGTGTATACCACTTTTCAAGATGTGGTTCACTGCATATGACAGTCCAGACAGATCGCTTTCAAACAGGAGATGAAACAAATAAGGAATGCATTGTCGAAACCTAGGATCTCCTGCATACAATCGCAAAGTCCGGTATTCAGAAGCAGGAATTTGATGAGGTCGCTCATCATATCTTCCTCCCTGACCTGTTGGAAAAAGCTGTGGGAAACACCGAGCTTCCAAACTTTCCTCCCAAACACTAATGGGACTCCCTTTCGCTTGTTTCATTTGAAACAACTCAATAGCATTCCCCATGACTTCCTTGGAATGCAAAGGATGAACACTATAATGTTCATATATTTCTTCACTAGTACAGGGTTCTACTTTCTCAATTTGACCAGCACACAAATCGCTATCCTCTTCCTCACTTACTTCCTCTTCTGCAACATATAAATTTTTATAGTATTTATTATATTTTTTCAAATACAATGTTGCCCTTTTGACTTTCCTAACATCTACTAAATCTTGCCATATTTTCTTATTCGTTGTCGGAACCCCATTAACTAAGATAACAAGAGGTTCCTCTTCCACTTTTTCTACTCCAATTGTGTTAATGTTTTTCTTCAAATCTAGAGGCAAATAAACAACTCTTCCCTTTAATCCTCTCTGTAAATCTGATGGAGGCAATTTCCCTGTCTTTGGCTCCATTCTTACAATAGCCTGAAAGGGATGGATACTTTGAATCAAAATAGATTCATAAGTATTTAAATCCTTCAATTCAGAAGGAATCTCAACCAATTCCAGATTATTATGAACTGCTCTAGCAGGCATCTGGTTTTGATTTAATTTGTTACAACAATAAGTACACACACGTTGATCCAATCCCAAATCAAAACAATTTTCTACCATCAGGTATGTTGTAAAATCCTTCCATTCACTATTATTTTCCCTTTCACTTTTTCCATATAAATCCACTAACTTAGTCTGATTCTTATAATAAGTGCGTCGACAACACACACAAGTGAAATTTGGCCTCTCACTTGATTTCACCTCAAACGTCGCAATTTCCCTCTGGAAATTATCTGTACTGGAAACCTGTACACTATCTTCCACATTACTCTCTTCTTCTTGGTCAATTTCAACATTCTCCTCTTTACTTCCAAAGTAACAAAACTCAATTTCTTCACATATATTCTTCACATCTATTTCAGAACCATGCAAAAGAGCAGCGCATAATTGTTTAAGCATAATTGCTGGACTCTTAGCATAATACAACATTCTAACTAATTTCCTCACTTTATTATGATGCACTGCTAGCATCCTGAAATGATGAAAAACACTCTGGCATACTCTCCTGGAAAGACAAGCCAGTGAATGACCATGCAAACCTATCACTTCTCTCACTCTGCAAGGATCTAATTCTTGCAACAACTTCATTTTCTGCTTCAAACGTTTCTTATTAAATGACCGTATAAAATCACAAAGCAAATTGATGGAATCCTGTCGTACACTGCAAATACTACTACACTTCCAGGTGTACACAGGACCCTTAGGACGTCTCCCTAAAACCTCATTACCTAACACCTCTTCTATCTCTGTTGTCACAAGTTTTTCTTTTTCAACTGGACAACCATCTTTCACTTCATAAGCTCGACCACTGGTGTCAACTGCATGCACCAAATCATTATCCTGGAAATAACTCTCCTCATTAAAAAATGCCTCAGAGCTTGAACTATGCATCCATTCTCCAGAAAAAACTTCACAAAAATTACTACGATTAACTATTCTCTTCCATCTACTATTTCTTTTGAAATCATAAATTGCCTTGTTTAGCTTCCTAATTCTATTGATTGTCAAAATAAATAACTTACGTTTAATTTCAAATGCCTGATCAATAACTTTCTCAACTATTTTTTTTCTCTTATAAAAAACCACTTTCCGTTGACCTTTCTTAATATTTTTTAACAAATTGCCAATTATCCTGTTGCGGAACATTCGTTTACGAATGTCCCTAAACTGTTGTTTCCTTCTACTTTCATGCATAGAGTTATCTCTTACTCTAGCAGTAACATTTCTCATTGGCCTTTCCTTACCGTTTGAATTGCTTCTCCTTTTCTGGACTGAAACATTTTCTGTAGTAATATTTTTTTTACTAGAGATATTTCTTATGAATGTTTTTGTACTCTTACCCGGTGCTTTCTTGGTGACTTGACAAATCTTTTTGTTAGAGGACTGCTGCTTTTTTTCATTCACCTGCTGTCTTTGACGTTTTGCAGCCTTTCTCACTCTTTCTTTGCTTGGCATCCTAAAATCTTGAAATAATCTGCAGTTGAATCTGTGGTAAAATATAATAAAAAATGTTATTAACCACTATTACCCAACAGTAAATTAATAACAGTCATCAAAAACTTAACACACTACTTAACATTTTTACATAGAAGAATTTTTTGTACATGGCAAATTTAGAATACAGAAATAGCAGAAAAGAAATGGAATTTATATTCATTTTACCTGTGCTGTTTTATATAAGAATCTGATCTAATTTTATGACCATATTTTAATATTTTATTGAAGACACTACACATAACCTGTTTTTGAAGGTGTCTTTATTTTTAAATTAAACGGTTTACATATTTACTTTTTATTTATTATAAATTTATAAAATAAATGTTTATAGTTCCATAGGCTCAAGCACGTCAGCTTCCCATCCTATGTCATACAATTCTGACAAATCTGCATCCTCATCACGTTCTTCTCATCCTCAGGATTGAAATCATCCAAGGGATCAACATCCACTGATGTTTCAATTACGAGTTCAATGATGAGGTCGAAATCAACGGATTGCTAATTGTCGCTCATGTTGATGTTGTCTTTATCTTTAAAGAAAGATAACAACAATGAGATGTTGCACAGTAAGAGACAAATCTCAGAGATTATAATAGTAAAATTGTTTAACAAGAGTAACATTTTGCAGCTATTATTTAACCATGTCCAACGATGCTGAGGAGCAGAGGAGGTGAAGCCTATCTCCAATTTTTCACTGAACAGGACTCATCTCTTCTTAACCTTGGATAAACCTCACCGACTCTGTGTCCCCTGCACATAATTAAATATAAAGGGGCAGATTTATATTAACTAGTTAGCGTGCACCGCTGCTCTGCCACCCACGGTGTGCCGCATTTACAATCAGATAGGACAAAGCTGCATCAAAACCCTGCGCCTGCTTGAAGCAGGCATAGATCTTGACGCAGGTAGGCTGAAAGCTAAAGCAACAACTAAGTGTCGTGTGCAGAAGTTGCAAAAAAGGAAAAATGGCGTTTAAACCAGTAATGAGCCCATGCTAACTTAACACAGTGTAAAGATATCCAGGATCTACATCAGTTTGGGGTTCACGAACCTGGCAGGTACAAGGCACTGAGGCTTTGCACCGTGCATGTCTCATCCCAAATCATATGTTGTTTGTGAATGAAACAATTTCCCAGACCAAATGCTTTGGATTGGCTACTTCTAAAAAATTAAACACCCCTACTATCCCGGACTTAGAGGAATATGATGGTTGGAGTAATTTTACTCGGTTGTCCATTAAAGATTTACAGGCCCTACTCCGTAATTCTTCCTTTAACATTTCCAGTATAAATCCAAAAGGTTGGCTGCTTTGGCAACGTGCCTTATCCACGGTTTAATAACGCTGCCTTTTGCTTTATATAAGTTTTCAAATTGTATGAAATATATACCAATAGGTCGTTATGAACCTTTAGGTAGTGGTTTTCTTCATGAGGTCTGGTCGCTTCCATACACATACAGATTTTCAAAGATGATCAAGAAGTTTATCTGAATGGAGAGGAATGCACTGAGACGCCAGATCATTCACTAATGTGTAGGCACATACAGTTACACGGTTCATGCAACAAACACCGACCAAATATGGCTTGCGTGTTGCAAGGCACGCCAGTTCCTGCTATCATCCCCACGTTCAAGTTGTTGGAAAATGGTAGTTATTTGATGCTCAATAATGAAGATTGTTCTGGGTTAATTAAAAGTATTCCTTTTATCGTAACAGTAAGTGAACGGGTTATTTGCTGCAGAAATGTTCTATTTCCTCCCACACATGAACATAGGGAGTTTTCAATCTGGCCACAAATACCAACCTTGGGAGCACATTTCAACGGCATGGCAAGAATAAGAGCTCTTTTGTCTCAGAGAGAGGTGGCCTTGAGTTCGGCCCGTGAAACTTTCGTGCTTCACATAGCGAACACCCGTACAGAGGTGCAGACCCTTTTAAATACTGATTCGCCTTTGCATTTCAGCGACATGGTTCGGACTATCTTTAACGCGTCCTCCACAAAGGGCCTGGCGCACTTTTTTAAAGTTGTTACCAGTGGTCTTGTGACTTCATTTGAGAAAATCTTTGGAGTCATCCCTGCTTTCTTTCATTCTATTTTTTCCACTGTGCTTTGTGGATTCCCATTTTTACTTGCATTACCAACGGACGCTCTTGTGCTTTTTTACATTTTTAAATATGGATGTCCCTCCTGTGCAAGCTCCCGCCCTGCAGCTGCTGACGCTGTTCCGCAATCGCATGCTTGAATATTATGGCACAATGCCGTTGGCGATATTAAGCACGGCATATGGATTATCTTTTCGATTCTCCTACTTCACCTGTGTCCAGCCTGTATTTCACTGCCTGACCTGTGATTTCGATTGGGCCATTGATTTGTGTCTCTGCGGACCGGTTTCTCCTGACGTCGACTTTAATCAGCTGATGACTCCTATCATTACTCACGAGTTGGTTTGTCCTGGCGAAAGGATTATGGCTGTGGCATTGATGCATGGACTAATTGGTCCCTGGAATTTACTGGCGGCAACACAGTCTTTCTTGGAACAGAGCTTTCTTGAAAACCCACCGAGCTGTCCTCTGGTGGTGATAGAGGATCCGGTGCTGGGAGAGCACGTATGTTCTTTTCCGCTTTTAAATTGGATGGCTGAACTCTTTTCGGATGAAGACAGTGACTTCCTATTAGAGGCTGTTGCAGCTTATTTTGCATATACAGTTATGTCATAGACCTTTTTCATGTTTGATATGCTGAGTACTAGCATTTCATTGACAATTCATTGACTTATTTGTCAAGTTTTTATTATTTAGCTTGCCTATTGGCTTAAGCCTCGATAAAGTAGTTGGCTGTTTTATTTTTCTTTAGCATTAAATTTTCCTAGTTTTTAATGTTTTACCTTGCGGACCGTCCACATATAAAGTTGCAATCTGCTCTCATGAGATGGCACTTCTATTATCTTATTCAGTTCGTTTCCGGATCATGGGGAGGTGTCATCTAGATCCTGGATATCTTTACACCGTGTTAAGTTAGCATGGGCTCATTACCGGTTTAAACGCCATTTTTCCTTTTTTGCAACTTCTGCACACGACACTTAGTTGTTGCTTTAGCTTTCAACCTAATAGTTCATCGTGATTTACATGAGAATAATATGTTATTGCTCTACTATCTGCTTTACTTGTTAAACTATATCTGTACAGCGAGTGCTGAAGTTTCAAGAACAACACGATACAGAATTGTTATGAGGTCTGATCTCCACGACTTCATACTCATAACATAAGTGCAGCTTCTGCCAATTCTGGGCATGAGGCGGGTTTTATATTGCTTTGCCGAACACACATACACAACACTTGATGCGGTTCACAAGAAGAGAGAGCTGGTGTATGCTGATGTGATTCCTTCAAATCTAAGACACTAAAGTATGGGCACGCCCTAAACCAACACAAAGAGACCTTCTTAGCAAATAATATAATATGTGTATTAGGGAGGGTGAGATATAAGCAGCCGCGGGCCGTGGAGGGAGTTACGGTGGGGCAGGGAGGCGGGGAGGGGGAGGGGCAGGGTGGAGCCCTCTCCACCCTGCCCCTCCCCCTCCCCGCCTCCCTGCCCCACCGTAACTCCCTCCACGGCCCGCGGCTGCTTATAAGTGTTGCTAACTCTTATTCATTTACAGCATGTTAACATACTGTCACCATTCGCTTTTTATGTACTAGTAACTATGCTGGTAATTTTGCTACTGATAATATGTGTACTTGTATTATCTAAGATACTACGCTTGAGAAGACGGCATTAGTAAATAAACATTTCAAATACACATGTGTTCTTCTTAACTCCATGTTCTGGTTTCTAAGAAATATATAACGACCGACTGTTCATGAGTTCCACGTATCCTGAGGTACTATAAGTTCATATTCTGGATTGTCTAAACATTGAGAGTTTGTTATATCCAATGTGACACTGTACCTAGCTTGCTAAGGGGTTTTTGATTACTAAGGTGAGTTTTGGGGCACCCTAATTCGCCGAGGTTCCAATCCTCTGTCCACAGTTCTGTGTGAGAACAGAAACCCTACGACAGGGGCACCCCTGAGCCTTGCTGGAGCTTCATCACACTTGCGATACAACTCCAGCAATGCGCCACCTTTACGGCACAGATATGTCACGCATCTGTGCTGTTTTTGCCCCATGATGCGCCGCATTGTAAATGCAGCACACCATAGGTGACGGAACAGCGGCACAGAATGACTAACACATCCCTGGTGATGCGCCAGTCATCATAAATCTATCCCTATGCTTCCTATCTTGTTAGAGATGAACCGCCATATGTATCATCAAAGTTTTTTGCATTTCCTAAATAGCGAACTTTAAGGAATAAATAGCGATTCTTTACCATTCCTAGTTTGCGATGAGCTATTTGCTAATTACAAATTACCCATTCATTTCCATGCAGCAGGAGGCCCATAGGAATGAAGGTGCAATTTGCGATTAGCAATTACCTCATCGCAAATTACGAATTTTTCCGAGGGTGCAGGGGTGTCTCAAGAACACCCTGCTGCACCCCTGAAAAAGAAATTTGGGGGCATATGGCGCACATACATTTTGAAAACATTCCTTTACCTCAAAAACGATTTTCAACTCATAATTTGAAAACACTGCATATGGGGAAATGACTTAAAATGTCCTTAAGACACATAAAAGCGTTTTTTGATTGCCTTTGCAGCATGTTTCAGTCACCTTTAACGTGCCTATGTAACGCAAACATTCAAAATCTAAATTTGCCATGCACAGGTGGGAGCATATTTACAAGCAATTTGCTCCACAGACAAACTTCTTACATTGAAATGGGAAAAATAACATCAGAGACTCTCAATTACCTTATAAAGAAGCAGACACCATTATGTCCTTGTCATCAATATTAAAACCATTGCTTTTTCTCAAAAACGATTTACAAGTCATAATTTGAAAACACTCCACAGCTCCTATGCACATAAAAACCCTGTTAGTACTAATACTTCACATTTTCTCCAATTACAATTTCTCAAAGAAACAAAATCTATTTGTAAAACACTTGAGACAAAGCAACATTTGAAAAACACAACTTTCTTCATAATTTTCTCCTTAAAGCACACTATTTTCTATCTAAATTAAAGAAATCTTTTCTCACCTTAGCAAATACTTTGAGTTTCAAAACAGTCTCAGAAACACACCAATTTGTCTTCAGCAGAGCAAAAGGTATGCACTCCAGAGTCTGCAGCTATCAAAAGCACAGAAATGCTGTAATTCTTCACACATATCTCTCATGTCACCCAATCAAAACTCTTCCCTCACTTTTTTTCAAATCAAAACCCTTCCCCCCTCTGCCCCCTCTCTGCTTTTTCTGCATAGCAACCACCTCTTGCAAGACCTCTGGTGTTTCCAAGTTCACACAACAATGTTGCAATTGAACTCTGAACTCTCAGTGCACCTGCATATCCAGTGCAATCTTTCATTTAATGATTTTTTCTTCGCCACTCAAAATACATCTTTCAACGAACTCATCCATGCACCCTAACTTTCTGTTTTCAGCAATCAAAATCCACCAATCACTCTTACTGCTTCATTAACACAGAAACTCCTCAGTTTTTTTCATTTTACACTCTCATTTTTTCAACTGCCATTTCATTGCCACACTTCATCTGACTGCAGGAGAACCTTCTCTCGCCATGTTTTCTGTCTGGATTGTTGGACATAGTTACATCTATTGGGCTCAGAGGTACGCTGAAAACAGGAATTTACCTAACCTCAATTTACAAGATGTGGAAATTAAGTGGTTTGGCCACAGAGGAATAAAATGTCACCAATTGATACATTGGTGAAAACCTTTATGCATTTGCCAAAACCTGACCTGTTAATTTTGCACTGTGGAGGTAATGATTTGGGCACTTTGACTGGGGTAGGTCTGGAAATGCTTTTAAAGGACACCTTTGAGCAATTGATGGCACTTTTTCCTCAGACTGCCTTGGTATATTCAAATATATGCCAAAGACAAAAATGGAGGTGGTCGAACCAATTTTGTCCACAAATTGAGAAATCGAGGAAGCATGTAAACAAATCTGTTTCAGCTTACATGAGAGACCATGGAATGGGCTCCCTGTACAACAATAACTTGCATTACTACATGCAAGATATCTACAGAGGAGATGGAGTTCACTTCTCAGATGAGGGCAACAGAATTTTCACTCTGAATTTAAGACTGTGCATTGGTACCTACTTATAAGTACCTAAATGTACCATAAACCCAAAAGCTCTTCTCAGAGCTACCCTACATCTGATCACTCACAATTATTATTTTACTCTAACTTTTTTCACTAATTTTCAAGAAAGTACGCTCCCCAGAACGCTTCCCGGTTCGCGAACCGGGCGCACTCCACGCAAAAAAACTAAAAAAACGATATTTTTTTTTTTTGCCCTGCGAGACCATTTTAAAGCCTCCACATCAAACCTAGGGGGTCAGGGAGGATCTACTATGCCCCCTTATGGTCATTTGCCCCTTCGCTTTGGCCTCCTCTTGTCTCTCGATCCTACCGAGAGACAAGATGGCGGCTGCTACGGACTGTTTGGAATGTTTACAGACGCCGAAGAACCAATCAGCTTCGCAAAGCTCCGTAACGCGAAAAGTACGCGAAGCGGAGCGCTGTTACAGATATATATCTTTTTTTGAACGTTAATTTCTCAAAATCCACTGGAGCACATATATTGAGACCTAGCAAAGGCACATCGGGCTACCAGTCCCTTCAATTTTGCCAAGTTTCGTGCAAATCCATTCAGCCGTTCGATTATTATTATTTTTTTGTTTTTGCCCCGCGGGGCCCTTTTAAAACCTCCACATCAAACCTAGGGGGTCAGCGAGAATCTACTATGCCCCCTTATGGTCATTTGCCCCTTCGCTTTGGCCTCCTCTTGTCTCTCGATCCTACCGAGAGACAAGATGGCGGCCGCTACGGACTGTTTAGAATGTTTACAGACGCCGGAGAACCAATCAGCTTCGCTTCACAAAGCTCCGTTGCGCGAAAAGTACGCGAACTGGAGCGCTGCCCGGTCCGCTGTTACAGATATATATCTTTTTTTAAATGTTAATTTCTCAAAATCCACTGAAGCACATATATTGAGACCTACAAAAGGCACATCGGGCTACCAGTCCCTACAATTTTGCCAAGTTTCGTGCAAATCCATTCAGCCGTTCGGGCTAAAAGTGAGGCCAACCGCCCTATGGAAAACTCAATGTTAAAAACACGTTTTGGGACCCCCCTTTTTTCTCGGCCCCCCCTTGGCGAACCCCCCCCAAATTTTCAAGGGCTGCTCAGAAACAAAATGTGCCATTTTCCTGAAAATTTCAGCCAATTCCGTCCACAAACGCCAAAGTTATTAGACATAGAATTTTCAAAAATCCCATAGAGAAAAAATCCTAACTATATATACCTACTGGCGACCGCCAGTAGGTAATATATATATATATATACATATTATTAACAAAACATATACAATATTTTTTTTAATTTACTATTCCAACTCCAGTGAGTGCAACAGTAGGGAAAGCGTTGGATAGCGTAGGGGTAAAAATTACTATTCCTACTCCAAAGAGTGCGACAGTAGGGAAAGCGTTGGATAGCGTAGGGGTGAAAATAACTATTCCAACTCCAGCGAGTGCAACAGTAGACAAAGCGTTGGATAGCATAGGGGTAAAAATTACTATTCCCACTCCAGCGAGTGCAACAGTAGGAAAAGCGTTGGATAGCGTAGGGGTAAAAATTACTATTCCCACTCCAGATAGTGCAACAGTAGGGAAAGCATTGGATGGCGTAGGGGTAAAAATAACTATTTCAACTCCAGCAAGTGCAACAGTAGGGAAAGCGTTGGATAGCGTAGGGGTAAAAATTACTATTCCCACTCCAGAGAGTGCAACAGTAGGAAAAGCGTTGGATAGTGTAGGGGTAAAAATTACTATTCCCACTCCAGAGAGTACAACAGTAGGGAAAACGTTGGATAGCGTAGGGGTAAAAATTACTATTCCCACTCCAGAGAGTGCAACAGTAGAGAAAGCGTTGGATAGCGTAGGGGTAAAAATTACTATTCCCACTCCAGAGAGTGCAGCAGTAGGGAAAGCGTTGGATAGCATAGGGGTAAAAATTACTATTCCCACTCCAGAGAGTGCAACAGTAGGGAAAGCATTGGATAGCATAGGGGTAAAAATTACTATTCCCACTCCAGAGAGTGCAACAGTAGGGAAAGCGTTGGATAGCGTAGGGGTAAAAATTACTATTCCCACTCCAGAGAGTGCAACAGTAGAGAAAGCGTTGGATAGCGTAGGGGTAAAAATTACTATTCCCACTCCACAGAGTGCAACAGTAGGGAAAGCATTGGATAGCGTAGGGGTAAAAATTACTATTCCCACTCCAGAGAGTGCAACAGTAGGGAAAGCGTTGGATGGCGTAGGGGTAAAAATTACTATTCCAACTCCAGCGAGTGCAACAGTAGGGAAAGGGTTGGATAGCGTAGGGGTAAAAATTACTATTCCCACTCCAAAGAGTGCAAGAGTAGGGAAAGCGTTGGATAGCGTAGGGGTAAAAATTACTATTCCCACTCCAGAGAGTGCAACAGTAGGGAAAGCATTGGATAGCGTGGGGGTAAAAATTACTATTCCCACTCCAGAGAGTGCAACAGTAGGGAAAGCGTTGGATGGCGTAGGGGTAAAAATTACTATTCCAACTCCAGCGAGTGCAACAGTAGGGAAAGCGTTGGATAGCGTAGGGGTAAAAATTACTATTCCCACTCCAAAGAGTGCAACAGTAGGGAAAGAGTTGGATAGCGTAGGGATAAAAATTACTATTCCCACTCCAGAGAGTGCAACAGTAAGGAAAGCGTTGGATAGCATAGGGGTAAATTTTAATATCCCCA
The DNA here is from genome assembly GCF_964261635.1 of Lissotriton helveticus. NCBI lineage: Eukaryota > Metazoa > Chordata > Amphibia > Caudata > Salamandridae > Lissotriton > Lissotriton helveticus. The sequence goes on from NC_136057.1 coordinate 689,288,378, forward strand.
CTCTAGTGAAAATAAATTAATCTAAGTCACATAATTATAAATTAATCAATTAATACATTTTAATTACCAATTAAGAATTAATTAATTACCAATTAAAAATTAATTAACAATGTATTTAAAATAAATACCAATCAATTAATTAACATATTTAATTAATTAAAATTAAATTACTACCCACCCTATTCCCCTATAAACCCACAACCCACTACAGAAAATAAAATATTATTATTCACATAATTGTCAATTAAACAATTAATTAAAATTATTTATCAATTAAGAATTAATTATTTATCAATACAAAATAATTAACAATTAATTCTAAATAAATACCAATTAATTAGTTAACATATTTAATTAATTATAATTAAATTACTTCCCACCCTATTCCCCTATAAACCCACAACCCGCTACAGAAACTAAATTACTAAAATTAAAACATTTATCAATTAATCAATTAAAATTATTTACCAATTATTTTTTAATTAATTACCAATTAATAATTAATTAACAATTAATTCTAAATAAATAACAAAAAATAATATAACATATTTAATTAGTTATAATTAAATTACTTCCACCCTATTCCCCTATAAACCCACAACCCGCTACAGAATTATATTACACAAAAAAAATTAATATTAACTTACCTAAAATTCGATATTTTTGTTGTCTATATTATGTCTAGTCGATATTATGTCCATTCTATATTTTTGATTCGATATTATGTCCATTTTATTCGATATTAAAATGTTCTAGTCGATATTTTGGTAGTCTATATTATGTCTAGTCGATATTATGTCCATTCTATATTTTTTACTCGGTATTATGTCTACTCGATATTAAAAACTCGATATTTTGACTCTATACCTTGTGGTTCCCCTCAGCTGTGTTGCTGTTCCAGCCGGCACAGTGACCAAGCTCCATGCAGGATGTGAAGTGGTGGCAGTAAGTATGATGTAGAGCTTGCCCTTAGTCACTCAGTTGTGCGACCTGGGGTGCGACTTATGGCAGTCCAGGGCAAGCCAAGAAGGATCAAGCATGTTAATTCGCTGAGAAGTGATTTTGTCCTTTTGAGCTTGCAGGATGAGCTATCCCCAGGTTAGCCAGTGTCACTGCCCAGGTGGGCCCCAGGAAAGCACAGGCAGGGCCCGGAACAGGCCATACTCCAGCTGCATGCAGTGGAGGCCTGGCAAACTCCAGATCCCCGGTTCCATGGGGCCCCAGTCTAATTGTGGGTAACAAATGCTTCAGGGACCCTCCGCAGAATGTAAAACAGTAGGATTACAATGAGTGTGTCTGCGAATGTCCCCAAGGTTTGTGCAATGTGCTGAGGATCAGACAGGGAGTCAGGGTTTTTACAGCAGGCGCCGGCACCACACTGCCCTCCCACAGGGAGCAGCAGCATCCACACACCACCTGCTGTAGGATGCCAACAGCCAGCGGAAACCAGATGTCCCTAGCTGTCTTAATTGAGCTGTGGTGCGAGGGGGAGAGGGCAGCCACCTCGAAGGGCACTGGTCCATACCCCCGCTAGTTTTCCACATGGCAATCTGTCTGGGCCGGCCAATTCAACCCTCCCCCAAGGCACAATGGAGCACTCTAATTTGAGGCCCCCTCCTTTCTGGGTACTTCTGGCTGGTGAGTTAGGTGAACATTGGCGAAGGTCGCACTGCCCTCATGGGGCTCTTGGCCGGTGCTGGTATGCAGCCCCGCTTCCGCTAGGCCCACTCACCTCACTTCCGCATATATCTTTAACACTAGCACATAGTACCATTCTTAACTCAATTCATTTCAATTCATCTTTATTTCGATCGCACTGATCATATAAAAGACATTTGCAAAAATGTACAATGTTGTTTTAACAGATAAAAGGATAAGAAAACATTTTTAAAAGACAAACAATCATTGTGGCTATGGCACTTTAGTTGAACGGAAGCTTAAAAGATAATTAGAGTACGAATTCATAAAATAATTTAAAAAAAATTCAAATGCAAAGCTGCTTATAAGACCATTGTGTGCTTTGTCTACATATTAAAAGGTTAAGTTTACAACTTGCTTGTTTATATGTGAGAAGCTTCAATATTAGGAGAAAATAGTGATATGCCAGTCTTTTGAACAAGGGAAAGGAGATGTATATGGATCTATTTGACATAACTATCAAATACATCAATTCCTAACTAATGCTATGTCACAAAAGAATTGACCATTACTTCGACTGCTCAATTCATAATACTATCTAGGTGTTGGACTATTGGAACCCTCTAATACAGTTGACCTGGCAACGCAGTGGCAGCATCACCTTACTAGGTGTCACTACTTAACGCTGTCGCTAACTGCTTTAAGAGTTTAGTCTGAATTCGCCATATCCAATTTAAAAATGTAGCTATATCTATCACATAGGGTTCATTGGTGTTGGTTTTCAATATTCTGAATGCTGTAGCACATGACCTTGTACCCAAACCACTACATTTGTCCTGAGGAGCTTTTAAAGGCGGGACATGCAAAAAGGATATGTGGAACTGTCTCCTCCTGCTCTGTGCAAAAATGTAATTTGCTATCTGTGATGCTATGCCATTTGTATGTATAGGATTTAACTGGGAGCTTGACAACCCAGAATTGGAAGAAGAGCCTCCTGTCGTTGGGCTTAGTTATAACATCGCAGTAGTTTTTGTACATGGGGCTTGGCTTGTTCTCCATGAAGATACCAGTCAGTGAGGTGTTCTCGATGGTTTGTGTGCTATTTGTTTTGACCAAGGACCAATAAGATTCCTTAAAATCTTTTTTTGAACGGAACCAATGGCCAGCTGTAACTCCCCTAAGTGGTCCAAGCCCATATCAGCCTGTGTGCACTTCACATTTTGAAGTCAGATTATTTTGCAGGAGGTGTTGGGATCTCTGACATCCATTAACACTTTGGCGTAATGTGATAGCTTTGTGGTGGACCATAATCTACGCCAGAATGCAATCGGTCTAAACCTTGCTACCTTGTCCAGACAGTTACATCCCAGGTTGTAATATTGGGGCTTTAGTGGAGTGCTTTGCGGGAGGCCTGTAAGGCCTCTCACAAATGTATTCTGGGCTAAGACTAGCAGTATCAAATTGTCGAAGCCCCAGAGTTCAGCACCGTAAAGTGTGGAGGCCCTAACTTTAGTGTTGTAGATCTTTAATGCCGGGCCTATCGGCTTGGTATGTGAGGACTAATGTTCTTTCTGAAATGCTCCTGCCAACTGGCAGTGTTTGAGAGCTATGATTTTGATCTGGGGTTTCCAATTTAATTTTCTACCTAGGGTGATCCCTAAATAGTTGAAGACATCGGTTTCTTCAAGTTGCTCCATGTTCAAGTGGACCCTGCCCTTTACAGCTCTGTGTTTGTGAAGAATCATGAATTTTGTTTTGTTCACGTTTATCACAAGATTGTCGTCCTTGCAAAAGTCTTTAAAACGCATCAGTGCTCTCGGCAGCCCAGCTTGAGTTTTCTCGATGACAAGAGTGTCATCCGCGAACTTAAGTATTGGTACAGTAGTACCTGCTAGAGAGGGAGCGTCGGTCAGGTGGGAGGAAAAATAATTCACAACCCCATTTAGGAACAATGAGAATAATGTTGGTGCTGTTACACACCCTTGACGGACCCCTTTGGATACCAGGAACTGGTCGGTGGTGTTGCCCTGTGAATCCCAGCGCACTTTGGCGTAGTTGGCCTCGTGTAGCCTCACAACTACAGATAATAGATCTAATGGCATCCATAAGTCCTTTAAAACCGCCCACAAAAGAAGCATAAATGGTGCCTCATGCTATCGTTACAACAGGCCAATAGATTAAAATGAAACAAAAAACCTGGTCTATGGTACTTACATGCACACGTGATCCTGCCTGTAGTGGAATTAGTATATATTTTTCTATTTGTGATCCAGTTCTGTATTTTACTCAGCACTACCTTTGCCATGATTTTTTGAATTGAGTTAATTAGACTAATTGGCTTGGAGTTGCTGGGACTGGATCGACCACCCTTTTTGTAGATGGGTAGGATTTCTGCGCCACACCGGGATTTGGGTATAGAGGCTCCACTAGCTATTGAGTTTGCTAACTGCTGTATGTACTTTAGCCAAATGGGCCTGTCGTGTAGGAATAGATCTGGCGGTATACAGTCTGGACCCAGGGCTCTTCTTCATGGTACTGCTTTCAATGCCGATTCTACCTACCCTATGTCAAAGGACAAGACCGTGTCAGGTTTTGGGATTAGGAACAGATCTTCTGTACCCTCCTCATCTTCGCCTGCAAATTGCGCCTCAAAGTATGAGACCCACAGATCGAGTGCTACATGGTTTTGTGGAGTTGGCCCTTGTCCGCCGCTACCCCATTTGACTATTTGCCAGAACTTTTGAAAGTTCTTCTCTTTACTGGTCTGATAACGGTCGGGTCATCTTTGCTCGTCCCAATCTTTTTTGGCTTTGAGTTGAATTGCTCAATAACTCATTCGGGCATGTTTGATTTTACACATCTCTTTTGTTTTTATTACTGTGACCAATGGCCTATAGGCTTCTGTACATGCCTTGTTGTACCAGTTGACATGCTTAGTTATTGACCTGCTATGTTGTCTGTGGGGTTTTACAAAGTGAGTCTTTATTTGACTGAATAGGTCTTCATGAGCTTTGGTGATGATCTTGTTTATTTTGTCCTGGGCAGTGGCAGTTTAAAGCTCAGCTAGAGTGTTAATAACTGCTGACCTTATTAGTGCGAGCGAGTGGTCGTTTTCCAGGATTCTATCCTATTTGACCCATCTCATATCATTGCAAATCAAGGCTTCTGCTGTTGTGCACTGGGTTACCTGCGGCTGGGTCATTACAAAGCCTGGAGCCACCATCTTAAGGATGAGAGGGTTGTGATCACTTTCGATTCTCTCACATACCTCTATATCAATAAGTTGTGACCAATGTTCTAAATTGATGAGGAAGTAGTCAATGCGACTCCTTCTCTGGCCCTTACAATATGTGTGGGAGCCTAATCTATATGAGGGAGTTCTCCCATTCACTGCCCTATTACCCGTTACATATTTGGGGCCTCATTTATGAGGCTGTGCGTCACTTTTACGGCGCCGGTGCGTCACTTTTTGTGATGCACCAGCAGCGTAAAAAATGTGCCTTGTTGCACCATATTTACAAAGTGACGAATCTATGTAGATGCGTCACTTTGTAAACCCCTGCGCCACATTATACCTGTGCCAGGTATAATGTATGCAGGGGGGCGTTCTGACGCAAGAAAGGGTCATAGAAGTGACGCAGTGAAATGAAAGGACACATTGCTGGAGTTGCGTCACTTTTGTGACACACTCCAGCAAGGCGTCACTTTTGTGCTTACAGATACGTCAGAAATACTGACATATCTGTAACTCCATGCGACATGATGCATCATACTGTAAATATGATGCACCCAGCGTGTCGCAAGGAGGGTGCAATGAAAAGTGACGCATCTCTGCTTTCACGCAGCGATGCGTCATTTTTCATAAATGAGGCCCATAGTGCTTTTCGTTGAAGGGCTGCCTCAGTCCACTTTCTGATCGGGGCAGTTCTAATGAAGGAATGTCTCATTGTGCATCTTCCTCTGCACTAAGGTTGCTATCCTCTTGGTGGAAGGACTCAAAAGAGGTGTTAAAAAAACCTGCTAATACAAGCTATAATTTAAACTTCACTGTGAAAAAAATTGCAAAATAATTGCAAATGGCATCCTGTACAGTGCCAGTTATGATAACATAAGTATCTTTATATGCTAAAGTGCATGTAGTACTTTCACAAAAGTGAAACTGAAAAATTAGCAAGCAGTGAGAGAGGTGATGATTTTGGTATCCTCCATAACCTAGGGGGAGTACCAAACAGATGCCTTGAAAACAAAAAAGCACATCTTATTGAACGATTTGGTGGTGGTCCCATCCTCTTAGGACCACCCCAAACACAGTTATTGGTAAAAAAAATTCCCAACCACAGGCCTGGCAAAGCATTATGGGATGAGATTAGCAGTGGGCAGTGAATATTATATAGTATCCAATATCAAAATAATTCTACAAAGAGCTGCAGGTGGTGGCAGTTAGCGACAGCTTTTAGGCGATAGCGACAGGTTTGGGGCCCCGCTTTGCATGTCAGCGATATTTATCTCTAATGACATGCAAAATGGGCGTACCCAAACTGTTAGCGTCTGAAAGCAGTCGCTAACACAGCTATCGCCTATCAGCAAGGCAGGCAGGATTCTCGCTATAATCTAATGCCTGCTAAAAACATGACTTACCTGTTTATCCAATGGGAGGTGGATTTCCAGGTTAAGTCCCCATTGGCGTTAATGCGTGAATATCACTAGATTTCCAGCGATATTCACGCATTTCGCCACTATCGCTGGATATTTTAGCACAATGGAGAAAAACGTTGCTAATAGCATGTTTTCTCCGCTAACATATCCAGCGCATTTTGCAATAAATATCGCTATTCCTTGCTAATATGCCCCTATGCCTTTAGACGAGCCACTACCACTGCAACTCCTCTAAGCCATTGAAAGTTATGTGATCAGCGGCCATGTTTCAAGCATGTGGTCAGCAATTTCTTTTGTTTTACCAAAACAAACTCACAAGATGGGAGACTGTAGCAGTCTTTTATGCAGCAGAGCAACACAGCAGTTCTTCTGAGTCTTTTACAGGTCCAGAGGACAGCGGAGGATGGCACGAATCTGAGGTAGGGGGGCAAGGGAGGGAGAGGGGTATGTGGGGGAAAGCGGGTCTAATAAATAAATAAATATAAACTTACCATCTCTCTACTTCCTTGTCGCGTCTTTCCTCTGTAGTCCTCCCTCGCTCGGCCTCAACAGCAAGCACACCCAGGCTCCCAGTCAGCCAATCACTTTATTATTTAAGAGGGTCCTGATTGAAAGTTAGCACTTATTACATGTAATAAGGTAAGACAATTTTATCCTATGGCAGAGGCAAGCCTTGCAGTAGTGAAAAACGTATGTGTATGAAGTTTCAAAAGCTCCTTAAATCTTTTCTTTTTCCCAAGGAGTCCTAATTATCGGCACCCTCTTCAGTTGTTTGCCCTTGGTTCTGCAGCGCTGGGACGCTTTTGGGCAGCCAGGCGCTTTATAAATCAAATTTCATTTCATTTCATTTCATGTAAGAGATTTTCACTACCAGAACATGTAACAGTTAATAGTATGTTCAATTTCTTAAATACAATGCACCCTGCTCCATGGACTGTTTAGGGCCTATCCTATTTGGAACTTGTATGCATTAAGAAGGAAGGTTTATGCCTGGAACAAGGTTTAGTTTGTCAGGTTAAAATGGCAGTTTAAAACTGCACACAAAGGTTGCAATGACAGGCATGAGACATGTTTAAAAGGTTACTAAAGTGGGTGACACAATTGGGCTGCAGCCTACTAGTAGCATTTAATTTATAGTACCACTGTACTAAGGACTTACAAGTAAATTAAATATGCCAATTGGGAATAAACCAATGTTAACATGTTTTTAAGGAGTGAGCACACGCACTTTAGCAGTGGTTAGAGGTGGTAAAATGCAGAGAGTCCTAAGGCCAACAAAATCGAGATCATAAAAAATAGAGGAGTAAGGCAAGACGTTTTGGCAACTCTTTATATACTGAACATGGCACATTAAATTGACTAAACTTAATCCCACTAGATTTTGATATTACCTAAATTAAAGTAGAGCTTTCTGATGTTAGAACTATTTATAAATAGATTACAGAGATATTGTGGAAGTAAGCACATTAAATAATTTCACTATTTCAGTGGTTTAACATTAAATTAAGAACATAACAATATATCACCACACAATCATTTTATAGATGCATACAATCATCATAGCGTCTCAGAAGTCAGTAAATGTAGCTTTAGTTCGTTTCTACAGTAGTGCCTCGTCACCAAGAAGTCTAATCACAGTACTTTTGAAAAGGGAAAATAATTTTTGTGTAGTCGCTAGTGACGCACAGGAGTTCTAATCCCAGTGTCTCCATATTTACCAAACTGTGCACACCAGGACAAATCATTTTATTCCACTTAGTCATTTTCCTCATCTACAAAGACTGGGAGGCTGCAGAAACGTCAGGCACTCGCAGCTAAATATTACCTTATAGTAATAAATGTTGAAGATAGTGAAGGGAGTCACCTCTTTGGTAGCTCCCTTCATAGCACTGAGGGGCAGATTTACAAGCCCCTTGTACCTCTTTTGCGCCGCCGTTGCATCACTTTTGTGATGCAGCAGCGGCGCAAAAGATGCGCCATGGTGCGGGGAATTAACAACGTGACGCATCTGGGAGATGCGTTACGTTGTAAAGCCCTGCGCCATAAGAGGTGTTCCGGCGCAGGGTTGGCCTTCCGGCGCAGGAACGCCTCCTAAAGGTGGCTGAGTGAAATCTACAAGATGTCACTAAGTCACTTTTAGGCCAATGCTGCTTCGAAACCCTGCCCCTGCTTGAAGCAGGCATAAGGCTTGATGCAGTATTGTCCAGATAGGGCCCCCCCAAAGCACTGCTTGTGCTGGGTCGCACTTGCAACGCAACTCCAGCAATGCGCCGCTTTTACGGCACAGATGCATGACGCATCTGTGCCGTTTTTGCCCCATGGTGCGCCGCATTGCAAATGCAGCGCATCATGGGTGGCGGAGCTGCGACGCACAATTACTGGCGCATCCCTGCTAATTTTCAAGGTATGCGCCAGTAAATGTAAATCTGCCCATGAATGTTTGATTAAAGCACCTATTTGGCAATGTTTTTGGCATTGGTAAAATGAACTTGTACAATGGGAGTTTGTTTTCTCAGCAAACAATACAAAATATCCCTTGGTGTATGAATATACTCTCTAGGCATGGCTGGCATTTTGTATTTCCTCTCACTGTCTTGCCTTGGCTGATCTGGGCTAAGAAAATTAGTGACAGGAGTGCCACTCTAACATAGGGTTGGATGAACATTAGCTGACTATCACCTGATCCCTCATTGTAGGTAGGACAGGCTGACACATCAGGGAATTACACTGGCAGAAACAGAACAGGTACGTTCTCCTGACTCAAAATTGAGTGAGGAAACCTTAGATTTGAAGGGACGAGAGGATCACTAATTTAAAGTGGTCCTCTAGCTCCACCAATCTATAAATCAGTTCCATTGGGCTTGATTCACAATGGCACATTATACTCTTGTTTGAGTTTATGTGTTTTTATATTCATAAACTACGAGTTATTAGCAGGTTTATGAAAACTCCGCAGTTGGGGTGGAGGACTGTGCACATAAAAAGATAGGACAGGTCTATCTTTTTTAGGCCTGTACTATTGCGGCCCCTCACCAGTCATAAACTTGCTATTAAGTCGTAGTTTGTGAATACCAAAACAAATTGTAAACTTACTCAAAGTGTATGTTTACCTTTTTGAATCAGGCCCACTGTTTGTAAAATGGCTTGCTTGAACTGACAGCCAACAGGTCACGTGATGTTGATGTTCCTGTCATTTCATATATTCTCAATATTTCCCGACATCAGGCGAAAGCAGACAGGTGCACTAAACAACAACAAGCTGTTAAGTTACAGAAATAAGATAAGTAAGGAGGTCATTCACATGGAAATGGTTACGGGTAATTCAAGACATGTCATTATAATTTCTGAAACTCTAAATTGCACATAAAAGGCAGGCTATTATCCAGAAGAGCGAGCAGAACCGGGAGCATATTTTTCACAGTATAACAACTCTCAAAGGTTTATAATGCACTCATGTAGGTAATTTCACTTGTAAAAGCAGTGTCTAAAAATGAGGATAGGTTACTGAAGTGCACTTTGTATTTCTCTCCATCAAAATATGTCGCATTTTGTGACCCAAATGTTGGATGGATGCATTTTATTATTTCTATTTTTTGAGCAGTGCAGGGTGACATTAGGGGCAGCGCTCTTTAGTATTTGAAGCAGTAGCGGCTGGCATCGTGTGTAAGAGGTAAGGCAACCCCGGGAGGACAGAAAAACAAAAACAAAATATATAACTTACCTGCCGATTGCTGAGTGCCATTCTTAGGCTTTCTCCTGACTTCTGTGCACAGGCCGCAGCTTCGAGACTCCCCTACAGCAGCCGCGGCCGGTGGTGGGAGTACCTGCAGCTGGTGACGTGGGGAGGAGCAGGGTGGGGGTAGTAATGTATGGATTACGGAGTTTAACAGATAAATTAACATACATATAAATAAAACGAATTTCGTTGTGTGCACTGCATCACCAAATGCGATGCAGCACACGCAGCGAAATTCGTTTTATATTTATATGTTTACTTACCTGTTCACCCCTTGCATGCTGCCGTCGGCCTTTGGCTGATGAAAGCTCTACCTCACTAGTGCTGCCGTCGGCCAACGACCGACACGGCCCCGCCCATTTTGTGGAAAATCGCGGCCGCAGCAAAGGGGTTAAACTCAGTAATCCATAAATTACTATCCCCCACCCTGACCCTCCCCACATCACCGCCCGCAGGTACTCCCACCACCGGCAGCGGCTGCTCTACAGCCATTCCAAGAAGCACTGGAAGTACCCTCAGAGGGCTGGTTTCCCGCTCCAACGAGGACTGAAAGTCGTTACCAGCTGTTCTCTCCAAGCAGCAATGCTGTTCTCTCCACCAGGCAATGCAGCTTGGGTTGGAGAGATGTCAGTGCACATGTCGTTTTGGCCATCCTAAGACGGCCGGCCAACCTAAAATGCACACTGGCAGCAGTGCCAACCACTCCCTCTTCGTGTCTGTCATCACTTAGGCCCTCCCCCAAGACTTGGCCCTGGAAGAAAAATAAAATGATAATAAACCTGGTTTATTAACATTTTTTGTTTTGCAGTTGCAGGCGGTGTGGGGGAACGTCCCTCTGCCATAACGGAGGAGCCGCCACTAATTTTAAGATGCATATCGCTGATCTGATGTGCTCAGTAACACCAGGAGGCTGAACCTGCTACAGACCATTAGTCATTTTGAATGTTTAAATCAAGTTATGTAGTGTAGTTCCTATATCCCTGATAGGCTCTGCGTATTGGAATAATATACGCTATTGTTTTGACATAGGACTGAGATCAGTATATCTCTATCAAGTACATTACACTTAATTACTTTTGTGTGCCAGCTAACTCAGAGGTCACTAGAAACTTCTCGAATGAACAAGAAGGGATTAGTTTCTGACAGTCGCATAAACATGACAACTTTGTTTTCCTTAGAGTCGGAACAATCTCTTCAGAGTCTCGTGGAAACAATAGATAACAGTTTCACGCAGTCAATTGTGCATGCTTCGTTTTTACAGAGTTGCACAGAAATAGATAGACGGCGTTTAAAAAAAAAAGGGTTTATTAAACAGTCTTAATTTTCATGCAAGAGCAATGAACTGCTACATTCGTAAGACAGAATGCAAAGTATAATATGTACAACGTTAGCTGTAGGATTAAATAATACTGCCATAGTATGGTCTGTAGCTATGACATATATTCATAAAAATACATACATAAATAACAAAAGCTAAAATACTCATCTGGTGCTTTTAAAATAATCCTACCCCAGTGTACCTAACCTAAGTCTGGTACGAGGGAAGAAGTAGGTGCTATTTAGCTATAGATTAGTTTAGCTATAGTTGCCAAGAGTCCCTCTAGGTTCTAGTCTGCTCCATACCTTAGAATGAGAGAGGTTGGAATCTCTTTCGCGGGTCTCGTTCTCTAACACTCCGCAAGGGGAGTCAGAAACACTGGAGCTGGATTCTCGGCAAGGAGGTTGGCAGCGTCAGGTCAGTGCTTCAGTTGGGGACGGGACTTCCTTCCCAACTTGCCGTGGTGACCCTCGTCGTGCAAGTAGGCAGTCAAACCTTGGACCGAACCATGATTTACAATGGCAAGTGAAGGCATATTTATACCTTGAAGGTGTTAATGATTGCCAGTATTGATGTAAAAGTCGGGCATAAGAACGTCATGAAAGAACATCTAAGCGATAGATGTTCATGCATAATAAATGAGTTCTTGGATAAATCAATATCCAAGCAAGGGGAAGTCCTAAAGGCTTAAGAGTCTGGTTTTCCAAGAACTCATTGTGACGTAGATGAACGGCTGTAGGTGGCCATGCCATTATTTGGTTAGCATGAGCAATGCCTAAATAAGGGCTAGATTTCGAAGCCTAAATAAGGGCAATGTGGATTGTACCTATAAGGGCATGAATTGGGAAATTCATATGGAATCTAAATCGACACACAACACCCACTCCACTTTCATATGTACGATGTTACTAAATCCTAAACATGTTAAACATATCTAAAACATAGCTTCGCATGATTTACTAAAACATGTCAAAAACATATTTTTAAATTTTTTTATTAAAAAGTGTTGCTGTATGCATTAAAGCAATGCTTCATTCTAAGCATATGTAGACGTTTGAATGCTACATGAATGATTTATAAACATATATATATATATATATATATATATATATATATATATATATATATATATATATATATATATATATATATATATATGATGAAATGGCTCGTTAATACAGAGGAAAAAGGGCCGAAACCATTTCATTTCAGATTACATAATCATGTTGTGTGGACAAGGTCATATATTGTCTCTGGAAGTATTCTTGTTCTCTATGAATAGCTCTACTATAAGCAGATTACTTGTGGCAAAAAATGAAAAATACAAATTTGGAAAAAAACATTTATCATAGGAAAAAGTTCTAAAGTAAGACCCTTGTTTTTTTTTTTTTTAAATAAAGGTCAAATTCAAAGTCTCTCAGAACACCATGTGCCAAAATCAAAAGTCATTGTTGGGGCTTGGAGAAAACATGAAATCTTCTATGTCTGTAGACAAAAGGTTGTCTTTCATTGTAGGTGAAAGTTGGATTACTTCGTTTAGAAGATTAACCACACATAGATGAGAAGCATTGCCTTCAGCATTGGTCGCATCAGCAATGTTCGTATCGATGTTACCTGCGTGCCTGTTGTTTCCTCTCGTACCTCAGCAGTAGCAATTTGCGTCTGTGAGATCTCAATAAATGCTGTCATCAGGATTGGTAGCCGCTGAGGACAACACAGAGCATGGGCCGTTACCAGGTCCAGCAGAGTATCGATATCCGTAGGCATGACTGATGGGAGTGTTAGACAGATGTCTAGCACGCATTCTTTACCACAAAGCAGGCAGCGTAGAACAGGTAAGATGCAATCTTGCCAGATTGGTCTGAATGACAGAAACCATGTGGTATTTAATTCTCGTGAACAAGGTAAACCTGGAATTTGGACGTTGCGCTCACAACACTTCATCTCCAATAGAGCGAGCTCTATGGTGCTTGGAGTGGCGTTGGTGATTTGGCTTGCCATATCGTAGCATTACAAGTCCGAAAAGTAGTGGCAGTCCTCCAAACACAAAGTGCACAAAGTTGGGAAGTATTCAGAAGACTTGAAAATGTGCTAACAGTCCTGAACATACGTTCTAAAATAGATGTACAATACTGCTCGTATCAGACATGTTTAAGATACGTTCCAACATTTCTGAGAAATGTATAGGGCAGTTTGCATTCAAAAGGGCATGTATCTCGGCAGAAATGCTTGCGACTTGTAGATCATAGGTTCCTTTGGCCGAGGTCAGTGGCACAGTTTTTTGTAAAAGAATGGCTTTCATTCTGCTTAAAGTATCAATTCGTATAGAAGAGATGTTTAGTGAAGTCCATAAAGGCGACTCCCTGACTGTCTTGGTTTGTGGAAACAAACTTGCATACAGCAAGTGACCCTGGATGAAACAGTCCCTAGATATGGAATACCTGGCAACATGCCACAGCAGCTGTGATCACTCAACATTAGGTAACTCCTATTAGAAAGTAGTCCAAAAACTGGATTAATCACTGCAGCTGGTGAGCCTTGCAGGTGACAGGATACGCTCGTAGTGGAACCATCGCAGGCCCCGTGTAAATGAATACCCTGCCAAAGTAGAGAACCGCTTAGTGCATTTTCACAGTTAGAACCGCTAAGAAACACTTCACGTCCCTCACTCCAACATCTGTGTGTCTATGATAAATCCCCGGATGTCTTGATGTATTCTTTACCCAACCTTTCATATTTGCCTGCTGGTATATGTTTTAGGCAATACTGAAAATGGAAAATTGTAACAGGTAGAGTAATTTTACCATGTATGATCCACTCAGTTGCTGGTTTTTCTGCCACTGTGAATGGTAATTTTTCCAGTTTTTCAATGCTCAGCATCGTATAGTCTGCTCCCCTTTGTGCCAGTTTGACCTGTTTATCAGTGAGATTGAATTCTAAAAACAGTGACGTAGTGTTGATTAAACGCCAAGGCACATAGCCTGCATGCAAGTTTTGTAGCGTCCAGCCTAATAGCATGATAGAACGTAGCTGAGACTGACCATGTTGCAACATGACCAAGTCTTGTTCCATGATGTCTATGGCAGAAGGCACAATGCTGTCCTAAGAATATATCCTGGACGACAGAGTTGTTAATCCATTGTCTATTACAGAGAGAGATTTCTCTAAATTAATACGATCAATTTCTCGTATTCATTCTGCAGTCTCTGCTTGGGTAATCTTCCATATTTAATTATGAACAGCGTATACACTGGCATATATGAAACTTTTTTGATGTGGTTTTCTTGGTCCTAGCAAGAATTCCCTAAGGTCTGCGTCATCTTTAAGTAAGGATAAGTGATGTAAAACAACAATCTCAAGTGTAGATTTCTGTAGCCAATCAAGGCATAGTTTCCCTACACTTTATGTTGTTACTACCCCAGGATGCTGTGTTGAACATATCTTGGGTCTGGCCTATTGATAGTGAAACCCTGTGTTTGTTCAGGTATCGATCTTGACAGTTGTTTGTGTCTGTGGGCCAGAGCAACCATTTTTTCCATTCTGGATCTGATCTGTTGTGATGCAAAATAGTATGTACGTCGACCTCCCCGATGTAGTGCTATTACTTGCAGGTATAGGTATGGTCGGCGTGTTCATGTCTTTGATCTTGGCTAACTGTAAAATCAAGAACATTCCTCCATGTGATGAACAAAGATAGGTTTATTCAGCAGAAGGAAATGTCCCATCCATCAGCTTCAAATGGTCAGTTGCAACTGACTCTCTGAGCACACATATACATTCCATTGCCATGGAGCTGCTTGAACAATAACTAAGTCCCTTAAAGGAACAACTTAGTAATTAAATAAGAAAGGCACAATGTTACACACCTTCCTTCCATATAACTAAAAACAGTTAACAACAAAAGACTAAAACAGAAAGATATCATAAACAATGTAACAAATTTTAGGAATTCATAACAAAGTCCTTGAATTTTGACGTTACATATTTGTTCCTACATGCTCGCTGGATCGGAGTGGGAGCCTTATTTGTAGAATTAGACTCTATAGTTACACCCTTGCTTTTGTCATTTATAAGTGCTTTATTTTTCAATACCACCACTCTATTCAAATCCCATAAGCGAGAGTCTTCAGTCTTTATGGCATTTCTCAAAACTTTGATGACTTTGTGGGGTCTAGAAAACAAACCTGAAGATTTCTTACCCAAAGGTGCCCCTATCATGACCAAATCACCCACATGGACAACTGTGGATTTCACAGCTTTCCTGTGATCATAGTACTCCTTCCTTGCAATCGCCTTTCTCTCCTAATTAGTTTCACGTAAAAGTTGAGAGAAAACACCTTTATTCCTTTTGGATTCAGAAACAATTACCCAAAACGGAGCTACCAATGTGTTGGGTTGTCTGTTTTTCAACAGGCTGAAAGGTGTACAACCAGTGGTGGCATGTGTGGTAAACCTATAAGCTTAAACCTTTTTATTCAATTCATTTTTCCAGTCAAGATTATTCTGCTTGGACATTGAAATAGTCTCTTTAAGCACTCGCACAAAGCGTTCTACCACACCATTGCATTCGGGATAGTACAATGCACAACGTCTATAGTTAAAAGAACACTGTTGTAGGAAATCCTCCATTTCACAAGACACAAATTGCACCCCATTATCTGTCAAGAGAGACCCAGGTAAACCCTCTCTCCTGAAGATCTCCTTAAGAAAGATTATGACTTGTTTAGAGTCAACATTTTTCGTGAAGTTGATTTCTGGCCATCTTGAAAACATGCCAATGAGGAAAAAAACGAATATTTCACCACCAATGGAAGCAACAGGTCCTAATATGTCAAGGGCAAGTTCCTCCCATGGACCTTTCGGATGTTCTCTTATTATCAAGGGTTAAACTCTCGGTTTTAAAGATTTCTCACTTAAGGCGCATATTACACAATCTCTGACAATTCTCTCCACATGAATGTTTATCCCTGGCCACCAGTAATTAAGCCTAAGTCTTTCCTTAGTCTTGGATATTCCCTGGTGACCTTCATGTGCTAAGTTTATCAACTCATCACGCAAAACCTTAGGTGGAATTAATCTAGAACCTCTAAATATTAAGCTTCCACTTAAAGACAATTTGTCCCTCACATTCCAAAAGTCATCCACTCGCCCTCCAGTTTTGTTTGACCAACCTTTTCTGACCAGCGAGCGTAACTCCGTGAACTCACCATCAGAGTCACATGCTTCTCACCATTTTTCTTCTTTCATCCCATCGTGTTCGACATTGCATACCCATTCATTCAAATCCTCATCTCTTGAATCTACATCACCTTCCTCCATATTGACCAACCTGGAGAGTGTATCTGCAATGCAGTTGCGCACTCTGGGTAGATATTCAACCTTGAAAGGGTAGGCCTGCAAACCCCAATCCACTTAGATATTCTACTAGAAATGGCATCAAACCCCTCTTTATTAAAAACTTCACACAAGGGTTTTTGATTGCTCCTCACTAGAAACTAAGTACCCCAGAGTAAAATTTTAAGTTTTTTGATGGCCCAGTGAACCGCTAAGGCTTCCTTCTCAATCACTGAGTACCTGAGCTCAGCGCCTTTCAAACTGCGAGAGAGAAACAATATGACTCTTACTTCGCCTCCATGTTCTTGCTGCAAGACTGCACCAAGCCCCTTCATGCTTGCATCTGTTATGAGAACCGATTTCAAGGACGGATCAAAACTCCTAAGTATGGGAGTGTTTTTCAAACACTCTTTCAAGCTGATAAATTCATTCTCACACAACTTAGACCAATGGAAGTCAACACCTTTGCACAACAACTTCCTTATGTTAACTGTTTTCTCAGCAAACCCTTCCACAAATTTACTGTAGTACTCTGTCATCCCAAGCACTTTCATAACTTCTTCCTTGCTCGTTGGAGAAGCAAATTTTTTAATAGTGTCAATCAATTCACGTTTGGGTTCAACACCTTTACCCGAAATATTGTGACCTAAATAATCAATAGAAGACTTCTTAAATTTACATTTTTTCAACTTGACAGTGAGATTGCTCTTGCTGAATCTATCCAAGACTTCTTTTAAGATTTTATCATGTTCCTCATTGTCCCTAGCAAAAATCAAGACATCGTCTTGATATATCTTTACTCCTGTTAGGTTCTGCAATCCTTTCTCTAATGCTGTCTGAAAAACTGATGCTGCCGAGACCAACCCAAAAGGCAGTCTTAAGAACCTAAAAGTGCCGAAAGGGATTATAAAAGCAGAGAGATCTCTGTAACTCTCATCTAGCTCTATCTGATGGTAAGTTGACTTTAGGTCTACTGTGGAGAAGATTTTAGCATCTTTGAGCAACATAGGCATATCCGAGATCTTAGGGAGGGGATACCTATCCACAATGACCGGCTTGTTGAGAGAGAGCAAGTCAATGCATAGGCACACGCTCTTATCAGATTTCCTAGCTGCGACCACCGAGGCCAACCACTGTGTGCCCTCAACCTCTTCGATGATGCCTTCACTCTTCAATTTATCCAATTGGCTTTTCATTTCTTCACGTACTGAGAAAGGTACACCACGAACCTTACTAGCAATAGTTTCAGCATTAGGTACTAATTTAATCTTATGAGTGTAATTGCGTAAACAATCTAACTCGTCTTTAAAAACACTAGGAAAGAAGTTCTTGAGGTGTTCTGTATATGAAGAATCATTTTCACTCTCATCAATTTCACACAAGTTCAATCTTTCCTTTAATATAATGGGAGGATTGCTGTTGGGATCCAACATGACCCCAAGTCTCCCTGGTGGAACCAGCTTAGGATGCTGTCTCCTCTATGGGATACATAAACTTTCCCTGAAGCTAATCTTCCTTTGTATTCAATCAAACCATTGAAATAACCTATGAGTTTGGTAGGTTCTCCGCCATATGCAAAAGGTATTATCTCAGCTTTGAAAATTTTAACTTTACCCTAGAGATGATGAGTGTAAATATGTCTGGAAATAATGGTTATTTTAGCCCCTGAGTCAAACAACACCCGTATAGACCTTCCTTCCACAAGTATCTCATCGAAAGGCCCTTTCTTATCATTATCAGACACTTGAGACACAATTTGTCCGCAATCCACTTCTGAGTCTAACTCAGTATCAGACAACACTTGTTGAGATACTGAACTCACTTTAACCCCTTTTTTCTTAGCATGACAAACTGAGGTGAAATGTCCAACTTTCTTGCAAATGCTACATGTGGCTTTTAGCGCGGGGCATTTTTTGTCATTGGCTATATGACCCACATTACCACAACGAAAATACTTACCAAGATATGTAGGTTTTTTGACTGAATGTGGATTGTTGCTACCAGGTTTGGAATTTTTTTTAGTACTTTTCTCACTGGAAGAGCTTTTTACCACATGTACTACATCACTTTTATTTTCATGCTTAGTGATATTCTCAACAAACTTCAACGAATGCTCAATTTGCTTTGCAATGTTTATAACATCATCTAGTGAGGGATCATCTTTTTGCCAGATGTCATCTCTGACTTTTTGGATATTACAACCCAGCATAAACTTGTCCCTAATTATTTCCTCCAGCAAGGCATCGTATTTGTAAGATGAGCCCAGTTTTTGTAAAGCTGTGATGTAATTTTCCACTGTTTCCCCTTTATTTTGAGTCCTGCGACCAAAATGGTACCTTTCTAGAATGGTACCAACCTTCGGTAAGTAGTGTTTATCTAATTTTAATATGCAGATTTCATACTCATTTAATGTTTGGTCATTAATATCAAGAAGGTGATCAAAGACTTCTTGCCCTTCAAACCCTAAACAATGCAACAAAAGCACAGTTCTACGTTCTGTGCTTAAGTTTGTACCACATACCTTCGCGTATCTTTCAAACACCTTTTTCCACTTTTGCCACTTTATGAGTGGATCACCAGGTGTAGAAAGGAAAAATGGTGGTGTGGCAACATTCTTCACATTACCAAAATATACTATTTGTAATTAACAGTAATAAGAGATGCACCTAGATTAGAACAGTTTGAAACAAAGTAGAAAAATAAGGAAAGAGTAACTCTAATGAAGCTCAACTCTGTACGTTCTTACAGTATATCAATATACTCACTTTCTAAAGCAGGAGAATATTATTACCAAGAATCACTTTTAAAAAAAAATATATATATTATGTGGTTAAAACATTAAAAGATCGTTAATGTTCCCCAGAAAGATAAAATATAAATTATTGCAAGAAACCAAAAGGTGGCGCTGTCACACAATGTTGAGAGGAGTCTGGCTTTGCAAGAAATTGAAGAATGTAAATAAAAGCTTGAAGCAATCCTCAACTTCTTTTAAAACTGTTCCTGTCTCACTTGGGATTTCCCTTATTCTTGAAGTTTTTGTAGATCAATGGTAAACTCTTCTGACGACCAAAGAGATCTCCTTCACGAAGTCCGATCACTAAAAAAAATATTTCATAATGGCGCCAGCATAACGTTGCACGCACACGCAGCATTGCGGACTGACGAGATCAGAATGTTTAGGAAGGAAGAAGTTCGGCAGAAGAACTCTGCTGGAATACCTCATGGCAGAATTCAGATGAAGGAAGATGACGATGGATGGAATTTCAGAATCACCGGTGAGACAGTTAACTCTGTAGTTTACTTTTAATTAGTTTTGAGTTTTCAGTTGTATGTCTTAAACAAATTGAGCTCGCTTGAGGCTTTAGCCAGCACGTGATGCACAACACTGTTCAATATGCGCACACTCAAAAAAAAACAGTGAGACTCCAATAAATCAATTTCGCGTTCAGGACATTGGCATTGCAAACCAAATTCAAACCCGAATTTTTATGTAGAAGGAAAGTACACCGCCTCAAAATTCCACTTGTTCAAGATAACTTCCTCAATAGAGAAGAGAAATCAACACTCGTGAGAAATTAGAGTAGAACAATTCCAAGGGAGTCAGTTTTCACAATAAAGAGGAGAAACTTTTCCGCTCTATGTGTCAGTTGAAATGAGGGGTAACCAACTCAAAACAACTTGAATGTAAAACAGCAGAGTTATGAAGCTGGTGTTACTACAATTAATGGAGGACAACTATCAAAGTTGAACAGGCAGGTCATCTTCTGTGAGAAAGTCAAAGTCTAGTTTCTGAGACAAAGACAAATATCTTTCCACTAATAAGTAATGAGCCCACATCGAAGCCTCCCAACCCTTACACTTAAAGAAAACTGTAGTACATTAGAGTGAGGCATGTGGCGATGCTCAAGATGTTACTAGAAAGAAACACTTGATAGCCGTCAATCTCCTTGTAGAACAGAGCAGAATCTTCAATTAGAGTTTTCTTTCCACTTGAAAAATAGTATAAATTTCTTGATGTTGAGACACATCCATGAAAATGATGTGCAGAGTACGTAGATAGAACAAGACCCTCTTCACCAGTGTAAAATCAAGAATATTCCTCCATGTGATGAACAAAGATAGGTTTATTCAGGAGAAGGAAATGTCCCATCCATCAGCCTCAAATAGTCGGGTGCTACTGACTTTCTGAGCACACATATAAACTCCATTGCAATGGAGCTGCTTGAACAATAAAATAAGTCCCTTAAAGGAACTCCTTAGTAATTAAATAAGAAAGGCACAATGTTACACTAACCCAAGGCAAGACGTTTTTTGGACAGTGCCATTCAAAAACATAATTTGCTCAGGGATTATACAGGATCTAAACAAAGCTTCTACCCCCTGCACTTGCCAATCTTATGTACCCCAGACAGTTTTTGTCTCAATGTTATCTTTCCAAAAGTCGAAACCCTGTCTAGACAGTTGGGCAGTAAAGGTTGCAGAATAAATCTGTTTTGTATTTGTTAACATTTTTTTGTTCCTGTCTTGTTCACATTTTTTTTAAATAAACGATTCTGGATTTGATAAGTTGAACCCTGAAAAATATGGAAACTTCATTGCAAAAGTTTTTGAGCTACCCTTTTGAGGTGTAGGACAATGTTCCCATTGGTTATACATATATACATTTCTAGGCATTGCAGATTTGTGCAAGAAATGATGACCATAATGGTTATAACAATACATTTGTTCATAGTCTGATGAACCCTCTAAATATTCATGATTTGTGAATACTGCAGACATTTTAGATCAGACATCATGCTATTAACAGTCTTGAAGTCCCAATCATCAGAAAAGGTACTAGAGGTAATGAAGTCACTTAATGAAATCTTGAACAAGTGTGGAATCTTCAATAGCTCTGACGTGCTTAAAATGTCATATTCAGTACTGTCCCAAACCATACCATCCGGGATATGAACGGCTGTGATGTTCACTGCTGACAAGTCTATTTGTTCACAATGGTGTGCTACTGAATTTCTGACACACATATACATTCCATTGCCATGGAGCTGCTTGAACAATAATTAAGTCCCTTAAAGGAACACCTTAGTAATTAAATAAGAAAGGCACAATGTTACACTAACCCAAGGCAAGACGTTTTTTGGACAGTGCCATTCAAAAACATAATTTGCTCAGGGATGATACAGGCTCTAAACAAAGCTTCTACCCCTTGCACTTGCCAATCTTATGTACCCCAGAGAGTTTTTGTCTCAGTGTTATCTTTCCAAAAGTCGAAACCCTGTCTAGACAGTTGGGCAATAAAGGTTGCAGAATAAATCTGTTTTGTATTTGTTACATTTTTTTCGTTCCTGTCTTGTTCACATTTTTTTTAAATAAACGATTCTGGATTTGATCAGTTGAACCCTGAAATATATGGAAACTTTATTGCAAAAGTTTTTGAGCTACCCTTTTGAGGTGTAGGACAATGTTCCCATTGGTTATACATATATACATTTCTAGGCATTGGAGATTTGTGCAAGAAATGATGACCATAATGGATATAACAGTACATTTGTTCATAGTCTGATGAACCCTCTAAATATTCATGATTTGTGAATACTGCAGACATTTTAGATCAGACATCATGTTATTAACAGTCTTGAAGTCCCAATCATCAGAAAAGGTACTAGAGGTAATGAAGTCACTTAATGAAATCTTGAACAAGTGTGGAATCTTCAATAGCTCCGACGGGCCTAAAATGTCATATTCAGTACTGTCCCAAACCATACCATATGAACGGCTGTGATGTTCACTGCTGACAAGTCTATTTGTTCACGATGGGATAATTTGTGTGGCTGGAGAAGTAAATTCACTTTTTTACTTGCTGTGTCCATTTGAATATATTTTCCATTTATCAGCATACCCAGAGTTATTACCAGTGCTAACCAAAGTAGAAGTAAGAATGTTCCCAAAACAATTTATAGTTCAATCCATGGTGAAACCAGATAAGTCTTTTTCAGGAGATGAAAAAAGTCTGTTGCTTGTTCTTTGAAAGTTCTTTGTGCTGGCGTTGTTTCAAGTTCACTGGGATCCTCCAAAAAAGTATCAAAGTTAATGAAATAGCCAGAGGCAGTTCAGTAAATGGTTGAAATTGCATCCAGATTCCTTGAAATCGCTGGAACCACTTGATCACTTGTTACTTCTTTGTAGACAGGTGTATCAGGACGAACTGTTATTTGGGTCTCAAGAAGGATGAGTTCCATAGCTTTGTTGCATAGTCCTTCTTTTCTCACTGTAGAATCTTCAAAGGTGATGAGTCTCTCAGTTTGAACCTCTTGGATTGTGGCTAGCGGGGTGCACCTGCTACATTGTCGCAGTCCACTTGGCCTACTGCTTAGAATCGGCCACATAGTGTGGTTTAATCAGGTCGATGGACACAAATCTATTCTCCTTTTACCTGGAAGGGGCGGCAGTAAAACTGTTCTTGTTCTGTGGATTGCTAGGACAGGTACTGGTTGTCTGTAAAAAGTCCCAAATTCCTTCTTGTTCGCGATCTTTTCTCTGACTAGATCACCAAGCTTTGGGATCCAGACAGGCCTTGCTGGGACGGTTGGTTTTCCCCCAGTGGTGTTTGGCTTCAGGAACACATTGCTTTGTTTCGATTTTAGTTCATTTAAGTCCTGTAAAACAGCCAAACGATCTTTGATATCAAATTTCCTATTTTCCACCACTGTTCAATGACAATTTAGATCCAGAACCAACATTTTTGTCCCAAGTAGGACTTCATATGGAGTGACACCCCCTAGAGAACTTCTTGGCAAATTGTTTAGACTACGTTGGACCCCATAAAGATGTTTGACCCACCCATCACCCAAACCTAATATCCTAGCTGTTATAGACTGCTTTATGTCCCGGTTTTTTCTTTCCACAACAGAATTTCCCTCAGGATGGAATGGAAAAGAGTACCGCAATTCAATGCCCAAACTGGCTATGGCTTCTTTGTAAGCTCTAGAGCTATACGCAGGGCCCTGGTCAGAGTGTAGTGTGCCTATTGCGTATGTGCCGACAAAGACTCGCAAATCTTTTTTAAGAGTTCGAGCGTCAGCCAAGCGCTGAGGCCACATCCAAAGGAACCTTGATTTAGTGTTTGTGGGACTGCATTCGTCCATAAGGATGCCTGCATGTAGAGAATTTAATGCTTTCTAATAATGGTGTCTGTACTGGGCTGTCTAAGCTGTAGTTAGGTATCGGGTGGCGTTCCGTACTGCGATCTCTATTGCAGTTAATGCAGTTAATGATGAAGATGTGAATATGTGATTCATCCCTGGCCACCGGTACATCTCTTTTAATGCTAATATTGTGTTAGAGATCCCCTGATGTATCAGACCTTCTCCCAGGCGCTCTCCGTAAATCAAAGCTGTCCTACGTTCCATGTTTGGAATTACCCTATCCCCCACTCCAGGGATTCGAGCGAACAGAACGCTGTTCTCATCAATTATAAATGAGTATTTGAGTGGAAACTTTTTAGGTAATGCTGCAGCGCTGCCTTTGCTTGAAGCATTGACAGACAGTATTATTTCACTGTCTATTTTTGTTTTTGAACGATTGATTGCAGCTACGGAAGCCGTTTGCACAGCCCCCTTCGTGGCTTCATCAGCCAATGAATTCTCTTCAACGTGAACGCCATCACGTTTTGCAGTCCGTTTTGCAACTGAACTACTTGTGCCCAAAGCGTTTTGTGCTTGATTGTGCCCCCTTTTGCATCTTTGAAACAATTTTGAAGCCAATTCTGTAAATATTCATTGTAAGATTGAACACAGTAAAAAGAATCGCACACTATGAGTGTGGGGAATTTGCGATCCGTATTTTCAAGTTCCATTATGAATGCTTGTAGTTCAGCTCGCTGAGCTGTAAAATCTCGTAGAGATTGCGTTTTCGTGACCATAGGTCTGAATTTGCCATCGCGCATACAACCTTTAACCATCGCGCATGTAGCACTATAAGCTTGTTTACCCCCCGAAGTTGGCTGTGCTGATCCGTCAGTATAAATTATAAATTCATACTGGTCTAGAGGTAGAATTTCAGTAGGCAGAGGACATTCGTGTTTTTATATTGCAGGAATGCTTGTGTTTTCAAATAAGGATCAAAAACGTATTCAACATCAGTTGCAGCAAGATAATTAATCCAATGTATCCATCTTGGATGTAAAGCTTTTGCATTCAGAATGCTAGCTTTTGTAACTGCCTCTAAGGCTGGTACAGGAGTTACGACCATAATGCGTTTCCCCTGTGCTAGGGCTCTTTCTTTTGCTATAGCTGTTTGAACTGCCGTCAGAATTTTTTCTGTTGATGTAAAATTAATTTCTGCTTGTGTGTACAAATATAATTTGTATGCAATTGGTACCTTTTCACCTTCATTAAAAGTTAAGTAGGTGAATCCACATTGACTCGGAATGATTCGGATCGCTAAGTTGCGTACATTTACGCGTGTTTGTAAATGTTTTGTTGCTAACATGTCTGTTTGAAGTGAACGTAAAATTTCTGTGTGTTCTTTTTTCCAATGTATTGTTTTAAAATCAGGTTTGATTAATTTCTTAGAGAGGTTTAACCCTTTCTGCAAAGTTTAGAATGTAAGTTCTTCCAAAATTTAGGAAACCTAGAATTGACTGTAGGTTTTTCAGCATTTTTGATGGTTGGAGCAGTGCACACTTTTCTAAAAAGTTGGCTGCCAGACTTTTGCCTTCACTTGATAGTTCATATTCTAGAAAAAGGATGCTCAGATGGGCAATTCTTGATTTTTTTAAATTGAATTTACACCCTTCAGAGGGGAAGCCCATTATAATGGTGTTCAACCTGTTCAAGTGCCTATTTTGGTTATCGTCTATCATCGACATATGACAATACCTCGTCATCATAACTTTGTAGTAACTCTGTTACCCTTGCTGAGAATAACCCCGGACTATTCTTGAATCCTTGAGGGAGACAACAGAATTGACGCTGGGTCCCCATTATTGAGAAAGCGGTCAAATACCTACTTTCAGGTGCAATGTTTTGACAAAAGAAACCATTTGAAATGTCTTATGTGGTTTTATATTTTTTTCGCACAATGTTATTCATTAATGGTGTACTATGTGCATTTAGCACTGCAAATGTTTACAACAAGAGTTTAGGTGTCTGTAATCCAATACTAGATGTGATGTATTGTCTGATTTGGAAACAGGAAACAAAGGATTGTTCATTGATGAGGTGCACGTTTCAATCATCCCTTGATATTCAAGTTGAACTAAGATCTCCTTGACCTGTTTTTTAGATTCTTGCTTAATTGGAAACTGCCTTTGTGCAGTTGGTTGATTTTTTTAACTGGATTGTTGTGTGGTGAGGTGAGTCCTCATCCCATTCAACATGATTTTTGTATAATGTTGGGGCTTGGGCGACTGCCCATTTCCTGGCATTAGTATATTTTAAATGTACTGGAACATGGTTGGAGAAGGCTGGCATAATGATGTCTTCGCCATGTGGGCACTCCCTGACAAATTCTGGTGGCCAGTCCCGTTGTGCTAGAAGTATATCATAACCCTTTGAAAGTCGCTCCCAAAAGAGGGCTTTCACTTTTCTTGGTATGTCTCCCTCCATCCGGAGTGTTATTTCATATAACCCATGTGGCGAACAAACCCTGGTGTCTGCAGTTTCAACTTGAATGTCTTCATTCAGGTCCACTGTCTCCAGAAGTCTCTTCAGGTTCTGGCGAGCTACTGATACTTCTGCCGCACTGTCCAACATTGTCTGAGCCCATTCTCCGTTCTTGAGCTGTGTTCTCAGAATCCTCGGCATGTCTGATCTACAGACCTGCTACTTTCTTCTTGGAGAATTGAGGTTTTGTTTTGTTTTTCTGAACATGTTGATCGTCTTTGGACTTCACGCGTTCTTCTTTTTGATCTGACCGTCCTCTTCTTTCGGATGTCTGTGACAATATCTGAAAGCTACGAGAGGAACGTGTGTCAGTATCTTGATACCTGTCAGGTTTTCTCAAATTGTCCCTATTCCTGAGGTTATATCTCCTTTCAGAGGTCTCCTTTTGAGGAGACCTACCTTGGTGTTGAGAATCTTTCTCTTTTGAATGTTTGTTATTTTCCCACTTCTTTTTAGAAGATGTAGGAATGTTTTTAGTAAAGGCCTTTTCAGGACTTTCAGACAGTTGTGGTATAACTGTATAATTCTATCAATCTTTGGCTATTACTAAGTAATTCAGCGTCCGACATTGGTTCAATGTCAGGGTCAGGTGTATAGCAGGCTAAATACGGCCATGTTGCTCCTGGTCTACCTAGTGAACCAAGCCTGGGAATGTGATTTAAATGTTTTAGGGCGCCTTTAAACCAGAGATTTTGCTCCTGGTATGTGAGTGGAATTTCAATATCCTCAAACTGAATATATTCCGTAGGTGGTTCATCTTCTTTGTAGAAGTGAAACACATGTGTTACTGGATTTGATTCTGGGAATACCATGAATAGAATATCTCTGTCTGGTGATATTCATGTGCCTCTGTCACAAAAGCTGCTCTACCACCTCTTGGTGTTAGGCCATGTTTTATACTTTTTAGAGTGATGGCTCTCCTTAAATTTGGAGGAAAGATTATAGCATTCTCATTGGTTTCATTAAAACCTGTATTTTCTAAAACTGTTGCGACTTGGTCGAGTACAGCTTCGGTGTTATTATCCCTTTTAGTTACATTGTTTAATGAAAGATTCAGAGCAAGTTTCAAGGGAACAAAGATAAGGTGCACAATATTTTGGAACACTGTATCCTTCAATGTTGAACAAACCAAAAAGCTAATACATAGGATTTTCGTCCTACTCAGCTTTGGCGGATATTATCCCTACCCACTCCAGGCGTCTTAAGGAGTTTTATGAGTAGGGGTCTCTGAGAAAAGCACGACTGAGTTACTACAGTATCTAGCATTAAATTAGTGCCTTACCAAACCGTTGGGCGCCATGTAGTGTAGTTCCTAAAACCCTGTTAGGCTCTGCACATTGGAATAATATATATTATAGTTTTTACAGAGACTGAGGTTAGTATGTCTCTATCGAGTCCATTAAACTTAATTACTTGTGTGTGCCAGCTAACTCAGAGGTCACTAGAAACTTCTCAAATGACCAAGAAAGGATAAGTTTATGACAACTGCATAAACATGACAACTTTGTTTCCCTTAGAGTCGGAACAATCTCTTCAGAGTCGTGGAAACAATAGATAACAGTTTCACTCAGTCAATGGAGCATGCTTTGTTTCTACAGAGTTGCACAGAAATAGATAGACAGGCGTTTAAAAAAAAGGGTTTATTGAACAGTCTTATTTCTCATGCAAGAGATATGAACTGCTAGAAATCGTAAGACAGAATGCAAAGTATAATACATACAGCGTGAGCAGTAGGATTAAATAATACTGCAATAGCATGGTTTGTAGCCCAGACATATATTCATAAAAATACATACATAAATAACACAAGCTAAAATACTCATCTGGTGCTTCTAAATAATCCTACCCCAGTGTACCTAACCTAAGTTTAGTATGAGGGATGAAGTAGGTGCTGTTTAGCTATAGTTTAGTTTAGCTATAGTTGCCAAGAGTCCCTCTAGGTTCCAGTCTGGTCCATATCTTAGAATGAGAGAGGTTAGAATCTCTTTCCCGGGTCTCGATCTCTAACACCCCGCAAGGGGAGTCAGAAACACTGGTGCTGGATTCTTGGCAAGGAGGATGGCAGCGTCTGGTCAGTGCGTCAGTTGGGGACTGGACTTCCTTCTGAACTTGCCGTGGTGACCCACGTTGTGCAAGTAGGCAGTTGAACCGTGGACCGAACCGTGATTTGCCATGGCAAGTGAAGGCACATTTATACCTTGAAGGTGTTTAGGAATGCCAGTATTGACGTAAAAGTCGGGCATAAGAACGTCATGAATGAACCCCTATGTTCATGCATAATAATGAATTCTTAGAGAAATCAATATCCAAGCAAGGGGAAGTCCTAAAGGCTTAAGAGTCATACATAAGGGCTAGATTTCTATGCCTAAATGAGGGCAATGTGAATTGTGCCTATATAAGGGCATGAAACGGGAAATTCATACGGAATCTAAATCGACACACAACAGTAAATCTTGTAAAATTGTAGGAAATTCATCCTTTTTGCTCTAATCAGCCCCCATTTTTGGACTAATGCTGGTGGATACTGACTCTGAAAGTGCCCTGGGCTCTGATAACCAGGGCCAGGCCCAGTGCTCTATCGTCTACAGGTATATGCTGATTGCAATTACTCTGATTGGTAAGGACAGCTTACCTGTATGTCCCTAGTATATACTAGGGAATGTAGGTTTAGAGACCCCAGTGGCCTTAATGCACTTAAGGGTAAACTGCTGTGGTATCTGCTGTCAGGCTGACTTGCAGGCTGGTTTTAAAATAAAACAATGTCGAAATTTGACTTTGAAATTTAAAGAACTTCCTCAGAAACTATTTTTTTATTATTCATAACTCACTCCTAAGGTATGCCCTAGGTGTTCCAATGGTTGGGTTCATAGTTATAAAAAGGAGGGCCAATATAAACAAAGAAATTATATACCTTCATAGGGGGAAAAAACCAAAGTTGTTTTTCTTAATGACAGTGCTGCTAGCCCTACAGGCTAACATGGGGAAAACTTTATGAAATCAAATAAAGTCAAAATTTGGATTGGAGTTCGCTATAAGTATCATCCAATGTATCAAATTAATTGTTGCATTAAATCAGCAGCTTGCCAAGGTCAGATTTAATGTACATATTAGAGGAAAGCTGTTTTAGTACAAACTATCCTGAAGGTACCTTAAACTGCCATGTAGCAGCCACTTCTGATTGGTCAGCCTTTGATAGCTTGAGCCAAGCTGCTCCCTAAATAGGAGTAAAGAGGCCTGGGGCTGAAACATTACGGCCATTTGGTGGAAGGAGATCTCCTTGCTGGAGAAGCAAGGCAGAGCAAGGAGGCTGAGAAGAAAAGCTGACCTTCAAAAGCAGGAGCCTCTGCAGAAAACAGATGTCACTGGACCTAGGTTACCCCCACTTTCATGATCTCTAGCTAGATGGGAGCCCCCTACCTACATTACAGGAGGTGGTGGAAGGAAATTGTAGTCAGTTCTTAGCCGCACGTTTGGGCTGGGTAACACAGACACACATTCAAAGGAAGATTCTCTCAACTTTGATGTTTTAGAGAATGCTGCATTTTGGGCTCGACTGTTGTCACCCTTAACAGGAAGTGATCATACTAAAGTAAGGTAGCTAAGTTCCTATTAGTTAGGGAGCCCCCTCCCTCAAGCCCAGAAAAAGAGTATAAATAAGTGAGCTCTGCAGAGCTCACCATATCACTACCTGGAAAAGACAAGAAGGACAACTCTGCTGGTTCCATATACTACCCCAAAGAGAGGATTGTACTCTAAAGACTGCACCTGATGCATTCACAAGGCTGTACAAAGAAAGGACTGTGCCTGATTCTAAAAAGGAAAGAAGTGGATTCCCTGATCAGAAAGTGCAAAAGAACTGGAAATGTCAGCTGCAAAACCAAAAAAAGGATACCCCAACTGACCAGTTTCAAGTGGATTTGTCCAGTGCAAGTGCATTGTGAGAGATTGAGTCTAGCATCCAAGTGGCATTCTAGAGCCTACGAACCCTTCGCCAGTGCTAGAGGACACTTATCTCCCTCAAAGGAATTAGGAAATTGCTAGATCTGGAAACATTCTGAAAGGCTGTGTAGAAAAGCTCCAGTAAAAGACCAGCTCGACGTCAAGAGTGAAGCTGCCATCATCGACTCGCCAACCGATATGACCACACAGATTTGTTGTGTTGAAAATCCCCAGAGAGCCAGAAAAGTTTCTAAGTATGAAGGTTAAAGGAAAAGGCTGTGACCTACCCGGAGATGCAAGCATCCGGTGACAATGCCCTCCCAGACTGAAACCACTGACTTTGCCCGATGAATTGACCCCAGCCTGTTCACCAAGTAGTCTAGCTGGAGCAGGCCACTATTGTTAAGTCAAGCTTTGGATACCACCAGGCAAAGGACCCACTTATGAGCCCATCTAAAGAGAAATTTGACTTTGCCACGGTAGCCCACCCCTGAGTGATTGCAAGTGGTGCAATAGCCTTTTGGGTGCCATGAAGTAAATTTCTTTAGTTATTCTTCAGAAATTCTTTTCTTTGGTTCTTTACATTGGAGTTTTGTCATTTAAATGCCATTATAAAGATGCAAATATTTCCTATTTTCATAAATTGGAGTTGTATCTTTTTCTTGTGTGTCATTTACTTTTTTCACAGTTTCGGGTGGCATTAATACCTTTACACATGCCTATTTTCTAAATTAAGCCAGACAGCTCATTTGCCAACCTACCAAGGTTGAACAAGGATTAATTTACAGACTCATTTACTGAGTCTTGATGGGACCTATTAGTGATTGAGGTATTATCATTAGGTGAGGGAGAATGCCCCCACCTACTAATAACCACTTCCCTACAAAAAAAAAATATTCCTCATTGGCACAATCAAGCAAAAGGTAACTGTAAATTATGGGATTATGAAGTGTGCAAATGTTACTTCGGACAGAACACAGGTTGTTCTGCCTCTTTACCATCCAGCACATGCAACCCTAAGTGCCAGAGAAGAAATCAAAAACACACAACGCCAGTGGAGAAGAGAGTCAGCAACAGCTCCCTTGGTTAGCAGTGGGTAGACCCAACAGGTTCTAGAAGCCCAAAATATCTTTAGTTCAGTTAACATTTAATGCATCTACCTGTACTAGAATCCAATGCTGGAAGCTCTATTTACAAATCCTCATAATCTTCTCTTTCCTGCCATACTCTTCAAAACCAGAAGCATGGGGCAAGATGTAAAAAGTAGTGCAATCAGAAAGTAAAACAAGACTGAGTTGGGCTTTACCAGTCTTTCCATTCTGTTGGGGCAGTTATTCACAATTGTTGTAGAGTGCTCCTTCCCTAATAAATGTGTACCATAATTCTCTCTAAGCTTGATACTCAATATAATGGCATTGTGTTATTGTGTGTTGAATAAGTGAGTGAATAAAACACTGTCTGTAAAAAGTGCTTTCACATCTCCCATGACGGATGGCTCCAACATCAGGCAAGGTTGGCACACATCTGAAACAATCTCTCAATTCAATGAAACTGGTGACACTGGTGTAGGATAACCAATATTTGTTCGTTTATTGAACTCTGTAAAATTGTTAACAAGTACATTTCATCAGATGGATATTATCAAACACTGATACAAATACTCATGTACATGGCCACTACATATAAATCTCCCTATATTAAATTTCTTTCAGGGCATAGAACATCAAAGAAGATTGAGTCTCTCCTGTAGCTGTAAATATGGAACACGCAGAAATGTCTTCTTACTGGTTTGTCATGTTTATAATGCAATGAAAAGGCAAAAACCCAGTCTATACCCAATTTGGCTTATTTGTTGCCAGAAATGGTACATGATCATTGCACCTTGGTTTGTAATCACTTATAAAAGGAACGTTTGTTGTTTGGATTTAGATGAAGTTGGAGCAGCATACATCATATAAGGTCCTCCATGAACTAAATGATCTAGCAGTTATATGGAAGATAATTTAGACTATGGGCCTTATTTAGAGATTAGCGGATGAGGTACTCGGTCAAAATGTGCCAATGGCTATACTGGGGAAGGGACAAAGAAAGGTCAATGTTGGAACATTTCCCTTCTCTGGGAGACCCTTACGTCCTCTTAATTAAATTATAGTAGTCAATAAAACAAATTGAAAGGCATTGCCTCCTGCACACCCTAGATGGACGAAGATTTGGGGTGAGATCCACAAGAAGTAAAGGCTAAAAATCGCAACAACATAGACTCAGGTAGTGGCTTCTATTTAGTTATTAAGGAAACAAGATGGTTATAAACTCAAGCAAGGCCTCAAAATCATAATTACTCCTGCATCTAATGGCTCGGTTAGGTTCCCTGTAAACCCACAGGTGAGCCGGCTCACCATTAGAGAATGGTTTGGCGGGTAAGGATGTCCAATGACGAAGTATGACACCCAGGTGGGTGTGTGAGGCTATGCCTTTGCATTTTTTTAATTGACTCATGAAAATGTAATTAGACATAGTAAAGCGTTCACAACAGGAACCCAATTAGATATATTACCCCGAATGTATCAAAATGTAATGCAGTGCAATGCATCAAGCCACCCTGCTGCGCTGCAAGAAAGGGGAAGGGCAGTAATGTGCCGTATTTATCATTACACCGCTCATTCCTGTCCTTTTCTTGCACTGGTGCACAATGTGCTGCCTTGCACTAATGCAGTCACCCTTGTTTCATGGTGCAAGGGTGCCTGTGTTATAGGATGGATTGTTTATTAGCAAGAATGGACACATTCCTGCACAAAAACAATCCTCTGAGTCTTTTCCCACAGAATGCAGCACACATAGAAAGAGGCAAAAACAAAAAAATAAAGATATTTCTCCCACTCCATGGTCTACTAGCAATAGTAAATCTAGGAATATACCAAAATTCATTGGTGGATTTGTGGGAATACCTACAGGCCAACCATGGTCAGTCTCCCTGGGCAGAGTGGCACAATGAAGTGATTCACTGCATTGCTTTACTCTACATTTATCAAGCCTTTGAGGGCCAGACAAGGTTGCCTTGCATGGCTTGAAAACTCTGACTAAGTAGTTGCATCACCCTTGTGCCCCCTTGCGTGGCACAAGGGTGAAGCACCTTAATGATTAATTCGGCTCCTTGTATTTGGCACATAAACCAGCTAAGGCTCCAATTTACACTGGCCATATTAATGAACGAGCTTGCATCAATCTTGCCCCATGCAATATGGTGCAAAAGCTATGCAAACCTTAAGTCAGTTTTATGAAGCCAAATAAGGCCACATTGGGTGGCCTGGAGTGGCTTCATAAATCTCCAGTATTCAGGGAGGTGTTTCCATGGACTTTGCAAGGGTTTTCCAACACAACATCCATTGATTTTGATGCATTCCAAGATTTACCAGAAGTGGTAGAACTGGAAATACACCAACAACCTACGTCTCCCCAGGGGAGGTGTAACAGGTATGAACATGTTTATTTCTCCTTGTTTTTTCCACTTTAAATGTGTTTAGCATTCTATAGCACACATAGAAAGAGAAAAAGCCTCTCAGGGTTCTCTTTGTGCAGGAAGGTATGCCTTCCTACACAAAAACAGTCCCTCTTGCAACAAAGGCACCCTTACACCAATATGCAAGGGCACCTGCATGAGCACTAAGAAGCTAAAAGTGTGCCAGGACAGGGAAAAAGGCAGGAATTTGCTGTATTGTCTTAGATACGGCCCATTCCTGCCCATTCCCTGTCACTCAGTGTAGCACAGCAGGTGATTTGCTGCCCTGCATTGCGTGACTTCCCCATAAATATGCCCCTTAGTATTTAACCTAAATGAGAATTAGGCAAAATGTCCCTTAGTGAAATTGCAGAAAAGTTTCTTGACTTCATCCGAATTTACCACATGCAAAATGTAATATGCTCAGCCCCACAGAATTGATCAATCCCTTATGTGCTATATCCCTTGGTTGGAACATCCTGCTGCAGGTATTTGGACTGGGCTAGCAAGTCTCTAGTGCTCTGAATGGTATGGGATATTCAGAAGGATGGCCCCCAGGGGGAGCACAGTTGCAGACTAGTCCCCCGGGGTAGTGCTAGAAACAAGACTTAGACAGGATAGGCAATGTTGGGGGAAATAGTAGGATAGCATAGTGAGGTATAAAAGAGTCAATAAGGGTGTGTCCAGCACCTTCCTGACTCAGAGCACCACAGGGATAGTTTTTGCCAAATGGGTTATTTTTTGTGAGTCATTTAGGGAGGTTTCTCAGAGGAACTCATTTCGGGAGTGCAGGGTGGCATGGCGGCACCTAACGTCGATGAGGTGAGGACTGCACTGCAGACTTTGGGTGCAGCGGGCAGGTCAGACTTGCTCAGGTCCTTATCTTTGACCAGGCCTGGGTGGGACTTTGGCACCTGACATGCTCCCCGTCGGGTGGGGTTGCGGTGGCCGTGGCACCTGTGTTTCACCATGGGGGAAAGAATCAATCAGGAGCGGACTTAGTAGGAGAGCACAGCAATCCGCAGGGACCTGTGTGAAGGCTGGGAGGTGGCGCAGCCTCCCAGCCAGGTTACAGGCCCCTTGGAACAGCAGGGAGGCTCTGAGGATTCCAAAGGGGCGGGGCTAACTATTATTGACTCTGCACTTATTAGCGATGTCACAGCATTGTCCAGAAGTGCTCCAGATCCCACAGGGTAGGAAAGGCCCCTGGATTTGTCAGCCAGGCATGCCCGTGGGGATCCATAAAGGGCAGTAGCTGGGTTAAAGGGCCCAGCCATCAAGAGATATAAGCAGGCTTCCAGGGAGTCCACAGCAGTGGTATGGAGGAGCGAGGGAGAGAGCTTCACAGCATTAAGCGCCCAGGGGACAGCCAAGTTTAAATTTCTCTGGTGCCACTGGTAACAGGCGGCATAGGGGAGATATTGAGGGCCAGATTAGGGAAAAGCACCGCCTCATCCAGGTGACAGAGGAGAGATACTAGCGCTTGTGCAGGGGCATGGAGGGTGCTCTGCACACAGGCTGTTCTAGGGAGAGCCGGGTGTAGCCCTTAGGCAAAGATGTGGGTTTGGGACCACAAGTACTGGGGGAGTTATTGACTCTGGGTGCCAGAAGGCAAGGACCAGGCCATTGGCAGGCATGGAAGCTGGTGCGGCTTCAGGGACTGGTGGATGCGAAGGACCCCCCTAGGTTGGTGCATCCTGGAGTGGAAAGGTGTAGCAAAGAAAGCAGGTGGCAATGCTGACGGGGCACATGACATCCCTTGGACATTGGCCTGCAGAGTTGGGGAGGGCCGGGGTGGCTGCCCCACACCGAGGGCATGTGCCTTAAAAACAAAGCAAGGATGTACTCGCTCAGAAGTGTGGTGGTGGTGTGTTCTGTGTAATGATGGTGAAAATGAGGATGAGCAGGTGCTAGATTATGATGATGGCAGCGATGAATGGGAGGAGGGTGAGCTGCATCATGATGATGAAGTGGGAATGCCAGGGGTACGGTCAAAGGGGAAAATGATTGCAACGGGATGAAGTTGGTGTTTTGCAGAAGTCAAGTGTGGACAAGGGCATCAAAATGGGCACGACGTCGAAGAAAGGTGGCAGACATAGCAGAGAGAAAAGGGGTTATTGACCTCTTACCTTCATGTAATGGAGACTGGTGGTCCGTGTGGGGTGCAGGGGAACTAAGGGTTGGCGGTAAGTCTTGCAGGTGGCGGGTGTTGGTAATTGAGTTATTGACAAAGAGGTGGGGAAGGTTAAGAGCATCTTGTAAAGGAAAGATACGCACGAGCGGTCTGGCAGCGGCAAGGCTGTGGATGGTAAAGGGTCTCCGATGAATAACTTGAGGGAGTTGGGTGCTGCAGAGGTGGAAGATGCCGCCAAGGAGGACAAACATAAACATTTCCCATTGATGGTGGCATTGTCAGTGTGGAGAGGTGAGAAGGCGAACAAGACGGTGTTGTTTAATGTGGACAACATGGCAGTGGTGGACTTGATAATCAGACAGAAGGAACAAGACTAGAGGGTGTTGCCTTTGCTGTGGAGTTTCATGCTGAGTATCGTACTTTGAATTTTTTTTTCAGATCTAAGTACGTACCTGGTGTTCAGAATGATACAGAAGACTCATCATCTCATTCGCATTAGCATCGCTTTTGCAGACTGGCATCAGAAGCAGAGAAGGACGAGACACCATTGCCTGCAGACATTTGGGTTTTGGAGGAATGAGAGTAGTGGGTCCGGTCGAGGGATGGTTGGCTGAGTCTACACGAAGGAGTTCCTTCTGGCTTGGAGCGTGTTTTGGTCATTTTACAGCTGTTGACTGGAGGCTTTGTCATGGAATCAACAAGAAAAAGATGGGAGAGTGTTGAGTTTTGTTTTGTTCTGCATTGATAAAGACTTATAAGCTATGCGCAAGCTGGCGGGGGTTCCTTCTATGGCAAGCTGTACTGGGTTTTCACCCTGCCAAGGAGGAGATCTTGGGCCAGATTCTAAAAAGGTGGGGTAAGGAATGGAGCAGAGGGTCGGCCCTGTGTGATACAACTATGCTTGAGTTGTTGCAAGAGTTGCTGGTGGTGTTGCCTGCTTGTTTTTATGATAGCTTTGAGATGTCTGTTTTCCGACTATGATCTTTTTGTATCTGCAAGGGAAGTGCGTTTGAACTGGAACGATTGGGCATTTGGTTGCGGTGTTGTAAGACAGCCAGCAGGGTTGAGGGAGCTAGGTATGGTTTGCCCTGTGTGGGAATGGCGAAGCTTTTAGGTATGGCCTGGTCAGTGGCAGATAGCAGTTTTTTGTCACAAAGAGGGCAGCAGGGCGATGGCTTTACAACTGTTGGCAGTCTGCGTCATCTGGGGTAGGACCCAGCTATTGTTGGGACACATACCTTCAGATGGGGTCCGTGCTGTTGCGATTGGGGCCAGACCCATCAGATTGGCAGGTGGAGACCAAGGTGCTCAGAGTGAATGTGAGGAAGTGATGGATATTTTTCAACAGGGATGAGTGGAAGGTCTAGGGTTCATCACTAGAGCAAATTGCCTTTTCTTCTAATGCAGGGTGTGTGAGCGGTTTAGGAAGCAAGACGATGACTTGGATTATGGGACATTCATTTGTGCACTGGGCAGT
This sequence comes from Lissotriton helveticus, assembly GCF_964261635.1. NCBI lineage: Eukaryota > Metazoa > Chordata > Amphibia > Caudata > Salamandridae > Lissotriton > Lissotriton helveticus. Next base: position 689,325,771 of record NC_136057.1, read on the forward strand.
AAATTATGCGGATCAGCAAGTATACGGCCGGAACCTGGACCTTTACAGTAGGCAGCATGAGGTGCTACGGTGGGGTAATGGGGTAATGCTTTGGGGTAACTTGTTGCCTTGGTTAACGAGGCTGGCCCCACAGAGGGGTTTCCCAGACAGGCTACTGATTCACCTGGGTGAAACTGGTCTGGTTTGCTGCTGTAAGAGTCAAATATAGGAGTAGAGGGTGCCCAAGAAAATTCTTGAAACAAGGCACGAGGGCTTAGGTATGAAAGCTGGCGTGGGGTGTGTGTGGTTACAGGAGGTATGGCTGTGTCGTATTTATAAAGTTTTGATGTTACTGTTTAAATATTATTTATTCAAAGTAAGTGTTTGCAACCATGTCCTAATAAATGGCCTTTTACACTAAATCATGGGCATGGAGTGTGTTTATTGTACGAGCTGGGGTAGTTTGTGAGCATGGGGTGTAGCTCTGTAAAGGAGCTATTGCAGAAGGGAATGCAAGTTGGCTAGGGACTCATGCCTTTGCATTGGGAGGTTGGCGAGAAGGGGCTCTCAGCAGGGATGTCTGCCAAACAGTGTCACCACAACCCTTTGTGGCAGCAGGACCCTTCCCTTTACTGGCATGAAGTGAGGCTAAAATACCTCTTTTATAACCATCATGAGCGTCTCCCTTTACAAAGGTGTAAAACAATAAGTTTCAAGTCTGGAAACTACATTTTTGCTCACAGCTAGAGCTAATTGGTTTAACAGACTAGACCATATGTGTCCTTGTGTCATAAAAAATGATGATGACACTCTTGGTGTACCACCAAAATCCTGAGCATTATTGGTCATTTCCATGGGTGTATTCTCTAAACATATGCTGTAAAACTGGTGACGACAGATGCATATCCTGTTAGAGAACGTGGGCCAATGGAAGCACATTTTAAACCACCATATGGGATTTCTATAATGTATCGTTCTTGAAACAAAATGTTTGATAGGTGAGCTAGCAGAACCAGAGGAACCTTTCCATGGATCCTCCAGAGAAACGCAGAAAAAGTCATACAAAAATAGACTTTTGCCTGAGCTGCTGCTTTATGTCTGTTTGCAGAAGTATGTCGGGTTTTGTGTGGCTTGGGTAACTCCATTAGTTCTAGTAATTCGGTTTTCCCCTTAGAGATGAGCAATAGCGTGTGAGGAGTGCCCACTTCTACACACTGTGGAAATGGAACGTTTCACATTGGGCAATATGTGGAAGAGCAGGTGCCATGCTGCTCTTACTACCGTAAATGATCTTAGACAAAGGTTCTTCAACTCACTATAAATCAAGTGATGGCTCCACTGATAAGGAGGAGGAGTTTTGCCCCATTGCTCTAAGAGCAGAGCGAAGTACAAATAAAATGATAATCACATAACATTATTATCATTTTATTTTTAGCCTGCAAGCCACACTTTCGGGCAGGCGGGCTGGGATAGTGAGGCATAGAGGGAGGATGAGTGGCTGCTGCACAATAAGTGCGCAAGATGGTTTGGCCAGCTGTCTTGGGCAGGCAAACCGTCATGCGCACTTTGCATGTTCTCCACCGGCTGTATTGTACAGCCTGGGTGTTGAACATGCACAGGCTCCCAGTCCCTCTTGAAGCAATGAACCACAGCGCTCAGACCAATCACAACATTGCTGTAAGAAAGCGGTGTGATTGGTTAGGGGAGTCTGGGTGCTTGCAGGAGGAAGGATACAGAGGGACAGATGAGAGGCAGCAGCTGGGGCCCACAGGTAAGTCTTCTTTTTTATTTGCTTCTAATCTCCGCCGCGACTCCATAAATCAACATACATTTTATCAAATAACTGTCATATCAACAGATTTATAAAGACACTTCTTATGCACTTCTTATTTCATCACATTTCATCATTCATAGAAATTCGTAACCAAATTATATGTATCAGTTCCAACAATAACACCTTTCTTAAACTGTAAAACATATATATTTAATTAACACTGTATTTCTTAAATACCACAGTTGACACCCATCACCATGTTCATTTAATTACTCTACCACATAATAAAGATAGTGGATCAATTATCATCTCTCTGACTCCTTAGAGGATGTCATTGTACAGTTCCTGTATGTAAGTAGTACCACTGCCTCCACTCAGTACGTTTACTTCACTAAATATGGCGGGAACCCTAGTTTTGCCTGCTCAAAGGTCTCTCGGATTGTAGGAGAGACAACATTAATTGTAGTTTAGCCAAGTCTTTATCTTTCTTCACACAGCTTCAGTGAGAAAAGAGAACTATAGTTAAGCAGACATTATAGTTATGAGAATACAGGATATAAAATCGGCAAAAAAAGCTACAAGATTGTAAAAGCAATACATCAATTGGGCATGGTGCCAGAAGGCCCCTATACCTTATTCATCTCCCCTGGCGCTCCATCACTGCCAGGGTACCTGTCACCATGGAAATCCTAATCCAAATAGTAAGCTCCAGGCATAGACAGAAAGGTCTAGGACCACTGGCAGGTCAGTCCTCCCTCAACACCCCTGCTATGGGTCAGTTCAGTTAATCAGTCTCTATTTTTGGGTAGCCACCTTACTTTGTCATCACCATGCAAATCGCCCAACATGTTCAACTCCAGGCATCTCACCAAAAATATTAAACTCCAGAGGTAGTCCCCTTTTTCTGTCCGCCACAGGCAAAGAGGTTACTGGCTATCTCATCCCCAGAAAGCCCCTGTCAAGACTATGTTAGATCTTCAGATAACTTTTCTTTAAAAAAAAATTTTTAATGAGCATAGCATAAAGTCAAGCTGAACAGACAAGCACCTGGTTGCCCTTTTCCTGCATGTCAGAATTTAGTAAGAGAAAGCACTCATTGCACAGTAAAAGCAATGCAGTTTGGTGCAGAAAAAGGGGGCAAAAGATCAATGGGATAGGGAACGCTCACATCACTGGCCAGGCCGGCAAACCCTGCATACGCACAAAGACTCAATTACAGAATCGATGGACCTGCTGAACCCCAATAGCCTGACTAGCCCGGGTCATAAATGAACTCCTCGCCTCTAACCCTGTGACACTCTTTGTATGTAAGGTAATCAAATTAAGTTAGCATCTCTGCACAAATGTGTGTCCAGCTGCAGAAGGTATAGGCCAATTTGCACTGTTGCGTACAAACAGCTAAACTCCCTTGCACCCCAAACAAAAAACGATTAAGGAGCAGAAAATTAAATATGGATGATGGGGTCCGAACAGGGGTAATCCAGTGTGTGTGTACACAACATTATCCTTATGAAAATATTAGATTCCTGCCACACCGAGCTCCCATGTCAGAATCCAGAACTGAACAGCAAAGGGTCTAAGGCAGGGGTCTTCAAACTGTGGGGTGCGACCCCCAGGGGGGCCGTGGAGCAATTCAAAGGGGATCGCGCCTTCACAGTCATACTTCTTCCCAGGCCCAAGGGCTTCAGCCCCCCTCCTCCCTCGTCGTGTCTCTCAGCCCGGCTGCTGCTGCAGTGTAACTCGATCTGCTTTAAGCTCGGCTGGGCAGTGTCTGGAGTCATCTCCAGCACACCCAAGTTTTCACAGGTCTTTAAAGACCATTTGCATATTTACATGCCTTTGTAAACTGATTACAGAGGCTTAGTTTTTTTCTTGGTTTCAGTACCCCCTGGGCCCCCACTGGGCCTGTTCCTTACATTTGTACTTTACAATTACTTCTGTAGTGTGAGAATGCATTTAATGAAAAGGAATATAAAGTAGGGTTGCCAAAGGAAAAATGCCTGCCTGTTTTGTTTAAAGAGCCTGCAAAGACCTCCTCTGGACAATAAATAGACTTTTAAATACAAAAGTATCTATGCATTAGTTATGTGACTTTTCTCTCTTTGCCAGTCAGTGATCATTGAGGCAGCCCTAGAACACAATTAAAAGTGCTTTCCATTTATATTTTTGTTAGAAGTATGCACAGATAAGTGCTTAAAATACAGCTTTAGGTGTCTGCTTATTTTTGTACCGACTGGGCCATCAAAATAATCTGCTGGCAACCCTAACCATAGGACTGTAAGTTTGTTGCAGGATCAGCACATTATTTATTTCCTCCACCCTCGATCCCCGATTAATGCCGCAGTAGTTTAACTTAGATCTTAAACCCTACGCTGCCGTCAAGAACATGCTGAGTTACTTCAAGTGTATGGAAATGCACCTGGCATTCAGACAACTCGCTCATCATTCTCGCCCTTCACTTTCACGCTCACCCTGCACTCACACTGATCACCATGCACTCACACCATTCACCCTGCACTCACAGTAATCACAATGCACTCACACTGATCACCATGCATTCACACCATTCACCTGCTCACCCTACACTCACAGTGATCATTCTGCACTCACAATGCACTTGCGCTGTTCACCCTATACCTCACCCTGCAGTCACACGGGTACACTACTCATCCTGCACTCATGTGACACTTCACTCACCTGACCCCCCCACTGCCCAATAAGCAACTCACTCAAACAAGCCCATCAGTAATCATACATTCATTCGTCCCATTCTGAACTTGCATCCGCACCCAAATTCATACGCCACCTCACTCACCCTGCAGTCACTCCTCTTACCCGGTTGTATGACGTTACAACGCATACTTTTACAACGCATGCCTTTACAATGCATTTTTCACAACGCAACATCCTTTACAAAGCATTCAATTACAACGCATGCCATTACAACAAATTGTCTAAAACTACCTTTACAACGCATTCCATTACAACATATACTACCTTTACAGTGCATACCAGTACAACGCATGCCATTACATTGCATGTATGGTAAGTATTGGATAGTATAGGGGTACAAATTACTATTCTAACTCCAGGTGGTGCAAAAGTAGGGTAAGTGTTGGATAGTATAGGGATAACAATTACTATTCTAACTCCAGGGGGTGCAACAGTAGGGTAAGTTTTGGATAGTGTAGGGGTAAAAAATACTATTCTAACTCTAGGGGGTGCAACAGTAGGGTAAGTTTTGGATAGTGTAAGGGTACTATGCGTTGTAATGGTATACGTTGTAATGGTATGTGTTGTAATGACTGCTTTGTAATGACATAGGTTGTAATGGTATGTGTTGTAGTATCATGCGATGTAATGGTTGCGTTGTAATGGCATGCGATGTAAGGTATGTTGCGATGTAATGACTGTGTTGTAATGGTAGTGCGTTGTAAAAGTTGCATTGTAAAGGTTGTTTCCCGCAGAGGGTTAATGTGCCTGCTACAAAGAACGTGTACCATGCAGATCACAGAACTGAGTGTGAGTAAACTATGAGTAGCGCTATAAAAAAATGAAATGTTTGCCAGAAAGGTGCTATAGAGAGACGAGGTGCATTGTTAAAGTGAGAGGTTGAATGGGGAGAGTTCAGATGTTGTAAAAGGGTTGAAAGATAATGGCCAGCAAAGTGAGGGAAGGATCCGGGGTTAGGAGAGGAGATAGGGATGGGAGGGAGGGGGTGAGAGGAAAGCTGCATGGGTAAACTGCTTAACTCTGCACAAATCCACCAGGTTTTTAAGGGACCCCTGCCTCTCCTCGCTAGGGCCAGGTGAGCTTCTAATGTGGCAGCACGTATTCCTGCGGAGTGGAAGGCCCTTCTCAAAGGTTGACTAGAAATCTTTCTGATGTTAATTGCTGTATTTTGGTCATAAATTGGTACTGATTGGGTGAAATCTTTCCTCAGTGTTACTGTGTGTAAAAAATGTCAAAATAATGAAGCAATGCTATCCCAAAATACGCGGCATTACATAACATCACTTACATTTTCTTCCCACACAATTTAGTCAAGCCTGTCGCGTAATTTGGTCCTTACTTGCCTCATAATTCTAGTAGCCCTGCCTACAGGTTTAGAAATTTTTGTCAGGAGGGGGTCCTTGTGCCTCAAAATGTTGACAGGGGGGGTCTCAGCATCCAAAAGTTTGAAGACCTCTGGTCTAAGGGGACAAAGAGTTCTATTTAAATTGCAGCGGGAGAAGTAACATGTAAAACTAGCAAGCAAGTTTAAATACACTACGTTAAGATGTCCTTTCACCACTCACGGTTTTCCTCCAGACTTGCCCTTATATGTTTGCCAGGATACAGACACAGCAACTGGCAAGGTAGGATGACTCCCCAAGGAGTCATCCTACCCATGGTCACAACATCAATTGCTGAAAAAGTGGTATTATAAAATAAAATTTGAGAAGCATATACCTTTAACATGATTCAAACCAGAAAGCACAAGATGGCCGTACATATTGACTTTTTGTAAAGGTGCTTCAAAAGGCAGATACAAGGTTCCAGTATATTGCTCAGCTGTATCAGACATATTCGTCGGATCTGGCATTTTAAGCACTTCCACATACTATGGAGGAAAGCGACCAGAGATTCAGTTAATTGCATCTGAGGTATTCAGACAAAATATTGAAAAAGTTTACCATACCAAAATATTGTGTCATGGAAATATCATCAGCAAGAATATCATTGTCTAGAATATCAATTTTAAGAAAAGAAAAGTAATATTGATTTTTAAAATATCGAGGTCATTAATTTTGTTTACAAAAATATAGTTTTTTAATTATTGTCATGTATTTTTTATATATTAGTTGAATTTTAGTAATAAAGTTAATGTAATACATGATTTTGATTTTTAGTGCTGTAGCGAGTTGTGGGTTTATAGGAGTATAGGGTGGAAAGTAATTTAATTATAATATAATAATGAATTTTTTTAATGTAATATTATTTGTTTAATCGATGTTTAATAATGTTCATTTTTTAATGTAAATTTACTGTGTGTGGTGTTTATAGGGGTACAGAGTGGGAAGTAGTTTATTTTAAAATAATTAACAATCAGTTTTTAATTAATATTACTTGCTCATTAATTTTGGTAATGGTGTAACAAATTTATTTTAGGTGCTGGTTGTGGGGTTTATAGGCGTATAGGGTGGGGAGTAAATTAATTCAAATTAATTATTAAAATGGTTGTTGAATACTACCGCATGGTGCCTGCCACAAGGTGCAGGAATTTATTTAAAGTGTATATTTTCTATTTTGTCTTGAACTGCAGCCCACAGCACAAGCCACAGTACACTTTGCAACCACCCTGAAGGTGGTCGCATTGTAATTAGCGCAGGGGGACCACCGACGCTTTGTCGGGTGGCCCCTCTTCTGCTATGGTGCTGGGTGGATGAGCGTCGTAATGATGCCCATAATTTTTTATTAAAGATTTCAGACGTGGGTTGTGGGTTTTGTAGGGGTATGTGGTGGGGAGTAAATTAGATTAATGAAAATAATAATTACTTTTAAAATGAATATTAATTATTAAATTGATAATTAATTATGTTAATTCTGTGAATAATTTTCTGTTAAATTTTAGGAATGTGTTCTGTCCGCGACCCCAGAAGAGGAGGGAACGTCCGCATGGGCTGCGGCGTTCCTTCCGTTCAGATTAGGATGTGACCGCCAGGGTGGGGGTCACATCCTCTATATTTAACATTGCGGCGGGTGCAGCTTCAAGTTGCACCCGACGCAATGTTAAAAATCCATGCATCGCATTTCCGTGCACAAAGCGGCAGACACCGCGTGGTGCCTGCTGCTTTGTGCACGCAAATGCAGGGAGGTACCATAGGTACCCCCCATGTGCACCCCCCACCCCCCTTCACCCAGGGGGCTCGCAACAGGCCCCCGAAGTGAAGGTCCGTATGCTTTTCCACGGCAGAAAAGCCGCCGCGCAAAAGCATACATTTTACACCATCCTAATATGGCTGCCGGTGTCTGATAGACACCGCCAGCCATGTTAAAGCTTTTCCGCCGCAGTCGGAGGGCGACCGCGGCGGAAAAGCTGCGGACAGATTTCAAGACCCACCGCCATCCTAATATGGTGGGTCTTTTGAGGCTCCGCAGCGGTTTTCCCGCATCCTCCGGGCCGGCGGTGGCTTCCGCCGGCCCGGAGGATGCGGGAAAACCGCGATCCTAATCTACCCCTTAGTTGGGGTATATTGTGGGAAGTAAATTAATTATAATTAATTACTAATCAATATTTAATTAATGATAATTAGTTTGTTGAAAAATATTTATATGAACAGTGCAAATGTGTTGCTTCTTAAAGTTAGTGTTTGAGGTGCACGTTCTGAGTTTGTTGGTGTTATAGTCTGGGAAGTACCTAAATTACATTTATTTATGTAATTTTTTTGTTATTAATGTTTTCTAAATAAAAATATTTATTTGTATGAAAATAATTTTTTTATTTTATTTAATATAATATTTTTAGTTAATTGTGATATGTATTTAACATTGTGATATGTTTTGAATTTTGAATATTAAATATATTTGTAGTTTTTTGGGACATATTTATATTTTTCTTTATTTGCTTTGTATCAGAAATAAATTAATTTTGTTTGTTTTTAATATTGCTCCGACTGGAGAGGGAATAGTGAATTTGGCTCCTCCGAAACACAACACTTTCCTTACTGTTATACTGAATGGAGTGAGAATAGTGAAATTTACCTCTCTGCTTTCCAACACTTTCGCTACTGTTGCACTCATGGAAGTGGGAACAGTAAAATGTACCCGTCTGCAATCCAACACTTCCTTTACTGTTGGACTAATTGGAGTGGGAATAGTACATTTTACCCCTCTGCAATCCAACACTTTCCCTACTGTTTTACTGACTAGAATGGGAATAGTAAATTTTACCCCTCTGCCATCCAACACTTTCCCTGTGGTTGTACTGACTGGAATAGAAATAGTACATGTTTCCCCTCTGCAATCCAAACCTTTCCCACTGTTGCACTGACTGGAGTGGGAATAGTACGTTTTACCCCTCGACAATCCAACACTTTCCCTATTGTTGCATTGACTGGAGCGGGAAAAGTAACTTTTACCCTTCCGCTATTCAACACTTTCCCTACTGTTGTACTGACTGGAGTGCGGATAGTAAATATAAAATCTTCAGATAATCACCCCTGCAAACTACAAATATTTTACCATCCCCCGGGTAAAAACCCCTTATTCATAGACCAAATAATGGAAATCATTACAACAAACTCGGCCCCTCACTCCAATGACATATTCCTAGGGGACTTCAATCTTCACTGGGAAGACCTTTTAGATAAGCAGGTCAATGCTGTCAAAGATTTCCTAGCAGACCTGTCCCTGATCCAAGCCTGCTCCCTACCAACCCACTCTAAAGGGGCTAGACTTGACTGGATTATCTCCAAAGAAAAGGTAGTTAAATCTATCTTGATAGCCCCCTGCGATTGGTCAACCCACCATATTATTACTATCCAAATACCACCCACAAAAAAGAAACCTTTCTCACAACAATTCAAACCAAGACAATGAGTTAGAGACACGAAAAACCTTAGACTGGAAAAATCTAACAACTTATTGCAAGAAATAACTTCTTCCTTCCAATTATATGTCAGACAGATCATTACAACTCCACGATGAGATGACCAAACTAATTGACCACATAGCTCTGACAAAACTCAAAAGAATACTGGACAAAGACAAAAACTTGTGTCTTAATGGAGCTCTTAATGGAGAAAGACATAAACTGAGACGAACTGAATGGAAATGAAGACAACGTCCCTCTTCCCCTCAACTAAAACTGTTAAGAAGGTCCAGAAACTCCTATAACAAAAGTATTCTAAAATAAAAAAAAGACTTCTTTAGATCGGAACTTGACAATGCCAAAAACAGACCGAAGAAACTCTTCGAAATATTAAACCAGCAATCAAACAAATTGGCCAAAACTGCTCTCTTTACTTCAAAATCGCAATTACGCAGTGAAGAATGAAAATTTTCCTAGCCGTAGGTGCTAGTAAGTTTCAATTCTATTAAGGACTCGGAGGCGAGGATTATGCCTTCTTCCTTCGCTCTTTATTCTTTTCACAGCAGCAAGAAAGACAATATAAACTACATTTACCATGAACATTAGGAAAAGAACAACAAAAACAAGCAAGTCCTTTGTCAGTCTCTGAACTCCTGATAGCTCCCATCATGCTCTGCAGCCAGTTCCTCTTCCTCTTTCTTTGCGCGAAGCATCCAGTTCAGCACCATTAAGCATCCGCCTTGCCAGCCTCATTTCCTGCAAAAAGCTGCAACGTCAGAACTGAACCTCAGTCAGCACTAGACAAAGCAAATAGGCAACAGTGCAAAGCAACCACAGCTCAACGCAAGCATAAGACAATGCATGAAAAGGATTACTTACAGCCAGTACGGGGAAGGGTCCACTTCTTGGAAGTCATTGGGAGGGATAATCCTCGCCTCCGAGTCAACTTACTAGCACCTACAGCTAGAAAAATGTTCATTCTATGGCAGGACCGGAGGCTTCGGATTATGTTGGTTCAAAGCTTGTCGACAACCAAACTAGCCACCTCCAGCACTGGTTTGAAATAAAACCATTTAAATGTGGAATCGGACGACCAATCGGCCGCTCGCATCAGATCCTCCAATCGCGCCCCAAGGGCGAATGCCTTAGAGACCATAGTACCTCTCGTTGAATGAGCACCAAACTGCTTAGTGTCAATCCCCGCCTCCTGCATTACCCAACGCACCCATCGGGCGATAGTCGGGGAAGAAACAGCCTTGTATGGCTTATGTAGAGCAATGAGAAGTTGTCTTTCGCCCGGAGGGCGGGTATCTTCGGTGGCATCCTCATAAGCACGGAGACACTGTACAACGCACAGCTTCGGGGAGTCCGGGAAGGCCGCATACGAGATAACTCTCGTATTGGATTTAGTCCGCCTACCTAGCGTGAAACACACTCCATCAGGAGAAAAGACTCTGGCCGAGATATCCAATGCTCGTACATCCGAGACTCGCCTGCAGGAAACCAGGCATAACAACATGGCCAATTTAGCCGTTAGCTCCTTCCTAGACAAAAACCTATTCGGTTGCCATGACAGAAACAAATTCAGAACCCTGTTCACATCTCAAAGGGCAGAGTAACGCGGCTCTGGGGGTAGCGAGAGCCTAATCCCCCTCAGGAGCCTACACACCAGGGGATGTTCTCATACCGGTGAACCTTGCACAGGTGCATGACCCGCTTAAATAGCAGATCGAACGGCATTAATAGACCGATAAGCCAGGCCATCCCCAGCCAGGCCTGCCAGAAAATTCAGGACATGGACCACATCTGCCACCACGGGATCCACACCCCGTCGCACACACCAACGGCGCCATCGCTGCCAGGACGACCGATATCTCTTGGGCGTGTTTGCGGCCCACGCTCTGTCGAGCAAGTCCTCAGCCTTTCACGAAAGGCCCGGGAACGCCCAAAGACGCCGGATATCCTCCATGCCATCAAGCGGAGAGACCCTTCTTGGACTAACCGGTGGGGAGCCCCATCCGGATTGAGCAGAATTTTTGGGTGATGGGGGAGTAGGATTGGAGAATCCCAGGAAAGTTCCAGAAGAACTGGAAACCAAACTTGCGACCTCCACCACGGCGTGACCTTCACCACCTCCGTCAACTGGCAGCGCAGCAGAGCTGACACCCGCGTGATCATCAAGAACGGAGGAAACGTGTATCCCTGCTCACCCGACCAATCCTGCAGAAACGCATCAGTCGCCACCACAAGCGGATCCGGACGCCAGCTGAAAATCCTTCGAAGCTGATGGTCCAGGCGGGACGCGAACAAATCTATTGTGAAGGGACCCCACGTCTCTGACAACAAGGAGAACACCTGAGGGTCCAGCTTCCACACACTGGCGTCCAGGAGATGACGGGAGTGCCAATCGGCCACCTCGTTCTGTCGACCCGGCAGATACTCCACCGTAACCGATACCTGATGATCCAGACAAAAGTGCCAGAAGTCCCGAGCGAGATCCACCAGCATCTTGGATCTGGTACCTCCCAGATGATTTATGTACCTGACCGCTGACACATTGTCCATCCGCAGGACGACACAGGACTGCACCCGGTCCTTCGTCCAGCACTAGACCGCAAAGGATCCCGCCAGCAACTCCAAACAGTTGATGTGAAATGACTGTTCTAGAGTGGACCAGGCTCCAACCGCGGAGAACTCTCCGCACCTGGCCCCCAGCCGGTTCGACTGGCGCCCGACTCTATGACAATGTCCGGAGCTGAGCCGAAAATCGCACGGCCATTCCAAGCCTCCATGTGCCTCAGCCACCACTGCATCTCGCCCCTCACCTCCTCTGACAATGGAATCAGCTGAGAGTAAGTCAAGTCCTTCCTGAGGTGGGAGGCCTTCAGACCAGTTGACTGGGGGTGAGTGTTTGATTTGCTCAAACGCTCCGTCCATCATCCCCTTTTGTATCGCTTTGTTCGCCCTAAGTGTGGCAGGGTATGCTCAGACGTGAGTCCCTTGCTCACTTGGCCACTGGATTCAAGATAGCCTGGCTGATGAGGATTATGAATCCGAAACCGGTCCCAGGATGCTTGTTTCCGGCCCATGGAAGACATGGCTTGGCAGTTCGGGCTGGACTTTTCCCATGAGGCAAAGGGTCAGACTGATTTGCATATAGCCATGTCTGAAATGGGGTGGCTGAGTGGGCTAAAGAATGGTGATGGATTAAACCCAGATCAGTTGACTGGGGGTGAGTGTTTGATTTGCTCAAACGCTCCGTCCATCATCCCCTTTTGTATCGCTTTGTTCGCCCTAAGTGTGGCAGGGTATGCTCAGACGTGAGTCCCTTGCTCACTTGGCCACTGGATTCAAGATAGCCTGGCTGATGAGGATTATGAATCCGAAACCGGTCCCAGGATGCTTGTTTCCGGTCCATGGAAGACATGGCTTGGCAGTTTGGGCTGGACTTTTCCCATGAGGCAAAGGGTCAGACTGATTTGCATATAGCCATGTCTGAAATGGAGTGGCTGAGTGGGCTAAAGAATGGTGATGGATTAAACCCAGATCAGTTGACTGGGGGTGAGTGTTTGATTTGCTCAAACGCTCCGTCCATCATCCCCTTTTGTATCGCTTTGTTCGCCCTAAGTGTGGCAGGGTATGCTCAGACATGAGTCCCTTGCTCACTTGGCCACTGGATTCAAGATAGCCTGGCTGATGAGGATTATGAATCTGAAACCGGTCCCAGGATGCTTGTTTCCGGTCCATGGAAGACATGGCTTGGCAGTTCGGGCTGGACTTTTCCCATGAGGCAAAGGGTCAGACTGATTTGCATATAGCCATGTCTGAAATGGGGTGGCTGAGTGGGCTAAAGAATGGTGATGGATTAAACCCAGATCAGTTGACTGGGGGTGAGTGCTTGATTTGCTCAAACGCTCCGTCCATCATCCCCTTTTGTATCGCTTTGTTCGCCCTAAGTGTGGCAGGGTATGCTCAGACGTGAGTCCCTTGCTCACTTGGCCACTGGATTCAAGATAGCCTGGCTGATGAGGATTATGAATCCGAAACCGGTCCCAGGATGCTTGTTTCCGGTCCATGGAAGACATGGCTTGGCAGTTCGGGCTGGACTTTTCCCATGAGGCAAAGGGTCAGACTGATTTGCATATAGCCATGTCTGAAATGGGGTGGCTGAGTGGGCTAAAGAATGGTGATGGATTAAACCCAGATCAGTTGACTGGGGGTGAGTGTTTGATTTGCTCAAACGCTCCGTCCATCATCCCCTTTTGTATCGCTTTGTTCGCCCTAAGTGTGGCAGGGTATGCTCAGACGTGAGTCCCTTGCTCACTTGGCCACTGGATTCAAGATAGCCTGGCTGATGAGGATTATGAATCCGAAACCGGTCCCAGGATGCTTGTTTCCGGTCCATGGAAGACATGGCTTGGCAGTTCGGGCTGGACTTTTCCCATGAGGCAAAGGGTCAGACTGATTTGCATATAGCCATGTCTGAAATGGGGTGGCTGAGTGGGCTAAAGAATGGTGATGGATTAAACCCAGATCAGTTGACTGGGGGTGAGTGTTTGATTTGTTCTAACGCTCCGTCCATCATCCCCTTTTGTATCGCAGGCCTTCAGACGTTGCCTGGCCCGATAATGTAGAGGCCCCGGAAAAATGGCCTGGATGGATGAGGACAGAAGACCCACCAGCCTGGCCAATTGGCGCAGGGATGTCTGCTGCTTCGCCAAAGTCTGGCGCAACTCGTGTCGAATCTTTGCCATCTTCCTGGCCGGAAGGCTGAGGGTCGCAGCCTACGAGTCTATGGTGAACCCCAAAAAGATTGCCTTCTAAACGGGAACCAAAAGAGATTTTTTCTCGTTGATAACAAATCCCAGCCCTTGAAGGAGGTCTACCGCCGCCTGAAGCTGGGAGGAAAGACGCCTCGGACACTGGTCCATGAACAGCATATCGTCTAGGTAGACAATCATACGCATGCCCCGGACTCGCAACGCCTCCACTGCTGGGAGAAGCACTTTGTGAAACACCACAGAGCCGAGGAGAGACCAAAAGGAAGCGTGGTAAATTCGTACACCTGACCGTCCCACCTGAACTGGAGGAATCTACAGTGAGGAGGAAAAACCGGTACTGTGAGATAAGCATCTTTTAAATCTAGCCTGACCATCCAATCGAATGGCCACAAGACGTCCCTCAGGAGGTGGATCCCCTCCATCTTGAAATGTCGGTACACCAGCCATTCGTTGAACTCCTTCAAATTGATGACCGGCCGACGGCCCCCGTCGACCTTGTCGACCAAAAAGAGGTTGCTGAGGAAACCGTCGGGGTGCTCGCCAGCGCAACAAATCGCCACTTTTGATAGGAGGGCGGAAACCTCTTCACGCACCAACTCTGCGTCGCGCTGCGAGAACACAATAGGCCGCGGACGCTGGAGCTGAGGGGGACGACCATGGAACTCCAGCTGGAAGCCCTGGACCGTCTGCAGCACCCAAGCGTCGCTCGTGAGGGAAGCCCATGCCTGATGAAACAGCGCCAAGCGCCCCCCTACCCTCAAACTCTCTGATGGCAGCACACTCACCTCTTCCAGCACCTTGCTGCTGGCCTCTCTGGCCTCCACAGCCACAGAAGCGTTGCCCTCTTGTGGGGTAGAAGTTGTTCTAGCGGCCACTGTCCTGCAGCTGACCGCGGCCGGAGCCTTGCCCCCTGTCGGAGCTACCGACTCAACTGAACGAGTTGCCCCTGCCACGTCCGGTCTTGTCAAAAACCCGTGGGGCAAAGACCTTTTTAAAGTTCGATTGTGCCATATCTAAGGAAGTGAAGGTGGCCACGAACTTTCCTAATTCTTTTATGAACGGGTCACCAAACAGACCACCCTGCGCCACTGCGCCAGCTTCAGAAGAAGCGAGGTCACCCAACTTCGGGTCGATCTTAATGAGCAATGACCTCCTCCTCTCAGTTGAGAGGGCACAGTTAGCATTACCGATAAACACAATGGTCCGTTGAGCCCAATTGGACAGGACCTCTGGAGAAATAAGGGCCCCTGAAGATTTGGCCTCCTCGGCCATATCCAGGATTTTGGTAATGGGCCCCACAGCAACCAACAGCTTGTCCTGGCACGTATGCCAGGACCTATCGATATCCTTCCAAGGGTCCTTCACAAACTTAGCCAGGAAAGTGGCCATCTTTGGATCAATATCTGGCGTCATGGCCACCTTGTCCTCCAAGGAAGGCCGGGGGCACTCTGCGCGAAGCCGGCTACGGGCGTCTTTGTCCACTGGCTTGCGCAGGCGGTTTGCCACGTACTGGGCCACTTTGTCTCCAGGCACCCACTCTGAGGACCGGGGATGAACAATATCATCCGGATCCAGCATATCCGAGGGACCTGCCGAAGAGCAGGCCTGGGATGGAAGCCACGAACGGGAAGAGCAAGCATCCTCATCCGTGTCCGGTGAATCTTCATCATCCTGCGGGTCCGGGGACACCGTTCTAGGAGTCGGCGGGGAGAACTTCAGCCGGGATCGCAGGAGCCGGAAGGGAAACCTCTTGCGCCATAAAGGCACTCTTAATCCTCGCAAAAGCTTCAGGGTCAACCCGTCAGAACAAGGTTTCTTCGGTGGTGGGGGGTAAGGGGAAGGAGCGGACCCCGGGACCGGGGCCAGTGAGGGGATAGGGGATGCCAACTTGGCATATGCCTCATCCAGCCTGGCCGTAAGGCGTTGTTCCAAAGGGACCATAGCCTGGTCCACAGCCCTATAAATAGAGCCATCAACCGCCTGGTAGAAGTCCTCATCCCATGTGGCGTAACTCAGAGGATCCTCCTCTGCGTACTGGTCCTTCCCGCTCTGCATAGCGAGGTAAATTAGGCTCCACAGACTAAACGCGACAGCACCAGCACAACTGAACCCTCCCTGGTACAAATTTGGTGCTGGGAAGTAGCCCAGACAGATACAGCAGCGCCAGGCGCACAATTCAAGGGCCACACCCTGGGACGCTGCAGCCCAACTAATCACTGGGCACCACCCGGCAATAAGCGCCCCAAGCACCTCACCGGTGCCAATTGCGACCCCGCAGGGTGTAACAAAGAGGAATACAGACCCCGAAAGCTGGCGTTCACAGTCAACAGGGAGGTTTGCGACTCCGCAGGGTGTAAGCCAGGTGGTTGGGGAACCCCACGGCCAGACTGCGCCAACGCGCGCAAAAAAACACTCCCAAAAGGTGCCAAAACGCGCTTCCCACTCGCACCAGCGCAGAATGACAGCGCGAGCCCCCTAGCGGTGAGAGGGCGCCACCGCACCTAAAGCGGGCAAAAATCACGTGAGGATCGCGCAAAAGCGTCCCGCGATTATAACAAGGGGCTCTGAAAGGAAACACACAGCAGCGCTTCTGCAAAAACACCAACACTGCCCCACAAGCCCCAAACTGAGGAGAGAGAAGAAAAAAGCCACTTAACTTGCTGCTGAGCAGCGAAGAAAGAGGAAAAGGAACTGGCTGCAGAGCATGATGGGAGCTATCAGGAGTTCAGAGACTGACAAAGGCCTTGCTCGTTTTGTTGTTCTTTCCCTAATGTTCATGGGAAATGTAGTTTATATTGTCTTTCTTGCTGCTGTGAAAAGAATAAAGAGCAAAGGAAGAAGGCATAATCCGAAGCCTCCGGTCCTGCCATAGAATTTTCATCCTTCTTTACAGCTAAAGCAAACTCCCAAGAGAATGAATTTAAGACCCCAAAAAATTATCTAGCTAATTGTCTAATCCAATCTTCTCTGCCAATGCCCAAAAATAAAGCTCAATGGTCAACCATCAAACTACACGATCACAGAGATACTTCCAAAATCTTATCGACTATCAAACCTAACAACCACTTTAATGACCCTCTCCCTTTAAAATGCCTGTCTCCTATCTACTATTTCGTCATTCCCCTCTGGACCAAAATCATCAATGCATTGCAATTGCAAGGTTCCATCCCGGATTGCCTAAAAACTGATCAAGTAACCCCATCTTAAAAAAAAACGACAGAAAATCCCTTGTATCCTAATAACTTCAGACTGATAACCAACATACCCATGCTCGCCAAGGATATGGAAAAATGTGTTCAACAGCAACTAAGCCAACCTATCTCGGAATTCAAGCTACTGGACGAAACAGCAATTCTACATACAGTGGACAACACTCGACCATAATGAAACCTGTCTGCTGATGCTGCTCGACCTTTCATCCGCTTTAGATACTGTTAATCACAGCAAAGTACTGGAGAGATTAGAAAACAGGATGGGACTATCGGGCACAGTCCTTCAATGGTTAAAATCTTTCTTAGAAAACAGAATGCAAAAGTTTATGGTGAATCACAATCTCTCTCCTTCATTCCCTAATCTAATTGGAGTACTACAAGGTTTAATATCATCCCCTTTGCTTTTTAACCTCTATGTCAAACCCCTAACCCAATTATTACAGCAGGCGAATATCTCCTTCCACATGTATGCGGATGACACACAGTTGTATATCAAGATTACATCCCTAGAAGAGATTTAGACGAAGAACCAAGCTTTGAAAGGACCATTCAATGGCTAACAAATAATCACCTTAAGCTAAACTCTCAAAATATTTGAATTCCTTCTAATCTCCCCCCATAAAACCCTTCAATGACAAAAGATTGCATAAACCTGATCGTTGTGCCCCATCCTAGTGAACTCTACCAAATAGCTAGAAATTACGCTGGATAAGAACCTAACTATGCAAACAAACACTGTTAGACCGGGCACCTTGGCGTGGGTCTCCCTTCCATTTTTGATGTTGCCTCAGGTGTTTTTGCTGGTAATAGATGCTTTGGGCACTGTGCCACTGCTGTCCAGTGCCACAGTGCAAGTGCCCCCTATGGCAAATTGATGTATGGATCAGTGACTCCATGATTGGCTGGTTTGGTTTACTTGTCAGACCCTAGTACAGTGCACTGAGTGTGCCCAGGGCTTGTAAACCAAATGCTGCTGGTGGGCCTGCAGCACTGGTTGTGCCACCCAGAGAAGCAGCTTGTAAAGTGGGTCTCAGGTCTGCCATTGCAGAGCCTGTGTGCAGTCTGATACTGCCATGCTGACTGGGCAAGTGCACCCACTTGCCAGTCCCTAAACCTACCCTTTTCTGCTTATTAGTCACCCCTATGGTAGGCCTAAGGGCAGCGTGCTGCCCTTAGGCCTACCTACTACAAAAGGTAGGACATGCCCTGGTGTGGGGCTTGTCCTAATAGTGAATTACAGCCATTTTCAATTTTCACTATTGCCAGGCTAACTGTTCCCCATAGGCCGGAAAGGCAGTTTGATCATTACATCTTATAATCCTAACTGACTGAGGTAGAAATTTGAGTTTAGTATGCCTGAACTTAGAATGACAAAATACTTCTTTTAGTGACGTTGGTTTTAGCATTCTGTGTTTGAAAATACCACTTTTAGAAAATAGGTATTTTCTTGCCTAACTATCCAAGCCTGCCTCTGCTAGGTTGTGTATTCCTTGTCTGTAGTTTGAGTGACTGGGGCTGTAATATTCCAGGAGACAGGGTGAGTCAGCACATGGATGAATAGAGAGATCTGCATGTAGATGGGTGGGAGGAGTTGCACTTGGGACCTGAATAGGGCTGTGCCTTTCCTCGACAATGCCGGCTACACCTCCTGTGGTGCGTCTGATGTCCCTGGCCTACACTGTGAAAGGAAAGAAGGAGTCTTGTCAACAAAGTGCTCCAGGACTGACCAGAACTGGTTTGGATTAGGCAAAGGCCTCTCTGTCTTCAGAGAACAAAGGGAAAATGAGTATAGAAGAGGGGACCCAAACCCCAGAACTTTAGATCACTTTTGGGAAACAAAAAGAAACATTTGCTGAGGAGAGGAACCACAGGAACTGAGGAAGAGACTATCGCTTAGCTGAGTGCTGTCTGGGAGATTGGCCTGCAGTGGTTGCCTGACTGCCAAAGAAAGGTGAAAGGACTTTGTGCTACTTTCATTCAACTTGTGAAGGATCCCAAAGGGCTTGAGATAGAGCTTGCATCCTGCTGAAGTCTCAGGGACAACAAACTTTACCCACCAGCTCCCAAAGAGTTCTTTGGAAGTGCCTGCAGTTGTGTTGGGCTTTCTGAGGGGCTGCGTGCTGCAAGGAGCTGGAAACGTGACTCACGAAGAAGAAGCGTGTCACGGCTGCAGCCGCTGTTGTCGCATCACTGAAGAAGGGTGTCGCCGCTGCAGCTGTCGCATCGCATTGCTGAAGCGCCTCGCATCACCGGAGAAGAGAATGAACATTGCATCATATGCCGCTGCATTCGCGGGAAGATTGTTGCAGGGCCTGTCGCAGCTCAGAAGAATTGTTGAGTTGAAACATGGCCGTCGGGAGTGCACGCATCATGTCACATCAAGGAGAAGAAGCTATTTTTGTTTCATTGCACCAGATCTTCATCGCATGAGGGCACTGCTGGTCGCATCGCCACGGAAGTGCTGTAAGAAACTGACTCATCACCTCCCCAAGCCGAGAAGAACCAATGCATCCCCTATGCATCAGTTGGGACCCGACGCTTCAACGTTCTTGTGTGTAAGCAACCGATGCATCACCTTCCCTGCAAAACTTTTGTTGTATAGCGTTACGCGTCCAAAGGTAAATTGAAATTAAAGTGTCGCATTTTACAACTTAAGAGAACTAAGCTAATTCTACCATTTTTGAAGTACAGTATTGTGGATTTTTGTCTTTTATGGGATTGTGTTAAGTCTATATAAAAATACTTAGTTTATACTACAACTTGTGTGGTGTACATCTGTAGTGTTGTCACTGGGTTACTGTATGTGTTCACAAATGCTTTACACACTGCCTCTGAGATAAGCCTGCCTGCTCGTGCCAAGCTACTAAGGGGGTGAGCAGGGATTATTTTAGGAGTGTAGCCCCTTATCCTGACTAGATGCAAGGGTCCATATTTGTTTAAAGGTACCTACCTCTGCCAACTAGAGACCCCCAAATCTAATACACACCAACATGATTGCTAAAAATGCGTTCCTTTACCTTGCTATCTTATAAAAAAGAAATCATTGATCAAAATACCAGACCTCAAAACAGTAGTTCAGGCATTAGTCAACTCGAGGATGGAATACGGATGTACAACTTTATCAGGTCTTCCCAAGATCTTAATAGCCCCGCTAAAAGCATGTCTTAATGCAGCCGCAAGACTCTTAACTGGATCTAGAAAATTCGACCACATCACGCCTCACCTGAAGACTCTCAATTGGCTGCCTTACGGAGCGAGAATACAGCCAAAGATGACCTGTATCACACATAATGCAATACACTACAAAACTCCTCGGTATCTAGCCCAGAAAGAAAAAAAAAACATATGATAGAGCACTCTCTGGATCTGCACCAATAATTTGGAATTTGCTTCCTTCGAGTAACAGAAGAAGCCCGTTAACTACAGCATTAAAAAAAGAAAGCAAACTCCTCCCTGAAATCCTCAGCAGTCCGTATGTATCTTTACTTCGTAAGTTCCAACAGATAATGTTTGACTTGCTCTTCTTGTTGGAGTGACACTCCCTTTTTTGTTTCTTACGAGATCCGACTCCTGGAGAGAGCTTCTACTTTCTATAACATTTTTGCCTGTTATGAATCCATCCTCTATGCTAAACTCATTTTTGTTACACCCTGTGAGGACACTGTCTCCAAATATGATCTGTTTTCACTTAGAACATGTCCTATTGCACTTGAACTTAACAACCTATTCCATTTAGAATGCTTTTATCGAATGTACACTTACGTACTAATTTCAGTGAAGCTAGGTATCTATCTATCTATAGGACTCTACTCAACTGTTTAGAATTCTTTGCTTTGGCTTGTGAAGCACTCTGATACCTTATTCAGGGTCTTGTTTGAGCTATACAAAACACACAAAAATAAATAAAATAAATTTGACCCCTAAGCAATCAAACACTTTCTCTACTGTTGTACTGACTGGAGTTGAAATAGTAAATGTTACCGCTCTGTGATCCAACACTTTCACTGTTGCACTCATTGGAATGAGAATAGTAGATTTTACACCTCTGCTATCCAACACTTTCCCTACTGTTGTACTGACTGGATTGGGATTACTACATTTTATCTCTCTGCACTCCAATAGTGTACTGTTGTACTGAGTCGAGTGGGAATAGTAAATTTTACCTAGCCACAATCCAACACTTTCACCACTGTTGCATTTTCTGGAGGGAGATTTGAACATTTTACCCAGTTTTATTATTTTTATGTTGTGTGAAGTGTGAGTAGGAGTTTTTTATATATATTTACTGCAATTGTCTGCATAGTTTTACAATAAATTGTAGTGTGAATACGATGGGCCCGATTCTGATGTCGGATGGACCAGAGTCCGTTCGACATCGGTCAAGAGCTTTAACCGACCAACCTCCTATCGACGGTTACAGACCTGCAAGTAGGATGAGACCGAACCCTGTTCTGTCGCAATCCTATACTTAACAATGGGAGAGCGCATTCTAAATGGAATGCATGAGCGCATTGTTAACTGCAGAAGTGCAGTTCATCCCTGCACCCTGTGGCAGGTGCCTGCCACAGGGTACAGGGGTAATCTGGGGGGCCCCATAGGTGCCCCCTAGGCTGCCATTTGGCAACCTTGCACCCATGGTGGCCCAACTGGGGGCCCTCAAAGACAGTTTCCCACTGCCTTTTCATGCTGGAAAGACCGGCACAACACGGCGGTGGGAAACTGCCATCGTACTCCCTCAGCCGGAAAGAGGCATCCGGGGGGAGTACTGAAGGGTTTCCAGATGGCGGACAAGTTCTCGGAGCCCGTCGTAAGCCATCTGGAAAACCGAGTCGTATTCCTTTCCGACCCATCCCATCAGAATGGCTCCGTCAGAAATTAATCGGAACAGCACATTCCGATGCGGGCAAGAGGGCTCTGACCGACAGTTGGAGACCCTTCCTGCCGATACCAGAATCGGGCCCAATATGTATTACATTTTATATTTTATGATTTATTTTACATTGTTATAATTTATATTATTGTGTTTTGTTTAATTGAAACTATAATATGTATAATTATTATTGTTTTCTTAAATGTTTTTTATGTGTAAAATATTTTTACCAAATTTGAAGTGGTTTACTTTTTTTATTTAATTAGAATGGTTTGTTTTTTAAAGATTTTACGTTATTGGTATATGCAGACACCGCACTCCCAGGGAGTCAGAATTACTCTTTCATTCTCATCCGACAACCACTGAAAGTCGATACCTATCCAAGCTATCAAAGTCATTGATTGGGATCTCTCACTCCTTGTTGTGACCGCATTGCGTTTGGATGTTTGTAATAGCAGTGTGATAGCAAAGAGATCCCAATCAGCGATGGAGTACCTGAGATACAAATCTTATGTACTGGACACTAAAAGACTATGATAGCCTGGCTAGGTATGGACTTTCATATGCTGTGTACTCAACACTGGGCAGTTCTTCTTAAGTGATGCCGATGCGGCCCCCGACTGGAAGTGGGTTCAGTTAGAATGGGCCCGGGAGGTTTGAAAGTGTGATTAAAAAACATTGTTTCAATTACAATATTGCAAAACTTTGGGGCTTAAGCAAACTACAACTACCAGAATGTCCCACTGTGGAATAAATTGTATAACAAGCAATTGAAAAAGGACTCGTCTGTTTGTGCTTACCCACTTTGAAAAAGAGTGTTGAAACACATCAGTGATTGTTGGATGAGAAGAAAAGAGAAATTGTGACTCCCTGGGAGTGTGGCGTCCTTCAGTGCTTTTTTAATTAATGTTGGGGTATGGTCAACCAGGAACTGCACTAGCAGTAAGAGTGCACTGCTGTGTGACTGCATTGATTTTGTGTATATATATATATATATATATATATATATATATATATTACCTACTGGCGATAGCCAGTAGGTATATATAGTTAGGATTTTTTTCCTATGGGATTTTTGAAAATTCTATGTCAAATAACTTTGGCGTTTGAGGACAGAATTGGCTGAAATTTTCGGGAAAATGGAACATTTTGTTTCTGAGCAGCCCCTGAAAATTTGGGGGGGTTTCGTCGAGGGGGGGCCGAGAAAAAAGGGGGGTCCCAAAACGTGTTTTTCCCATGCAATTTTCCATAGGGCGGTTGGCCTCACTTTTAGCCTGAACGACTGAATGGATTTACACCAAACTTGGCACAATTGTAGGGACTGGTAGCCCGATGTGCCTTTGCTATGTCTCAAGATATAGGCTCCAGTGGTTTTTACGAAAATTAACTTTGAAAAATATATATTGGGCTACATTGGGCTATATATATGTTGGAGCCCAAATGTAGCCCAATGTAGCCCAATGTAGCCCAATGTAGCCCAAAGATGGCCACCAGAGACAAAAAAAACAAATGTAGCCCAAATATCAGCCAGATGTAGCCCAACTATAGCCCAATGACAGAATGTCCCAGAGTGTTCTAAAGAACAACTAGAGTGCTAACAGTCCTACTTATTACAAAGGTATGGCACACCTGAAGCCATCTTGATTGGAATAAAGTGGTAACTCTTAAAACATTTAATTTAAAAATGAAAAAAATGAGGGGGTTCATTTTGCCATAGAAAGTATGATTAGCGAATATATGACGAAATCCCGCATACCATCAGTCCGCAAAAAAAATCCCGCATGTACTATTAGGCCGCAAATTAAAATAACGAAAACTTTTAGAACGAAAATGCCTTTAGCATACACTAAACAACTAAACTACCCTAAACCCTAAAACACTACCCCCAGCATGACCCTACACTACACAAACTGTACAACACTACCCTAAACCCTAAAACACTACCCCCAGCATGACCCTACACTACACAAACACTACAACACTACCCTAAACCCTAAAACACTACCCCCAGCATGACCCTACACTACGCAAACACTACAACACTACCCAAAACCCTAAAACACTACACCCCAGCATGACCCTACACTACGCAAACACTACAACACTACCCTAAACCCTAAAACACTACCCCCAGCATGACCCTACACTAGACAAACACTACAACACAACCCTAAACCCTAAAACACTACCCCCAGCATGACCCTACACTACGCAAACACTACAACACAACCCTAAACCCTAAAACACTACCCCCAGCATGTCCCTACACTACGCAAACACTACAACACTACCCTAAACCCTATAACACTACCCCCAGCATGACCCTACACTACGCAAACACTACAACACTACCCAAAACCCTAAAACACTACACCCCAGCATGACCCTACACTACGCAAACACTACAACACTACCCTAAACCCTAAAACACTACCCCCAGCATGACCCTACACTACGCAAACACTACAACACTACCCAAAACCCTAAAACACTACACCCCAGCATGACCCTACACTACGCAAACACTACAACACTACCCTAAACCCTAAAACACTACCCCCAGCATGACCCTACACTACGCAAACACTACAACACTACCCTAAACCCTAAAACACTACCCCCAGCATGACCCTACACTACGCAAACACTACAACACTACCCTAAACCCTAAAACACTATCCCCAGCATGACCCTACACTACGCAAACACTACAACACTACCCAAAACCCTAAAACACTACCCCCAGCATGACCCTACACTACGCAAACACTACAACACTACCCAAAACCCTAAAACACTACCCCCAGCATGACTCTACACTACGCAAACACTACAACACTACCCAAAACCCTAAAACACTACCCCCAGCATGACCCTACACTACGCAAACACTACAACACTACCCAAAACCCTAAAACACTACCCCCAGCATGACCCTACACTACGCAAACACTACAACACTACCCAAAACCCTAAAACACTACACCCCAGCATGACCCTACACTACGCAAACACTACAACACTACCCAAAACCCTAAAACACTACCCCCAGCATGACCCTACACTACGCAAACACTACAACACTACCCAAAACCCTAAAACACTACCCCCAGCATGACCCTACACTATGCAAACACTACAACACTACCCTAAACCCTAAAACACTACACCCCAGCATGACCCTACACTACGCAAACACTACAACACTACCCAAAACCCTAAAACACTACCCCCAGCATGACCCTACACTACGCAAACACTACAACACTACCCTAAACCCTAAAACACTACGCCCAGCATGACCCTACACTACGTAAACACTACAACACTACCCTAAACCCTAAAACACTACCCCCAGCATGACCCTACACTACGCAAACACTACAACACAACCCTAAACCCTAAAACACTACCCCCAGCATGACCCTACACTAAACAACCACCACAACTCTACACTACACTAACACAACACTACACTACACAACACTACACTACACTACACAATCACTAACCCACGAAAAAATTAACACAAACCCACTTACCTCTCTCGTCATCGTGGTTTTCACAACGCAAATGCATTTACCATACATGCCTTTAAAACGTAATTCTTTGTAAAGGCATGCGCGATAAATGCACATGCGTTTTGAAAAAATGCGGGATAAAGGTATGCGAGGTCAATGACCTTGCGGGATAATGGTATGCGGACTGAAAGTCTGCGGGATAAAAAATGCGGGAAAATGGCTGCAAACCATGATTAGCAGCAGACTTCCCTGGTGAGCACTAGCTTTACTACAGTGATCTAATGAGCAACTAGAGTGCTAACATTCAGAATTTATGGCAAATGTGTGACACATCTGAATGCCTTCTTGATAGAACCAAAGTAAACAAGCATTGAAAATGCAATAGATCTCGCCCTCGTTTAAGTTAAAGCCATTCTGTTTGTAATGAGCTTTGCTTTTATTAGTGTTTTTAAAACTTTCATGTAAATAACATGCATATGTATGCATATATGTATATGTATGCATGCATTTATATTTATATAGATATGCAGATTATATATGTTTATATATGTATATTACCTACTGGCGATAGCCAGTGGGTATATATAGTTAGGATTTTTTCTCTATGGGATTTCTGAAAATTCTATGTCTAATAACTTTGGCGTTTGTGGACGGAATTGGCTGAAATTTTCAGGAAAATGGCACATTTTGTTTCTGAGCAGCCCCTGGGGGGGTTTCGTCAAGGGGGGGCCGAGAAAAAAGGGGGGTCCCAAAACGCGTTTTTCCCATTCATTTTTCCATAGGGCGGTTGGACTCACTTTTAGC
Source organism: Lissotriton helveticus (assembly GCF_964261635.1). Lineage (NCBI taxonomy): Eukaryota > Metazoa > Chordata > Amphibia > Caudata > Salamandridae > Lissotriton > Lissotriton helveticus. The sequence continues at coordinate 689,352,285 of NC_136057.1, forward strand.
TCGAACGGCTGAATAGATTTACATGAAACTTGGCAAAATTGTAGATATGGTTTGCCCGACGTGCCTTTGCTATGTCTCAATATATGTGCTCCAGTGGATTTTGAGAAATTAACGTTTAAAAAAATATATATATCTGTGACAGCGCTCCGGTTAGCGCCCCAGTTCGCGTACCTGACGCGTAACGGAACTTCGCGAAGCGAAGCTGATTGGCTCTCCGGTGTCTGTCAACATTCTAAACAGTCCGGAGCGGCCGCCATCTTGTCTCTCGGTACGATCGAGAGACAAGATGTGGTGAAAAACGAAGGGGGAAATGAAGGAAAGGGGGCAAGGTAGACCACTCCTGACCCCCTAGGATTGATGAGGGGGATATTAAAGTGCCCCGCGGGGCAAAAAATAAAAAAAATATTTTTTTTGCGATTTTACGCCGTAGAGGCGCGTCCCGGTACGCGAACCGGGCAGCTCACCGGGCAGCTCACCGGGCAGCTCACCGGGCAGCTAACCGGCAGCGTAGCTGTCAACATTGTAAACAGTCCGGAGCGGCCGCCATCTTGTCTCTCGGTAGGTTCGAGAGACAAGATGTGGTGAAAAAAGAAGGGGGAAATGAAGGAAAGGGGGCAAGGTAAACCCCTCCTGACCCCCTAGGATTGATGAGGGGGATATTAAAGTCCCCCGCGATTTTTCGCGGTAGAGGCGCTTCCCGGTACGCGAACCGGGCAGCTAACCGGCAGCGTAGCGGGAGTCCGCCATCTTGTGTTTTTGGAGCGTCCGGTTCGCATACCGGGTAGCGTCCCGGTAAGCGTAACAAGGGGAAAACCAAGAGAAACAGTAAAAAAAAAATGAAGGGAATAGATTTCCAGCAAACTTGGCAAAATTGTAGGGACTGTTTGTTTGATGTGCCTTTGCAAGGCCTCAAGATATGTGCACGTGTGGATTTTGTCTAATTAAGGTTAAAAAAAATATATATATCTGTAAGCGTGCTACGGCACGCTTACGTTACGGGTTTTGTTTGCGCTGCAGAGCCGATACGTCACGGTTATGCGACGCGTCATGAGGCGTCTCACGTGGCTACGTGATACGTCACGTAATAAAGAATATATTTTACAGCTATAGATATTAGCTTTTAAAAAACCAATGAAATTCACTGAAAAAACCATAGGTTATAGACCATATATAGTTAGGAATTTGTATTTACAAAACCTTGAAAATTCACTGAAAAAACCATAGGTTAGAGACCATATATAGTTAGCTGGACATTTTACTGACATAAAACCAATGAAATTCCATATATAGTTAGTTGCACTAACTATATATCGCGCACCCGCAATCCACTGCTGATGATGTCACATATTACATCATTCATGACATGGTCAGTGACATCACTGATGACATCACTGATGACATCTCAAATGACATCTCAAATGACATCACTGATGACATCATGACACACCAATACCAGTTACTACATACGCACTCACTGATTCCTACGTCTACACACACATTCACTCATTCACCCATACAATCACTCATACATACAGTCACTCATTATTACAACACTATCATATGCACTCATACACCTATGCAGACACTCACACACTGCCACTCATCCATGGAGTTACTCACACACCTAGTCAGTCCTGTAAAGAATCAATCACACTTCCATTTCCTCATCTATACAGTTAAACACAGAACACCATACTTCAGTGACATCACTGATGACATCACTGATGACATCTCAAATGACATCACTGATGACATCTCAAATGACATCACTGATGACATCATGACACACCAATACCAGTTACTACATACGCACTCACTGATTCCTACGTCTACACACACATTCACTCATTCACCCATACAATCACTCATACATACAGTCACTCAGTATTACAACACTATCATATGCACTCATACACCTAGTCAGTCCTGTGAAGAATCAATCACACTTCGATTTCCTCATCTATACAGTTAAACACAGAACACCATACTTTTCACACATATACTAACACATACTTACTCTCTTATACAATCACTGATACAAGTACACATTGATATGCACAGAGTCACACACCTCCCAGCCAGCCACACACACACTCAGTCTTCCATACATCCACTCATTCTTCAATATGTAAAACATATTTAAACTTTACAAAAACACACAGACACTAGATGATGTCATCAGTGATGTCATTTGAGATGTCATCAGTGATGTCATCAGTGATGTCATTTGAGATGTCATCAGTGATGTCATCAGTGATGTCACTGACCATGTCATGAATGATGTAATATGTGACATCATCAGCAGTGGATTGCGGGTGCGCGATATATAGTTAGTGCAACTAACTATATATGGAATTTCATTGGTTTTATGTCAATAAAATGTCCAGCTAACTATATATGGTCTCTAACCTATGGTTTTTTCAGTGAATTTTCAAGGTTTTGTAAATGCAAATTCCTAACTATATATGGTCTATAACCTATGGTTTTTTCTGTGAATATATATATATATATATATTACCTACTGGCGGTCGCCAGTAGGTAGTTATAGTTAGGATCGATTTCCATAGGGAAATCGCAACATTCTATTTGGAATAAATTTGGCCTCGGTTGAGGAATCAGCCTGAATTTTTCAGCAACTTTGCCTCGCGGCGCTCCGCTCCTTCCTTGAAAGTTTGGGGGGCATTCGTCAAGTGGGGGCCGAGATAAAAGGGGGTCCCAAAACGTGTTTTCCCCATGTTAATTTCCATTGGGGCGGTCTGTCGCACTTTTAGCTCGAACGGCTGAATGGATTTTCACCAAACTTGGCAAAATTGTAGGGGCTGGTAGCCCAATGTGCCTTTGCTATGTCTCAAGATATGCGCTCCAGAGGATTTTGAGTAATTTAGGTTCAAAAAAATTTATATATCTAGAGCCGCGCCCCGGTACGCGTACCGGGGAGCGTTCCGGGCGCGCCACGCGACTTGCGCACGGCAAGCTGATTGGCTCTCGGGTGTCTGTAAACATTCCAAACAGTCCGCAGTGGCCACCATCTTGTGTCTCGGTAGGATCGAGATACAAGAGGTGGTAAAAACAAAAGGGAAAATAATGAAAAGGGGGCAGGGTAGACCCCCCCTGGCCCCCTAGGTTTGATGTGGGGGCCATAAAAGGGTCCCTCGGGTAAAAAAAAGAAATTAATTTTTTTTTCGATTTTCGCGGGGGGAGCGCCCGGTACGCGCACCGGGGAGCGTACCGGGGAGCGTACTTTGGTGAAAAATAGTGAAAATAATAGTGTAAAATAATCATTTTGAGTGATTACAGGTAGGGTAGCTCTGAAAAGAGCTTTTGGGTTCTGTGGCTGTTTTAGGTACCTACAAGTACGTCCCACACACACCCACACGCACACAACCCTACACCCCCACAGTCACACACTCCCCACACACACCTTACACACGCACACCTCCACCCACACCCAAACACCCCACAGCCCTACACCGACACCTTATACATCCACACCCACAACCACACATCCCACACACCCAGACACACACCTCATCCCCCCAACACACACACAGATACCTCACAGACACACCTCACACATACCACACACCTCCCCCCACACACACACGCACACCTCACAGACACACCCACACATCCCACACATACACACACATCCTATACACATACTCCCCACACCCACACAGACCCCAAACACACCTCACACACCCACACTTCCACCTACACCGAAACACCCCACACACCAACACACACACTTTACACACCCACATCCCCACCCACACCCACATACCCCACACAGATATACACCTCATCCCCCCCAGACACACACACACACACACATACACACCTCACAGACACACCCCGCACATCCCCCACACACACCTCCCCCACCCCCACACATGGGGAAAACTCAGTGAAACACTAAAATAATAATTTAAAGTGCTTAGAGGTAGGGTATCTCTGAATAGAGTTGTTGTGTTGTGTGGGTGATTTAAGTACCAACATGTAGGTACCAATGCAGAGTCTTAAATTCAATGTACACCGTTTACTCTGTAGATAATTTGCATGTTGTTATAGAAGTTATTGTGGTATATGGAATCCATACCATAGTCTGTCAGGAAAACATAAAGAACATGGAGGCAGGAGATGAAAAAGAGATGTCAAATACACATTGGAGATAATATAGTGGGAGAAAGGAAGTATCTATGAGCAAATTACTATGTAAAACAAAAAAGTTGCACAGTATACTATAAGTCTCACATTATATTATATTCATTTTGGTACTATTTCATTGATTACATATAAAAAAGAATAATGTCTGGAACAATTTTTAATTATTAAATATAAATTTATTGCTCTGATTTTTCAAAATTTAATAAGACTTTCAACATTATGTCGTCTGGAATGTCCTCATTTGGATTACATGATTCCATTTCTTCCACATATTTCAGAAACTCTTCATCAAGAGACTGATCCAAAAAATCTGAATCGTTATTCTCTTCCTCTGGGTTGTCCTGAAGATCAAGTTCGAATGAAATATTACATTTATTTTGATCTCCTTCCATTATGTTGCTGTAAATTGCATAAAAAATAAATATATCAGTAGAGATAGGGCACTGTTGGGTTTAAGTTCAGACAGGTAGTTTTGATTTTTTAACAGTGAAGTTATCTTTGGGCAGTGTATGGTATCAGGCTGGAAGTAGAAATATAAAAAAGTGTATGTGATGAAACCTAAGTAAATTCATAATTATACAAGACAAGCCTAAATCCATCCATAACTATAACAGAGAAGTCTATCTAAATCTATAACTATTACAGAGGGATAGTATATAACTATCAGAAAAAGTTTTCCATATTAACTTAAAGTGCACAATATACTTCATTTTTCAAAATAACAACTTACCTTTAAAAAGAAGTTGAAGTTATTAGTGAAAATCCTTTTGAAATGTACACCAGGAAGTAGTCGTCAAAATGGCTGTGTTTCCCTCTCTTTCTTTATATATATTCAGGTACATAACCAATCAAATGTCAGGTAAAAAAAGTAGAAAATGAAAGTAACATTTTAATTGGTTGTCAATTCTAACACTTCAGATGTGTTTTTGTGAAGTAATTTACCTCAGGATATTTAGACAGTGCTACAGCTCAAATGGCTCAATGGAATTCCATCGAATTTGGGAAAATGGTAGGGATTGGTATGTAGTATGAGCTATTCTATATTTGGTGAAAGTGTCTCCAGTGGTTTTTATGTAAATTAACTTTTAACATTTTTTACGAGCGCTTCCCGGTGCGCGCCCCGGTACGCGTACCGGCAGCGCTACGGGAGTCCTCCATTTTGTGTTTCGGTAGATTTGAGACAGAAAATGGAGGACAAACAACGTTGGGAATGGGTATAAGGAGGCATCGTAGGCACTGCTTGACCCTCTAGGTTTTCTGAGGGGGTCTTAGGAGGCCGAAATAGGCCAACAAAAAAAAAGTTTTTATTTTTCACGGGGGGAGCGCCCGGTACGCGCACCGGGAAGCGTACCGGGGAGCGTACTATGGTGAAAAATAGTGAAAAAAGTTAGAAAAAGATAATCATTTGGAGTGATCAGAGATAGGGTAGCCCTGAAAAGGGCTTTTGGGTTCTGTGGCTGATTTGTACCAATGCACAGTCTTAAATTCAGGAGGAATATTCTATTCCCCTCATCTGAAAAGTGCACACCATCTCCCTTGTAGATATCTTGCATGTTGTAACTAACCCTGGGCGGGCGGCTACGTTCCGTGCACAGAGTGTGCGTAGTGCCGGCTTCTACGCATTTTGCGTAGCAGGCGTAGAATCCGGCACTATGCACGCTCCGCAGACGGAGCGTAGCTGGCCGCCACCCGCCTCCCTCCCGCCCTTCCTAAATACTTTAAATTAAAAGTGTAAAAGAATTAAAAGGCACTTACCTTGCCCGCCGCTGCCCGCCGCGTCCCCGGGGCTCGCTATCTTCATGGCTTCCGTCTTGTGTATCTAATGCGCATGCGCGAGCGGCCGCGCATGCGCATTTCTCATGAGAAATGCGCATGCGCGGTCGCCCGCGCATGCGCATTAGATACACAAGACGGAAGCCATGAAGATAGCGAGCCCCGGGGACGCGGCGGGCAGCGGCGGGCAAGGTAAGTGCCTTTTAATTCTTTTACACTTTTAATTTAAAGTATTTAGGGAGGGCGGGAGGGAGGCCTGCGGTGCGTAGTGGGGCTACGCGGAGTGCGGAGGTGGGCGTAGTTTCTCGCCCACTTCACGTAGCTCCACAAAGCCCCACTACGCCCACTACGCCCAGGGTTAGTTGTAACGCAAGTTATTATTGTATATTGAACCCATTCCATAGTCTCTCATGTAAGCAGAAACAGATTTATTCACATATTTCCGTGCTTTCTCAAATTGTGGACAAAATTGATTGGACCACTTCCATTTCTGCCTTTGGCATATATTGGAATATACCAAGGCAGTTTGAGGAAAAAGTGCCATCAATTGATCAAAGGTGTCCTTTAAAGGCATTTCCAGACCTACCCCAGTCAAAGTGCCCAAGTCATTTCCTCCACAGTGCACAATTAAAAGGTCAGGGTGTGGCAAATGCAAAAAGGTTTTCACCAATGGTATCAATTGGTGACATTTCAATCTTCTGTGGCCAATCCATTTAATCTTCACATTTGGTAAGTCAAGGTTGTGATAATTTCTGGTAGCTGTATACCTTTGAGCCCAGTGGATATAGCTATGTCCAATAATCCAGACAGAATACATGGTGAGAGGAGATTCTGATGCAGTCAGATGAAGTGTGGAAATGAAATGGCAGTTGGAACAATAGGAGTTTGCACAAAAAAAACCTGTGGAGTTTCAGTGCTCTTGAATCACAAGCAATGATTGGTAGAATGAGATAGTTGAAAACTGAAAGTTAGGGTGCATGGTTGTGTTCTGTGTAAGAAGTAATTTGAATGGTTAAAAAACAGTAATTTAAAGAAACCTTGCACCAGAAAAGCTGGTGTATTCGCAGGTCAAACATCCTTGATGAGGTGATTTGCAACATTGTAGAATAAACTTTTAACCCTGCGAGCTCAGTGAGGAGGGAGTTGCTATGGTAACAGGTAGAAAGGGCTGAGGGGGGGAAGGGTGTTGGTTTGAAAATACAGAGGGAAGAGATTTGATTGGTTACCATGAGCAATATGTGTGTAGAATTAGAGGTTTTCTGTGCCTTTATGGTTTGCAGTGTCTGGAGAACATACCTGCATAGAGTAATTGTATTTTGTAAAATTGTGAAGTTTTAGTCGTGACATGGAATGCTTCTACATAGGACCTGTGCTGTGTTTTGTAAATGTGATGTAAAAAACGATTTTGATGAAAATAAATAGTTTTTACATTTTTTAAAAGGAATAAAGAATGTGTGCATGTTTAATAGAAACACATTTGACTCTTTACAATGATGTTACCTGTGTTAACTTAGTGTAGGAAGCCTATTGAGTTTGTTTGCATAGAGGAATTGTATTTTGTAAAATTGTGAAGCTTCATGTGAAAGCGTTAATTGTATTTTGTAAAATTGTGAAGCTTTAGCCGTGACATGGAATGCTTCTACATAGGACCTGTGCTGTGTTTTGGAAATGTAATGTAAAAAACGATTTTGGGGAAAATAAATAGTTTTTACATTTTTTAAAAGGAATAAAGAATGTGTGCATGTTTAATAGAAATACATTTGACTCTTTACAATGTTGTTACCTGTGTTTTAAATCAGTGTAGGAAGTATATTGAGTTTGTTTGCATAGAGGAATTGTATTTTGTAAAATTGTGAAGCTTCATGTGAAAGCGTTTGCCTCAGTCTTATTCCTGTTGTGAGGCAGGTGCAAGATTTTGCCTCAGTCTTATCCCTGCTGTGAAGCAGATGGTTGTAAATATGATCTGTGCTGTGTTTCCTAAATGTGATGTCAAAAACGATTTTGGGGAAAATAAATGGATTTTACATTTTTGAGTATATTGTGGCACAAAGGTTTAAAACATGACGCATACATGTGACACTTTTTAAATATGGGGAAAAAAGGTACATGTTTGGGCTTTCCTGGGGAGCCTAGGTGGTGAGGATTGTATCTAAGTGTGCAGTGGACTAGGCTTCATGAAGCATATCCCTGTCTGCATTCTTATACACAGGTGTCAATTTGACTCTTTACAATGATGTTAGCTGTGTTTTAAAACAGTGTAGGAAGCATATTGAGTTTGTTTGCATAGAGGAATTGTATTTTGTAAAATTGTGAAGCTCCATGAGAAAGCGTTTGCCTCAGTCTTATTCCTGTTGTGAGGCAGGTGCAAGATTTTGCCTCAGTCTTATCCCTGCTGTGAGGCAGATGATTGTAAATAGGATCTGTGCTGTGTTTCCTAAATGTGATGTCAAAAACGATTTTGGGGAAAATAAATTGTTTTTACATTTTTGAGTATAATGTGGCACAAAGGTTTAAAAAATGACGCATACATGCGTCACTTTTTAAATATGGGGGAAAAAGGTACATGTTTGGGCTTTCCTGGGGAGCCTAGGTGGTAAGGCTTGTATCTAAGTGTGCAGTGGACTAGGCTTCATGAAGCATATCCCTGTCTGCATTCTTAGACACAGGTGTCAATTTGACTCTTTACAATGATGTTAGCTGTGTTTTAAATCAGTGTAGGAAGCATATTGAGTTTGTTTGCATAACTATATAACTATATAACTCAATACTTTCTCGGGAAGCATAGGTGGTGAAGCCTGTGTATAAGAGTGCAGTGGACTTAGACCTAGGTCTGATCTTCTTTGTACTTGTGGACAGAGCTGTCTTCCACTATACTCTTCAATACAGGCCTCACCTTTTGTGCACCCCTGGAGAATCCTCACCTGATCTGTAACCCTGTATAGATCGTTTGCTTTTTGTCATTGCTTTGTTGTTTGGTAATAGTGGTCTATAATGTGCTACTTTTTTCTTTAACACAGATTGAAATCGTTATTTGAAGAGTAAGCAAAGATGCCCACAAAGGAAAGGACAAAGAATCAACGTAACCGGGAAAAATCAAAAACAGCAACGAAATTACAGCATTCTTCCACAACAAATACTTCAAAAAACAGGAACAAAGCTCTTGGTAAGACAACTAAGTCTTTTTTACGTAACATATGTGTTGGAAGTAAAGAAGTACCAAAATGAATAATACACAACTTTAGGTACACGTCTTCTTTATTGGCCATCCACTCTCCTCACTGGAGATTCTTATCAACATTCTATCATAAGCTTCACTATGGACAGTACCAACATGGATCAGAGAACGGGGGTGTATGGAATGAACCAACTGGTTGTAACACATCTCCCTTCCTTATAATGAGTATCGACAAGGTATATAGACAGGAACAAATAACAACATAAAAGCTCCCAAGAATATACTGACGTGGTCCTGCAAGGAAAAGGTTATGGCTGCACTTTTACAATGTGGTCAAAACTCCACCATTGACCATTTTCAAACTGTACAACATTTTTTAACACTTTAACAATCTTACTGGGGGAATAGAACTTGCTGATGTCAGATCCTAACTTGATGTTCCTTCTGGCTTGCGCCGTGTCCCCCACTTCCCACTTTTGAGACTTCACACCATGTTTTTTATCGTACCACTGTTTGTACATAGCTTGATGTTGTTTGACTTTCTCACCTGCCTCCTCCCAATCTACCTCCCTGACATCACCCCCTTTTAACCAACAGGGGTTAAACTTGGTACTAGGCTCCCTTCCACGTAAAGACACGAAAGGAGAGACCCCAGTAGTTTTATTGGGCGCCGTGTGATAGGCCCACAGACATTCTCTTAAACAATTATCAACATCTTGTCCATTGACAACGGCTAGCTGGATATTCTCTTTGATGACCCTGTTAGCTCTCTCCACCATGCCATTAGCTTTGGGACAGTAGAGAGCAGTGGTCTCGTGTTTAATTCCAGAGATCTCTAGAAAACTCTGCATTTCCTCAGAGGTGAATTGCACCCCATTGTCAGTAACTAATGTGGAAGGCAACCCTTCTTCACAAAACACTTCTTTCAAGAATTGTACTACTGCTCTGGTGTTGACGTTGTGCACAAATTTTTGTTTCACCCAGTGAGAAGTGTAGTCAACCAGAACCAACATGAATTTTTTTTGTACACCTAGCATTTGCATTGGACCAATGATGTCTAAAGCCAATTTGGTCCAAGGCTTGGTCGGGACATCTACTGGAGAAAGAGGCGCTTTGTGTATAGTTTTAGACTTGTCACTCTTGGCACAAGCTCCACATTCTTTCACAGCTTCCTCAGCCATGCTGTCCATTTTGGGAAACCAGAAATTCATTCTCACGCTAGCTTTGGTGGCACTACGCCCAAGGTGGCCTTCGTGCGCCAAGTCGATGACTCTCTTCCGCAATTCCCTGGGTGGAATTATTCTGTTATTCCGGTACACTTTTCCTCCGATGGTACTTAATTCGTTCCGTACTTCCCAGAATTCTTCCAGTTCCTCACCCACATCTCTTTTCTTATTCGGCCATCCACCTTTGATCTGCTCCATTAACACCTTGAGTTCTTTGTCATTTCTCATATTGTCTTCCCACTCTTTCTCTGTGATGGCAGGAAAATTCGTCATCATTATAGGGCTGTCTAGAGCCTCCTCAGGTCCTTCTTCCTCAGGCAGCGGTGATCTCGAGAGGAAATCAGCAATAGTATTCTCTTTGCCTGGCACATGTTCAACCTTGAAATTATAGTGTTCTAATCCTAGAATCCACCTGCTGATACGTGGGGTACAGTTTTCCAGGCCTCTCACTGAAAATACATATATAAGAGGCTTGTGATCCGTTGGTATTGTGAACCTCATCCCCCATAGAAAAAATGTAAAATGTCTGACCGCCCAAAAACATGCCAGGGCTTCTCGTTCAATTACAGAATAGTTCTTCTCCGGGGAAGAAAGGCTCCTGGACGCATAGGCAATCACTTTTTCTTCACTCCCATCCTTCTGCACTAAAGTGGCACCCAACCCATAGTTTGATGCATCTGTTGCAAGAATGGTTTTTTTTGTAGGGTCAAAAGTACCAAGTGCTGGTGAGTTGATTAGGTCTTCCTTTAATGCGTTAGCTACAGCCTCTTGTTCTTCACTCCAGACAAAATCCTTGTCTTTTTTTAACATTTCCCTCATTGGTTCACACTTTGTTGCGAAATTGTCCACATACTTCGACATGTATTCCATGAGCCCTAAGAAAGATTTAAGTTCTTCTTTATTTCGTGGACTCGGGGCTTCCTTCACAGCACGAATTAAACTCCCTTTAGGTCTGAAGCCTTGTTCTGTAATGGAATGACCCAAGTATTCAACTTGTTTCACCTTGATCCTGCACTTTTCTTTTTTTACAGTAAACCCTGCATCCATGAGTTTTCTGAACACCTGCCTTAGGACACTATCATGTTCTTCAGAGTCTTTACCATAAACTAAAATGTCATCTTGAAAGCACATGGTGTGCTCTACTCCTTCAAGGATCTTCTGCATGGCTCTTTGGAAAATGGCTGCTGCTGATGCAAGCCCAAACGGCATTCTTTTGAACATGAAAGCTCCGAACGGCGTAATAAACGCCGTGAGTGGCCTTGAATCTGGATGTAATTCTATCTGGTGGTACGCCATGGACAAATCAATAACACTGAAATATTTAGCAGGGCCCATGGTACTTAGCATCTCATTTATAACTGGCAAAGGATATCTCTCCACCCAGATACAGTCATTTAAGCTGCGCAAATCCACACAGAGGCGGATCCCTTCCCCATTGGATTTGGCCGCAAGGACAATAGGGGCCAACCACTCAGAACAACTCACTGGCTGAATTATATCCAAATCACACAGCTTGCGCAACTCATTTTCTAGTGGTTCTTTCAATTTGAGGGGTACGGTGCGCAGACCATGCACCACAGGTTTGGCGGTAGATTTTAGCTTGATCCTATGCTGGAAGTTGTGCAGACAACCTAGCTCCTCTTTGAAAAGTGGATAGAACTCATCACAAATCTTTTCACTTCCTGGAAAATTTGCAGTAAGCAAGACTTGTTCTGGACTATTGGGGTCTAAAATGATTCCCAACTCTTTCTGGTGAACCCACCCCAACAGATTTGAACCAGACTTGACTACATATATTGTCCCATAAGTTTTCCTATCTTTAAATTGAATCTGCGCCTCCTTCATTCCTAGCATGGGTATATTGCCCTGTTTGTAACCTGAAGGGGAAATATCAGGGTTCTTAAGGTCAGTCATCTTATTACCCTCCATGGAAACATAATCATCCTTATTAATCAAAGTGAAAGGAGAACAAGAATCAGCAAACATTTCAATGCATTGATCATCAATTAATACATCACATTTAGGGTAAATGAAATTTACAGTGTCATCAATATCCTTTACTTGCAAAATAAACTTCTCCATTTTCTGTTCAATACATTTTACTTCTCTATTTGTACCCCTTTCAGTTCCTCTTTCATTTTCTTTTGAGTGTAACTCGCCATCGCGGCACACCCTGGCAAAATGCCCTCTTCTATTGCATTTCTTGCAAGTGACATACCTGGCAGGGCACTGGAAATAGGTGGCAAAATGGTTGTTACTACCGCACCGGTAACACTTAGGGCCCTTCTCTCTGTGCTCTATTTTTGTACTAGTGTTTTCCCTAAACTTTATTTTATAAACATCTAAACTCTCTTCTGAATCACTTATGGTAGCTACAACATCCCTTTCAGGTCTCATCTCTTTGACACACCTCGCCGTGTGCTCCACTGACTTAGCTATTTCAACAGCTTCCTTCAACCCTGGATTTTTAGCCAACAACTTCTCCTGGATACGTGGATTATTTGTACATCTCACCAATTGATCTCTTATTAGAGAGTCGGTGAGATCCCCAAATTCACATAATTGAGTCAGCCCCCACAAAACTGCAATATAATTTTGAACTGACTCCTGCTTCCCTTGACATCGCTTAAAGAACTTATGGCGCTCCAGGACCACATTGATCCTATCCCCAAAATGTTTCTCTAATTTCTCCATGGTCTGCATAAATACATCCACTTCCCCCACTGCATTAGCATCTTGCTCAGGTACAGGTAAATTCTCATATACTTTACGCCCTTGCACACCCAGATTGTGGAGTAATATATGTTGTTTCCTTATAGAATTAAATCTTTGCCCCCCAATAGCTATAAGGTAAGACTCAAAAAGCTTCACCCATTCCTTCCAACTTATCTCGGGTTCTCCTATGTCATTTAAGAATGGCGGGGGTTGATTCATACTTGCAGCTGCCATGGTTAACCTAATCTCTAGTACTAATGTTAATGTACACTCTGGAATAACTACAATCCAAGGAAATGGACACGGTCCCTAAATAGTTCACAAACTGTAGTGGCCCTCAAACAGGAGTATTGTTCAGTAATTTTCTGTTGCAGCGCGTTCACAAACTGTAGAGGCCCTCAAACAGGAGTATTGTTCAGTAATTTTCTGTTGCAGCGCTTACTGTGATCACAAACACATAGACTTACTTCATGACCAAGTTCTGAGGCGTCTCCTGTGATCTAAAACAGCCTCACAGTGTTGAACTGGGCTTTCTAACCAAAGACAGGCACTTCCACATATTCCTTACTTCATATAAGGAAAACGTTTTCTACACGAACCCACAGAAACACTCTGCCATGACCAGATAATAGTGTCAGGAAACTGACAGGAAATGGGCGGTGAAATTCCACTGAGCATACGCAAGGCTGAAACACTGCTCCCACAGTCACGCTCCTGAAACGACCTACGCCGGAAAGAAAAGCAAGTCGGAAACTGACAGAAAAATGGGCGGTGAAGTTTCAAAACGCCGCCGCAAAGCTGAAACACTGCTTATCTGTCACGCTCCTGGATTAACCTGCGCCGGAAGGAAAGGCGGGTCGATTTCACATGGGGCGCTGCAGAGCTGAGACACTACCTTGCCGACAAATCTCCAGACGCGCCCTCACTGGAAGATGATGACAGGAATATTTTCAACTGCAGCTCCGTGGTATATGCGTAGCTCGGGGCAGGAATCACACACCAGCCATAAGCAAAAGCGGCCAGGCTGGGATTAAACTAGAACCAAAGCGGACCTCCACCGAGCTGTAGCGGAAACCACTGGAAAGTGCTCTGACCTGTCGACGATATACAGCTGACTTCACCACATGTCAAGTCGACGACCAGGATGCGAGGTGTTAACCGTCCTGAAATCCTGCGCTTCTCAGGTATAAAAACTCCTTCACTTCTTCAGTTTTTTCCTCTCTGTAGAGCACCAATGCCAAACGATATTAATACAGGTACGCTTCCGTGTTGAGAGAGCACTCAAAGGGGAGATGGCCACACTGCCCCCTGCGCAGGTCCGTCGCCAGTGTTGGAAGTAAAGAAGTACCAAAATGAATAATACACAACTTTAGGTACACGTCTTCTTTATTGGCCATCCACTCTCCTCACTGGAGATTCTTATCAACATTCTATCATAAGCTTCACTATGGACAGTACCAACATGGATCAGAGAACGGGGGTGTATGGAATGAACCAACTGGTTGTAACAATATGTACATCCCAAAAAAATGATGGACACCATGTAGAAAAAGAAAATGAGAGAGTAAAATTGAAAAGGAAGGAGAGAACTTCAAAGAATCCTAAAACTGGAGCAGGAGAGAATATTATGTATAGGAATAGAAGGCAGAATCAGTTTAGAGACATTCGTAGACGAATGTTTCACAATAGAGTGGTTTTAAATTTGTTAAAAAACATTAGGAAAGGTAAACAGAGAGCTGCTTTTTATAAGAAAAAGAAAAGTGTAGAGAAGATTGTTGATCAGGCTTTTGAAGTTAAGAAAAAATTATTTATTTTAATAATCAATAGAATTAGGACACTTAACAAGACAATTGATGTTTTCAAATCAAACAGTAGATGGAAAAGAGTAATTAATCGGACTAATTTTTTAAAAGTTTTTTCTGGAGAATGGATGCACAGTTCAAGTTGTGAGCCATTTTTTAATGAGGAGAGTTACTTCCAGGAGAATGATTTAGTGCATGCAGTTGACACCAGTGGTCGAGCGTATGAAGTGAAAGACGGATGTCCGATTGAAAAAGAGAAACTTGTGCCTAGAGAACCAGAAGAGGTGTTATCTGATGGAGTTTTAGGGAGACGTACTAAGGGTCCAGTGTACACTTGGAAGTGTAGTAGTATTTGTAGTGTGCGACAGGAATCAATTGATTTGTTTTGTAATTTCTTACGTACATATAGTAAAAAAAGTTTAAAGCAGAAAGTGAAGTTGTTGCAAGACTTAGATCCTTGCAGAGTAAGAGGAATCACAGGTTTGCAAGGCCATTCACTGGCTTGTCTTTCTAGAAAATTTGTCAGAGTGTTTTGCATCATTTTAGGATGTTAGCAGTGCATCATACCAAAATACGGAAATTAGTGAGAATGTTGTATTATGCAAAAAGTCCAGCACTTAAGCCTAAACAATTAAACAGTGCTCTTTTGCATGGAACAGAATTAGATGTGAAGAAGATTTGTGAAGAAATTGAGATTTGTTATTTTCGTGAAAAAGAGGACAGTGTAGAAATTGAGACAGCAATTCAAGGTAATGTGGAAGACAATGTACAGATTTTAAATACAGAAAAGTTTGAGAAGGAAATTACCAGGTTTAAGGTGAAATCAAGTGAAAGGCCGAATTTTACTTGTGTGTGTTGTCGACGGACTCATTATAAGATTCAGACTAGGTTAGTTGATTTATATGGAAAAAGTGAAAAGATGGATAATTATGAGTGGAAAGATTTAGCAACTTATTTGTGGGTGGGGAATTCTTTTGATTTGAGTTCTGATCAGCGTTTTTGTAAATAGTGTTATGATAAATTAAATCAAAACAGAATGCCTGCTAGAGCTGTTCATAATAATCTGGAGTTGGTAGACATTCCCCGTGAATTGATGGATTTAAATACATATGAGTCTATTTTGATTCAATGTGTCCATCCTTTTCAGGCAATTGTTCGCATGGAGCCTAAGATAGGGAAATTGCCTCCTACAGATTTGCAGAGAGGATTAAAGGGAAGAGTTGTTTATTTGCCCCTAGATTTGAAAAAAAATATTGATACAATTGGTATAGAAAAAGTAGAAGAGGAACCTTTAGTTATTCTAGTTAATGGGGTTCCAACAAAGAGTAAAAAAATCTGGCAAGATTTAGTGGATGTTAGGAAAGTCAAAAAGGCAACGTTGTATTTAGTCAAAAACAATGAGTACTACAAAGATGTATGTGTTGCAGCAGAGGAAACAGCTGCAGATGAAGACAGTGATTGTTCAGGCGGCCAAATTGAAAAAGTTGATGTGTCTAGAAGTGAAGAAATATATGAACATTATACTGTTCATCCTTTGCATTCCAAAGAAGTAACGGGGAATGCAATTGAATTGTTTCAAATGAAAACAGCAAAAGAAAGTCCCATTAGTGTATGGGAAGAAAGTTTGGAAGCTCGTTGTTTTCCACAGCTATTTCCAACAGGTCGAGGTGGACGATATGACGATCGACCACTTCAAATTCCTGCATCTGAATATCGAACTGTAAGATTATATGCTGAAGATGCAAGGTTTCGTCAATGCATTCCCTATTTGTTTCATCTACTGTATGAAAGTGACTTGTCTGGGCTTTCTTATGCAGTAAACCATATTCTGAAAAGTGGAGCACATCTACAAAATGTTTCGGCGAGGGACTTTATGGAGAAAGTGAATCTGCAAGATAATATTTTAGAATCTCATCTAATCAATCTCATGGCATGTCAGCGTGGTACAAATGAGTATTGGTACCATCGCCATGGGGAATTGAAATGTATGCTAAGAAACTTAGGAACTCCTACATGGTTCCTCACTCTTAGCTGTGCCGAGTATGCATGGGAGGACTTACTTCAGTTTCTACGAGAGGCCAATGCTAATATACAAAATATAGAATTCAAAACACCTGGAGAACTGTGTTCTTTGGATCCAGTGAATGTATGCAGATATTTCAATCATAGATTTGAAGCTATGATGTCTTTTATTACCAACAAAAAAAATCCTCCCCTTGGAGAGGTTTCGGATTTCTTTTGGAGAAAGGAGTATCAAGCGAGAGGTGCTCCTCACATACATATGTTATTATGGATTAAACATGCACCCAAGTTTGGAACATATTCAGATGAGACAGTGATGAGCTTCATTGAAAAGTATTCAACATGTGCTGTTCCGAAAACTACCGAAGAAAACAATTTAAGGCAACAAGTTTTACGCTTTCAATCCCATCATTGTGGAAAGTACTGTCGTCGAAAATTCAGAAACAAGGACAAGTTCTACACAAAATGTCGTTTCGCTTTTCCACGACCAGTGATTTCTAAAGGAAGAGTAAATAATTTAATGTCTTCTCTGCGACATACTGTGACGAGAAAATCACCAAAAAATACATACAATTTAAAAAGAAAGAGTCCAAGTACATCAATGACTACAACCCAGTGATTTTGTTCATGTGGAATGCTAACATGGATATTCAATTCGTTGCTGACAACTCTATTACTGTAGCTCGATATGTGACGTCTTACATCACAAAAAAAGAAAAGACAGAACTGAAGGAAATGTGGGAGGACATTTCACATGAAAAGAGCCTAAGCAAGAAATTTTACAGTTACAATCTGAAGATGTTGTCGCATCGAGAAATTGCAGCATATGAATGTTCTGATCAATTGTCGTCAGCAAGTCTCTATGCCAAATCTAGAACCATCATTTGGGTGAGTCTAGGTCTTGCTGCAACACGAAATCGAGTTTTGAAATCTGTATAAGAGATAGAGTATTTGGCGGAGAAAGAACCAGAAAGTACAGATATTTTGAAGACAAACATGTTGGATACATACTATCGAAATAGAAGTCCTCACCTTGAGAACGTTTGTCTCTATGAAGTTCTGCAAAGATATATTTATAAGAGGAACATCAGAGAAGATATCAATAATGGAATATATGGAATCATTGGATGTGAAGGATGTCTAGTGAAACAGAAAAAAGGTCATTTGATTAATCATCGAAAATTGAGTTGTGAAAATCCAGACAAAAGAGAATTTTACTATTTGGCTCTTTTGCAACTCTTTAAACCATGGCGAGAAGAAGAGGAACTACTTGGAGATTTTCTCTGTTATGAAGACTCTTTTAATGCTACGAAGGATACCATAGAATGTCCTGTTTTTCCAAATTATCTGCAAATGTTGAATGAAGAAATAGAGCAAGAATCAACAATTGCTGCAGAGATTGCGAGAGATAGTTCTCAAGGCAGTCAGAGTTCTGCTTCATTGAGTCAGGATCCACTAGGAGGACAATTATACAAAATGAAGCTGCCACTGCCATGGATGAAGTGGAAAGAGCTATGGAGCAAGCTCAATAGGATGTAATTCATTTAGAAGATTTGGTGAAACAATTAAACCTTGAGCAGAAACTGATATATGACGAAGTCACAGGACAGGTTGAACATGGATTGAGTCATGAGAAGAAAGAGTGCTCATGTACATCATTTAAGCCTGTCCGACTGTACGTGAGTGGAGAAGCGGGAACTGGAAAAAGTTTTCTGATTAAAGCAATTGCATCTTATCTGCAGAAAAGGACTGAATCACCGCTGTCTTGTGTTGTTACCGCTCCAACTGGGCTGGCAGCACATAATATTAAAGGGATTACTTTACATCGTTTACTGATGCTGCCAGTGGAGCATGATAACAAATTGCAATATCACAAGCTATCTGGAGATGCGTGTTCTGAAGTTTCGAGAGTCCTGAAGAAAATGAAACTTCTTATCATTGATGAAGTAAGCATGGTGTCAAATATAATGCTTGCTTTTGTGCATTTGAGAATGCAATAAATTCTTAGAACAGACTATGAAGTTTCGAGAGTCCTGAAGAAAATGAAACTTCTTATCATTGATGAAGTAAGCATGGTGTCAAATATAATGCTTGCTTTTGTACATTTGAGAATGAAAGAAATTCTTAGAACAGACTATGATGTTTTATTTGGAGGAAAACACATTATTGTTTTTGGAGATCTTCTGCAGTTGACTCCAGTGAAAGGACAACCTGTGTTCAAAATGCTCACACATGAAGATACCAGGAAGTGCCTAGGAAGCATTGGAAACGTTAATATATGGTTAAACTTCAAATATGCAGAACTGCTTCAAAATATGCGGCAGGCAAAGGATGAAGATTATAAAAATATTTTACAAGATGTAATAGTAGGAAAAATAAGTCAACCAGGGAAAGAAGCTTTACATGGACGGTTAATTTCTAATTTGTACCCAAATGAAAACATTCTTCCAGAGAATATTTTTAAGAAAATTAACGAGAAGAAATCTGCCATATGTTTGATGCCTACTCTGAAAGAATGTTCCATGTTCAACATCAAAATGCTGAAGTTAGAAAATGAAGAGATAGTGAAACTGGAAGCTATAGATAAAATAGAGCATATGGGAGCAACAATTATTTTGTCAGAAAATTTGAAATCAAAATTGGATTCATTGGAGAAGACTATATCTAAAACTGCTGGTTTTGAAAAGACTCTGAATGTTTGTTTGAATTGTCGTGTCATTTTGAGAAGGAATTTAAATGTTGAAAGAGGTCTGGTAAATGGAGCAATGGGTCATGTTGTTGGTTTTGTGAATTACAAAAATAGAGATGGAATTGAAATTATAAAAATTAAATTTGATGGCATTGATGAAATAGAACAAATTTGTCGTTGTTCAGCTAGATTTTTGCTCGTGAAAGACTTATATGTTCGCCGAAAACAGTTTCCTATTTGTTTGGCATATGCGGTGACAATTCATAAATCTCAAGGTTTAAGTGTAGATAGCGCTTTGGTGAACATTGGGAGTTCTGTGTTTAAAGAGGGTATGGCATATGTGGCTTTATCACGAGTCAGAACTTTATCAGGATTGTACTTGATTGAGTGTGACGAAACAAAGATTTGTGCAGATCTAGATTGTGTTAAAGAATACAATAGGTTAAGAAGAGAGTATGCTCCACATTTGCCTCAATATCCTCCGATTGAAAAACGTGTGGTAGGCCGAAAAAGAAGAAATGAGAGTAATTGTAGTGAGGTAGTGGCAAAAAGACAAAAAGTAGATTAAACTGTAATTGTAAGCAGAAGGAAAAAGGATTCTGTTGAGGATGTTGTTGGATTTCAGTTTGAAAACAGTTCTGGTGTCAACTGCTATGCTAATGTAGTAGTTAATGTTGTTTTTTTTCTTCAAAATTTACAAAAACAGATTGTCGAAAATCGGGAACAAACATTGTGCTGTTTATTGAATTCTGTGTTAGAGAAATGTAGTAGTGATAGAGGAAAAATAGAAAGTGTTTCAGAAATTAGGAATCTTGTAGACATATGTTCAGGTCAAAATCAATTTCCACAGATAATTCAGCAGGATTGTCAGGAATTTTTAATGTATATGTTTGATGTATTGGAAGATGAAGGAGTAGATATAAAAAAAAATCTTTTTAACCTTTCTTATCAATGGCAACATGACTGTGATAACTGTGCTTCATCAAGTACTACTAGAATAGACTCTGAAAGATTTATATATTTGACTTTACCAGACTGCAAATCAGTGCCTTTTAATAATCTAGTTAAAGCAGCTGATCACAATATGGTGTGTACCCAATGTAAGTCTACAATGCTGTCCACATTATTTCTACAAAATTATGGTCACTATGTCATTTTAATGTTCCAACGATGTAGACCTGATGGAACTAAATTGACAACTTCTATAAAAAATGTTGTGGCTTCTCAATTATCGATATCAGGAAGAACCTTTGCAACTGTAGCTATTATTTTTCATGACGGCCCTTCTACAACATCAGGGCATTACACATGCTATTTAAAAACTTCTAAAGGTTGGACCCAATGTAACGACACTCATTTGACTTTCAAACAACGTTTGCCTTTTGGCTTTATAAATTCATACCTAGTGTTTTTACAGCCAAAATTTAGGTAAAGGTAATTGGCCTATGAAGACGGGAGGAGTACTGATATATACTCATACATCTGACACTATTTGGCCAAATGGAAAGGTGCAGGAATGAGTAAAGAGTCATGACTGAAAAAAAGGAGTACATGAAAATATTGAAAATATTTCAGATGTTCTTGGAGTTTTTCTTCTAGAAAGTCGATGAAAAGGATTTTTTACTGAATAGCAAAGTACTTTGCAACGAGAAAATGACCTCCATGATATACTATTTGGCCTCAAGGAAAAGTAAGTCAATCAAAGATTAGTGTACATTTGTCATTTGTTAGTATCTAAGGTTTTTTTTCAAACACAATCTTTTAGATTGTGGTATTTTTCCCGCTGTCATATGATGAGTAATTTGAACTCACTGTTTTAAGTGAAATTCAATATATTCTGAGAACAGCAAAAATAAACTATATAACATGTTGAACAAGTTATTCTATACTTTGGATTGTGTAAATTAAATTGTATTCCCATTCTCTGACACTCACTTTCCTTTTTCCGTCCTCTTTCAGCTCTTTTAACTCACTTATAATGTCTTTCTCTCACTCTCTGTAACCCCCGTTCCCTTACTCCACTTCTTTGACTACCCCTCATTTTCATTTCAACTGTCTACATCACCTCTCTCCCTTGCATAACTTTTCAGCTTTCAGTCTCTCTGCTTTACTTCCCTTTTCCGTATTTTCCTCCTTTGCTCTTTTAGTAATTCCTGTTTACTCACTCAGCACTATTATCGCACTCTATCACTATAAATCACCCACTCTCCCTCGCTTATCTTTGTTTGCTCCTTACTTTTGACCTTTTCTATCTATTTTTCGTTCACTACTTCTATGTCCTCAGTGCCTCACTCTTCTTGTGTTATGTTCACTTGTGTTTATCTACCTTCTATCATTTGTTTTTACAACAACTTCACTGCTCCTCTCTCATCGTTCTTCATCCCATTTCTTTTACTCTGGTTCCATTACTATCTCTCATTTCCTATGTTTCACACTGTTATGATTTTTCACCTCTTCATTTGTATCTTTTAATTTAAAATACATATTTTACTAATTATAACTTATTTTTTCTGCTCTCTTTCACAGATATAAAATGTACTAAAAAAATGTAATTAAAGTTACATTTATTATATGGTAAGTGTGACTAAAAAAATGTAGTTTGTCATCACCCTTTGCTTTAAGCTCACTAATATTTTCTCAACCAACCTCACTCCTGTTTCTTTACTCTGCTTCCGTCATTTATTCTTATTCTCCATGTTTACTCCAATTTCCCTATTTGCCCTCTCATATTCAACTTATTTCAGTCCCTATTCTTTACTTCACTTACCCTCTGTTCTCTTCCTTTGCTTCTTCACTCATTCTGTGTTTCTTAATTATTTACCTTAGTCCTACACACACACCTCATCCCCGTCCCAACACATACACACACCTCTGACATACACCACACACACACATCACACACACACCTCATACACAGAAAAAAATCCCCCCACACACAAACTTCATATACACACACACACATCCCATTCAGGTACTGTTACCTTTATTTTCTCTGTCTTTTGTGTTTGTCACTCCCCATCTCTTATCCTAATTCAATTTTTCACTGTCTTTCACCCCTCTTTACTTATACTAACTGGTCTTACCCTCCCTCACCGTTATTCATTTATCCCAGTTACGCCACTACCGTTCATTCTCAATTTTTTTCTGTCCTATCGTTTTCTTTCAACACCCACTCACATTCTCCCACTATCTCTAGTTTAGTGTTCTTCCTCTCTCTTCCCTTCTTTTGCCTGTTTAGTGATTTTACTTTTCTCATTTTCACCCTATTACACATTGTCTGTTTCTCACTATGTAGTAAACAATCCCTCTGTGTTTCTCCCTCTAGCTCTCTTTCTCTTAACATTACTCTCTTTGTGTTCTTCCCTCATGCTAACTCCTTCATAATTTTTTTTTCCTTTTTTTTTTGTGCGCTCCCCGGTGCGCGCCCCGGTGCACGTACCGGTACGCGTACTCTGCAGAAAAAAGATTGATACAGATTCTTTAAAAATATAGGTTTATTTTTATAAAGTAAAGGTAGTTCTAAAAAGAACTGTTTTCTTTCTTCTTTTTGTTGTTTTATATTTTTTTAGACTTTTTAAAACGATTTTATTTTTTTGGGGTATTTTTTTCAGGGGAAAAACAAAAACAGGGATTCCAAAACTGCTCAACAGGAGCAAAAAGATGTGAAAATGTAGGGACTGGCAGGGCAGCGGTGTTCTTGTTTCTTTATGGCAATGAGTTCAACACTCTGCTCCCCATAGCAGGGCAGTTCGTCACACTGCGTGCACAGAAATTTGATGCCTGCAAACACCGGCTGTATGTTAGGGACCATTCTTCTACGGAGTGGTCCCGAAGGTGTTGCTCCACCAGTGGAAGTGCTGCCGCCATCTGTGGGTAAATTAAATGCCTGCTCCCTGACACTCTCCCTGGCAAAAATTTTTGGGTGTCTTCTTTTGACATGCCTGATTAAATTGGCATTTCCGAAGCTATATTTTTTTAGAGGATTGCCTCTGGATAAAGTACTGCCACATATTTTGCAGGTTACTTTTGGAGCATTGACTTTTTTTTGTCCTTCAGGGATGTCATAGAATTTCCAGATGAAATGGTCCTTTTTCTTCTGTTGAGGAGGGTCCTCCTCCAAAAATCCGTCGGAATCACTGCTGGATGACTCCCTTGCAGCCATTGCTGTAGATCAGGAAAGTAGGAGATGAAGACAGTACACAGAACAGCTCTTGCTCTCTCCAAGTACAAAGCAATAGTGAGAGAAATGGGTGGGTTTCACACAATTTGAAAAAAAAAAAGTTCTGAACCAATGAAAAGTGTTATTTTAAAGTCACATGGCTTGACGCGCTTACGCTACGCGCCCTGGGGCGCGTCCCGGGGCGTGTATCGTAAACGCATCGGGGCGCTTAGGTTGCGCGATCGTATGCGCTTCCGGGTGCGCTTACACAATGCGTCATAAGACGCATCTCGCGGCTACGCGATACGTGTCTTATGACGCAAGACGTGGCGGCTACGCGATACGTCACGATGTTGTTTTCGTTCGTGGCAATAGCGCTATCGGGACGCTCACCTGTACGCGCACCGGGGTGCGCCGTAACATTGCGCTTACCCGTGCGTTCACCGGTACGCGCCCCGGGATGAAAAATAAATAAATAAATTTTAAAAAAAGACATATTTATACACTATAAAATTCGCTTTAAAATGTATTATTTTTTATACCTATAAAGATTTGCTATTAAAAAACCATTGAAATTCACTGAAAAAACCATAGGTTTCACACCAGTTATAGTTAGGAATTAGCATTAAAAAAACCTATTAAATTCACAGAAAAAAACATAGGTTTTACACCAGTTATAGTTAGCTGGAAGTTTTACTCGCATAAAACCATTGAAATTCCCACGTTATAGTTAGTTGGACTCACTATAACTTGCGCGTGCAATGCACTGCTGATGACGTCACATATTACATCACTCATGAGATGGTCAGTGACATCACTCATGACATCACTGATAACACCATCCTTGTGACAGAGTGACAGACCTCCTTTCACTGTAATGTAACCCTTGAAACACATATTCAAAAATAGAAACTAAAATTTTCAAACAAAATGGAGATACCCATACCAGTTACAACAACCAATTCAATAATTTCACCATCTATATATACATCCACTCATTCACCAACAGTTGTATATAGTCACTCATACATATACTCACTCATCATATGTAGTGATACACCTATACATCCTGTTACACACTGACAGGCATCCAAAAGTTACTCACACACATACTCACACATGCAAATAAACTATTGAACATCTATTCATTTGCATATATAGCTATAGACACACTACCACTTTACTTCCAAGGAAACTTACACATACTTACTGTCTTAAACAATCACGTATAGAAACACATACTAATTTAAACAGGAACTCTTAGAATCCCTCACTCTCACATATACTCACTTTTATACATCAATATTCACATATACTAGATTAAAACATATGTAGTTACTGATAAAAATACTAGTGAGAAAGTCATTCACTCACTAACACACACATATACACACTCAACCACCCATACAGTCCTGCACATATGCTGTCTTCAAAACACATACAAAGAGAGAGTCAGTAATTCATGCATCTATGTGCTAAGTACCCCCACCAAACCATACAAACACTCATACTAATACTAAGAAAAACATCTAATAACCCATATACATACACATGTACCTACTCACCAACCCATGCAGCCACTTATAGAGAAAGTGAAACAATAATACATATATTTAAATATTTAAACATTACTCACTAATATTTACTTTTCATAAAGACACACATTCACTGGATAGTGTCATCAGTGATGTCATGAGTGATGTCACTGACCATGTCATGAGTGATGTAATATGTGACGTCATCAGCAGTGCATTGCACGCGCAAGTTATAGTGAGTCCAACTAACTATAACGTGGGAATTTCAATGGTTTTATGCGAGTAAAACTTACAGCTAACTATAACTGGTGTAAAACCTATGGTTTTTTCAGTGAATTTAATAGGTTTTTTTAATGCTAATTCCTAACTATAACTGGTGTGAAACCTATGGTTTTTTCAGTGAATATATATATATACATATATATTTATTTTTTTTCGCTGAAAAAAACATAGGTTTCAGACATGTTATAGTTAGGGATTAGCATTTAAAAACCTTAGAAATTCACTGAAGAAACCATAGGTTTTAGGGATGTTATAGTTAGTTGGACATTTCACTCATACAAAACCATTGAAGTTCCTCCTTTATAGTTAGTTGCACTAACTATAACTTGCGCACCCGCAATCCAATGCTGATGATGTCACATATTACATCATTCATGACATGGTCAGTGACATCACTGATGGCATCACTGATGACATCTCAAATGACATCACTGATGACATCATCCAGTGAATGTGGCTTGGTTTGATATTTAAATAAGTATTATATATATATAGTAATCTGCATTGAAGACTGAGTGGATGTATAAGTGTCTGGATGGAGGTTTTAGTAGCAATGTAATTGACTGTCTAAGTGACTAATTTAAAGTGTCTAACTAAATATATGGGATAGTGAGTAAACTGTGTGAATATTTGTATCACTCTATCTCCTGTTGTGTAAACTACTACATAAGTTGGTTACTAGCTATGTGAAAGTCTATATTAGTTATTAATTAGTTAACTGAGTATTTGTATGGGAGGGTGAATGTGTGTGTGGTTGGGCGGGAGGTATGTGACTGTCCAAAGGTGCGTAAATAGTTGATTTAGTAGGTATATGAGGTTAAGACTGTTTGTGGAAACAGTTGTTTGGGTGAGTAAATCTCTTTATGGGTGTGGTGATGAGTAAATATATTTCTCAAAGATACATGTCCAACAAAGTAGAAATATAAAAGGCAGTGTATGTGACAGTTGTTGTATATAAACAAGTATACATAAGACTCAGTGATTGTATGAGTGACTGTATCGAAAATTGTATACTTTTAATAGTGTTTTTATAACACACTATTTCCATTATCCATTTTTTTTTGCATTTGTATCGCGCATAATTCACCCGAAGGTCTCAGAGCGCTAGCAGGCGAAAAGGAAACCTCCTGTCCATTAACCCCAGAGGAGCCAGGAGAACTCATCTGGCTAAAAAAGCCAGGTTTTTAGCTGTTTCCGGAACATCACATGATCAGGCTCTAGCCTGATATGTGTGGGGAGAGAGTTCCATGCTTCTGGGGCGGTTTTGCTGAACGCTCTGTCACCATTTCTGACTGTGCGAACTCTGGGTACAGAGAGAAAGGCCTTGCTGGAGGATCGTAGTGTTCTGACTGGGGCGTGGGCCTTAAGCTTGTGTTCAAGATAGGAACGTCCATGACCATTTACAGCTTTGTGGACTAGACAACATAGTTTAAACTTTATGCGTTTTTGTATGGGTAGCCAGTGCAGGGTCTGAAGGCAGGGAGCTGAAGGAGAACGAGGGGGCAGATCAAGTACTAGCCTAGCGGCAGTATTCTGAAGGACCTGCAGTCGTTTTACCAGTGTTGAATTGATGGCTGAAAAGAGAGCATTCCCATAGTCCATCCTGTTAATGATAAGTCCCTGAATTAAGGGCATACGGGCTGAGAGTGGGATCCACTTAAAGATCTTCCTTAAGCTGCGCATCAGACCGTAACTGGTGCCCACGGTTTTTCTGATGTGCTCAGACTGCGTTAGCTTATCGTCGATGATCACTCCAAGATTCCTGACAAAGGGTTTGGGGGCAGGGCAGGGATCGAGGGAATCAGGCCACCAGTCTGGCGAACAGATTTTGTCAGCTTTACCGAACAGCATAACCTCTGTCTTTCCTGCATTATTCATGAGGTAATTCCTGGCCATCCATTCATGTATGTCGACCATACAGTTTCTGAACCTACTTCTAGTGTCGTCAGGATTCTGATTGATGGTGATGAGGATTTGGGTATCGTCGGCATAAGATACGGTTCCAAAACCATGTGCTCTGATGACCTTCGCAAGGGGAGAAACATATAAATTAAAAAGAGTCGGGCTCAGTATGGATCCCTGTGGAACACCCTTGTCATTGTCATAGTAAATGGAGGAGTGCGAGCCTATCTGGTATGAGTATGAGTATGAGTTACTACTTAGTGTGTTACTATCGTTACTATAGTTACTATCTATATGAATAAATGAAGTGGTGTTTGTGTAATTTTTTAGCTTAGTAAATGTAAGTATGATCAATTGTTTGCATAAGTGAGCAGGATGACTGCATTAGTGAATAAGATGTGTGCTGGTTTGTAATGTCGATGTAGGTGTGTAAGTATATTTAATAGTGTTCTATTGATCTTTTTTAGCATGTATGAGTGAATCTATAGGTAACTGTGTAGATGTGTGTGTAGATTTAGGAATCAGTTAGTAGGTTTTTAGAAACGTGTATTGGTGTGTCAATGGTTTCAAATATGGTACTCAATATGTTATAATGACTGTTGAAAGGTTATAATAGTGTATGATGAGATGTATCAGATTGTCATGTGGATGATGTCATTAGTGATGTCATCAGTGATGTCATTTGAGATGTCATCAGTGATGTCATCAGTGATGTCACTGACCGTGTCATGAATGATGTATTATGTGACATCATCAGCAGTGGATTGTGGGCGCGCGAGTTATAGTTAGTACAACTAACTATAAAGGAGGAATTTCAATGGTTTTGTATGAGTGAAATATCCAGCTAACTATAACACCCCTTTTTAAATGCTAATCCCTAACTATAACAAGTTTGAAACCTATGTTGTTTTTTCAGTGAATTTCAAAGTTTTTTTCAATGATAATGTTTTACTGTATTTTTTCAAATCTATTTCTTAAATTACATTACACATATTTAATTAAAATACTTTAAAAAAAAAATTATTACTATTTTATATATTTGTAAAATATTTTGTTATTGTTTTTTTTATCAATTTTTTTAAGTTGTGCACCCAAAGCGCACCTTTCTCGATCACTGCGCAGAACCTAGTAGCCATTTTAGGATTGTTGTGTAGGATCCGCGTAGGGTGTGCGACGGGTGCGGATTTTCCTACGCGATTGCTATGCGATTGGTACGGAACTTGTGGCGCATACAAGACATGTACGTATTACGTGACGCAATGATCGCGCGGTTCTGTGTGACGTCATATGCGTGTTGAGCGTGGTGGGTGCCCAACTCCCGCGAAATGTTTTAATGTCCAAAAACACATATACATATATATTTAATATAAATATTAAGGCAATACTTTTTCTGAGGTAATCATAAACATATTATTTTTTAAAATTTTGATAAAGTTACATTACTTTTAAATGCAATTTGGCGAAGTCGCGCTGGGTGCAAGCTGCGTGCACGTACCCTACGCGGAGCAAATGTGATGAGAGAGAAAGAGATTTGATTGGTTCATACCTTTTCCCGTTGTAACTATTGAAGGACCCCACCCATTTCCATCGTTCTTCTTAGAGCTTCTTTGGAGACAGAACTCTAACCTGAGAAGAACTTCTTTTGGATTATTTATTTTCTGATATTTTCCAATTTGAGGACAAAATGGCTTCAGGACAAAAACCACCACAAGAATCAGAACATTCTTCGGACAAAGAATTTGTTGTGAAACCTCCACCTCCAAAAAGTCCTTCTTCAGTGGTGTGGGAGTTTTTTACCTACCCTGAAGGACAAAAGAAGGTGAATGCCACTAAAGTCACCTGTAAAATCTGTGGTAACGTTCTTTCAAGAGGCATTGCCGATAAAAAGTACTCTTGCGGCACTGCAAGTATTTACAAACATCTTAAGAGTTTGCATCCTGTGAATCTGTCTCAGGAGGATTGCAGGAGACTTTGTGAGAACCCTCAAGCTGCAGTTTCAAGTACTTCTGCCAGTTCCTCTTCGCCAGCACGTCCGGACATGTGTTCCGAATTCGCACACATGAAAATACACTGCATCGAGTGCAACCAACTTCTGTGCTTCGGGGAGCAGTCTGTGGACTTAATCTGTACAGCACAACGAAACCACAGCTGTTAGACTTTTTTTTTTCTGGGTTGTTAGTTCCTGAAGTTCACTGTTTTTTTCATCCTTTTTTCTTTTGAAAAAACAAAAAATAAATAAAAAAATTGTTTAAAAAACTACAAAAAATATATAAAACAAAAAAATTTATTTTCAGAACTAACTTCTCTGGTTAAAGAAAGAGCTATATTTGTATGAGAGTGTATGAAAGTTTGTTTTAATGTATGCATAGTGCATGATTGACTGAAAGAATGCATTAGTACTGTATGGTGCATGTATAAGTGCAGAACTATGAAGTACTCTAGCATGACACGTTTAGCTCTTTAGCTCCAGTACTTCCAAAGCACAGGGATGCAATATATGTACATAAATATGTTGCGAGTCTATGCTTCCCTCTGCACTGATGCTTAAACTGCAGCAATGTGATGACACAGGCACCCTTGCACCATGGTGCAAGGATATCTGTGTCATGCAGAATTTGTTTTTGTGCAGGAAGACACACCGTCCTGCACAAAAACAATCTGTAAAGGCATTTTTCTCCTTCAATGTTTGCTGTGCATTTTACCATACATCCGAAGAGAAAAAATGAGGAGAAATGAAAATAAATCTCCTTGTTGTGCCCTGTTACATCAATTGCAGGATGGTGCAGCATTCACACACATGTCCTGATTTATGATTTATAATAAATCTGGAAATGGGACTTGTTCTTACCTATGGAACGCCCCTTCAACATAGGAGTTCGAAGCACTCCGTGCCCTAAAGCCTGGCTCACTGCATGAATACATGAATACTGACTGAATGATAACGGTACTATAAGGTGAGACACTGAGTTAATTAATAATTGGTTGAGTTTTACTTTAGTGAATTGATTAGTACATGGTACTGAAAGAGTCACTATGGGATTACAAGAGCAGTCACAGGGTGTATGCTGGAGTGTTTGAAAACTGATTGTTGAATTGTAGGCCTGAAACACAAATAGTGTACTTAGTTAGTTAGTCAGAGTCCTGCACCCTACGTGTAGAAGTCATGCACCAAAGGGGTTGCAGTCGCGCACCCTACACAATAGTATTCGTGCATCCAACATGTGCACACCAGGGGGCCGCACTGAGCGCCGCGCTGGGTACGTGACGCCTAATTTTACTGTAAAAAAAAATATAGCCCCTATCACTAATTTCTATTATCCCCGGGGACCCCATCCCCCGGGGCTTATATAAAACGTTGGGGACCGTGATGGGAGCCCCAATGCCCCCATGGTTCCAGCCGGCTCCCCGCATCCTTCGGGAGCCGGCATTGCTTTTCCACATGGGGAGCTGCTAACATGTAGCTCCCTGTGTGGAAAAGCAGTCTGGTTTGGATTTTGAAAGAGACATCAGCTTTCCTGCTCTCTCTTTCAAAATCCAAATCAAGTTTGCTATGGAAGGGCGAGAGCCGCGAGACTCCCGCTTTCTCATAGCAAACTGCAGTGTCCTGGGGTGGGCACCCCGGGACACTGCAGGAGCCGACCCTGGCAGGTGGCGGTCCCCAGGGCCACAACCACACTACAGGAGGGGGGCCACGCAGCCCCCCTCCAACAATGAACAAAGTTTACGGCAGGATCCGTGCACTCTGTGTACACCCAGCTGTTTAAAAAAAAAAAATGTTGGGGGGCCCTGGGAGTTCTTGTGGAACCCCCTAAGTAGGTCTAGAGGGTCAGGGTATTTCTACCCTGCCCCCTTTATACGTTTTGCACACTTATTCCACAAAATTCTTCAGCCTCGCATCTACCAAGGCACAAAATGGCTGCCAACACTTCCTTGTTTTGAATGTTGACAACCACTTGACAGCCAATTAGCATTCAGCAGGAGATCGGAAAGGTGCGCTTAGGGTGCGCGCAGGATGCGTGGATCCACTGCGGCCATAGATATATATGTACTTTTAAATGTCATTTTCTCATGAACTACTTAACGGATTTAACTATTTAAGCGAAAGGCACGGGTCTGAACTAAGGACTACCTCTTTGCCAAATTTGGTGAAATTCCGTTCAGCAGTTCAGGCTGTAGCCGCGATGAAGCGTTCCTATGGAAAATTTCATGGGGAAAACACATTTTGGGACCCCCTTTTTTCTCGACCGCTTGATAAATCACTCCAAGACTTTCAGGATAGGAGCGGACCGGAGCTGGCCATTAGTTTTGAAAATTTCGCATAGATTCGTCAACCGGCGCCAAAGTTATTCCAAATAGAATGTTGCAGATTTCCTATGGAAAATAGGTCCTCACTATAACTACCTACTCGCGACCGCCAGTAGGTTATATATATATTATATTTTTTCGTATCTTTCACCAAATGATGTACTACTCTGTTGTAAAATATTTTTTTGCGGATTTCCTTCTACTGATTTTCTCTTCTTTTGCTGTAAGTTGGATCCTTTGTATGTATATTACCTTTTTTCCTTTCCTATTCTTGGCACTTTTTTTATGCTTGGAACATTTTCAGTGCTTTTAACATTATCGGGTTTTTTTCTGACTCTGGTAATATTTTTAATAAATTTCTTTGTGGTCTTACCAGAAATGTTTCTCTTTTTAGCCACATTATTTTGGTCATCCAACACTTGTGGTTGAGTTTTTTTCAAGTAAGTATCCTTTTTCAGACCTTTTCTTTTTCTTTCCTTCTCCAGCATGATAACTTTATTTTAATGATGATAAACAGTATCTGTAAAACATAATCATAAATAAGCGTTTATAAATAACTTTATAAATTATACTTTTCCATTACTACACAAACACATTTCATATAAATTCTGACTAAGAAATTGTAGGCCTGAAGCAGAAGTGCAAAGGTGGTTAGACCACTACATGCATAGTGCATAGCAGTTTGATGCACTCCATAACCCTAAAACCTGGCTCACTGCATGAGTACATGCATATTAACTAAATGATTACAATACTATAAGGAGAGACACTGAGGGAATTCATAATTGGTTCACTTTTACTTTAGTGAATAGATTAGTACATGGTACATAAATAGTCACTATGGTTTTGCAACAGTACAGATTTAGAGTTTAGGGTAGTGCAGTGGTGTTTGTGTAGTGTAGGGGGTTGTACAGGGGTAGTGTTCTAGGGCAGTGCAGTGCTGTTTGGTAGTGTAGGAAGTCATGCAAGGGTACATTTGAGGTTTAGGGCAGTACAATGGTATTTGGGTAGTGTAGAGGGTCATGTTGGGGTAGTGTTTTAGAATTAAGGGTAGTGCAGTAGTGTTTGGGTAGTGTAGGGGGTCGTGCTGGGTGTAGTGTTTTAGGGTTTAGGGAAGTGCAGTGGTGTTTGTGTAATGTAGGAGTTGTGCTGGGAGTTGTGTTTTAGGGTTTTGGGTAGTGCAATGGTGTTTGTGTAGTGTAGGGGGTTGTGCTGGGGTAGATTTCGTGTTTAGGGTAGTGCAGTGGTTTTTATATAGTGTAGGGCAGCAGTCTTCCATCTGTGGGGCGCGACCCCCAAGGGGGCCGTGGAGTCCTGGGAAGGGGGTCGAGCATTTCCAGGCTTACCTTCTGCCCGGAATACAAAATGTGCTTTTATTTTTGGAGAAAGGCCGGGACCCTTCATTCCGACGTTAAAATGCTTTATCTGAATTTAATTGACTCATGTGCTCTGCAAAACGAAGAGGCCTGGTAAAACAATCTTCAAGCAAGTGGTCATGCCGGGGTGCCTGTAGGAGTAAATCTGGTAATGTAAAGGGTCCTTGGGAGTGATTCTGGCTATAATTGCTTGAATAACTCCAAGCATTGTGATGGGAAAGATGTGTTTTTTTTGTTTTTTTGCTTGCATGGTGATGCAAAGAATAAACAACTGGGCTGGGAAGTGCATGCTTTTAACACTAACTGCATTTACACTGTGCTTAGCACCCCCGGGGAGGTGTTGAAAGGACAGGTATGCAAAAAAAAACCATTACTTATGGTCTTATATTACTCAAATCTACATTTTGGAAGCTCTATTTTATTTTAAAACTATTTGCACAGCTTGTAGCAGTCTATATCATAATGTGTGTAATGCAAGTATAAAATAACGACTTACACATAGCACTAAAAATACACAAGTCACTATTCTCCACTGCGCGAACCAAATTTAATTCTGTCTCTATCTGGTTACACACAGACCTCTTCAGTGCATTAAATAATAGAGGTTTCATAATGTACTACATTGCATTTCCCATTGAGTACATTTATTTTTCATTTAAGCTACCTATTATTTTATATATAGCTACCTGATGGTGAAAGACCTAAAAAATTCACAAAATATTTTGGGGCTGATTTATGAGAGGCTTGCGCTGCGGGAGCATCACTTTTTTTAAGCTTTGGCAACACAAGTGTCTCAATCCTATCTATGAGGCGACGCAAAGTCACCCTGCATGGCCTCATAAATATGGAGTAAGACAAAGCAGCGCAAGTCGTTGCGTTGCCTTACACTATGTCAAGTAGGCATTCCATAGGCATTGCAGTGGGTGTTTTCATGCAACACCCATGGATTATGACGCTGCCCCAGATTTGTAAAACCATGTAAACCTGGGGCAGTGCCAAAACCTTATGCCTCCCCATAGCAGGCGTAACAAGGAGAAATGTTTTCATTTCTCCTTGTTTATCCTCTTTCTATGTGTGCTGCATTCTGAAGCACACACAGAAAGAAGAAAACCCCTCTCAGGATTCTTTTTTTGCAGGAAGGTGCCCGTTCTAGCACAAAAACAATCCTGCCTATGTTGGTGTTCAGCATCAATTTGTGCACCAACGCAGGGGGAAAGGACAGGAATACACCATAATTCATAAATAAGGTGCATTCCTGCCCTTTCACATTGG
The DNA here is from genome assembly GCF_964261635.1 of Lissotriton helveticus. NCBI lineage: Eukaryota > Metazoa > Chordata > Amphibia > Caudata > Salamandridae > Lissotriton > Lissotriton helveticus. Next base: position 689,386,685 of record NC_136057.1, read on the forward strand.
CGAAGGGCAGCACAGCAGGAAGACTTGAGGCACTGCCCTACGCCAATGCCTCATAAATAAGGCTCTTTGTTTTTAGCCACACCTTTGACAACGCCCCACGCTCTCCTACTGACCGCTGGTTTGCTAAACACTGTTTAATTTACTTATCTGATGTAAAAATGATTTGCTGTGAGAATTGGGGGTGTTTATGGTTGTCGATAGTTGGCAATGATGAGAAGGACCACGTTCTAGAAATTTTTGTCAGGAGGGGGTCATTATGCTTAAAATTCTTGGACAGGGGGGTCTCGGCATCAAAAAGTTTGAAGAACTCTGGTGTAGGGGGTTGTGCTGGGGTAGATTAAGTGTTTAGGGTAGTGCAGTGGAGTTTATGTAGTGTAGGTTGTCGTGCTGGGGGTAGATTTAGAGTTTAGGGTAGTGCAGTGGTGTTTGTGTAGTATACGGGGCAATGCTAGCATATTGTTTAGGGTACTGCAGTGGTGTTTGGGTAGTGTAGGGGATCATGCTGGGATAGATTTAAGGTTTAGGGTAGTGAAATGGTGTTCAGGTAGTGTCGGGGGTCGTGCTAGGGTAGTGTATTAGGGTTTGGGGTAGTGCAGTAGTGAATGGGTAGTGTAGGGGGGTCCTGGAGGGGATAGATTTAGGGTGTAGGGTAGTGCAGTGGTGTTTGTGTAGTGTAGGGGGTCGTGCTAGGGGTAGTGTTTTAGAGTTTAGAGTACTGCAGTGGTGTTTGAGTAGTGTAGGGGTTCGTGCTGGGGGTAGTGTTCTAGGGTAGGGCAGTGGTGTTTGGGTAGTGTAGAAGGTTGTGTTGGGGTAGATTTAAGGTTTAGAGTAGTGCAATGGTGTTTGGGTAGTGTAGGGGGTTGTGCTGGGGTAGTGTTGTAGGGTAGTGCAGTGGTGTTTGGGTAGTGTAGGAGGTTCTGCTGGGGTAGAATTAAGGTTTAAGGTAGTGCAATGGTGTTTGGGTAGTTTAGGGGGTCATGCAGGGGTAGTGGTTTAGGGTTTAAGGTAGTGCAGTGGTCAATGGGTAATGCAGGTAGTCTTGCTGGGGTAGATTTAGGGTTTAGGATATTACAGTGGTGTTTGTGTAGTGTAGGGGGTCATGCTGGGGTAGTGTTTTAGGGTTTAGGGTAGTGCAGTGGTGTTTGTGTAGTGTAGGGGTAGTAGTTAGACTACTACACGCAGGGTGCATAGGAGTTTCAAGTACTGCGTACCCTACAGCATGGCTCACTGCAAGAGTACATCTACTTATATGTCTGCAAACACAGCAACCAACCAAATCATTTTCTCTCAATTTTCCCAATTGGACACTGACTCACAGTGTGATTCTAGCAAATAACAGTATTTCTTATAGATGGAGTGTATAGATGCTGACTGGGAATATGTAGGTCTGAAACACAAGTGTGAAGATGCTCAGACTACTACTTGCATAATGCAGAGGAGTTTCAAGCACTGCATGCCCTAAAGCCTGGCTCACTGCAACAGTACATGTATTTATATGTCTGCAAACTCAGCAACCAACCAAATCATTTTCTCTCAATTTTCCCAATTGGACACTGACTGACAGTGTGATTCTAGCAAATAACAGTATTTCTTATAGATGGAGTGTATAGATACTGACTGGGAATATGTAGGTCTGAAACACAAGTGTGAAGATGCTTCGACTACCACTTGCATAGTGCTTAGGAGTTTCAAGCACTTCATGGTCTAAAGCCTGGCTCACTGCAACAGTACATTTACCTATATGTCTGCAAACACAGCAACCAACCAAATCATTCTCTATCAATTTTCCCAAATGGACACTGACTCACAGTGTGATTCTAGACAAAAAACTATAGATACTGACTGGGGAAATGTAGGCCTGAAATCATTCTCTCTCAATTTTCCCAAATGGCCACTGGCGCAATTTGAAACATATTCTTTGGAAGCACCTTTGGACTTACAAGCGATAAAAGAACCCTTACGAAGTTCAAACGAACGAAACACATTGGCTGACTTTTTAAAAAATATTGAAAAGAATAAAGAATTTTGGCCTAACTTGAAGCTTCTTTGTACTCTACTTTTTGGTGCACCGTCTTTTTCTACATAAACTGACTCACAGTGTGTTTCTAGACAAATAACAGTAAACACATCAAGCATCCATTCCACATATTTCATTACTGCATTTTACTATTAAAGCTAAACTCATTTTGCAAATACATAACTAATGACTATTTTCTAATTCTACCAAAATGTGAGAACACAATAGGTTTTTAATCAATTACATGTCAGCAAACACATGAAGTACCAAAATCCTTCTCTCAGAGTGATTCCAAAATGCACACACAGACTCACTGTGTGATTCTAGACAAGCAACACTATCCCTTGCATTTTACCAAAACACTTTTACTAGTGTACAAGACATAAGGTGACTACACACATTGCACACACGTTTCTACTATACATTAGTATAGAATGCTTCTGTCAGAATGATTCCTAAATGCACACAAGATTCACTGTGTGATTCTAGACAAACAACACTAACCCTTGCATTTTACGTAAACACATTTCAATGTCTAGAAAGAGTACTGCATTATAGTGTAGAAACGTTACTCATTTTGCAACTACATAAACAATGACTGGTTTCTAATTCTACCAAAACATGATAACAGCAGAGTTATCTGTCTGCAAACACATGAAAAACACAAATGCTTATCTCAGAATGGTTTCTAAATGCACACACACTCACAATAAGATCCTAGAGAAAAAAAGTGTCCCCTGCACTTTAGCAGGAGAAACACATTAGTCTGATTAAAAACAAAATGCACCACATACATCCCCTCACAAATTAATAACTCACCTTGCAAATTGTTTCGTAGAATTAGAAGTATGTCACTCACACACCAGATTTTCTTATACAGAATTTCTGTTCTGTACACCTCTCACCAGAACCAAAGATTGGCAAGGTTTCCCTCTCATTTTGAACACTTATACACCTAAACATCAAATCACATTGCTTCCTGCATTATTTCAAAAGCAAACACACATTTCTATTGGTTACACATTTCAACCCTTTCCAATTGACATACATTTGAACCCTACCCCCAATCTGCCTTCTGCCTGTTACCATTGAAACAGTTCATGGAACACTTAACTGAGCACACAGGTCAAAAGTTCACCTCACAATGTTGCTAATCAAAACTGCAAGTGTGCTTACGTTTTGAACATATCAGCTTATCTTATGTAATTTTCCTTTCAATCAGTTTTTGTTAACCAATAAGAATCATGCTTTTTTAAAAACAGAAACATGCACCCTAGTTTTCAGTGTAGAATGTTGTCAAACAACCAATATTTCTTTTCTTTTTTCAAAACTGCATCCACCATTTTAGAAAAATCTTAGTTTTCAAACTGCCATTTCATTTACAGAGACCATCTGAGTGCATCCAGAACTCCCTTCAAGATGCTTAGAGTGTGGATTGTGGGGACACAGCTAAAGGTATGCAGAAAACAAAGGAATTCACAAATACCATGGTTTACCAAATGTAGACATTAAATGGATTAGACAAAGAGGGTTAAAGTAGCACCAATTGATGCCATTGGTTAAATCCTTTTTGCATCTCCAACACCCTGACCTCACAATTGTGCACTGTGGTAGTAATGACCTAGGCAGTTTGACTGGGGTAGGTCTGGAAATGCTTATGAAGGACACCTTTGGAGAATTGATGTCACTTTTCCCCAAACTGCCTTTGTCTATTCTAACATATGCCAAAGGCAGAAATGGAACTGGTCAAATCAATTTTGTCCACAGATGGAGAAAGCTCTGAAACATTGGTGAATAAATCTGTTTCTGCTTTTCTCCGAGACTATGGAATGGGGTCCATTTACCACAACAATCTGCATTTCAATATGGATGGCATCTATAGGAGAGATGGTGTACATTTTACAGATGAGGGAAACAGAGTCTTCCCCTCTTGAACTTTAGACTCTGCATAGGTACTTATTTGTAGGTACTAAAATCTCTCAATAAACACAAGGGCTCTTTTAGAGCCACCTAAGAACTAAACACATAAACTTGATGTATATCTGAAAAAATATATATTTTTGTTTGGAGTCGCGCACCCAACACGTCACAGTCGTGCACCAAATGCTTAGAGGTCGTGCACCAAACGGGTTGGAGTTGAGCACCCTACAAATTATGAATCGTACATCTAACGCGTGCACACCAGGGGGCCGGACTGAGCGCCACGCTGGGTGCGCGACTCCTAATTTTACCATAAAACAATAGCCCATATCACTAATTACTATTATCCCCGGGGACCCCATCCCCGGGGCTTATAAATAACGTTGGGGACCGTGGGGGGAGCCCCAATGCCCCCACGGTCTTAGCTAGCTCTCCGCATCATACGGGAGCCAGCATTGCTTTTCCACACAGGGAGCTGCCCATGTGGAAAAGCAATATGGTTTGGTTTTTGAAAGAGAGAGCAAGTTTTACTGCTCTCTCTTTCAAAATCCAAACCATGTTTGCTATGGGAGGAAGGGAGAGTCCCGCCCTCTCGTAGCAAACAAGAGTGTCCTAGGGGGTGGGCACCCCAGGACACTGCAGGAGCCGGCCCTGGGGGATGGCGGTCCCCAGGACCCTCGAGAGCTCCAGGAGGAGGGCCATGCAGCCCCCCTCCTACAATACATAAAGCTCTGGTGGGTGGTGGTCCCCGGGGATTGGGGGTCGTTGAGCCCCCCCCACAAACTATACTGGGAGGGGCTTTTAAGCCCATCCCAACAATTTATTTTATAGCCCCAGAAGGTGCGGTCCTCGGGGCTGTGGGGGTCCTCTGGGCCCCCTTTAAATGTATTAATTTTTCCCCCTGGATTTGGACCCCTGGGGGCTAATTATAAAAATGAAGCTCCGTTCTATTTTTTTTTTTTACGGCAGGATCCAAGCACCCTGCGCGCACTTTCTGTTTAAAAAAGAAATGGGGGGGCCAGGGAGTCCTGGGACCCCCAAAGCAGGTCTAGAGGGTCAGGGTATTTCTACCCTGCCCCCTTAATACGTTTTGCACACTTGTTCCACTGACTTCTTCAGCCTCGCTTCAATGGCTGCCAACACTTCCTGATTTTGAATATTTACAACCACTTGACAACCAATTGACATTCATTCGGATCCACAGCGGCCATAGATATATCTATGCTTTTAACTGTCATTTTCTCAGTAACTACGGAACAGATTGATACCATTTAACCAAGAGGCACAAGTCTGAACTGAGGACTACCTCTTTGCCAAATTTGGTGTAATTCCGTCAGGCTGTAGCTGCGACTAAAGGTCCTAAGGGAAATTGCATGGGGAAAAAGTGTTTTGGGACCCCCTTTTTTCTCAGCCCCTGCTTCACGAATCACCCCAAGACTTTCAGGATAGGACTGGACCGGAGCGCTCCACCAGGTTTCAAAATTTTGCGAAGATTTGTCAACCGGCGCCAAAGTTATTCCAAATAGAATGTTGAGGATTTCCCATGGAAAATAGGTCCTGCCTATAACTACCTACTGGCGACCGCCAGTAGGTAATATATCCATACTAATATTATAAAGAGAGAGCCCAAACCTTTGAGGCGGGTAAGGTCCGGAACCACAGCGCCAACCGGAACATCCAATACAGCGTTGGAAAGGAGAGTATCAGCAGATGGACATTGGCTATACACCAGCCCAACATATACATTAGAAGGGAAAAAGAAAGTTTGGGAAAAAGTAGTCCATTGTGGGCGTGTGCGTTATGCTGGGGGCGTGTGCATAGAGCGATGGGCGCGACATGCGGCAAAACCCAAACCTGCTGAATTATACCGCTTGCGATGGGCGCGCCATTCGTCAAAACCCAACCCTGCTGAATGATGCTGCTTGCGAGAAGCGTTGTGCTGGGGGCGTGTGCAAAGAGCGATGGGGGGCGTGTGCATACAGAGATGGGCACAGCATTCCTCAAAACAAACATGGATTCCATTGCTTGCGAGAAGCGGATGTTGCATTTGCCATTAGACGTGAGAGTTGCATTTGGCATTGTTGGCCGTTGACGTCATGTGGTGCGTCTAAGTGGCGCTACAGACAGCGGACAAACTCGTTCGCGGCTGCCGCGTCGCCTGGAGCAGACACACATGTTTGCATAATGCGGCAAGGACAATAAACAGAAGAACACACGCTCACCTTCAGTGGTACCGAACGAGGACTTCTGAGCGGACGCACAGGCAAGTTTTGAAATAAATTTGCCTTGTCTATTACAACCATTGCAGAGATTCTATTTCAACCCCGGACAACGTTGAGGCGGGCAGTATATATATATATCTATATATATCTATATATATATATATATATCTATCTATCTATATATATATATATATATATATAGATATATAGATATATATAAATATATACACCCGCCTGCCCCGACATTAACTCCCCGTCCCCCGCCTGCCCCGACATTGTCCCCGGACCCTTACCTTACCTCATCCGCTCCTCAGTTCACCGCTCCTGGCCGCTCTGTGTTGTAACTCCCCGTCCCCCGCCTGGCCCGACACCCGCCTGCCCCAACATTGTCCCCGGAGCCTTACCTCATCCGCCGCTCCTCAGTTCACCGCTCCTGGCCGCTCTGCTCCTCACCGCCTGTCCGCCGCCGCTCCTCCCCCGCGCCATGTCCGCCTCTCCGCTGCTCGCACCGCCGCTGGCCTGTCCGCAGCTCCTCACGTCACCGCTCCTCCTCCGCGCCATGTCCGCCACTCCTAGGACGCCGCTCCTCCCTGTGCTCCTGATGTGCGCACGCACGTCGCGGCCGGCACTACTTTGGAGGGACTACTTTTTTTTTAATATACATTTTTTAAATAACGTTTATTTTGTATATTTATATAGCCTATAACCATCTACACACCCTGACGATTTCAACGGTGTATCGGGTGTGTAGATTTGCGCCGTGGTTCCCGAGTTTCCCCGCCTCAAAGCCTGAAAGTTCTTACTTTATTATAGTAGTATAGATGTATATATATATATATATCTCAAGGCCCAAAAGCTTTTAAGGAAGCACACGACAGCAAGTTAAAACCGGGAGGTTTATTTCAAAACAGGAACCAGCATCTGCATTCCAGTTAAAATTAATAGCGCCTGACGCGTTTGAAGGCTTCTGCCTTTTCTTCTTAGGCGACTTGGAAATTGTGAGTGTTTCCAGAAACTTGGTTTTGTACCCAGCTGCATGGTAGAGTCTGATTCGCAGATCACGCTTTTGCCCGAATGGTGAAAATCCCTCCAGTAGTTCCTGAGAAAATCATAAGAAAATATATATATATATATCTATAAGCGCGCACCGTGCGCGCACCCGTTCGCGCACGGTGCGCAAATCGGGTGTGCGCGAGCGGAATTCTGATTTGCTGTTAGACGTCTGTCAACATTCCAATCGGTCGAAATCAGGAAGTGTTGGCCGCCGTTTCGTGTCCGAGACAGAAGAAAGTGGAAAACAAAAGTGGAGAACGTGAAAAGGGGGCAGGGTAGAGACTCCCTGGCCCCTAGGTCTTCTCAGGGGGTCCCTTAAGGACCCCGCAGGCCAAAAGTAAAAATATTCATTTTTTTTTTAAATCGCAGGGTGGGCGCACGGTGCACGCACCCTCTGGCAAAAGTGAGTGAAAAACAAAAGTGGAGAACGTGAAAAGGGGGCAGTGTAGAGACTCCCTGACCCCCTAGGTCTTCTCATGGGGTCCCTGAAGGACCCAAAGGCCTAAAAAAACATTAATTAAAAAAAAAAAAATCACGAGGTGCGCGTACGTTGCACGCACCCTGAGGCAAAAGTGAGTAAAAAACAAAAGTGGAAAACATGAAAAGGGGGCAGGGTAGAGACTCCCTGACCCCCTAGGTCTTCTCAGGGGTTCCCTGAAGGACCCCGAAGGACCAAAAAAAAATCTTTTTTGGGGGGGGAAAAAATCGCGGGGTGCGCGTACTTTGCACGCACCCCAAGGCAAAAGTGAGTGAAAAACAAAAGTTTAGAACGTGAAAAGCGGGTAGGGTAGAGATTCCCTGACCCACTAGGTCTTCTCAGGGGGTCCCTGAAGGACCCCGAAGGCCTAAACATTTTTTTTAAAAAAATAAAAAAATCGCGAGGTGCGCGCACGTTGCACGCACCCCGCGGCAAAAGAAAGTGAAAAACAAAAGTGGAAAACATGAAAAGGGGACAGGGTAGAGACTCCCTGACCCCCTAGGCCTTCTCAGGGGGTCCCTGAAGGACCCCGAAGGCCCCAAAAAATCTTTTTTTTGTTTTTTTTAAATTGCGGGGTGCGCGCACGTTGCACGCACCCCGAGGCAAAAGTAAGTGAAAAACAAAAGTGGAGAACGTGAAAAGGGGGTAGGATATAGACTCCCTGACCCCCTAGGTCTTCTCAGGGGGTCACTGAAGGACCCCGAAGGCCTAAAAAAACAATTTTTAAAAAAAATAATCGCCAGGTGCGCGCACGTTGTACGCACCCCGAGGCAAAAGTGAGTGAAAAACAAAAGTGGAGAACGTGAAAAGGGGGTAGGGTAGAGACTCCCTGACCCCCTAGGCCTTCTCAAGGGGTCCCTAAAGGACCCCGAAGGTCAAATAAGTATTATTTGTTGGGGGGAAAAAATCACGAGGTGCGCGCACGTTGCACGCACCCTCGAGGCAAAAATTCTCGAGGTGCGCGCACGTTGCGCGCACGTCAGAAAAAACAAACAAAAAAAATACAGTTAAATAACAAGTTTGAGTGTTTAGATGTTGGTTGGCTCTAAAAAGAGCCGTTGTATTCTTTGAGTGTTTTTTGTACCTACAAGTAAGTACCGATGCAGAGTCTAAAATTCAAGAGGAAGACTTTGTTCCCCTCATCTATGAAATGTACACCGTCTCCTCTATAAATGCCTTGCATGTTGTAACGCAATGACAGTTAGTGCTATAAAGTTGAAAGCAGCATTTGTGTCAGGCCTCTGAATTCCCAAATAGTCTCCATGCTGTGTAATAAAGATCCTGGGTGTGCTGTAGAAATTGCATATCAACTTTTTCAGTAGCATGTAGAAATTATTTCTCTGAATTCTCATTTCTACATTCTTAGTCCCACCTTGAGCCCCTGCATTACCTGTACACCACAGCATGGGAAACAACCTTTACAATGCAACTTTTACAATGCACTACCATTACAACAAAACTTTTACAACGCAACATCCATTACATAGCATGACATTACAACGCAACCATTACAATGCTTGACACTTCAACGCATACCATTGCATTGCATGTCATTACAACGCAGCCATTACAATGCATAACATTACCATACAACACTTACCCTATTGTTGCACCCCCTGGAGTTAGAATAGTAATTTTTACCCTTACATTATCCAACACTTACCCTACTGTTGCACCCCCTGGAGTTAGAATAGTAGTTTTTACCCCTACACTGTGCAGTAGTTACAATATATGCAATGTAATGTTATGCGTTGTAATGGTATGCGTTGTAAAGGTAGTGTGCGTTGTAATGGAATGCGTTATAATGGATGTTGCGTTGTAAAAAATGCATTGTAAAGGTGTGAGTTGTAAAAGTATGCGTTGTAACATTATACAACCCCACTGCACTGTCCTAAAATGTGAAATAGCAGTCCCAGCAAGACTCTATTTCACTGTAGTAATCATTTGACAGAATTGCAAGGCATACTGTCATGTGTCTAAGATCACAGTGTGAGTGAGAATTCATTTCAGAAAAAAGTGGCAGAATAATTTGCTTAGTTGAAGTGTTTTAAAATATGGCAAAACATGTAGTCATGGAGTGTGTCAGGCCTTAGGATATTTAGTGCTAGAAAGTCCAAAGCAGCATGTGTCAGGTTTCTTAATTCCCAAATATTTTCCAGGCTGTCTAATAAAGATCCTGGGTGTGCTGTAGAAATGCCATTGCAACTCTCTCTGTAGCATGCAGTAATCATTTCAGTGAATTGCAAGGGATATTTTGATTTCTCTAGAATCAGAATGTAAGTCAGTGTGTTTTTGGGAATATTGTGATAGAATCACTTGCTCGATGCATGTGTTTGCAGATATGAGAATACATGTACTCATGGAGTGAGTCAGGCTTTAGGACATACAGGGCCATATTACCAACAACTAGCGATAATTATCGCTATGTTGGTTTAGCGGCGATATTTTTATCGCCGAGCTGCGGCGATTTTTTTCACTTAGGAGCCTTGATATTATCAAGGCTTATCTCCTAAGCGATAAAAATCGGCCGAAATGCATGAATATCGCTGAAAAGCCAGCGATATTCATGCATTACCGAGCTAATGCTCTTAGCCATGTTATCCACCTACCATTGGATAACATGGCTAAGAACTGATCAGGGGCAGGTGTTAGCTTTTGGAGATATTCGCGCTTAGCGCGAACATCTCCAAAAGTTGGTAATAGGAGATAGCGATGTTAGCAACTGTTTCCAGTCGCTAACATCTTGGCACGCCCACTTTGCATGTCATTAGTGATAAATATTACTGACATGCAAAGCGGGGCCCAAGATGGTCGCTATCTCCTACTAGCTGGTGCTAACTGGTGTTAGCGACAGCTAGGTAATAGGGAAATAATTTAATCTCTGCTTTCTTGGCTTTTAAAGCCAAAAAAGTGAAGATAAACCCCCTTGATAATATGCCCCACAGTGCTTTATACTCCTAGTCCTTACATGATACCATTCACTGCCCAAGCACAACTGCATTGTTCTGAACTCAGAATTATCAGTCCCACCTTGAACCTCTACCGTGCCTGAACACCACTGCACTGTCCTAAACCCTGAAATACCATCCCTAGCAAAACCTGCTAAACTCTTTCAACACTACTTCACTGCTGTAAACCCTGAAACATAATTTTCAGCAAATGCCCCTATAATGTTTAAACACCACTGCACTGTCCTAAACCCTGAAACAGCACTCCCTGCATGGTCTCCTACAGTGCCCGAACTCTGCTGCTGTGCCTTAAAATTACTTATGGAGTGAACCAGACTTAACAACATATAGTGCTTCTAATTGCTATGTAGTATGCTAGTAGAGGTCTACAATTGTAAGAAAAATAATTCAATATGTTTTTTTTCTTAACAACAGATTTTAATTATCTACAGAAAGAAAAAACAAAATACCATCTAAAACTGAGAGAAGAAAAAGATATAAACAGGCTTACATTTCCAAGAAAAAAGAAGTACAAGATTTATCTAAAGAGCAATGTCTGGAAAAAACAAAAAAAAACTCCTGGTAAGTAAACAAAGGATTTTATAAGGAAAATAACACAGTTTAAAAAAACTGTGGACAATCAGGAAAAAAAAATATCTGTAACTACAAAAAAAAAACAGGAAAAAACGAACAATTATGGACAAATATGTGGGAAACATACTCTTTATAGTAATAGACGAAAAAATCAGTTTGTTGAGATTCGGAAGCGAATGTTTCATAACAGAGTTGTTGGAAATGTATTAAAAAATATAAAGAATTGTAAAAGAAAAACAGCTTTTTATAAGAAGAAAAAACATATACAGACAATTGTGGATAAAGCTTTTGAATTAAAAAAAAACTGTTTGTTTTAGTAATCAGTAGAATTCGAACACTTGATAAGCCAATCAATGTTATGAAGGTCAAAAGTAAGTGAAAAAGAAGTTAATAGAACTAGTTTTTGTAATGTTTTTTCTGGAGAATGGAAACATAGTTCAAGTTGTGAGCCGTTTTTTTAATGAAGAGAGTTACTTTCAGAGTAATGATTTGTTGCATGCAGTTGACACCAGTGGTCGAGCTTATGAGGTTAAGAATGGTAGTCCAATTGAAAAAGAGAAAATTGTCTCTAGAAATGCAGAAGAGGTGTTAGCTGATGAAGTTTTAGGGAGACGTCCTAAGGCTCCAGTATACACTTGGAATTGTAGTAGTATTTGTAGTGTACGACAGGACTCAATTGATTTTTTTCGCAATTCTTTACGTAAGTATACTAGGAAAAGTGTTAAACTGAAGATTAAGATGTTGCAAGAATTAGACCCCTGCAGAGTGAGAGAAAAAACGGGTTTGCAAGGTCATTCTTTGGCTTGTCTTTCTAAAAAAGTATGTCAGAGTGTTTTTCACCATTTTAGGATGTTAGCAGTGCATCATACTGAAGTGAGGAAATTAGTGAGAAGGTTGTATTATGCAAAAAGTCCAGCACTAATGTTAAAAAAGTTGAACAGTGCTCTTTTGCATGGATCTGTGTTAGATGTGATCAACATTTGTGAAGAAATTGAGGTTAGTTACTTGGGTCCTGAAGAAGAAAGTGCAGAAACAGATACATTAATAGAAGGAAATGTGGAAGAAAATGTACAGAATTTTAGTACAGAAAATGTTGAGCAAAAAATTACAAGGTTTAAGGTCATTTCAGATGAAAAGCCAAACTTGTCTTGTATTTTTTGTAGACGAACTCATTATAAAAATCAGACCAGGTTAGTTGATCTATATTTAAAAAGTGAAAAGGAGAATAATAATGAGTGGAAGGAATTTGCAACTTATTTGTTGGTAGAGAATTGTTTTGATTTGGGTTCTGATCAACGTATTTGTAAATATTGTTATAATAAATTAGATGAGAATAAGATGCCTGCTAGAGCTGTTCATAATAATCTTGAGTTGGTAAATATTCCTTCTGAACTGATGGATTTAAATACTTATGAGTCGATTCTCATTCAATGTGTGCATCCATTTCAGGCTATTGTTTGCATGGAGCCTAAGACAGGGAAATTGCCTCCTTCAGATTTACAGAGAGGATTAAAGGGAATAGTTGTATATTTGCATATTGAAACAATTGGTGTAGAAAATGTGGAAGAGGAACCTCTAGTTATTCTACTTAATGGCGTTCCTACTAAGAGTAGGAAAATCTGGCAAGAATTAGTAGATGTTAGGAAAGTGAAAAAGGCAACGTTGTATTTGGTAAAAAATCATCAATACCATAAAAATGTGTATGTAGGAGAAGAGGAACAACTGTAGAAGAGGAGAGTGATTTGCCAACTGCACAAATTGAAAAAGTGGATGTGTCCAGAACTGAAGAAATTTATGAACATTATAGTGTGCATCCACTTCACTCTAAAGAAGTGATGGGAAATACTATTTAGTAATTTCAATTGAAACAAGCGAAAGGAAGTCCCATTAGTGTATGGGAAGAAAGCTTGGAAGCTCGTTGCTTCCCTCAGTTATTTCCAACAGGCAAAGGTGGACGATATGATGAACGACCTGTGCAGATTCCTGCATCTGAATACCGGACTTCAAGATTATATGCAGAAGATCCAAGGTTTCGCCAATGTATTCCATATTTGTTTCATCTCCTGTTTGAGAGTGACTTGTCTGGACTTTCTTATGCAGTGAACCATATACTAAAAAGTGGAGTACATTTGCTAAATGTTTCGGCAAAGGACTTTATGGATAAAGTCCAACAGAAAGATACTGTTTTGGAATCTCAGCTAATTAGTCTCATGGCATGTCAGCGTGGTACTAATGAGTATTGTACCTTCGCCATGGGGAATTGAAATGTATGCTAAGAAACTTAGGAACTCCTACATGGTTCCTTACACTAAGCTGTCCAGAGTATGCTTGGGAAGATTTACTTCAATTTCTTCGAGAGGCAAATGCTAACATAGAAAATATAGAATACAAGACACCTGGAGAACTGTGCTCTTTGGATCAAGTTACTGTATGCAGGTATTTCAATCATAGATTTGAAGCTCTGATGTCTTTTATCACAAACAAAAAAAATCCTCCTCTTTTGGAGGAAGGAGTATTAAGCAAGAGGTGTTCCTCACATACATATGCTGCTATGGATCAAAGATGCCCCCAAATTTGGAACAGATTCAGATGACACAGTGATGAGTTTTATTGAACAATATTCTACATGTGCTGTACCCAAAAGTACAGTAGAAAAGAATTTAAGACATCAAGTCTTACGGTTTCAAACCCGTCGTTGTGGAAAATACTGTCATCGAAAGTACAAGTCTAAGGATAAGTTCTACACAAAATGTCGATCACAAGAAAATCACCCAAAAATACCTACAACTTAAAAAGAAATGAAGAGTCAAAATACATAAATGACTATAACCCAGTCATTTTGTCCATGTGGAATGCTAACATGGATATTCAATATGTTGCGGACAACTCGATTGCTGTGGCTCGATATGTAACGCCTTACATTACTAAATCTGAAAAGACGGAACTAAAGGAAATGTGGGAAGAAATTTCTCATGAAAAGAGCCTAAGTAAGAAATTGTAAAGCTACAGTTTGAAGATGTTGTCTCATCGAGAAATCGGAGCATATGAATGTTCAGATCGTTTATCACTTGCAAGTCTATACTCCAAATCTAGAACAATCATTTGGGTGAGTTTAGGTCTTGCAAGAACACGAAACCGAGTTTTGAAATCTGTACAAGAAATTGAGTATTTAGCAGAGAGAGAACCAGACAGTACAGATATTTTGAAGACAAATATGTTGGATACATACTATCCAAATAGAAGTAATCATCTTGAGAACGTTTGTCTCTATGAAGTTCTGCAAAGCTATACTTTTAAGAAGAATATTACGGAAGATATCAATAAAGGAGTATATGCTGTGATTGGATCTGAAGGATGTTTAGTGAAACAAAGAAAAGGACATTTTATTAATCACCGAAACTGAGTTGCGAAACTGCTGACAAAAGGGAATTTTACTATTTAGCTCTTTTGCAACTCTTTAAGCCATGCCGAACAGAACTGAAACTACTTGGAGATTTTGATAGTTATGAAGATTTATTCAATGCAACTAAAAATGCTTTAGAATGTCCTGCTTTTACTAATTATCTGAAAATGTTGAAGGACGAAATACAGCAAGAAGCTACAATTGCAGCAGAGATTGCTAGAGACAGTTCTCAAGACAGTCAAAGTTCTCCTTCGTTGAGTCAGGATCCACTAGGAGAACCAATTATTCAAAATGAAGCAGCAACTGCCATGGATGAGGTGGAAACAGCAATGCAACAAGCTCAAGAGGATATAATAAACTTAGAAGAATTGGAAAAACAACTAAACGTTGAGCAAAAACAAATATACGATCAAGTAACAGAACAGATTGAGCATGGTTTACATCACGAGAAAAAAAGAGTGCTCATGTACGTCATTTAAACCTGTCCGACTGTATGTGAGTGGAGAAGCAGGAACTGGAAAAAGTTTTCCAATTCAAGCAATTGCAAGTTATCTACAGAAAAGAACTGAGCCGTCACTCTCTTGTGTTGTTACTGCTCCAACTGGTTTGGCAGCACATAACATTAAAGGGATTACTTTACATCGTTTATTGATGCTGCCAGTAGAGCATGAAAATAAATTAGAAAAACACAAGCTATCTGGAGAAGCTTGTTGTGAAGTTTCTAGAGTCTTGAAAAAAACTGAAACTTCTTATTATTGATGAGGTAAGCATGGTATCAAATTTAATGCTTGCCTTTGTGCATTTAAGAATGCAACATATCCTTAAAACAGAGTATAATGTGTTATTTGGAGGCAAACACGTCATAGTTTTAGGAGATCTACTACAACTAACTCCTGTGAAAGGACAGCCAGTATTTAAAACAGTTACACATGAAGACACCAGAAAGTGCCTGGGAAGCATTGTCATATTTCGAATATTCAGAACTCATTACAAATATGCGACAGGCAAAGGACGCTGATTATAAAAGTATTCTTGAAGATTTAAGAATTGGAAAAGTGAGTGAACACGGCAAAGAAGCTTTACAGGCACGATTACTTACAAATTTGTTTCCAAACGAAAATATTCTCCCAGAGAATATATATAGAAAAATTACAGAAAAGAAATCAGTGATATGCTTGATGCCAACTCTGCAAGAATGTTCAATATTCAATGAAAAAATGCTAAAGTTGGAAAATCTATGGATAGAATAGAGCATGAAGGAGCTACAATTATTTTGTCTGAAAAGTTGAAGTCAAAATTGGATTCTTTAGAAAAATCAATATCTAAAACTGCTGGTTTAGAAAAAAATCTATATGCATGTATAAATTGTCGGATAATTTTACGACGTAATTTGCATGTGGAAAGAGGTTTAGTAAATGGAGCAATGGGTAATGTTGTTGATATTGTGAATTACCCAAATAGAGATGACATTGAATTTTTGAAAATCAAATTTGATAAAATTGAAGAAGTACAACAATTGAGTCGTTGTTCAGCTCGATTTTTGCTTTTAAAAGATTTATATGTCCGCCGAAAACAGTTTCCTGTTTGTTTGGCATATGCGGTGACTATTCATAAATCTCAAGGTTTAAGTGTAGATAGTGCTTTGGTGCATATTGGAAGTACTGTGTTTAAAGAGGGTATGGCATATGTTGCTTTATCTCGAGTCAGAACTTTATCTGGATTATACCTGATTGATTTTGATGACACAAAGATTAGTGCAGATGTAAATTGTGTAAGAGAGTATAATAGGTTAAGAAGAGAACATTTCACTAACCCATCGGCCTTGTCACAAGAGATTCCACCATCTCAAAACCTTTGCAACTTGATCGCTGATTACTTTGAAAATAAGATCCTCGACATTGTGAAGACCTTTCCCCCGACACCTTCTACCCCAGGAAACTTCGAACAGGTTGAAGGAGGTAAGACAGTAATGAGGATCCCTTGCCTCAAGTCTTTTGCGCCTGTCTCTCTTGAGGAGACCTCTAAAGCCATTTTGGCTAGTAAATCTGGATCTCCTTTTGACCCATGCCCCCCTTTGGTTTTGCAGGCATTGCTGGAGGTTGTTAATCCTACTATTAACAGCATTATAAATTCATCGCTAGTCACAGCAGCAATCCCCAGTGAATGGAAGCTCGCTGCAGTTAAGCCCCTCCACAAAAAGGCCCTCGCTGACCCAACGACCCTCTCTAACATGCGGCCTATATCCCTGCTCCCATTGGTGTTCAAACTGGTGGAAAAGTTCGTTAACAGTCAACTTACGAGCTTTCTGGAGGAGAATAACATCCTATATCCCAACCAGTCAGGGTTTCGGTCAAAACACTCTACCGAGTCTGCCCTGCTGTTTACAGCAGAGACCCTACGAATGGCCATAGACCAGGGAAAGAAGGCTGTCCTGATTTTATTAGATCTGTCGGCAGCCTTCGACACGGTTTCACATAACATCTTAGTGGACCGGTTGGTGGCCGCAGGAATAGGAGGGACAGTCTTGGGTTGGCTCAGGAACTTTCTAAACAACAGACGCCAAATTACATTTTTGGGCAAATTCCAGTCGGAAGCTAAGGTCATCAGCTCCGGGGTCCCTCAGGGCTCGAGGTTAAGCCCTGTTCTCTTTAATCTATATATGGCACCCCTGATCGAGCTAATTGCATCATTTCATATCCGTACAATATCATATGCAGATGACACTCAGCTCATCCTGGTACTGGATGGGGAACTGGATGGGGCGGAGGAAAACCTGAAAAATTGCCACATTTAAATGGATGACTGAGAACCATCTCAAATGCAATTCCGGCAAGACGGAGATCTTGCCTTTTGGAAATCAAAACCTGTTTCCCCCGAAAAACTGGTGGCCGGACGATGCTGAAGCCCCCCTAATACCATCTTGTCTGCTCGAAACCTGGGCATTAAATTTGATGACCAACTGTGCTTTAAACAGCAAGCGGTGGCAGTAGCTGCTATGTGTTTTCACATAATTAAATCTCTGAGGAAGTTTTTTGACCTCTTCCTCTGTCAGCCAGAAAATCAGTCGCAGTTGCCTTAATAACTTCGAGGCTGGATTACTGTAATAGCCTATATGCTGGAGTCAATAAGTCCGTACTCCATAGGCTACAGATGGTCCAACATGCTGATGCCCGGCTGGTGCTACGCTGGCCCCGTAAGTCATCTGCGTCAGCTGCGCTTAAAGCGCTGCATTGGCTACCAATTGGCAAAAGGATCCTATTTAAGATCTTGCTGATCACATTTAGAGTCTTTCAACAGCAAGGGCCTAAATATCTGTGTAACGGTTTTAAACGGTACCATCCCACCCGTTGCCTGAGGTCTGCTAGTCAGAACCTGCTAATAATCCCCAGATTCAGACTGGCTACCAAAGGAGGAAAATCTCTCTTCGTCCTGGGTGCTAGGGCTTGGAACAAACTTCCACCTTACCTTAGGTCATTGTCCCACGAAACTCAGTTTAGGAAAGCTTTAAAAACGTGGGTGTTTTCTCTTACAGATGTGGCCTGCAGAGCGTTAGTGTAAAGTGTAAAGCATTTTCCATCGAGTTGATCTCTTTCCCTCAACCTTGTCATCTAGTTGTTTGAGCGCCAAGATACTCCTTAGAGTGATAGGTGCGCTATAAAAGTGTCCTTTACATTACATTACATTACATTACAACATGCTCCCAATTTACCTCAATATCCAGTATTTGAAAAGCGTGTAGTAAGTCGGAAAAGAAGATATGAGAAAAATTGTAGCGAGGTTGCAGAGAAAATAAAAAAACTAGATGAACCAGTGAAGCAAAAAGAAAAAGGATTCTATTGAAGAGGTTGTTGGTTTTCAGTTTGAAAACAGTTCTGGTGTCAACTGCTATGCTAATGTAGAGGTTAATGGTTTTTTTCTTGAAACTTTACTACAGGAAATTGTTGAAAATCGGGACAAAAGATTTTGTTGTTTGTTGAATTCTGTGTTTGAGAAATGTAGTAGTGATACAACTAAAATAGAAAGTGTTTCTGATATTTGAAATGATTTAGACATATGTTCTGGTTTAAATCAATTTTCACAGAATATTCAGCAAGATTTTCAGGAATTTCTAATGTATATGCTTGTTGTATTGCAAGATGAAGGTATAGAAATTGAAAATCTTTTTGGCCTTTCTTATAAATGGCAACATGACTGTGGCAATTGTTCGTTTTCAAGTAGTACTGAAATAGACACTGAAAGATTTATATATTTGACTCTACCAGACTGCAAATCAGTGTCTTGTAATAATCTAGTTAGAGAAGCAAATCAAAACATGGTCTTTACCCAATGTAACTCTCAAATGTTATCAACATTATTTATACAAAGATATGGACAGTATGTCATTTCAATGCTGCAACGATGCAGACCTGCTGGAGGAAAACTGACAACTTTAATAAAAAAAATGTGTGGCTTCTCACTATCAATATCAGGAAAAACATTTGTAACTGTAGCAATTATTTTCCATGATGGTCCTTCTACAACATCAGGACATTACACAGCTTATTTAAAATGTACGAAAGGCTGGATTCATTGTAATGATACTCAATTGATTTTTAAGCAACGTTTGCCTTATGACATACCAAATTCTTACCTAGTGTTTTTACAACCCAAATTTTAGGGAAAATAATTGGCCTGGGAAAATTACTGCTGTTAAGAAAGGGAAGTCTGGTGTTGAAAGTTGAGAGTGAGGGTGATGAGGTTCAAAATATTCTTGTAGTTGACGTAGAGGTAGTGTTAGTGTATCAGATAGTGTGTGATTTGACTATCACAGGAGATGTTGATCATCAATGAGGCAGAGGTGTTTTAGATTTGTTGTAGTTGTTGGAGATGTTGCTGACAGTTTTCATTTTGGAAAAAAGTACACTTATAGCAAACATTCAATTAATAAGTGCCAGCTCTTTCAGACAAAAAAACAGTTGCAAAACATACGACCATAAATGTATTATTATAAATATAGCAACACATTTTATATTGATATACAAAACTTTTTATTTGAAATAGATAATTGTATCGAGCATTCTTATTTCATTAAATATATTCATTGTCAAAGTTGATAATAAATTCAGTGCAGATAAATTAAGTGATAAACAATTTATATAAATACAAAAAAGGCACACAAAACATAAACATATACTACAGCAAGTCACACTGGACCGGTCAATATTCTATTGTAGTAGGCAAATCAGTTGGTTTTGACTACGCGCGTTTCGGCATTCTGCCTTCATCAGGTGACCGTCATTCGCACATAAACAGGACAAAAAATAATTATTATATCAGGTTGATTAGAGTTGGTGATTAGGTCTTCTATGGTATCATCGTCAGGCTATTAATTCTATTGATAAATTTTGTCAAACGTACAGACGATCGTCAGATTGTATCCTGGGTCTGAAATAACCAAGTCACAGGTCAGGGTACTCAGTGGGGTAAAGTCGTGGATGATATAGGATGAAAGATAGTTCAAATTCTCCTCAGTATCGATAAAGGCATGTCATAAATTCATAATCCAAAAACGGGAGAAATGCTGGCAAGTTTGAATATTAGCAACGGCAGTATCCTTGGATGACAACGGATTCCTTGCTTTACGCAAAAATGAGCTGCAATGTCGGACCATGCATTTTAAGCAGTATCTGATAATCCATCGTTTAAGCCTTCATCATCAGCAGCCAAGACTCCCGGTGGTGTGCTGACAGCTTTCATTCCTTTGAAGAGGTTTCTTTTAATGGTATACAGCTCCTTGGTAAGATAAAGGATGAGCAGAGTGTGATTGGCATGCCAGATGATGTTGAGTTTCTGATAGAATGCTAGTTGTTTAAGGTTGTATGTACATGATAAATAGCATTGGGTGGAGGTATAACCATTGTTGGATGGTCCAAAATATGTTGGTGCTTTTGATTCAGGGGTTGGGAAACGGACGCTTAAGAGTACTATTAAGTAACTTCCAAACTAAGGATTTCACACATACTATTTGGCCATGAGGAATGATATGTGAAACAAAACATGACTATTTCGGGTAAATGTTGTTAGCATATGTTTGTACATTACTTTATTTAGAGTGTATAAGAAAGAAGTAATAATGTTTTGTTACTTTGTGATTGTTGGTGACATTCCTTACTTACGTAAAAAATTGCTGTTCGAAAAAGACATTTAAGATATGTTTTTTTCTAATTGTTACATTCTTAATGAAAATGTTCAATGGGTTTTTTAAAGACAATCTTATTGATTGTCTTTTTTTTGCCCGCTGTTATATGATGAGTACTATTGAACTCACTGTTTTCAGTGAAATTCAATTTATTCTGAGAAGAGCAAAATAAAATACAAAACGTATTCTACATATTAATTTGTATTGTGAAATATATATTATAACTCCCTCACTCCCTTTCGCTCACTCCCCTTCCTTTATTCCCTCCTCACTCTCCTTTCCTCCATCCGTCTCTAAGTCTCTTCCTCTGTCTCAGTCACTATAACTGACTCACTCCTTAACACTTGCTCACTCTCCCTCTGTTTGTCTCTCTCACTGTCTGCCTCTCTCTCCGCCACTATACCTTTTCTTTCTTCTCTCTTTCCATATATCCTTCTCTCTCACTTACTTCTTTTTCCTTTCTCTTATTATGCTTCTTTTTCCATCACTCCCCTTCCCTCACTCTTATATCCCTTCTCTCACTGTCACTGCCCTTCACTCAAGTCCTCTTCCCCCCATTCATGTTCTCCTCTCTGTGCATCAGTCCCATTCTCTTTCTCCTGCTCCCATTCCCTCACTCCCCCTCACTCTCTTTAACTCACTCCATCCGTCAATACTTTCCCTTATTCCCCTTTCCTCATTTGCTTTTGCTAACTCTCATTCTGTTAGTCCCTCACTCCCCTTCACTCCATTTTTCTATCCCTGTCTCCCTCTGTCTCACTCAGTCTAACCACTTCACTCCCTGTCAGTTACTTGTTCTCCCTCTCTTTCTCTCTCACTCTCTCCCTCACCCTTCCTTTCTTTCCCTTTCTGTTTCGTTCACTCCTACTTCCTTTTGTATTATGAAATATATATTATAACTCAATTTTTTCTTGTCTTCCACAGATACTATATTTATAAAAAATGTACTATTAACTTGTCATTACTCATCTTACTAACCTTTCCTCATTCTCATTACTCCACTTCATTCACCTTTACAGTCCTTCTCTCACTATCAGAACTCTTTCTTCACCCTCACTCACGTTATCCAACTACCTCTTTCCCCTCTCTGTCCCTCACTTTTCTTTCCTATGTTCCTCCATCACTACCTTTGTCTTGCTCTATCCCTCATTCTCTTCTCACTCCCCCCTTACTCTCTTTCCTTCACATCATCCCTCACTCACATTCACTCACTTCGCTTCTCTCACTCCACTTCTCTCACTCCCTCACTCCCTTTCGCTCACTCCCCTTCCTTTATTCTCTCCCTCACTCCCCTTTCCTCCATCCATCTCTAAGTCTCTTCTTCTGTCTGAGTCAGTATAACTGATTTCCTCCTTCACACTTCCTCACTCTCCTTCTATTTGTCTCTCTCATTGTCTCCCTTTCTCTCCACCACTCGTCTTTTTCTTTCCTCTCTCTTTCCATAATTCCTTCTCTCGCACTTACTTCTTTTTCCTTTCTCTTAGTATGCTTCTTTTTCCATCACTCCCCTTCCCTCACCCTTATATCCCTTCACTCACTGTCACTGCCCTTCACTCAATCTGAGTCCTCTTCCCCCCACTTCATGTTCTCCTCTCTGTGCATCAGTCCCATTCCCTTTCTCCTGCTCCCATTCCCTCACTCCCCCTCCCTCTCTTTCACTCACTCCA
This sequence comes from Lissotriton helveticus, assembly GCF_964261635.1. Classification (NCBI taxonomy): domain Eukaryota; kingdom Metazoa; phylum Chordata; class Amphibia; order Caudata; family Salamandridae; genus Lissotriton; species Lissotriton helveticus. The sequence continues at coordinate 689,409,165 of NC_136057.1, forward strand.
TCCGTCAATACCTTTCCCTTATTCCCCTTTCCTCATTCCCTTTTGATAACTCCCATTCCTTTAGTCTCTCACTCCCCTTCACTCCATTTCTCTCTCCCTCTCTCCCTCTGTCTCACTCAGTCTAACCACTTTACTCCCTGTCAGTTACTCGTTCTCCCTCTCTTTCTCTCTCTCTTTCTCCATCTCTCTCTCCCTCACCCTTCCTTTCTTTCCCTTTCTGTTTCCTTCACTCATACTTCCTTTTTTATTATGAAATATATATTATAACTCAATTTTTTCTTGTCTTCCACAGATACTATATTTATATAAAAAATGTACTATTAACTTGTCATTATTTATAAGGTAAGTATAACAAACAAAAAATACTTTTTCATCACTCTCTTACTTCTCGTTCTCTTTCCCATTCTTTAATCTCTGTCTTACTACCCTTCATTTACTCATCTTACTCACCTTTCCTCATTCTCTTTACTCCACTTCATTCACCTTTACAGTTCCTTCTCTCACTATCAACACTCTTTCTTCACCCTCACTCACGTTATCCAACTACCTCTTTCCCCTCTCTGTCGCTTACTTCTCTTTCCTATCTTCCTCAATCACTACCTTTGACTTGCTCTATCCCTCAGTCTCTTCTCACCCCCCCTTACTCTCTTTCCTTCACATCATCCCTCACTCACCTTCACTCACTCCACTTCTCTCACTCCCTCACTCCTTTTCGCTCACTCCCCTTCCTTTATTCTCTCCCTCACTCCCCTTTCCTTCATCCATCTCTAAGTCTCTTCCTCTGTCTCAGTCAGTATAACTGATTTCCTCCTTCACACTTCCTCACTCTCCCTCTATTTGTCTTTCTCATTGTCTCCCTTTCTCTCTACCACTCGTCCTTTTCGTTCCTCTCTCTTTCCATAATTCATTCTCTCTCACTTACTTCTTTTTCCTTTCTCTTAGTATGCTTCTTTTTCCATCACTCCCCTTCCCTCACCCTTATATCCCTTCTCTCACTGTCACTGCCCTTCACTCAATCTGAGTCCTCTTCCCCCCACTTCATGTTCTCCTCTCTGTGCATCAGTCCCATTCCCTTTCTGCTGCCCCCATTCCCTCACTCCCCCTCCCTCTCTTTCACTCACTCCATCCGTCAATACCTTTCACTTATTCCCCTTTCCTCATTCCCTTTTGATACCTCCCATTCCTTTAGTCTCTCACTCCCCTTCACTCCATTTCTCTCTCCCTCTCTCCCTCTGTCTCACTCAGTCTAACCACTTTACTCCCTGTCAGTTACTCGTTCTCCCTCTCTTTCTCTTTCTCTTTCTCCATCTCTCTCTCCCTCACTCTTCCTTTCTTTCCCTTTCTGTTTCCTTCACTCCTACTTCCTTTTGTATTATGAAATATATATTATAACTCAATTTTTTCTTGTCTTCCACAGATACTATATTTATATAAAAAATGTACTATTAACTTGTCATTATTTATAAGGTAAGTATAACAAACAAAAAATACTTTTTCATCACTCTCTTACTTCTCGTTCTCTTTCCCATTCTTTAATATCTGTCTTACTACCCTTCATTTACTCATCTTACTCACCTTTCCTCATTCTCTTTACTCCACTTCATTCACCTTTACAGTCCTTCTCTCACTATCAACACTCTTTCTTCACCCTCACTCACGTTATCCAACTACCTCTTTCCCCTCTCTGTCCCTTACTTCTCTTTCTTATCTTCCTCCATCACTACCTTTGACTTGCTCTATCCCTCAGTCTCTTCTCACCCCCCTTACTCTCTTTCCTTCACATCATCCCTCACTCACCTTCACTCACTCCACTTCCCTCACTCCCTCACTCCCTTTCGCTCACTCCCCTTCCTTTATTCTCTCCCTCACTCCCCTTTCCTTCATCCATCTCTAAGTCTCTTCCTCTGTCTCAGTCAGTATAACTGATTTACTCCTTCACACTTCTTCACTCTTCCTCTGTTTGTCTCTCTCACTGTCTCCCTCTCTCTCTGCCACTCTTCCTTTTCTTTCCTCTCTCTTTCCATAAATCCTTCTCTCTCACTCACTACTTTTTCCTCTCTCCTAATGTGCATCTTTTTCCCTCCCTGTCACTGCCCTTCACTCATTCTCACTCCTCTTCTTCTACTTCATATTCCCCTCTCTGTGCATCACTCCTATTCTCTTTCACCTGCTTCTATTCTCTCACTCCCCCTTACTCTCTTTCCCTCACTCCATCCGTCAATCCTCTTTCCTTACTTTACTTCCCTCATTCACTTTTGCTAACTCCCATTCATTTAGTCCCCCACTCCCCTTCACTCCATTTTTCTCTCCCTCTCTTCCTCTGTCCCACTCAGTCTAACCGCCTCACTCCCTCTCACTGACTTGCTCTCCTTCTCTTTCTCTCTCACTCTCTCTCTCTTTCTCCTTCTCCTTCACCTTTACTGTCTTTCTATTGTTGTTCCCTTCCCTCCTTCTTTATCCCTCAGTCCCCTTTCCTCTCTCTTAATCTCATTCCTTCTCTCTCATTTCCCTTTCGTCACCCTCATACCCCATCACTCACTGTTGCTGCCTTTAACTCACCCTCAGTACTTTTCTCTCACTCACCTTCCCTTACTCCCCTTCCTTCACTTCTCTTTCCTCACTGCCTCACTTCATCTCACTTACTCCCCTTCGCTTATTCGTTCCTTCACTTTTTTATCAATTTTTCTCTCCCTGTCTCCCTCTGTCTCACTCACTCTAACTGCCTCACTCCTTCTCAGTTCCTTGCTCTCCCTCTCTCTCACTCTGTCCCTCTCTCTCCCTTACCCTTAAACTCCTTTTCTCTCTCTTTCAATCACTCCTCCTCTCTTCCTCACTCACTTTCCCTATCTCTTAATTTTCTTCCTTCTCCCTCATTCATCTTCCCTCTTCCTCATACTCCTTCCCTAACTGTCACTGCCCTTCACTCACCGTCACTCCCTTTCCCCCTCTGCACTTCATCCTATCTGTTTTTTAACCCTTCACTTTCCCACTCCCTTTTCTTTACTCCCCCTCACTCTGCTTCTCTCACTCCACTTCCTTCACTCTCCTTCCTTTACTCCTCTTTTGTCACTCCCTCACTCCAGCTCACTTATTTCCCTTTGTTCACTCCCTCACTCACTTTTTTTCATCCATGTTTCTCTCTCTGTCTCTCTCTGTCTCACTCACTCTAACTGCCTCACTCCTTCTCAGTTCCTTGCTCTCCCTCTCTGTCACTCTGTCCCTCTCTCTCCCTTACCCTTAAACGATTTTCCTCTCACTTTATATCACTCCTCCTCTCTTTCTCACTCATTTTCCCTCTCTTAATTTTGTTCCTTCTTTCTCATTCATCTTCCCTCACCCTCATACTCCTTCCATAACTGTCACTTCCCTTTACTCACCGTCACTCCCTTTCCCCCTCTCCACTTCCTCCTGTCTGTATTTCTCACCCTTTCACCTTCCAGTTCCCTTTTCCTCACTCCCCCCATTCTCCTTCTCTCACTCTATTCCTTACTCCCCTTCTCTCACTTCCCTTTACTAACTCCCTCCATCCCCTCACTCCACTTCTCTCTCCCTCACTCCCCATCTCTCACTTTCCCTTACTCCCCTTTTTTCATCCTCATACCCCTTCCCTCACTGTCACTACACTTCTCTTACCTTCACTCCATTTACTCTGCTCTACTTCTCCCTCTCCATCTCTTACTCCCCTTCCCTGTCTCCGTTCCATGCTCCCCTTTTCTCACTCCTCCTCCCTCACTTTCTTTCCTTTCTTTCCTTACTCTTTCTCTCCCCTTACCTCACTCCCCTACCCTTAGTCCCCTTGTTTCAGTCACTCTTTGACTCCCCTTTCCTCACTCATTCCATCAGTCCCTTCCTCCCTTTTACTCAGTCATTTCAGTCATTCATTTATACACTACACATTCATTCAAAAAAAGTATGACACAGTATATAAGAGATATAGCTCTTCTTGGAGAATTGAAGTTAGTTCTGAAAAGAACAGTTTTTTTTGTTTTGTATTTTTTTTGTAGTTTTTTAACAATTTTATATTTTTTGGGATTATTTTTTAAACAAAAAGTAAAGAGGTAACAAAAAAGTGTTCAACTGGAACAAAATTAATAAATAAAAAAAATTAAGTGCGGCGGCAAGTGTGCTGGGTAACTTTCGCTTCAATCAAATTCAAACTCTGCTCTCCATAGGTGAGGATTTCATTGCAGAAATTACAACGAATATGTACAGTGGCCAAAAATGGACGGAGATCCAAATTTGACGTTGAAGGAGATGCTCCTGCTGTTGAGGTGCTGGGGAAAGCAGCAGGAGGATTGGAAGCAAGGGCTTTTGTAGAAACCCTTGCAAAGTTCCTAGGATGCACATTTTTAACGTGTTGCATCATGGTGTGAATGCTAAACGAATAATACTTGGTCGGATTTCCCCTCGAAAGCACACTTCCACATAGTCTACAGGTTACCTTGGGGGCATTAACTTTTTTCAGCCCCTCAGGAAAAGTGAAGAATTGCCAGATGAAAGACTCTTTCTTCTTAGCAACTGGTTCTTCTTCCACAAACTCCACATTTGAGTTAGATGATGAATCTTCGGGCTGGTGTTGCTCTTCCATTTTCACAAATTTGAAAAGCAGGAAGAAAACCTCCAAAGATCCTTCTCCCATCAAAGTGAAAGAGATAGTGAGGGAAGTGGGTGGGGTGTTTGAAGATTCTGGAAAAGAAACTACTATGAACCAATCAAAAGTGTTGTTTTCAAGTCACATGACTTTACGTGCGTACATCATCAGCAGTGGATTACGAGTGCGCGAAATATAGTTAGTACAACTAACTATATAGGAGCAATTTCAATGGTTTTGTATGAGTGAAATGTTCAGCTAACTGTAACACCCCTAAAACTTATAGTTTTTGAGTGAATTTCAAAGGTTTTTTAAAAGCTAATTCCTAACTATATAAGGCCAGAAACCTATGGTTTTTTCAGTGAATTTGCAAGGTTTTTAAAATGCGAATTCCTAACTCTATAAGGCCTGAAACCTATGGTTTTTTCAGTGAATTTGCAAGGTTTTTAAAATGCTAATTCCTAACTATATTAGGCCTGAAACCTATGGTTTTTTCATTGAATTTCAACGGTTTTTTAAATGACATTTTTTAAATGTATTAATTTGTTTTTTTTTATACTGATTTACTACATTTTTGTAGGCAGGTGTTCAGAGGGCACTCCCCCTTTTTACAACACTCTGCGGCGCAACCCCTGGCACGTTTGCAGAGAAGGAACTAATTCCCCTTGCATACTGGGGGTCCCTGGGGGGCAACTAGCCCACCAGGAGCCTCCAGTATAAGCCAGGGGGCTGCATTGCAGAGAGGTGTAATGAGGCCACACCCTTTTTTACACCTCTCTGCAAGCAGCCCCCGGACGTGTTTGCAGTCTGGGAACTAATTCCCCTTGCATACTGGGGGTCCCTGGGGGCCAACTAGCCCACCTGGAACCTGCAGTATGCGCCAGGGGGCTGCATTGTAGAGAGGTGTAATGAGGCCACACTCTTTTTTACACCTCTCTGCAGCGCAACCCCTGGCGTGTTTCCAGAGTAGGAACTAATTCCCCTTGCATACTGGGGGTCCCTCGGGGCCAACTAGACCACCAGAAGCCTCCAGTATGCGCCAAGGGGCTGCGTTGCTTTGCCCCGGGGGCGGCAGTCCCCGGGGAAGTGTGGGGGGATTGTGGACCCCCTCACACTTCTTTATCACTATGCCCCCGCGATTTGGTCCCCCCGTGAGGTAATTTTTTAAAAAACAGACCAGGTTTTAAAAAGAAAATGTTGGTCCTTTTTTGTCCTTGTGGGACCACCTGGGCATGCCTAGGGTTTCAGGGTGTATCTACCCTGCCCCCTTTTTGTGTTCTTCACGTTTGTTTTTTTGCTTTCTTTTGCCTTTGTCTATCGAGCACAAGATGGATGCCAACACTTCCTGGTTAGAAGTGTTGACAGCCAATGAGCATGCAGCTTTCTCGGGAAGGCATGCTGATTGGCTGCCACTGTCTGTCAACACTAGCACAAGATGGATGCCAACACTTCCTGATTAGAAGTGTTGACAGCCAATGAGCATGTAGCTTTTTTCGGGAAGGCATGCTGATTGGCTGCCACTGTCTGTCAACACTCCAAACCAGGAAGTGTTGGCAGACATCTTGTGCCTCGGTAGAACGAAGGCACAAGAAAGCAGTGAAACAAAGGTGCAAAACACGCAAAGGGAGCAGGGTAGAAGCACCCTGACCCCCTAGGCCTGCTCAGGGGGTCCCACAAGGAATCGCGATATTCCGAACGATTGAAAATGACTTTTCTTGAGAAACATTTGCATTTGGATTATCATGTCCTATACTTTGGAATTGTTGAAAGACTGACTTTGAGGATGCTATAAATTACTCAAGTCTGCCCGAATTGTGTGGGTAAAATTGATACCTAGTTACTTTGAATAAGAATGTACTTACGTCTCGTCTAACATTTGGAAGAAATATCTAGTTATATGACAACAGGATACCAACATAACTTGAAGGAAATAAGAACGCCCTGAAGAAGTTCTGTTGTACAGAACGAAACGCGTCGGCTGGCTGTGGTACATTAACTTAAGGAAAATAAAAGCATTTGAATATACACCAACATTCAGCGCTTCAATAAGGACTCTAAGTGATATGATTTGATTGGACTTGTTGTGCAAGTGGTGCTATGCCAAACTTTGGAATATTCTCCACTACTCTCTACTACTCACTCTCTACTACTCCACTACTCTCTAATACTCACTCTCTACTACTCATTCTCTACTACTCTTCTACTCTCTACTACTCTTTCTCTACTACTCACTCCCTACTACTCACTATCTACTACTCTCTACTACTCACTCTCTACTACTCTCTCTCTACTACTTACTCTCTACTACTCTCTCTCTACTACTCTCTACTACTCACTCTCTACTACTCTCTCTCTACTACTCTCTACTACTCTCTACTACTCACTCTCTACTACTCACTCTACTACTCACTCTCTACTACTCTCTACTACTCACTCTCTACTACTCTCTCTCTCTACTGCTCTCTACTACTCACTCTCTACTACTCTCTCTCTCTACTACTCTCTACTACTCACTCTACTACTCACTCTCTACTACTCTCTACTATTCTCTCTCTCTCTGCTACTCACTCTTTACTACTCACTCTCTACTACTCACTACTACTTACTCTCTACTACTCACTCTCCACTACTCACTCTTTACTACTCTCTATTACTCACTCTCTACTGCTCTCTACTACTCACTCTACTACTTACTCTCAAACTCTCTATTACCCACTCTCTACTCTCTACCTCTCTACCTCTCTCTACTAGTCTCAACCTCTCTACCTCTACCTCTCTACCTCTACCTCATACCTCTCTCTACACGCACACATATACACATATATATATGCATATATATATGCATATGCATTTATATATGTATGTGTATATATATATACACATACATATATAAACATATATAATCTGCATATCTATATAAATACAAATATAAGTGCATGCATGCATATACATATATGCATACATATGCATGGTATTTACATGAAAGTTTGAAAAACACTAATAAAAGCAAAGCTAAAAAGCCACCTCATTACAAACAGAATGGCTTTAACTAAAACGAGGGCGTGATCTATTGCATTTTCAATGCTTGTTTACTTTGGTTCCATCAAGAAGGCATTCAGATGTGTCACACATTTGCCATACATTCTGAATGTTAGCACTCTAGTTGCTCATAAGATCACTCTAGTAAAGCTACTGCTCACCAGGGAAGTCTGCTGCTGGTATTCAAAGTGCATGTTTCAGTCTGCATGTCAGAATTCTTTTAATCAAATAGAAGAGGATTTGAGAAGTCACGCAAAATGTGCCCTAATTTTTCTTTCTGAAGCACTAATCATACTTTCTATGGCAAAATGAACCCCTCATTTTGTTCCTTTTTAAATTAAATGTTTTCAGACTTACCACTTCATTCTAATCAAGACGGCTTCTGGTGTGCCATACTTTTGTCATAAGTAAGACTATTAGCGCTCTAGTTGTTCTTTAGAACACTCTGGGACATTCTGTCATTGGGCTATACTTGGGCTACATCTGGGTGATATTTGGGCTACATTTGGGCTCTTTTGTCTCTGGTGGCCATCTTGGGAGACTGCATGTCAGAATTTTTTAATGAAATAGAAGAGGATTTGAGAAGTCACTCAAAATGGGCCCTAATTTTTCTTTCTGTAGCACTAATCATACTTTCGATGGCAAAATATACCCCCTCATTTTATTCCTTTTTAAATTAAATGTTTTAAGAGTTACCACTTTATTCCAATCAAGATGGCTTCAGGTGTGCCATACCTTTATAATAAGTAGGACTGTTAGCGCTCTAGTTGTTCTTTAGAACACTCTGGGAAGCTGCAGTAGAACACAAAGGAATCAACTGACAGTCTCTGTCCTTGTTGGATGTACATGTTTTACTGAGAATGTCAGACGTCATTCTCACATGACTGAGAAAGAGAATGTGAATTTACAGAAAATATGCTTTCAGCTTAGCTTATAGATCCCCTTCCAAACCACTGTGGGAAAAGCATGAGATAATAGTTTTCTTTCAAACATGATTCATGATATCCCAGCAGAAGGCTTTTTCACATGGTAAAATCACCTTAGAACACACAACAATTCTTAAAATTAGTATGGTACTATCAACAAATGATTTATAATGTAACTAAAGTGTTAAAACCTTCTATTAACTGCAATGCTTTTTAATGAGGTGCTATCATGTATATTGGTCCCAAGATGGCTGCCAACAGTTTCTGGTTTGGAGTGTTGACAGACAGTTGACAGCCAATCAGCATGCAGCTCGTGCTCGGAAAGGTAAGCTTACAGTAAGCTTACAGTAAGCTGCTATAGATATATATATTTTTTCTCTTTTGATTTTCTCAGGAACTACTGGAGGGATTTTCACCAAATATAGAAAAGGCACTTCTGCATACCAGTCCCTACCATTTTGCCAAGTTTGGTGTAATTCCGTTCAGCCGTTCGGGCTGTAGCCGTGTCTAATCGTCCTATGGAAATTAACATGGGGAAAACACGTTTTGGGTCCCCCCTTTTTTTGTTGGCCCCCGCTTGAAGAATACCCCCCAAACTTTCAGGGAAGGAGCAGAACTGAGCTGGCCAAAATTTTGGAAAATTGCACGCAATTTCCTCAATCGACGCCAAAGTTATTCCCAATAGAATGTTGCGGATTTCCTATGGTAACTAGGTCCTAACTATATATACCTACTGGCGACTGACAGTAGGTAATATATATATATATATATATATTTTCAGAGAAAAAAACAAAGTTTACTGGGATGTTATAGTTGGGCTCAGGTTTCACTTGAACAAAACCAGTGAAATTCATCAGTTATAGTTAGCTGAGCTAACTATAACTCATGCCCCCCTCAATGCACTGCTTATAACCTCACATATTACATCACTCATGACATGGTCAGTGACATCACTGATGACATCCCTGATGACATCTCAAATGACATCACTTCATTCTGCAGAATTACTTGCTTGAGTTACGCAAATGCTCATATCGCTCCTAGAATCAATTATTTAATTCTCTGTTTGTACAGTCTCTTTTGAGTTAATCAATGTCTCTTTTGGATTAATCAAAGTCTCTCTTGGGTTAATCATGAATGAATAGAACCAGAAATAAACAAAATCATAATACAGGGTAAGTAACACAATAAAGCCCCTAGTCTTGCATTATTTTGTTCATACTTCTTCTAGGTCTTCACTACACAACAAGTTGACTCACCACACTGAGAATAGTCACAATTGGTTGGAATTGTGTGCAACTATGCACAAGTTTGTTGCTTAGGCTTAAGAGTGCAGTTAAATTTTAGCAAGTCTTTTTGTGAGGCTGCAAAGCGAATACACTTCTGAAATGGTGAGTTCAGTTGATGAGGGAGGACTGGAATGAGTTCTGGGATGAAGCCGAAGTCAGGAGTTCCACCTGAAGACACCGCTGAAGGCTGGAAGTTCAGGTGAGTATCTCTTCTTGATGAGGATATGCGTTGCTTGGGTGCGGTTTACATACCGTGAGGATCCAAGAAGGCTGCCACACTCCATGTCTTCTCACGATCTTGTGGGATCTCAGTATTTTCATGGTCAATTTGCAGTTCCTCCACCGCTACCAGGGATAGAGGGTCAAAGTTGAAAACACCCCTAATTGTCTAAATGTAATGTAACCTCCACTAGTACTAGGGATACGGTAAATAATTATGCAAGTATCTTCTTCTTACTCTTGGGTCCCTACATTAAATTCTGGACATGAGCATTGATCTCGGGCATGAATCTGTGACCAGTGGACTGGGACATAGGGTATCAGGAATCAAGCATGAGATCTGACAGGGTACATGCGAGTGGGGTATTTTCAGGATCATGGGGTCATAAGGACGGGCTACAGCTGAGACCCTTACAAGCCTATTTTATAGCACCCAAATGTTCTTGTCCTGGTGCTAAGAAGATTAAAATCTAACTTTCTAGCTGCAGTCCATACCATACATATGGTAATTCACTAGCTATCCCTTCCATTCATCTGATCTTCTCTATATCTGTTCTAAAATGCACACGGTATGAGGACAGCCATAAGACATGCAAACAATGTAAGCAACTGAAGCAGCTATGTATCAAAATAATTGTGCCCTATTTTTTTTGACTACTAATCGTTTATCAATACGTTTATTCTACTATTAAATTAGAATTAGATTGATAGTTATGTTTTTTGGAGGTCAAACCAAACGCCATTTCTGAGGTTTTCTCTACAATATTTTTTTTAATTTATTTTATCAATATTTTGGTATGTTTTTTTTTTTTAAATAAGGAGACTGTATATTACAATATCTTGATGATTTTACAAAAGACACATAAAGGGTGCAATATCACTACTGCTATATAATGAGCAGATGTTGCACCATCTCAATACCAGTGAAATCCTACGCAAAAAGCATCTTATAGCCATGTTCACATATTCCCACACATCTGACAGCCATTGCTGAACCAATTGGACAGCTTTCACATGGCTTAATATTTGCCTGCACCAATCTAATTTTTCTTCCAAATTTAGAGAAGGGTTAGTTGCAATCAATGGGGGGCTAGAACACAATTTTTGTAGTTTTGGTTTATTCCCTGTCGGATTGACCCCATCCCACTTCCTTTTGCTGGGTAAGGACTGGGGAAGTACTATAATTTGTGTGTTTGCGTTTTTGGGTAATAGAGGGTGTTCCAGTGGGCTGGCAATAGGAGTAGATAAATTGATTCGTTTAGCGGGTCAGGGTGGGTGACTTTTGATTTCATTTTTAACTTCCACGGTGGCATAACTAGTTTTACAAAGCGAGTTTAACTCGTACAACAGCGAGAGGTGTTGCGCTATACCATTCATTGGGTCAGGAGATAGGTTGGTGGATATGCTATCTGTATTCTTGCAAGGTTCATACGTAATAGCAGTAGGCGGAGATGATCTACAACGACCTTGTGACCCAGACCGTAAGCCTCTCTGGGCGGTAGGTTTATTGGTCACCCCCTTACGAAACATCATGGGGTGTACTAACGTTAGAATATAGCAAGGCCACAAGAGAAACTGGGGATAATTGGGAATTTTCAACTGATGTCCAGTGGGGTAATCCCTTACCAGAATGTCGGGCTGAGTCGGAAAGTTAATACCTTGGCGATGTAATGGAGTCAAGGGGGAGGCCCCGTCCCGTCCTCCTCGTGCCTCTGAGGGCCACAGAGGGCCAGTCCTTTGCCCGGGCTTAGCCCGGCTGATCCCGCGCGCGTTCCGTGACGCGGAGGGAGCGTCTGTGCTTTAGTAGCGCCTCCGGGCGCACTGAGTAACAAAACAAGATACCAGTACTGCAAACTTACTCTGGGGCAAAGGAACATAACATAGTGAAACAAAACACCATATTGACAAGACTACTTTTTCTGTCTGAATTAAATCTTTATGTTTATAATTTTTTCAAAAAACACATATTCAATTTTTTATCACATCACCACATAGAATACAAAGATAAATCAATTTGTTGAATATAACATATACATTACAAAATTAGACATATACATTAGCAATCTCCTTTCACACCTTCCACACACACATTCACCCAGACTCGCTAGAGCCACTCATACTTATTGTTTACACAATATACATTTTTGTCAACCGTTATGACAATGATTAATACTTTGAAAACAGAAGCAACCTTGGAATAAATTCTAGCTTTTAGAACATTTGGTACTTTTTTTAAAAGACTTCCTAAGGTCGCAAAAGGCTGGTCTGTCTGTACATTGTTTTTAATTCGTGATTTGTGTTGTGTGACTCTGCTCCTTATTTCTTGGTTCGTTTTCCCAATGTAAACCATGTTACATGGACAACGAATTCCATAGATTACATAGGCAGACTAGTCACCCCATCCTAAATTACCCTGGGTGTCTAGTTTTAAAAAATGTATAGGTTTTCTAGGTTTCCCTAGGTGCTGGCAGAGCTAGGGCTCAGAAACAAAAGGTAGTCTTTTGTCCAAAAAGGGCAAGATTTCACTGGGAAATTGAGGTGCGACCATGTCGCGTTTTGCGCTGTTTCATGTCGCAGCCACTATGCCTACCCACGCAAGTGAGGTACCATTTTTTTTGGGAAACCTGAGGAAACGCGGGGTGGGTGGAAATTTGTTGATCCACGCAGATTCCAGAACTTTCCTCCACAGAAATGTGAGGAAATGTGTTTTTTTTGTCAAAATCTCAGCTTTGCAATGGATTCTGGGTAACAAAACCTGGGGGTAGGCAGACGAGTCACCCCATCCTAAATTTCCCTGGGTGTCTAGTTTAACAAAATTTATAGGTTTGCTAGGTTTCCCTAGGTGCTGGCAGAGCTAGGGCGCAAAAACAAAAGGTAGTCTTTTTGTCCAAAAAGTGCAAGATTTCATTTGGAAATTGAGGTCCGACCATGTTGCGTTTTGCGCTGTTTCATGTCGCAGCCACTATGCCTACCCACGCAAGTGAGGTACCATTTGTTTCGGGAGACCTGGGGGAACGCTGGGTGGGTAGAAATTTGTTGATCCACGCAGATTCCAGAACTTTCCACCACAGAAATGTGAGGAAAATGTGTTTTTTTTGTCAAATTTTTAGGTTTGCAAGGGATTCTGGGTAACAAAACCTGGTGGTAGGCAGTCGAGTCACCCCATCCTGAATTCCCCTGGGTGTCTACTTTTCAAAAATGTATAGGTTTGCTAGGTTTCCCTAGGTGCTGGCAGAGCTAGGGCTTAAAAACAAAAGGTAGTCTATTTGTCCAAATAGCGCAAGATTTCACTGGGAAATTGAGGTGCGACCATGTTGCGTTTTGCGCTGTTTCGTGACGCAGCCACTCTGCCTACTCACGCAAGTGAGGTACCATTTTTTTTGGGAGACCTGGGGGAACACTGGGTGGGTGGAAATTTGTTGATCCACGCAGATTCCAGAACTTTCCACCACAGAAATGTGAGGAAAATGTGTTTTTTTTGTCAAATCTTTAGGTTTGCAAGGGATTCTGGGTAACAAAACCTGGGGGTAGGCAGACTAGTCACCCCATCCTGAATTCCCCTGAGTGTCTAGTTTTCAAAGATGTATAGGTTTGCTAGGTTTCCCTAGATGCTGAAAGAGCTTGGGCACAAAAACAAAAGGTAGTCTCTTTGTCCAAAAAGCGCAAGATTTCACTGGGAAATTGAGGTGCGACCACGTTGCGTTTTGCGCTGTTTCGTGTCGCAGCCACTATGCCTACCCACGCAAGTGAGGTACCGTTTTCATCGGGAGACCTGGGGAAACGCTGGGTGGGTGGAAATTTGTTGATCCATGCAGATTCCAGAACTTTCCACCACAGAATTGTGAGGAAAATGTGTTTTTTTTGTCAAATTCCTAGCTTTGCAAGGGATTCTGGGTAACAAAACCTGGTGGTAGGCAGTCGAGTCACCCTATCCTGAATTTCCCTGGGTGTCTACTTTTCAAAAATGTATAGGTTTGCTAGGTTTCCCTAGGCGCTGGCAGAGCTAGGGCTCAAAAACAAAAGGTAGTCTCTTTGTCCAAAGAGCGCAAGATTTCACTGGGAAATTGAGGTGCGACCATGTTGCATTTTGTGCCGTTTCCTGTCGCAGGCACAAAGCCGACCCACACAAATGAGGTACCATTTTTATCGGGAGACCTGGGGGAATGCTAAGTGGTTGGAAATTTGTTGATCCACGCAGATTCCAGATCTTTCCACCACAGAAATGTGCGGAAAATGTGTTTTTTTGTCAAATTCGTAGCTTTGCAAGGGATTCTGGGTAACAAAACCTGGTGGTAGGCAGTCGAGTCACCCCATCCTGAATTTCCCTGGGTGTTTACTTTTCAAAAATGTATAGGTTTGCTAGGTTTCCCTAGGCGCTGGCAGAGCTAGGGCTCAAAAACAAAAGGTAGTCTCTTTGTCCAAAGAGCGCAAGATTTCACTGGGAAATTGAGGTGCGACCACATTGCATTTTGTGCCGTTTCCTGTCGCAGGCACAAGGCCGACCCACACAAGTGAGGTACCGTTTCTATCGGGAGACCTGGGGGAACGCTGGGTGGGTGAAAATTTGTTGATCCACGCAGATTCCAGAACTTTCCACCACAGAAATGTGAGGAAAATGTGTTTTGTTTGTCAAATTCTTAGCTTTGCAAAGGATTCTGGGTAACAAAACCTGGTGGTAGGCAGTCGAGTCACCCCATCCTGAATTCCCCTGGGTGTCGACTTTTCAAAAATGTATAGGTTTGCTAGGTTTCCCTAGGTGCTGGCAGAGCTAGGGCTTAAAAACAAAAGGTAGTCTCTTTGTCCAAAGAGCGCAAGATTTCACTGGGAAATTGAGGTGCGACCACGTTGCATTTTGCGCCGTTTCCTGTCGCAGGCACAAGGCCGACCCACACAAGTGAGGTACCGTTTTTATCGGGAGACTTGGGGTAATTCAGATTTGTAAATCAACTGTTATTACCAATTGAGCTTTCATGCATTTCTTCCTTTCAATGAAAGACATTGTGTAAAAAAAAATCTTTTTGAAAAATGACCAATAATTCTCATGCTAGTATGAGTATTCCCAATTTTGAAAATGTGCAATTATATACTGTTTCTGAACTCTATAATTTGTACCCAATTCAGAAATACATAGGTGTCTTTCATACAGATTTTTTCATGTATACATTTTCCAAGACAAAGTGCTGTATACCCAGTAAATGAAAAAATACCATTGCAAGTTGCTGCTCAGTTTTTGGATCTGGGTTCGTCGGGTTCTTGGTGAAACTACAAGTCCTATATATCCCCACAACCAGGAAGGTCTAACGGATGTAACGGCATATTGATTTCCAAGAGCTGTCAAAATTAGAAAAAGTTATAGGTGAAAACGTTGAGACAAAAGGCTGTTTTTTTCAACAAATTTTCAATTATTCCAATATTTAACTGTTAGTTTCTATAAAGAAACCTTCATGGATTTAGACAAATGACCCCTTTCTGAATTCAGAATTGTATCTACTTTTCGAAAATGTACAGCTTTCCAGGATCCATTATTGCTTTCAAACTCATTTCTACCATTCACTGGAAGGAGGTGGAAAGCTCTAAAAATAGCAAAAATAGGCTATATCTCAGAAAAATGCCAAAACTGTGTGAAAAATGTCGGTTCTCTGACAAAAGACTGTCATTCCCTAAAAGCTGAGAAAATGGAGATTTCAGCCCCATAAACCCTTTTTTGATAAAATTTTCAGGGAAAAAAACAGAGGCTTTCATTTGCAGCCCGTTTTTCCCATTTTTCTAAAAAAACCAAAATGTTTACTATATTTTGGTTATTTCTGGGGCCCCTCCAAGGGAATCCACAAACCCTGGGCGCCTTTAGAATCCACATGATGTTGGAAGAAAAGGACGCAAAATTTTTCGTGGATACCTTATGTCGTCAAAAAGTTACAAGGGCCTAAACGCGCACTACCCCAAAACGCCAAAAAAAGCCTTAGCACTGGAGGGGAAAAGGCCTAGCAGCGAAGGGGTTAAACTGAACATTATCGTTATAAGCTCTATTTCTTTAAATACATTTCCTGTCTACCGGTAGCTTCGCTGCATTTTTACTCATAAAGGTATCTTATTTCACTCTCATTTCGCGCTAATGGACATACTTTTCAACACGCTGAACTAAATTTTTTCATAAAATCTACTCATTTGGACCCATGGATATCTTCGTATCTTATGGCATTTTTTAAAGTCCTCACCGGCCGTTGTTAGAACGCTCCTGCTTCCAACTTTCGTCATTCTGCTTACCGGCTGAAATCGTGGATCCATTCAAGAATTCGCCTTGGACCTTAGTCAGCGATTGTCTTCACCTTCTTCGTCTCATTGACACTAAGTCACTACGTTCATCACGGTATGCTGTCTCCACGTCATTACATGGCGGCCATTTTGGTAGATAGATTTTTACCAGAGATTCTCTACCCGCCTGTATTGTCTTCGAGTAAATATTGACGGTGACAGCATCGCGACGCAACTGGGTATTTTTTACCAATTTGATGACTGTTAATGACACATTTATCTACGCTTTGTATTTCTAAAACAATTATTTATTTATTTATAAAATTTGAACTTTTTGTGCATTCCTTCACTGATGTGCACAGCTTCATTAACTCCTTGCTTTGTTTATGTAAGGTGTTATTGTACACTTATATGCTAATTCTTGCAACGTTCTGCTTATTATGCATTGGTAATACTGAGTGAATACCTTATTTACTCTGTATTTATATATTGATATAACTTACTGGTTAAAACAAACATTTATTTTGGATGTGGATGCTTAATGTTACTTTTAATGCTCTTTTAGGTGTTCCTTCATCAGTACCAAAACAGTAAGTTTTAAAAATGATTTCATGATTTTACGTATAATATCAAAACTTTTCTGTATATGCCTTGTGAATAATCATACAGATTCGATTTCATTTTGCCTTAATAATCTTCGTTAACCTTATTTTCTTATACCATATTATGGCTTTACAGACAGCAGTTCTTCCATCACCTTTTCTCCCTGAGCCTGGCACTCCAAAAATTAAATGGGTTCAGTGGTATAAAGCTTTCAACAGCTACATAATAGCAATTGATGGAGTAAAATGTTCCCCCGCCAGGAAAAATGCTTTGGGTGCGGAAGGTCAAAGAATTTTTGATCATCAACCTCAAGTTATTTGTCCACCTTCTGATGATTGGAATGAGTATACTGAGGCAGTAGTGAGATTAGAGAAACACTTTAAAGAAGAGCCAAGCATTATTGTCGAAAGACATACGTTTTATACCAGGAAACAAAGAGAACATGAAAGCATTGATACTTTTTTGGCAGAATTGAGAATTCTTGCTGCTTCTTGTGAATTCGAAGGTCCCATTGAACAATATTTAGGGGACCAATTGGTTGTTAATTGTTTTAATAATGAAATTCAAAAGAAGATCTTATGTTGCAGGAATCCCTCACTTACCGAAACTTTAGAATTAGTTAGGGGTGTTGAAAGGTCCGTTTCTGCTTCTAAAGAACTTGGTAATAATTCTGTCAAACCTACTATTACTTAATAAGTCAATAAAATTTCACAGCATTTTTCTCAAATCTCACATAGAGATAAATCTACTAATAAAAATGAATCGAAAAAGGGAGATAAATCTCTCCAGTGTTTTAGATGTGGGTCAAAGTCACATCTCGCTAACTCTCCTATCTGTCCAGCATTAAAGAAACAGTGTGCCAATTGTAAGAACATTGGACATTTTACTTCAGTTTGTAAATTTAAGCCTAAAACAATGTATCTTGAAATGGAAAATTTAAATGAGGTGGGGATTGTTAAACAAAATGAGTCCATTAAAAAAATCTTATTATCGATTGATATGGTTGACTCACACTTAGATCCTAATAGTGGGGATCCGATATGTGATATGAAAATTGGTGAAGTCCCAGTGAAAGTAACAGTAGATTCTGGATTCCCTGTTACCATTCTTTCTGACATATTTTTCTTTAAAGAATGGAAAGGAGTTAACCTAACACCTCTTGATATTCGCACTGTAGCCTTTAACGGACAGGAGATTGATATGATGGGTTACTTCAATGATAAAAAATATCAACAAAGGGAGTGAAGAGGTGGTGCAACAAGGCACCGCGGTGGGCTAATCCTCCTCTTATGAACGCTTAAATAATCAACAGAGACCACCTGAAACAAATATACAATACATATTCCGATGGTGTTGGAATACACTCAGTGTGTTAAAATACCCCTCACACACCAAAAGGGCCCTTGGTGTCATGCTTCATCATCGGGGTCTTCCCGCCCCCGCTGCGGGACGGGGCAGTGCTGCGACAAGCGGCTACGCCGGAGCACCTTTTAATTGTGAGTACTATGTGAGTGATAATGGAGTGAGTGTCAGTGAGGTCAGAAGTGATAAACAGTGAAATTAAAATTAAAAAATACCTGGCCTGGTGTTTAGAAAAAATTATTTAATAGGCACTGGCTGGTATCGTTAAAAGGGGTGAGGCGGAGTGCAAGATCGGGTTACTAGTCTTGCTCTCCTGTGTGGGTCAACATGTTTCGGGGCGACATGCCCCTTCGTCAGGACCGGGATGTATAGATCCCCCTGTCACTCACTAATGCGCTCCCACAGATAGAGAGTGTTGAGTATGATCAATGTGTATAAATAATTTAAATACACGTGAAAAAGCTCGGTCAGTAATACTGATGATGTAAGCCTGCAAGGATAAGAACACAGGATTTTAGAAAGAGCGCGGATCCCAATGCGCTTTACTAATGAATACCTGTAAGGAATGAAAATACACATAGGGGAAGAAAACACACTTTAGGCTGTTACATGTCACGCCAAAGATTTCTTGGGAGGACCTGGATAGCCGAATATGAAAAAGACAAAATATATAGAACTGTGGAGAAAAGCAAGCATGGGCTTATTTCCTGGCAGGCCAAGGATTTCCCGGAGGGGCCAGGTAACTTCACAGGGTGCAAATGGGAAGGAAAAAACACACATAAAAATGTATACATACACACACACACCAATATAAAGCGTCAGAAACTGCTTATTCAATTTTGATACATACTTATTGAATGATGAGACAATGCCCCATGAGCCAAGCTGGGCGAAGGGTATAGAGGGTCCAACTGTGGGGAGACATGGAGAAATAATGCCAGGACCTAGATTAGCTATTTACACTGAGTGGATTAAGGTAGTGTATTCCAGGACAGGACTGTCGGCTATGCCGTACTTACTCAACCCCCACACCTCAGTGCTTCCTCCTTCGTCAGTGGCTTCCGTGGTAATGGTAAGCCAGGGCAGGGCGGGTCTTATATAGTGAGGCAGAGGCTTGTTAGCAGAGCCTTAATTGATTAACTCGAAACCGATGTGCGTGTTCGGTCGAGTGGTTTGGACGTGTGACCAGAGCGGCCATTGTTAAATGTCCGAGGTCGGCTGGGCCGGGATAGATATTAGCAAGGGTCGGTTGCATTTCTCTTCCGGTAGGTAGTAGTAGGCGGAGGGGGTGGATAGAGTGTTAGGATACACCCTCGGTCCGCTCTGATGCTAGTATCAGCGTGTAAGTCGACACATGCGCCTGCGCGGTGAAGTGTATACACTCCGCGCATGCGCAGTAGTGCTGCATAGTGACTCTCTTGTCGCGCATGCGCGGGAGGGAGGTGTTCCTCCGCGATGCACGTCAGGAGCCAGGGGAGATTCTTGCTAATGGACACACGTAGGGACTCATCAGTAGATGCATAAATCATTGTTAAAGCGGTACATGTGCTATTTTACAACCATCCATGCAAGCAGGCTTTGTACATGGGTGAAGACACATATTCTCAAATTATGTTCCTCTTACTAATAGGCGGGAAAATAAAGAGGCTCTTGTTAGGTTACAGCTGTTCAGAGCGAATAACTCTTATTTTTGCACACAGTTTGTAAGAAAGAATAAATAAAAATAAAAATAAAAATTCGAGATTATCATACATATTTACACCTCATGTCGGCCAGGACCACCTTGCAGGTTCTGTGATTGCTGGTGGGACACGATGGTGTTGAGTTTTATATTAGTACTGTATTAAGGTCCCGAACTGTGAACAGGCATAGGTTTTCATCATGCCCTAAATTGTGACCAAGGAATATCATCATTTAATCCTGTGAGATGCGTGCCCAAGCGATAGACCCAACGTTGCTCTTTTGCAAGAAGGTCCTTATCACTCCCGTAGGCTTCTATGACTGTCCATTGCAGGTCGTCTATACTGTGACCCATTGTGGCATAGTGGGTGGCCATTCTTGTGGTAGTTTTTTTGCAACGTACGTTGCTTCGATGTTCGCCCATTCGTATCTTGACCGGTCGTGTGGTCATGCCGATGTACTCTTTCTTACATGGGCAGGTGATCAAATAGACCAAATTCCGGCTGTTGCAGTTGGTAAAGGAACGTTGTTCCCATGTGGATTTGTTGGAAAAAGTTATATTACGACTTTTTTTTGTATATTGACAAGATGTGCACGAGCCACATGGGTGGTGCCCTCCAATGGTTGAAATAGCAGAGGGTCTCTCGTTCGTGAGTTGTTTAGGTCTCGTGTGGACCAGCAGATCCTTCAGGTTCTTACCACGCCTGTGTGCAAACATTGGTTTTGGGAAATCTAGTTTACCGCAATTCAAAATTTTCCAGTGTCTGTTCACAATTTTTGTGATCTGGTTCGAATTGGTGTTGTACGTTGTGACACAAATCGGGCGTTGGTCTTGTTCTTTTTCTGCTGTAGTTTCCAAAAGGGCATCTCGGTTGTTGTTCCGTGCTCTCTTAAAACCCTTGTTGACTACCTTGCTAGGATAGTTCCTGTTACTGAGCTTAGTTTTCAAATCAGCTGCTTGGGTTTTAAAGTCTTGGATAGCGCTGCAATTACGCCTAAGGCGAAGGAACTGGCCATAGGGTAAATTGTCGCGTAGATGTCGTGGATGGAAGCTACTATATAGCAACAGACTGTTTTTAGCCGTGGGCTTGAAATGAGTACATGTCTCTAGTTTGCCATTAGAGGGGTAGATATTCAAATCAAGAAAAACTAGGTTTTCATTACACAGCCTCTAATGAAAACCTAGTTTTTCTTGATTTGAATATCTACCCCTCTAACGCCCGATTTGTGTCACAACGTACAACACCAATTCGAACCAGATCACAAAAATTGTGAACAGACACTGGAAAATTTTGAATTGCGGTAAACTAGATTTCCCAAAACCAATGTTTGCACACAGGCGTGGTAAGAACCTGAAGGATCTGCTGGTCCACACGAGACCTAAACAACTCACGAACGAGAGACCCTCTGCTATTTCAACCATTGGAGGGCACCACCCATGTGGCTCGTGCACATCTTGTCAATATACAAGAAAAAGTCGTAATATAACTTTTTCCAACAAATCCACATGGGAACAACGTTCCTTTACCAACTGCAACAGCCGGAATTTGGTCTATTTGATCACCTGCCCATGTAAGAAAGAGTACATCGGCATGACCACACGACCGGTCAAGATACGAATGGGCGAACATCGAAGCAACGTACGTTGCAAAAAAACTACCACAAGAATGGCCACCCACTATGCCACAATGGGTCACAGTATAGACGACCTGCAATGGACAGTCATAGAAGCCTACGGGAGTGATAAGGACCTTCTTGCAAAAGAGCAACGTTGGGTCTATCGCTTGGGCACGCATCTCACAGGATTAAATGATGATATTCCTTGGTCACAATTTAGGGCATGATGAAAACCTATGCCTGTTCACAGTTCGGGACCTTAATACAGTACTAATATAAAACTCAACACCATCGTGTCCCACCAGCAATCACAGAACCTGCAAGGTGGTCCTGGCCGACATGAGGTGTAAATATGTATGATAATCTCGAATTTTTATTTTTATTTTTATTTATTCTTTCTTACAAACTGTGTGCAAAAATAAGAGTTATTCGCTCTGAACAGCTGTAACCTAACAAGAGCCTCTTTATTTTCCCGCCTATTAGTAAGAGGAACATAATTTGAGAATATGTGTCTTCACCCATGTACAAAGCCTGCTTGCATGGATGGTTGTAAAATAGCACATGTACCGCTTTAACAATGATTTATGCATCTACTGATGAGTCCCTACGTGTGTCCATTAGCAAGAATCTCCCCTGGCTCCTGACGTGCATCGCGGAGGAACACCTCCCTCCCGCGCATGCGCGACAAGAGAGTCACTATGCAGCACTACTGCGCATGCGCGGAGTGTATACACTTCACCGCGCAGGCGCATGTGTCGACTTACACGCTGATACTAGCATCAGAGCGGACCGAGGGTGTATCCTAACACTCTATCCACCCCCTCCGCCTACTACTACCTACCGGAAGAGAAATGCAACCGACCCTTGCTAATATCTATCCCGGCCCAGCCGACCTCGGACATTTAACAATGGCCGCTCTGGTCACACGTCCAAACCACTCGACCGAACACGCACATCGGTTTCGAGTTAATCAATTAAGGCTCTGCTAACAAGCCTCTGCCTCACTATATAAGACCCGCCCTGCCCTGGCTTACCATTACCACGGAAGCCACTGACGAAGGAGGAAGCACTGAGGTGTGGGGGTTGAGTAAGTACGGCATAGCCGACAGTCCTGTCCTGGAATACACTACCTTAATCCACTCAGTGTAAATAGCTAATCTAGGTCCTGGCATTATTTCTCCATGTCTCCCCACAGTTGGACCCTCTATACCCTTCGCCCAGCTTGGCTCATGGGGCATTGTCTCATCATTCAATAAGTATGTATCAAAATTGAATAAGCAGTTTCTGACGCTTTATATTGGTGTGTGTGTGTATGTATACATTTTTATGTGTGTTTTTTCCTTCCCATTTGCACCCTGTGAAGTTACCTGGCCCCTCCGGGAAATCCTTGGCCTGCCAGGAAATAAGCCCATGCTTGCTTTTCTCCACAGTTCTATATATTTTGTCTTTTTCATATTCGGCTATCCAGGTCCTCCCAAGAAATCTTTGGCGTGACATGTAACAGCCTAAAGTGTGTTTTCTTCCCCTATGTGTATTTTCATTCCTTACAGGTATTCATTAGTAAAGCGCATTGGGATCCGCGCTCTTTCTAAAATCCTGTGTTCTTATCCTTGCAGGCTTACATCATCAGTATTACTGACCGAGCTTTTTCACGTGTATTTAAATTATTTATACACATTGATCATACTCAACACTCTCTATCTGTGGGAGCGCATTAGTGAGTGACAGGGGGATCTATACATCCCGGTCCTGACGAAGGGGCATGTCGCCCCGAAACATGTTGACCCACACAGGAGAGCAAGACTAGTAACCCGATCTTGCACTCCGCCTCACCCCTTTTAACGATACCAGCCAGTGCCTATTAAATAATTTTTTCTAAACACCAGGCCAGGTATTTTTTAATTTTAATTTCACTGTTTATCACTTCTGACCTCACTGACACTCACTCCATTATCACTCACATAGTACTCACAATTAAAAGGTGCTCCGGCGTAGCCGCTTGTCGCAGCACTGCCCCGTCCCGCAGCGGGGGCGGGAAGACCCCGATGATGAAGCATGACACCAAGGGCCCTTTTGGTGTGTGAGGGGTATTTTAACACACTGAGTGTATTCCAACACCATCGGAATAGGTATTACTTCAATGATAGTCTCACCTTTGAAGATAGGATCATTGAGTCTAAGATCTATATTGCTAATAAGGGGTATAATATTCTGGGTTGGAAGGACCAAGGGAAATTTGGCATGGTATTAAGACCGGGTACTGACAAACCAATTTCTCTGGATCGTTCAAAAAATTTGAATTCTGTGACCACTGATTGTTTGTCCTTAGAAGCCATAATCAATAAACATCAAGATGTCTTCTCTGACAAATTAGGTTCAGTTAAGGGTTTTGAACACAAAATAATTTTGAAACCAGATGCCTTTCCAACTATTCATAAGGTTAGGCATGTTCCCCTCAGCATTAGAGATAAACTTAAAAGTCATCTTGATCAATTGTGCTGTGATGGAGTGATAGAACAAATTGATTAATCGCTGTGGATTTCTCTCATAGTAGTAGGTCTTAAAAAGAATTGTGACGAGCTCAGGCTGTGTATTGATCTAAGGTCGTTGAATAAAAATATTCAAATTGATTGTTTTCCCTTACCCCGTTTCCAGGACATGTTGGCGCAATTAAAGGGCACGAAGGTCTTCTCCACCATAGACTTAAGAGCTGCTTACCATCAAATTGAATTGCATAATGAGTCTAAAGATCTTACTGCTTTTAATATGCCATTTGGTCCTTTCAGATTTTTGAGGTTACCGTTTGGTTTGGCTTCTGCGGCCTCGGTCTTCCAAAAATTAATGTACCAACTTTTTGGAGATGTCAAGGACGTACTAGCTTATCAAGACGATATATTAATTTCTACTAATACAGTACAAGAACATCTTTTGAAATTAGACCAAGTTTTAGGGATATTAAATAAGTATGGCATGACGGTCAAGAAACAAAAATGTAAATTTTTACTTGATCAAGTTGAATATCTAGGTCACTTCATCTCCCAAAGTGGCATTAGTCCTAAACAGGATTTGTTGAAAGCTATCCGTGAATGCGCTTGACCTGTTAACAAGGTTCAGTTGAGGTCGTTCTTGGGTTTGAGTGAGTTCTATTCGAGATTTGTTCAGAATTCTGCCCTGATTAGTGAACCTCTAAGAGTTTTAACTAGGAACAAGGTCAAGTTCATGTGGGGTAGTGAACAAACTTCAGCATTTGAGAATCCCAAGAATTTGATAATTACTGCCCCTGCTCTTAAACCTTTTAATGAGGAAAAGACTTCATTCATTACGGTAGATGCCAGTAATATTGGGTTAGGTGCTGTACTTAGCCAAGTGGTTGATGGAAATGAGAATATCATTGCATTTGCATCATGTCAACTTTTCTCTTCGGAAAATAACTACAGCACGATAGAGAAAGAGGCCCTAGCTTGTGTGTGGCGTGTTAAACATTTTTTCACTTATGTTTGGGGCAGAGAATTTATCCTAATTTCTGATCACAAACCACTAATTTTTATCTAGAATGATAAGGGATTAAGAAATGCTAGTCCTAGATTGGTCCGTTTGTTTTCGAAACTTTACGATTTTAATTTTGTTATGAGACGCATCCCTGGTGGGAAAAAGCAGATTTTTTATCCAGGTGTCCCTTACAAGATTCTGAGTTTGATATGGTGATTGATGATAAAGAAGTAGTGATTAATCTGGTTGAAGGTTTGAGGTTAATGGAGAGCGTTGTGTCTCAATCTGATTGGGTAAAGGCCTCGGCGGAAGATTTTTCCCAGGAAATTCTTAAATGTTAGATATCTGTGGGATGGCCAAGAGAAAATCAGCTAGACAAAAATGTACTTCCTTTTTCTAAAATTAAGGAAGAATTAAGTCTTGAAAACAATTTTGTGTTGAGAGGTTCCCTACTTATCCCTCCAACTTCAATTTGAGATAAAATTGTTGCCCTAGCTCACAAAGGTCATGGGTGTATCACCAGCACTAAAAAGAGATGGAGGTTGCATTATTGGTGGCCTGGTATGGATAATAGTGTGGAGACCTTGTTGAATAATTCTACTGAGTGTACTCATGCTGAAAAGTCTTTACGTTCATTTAATTCTCCTTTATCTCCAGTTAACTTTCCCAAAAATACTTGGGAAAAGCTAGGGGTTGATTTTTTAGGTCCTGTGGGTGGTTTAAATCAAGGTTTCAGATATATCTTGACAATTGTAGATTATCACTCTAAATGGGTGTCTTTCAAATTTATGAAGGATCCCAATACTGAAAATGTCATCACATTTTTGAAAAAACTGTTCAGGTCTGAAGGGGTTCCTGCATATCTGGTTTCAGATAATGGTGTGCAATTTGTCTCACACGATATGAAAGATTTTTTGAGTATTCTTGGAATAAAACATTTAACTACAGCACTTTATAGCCCACAGGGAAATGGTTTAGTAGAAAGAGTGAACCGTGTTGTTAAAGATTCTGTTCAATTAGCCATTTCTTCAGGTCTGATAGTACAAGAGGTGGTAAGTGACAAAATGTGGTCGTATAATAACACTCCCCATTCCACAACCGGAGTCACTCTGTTTGCTATGTTGCGAGGGAGAGAGTCATTCAATGAACTGTCTCCAGAATGGGTTGTGAACAAAACTCATTTTGGAAATATTGCACCTGATTTGGATATAGTCAAAATGAAAGTGAAAAGTTCTCAAATTAAGTCAAAATCTAGATATGATGAGAATAAACATGTAAAAAATGAGGAATTCAAAGTGGGAGACAGAGTCAGAATTAAAAGACCGTTTAAAGCTAAAGGGTCTAGATTGTATCCGGAAACTTATATTGTTAAAGTAGGTAAACATTCAGTCATGGTGGCTGGTGGAAAATGGTGGAGCAATAGAAATGTTGCCAGAGTGAGAAATTCAGTAGAATCAGATTTCATGGTACGATCTGAAGATTCATTCGATGGTCTTTTCAGTCACATAGGTTGTTCGTCATCTAAAGCCTGTGACTTATCTGTTCGTAGTGATGTTTCACAAGACAGTGGGCTGAATATCTTACAAAATTATGAATTTATTTCTGATGCACATGTTGAGAATAACTCTATTGTTTCTCCAGATGTTTATGAGGCACATTTGGGGAATGATTCTACTGTTTCTCCGGATACATCTGGTTCTTCAATTAGAACTAGTTCTAGGTTAAACTCTACACCTAGGTATTTGGAAGATTATGTTACTTGAATTTACTTTAGATATTGTAAGGAGAGGAGGTGTGTTATATCTCATTTTCATTTATTATTCTGTTATATTTTGTTCAATGTACCTTTAACAAATTGTTATGTTAGCACTGCATCTTTTAATTAGATGTTGCCTAGCAGTTTAGAATGTTGTGCTCTGGCTGGTAGTCTAAGCTGGAGCTGATAGAAGAAACACTCTGTTTGGATCTTAGTGCTGGACTTGTATAAGAATAAACCTTATTCTTATTTACTATATGTTTCATCTCTTCATTGGATGTCACAATAACACTTTATGTGGCACATGCCACGGTCCTGATTGGTCTTGCAATGAATTAATTTTAAATTCAGCATCAGAAATCACGACATTGTATTCTGCAGTCTTGCTTTCATATATATGACACCAAAATATTGACAGTAATAGTCACTGAAATAAGCAAATAGGTAACCTTCATTCTTGGAGGCTGGCAAGTGGAAACAGCCGACTTAGTTTTGACTGTAGCTGTGTTTAGCATTCAAATTGGTTAACCTAGGAGACATCAGAACAATGATGAAAAGTTTCTTTCAGTGGCAAAAGATAAAGGCATTGTTTTAACTTCATAAAAGAAAATCCAGTCGACTGAAATAATGGCAAATTAAATTGTACTACGTGAAGAAAATCTTAATTATTAAGTACATGAGAAATAACTAAAAAAGGTATGGAACGTTTTTTATGCTCAATACATATGAACTTTAAATAGTTCCTGCGTTTGTGCAAATCAAATTCTTATTTTTGCTGAATAGTCTGCTTCATAAAGCACATGTCTAGATTCCTAGAAGTGATTTATCAGCAGTCCTTGCTGCACTGCCTTGAAATGTAACATTGTTTGATTATAAAAATACATCAACCCGAAATTACATTAACATAACATTGTGTTTTTGGTGTTTGTATTGCTGGCACAATGGTACACAATACTTCAAAATATATGATGATTATGAGTTGCATATAAATGGGATGGTAAGACTTGGCACAGTATTAAACCCACCTTATGGGGAGTAATACATGACTCAAGATCTCACCGGCCCCTTTATTACAAGTGTTACCTGAACTCCAGGACATTTACCACAAAGAAGTTCCACTTGCTCTGAGAAGGTGGATTTTTTTTAACACAAAAGTAAATGAGCACTGGAAGTATCTTTATATTTTTGTTCATAATGGTTGCCATAAGGCGATATTTGCTAAAAATAAACCCGCCACTATACCATCCGGCCCTGGGGCCTTGTTCTTTACAGTCTGGGAAAGCAACCTATTTACCTCGTCTAGAGTTGGGGGTTCCAAGGGAAATGCCACGTGTTGGAAATGGTCACCATGTTGCATCTCAGTGCTATTACTTTAGAGGGTACTAGAGTGTTTTACCCACATTTCAGGCATGATTGTTACGCCGATGTCGCCATTTTTTGTGTCACTAAAGAGCTCTGCATTGACGGTTTCCCCAAAAAGTTTGGGGGTTTTACTCTGGGATGCCAGATGTAAGTTGCCCCAAGCTTCTTCCCTGATCTTCATTTTGCGTTTCTCCAGTGTGCACTTATAATCTATGCGCATCTGTCTCACTCCTACTTTATCTCTTGGTTCAGTTTTTTAAATCTTAATTAGTTTGTTGTATAGTTGTGAGCATTTCCTGCTGCACCACCTTTTGATTTTCTGTATTCTATTTGGCTTGTTCTTAATTAAGGGTACCTTTATTGTCTCAGCAATTGCCTTATATGATTTGATCATAGATGGGACACTTACATTTTCTTCCAGACAATCCAATACTTGTGTAAGGTTGCTCTTTATAATCTCCTCCAACACAAGATCTGGATTGACAGTGGACCTCTTCTGGCTTAACCCTTTATTTTTGGTGTAAAACAAGGGGGGCCACTTTAGCTGATGTAGTAAATGTGTCTGATAGAATTGCTAATCTTAGTGTTAGCGGATAATGGTCACTGAAATGTATTTTAGGTATGGTAAAAACCACATTGCAGGAGTTAAGATAGCCAAACAGGATGATAAAATCAATCAGCATCCCTTGGCCTCTTCCCACATATGGTACCACTTCAGACTTTAAGAGCTCAATGATATCTAACGTTTAAAAAAGTGAGAACTTTGACAATAGAGAATTCAAGATATCCCCACAGGGATTGTGCTCAAAATGGTAGTCACCCGCCGAATCCTTTCCTAAATAGTGACATACCTCATGTCTAGACGAGGGGCACAATTTACAATTAAAATCGCCCCACCACCACCCCCAAAGTATTGCATAGTCCATTTTTAACTCCTAACTTTGTTAATGGTATTTCAAATTCCCGGTCAATAGTGGTATTCGCACTATTAAAATTATTATGATCGAAATTAATGAACACAAGGGTCAAATTTCTCTTAAGCAGAATATTAATAATCTGGAAATGCAGGGATTCCAGCTGCATTTTCCTGACTCTACTATTTAGAGTTGTGGAGATCAAGGTTAATAGACCTCCTTTATTGTGACCACCCAGGCATGGTCTAGCCGGTGTGTGAACAGAATAAAGCCCATTTATGTGGACTATATCATGTGTCCAAGTTTTCTGTAGACAAGCTATACTAAATTTGCTAACAAACTCTGCCAATTCTTTGATACCTAGTTTATTTGACAGACCTGCTACATTCCAAAAAAGACTGCCTTGTGTAATTATGTTGGTATCAAGGGTATCAGTAGTGTCTTTACTCTCTACGCAGCCTGTATCTATAGCGCCATTGTCTGCTGTTATCATATTGGTTACCGCATTAGAGTTCCATACACCAGTTGGTAAAACAGCATGACAGGCTGGCAGGGAGTCCGATTTACTATCATTAAGTAAGTAGGCAGGGTTGAACCCTGTTGGATATGTTGAGTCTAATAAACATTCAATATTCAATATTTGGTTGGCGAGACTCATCTAAAATGTTGGTGTTAAAAGTTAACTATGAGGTTACTGCTTGGGCATGGTGACTATCTCTTTCTATGACTGCTAATTTATGATTACATTTAAATTTAGAACACCAGACTCCCTCAACAGCTGATCATTCTGTCAGTCCACTTGTTCTAGAGGGGAAAAGGGATTAAAAGTTGGTATGATAAATGACGAACACGTTTTAAATTGCGAGTGTGCACGCCTATCGCCCTTGTTCAACAACGGCCTATAAAAATATCCAAGTGGTTCAGCTTCAATAGTGCCTCCCAAACTGCTACTCCAAAGAAGTCTATCCGTGAGCAAATAAACAAAATCTCTGTCCCTGAAATTTACAACAATGCAGTCTCTGGATTAGTTTTTGTCTGAGAGCCCACCCATGAGACACGTTCTACGTTGTTAATTTTGTCATATAAAGCATTGCATCCTGCCCATTCCAAGGTTTTCGCCATCCAGTGGACCGTTTGATTTTTAAGCTGTTTCCAGTCTTCTATCTTGTTGTTAAGCAAGGGTGGGACATTTTTGAGGACAATAACATAGGGGCTGACTTCCGGAGGTAGATGGAGAGTTCTCAGACTTTTGTTAGTACCGGCTGAGTGGGCATTGTGATTTCTACTATTGAAATTAACATCACTTCTTGCCACATTTGTTGTTAAGGGATTCGGCTGTGCTTTCTCCAGGTGGTTTAGTGAGCGCGTAGCAATGTCAGGGTTGTTAAAAACACCAACCACCGGAATTGATGTCGGAGGAGGTGGAGGAGGATGGGAAGTGCCCGAGTTTGCAGTCACAACAGGAGTCTTCAAGGACTCAGGGCCTGCAGTGGCCTTTGAAATGCTCGAGCCAATTAATATTTTTAATGAGATATCAATGCTGGTTAATACCCCTATCAGGGGGTTTAAAATCGATTTTATGATGACCTCCACTGAGCTCATATAGTGTTTGATTAACGCATTATCTCCTGTTTGGTCGATGTTAATGGGGTCCTTGACGGTGCCCATTGCCTGAGTCATTGGCTTGCGTGGCACAGCCATGGTTTTCTTTTGTGTCGCTGAGGGCGATGTGTCTTTCTTGGTTTTCCCGCAAGCCTTAGATTTTTTTAGGTGGCGGTGGGCAGATAGTGTCAATAAACCCCCTCCTCAATGGTACCAGTGTTGGCTTCATCTCCGCTAGCCTCCAAACTAATGGATAGAATATCTTCTGATGTTTTGTCACGCTCACGTGCAGTTTCTGTTGTGCTCCCAATTTGCAATGCTTGTTGAGTTTCCCCCAATCTCTCCTCCACTGACTCTATTTCACTTGTAATAGCCCGCATCGCTGTTGTTAAGAAATTAGTAATTGATGAGGTTAGGTGCCTAGCTTAAGTTGTCATAACAGTTTCCCTTTTCCCCATCTCCTTACCTCTTTAAACTTGCTTTTCCCCGAAGAACTGGCTCTCACCAGACGCACCTCTCTCCGTTGTTGGTTGACCAAGGGCCCTGGCCCAGCCCGGCCTCCTGCGTTCACGGGGGGGCGTGGATGGGCCCACCTTTGGCCCGGGCACGCCCGCGCATGTCCCATGCTCCGGGAGCCCCAACCGCCCCGACCGCTACTTAAACTCCTCCTGGCGCGAGCAGTGACGGCAGTGGAATGCGAGCCGCACAGCAAGACGGAGAATGGAGTTCTAGCTCCTCACGCGCCTCCAAGTGCAGATCCAGTGGCCAGGAAACCAGTGGGCACAGCAGGAAAGTAAGAAAAGATCTCCCGCGCTGCGGGAGCCTTGACCGCGACTTAAACACCTCCTGGCACGAGAGGTGACGGCGGTGGAATGCGAGCCGCACAGCAAGACAGGGAATGGAGTCCTATCTCCTCGTGCCCCTCCAAGTGCAGATCTAGTGGCCGGGAAATCAGTGGGCACAGCAGGAAAGTAAGAAAAGAGCTACCCAATCAACATTAACAATAATAAAATCTCAACTTCTAGCTTGAGGTCAGAGTAGCATCTCAAAGTAGAACCAGGATCACTCTGTCTTCTGTTCAGAACCTACTTGGAAAGGACTCCACTCTGCTCTCACTCCAGGGTCGGATTGGGATCACAATTCGGCCCGGGCACTGACGAAAAAAGTGGCCCACATTCAAGAGGCGTGGCCCATATTTAAGGGGCGTGGCCCACATCCAAGGGGCGTACCCTTTCATGAAACACCATTTGCACAGACAAGGAATGAAAGTGGGAGGATACTGTTCTTGCACAGGACACAGGGCCAAGGTGACAATGGCCTACATGCTGAGCAACTTAAAAAAATAGCAAGGCCCCTTTCTGTCACAAAATTATTCCAGCCCTCCAGCACAGGAGCACCTGAAAAGCAGCATAGCCCCTGCTATTACTAACCTACGTAGCCCTCCCCAGACCTTCAGCTCAGGAGCACGTGAACAGAGGTAAGGCCCCTGCAATTAGTAAATTAATCAGCCCTCCAGGCCTCGGGAAAATGTCCTGGCAGAGGAGCACAAAACACAGCTTTCTGGGTCATCCAAGGTAGCCAGGTAGCCAGGGGGGAGGCTGAGGTGAAGCTGGAGCATGGGAAGTGCCTTCCCAGTGTGTTCTGGCAGTTTGAGTGTTTACCATTTACTGTAGTAATACCCTTGTACCTGTGTATGGTACCCTTTTGTAACTTGCACACGTCACTTTTCTCTGGTATCACACTGTATGCTACCTCTCTCTTTTGTTTGCTTTAGATACTTGCACAAGTGCCACCATTGCCTACGTAACGTTTGTTCTTGTGCTGGAGTGTTTGCCATTTATTGCCGTATTATACCTCTACTTGTACTTTGTACGCTTTTGTAACCTGCACACATATCACTTTTTCCTCCTTTAATGTACCGATTGCTACCTCATGTATTTTGGTTGCTCACTATTGTCACTTTTGATTCATGTAACTTAACGTTTGCTTTTGTAATTTGTCCACTTGTAATTTTTCTCCTCATGTATTATTGCTGTTCCTAGTGTGAAGCGCTCTGACACCTTCGGGTAAAGTCCGCGCTATATAAAATCGCATAAATAAATAAATAAAATAAAAAAATTCCAAACATCACCTGGCCCCCACAGCAAGACCCATTCTTCCTCGCCCACTATGCCCTGAATGTGAAGGGCTGTGGGCGAGGTGTTAAGACTAACACCGTTTCTGGGCTGCATGGGCCCCAGGGGGCCGAGGTGAAAATGGCTCAAAGGCCTGAGAAACACCTGGCCCCCAGGGAGGCCGATTCTTGGAAACAATCACCCCTCCCCAGCCCAGCCTCAGCTTGATTGCTTGGCAGGGCAGGGGTGAAGGAGAGGCCACAGCTGACAATCGCTGTCCGGCCGCACAGCGAGGCTGCTTTCATTTTCTCTGTCTGTCTCCGTGCACTCTGTGGGCCGTTTTTTTTCTCCCCTTTTCCTAGTCCACTCTCTGTGGGCTGGGACAGGGGAGAAAAAAACGGCCCACAGAGGGCACTGAGGCACCGGCCCTTCGGCCCATGCCCGAATGCCCGCCTTGCTAATCCGCCCCTGTCTCACTCCACTGTGGTCTGCCTCATGTCATGTACAGACCACTGCGCCTGAGACCTAACTTTGTGAGCCGTTTACCATGAGGAACGAACAAACTGAAAGTTCTTGCATATGTTAATTAACCTTTTCTGTACAGTGATACTTCAGTATTCCATGTAAGTTGCTTATAACTAAGCTGCAACCTCCAGTGTCCATCTTTATTATATCAGCTGCGTGAGGACCACTGCATTAA
Source organism: Lissotriton helveticus (assembly GCF_964261635.1). Taxonomy (NCBI): domain Eukaryota; kingdom Metazoa; phylum Chordata; class Amphibia; order Caudata; family Salamandridae; genus Lissotriton; species Lissotriton helveticus. The sequence goes on from NC_136057.1 coordinate 689,442,680, forward strand.
GGAACTCTGAGTAGGTTGCATGTGACTTGAGAAAATTCATGGACATGTATAGTCTGAGCAAGGAGCTTTGCTCAGTGTATTACCTGTGAAATGGAAGCTCTGCAGTAGATGAGGTGCATTCTAAATTATATGTGCTTGACAGATAGTAATCCAATGACCTTATAATTAATTTGGGTGCAGAAAGGAAAATCACTATGATCTCTTAAAAAAACGACAACACTTGCACATTGATATTTTGAGTGTTATTTTGTGCATTGGCGAGTTCTGAGTTTCTAACACACAATCTTGGACTGTCCTGTCTCTGTCCTGAGAGTGAAGTCCTAAGGGGGTATACTTGGTCACCAGTTTTAAAAACTGAAATAGAGGATGCCTCCGAGCACCAGATGTAAATGAGCCCCATTGACCCAGCAGGAGCCCAGTAAATTATGATTGCCCTGAGATCTAGTCTTAGCAAAGGAAAGGGTCTGAAGGCCCTCCTACATAGGTTTAGGGACTCTATATATATCTGCATCAAAGCACTCGGTAACAAGGGATGGACTGGCGGACAGTAATGGCTTTGACAAAGAGAAAAACTATTATACATGTATAGTTCAATGTGACATTAAAGTGAAAAGGCAATTTTCTAGTAAAGCTCTTGGATGAGGCTGGAATAACGGGCCTGGTTGGCTCAGAGGAGAAACAGCTTTCCAGTAGATCCAAAGGTGCTTTTTTATGAGAAGGGTGAAGTAGGCATTGAGAAATATTCCCAGAACAAGGGCATGAGTGAACGTACTATTTCCATAGATCCCCAAATAATAGCTGAGTGGAATGGAAGCAGTCGCAGAGAAACCCATATTAGTGAAGGTACAGGGAGGGGATGAACACTAAGGTGCCAATTACGATCTCGCCGGAAAGCATTCCAAATGATTTGGTTCTGAAATGCTTTTTGAATGACTCGGATTGGAGGATTCCGACTGAGCAAATTTTAATGTATCTGGATGCTTCTGGATACGATTCGGTTGGACTCCCATTGACTTCAATGGGAGCCTGTGTTATAAACGAGAACGAGCTGCCATTGAAAAAATAGGAGGCTGGGGGAAATTGTGCACCATTTGGCGGGCACCAATCAATCAACTAATCAATCAGGGGGATTGTAAGTGTGCTACTCACCCGTGAGGGTCTCAAGGCACTGGGAGGTGGTAAGCAGTTCTGTTCAGTTGAAGAGCTAGGTGTTGAGTGTCTTCCTCAAGATGTTCAGGGAGGGGGCACGTCTGATGTCGATCGGGAGCTCGTTCCAGGTCTTAGCCAAGATGTAGGAGAAGGCTCTTCCATCTGTTTTGGCTCTACAGATGCGCGGAGTTTCGGTGAGGGCGAGGTCGGCGGATCGAAGTTTTCTCTTGGGTATGTCGAAGGAGATTCTCTCATTGAGGTATTGGGGACCGGTGTTCTGGAGGCATTTGTAGGTGTGTGTGAGTATCTTGAAAGTGACTCTCTTCTCGATGGGGAGCCAGTGGATGTTACGCAGGTGTCAGGTGATGTGTTCATCTCAAGGGATGCCGAGGACGAGTCTGGCTGCTGTGTTCTGTATGGTCTGGAGTTTGTGGAGCAGAGACTTGCTGATCCCGGCATAGATGGTATTTCCATAGTCCAGTGTGCTGGTTATGAGTGCATGGGTGACGTTCTTCCGTGATACGGGGGGGATCCATTTGAAGTTCTTCCGGAGTATTTGGAGGGTGTTGAAGCAGCTGGAGGTAAGGGCGTTGACCTGCCTGGTCATGAAGAGAGCGGAGTCAAGTATGATATTGAGGTTTCGGGCATGGTCCGTGGGGGTGGGATGGCCAGCTAGGGCGTTGAGCCACTAGGTGTTGTCCCATGTAGAGGAGGAGGGTCCGAGACTGAGGACCTTTGTCTTCTCCGAGTTGAGCTTCAGGCAGCTGCTGCTCATCCAGAATGCGATGTCTTTCATTCCTTCCCGGAAGTTGAGTCGGGTGGTAACTGGGTCCTTGGTGAGGGAGAGGATGTGCTCGGTGTCATCGGCGTAGGATACTATGCTGAATCCATGCTGTCTGACGATGGCGTCGAGGAGGACCATGTAGATGTTGAACAGCATGGGGCTGAGCGATGCTCCTTGGGATTCTCTGCAGTTGATTTCGGTGGGTTTGTAGAGGAAGGGTGGCAGTCTGATCCTTTGGGTTCTTTCATTCCAACAAAACCTCCTCCGACAAAGAAGGACCTTGAAACCAAATTCCAGGGAATCCAGGTACTTTTATTTAAAATAAATTATGGCATGCAGCATTAATATCTGGCCCAACGTGTTTCAGCTTCCTTTTAAGCCTCGATCACGGGAAAATAAAAGTTCATGCTTCCAGAAATGACCACGTGTTTTAAAGGCTCCTTAATTAAGCGTTCTGTGGAGTCTTCAGTGTCATTTACATGCTCTTGCGCAGAGAACATCAATCAGCCCTTTAATGTTTGCAGGAGCTTTGCTAAATCACTTCCTGCAAATGTTCCTTTTAAATATCCTTTTTTCTATGGCAGTTCTTTGCGCAAAAAATGTATTGGAGTTCAGCAGATTGCGTGCATGCCAGGGGTTAAATTAAAAGGTTGTACCTTGCTTCACGAGGAATCCATAAAACTGAACACTTTCAGTTCACTTCCCTTGCTTGTCTCCACTTTGAATTGTTTCTGGAGGGTATTCCGTTTTTCAAAAAGCAGAGTTAAGGGAGTCAGGCCCCTTTTCCTTAATAAACCACACAACGTTGCTCTGACTTTGGGGGCCCCAGACCCTAGCAGGGCAGCTTCAAAGTGGCGGGCACAGAGCATTTATATATGGAGCATTTCAGGGCAGCCCGCGTGAACTCAAGTCTGCTGATGCTCCAAACGTAGGATTGTATACAAAGCACCTACACACGGACCAGTCCTGGTCATGGGCCATCAAAGGACCCATCACCACTTCATAATCCTGGGCAGTGTGTGATGTATTGCAGAGGTAGACATCCAGGGTCCATTGAAAGAGGCACTGGAGGCAGTAGAACACAGCTTGCATGCAGGTGAAGTAGGCATAGCACAGCCAATAGCTGATGTTAAGAGCTCTAATGGCATTAAACCAAAAGGTTGCTACATCCGTTCACAGTACAGCTGCAATTGGTCCTGGCTGAGTAGTACCACTGGTCGAGTAGCCATGACGGAGCAGTAGTAGAAGTACAAGTACACCGCAAATCAAAAGGAGAAGTAAGGGAAACCCTCTGATTGTGCTGGAAATAATAGAATGAATAGCAACTGGTATTACTCCAAAAATAGTCTGAAAGTCTAAAAAAGTGGGCCAGGCCGTCGGTATCAGAAGCATTAAATATTTGATGAATTAATTCTCCAAAATGTAGGGGGAGATTTGTGTTCAACAGCTACTGAATCTCACTTGATGTTCTCGCCAACTGCAATTTGAAGGTCCCATGAGCTGATGTGAGAGCGACCTCTTGTTGAAACAATAGCACTTTGAGCCTGCTTAGATTATTAAAATCTGTTTTCAAAGTTGGAATGGAAGGCCACAGCGAACTATCTACAATCCTGTGTGGGGTGAAAGAGTACATTACTGCAACATGTAACACGTTGTGAAACTGTTACTATATACGGGCTGCCTGCCTGTAAGGCCCAGCAGTTGTGGTTATTTATATTCATATAGCTGTTGTTAGAAAGTCTGTGCGGGAATAATAGCCAGGACTGGAGTCCCTTTAAAAAAACAAGCTAAATTACAGGCTGAAATATTGCAAGCACCATGCAGTTTCACTTGATTATAGACTATGGAATGATATACCATAAAATCACAATCCTCCCCGTAAGGAAGACTTCCTTATCTGCCTGTTGACAACTGAACGCAAAAGGCAAGGACCATAATTCATGAATAAAGCTACTACCAAGGGATTCATATCTCCCTACTGGATATTGTTTCATGCATGCTGTGAACTGGCACAGTGAGATGGGCAATGAAATATTCATGTGTATTTACCACATAGCAGAATAAGTTTCTGCTTCAGAGAATGGCAACTGTTCTAGTTTCTCAGTGTATAACATTATGTATGTTGTGTGCTTCAGCAACATAAGCTTTTGTTTATATGCAAGTTAAATGGTAAAAACAGCGCAGAAGCATTTAAATAATCCCATGACACTTTCCCACTTTTCAGTGTTTGCAATGTCCAACAAAATTGCAAAACAGATCGCAATTGATTTTGACCATGATAAAATACAGACACTTCATTTTGAACAATGCCAATTTCAGATGATGCAATATTATCTAAAGTATATATACAAGAAGACAAATTGTTAATACTGTTATCAACCACGGCAAGAACTTTTTCCAAATTATCTTGATCGATTTGACGTAAGCGTACAGCAGCTTCCATCGGGGACCGTTGATATGCCCTTGGGAATTCCAATAGAAGTCCTTGTTCTGGTGTGAACATGGGCTTCTATTGGAATTCTCCAGGGCATATAATCAAGCACATTATCACCGCTTTAGTGGCAGTTTTCTGCTGCTAAACCGGCGATAATTTTAACGCTGTTCTTGAAAATATGCCCCGTAGTTTGTTGAATGGTCTCATTCGAAAATAATAGCTGTGACAGAATTAAACACACACAATGTAATGATTCAGTGTCTTGCACCTGCCAATCTTTGGTACCCCATATTGACTTTAAATAAATGATATCCTTCCAATAATCATAACATTTTAAAGATAAGTCGGTTGTGAAATTTGAAGAATAGACCAATTTAGTATGGGTCAGCATGAATGTTGTGCGTGTAGGTGATAACAAGTTGAAAAAATATGATTTTGGGTCAGTTAGATCGTAACCCAAAAAATATTCAAATTTACTTTTCTGTGTTAGTGAACTCCCCTGTGATGGTGTTGGGCAATGCTCCCATTGTGTATAATTAAAGTGTGGTCTCAGAGTGTTGGATTTTTGTAAGAAATAATGCCCATAATGTTGTCAACAGAATACATCAGCATGATTTCCAGAATTTAAATACAATTCGTCAGTTTCAAATGCAGTATAATATTTTCAGTCCGAAAACAGGGAGTAAACAGCATTAACATCCCAGCCATTGGAGTGTATTCCAGGCAAAATAACATCACCCAAAGAAACTCGGGAGACATATGGAATTTGCAAAGTCCTACTGGTACTTTATCCCAAACAATACCATCAACAATTGGGAATGCTGAAATATTAACAAGGGTTTTTTCCCATTTCATTTTATGATACAAAGTGTGTGGGGCCCGAACTCTGTCCACCAAGTGTACATCATAGCGTGCAGGTAAGTAATGGCCATTTATCAACAAGATAAAAAACGGTCTAAATACCAATCCACATGAAGAGGAACACCATCATAAGCAACATCTATATGAATGTCCAAGGTGGAACAAGGTAAGTTCTTTTAAACCAGGAGATATAAACACAAATCTGCATTGGGGGCACTACCTCAGAGGAAGACGATGATGATGTATCAGAAGAAAAATTATCTTGGTCCATAAAATAACCACTGGAACCTTGACAATATAATGGGGGCTGTCCATCATTGGAAGGTGAATGAGCTGTACTTTCAGGAATGTCAACAATCATTCCAAGTGGTGGAGAGGCATTCTCATTTGCCACAGTGATAGGCGTTGAGGGGAAAAAAGGGGACAAATCGATTGAAGAGTCAATCTCCCCATCCTGTTGTTGTTGAGTAATCAGGGAGACAGTAGTCATTGGATGCAATCAAACATCCTGTTGGGGGATGCTTGTTGGCATACTATTGAGTATCGGCCATATGGTGTAACTTGATATGTTCGATGGGAATAAATCGATTCTCTTTGCGACCAGGCAGCAGAGGTAAAATCACAGTATGGGTACCCTTCAATCCCGGGACAGGGACTGGTGCACGGTATGAAGGCCCAAACTCTTTTTTGTTTTCCACTTTCTCTCAGACCAGATCTCCAACTTTAGGAAGCCAGCCCATAATGGGAATCAGCACTGTTGCATCCATGGTTGAGGGCAAATGGTCTTTCGCCCGTGTCTCACAAGTCTTTTGTAGATCCTGTAACATAGCACAATGGTTATCTACATCAAACGTTGCAGCAGCCACCACTACGTCTAGACCATCAAGGTCTGGCACAAACATTTTAATGTCAAAGAGCAATTCGTATGGCGTCCATCCACCCAGAGATCTTCTAGGGAGATCATTAAGTTCACATTGAACTCCATAAAGATGAGTAAGCCAGCCCCTGCCAGTACCTAATACTCTAGTAGTGAAAGATTGCTTTAAGTCACGGTTCATCGGCTCCACAACTGAGTCATCCTCGAGTCAATATGGAGACGAGAATTGCACCTGCAACCCCGAGAGACTTCATCACATCACGGTAAGGCTTTGAGGCAAAAGCCAGGACTTGGTCAGAATGGAAGGAGCCCCAGGCAAATGTCACAACAAAGACACTCAAATCTTTCATAACTGTTTGAGTGTCAGTACTGCATTGCGGCCCAACCCAAAGGAATCTAGTTCAAGAATCCACTGCAACCAAGATATATTTTAAAGCAGTGTCAGAAGTCAAAGGACTGCAGTGATCAAGATAAATACAGCCAAATGGCTGATTAAAAATGAAAAGTTGAGTATGTGGTGAGTGTGAAACAGTAGGTTTAACTTGCTGACAAATGTCACAAGATAGAACATATTTACATGCTTGCTGATATAAACCATGGCACCAATAAGGGTGTTATAGGCAAAATGGTCACTGTCACCCCGGCATGAGCAGAAGCCATGCCTTCATGAGCTGCAATGGTCAAAGAAAGCCTGCGGTCCTCGTTGGGAATCAGCTGATCGCAAACGGATGGTATAGTTGCAAATGGAATCTGATCAGACATCAAGTGATATGGAAACCTTGGGGATACACTGTTCCCTCCTTAGAAGCAGCAATAGCCACCAGAATATCATACATTTCAGTCATGGACCCTGTAATTGCTGCTACTGAACAAGTGGCTACTGCAGATTTGGCTGCCTCAGCAGCCAATGAATTAACACACTGAGGTCTTAATGAATAAATAACATGTGTGAGCGGCAAACATTCCTTAAGAGTGGCCACTCTGACCCAGAGCATTTTATGCTCTATTGAGCTACCTTTAGAATCACGAAAATCATTTTGTGACTAGAAGAACATGTTGTCATTGAAGGATTGTACACAATAAAAAGAATCGCACACCACTGATGTAGGAATTTCAGGATCAGCAATCTCCAGAGCTAAAACTAAAGCATGTAACAGCCACTTTGGACGTACAATGCCCATAGGATTGTGTGTGTACCAATGAAAACTTAAAATCACCTTCAACTATTGTGCCTGCCACAGTTGTGCATGATGCTGAATATGCATGCTTTGAACTAATTGCTGGCTGTGCAGACCCATCTGTGTAAATAATGCATTTGTACTGATCAAGATGAAGCAATAAAAATGGAGGAGGATGAAGATGTTCATATAGTAAAAACTCCTGTGTCTGCAAAGAAGGGTCAAAGATAAAATTGAAGTCAGCTTACGTCAAGGCACTAACCCATTGTATCCAACATGGATGTAAAGCCTTACAATTTGGAACACTCACCTTAGTGACAGCTTCTAAAGCAGGAACTGGCAAGACCATAAAAATGCTTTTTCCCTGAGCCAGAGAGCGTTCCTTAAGAATCGCCATCTGTACCGCCGTCAAACATTTTTCTGTAGAAGGAAAACGCATCTCTGCTGAAGTATATTAATGCGATTTATAATGAACGTCACTTAAGTAAAACCTAACGCTCCTGGTAAAATCCATATGACTACATTTGTGGCATTGTCTCTCATTAACAAGAACTGGGTAGCAAGCAGATCAGACTGCAAAGACCTCAGTACTGCGGTATGTTCCTGAAGCCAACTGGAAGAAGAAAAACCAAGGAAAAGGACAGCCAAAAAGGTTATATGCCATTAAGCAAAATTGAACTTGTGACCCAAGTTAGCAAAGTATGAGATAATGCAGTCCCCACGCAGAAGATGCTGATTTAACTCATCATCCGTCAAGTAGATGTTCTTATATCCCATAGGCAATCTTGCATATCTTTTCTGATTACCTAACGTGCTGAATGCTGTCACAACGCAGCTTTCGTGAGCCAAAGTGTGACTGAAAAATCCATTGAAAATATCCAAAGTAGTCCTATATTTTTTTTAACAATGTTGTTCACTAACGCAGAGCGATGTGTGGTCGGTACGAAAGTTACTGTTCAAGTGTCTGTAGTCTAAAATTATATGATATGAACTGGCCGGTTTCAAAATCAGAAAAATATGATTATTTATTGATGAAACACACAATCACACCCTGATATTCTAACTGAGTGAGTATTTCACCAGCGGACGAATCCAGTTTAGTCTGGGGTATTGGGGTTGGGGCTGTGGTGTAGAACGCAAGGAATTACCTGCTCTGGCAAATCCCTGTCCCAACCCGCCTGATTGCAATATAATGCTGGAGCCAGGGCTAGTGCCCACTCCGATGCATAAGTAAGTCTAGCCTCTTCGGCACATAAACTTGGGAGAATAACATCCTCCCCTCTAAAGGAAGCAAGGACAAAAGGGGGAGGCCAACCAACCTCTGCCAACAAAATATCATAAGAAGATGTAAGGTTATTCCAAAAGACTACCTTTACAGTGTGTTTAATATCACCTTCAATCTGGAGGCCTATTTCATATAGCCGATCTGGGGGCAACATTAGTATCAGCTGTTTCCACTGTAATAAAGGTGTCAGTTGCTTTCACCTTCAGAAGCTAGTGGAGTGTCTGCCGCACTATTATAACCTCTGCCGCACTGTTGTGGAGCGTTACCGTCCAACTCCGTCTGAAGCATACTTTGCAGTCAAAGCGGCAACTTTTTTCTTCTGAAATTGGGGTCGATGTTGAGGTGGTCCCTTCTGTTTGGCTTTTACATCAAACTGGCACTGCGGTTCACGTCTCGTCTGCGTAGACTCACCTTGTCTACGATCTTGTTGCCCTCCTCTTCCGAATTGCTGATCCGATGATTTCTGAAAGGAACGAGGACAACGAGGATCAGGAACCAGAAACCTCCTGGGTGTCTTAATTTGAGAGTGGTCTTGTAAATCATATCTATGTTCAGAAGCATCAGGTGGAGGCGAACCAGCAGACAAACCAGGCTTCTGTTGTTGCTGCAGCACATTTTTATTCCGAGCCTTTTTAGGAAAGGCTAGAGGACTCTCCTTTTCAGTAGGTGGTTTAGTATGTGCCAGAGTATGTGGTTGAATTCCCAAGCTATTGCGACCGAATGATTTATACACATCTACAATAATCATCGGTAACAAACGCTCCCAATCTATGTCCTCCACCGCCGCTAAGCATTGGCTTACTTGTAAGCAAACTGCTTCACCTTTAATGTTGGCCAGAATAATTTCAGAGACAATAGGAAACATTCCCACTAATTTCATCCCCAAATCCAGGGCCAGTCCAGCCCAGTGTTCATCCTGTACCTTCTTCAGAATGCTCAGTAGAACACTCATGGTGGGGTTGCCCAAGCCCAATGAATACACTGAAGTAAACACCGTCCCCCAGGTGGTGCAGTCCGCTAAAGTAGGAATCAGACTACCCAGCAAACTCTTTGTTAGGATCCTGTAATTCTCTCCAGAAGTTGGTTGTGGAGGCACAGCTTCAAGTTGCTCAATTTTCTGTGCTTTTCAAAATGGTAAGTCATCTCAATTAATTTTGAGGATGTTTACCCATCACTGAAATAATCATGACCGACTAATCACAAGTCCACTCGCGGCAGAGAAGCAGCTCCTGCCAGGACTGCCTGCATTGCACAAGACATAAACTGTATGACTGGTCTATAAAGATGCACCAATTGTGAATATATTACCCGTAGATCTGCGACAGTAACATTGAGATAATCGGGATGTGGAGTAAAACATGCCAAAACAGGCCTAGTGGCCGCATCGATACACAAGGGGCCCATTTGAACAAAAGAAACAGGGTGAGGAAGGGTGCCATTATATGGCCTATGTGCCGCTGGTGGAGCAGCGGCTACGTCAGAGTGAAACAAATTGTCATTCTCATTCACCCCGGGTAAGTAACCCAAGAATAGGAAACTTCAAAGCGGTATGCTGGATTGGCTTCAACCGCAAAAATAATATTAGCCGCTGCATTAGGGACTTGGTGTTGAGTTTAAAAAGCTGTAACTGCAGCGCTGTTAGGAGCCACAACAGCGACTGGTTGTGCTATAATTGAAGTGAAAAAATAACAAGCTAAACTGTAGCGCAAAATTGGGTCTAATAACCTTTTAAACTTCAAGCTTGAAAAACGTATAGAAATATGTATGTCCTACAAATATAGGAGGCAACGCACCCTCACCAAAGACGTCTCTGGAAACTGGTGAGAGGGTATCGTGGACAAGCACAAGCGCTACTCAGGGGTCTCAGGAGTAGGTACCAGACTAAAAAACGTTGGTGGCACCATGTTGCAGGGATTCTGACTACAAACAGAACTATGCATAGGATTATGGGACCTTAGTGCATGGGGACTGAGTTATCCTACCACCGTAGTACCCAAAAACCCACGACCGACTAGCTATACTGTCTCACTTGCCCTCCTACTCACTCACAGAGGACAAACAAGTGATTGAGACTGAGGGCCACAAACAGGAGGACAAGATCGGATTTAAATGGTGCAAACACCTTTAATAGGATTAGTTAACCCTCTAGGATAGACTACATCCTCATTGACCTCCGATTATAGAGAGATCTCCAGGATATGGAGGTTAAACCCTCTATAGACAGTGATCACAATCCCCTTTGCTTAGTCATCAACAATATCTGGTCCCCAGCCATTGGACAGGTACACAATCCTCCCGCTTTGTCAACTAGAGAGGTTTGTCCTTCCAACTGCAAAAGGCGCCTTAAATGGCTGAAAATTTCCCAACAGGAACACACACTGCAATATATCAAGGAAGCCCTGGAGTCTAAGAACCAAAAACTTGTGGAGCTCCCCAGTGAGGGGAAGCCATTTAACTTTTATCAGTTCTACCAAGTCTCTATTGATACATTGAGTTCCTTTTTTACCCTCAAAGGGAAAGTGGGCCCTAGGCGCGATCAGGTAAGGCCAACTAACCCATGGTACTCCTCAATCTGCAAGGAAAAGAGGGCAGCTCTTGCCCTGGCTGTGAATAAAAGAGATTCCCTATCAATCAAAGTGGCAAGGAAAGAGTACTTCAGGGTACAGGTAGAAGCCAAGCGAACCTGGGACGAGGCGCACTGGCAGAAACTTAACCGCGTCTCCAAACAAAGGGATTCAAATCTATTCTGGGACCTAATCAACAAAGAGTCCAGGAAAGGGTCTGCCCCAATCCCTAATCACATAACGGGTAACCAATGGTACAAGCATTTTTCCATGCTCTATTCGGGTGACGAGTGCTCAATGGCCCCAGCCCCTGAGTCCCTTCCAAATTTAATTTAAAATTCTCCAGATGTTCATTTAACATCGAGCCGTTTTGAGCTGCACAAAGTGGAGCAAGCAATAAATAGTATTGCTCATGAGGAAGGCGGCGGGCCTGATGGCCTTCCAGGGACCTGCTTCTGCACGACTCTAAGCCTTGGGCCCACTTTATTCTACTGGTAATCATTCTCATTGCAACAAGTTCTACCGTCCCAGAGTCCTGGAAAGGAGCCGAGGTTGTTCCAGTCTTCAAGAAGCGGGATAGGGGGGACCCTGCCAACTACCGACCGATCAGCTAATTGTTGTGATCCAGAAAGTGGTTGGTAGGGTCCTCCTTATGAGGATTGGAACATGGATGGAGGACGAAAACATCTTGTCCCATTATCAAGCGGGGTTTAGGCAAAAGGTGGGAACCATGGACCAGGTGTTCAGATTCTTCATGATCTATTGGAAAGTAGTGGTTCTAGGAAAAGGCAGTCTATATTTGGCCTTTATAGATCTGAAAACTGCGTTCGACCTGGTCCCCCGGGATACACTATGGCAGGTCCTTCAACAACAGGGCATTTGCCCACTTATCCTTGACATCATTAAACGTTTGCATGATGAAAATTATGCCAAAATCAGATGGGGATCACAAGGGCAGTTGACAGAGAGGATTGCGGTGGACAGGGAGGTCCGCCAGGGATGCGTGCTGGCTCCCACCCTGTTTTCATTATTCATAAGGTTGAGTACCTTAGGCAGGAACCAGCAGACGCTCCCACCTTGGCGCGAGAAAAGACCCCAACCTTCCTGTTCGCCGACGATACCCTTCTGTTATCCAAATCGCCAGGTGGTCTTCAGAAGCTTCTGAATAGGTTTGGCCTTTTTTGTAAAGCTCAAGGGTTGACAATTAACACCAATAAGACCCAACTAATGTCAATCAACCCCTCTAAACGTTTTAGAAATGGCATCACCCTGAATGACTCCCCTCTGGACAGTGTTGATTCCTTTGACTATCTGGGAATCTGCGTCTCTAAGAATATGAGGTGGGGCCCCCATCTAGCTAAGATGCTCCTAAGCCATAAGCGGGTGTCGGGAGCTATTGCTAGAGAACAACGTAACTCAGTGAGTAGGCCAGTAGCCCCGGCTCTTGCAGTATATGATGGCAAGGTGCTTCCCTCCGCCCTGTATGGGGTGGAATTGTGGGGCTTCGAGAACGTTAGTGAGCTTGCAAGATCTGAAAATAAGTTCTTGAGAGACCTTACTTCCCTTCCTTTATCTACCCCGCTGAAACCCTTATTTTACGATATGGGGTAGCGCTCCATACAGGACATTACCCGCTTGCGCCCACTGCTATTCTGGGCGCGCATAAGAAGGACACCAGAGCTGTCCAACTATGCGGACGCCCATGATGAACTGATTCTAGCTGACTATGGGAACAGAATTAAATGGTTAGCTAACCTCCGCCAGCTAATATTTAATATAGGATTTAAGGAGGCTTGGGCTTCCCAGACCCCCTCTTCAAAGCTAGATCTTAAAAGAGCATACTGGGATTGGGTACAGACACAAGACCTCCTAAACCCCAAACTAGGTACATTGACAGAGGGGTTTTTTGATCATAAAATTATTTGCAGTCTGGAATCGTATCTAGACCTCATTCAGATCCCTAGGGATAGGACCCTATACATTAAGTTGAGATTGGGAACTCTTCCTACTAACCGTGTGATAGCGGTCTGGAAGGGGCCAAACTTGTCCCCCGTGCCCTGTCCAGGTTGTGGCTATCATAATGAGTCTATCGCCCAACTTTTCTTTGCGTGTCCGGCCTATAGTTTGGCCTGAGCCAAATGGCTTAAACCGGTGTGCAAAATGTTAGGCCCAACAAACCATCGTGCTGCATTCCGCATTCTGAGGACTGATACATCATCCTCATTAATGATCTGCGGAGTAGCCAAGTTTCTGGGAAGTGTATGACTAACTCATAAAAGGATCATGGGAAAGAAGTGTTAAGTCAAAACTACCCAGAAATTTTTGGCCACTAAATAAATTAAGCCTACGCCTTAGTGAGAAAATTGTATAGTGTACTAGCCACATGGTTCTGAAATAGGATCGTTAGTATACAATATTGGCCCACCCCCTCCTTGCTATTCCCTTCTTTACTTAAAGATTTGTTTTTTTAAATTCTTTCTGAATGTGTAGTATGACCGTCAATGAAATTTTCATGGTTTTAATTCACTGTTGTAGACAAAATCAAGGTTTATTCTTTTTGTGGCACAAGGTTTTAGATCTGGAAATATGGACTTTTTAATGCTAAAATGTTTACTATGATGTATGTTACAACTATTATGTATGTCTTTTATCACTGGAATTTTTAACTTCTAATTTGTAAGTACTTTTATGATATTTTCATATCGAATAAAGCTCATACTACTACTACTACAAACAAGTGATTAGACACCCCAGAATACAACACTCCTGAATCTCTCAGGACTTGCTGTTGCAAGACATACCCTTTTGCTCGCACTCTTGTACTTGTCCACAATAAGATCTGACAGAGACACAAAACAGGTTAAAATATTCATTTTAACTAACATGCTCTAACATGCAGTATACGTGCCACAACATGCAGGAAAATGCATAATACAAATACAGTCAGCATAGCATCTAGTCCATAAATCATGAAGGGAGAGGTCATCATGAAAAGGCAATAGAGCCTAACCTGCCTCCCCTTGCTAAGAAGCAGTAATTTTATATATTAGAAGATCTCTGGGTTTTGTCTGCAGACCCCATACCTTAAACTATGGATGGTAGTTCTACATCATAGGTGCTGTCTTGCTCTTCTCCATGGGCAGATCCCTCTCCAAGTGTGTGTTCCCTGTGCATGTATTCCCATAATACTAAAGTATGATTTCCAAACAACAGCTGCATTGGTATGTTTTGTCTACATGCTAGGGCCTGCCCACAACAGAATAACAAGGGGCATTGTTTATTGATCTTGCTCAAAATGTTCAGAATATATCCCATGGCAGAGAATGCACACAGCAAGCAGGTCTCATGTGCAAAGTACAAACAAAGTCTTTGCAAAATAAGGCCATGTAGTAATGTGTGCAAAGCTGCGTACTGTCTGCAGAGCTCATGCTAACTTAGAGAAGACGACACTGTCCCTATGGGCCATGTGACACAGGTTAAACCAATGTAAAAAATAATCAAGCCATACAATACACTATCAATGAACAAGAGATGATAGTGCTCGATTCTAACAACACACACCAACTGGGGCAGTCAGGGCACTTATTTTAGAACAAGGGAGTAGGATAAGGCTGCCTGCATCTACAGTCAGCGCTCTAAAGGTGCACCGTTTGCCCATCCATGTGCTAACACAGGGGCGGGGGAGCCCACCCTTCTGTGCCGTCAAGTAGTTTCCTGGGGCAGAATTTCTCTGTTGCATTCTGGTCAAGCTTCTAAGTGGAAAATGTGCTTTCGCAGATATGTTCACATTGCCCGGTGGGGTGGGGCACGTTGGTCAAATGAGAAGGAGTGATGGACTGGGGGGAGATAGCAGCATCCATGCATCATTCCCTCTGCCAGGGATTAGTCTGCACCACCTGTGAGTGGGGTGGGGTCAAAGAAAGGGTTCCCAGGAAACCTCAAACATTTCTATTGGCTCATTAAGTTTGTAAATCAAACACTCACACCCCGCCACTCTTGTACTTCTGCCAGCCACTCCAAGGGGGTAGGGAGAGAGGGCTGCCTTCAGTGCCTCAGGATACATACTTTGGCTGATGTGAGGACTGTCGCCAGCCAGCACTGTGTATGTTTGAAGTCCACCATGTCATAGAGGAAGGCCAAGTGCAGTGAGAGCACATGGGTCAGGGTAAGGCACACACAATCCTCAAATTAGCATGTGCTCAATCACCCCTGTGTAGGTACCCCAGCCTCCAAATACTATCATATGAGAGAGCAGTGAACCTGAATCACTGTGCCCAGACGTCTTCATGCAGTGGTGCAATTAAGCAAAGGGCCATTATTGGGATGTGGGGCAGCCGTACTGCAGTTGGAATTATTCACATTTTTAATATCCGAACTGTCAATTAGCTGGTCAACCCTCACTATCCCTTCCATCCTCCAGGAGAGCTAGGAAACCGTGAAGCCACTCATGCGCAGCCTTTGATTATGCCAGATGGGGATGGAGGCATGGGGTCAAGGGTTGGTGGACAGAAGGATGTGTGAATTGCCACATATTCAGCATGGCCCGAATCAATGGATTGTCATTCTGCAGTGTCCTGACCTTATATTTGTGGAGAGCATTGAGGGACCTGTCGCATTACAAGAAGTGAGCTTCTACGGTGATCCACATGGGCCGGTCTAGGACCCAAGACAGCCAGCAAGTGACTGGCATGAGAGGATGTACTGTGAATAGTTAAGAGATGTGGCTAACGGAGACCCCCAATTCTGTATGAGGATAGAGTTGATCTAGTTTCAAGTGAGGCCACATTCTTGCCCAGATGAAAGATTTGATGGCGGAATCAATTTGTGATAACAAGACTTTGAGAATCAATATTGTTAGACCTGGCATCTTTTGGCATGTTTCCCCTGTCATTTTTGCTTGCTTACTTTCAGGTTTTGACTCTGTGTTTGCTGGTCTAGTGTCTCTGCATACTTTCTCACTGCTGTTCAGTGTTAAAATGCAAGTGCTCCTGTTGTAAACTGTGTAATGAATTGGTGTTTCCATGATTGGCATATTCGATTTATTGGTAAGTCCCAAGTACACTACGCCGAGAGTGCCAGGGCATGTAAATCAAATGCTACTAGTGGGCCTGCAGCACTGATTGTGCCACTCACAGAAATAGCCTGGTAAATGTAAATGCCACTGCAGAGTTTGCGCGCAGTTTGTAAACTGTCATGCAGACCTGGCAAGTGCATCCACTTGCCAGGCCCTAATCTTCCCTTTTCTTTCATGTAAGTCACCCCTAAGGTAAGGTTCCCCTGTAGGCAGGGTCCTGAGTATGTTAAAGGTGGTACATGTAGTGTCGTTTGTGACATGTCCTGGTGGTGAATAATAGTGTTTTTCATTTTTCACCACTGCAAGGCTATCCGTCCCGTAGGAAAGAATGGGAGTTTTACTTTTACCATATTATAAGCATAACTTCCCATTAGGACAAGTTAGGGAAATGGAGTTTAGTATGCATGGACTCAGAATGTAAAAATGCATCTTTTAGTAAAGATGATTTTTATGTTCTGTGTTTGAAAATACCACTTTTAGAAAGTATGTATGTTCTTGCGTAGCCATCCTGTGTACCTCTGCAGGGTTTGTGGATTGACTGTCTGGCTTTGGAATGACAGTGGCTGGGGATGTGCATACTCTTCAGACAGCCACTGGTGGGGGATCGAGGTGTGTCCTACCTTTCCTGGATGAGTCAGGGCTGGGCTGAATAGACTTGGGTTGCATTTAGAGTAGTGGGAGGAGGATTCCTTGCACCTGAATGGGCCTGGTCTGTTTTAGACAATGATGTCTCCAGCTCCTGCTGGGAAGCTGGTCCAGGGAGGACCTAACTGGTTTGGACTAAGCACAGACACTCTCTGCCTGAGAGAACAAAGGGATTTTGAGTACAAATATTGGGGCCTAGACCCCAGAACTTTAGAACTCACTGGAATCAAGGAATCTGCCAAGAGAAGAGATGGAATAGCTGCTAGGAAGTGTTGCTGCTTTGTTGGATTTGCCTGAAGTTGCTGCTTTCTCCTTGTGCAGTGAAATGACTGGACTGAACTTTATTTACTTGTGCTGAGTATCTCCAAGAGCTTGAAGTAGAGCTTGCCTCCTGTTCTGAAGTCTCAGGGACTGCAAAGACTTCACCAACCTCTGGGTACTGCTTTTGGAACCACTGTTTCAGGTGCCACAGAGAAGGGAAAAGCAACCTGTAGTGTAGTTCCTATATCCCTGATAGGCGTTGTGCATTGGAATAATATACACTATTGTTTTGACATAGGACTGAGGTCAGTATGCCTCTATCGAGTGTATTAAACTTTATTACTTGTGTGTACCAGCTAACTCATAGGTCACTAGAAACTTCTCGAATGAACAAGAAGGGATTTGTTTCTGACAACCGCATAAACATGACAACTTTGTTTCCCCTAAAGTCGGAACAATATCTGCAAAGTCGTGGAAACAATAGATTACAGTTTCACTCAGTCAATCATGCATGCTTCGTTTCTACAGAGTTGCACAGAAATAGAGAGATGGGCGTTACAATAAAAGGGCTTATTGAACAGTCTTATTTCTCATGCAAAAGATATGTACTGCTACAATCGTAAGACAGAATGCGAAGTATAATATGTACAGCGTTAGCAGTAAAATAAAATAATACTGCAATAGCATGGTCTGTATACACACATAAATAACATAGGCTAAAAAACACAACTGGTGCTCCTAGAATAATCCTACCCCAGTGTACCTAACCTAAGTGTAGTACGAGGGAAGACATAGGTGCTGTTTTAGATATAGTTTATTTGTGCCAAGAATTGCCAAAAGTTTCTCCAGGTTCTAATCAGCTCCATACCTTAGAATGAGAGAGGTTGGTATCTCTTTCCCGGGACTCGACCTCTAACACTCTGCAAGGGGTGTCAGAAACACTGGAGCTGGAATCTCGGCAAGGACGATAACAGTGTCTGGTCAGTGTGTCAGTTGGGGACTTGACTTCCTTCGGGACTTGCTGTGGCGAGCCGCGTTGTTAGATCCGGCTTCCTGGGCACCAGGGCACTCAGGGGTAACTGCGCTCCAATCGCATCAACTGGAGTGTTCCCTCACTGATGTCCTGGGGCCTCAGTACTAAGGGACCCAAAACTGGATAACCAAGTACTCCTCTCCAGCACTTGACTCTCTCAGGGTAGCGAGACAGAGCAGTCCAAGGCTTACTCAAGGAGGTGAGGTGGGGTTAGACATTCAGAATACAGTGTAAACCGTACCACCAGCTGATAAACTCAATGTCCAGTCAGTGCTTTACTTTTTATAAAAGAAAAGTACTTTAATACACATAAGATAATTATTCTACACATAAAACTAGGATAAACAGTGAAAACCAGAAGTCTCTACAACCCTCTGGGGCAGAGTTCTGACCCCAAACAGTATTATAGCGCCTAGACGCCAAGCACTATAAAAACACAGTTAACATGAAAACACACAGTAAGCATTGCATATTACAGATCATGTTACACAGGGCTGTTCTCATTCACTAGAGCCTTGATACCAAACTTTGTATTGAAAGGATATAGTTTCAGCATATGATGCAAAGTCAAATGGTCGTGATCGGCCAAATAACCCCCCACCCAAAGCAACAGAAGTGCCCTCCCATTGTGAGTGAGGACACCGCTCTAGTGGTGTCAGGGATCTGATCAAAGGTGCCGGATGTCTTGGCACAGTTTACTGGAGTCCCACTAGTCCAGTAGCCACTGGCTAGCTGAAGGAGGGTAGTGGCTGGACAGAGTGCCAGTTCACCATGATACCCTCAGATTTCACAAAAAGAAAGGTGGGGTCTGCTTCACTGGCCTCTCTTCCCAGTTACTGCTTGTACAGGCTCCCACAGCGCAAGGGAGGAGCCTAGAGGGGATTTGATCTCACCTTCAAAGACTAGAATCAAGCATCCTCCTCTCTCTCTGGCTCTCATCCTGTGCTGCAAGGTTCTTTCCACCAGCCTCTGTGATGTGCTGTAAGCTTCCTTCCCACACCTTTGATGATGTGCCGCAAGCTTCCTTCCCACACTGGGCAGCTGTCTGTAATTTCCTTGGTCCAAAGCGAACGCTCCTCCAAGCCTTACAACAGCTGGTCCTTAATGACCTTCCTTCCAGACCGCAGTGAACAGAGTCTTATCTTCTGTCTTCACACCAGCGAAGTCCGTGTCTGGCTATCTTCTCTGTCATAGCCCAGTCTTTGAACAACAGCTGACCACTCAGGCCAGACTTTTATCACCTCTGATTGATAGGCTCATCCAATCAGAGGGTCTGCTACTTTTTACACCTCCAATCACAGACCATTCACCGTGTGTTCAATGCATGGGTAAAGCATGTAGCAGGTCGTGTTCTGGTATCAGGCTGCGCCACCCTCTAGAGAGGAATTTTAATTAACTCCAGCCCAGAAGGCCCTGACAAGTGAGGGAGGGTCCTATCCACACAGTTAGTGCAGCTAAACCCAGATAAGAGCTGAGGGTCTTCCCCAGCCCACCAGGCCTTTCCAAGGAAATAGGGAGGGGGACGGGGGAGCTGGGATGTCCAGCAGGACAGCTCGCATTCCTCACACTGGCTCAAATCACCATTCTTCCCCTGTACACCCACGGGCTCTCAAACACACATCAGCCAGACAACGGCAACAGGCCCACAGGCATCGCAAATTGCACAGACTTGGTCAGGAGGGTGCCTAGGGACTCACCCCTCCTGACTATAGATTTATTGCTGCCACCACTGTCAGTCTGCCACAGCCATAATAGAGAGGGCAGTAGCCACTCTCTGAAAAATAGGGGTGCACTAGGCATGCCCCCTCGACCTCAGAGCCAAGCTCTAGGGTCTCAATCCAGGTAAACAGGGAGACCCTCAGTGGACATGTATGATTGTCATGCTCACTGCGGTAGGGATCTAGAAACTATACAGTAACTTTTTGAGTGACTTGCCTGGAGATTAGCATAAGGCAGGGGAAGCACTCTCTCCAGAGACATGCAGGAGACTTCCCGTCCCAACACGCGCCATGCAAGTAGGTAGCCGAACCGCACCGTGCCTTGCCATAGCAGGTGAAGGTATATTCATACCTTGAAGGTGTTTAGGAATGTCAGTATTGACGTAGAAGTCGGGCATAAGAACGTCATGAATGAACCCCATAGGAATAGATGTTCAGGCATGATAAATGATTTCTTGGTGAAATCAATATCCAGGCAAGGGGAAGTCCTAACAGCTTAATTGTCTGGTTTTCCAAGAACTCGTTGTGACAAAGAGGATTGGATGTAGTTGACCATGCCTGTATTTGGTTAGCATGAGCAATGCCTAAATAAGGGCTGGATTTCTATGCCTAAATAAAGGCAATGTGAATTGTACCTATATAAGGGCATGAATCGTGAAATCTATATACGGTATCTAAATCAACACACAACAAACTGAATTTGTCACCGACTCTGTCTCTGTGTCCTGCAGCCACCACAGAGGGTATTGCTTGCACCATGTACTGTGGGCACCGCACTGCACACCGCCTCACTTCACTTCACCGCCCTGGTCTCACCAACGCTGTTGTTGCCCGCTGACCGTGACCTCTATGACTGCATTGTGGCTTGGGGGTACCGCTCGTAAGTCACACGATTGCACAGCCCCATCCCACACCGCAGTCCAGACCGAGCAACTGCAGTTTCCTGGAACTGGCTCTGTCGCCTACACCGTGATCTGTCAGCACAGCAATGAGCACAGCATTCACTCTGCACCGCAGCCCTGGTCTCACCGATGCCGCTGGATGACCGACACCGAGCCGCTGCCTGCACTGCGACTTGAGGGCACCGCACGCCGCACCACTCCGCTTCACACCACAACCACGATGGGTGCCACGACTGGCCCACACCAACGTATCAGCTGCAACACAAAAGTTACTGCTTACGGATCTGTCCGACATGGTCAGACGGAACTTTTGGATTCTGTAGTTTACAGAACTGCGGTAGCACCGGATGGAGCTACCGACTTCAAGGAACTGTGTTTTTAAAGTATTCTTGCAAAGTGCATATTTTTTAAGTACTGTATGTTGGATTTGTTTGTTGTTTTGGTCTTGTTTTGGATATATAAAAATATTGGATATTTTTCAAAACTGGTGTGGTGTCCTTTTCTAGTGTTTTCACTGTAGTACGTTTGATTATGTGCAAATGCTTTACACACTGCCTCTGAAATAAGCCTGACTGCTCGTGCCCAGCTACCAAGGGAGTGAGCAGGGGTTATTTTAGGAGTGTAACTCCCTTACCCTGACTAGGAAGAGGGGTCCCTACTTGGACAAAAGTACCTACCTCTGCCAACTAGAGACCCTCATTTCTAAGAATTATCAAGAACATTCTGAACACATAATTGAAGTGGGGCAACAACCAATTTATGGCCGATACGTGATCTGAGATGGAGAGCTGGAGGCCTGACTAGCTTGCTAAGTTGGTCCGTCTCTTAGGGAGCAGTGGGAACATGATGTTCTCTAACATGATGGAGAAGCCCTTGGTTAGAAAAATCCGAAGGTACTTCATCCCTTTAGGCACGCAGCAAAAGGTAAATCCCTTGGCACAGGCCCTGGTAGAGACACGAGACAATGGCATTGCTAGACCTGGCCATTTTACAGGTGTATCCCCAAACCTTTTGCCTATTTTTCTGTACCATTTTTGTTGGCTATAGGACTCTGGGCACTTTCCCACTACTGATCAGTGCAAAAGTGCAAATGAGCTTTATGTAAATTCTGATTATGATTGGTTATCCATGATTGAAATATTTGATTTACTGTCTGTACACAGGGCCTGTATATCGAATGCTACTTGTGGGTTTGCAGCACTGATTGTGCCACCCACATGAGTAGGCCTGCAAATTAATCTCTGACCTGCCAAAACAGTGTCTGTGCACGCAGTTTTAAACTGCCATATTGACCTGAGAAGTGCACTCCTTTCAATACATAAATATCTGTCGGTCAAACAAAGAACAAGGAAGAAAAAGAGAGACAGTAACTATCAGCCATATAGCTCACTATTATTAAGTAGAATTCCAAAAGAAATATTCTATTCCATAATTAGAACTAATATAAAAAACAGAGACCATTACGAAACAGTCAGATTTCCATCAACCGCCAGCTGTGGCCAGTGTCATCATCTGGATATCTTTCTTTTCTTACAACTCAACCTTTTCAACACAAAAGGAGATGATGTGGTATAAATTTCGTATCAGTCTCTGTTACCTCTACATTGAGTAGTAGAAAAAGACCAATGACCAGTTATACTACTTGATCATCCGATGTATCTAGGGAATGTCCACTAAATATGTGAACGAAAAAGATTAAGTGCAGTGCAAGTGAAGTGGTGATCTAAAAAGGATATGGAAGAGAAAAACCTTTTATTCTAATATCTCTCCCAAGCCTAATAAATATTTTGCAGATGCGACGTAAACCAAATATGTCGCTGCTTGTGAAAAGTGGTCGACTACTTTCAGCCGAAGGGGCCTATAGCCCAGGCTTTCTTCAGGACCTTTAATGACAATAAGCTACTGCACACGTGAAAACATATATTTGTGTATTTGTCATATTACCTTCATACAGGCAGAGTGATTGTCACACCTGTCCTATATGAGGGATTAGCCTCACCTCACCCGGTAACCACTCAGGTGCATGAGACCCTGCCCTGTAAACAAGGTAAAATGCGCTATTCAGGGGGGATCAAAAGATAAAACTGTTTGGAATAGAATCCACACACCAGTCCCATATACAAAACAAACCACTCGATCTCTAATGAGGAAGAACACATCCGAAAAATTGCCTCATCCTATGGATGATCACATAGGTAAAGCAGACCATGACATTGAATCTGTGTGTATAAGAATACTCAAAATACAATGCTAACTATGATGTTTATAAAGCCCTTATAAAAAAAGTCCTTTGTTGTTCATTATCAAGACAATATTTTAATGTTCAATGAACAGCACTGTGTCTGTATTATAATGTCCTGACTCCTGTAGAGGGCATGCATGTCTTTTATAATATGCCCTATGGTATATCTTGTCCTATCTGTAAGCGTTGCCTGTGTGCAAGAAATACCCTTTTCTTCAAGTCATTCTAATATATATAGAGGGGTAAACGGCTCATAGCGTATAACCTCGAGAGCGGACAATTACAAACATAGGTCAACGCCCTTGCCAAAGAAACTCGGAGTGAACACTGTTGTCTTTAGTCCTCTAATACTGTCTCCATCGGCCACGGAGCTTATCTATAATGTATACGTGTGCCTGGTTTACTAACATGTAGGGTTCGCTCTTGTAATACGCACTAATCTTATCAGTACTGCAACCGTATCACAACCGTAACTCGGATATTCTAAAAACGCGCACATGCAGTCGAGCGCTTGTTCCACTATGCATGCTCGCATCGCCTCACCTCTCCGTCGGTGCCTCGGGCTTCACCTCAATGCATGGGATGTCCCGAGGCACCATCTTCGTCATCATTTTGAAAAGTCCACTGACGCTTAGGAACGTCACTCCATCGCAACGGACTACAGAATGACGTCAACAGCGGTAATTTTGTAGTTCTTTCGCTAGTCGTCTTGTAGTGTGCTGTGTTGTTTCTTAGCACATTCGCGTTCCTATTCTGTATGCTTTTACAAAGATATTGGCCTAGGGAAAAGACCCCTATCCAAGAAATGGCTGGGCATATTAACCCCTTCGCTGCTAGGCCTTTTCCCCTCCTGTGCTAAGCCTTTTTTGGCGATTTAGGGTAGTGCGCGCTTAGGCCCCTGTAACTTTTTGACCACATAAGGTATCCACGCCAAATTTGGGTCCTTTTCTTCCAACATCATGTGGATTCTAAAGGTGCCCAGGGTTTGTGGATTCCCTTGGAGGAGTCCCAGAAATTAAGCAAAATACAGTGAAATGTTAGTTTTTTTCAGAAAAATGGGAAAAAACGGGCTGCAAATGAAAGCCTCTGGGTTTTTCCCTGCAAATGTTATCAAAAAAGGGTTTGTGGGAATGAAATCTCCATTTTCTCAGCTTTTAGGGAATGACAGTCTTTTGTCAGAGAACCAACAATTTTCACACAGTTTTGTCATTTTTCTGGGACATAGCCTATTTTTGTTATTTTTAGAGCTTTCAACCTCTTTCCAGTTAATGGTAGAAATGAGTTTGAAAGAAATAATGGATCCTGGAACGCTATACATTTTCGGAAAGTAGACAAAATTCTGAATTCAGAAAGGGGTCATTTGTCTAAATTCATGAAGGTTTCTTTATAGAAACTAACATTTAAATATCGGAATATTTGAAAATTAGTTGAAAAAAAAGCCTTTTGCCTCAACGTTTTCACCTATAACTGCTTGTAATTTTGACAGCTCTTTGAAAGTAATATACCGTTACATCCGTGTGACCTTCCTGGTTGTGGGGATATATAGGACTTCTAGTTTCACCAAGAACCCGACGAACCCAGAGCCATAAACTGAGCAGCAACTTTCAATTGTATTTTATTATTTACTGGGTATAGAGCACTTATTCTTGGAAAATGTATACATGGAAAAATCGGTATGAAAGACACCTATGTATTTCTGAATTGGGTACAAATTATAGAGTTTAGAAACAGTATATATTTGTAAATTTTCAAAATTGGGAATGCTCATACTAGCATTTGAATTATTGGTCATTTTTCAAAAAGTTTTTTTTTTACACAATGTCTTTCAGTGGGAAGGGAGAAATGCATGAAAACTCAATAGGTAGTAACAGTTGATTTACAAATCTGAATTACCCTAAGTTTCCCGATATAAACTGTACCTCACTTCTGTGGGTCGGCCTGGTGCCTGCCCCAGGAAACGCCGCAAAATGCAACGTGGTCACACCTCAATTTTGCAGTTAAAAACTGACCCGTTTTTGGCAAAGTGCCTAGCTGTAGTTTTTGCACTCTAGCTCTGCCGGCACCTAGGGAAACCTAGCAAACCTATACATTTTTAAAAATTAGACACCCAGGGGAATTCAGGATGGGGTGAGTCGGCTGCCTCCCACCAGGTTCTGCTACCCAGAATCCCTTGTAAAGCTAAAAAATTGACCATAAAAATGCATTTTCCTCACATTTCTGTGGTGGAAAGTTCTGGAATCTGGGTGGATCAACAAATTTCTACCCACCCCGCGTTTCCCCAGGTCTCCTAAAAAAAATGGTACCTCACTTGCCTGGGTCTGCCTAGTGCCTTTGACAGGAAACGGAGCAAAACGTAACGTGGTCGCACCTCAATTTCGCAGTCAATATTGTTCCTTTTTTGGCTAAATGCCTACCTGTAGTTTTTTAACCCTAGCTCTGCCGGCACCTAGGGAAACCTAGCAAACTTATACATTTTTGAAAACTAGACACCCAGGGGAGTTTAGGATGGGGTGACTCAACTGCCTCCCACCAGGTTCTGTTAGCCAGAATCCCTTGCAAAGCTAAATAATTGACAAAAAAACGCATTTTCCTCACATTTCTGTGGTGTAAAGTTGTAGAATCTGCGTGGATCAACAAATTTTCACACACCCATCGTACCCCCAGGTCTCCCGAGAAAAATGGTTCCTCACTTGCCTGGGTCTGCCTAGTGGCTGCAACAGGAAAGAGCGCAAAACGTAACGTGTTTGCACTGCAATTTCGCAGTGAAAACGGGCCCTTTTTTGGCAAAGTGCCTACCTTTTGTTTTTGAAGCCTAGCTCTGCCGGCACCTAGGGAAACCTAGCAAATCTATACATTTCTAAAAACTAGACACCCAGGGGAATTCAGGATGGGGTGACTCAACTGCCTCCCACCATGTTTTCTTACCCAGAATCCCTTGCAAACCTAAAAATGGACAAAAAAACGCATTTTTCCTCACATTTATGTGATGGAAAGTTCTGGAATCTGCGTGAATCAACAAATTTCCACCTACCCCATGTTCCCCCATGTTTTTTTTTTGTCAATTTGTTAGGTTTGCAAGGGATTCTGGGTAACAGAACCTGCTGGGAGGCAGTTGAGTCACCCCATCCTGAATTCCCTTGGCTGTCTAGTTTTCACAAATGTATAGGTTTGCTAGGTTTCCCTAGGGGCCGGCCGTGCTACGGTTCAAAAACAAAAGGTAGACACTTTGCCAAAAAAGGGCCCGTTTTCACTGCAAAATTGCGGTGCGAACACATTGCGTTTTGCGCTGTTTCCTGTCGCAGGCACTAGGCAGACCCAGGCAAGTGAGGTACCATTTTTTGGGGAGACCTGGGGGAACACGGGGTGGGTGGAAATTTGTTAATCCACGCAGATTCCAGAACTTTTCACCACAGAAATGTGAGGTAAATGCGTTTTATTTGTCAATTTTTTAGGTTTGCAAGGGATTCTGGGTAACAGAACCTGGTGGGAGGCAGTTGAGTCACCCCATCCTCAATTCCCCTGGGTGTCTAGTTTTCAAAAATGTTTAGGTTTGCTAGGTTTCCCTAGGGGCCGGCCGATCTACGGTTCAAAAACGAAGGGTAGACACTTTGCCAAAAAAGGGGCCGTTTTTACTGCGAAATTGCGGTGCGAACACATTGCGTTTTGCGCTGTTTCCTGTTGCAGGCACTAGGCAGACCCAGGCAAGTGAGGTGCTATTTTTTTCGAGAGAGCTTGGGAAACACGGGGTGGGTGAAAATGTGTTAATCCACGCAGATTCCAGAACTTTCCACCACAGAAATGTGAGGTAAATGCGTTTTTTTGTCAATTTGTTAGGTTTGCAAGGGATTCTGGGTAACAGAAACTGATGGGAGGCAGTTGATTCACCCCATCATGAATTCCCCTGGGTGTCTAGTTTTAAAAAATGTATAGGTTTGCTAGGTTTCCCTAGGGGCCGGCCGAGCTACGGTTCAAAAACAAAAGGTAGACACTTTGCCAAAAAAGGGCCCGTTTTCATTGCGAAATTGTGGTGCAAACACATTGCGTTTTGCGCTGTTTCCTGTCGCAGGCACTATGCCTACCCAGGTAAGTGAGGTACCATTTTTTCAGGAGACCTGGGGGAACGTAGGGTGGGTAGAAATTTGCTGATCGACGCAGATTCCAGAACTTTCCACCACAGAAATATGGGGAAAATGCATTTTTTTTTGTCAATTGTTTAGGTTTGCAAGGAATTCTGGGTAACAGAACCTGGTGGGAGGCAGTTGAGTCACCCCATCCTGAATTTCCCTGGGTGTCTAGTTTTCAAAAATGTATAGGTTTGCTAGGTTTCTCTAGGTGCCGGCAGAGCTAGGGTTCAAAAACGAAAGGTAGGCACTTTGACACAAAAGGGCCCGTTTTCACAGCGAAGATTCCGGTGCAACCACGTTGCGTTTTGCACTGTTTCCTGTCGCAGGCACTAGACAGACCCAGGTAAGTGAGGTACCATTTTTTTCATGAGACCTGGGGGAACGCGGCGTGGGTGGAAATGTGTGTGAGCCCAGTGATGCCACACTTTTAAACACATTAATGTTTGAAAAAAATTTATTATTTCAGCTACATTTAAAGTTTGCTAGGGATTCTGAGAAAAGGAACGTTGGAGGAACCATGCAAGCCATATGCCCTTGAAAGCCCAGGATGTCTAACTTCCAAAAATGTGTGGGTATGCTAGGTTTCCCTAGATGACAACCATGGAAGGAGTGAAAAACCCATGTGACCCCCCAAGCTAAACCCATTAGTTTTGACAAAATTAGTTGTTTACTTGTGCAGCGTGACAATTTGGGCGCAATATTGCAAGGAAAATATGACGGACATTGTGAGTTTTGCAGGATATTGTGAATACAATTAATTGTTAGATTTCACCAGAGAGACATCACCATGTAGTCCCTTGGGTTTTTAAGAATATCTATAATTGGCAGGTTATTCGTAAGCGGAATGTACACCTTGGCACAGAGACTAAGAAAAACAAGATCCCTACACACAGCCATCTATTCCTCAAACACACACATACTGGTTGGATTTGGCACGAGGGCGAGTGATGGTTCAGTAGATATAATTTTATTAACAAGAGATTTCACAAAAATTAAATGCACTGTCAATTACATGGACAAAAAACGGAACCAATGACTCGCAGCTTGTGAGCTGTAAAGCCACTTCAAGGCACCAACCGCTTTACAGGCCATTCACACACCTTTCATACCTGACACACAGAAGACCATTCACACCACCAGGTACAAAAGCAACACATCACAACATTTACAAAAAAAAGTGACAAGGTGCGTCCTGCTTCAAAAAAAAAAAAAGAAAAGAAAACTACACAGACATCAAGTATTCAAATACACACACATACTGGCTGGATTTGGCACGAGGGTGAGTGATGGTTCAGTATATACCAATGTATTAGCAAGTGATTTCACAAAAAATGAAATACACTGTTAATAATGGAAAGGACAAGAAACTGAACCATTGACTCACAGCTCATGAGCTGTAAAGCCACGACAAGCCACCAACCGCTTTACAGGCCATTCATACACCTTTCATACATGTGACACATACAAAACATTCACACCGCCAGCCGCGGACCCATCACATTACTACACTTCCACCAGCAGACAACGCCAATCAAGGGCCCATCACTTTCACACGCCCACATTCCTGACACAGCAACTACACAAACTCATGGATTACATGGAGTGGCGCTCAACTCGCACTGTGTGTAGTAACCAGCATTAAGTCACTTCCCACACACCGCCAGCCAAGCACCAGTCCACGCACACCACCAGCCAAGCACCAGACCACACACACCGCCAGTCAAGCACCAGACGACGCACACCGCCAGCCAAGTACCAGTCCACACACACACCGCCAGGAAAGCACCAGTCCACAGACACCGCCAGCCAAGCACCAGTCCAGGCACACCACCAGCCAAGCACCAATCCAAACACAACACCAGGCAAGCGCAAGAGCACGCACACCGCCAACCAAACACCAGACCACACACACCGCCAGGCAAGCACCAGTCCACACACACCACCAGGACAGAACCACTCCACACATACAGCCAGCCAAGCACCAGTCCAGGCACACCACCAGCCAAGCACCAATCCAAACACACCAACAGGCAAGCGCAGGACCATGCACACCGCCAACCAAACACCAGACGACACACACCACCAGCCAAACACCAGTCCACACACACCACCAGGCAAGTGCCACTCCACACACACCGCCAGCCAAGCTCCAGCCCAGACACACCATCAGCCAAGCACCAATCCCAACACACCACCAGGCAAGCGCAAGACCACGCACACCGCCAACCAAACAGACCACGCACACCGCCAGCCAAGCACCAGTCCACAGACACCGCCAGACAAGCACCAGTCCACAGACACCGCCAGCCAAGAGCCAAACCATGCACATCGTCAGACAATGGACACTACACGCAAACCAACATCATACTTTAGTTTTTTTTAAAACAAATGAAAAACAAAAACAAATTCCAAATTGATAAAAATCTACTAACACAACAACTAAATCTAAAAACACTACACAAATGCCAACTTTGAAACTGAACAAGACGTTTTAAAGAATAAAGACCAACCAGTTCACTTTACCACTCATGGATGCTCCCAAAAATTCTTTTGCATGTGGTGCAATCTAAAACAAGCAGGTACACACAGCCCAGGGTTTGAAGGGCAGTCGGGGCAGTACATATGAAGCTCCTTCCGCAAACCTCTTCGCCAACAGACTCTACTTCTCCAACTGGGGAAGTCTTTTGAGGTTGTAGGAGGAATTTGATCAGGAAAGTGGCGATCTTTCAATCTGGCAACATCCTCCACCACTCCAACTCTAGGAACACTTGCCTGTTCTACTAAAACAAGGCGGCCTATTACAGACTCCTGAAACTTTACAAAAGTCATCTTTGACTGGGGACAAGATTTCTGGAACACAACAAAAGCATTAAAGGTTGCCAAGTGGAAAAGATGGATAGCCAACTTCTTGTACCAAATGTAAGCCTTACGAAAAGCAGCATACGGTTCCAACCTCTGATCTACTCTGTCAACACCACCCATGTGCCTATTATAGTCCATTATGCACACAGGTTTGCGCGCTTCTGCAACCTGACCCCAAACAGTCACCGGTTCAGTGCTTTCATCATGTATGGAAGTCAACATGTAGACATCTCTCCTGTCTGAAAACTTCACAGCTAGAAGCTCCTCACAACGCAATGCACTGCACTGTCCCCGAGCAAGCTTTTGACAAACAAGTTCTTTTGGGAAACCTTTACGGTTTGAGCGGATTGTGCCACAAGCAACAGTGTCCACTTTGGCCAATTCCCTGAACAACCGCACACCAGTGTAGAAGCTATCTACATATAAATGATGGCCTTTGTTAAAAAATCCACTACCAAGTTCCCACACAATCTTCTCAGCCACTCCAAAAGTCGACAGACAACCAGGGGAGTTAATCCTGGATTCCTTACCGGTGTACACCCTGAAATTAGAGACTTATCCAGTCAGACTGTCACATGGCATAGAAAGCTTAATTCCATAGCGTGCCCTCTTACTAGGAATGTATTGCCAAAATGCCAAGCGGCCCTTGAACAACAGCAAAGACTCATCCACTGCAATTTCTTTCCCAGGATCAAAGATCTCAGGAAATCGATCAACGAAATGATCAATGACAGGCCGAATCTTGAAAAGACGGTCACAATCAGGGTGATCTCGTGCCAAAGCAGAACTATTGTCAACAAAATGCATCATCTGAAGCAGAAGCAAATACCTATCACGACTCATGACTGCCGGAAAAATAGCTGTTGCCATCAAGGGACTAGTAGACCAATATGAAGCCATTGATGGTTTCCTAAGCAAGCCCATCAAAAAAGTTAAACCCAAAAACTTTTTTATCTCCTCCAAATTTGTGGGAGTCCACCGGGTAGCTCTAGCGGCGGGCTTAAGGCTGGCACTGTTCACCCTCAAAAAAAAATCTGCATACTAATTAGTCTGCTCTACAATCTCAGCCAAAAACACATCATCCATAAACAACTTGAAAAAATCAATTGGCAAAAAGTTTTCAGTGTTCACCCTATACCCTGGAACACCAGTAAATTCAGGCAATGCCCGCTGCACCATGCCTGGTGCAACCCAGAGGTCACAACTTTCAACGTCAAGTCTTGCAGCCGCAGGCTGCCGACCAGCTGACTCTTGTCTCACTACACCAACTGGAAGTCTAGCAGCCCCAGGCTGCAGCCCAGATGCCTCTTGCTGCACTATTGGCACAGCAATGTCCTCCCCAACCACAGGCACTTCATCCACACCAAAAGTAGCTTCATCAGCACTCAGAGTATCTTTATCATCAGATGAAGCCATGTGTAGAGAAAACTCACTACCTGAATCTGCACCTCCCACCTCTGGCTCAGAATCAGAGTCAGTCTCTGGACCATGGTCAGAGTAAGAATCAAAAAGCATTCCAACAACTTGCTGAGCAGTAATCCGGCAGCTAGTCATTATCCTTACAAATAAAGGAGTCTGCACAAACAACTCAACAACCGCAACACTGGGCAAAGTAAGTAAAAAAATTTAAGCCTTTATCACAAATATCTATATATTGAAAAAATATACAATTCGCATACAAGAGACAGCTACACTCACCAGTACCTACTCTGCAAAGATACAACAAATAGGCAACGATATCCCACTAGAAAGAAGAAAAAAAAACTTACATCTACAGAAGTACACATCAAGAACAAATGCAAAACATGTTTTACAATCACAAAAGAAACCAAGCATACTCATATTATTACACACTTTGCAAAAAAAACAATTACATTGCAATTGAACAAAAAAGGTCTCTTACCAAACACATGCAACTACAGAAACAGCAGAACAACAGAACCACCAGTAACGGAACCGCACACTGCAACAATCTAAAGAGAAAATAAAACAATACACATTAGAAGAAACAAAAACAACACACATTACAACAGGCTATGTCACAGGGTATGTCACAAATGGGGTGTCTGTCCCCATGGGGGGCAGAATATAAATCATTATAAACGTGGGCCCACTGGAAGCAACCCTACGGAGGGCAGTGAGGCCAAATAAAGACACTAATCTGCCCCCAGAGGGGGCAGAACATATTTTTGAAAACAAATGGGCCCAAGGAAGCGACCCTTGGCCAAGGGGTCGCTTCCTATAAAAAAAAAAAAAATCCCGGAGTCTAATGGGCTTTTCTATCTCCCCCTGGGTCCAGAAACCGTAAAAAAAAACAGCCGATCTGCCCCCAGGGGGAGCAGAAAGGTCTAAAAAAATTATATAGCCCCCTGGAAGCGACCCTTGCCCAAGGGGTCGCTTCCTTTATAAAAAGAGAACAGTCCCTGGTGTCTAGTGGGCTTTTTGGGCTTTTCCACCCCCCCCCGGTGCAAATTAGGCCCAAAAAACGGCTGAACTGCCCCCAAGGGGGGCAGAAAAGTCTAAAAAAAATGTTGGCCCCTAAGAAGCGACCCTTACCCAAGGGGTCGCTTCCTTCATAAATAAAATAGTATCCCTGGTGTCTAGTGGGCTTTTCTGCCCCCGCTGGGTCCAGATTCGGCCCAAAAAACGGTCGATCTGCCCCCAGGGGGGACAGAAAAGTCTAAAAAAAATGGGGGCCCCTAGGAAGCAACCCTTACCCAAGGGGTCGCTTCCTTTATAAATTAAATGCAATCCCTGGGGTCTAGTGGGCTTTTCTGCCCCCCTGGGTGCAGATCGGTCAAAAAACGGCCGATCTGCCCCAGGGGGGGGGGGGGCAGAAAAGTCTGTAAAACAAAATGCCACCCAAAGGAAGCGACCCTTGCCCAAGGGGCCGCTTCCTAAACAAAATTGAGGCGATAGAAACAATCCCTGGTGTCTAGTGGGGCATTCCTGGTGCACGATCGCGACGCTGTGCGCGATCGTGCATCAGGAATGACATGCATTGGGACATCAGGGGAGAGGAAACACTGTTTCTTCCCCCCCGATGCCTCAAGGCACTGTGAAACGGGCCCCCCGCCCCACCGGAGCAACGAACACTTACCCTTCCCGCTGGACGCGCTGGAAACAAATGGCTTTCAGCGCGTCCAGCGCTCCCTGATGATGTCGGTGCGCGCTGTGCGCGCTGACGTCACCAGGAAGCGTGGGGGGGCCAGGGGTTGGCAGCGGAACGTCTTCCGCTGCCACCCCAGGGTAAAGCACAAGGATCGATGCCCCAGGGGGGAGCGCCAGCGCTCCCCCGAGGGCTGTGCTGATGACGGAGCGGTTCCGTCATCAGCACAGCCCAATCGACGCTGATGACGGAACCGCTCCGTCATCAGCATCAAAGGGGTTAATTAATATATACTGTAAATAATTTGATGCTCTATGTAGAGAATACATTGTCCTTCGTTATCCTTCATACTGACCAATAAAGTTTGTATTGAGGGCCAATGCACAGCTACACATTATCCCAGGACATGTTTCAATCTCCCTTGTGAAACACAATGCTTTGTTGGAAGCTGTTTCATAGGAGAGGACTTTGATGAACCTCGAATACTAGAAATACAAGACTGGGTTTAAAAGATTATAGTTTTTAAAAGCTACTTGGATACTGTTGTCAATTGAAAATGTAGTTAGATTTCCACCACGGGCAGTATTGATAAATAAACCCACCTGTGGAGTTGTCAACTTTGATATAGTTAAGATGATTAATTATTAATCGAATTTGATTATTTTCTTTAAGTGTTTGTTCACAATAGTGAACAAACCTTAAGGAGCAGAGAATTTGGGCATATCCTTAATGAAAGCTGTTTCTTAATGGGATAAAATACTTCTGCTAATGTATCCATTAGACAGATATGGGGGCAGGTTAAAGACTAAAAAGAGTTTTATGACTGGTACTAACATCATGACCCCCTAATCTATCACAGCATAGTCCACAGGATTGTATTATTAAGGCCCCTGGTGTCACTGCCTAGTCTGAATACCCATTTCTGTTCTTTGTTAAAAAGGTACTTGGCTATGTCACTTACATGTGGTGGTATGTAGGGTTTCTCTAACACTGTCCAGAAAAAGTTATCAGGTGAATGGTTGCATTCAAGAAAGTGTCTCGTTAATTTAGTGTTAGACGTTCTGCACTGAAAGGTGCTTTTGTGTTCTAGCATCCGTAGTCTAACCTTGCGAGTGGCCATACCAACATAGTGATATCCACAAGGACATTTGATCAAATAAACAAGATTGTCACTATTGCAATTTGTGAAAGCAGTCTGGATCCATGGTCTTGATGATCCAATGTCTACTGTTTGAGACTGATGGGTTTGTGGACAAATTGCACATCCTCCACATTGGAAGTGACCTTGGACAGGTGGAAGATTCCACAGAGTGCCAGTTGCTCTCCATTGCCAGGCCATAATCTTCCTTTTTTTACATATAAGACACCCTTAAGGTAGTCCCATGGTATCCCTTTAGACAGGGTGCAGTGTATGTGAAAGGTAGGACATGTGCTGGTGTGTTTTACATGCCCTGATAGTGAAATACTGTGCTTTTCGTTTTTCACTATTGAAAGGCTGTCTGTCCCAAAAGGTTAACATAGGAGCTTCTTGTAACATCTCACAAGTGTAACTTTCCATTGGGAAAAGATAGAGAAATGGAGTTTAGGCTTGTTGAACTCAGAATTTAATGAGCCACCTTTTAGTAAAGGTGGTTTTTAAATTGCGTGTTTGAAATACCACTTTTAGAAAGTGTGCTACAGACCAGAATTGGTCATAACGGAAATTATTTAAGTTAGACAATCAGTTGTACCCAAGAAACTACACAGCACCTTCAATAACATACATTCAGATAAAATGAATTCGCAATTTGTATTGACTTTCAACACTATACATAGTGTATGACACAGTTGCTCCAAACTTCTAATATGGTGAGCGGTTTGTACATGGGTTTGGGGGTGCGGGAGCAGAGCGGCCCCGCTCCCGCACCACCAAACTCATAATGACACCCAAAGTCTGGTTTGGCATGGCCTCCTTTTTAGACTTTTAAAACTGACACCAAAGACATTACCCTGGTTTCAAGGCAATAGTTGTAAGGAGGACTGCCTAAGACTCATTTAAGAGCCACATTCTATCAATTTGAGCTGATGCATTTATTTGACTCCTCTAAAGCTAGTCTCTTTGTTTAATGTGCCACAATACTTGTGATGTAGTGAAAATCACATTAGGGTTGAATTATAATCACAATTGTACGCCGCATCCCACATAAAATCTTTTGCTGTATTAACGTGAAGTGTTAGAATCTTGAAATGTTATAAACTGAAGCGTGATGTGTTTAGGCCAATAAGTGGCAAAATATAGAATTAAGTGGTAAAACGGAAATGTAACTAGCAGAAAATATTACCTTGAAGAGCTCTTGTTGTGGTATTAACATCCATTTATGTATTAAAATCCTTACCAATTGTGTCATTTCATATGTAGGTAAATGTATTAATTGAATGTGCCTATTTGCCTCTGGAATAAACTACCTATCGAACTGAGGATCCACTCATCACAAAAACAAATTTGTAAAAACTGAAGACCTGGTTCTTTCAAGCACCCCCTGGCGACTGATACTAGCACTTAGGATACAGGGCATTTTTCTCCTCAAAATCAGGGGGCCTTGAAGGGGGGTGGAAGTGTTAGGGCTCAGTGGTATGGTCTGCGATGTCCTAGCACAGGGACACTCTGTTGGAGTAACCAGGCGCTTTATAAGCTTAATAATAATTATTATTATTATTTCCGATGCAGCCTCGTAAAGCTCATATGCCAGTTTTCTTATGTTAGCTGAATCTTGTAGGCCATTAATGCATTTTCCTAAAAGCCCTCACTTTAAAATGAATAGCTAACTTCATGTATGCTGTGGAGTTTGTTCTTTTCTCATGTTTTGTGTTGCAGGTGGTAGAAGTGCCATTGTTAGCTGGAATAATGTCTTTGTGTTATTAGTCAGATAAGGAGAGAAGTGATATCATAAACTCAATCAGATAACAAAAAATGTGTTGTGTTTCACACCGGAGAAGGGCTAGGAATCAAGGTCAGCAAATTGCAAATCAAGAACACCGTTATCCCATGGAAAACGACCTCTGAGATTGTGTTCAGAGTGGATGGCGTGACCTGCAAAGACTCTTGGGAAAAACACCTGTAATAATGCAATGTTAGAGTAGGGATAGTGGCCCAACTTCTTCCCTGCCTTCGGAGAGAGAGTTTTTTAGGACAAGCTCTGTCTCCGTAGCTTTACACTACCTGAACCATTATTGTGGAGATACTTCTTTTGGAGACTCCACAGACTGACACCTTTTATTTCTTGACCCAGATGATGCTTAAGTAGGGATGTCATTGGAGTGTAAAAGTAGGGATAGGTTAATACTTTCTATTCATCAACTCTCGATGCAGGGACACTTGGACTCATGCTTTCTGATCTTCTGCATTGTATGTCTTGAATTCATTGTTTTGTTTATGTTGCATCTCTGCCAACTTGATATGTAGTGTTGACTTTATGCTGATTGCAATGTATTTCTACACTCTCAATTTGAGGTGTCTCTATGTTCAGCTATTTTGGGCTTTGTCATAAATTACCTAACCTTACCCAGTTTCTGTGGTTACTTTGTGTCAAGAGAATTTCCTGTTGAATTGATTGGCAACAATAACAACTTTTCTCCCCTCTTCGCTTACATGCTGTTAAAAAAAAGCATTGGATTGTGATTCTATAATAGGTACAGGGATTATGGGCCTGTCCCTTTCAGTTGGTAAATGAGTGGGATGGTTAGCACATGAAGCAAGGGGAGAATCCAAACTAATCTAGAAAATGTGGAACTTAGAAACCCAAAGTCCCAAATTAGAGCCCAATGACCGAGAACGGGGAGCAACAGAATTCAGCGGAGACCAAAGGACTTTTATGGTGCCACAAGATTTGTGACAAACAGAGGAGTGAGTATCAATAAGGTGTATGTCGTGTGCGGAAATGAATTGATTGTGTGATGTCTGGTGGAGTTGGTGGGAGAGTCGAGTGAATGTGGTTTGCGGCCAAACACAGTCCAAGGATTCAGATTTGAGTTTCAGGTCCCGAAGTGGCCTAAGATCCCGATATATATGAAATGGTGCAGAAGACACTGAGATTGATTGTGATTGTCTGACCGAAGACTTTAGGAGTTGTTGTGAGACATCATGAACAGTTCCACCTAAGAAAGTGGACTTTGTGTGAATGGGACATTGGGAATCATTTAGTGGACCTTGTGTACAGAGGTGAAATATACGGATTCAGATGACTAGCACAGGTAGAGGGTTGCCGTGAGAGAATGTTCTTGGATGCCTGAATTCTATCAATCTTTTAGACGGCAGAAAATTACGGAGCTTAAGGTGAGTGTGTGAGTGAATGCGTATGGAGAAATTGTAAAGGAGGATGAACCACTGAGATGAGCAAAGGTGACATCAGAGTGTTCCACGCTGTGATAGGTCGGTTGGTGTAACGCCACCCTGGGATTAGTTGCTGGTCATCGGGAGGTTGTGATTGGAAAATACCGTTCTGTGGTAATATTCTGTTCTGTTTTACTGTATTGCAGTATATTTTCAGGGGTGACCAAGGGGTTGTTACTCAAGTAGACAAAGAAGTGTCATCTGAGGATATTCCAGCACATTATATGGAGACAAAAGTATTGCTCTATACTATATTTTGGGTTCAAAAGTGGTAAAAAATCACTGAAAAAGGGTGAATTGTCACTTCCACGTTTTGGTAAATTTCGGTTGGACGTGTTGCACCAGTTGAGAGTAGTGATGTGTGCACTGCAAACTTTACCTAGACCAACACAGTTTGAGGCGTTAGATGCATTGATATGTGCAGCACATGCAAAGAAGAAGGAGATATATCAGGGGAAGATGAGGAATGAGGGCATGCCAGGAAGCGCAATAGGATGCACAGCTTAAGAGATAAAGAATGAATACCTTTGAGGGAGAAAGGTTGTACCCAATGCTAGTAAGAGAGGGAGACTCTCAGAATCGGAATAGAAGGGGAAATGGAAATGATGGGAGTGATACTGATGACAGCTTGTTGGATGGGTTGTTATCTGAGGGTCCTCTACCTTATGATCCACATTCAGAGGAGGGAAGGCGAGAGTTGGCGAATACAGAAAATGCGGATAGTGTGTCAGCACCTCAAACAGGTCCTAGTACAGAAGTTGTGCGAAGGATATCCACAGGAATGGGGGACAGGAGTGTCTACTTTAGGAGTTATGGAACAAAACAGAGTTAGCGCTGCTTTTTTTTTTTTAAAGAGTTTTATTTAGTGCGAACTTGACTCAAATTGGGTGTCAGAGCGCTTTACATAGCACCAGTTGCATTATATGAGGACACATTCATTTATGTTAGGCACGGGGAGATCTGGGGCCAGATGTAAGAAGGCAAATACCTGTCGGTAACGTCCGATTTCGGCCGTTACCGACTGGGATTTGGTTTGTGAGATGTATGGGGTCCAAATTTTAACGATTCGGTAAATTTACAGATTCAGTAAAATACCGAATCGGTAAATTTACCGAATTGGTGAATCTAGATGTAGGTGCCACTTAAAATAGTGCCCCAGGCCCTTAAGAATTTGTTATTTACCATGAAATACTATTTCATAGTAAATAATGAATTCCTGTGTACATGCACATCTGTGCATGTACACCTGTGCCATGTGACACACATACATGCCCTTAGTCACATTCTGGCTTGTGTGCCATGTGACACACATTCATGCCCTTAGGGCATGTATGTGTGCCACATGGCACACAAGCCAGAATCAGGGGTGCAACAGGGTGTCAAAGTGACACCCTGTCCCCCTTGTCAATTCGGTAATACCGATTCGGTAAATACCGAATCCTACAGATTCGGTATTTTTTACCGAATGTTTACCTACATTGGATTTACCGAATCATAAATACCGAATCGGTAAAAGTCGGTATTTATGAGTTGGTAAATCCAATTTACCTACATCTAGCCCTAAGTGATTTGCCCAGAATCACAGGATGTTCAGCGTAATTGCCGAGACTCAAACCCAGTTCCCCAGATTCAAGGTTGACCGCCCCAGCCGTTAGGCCAACTCCTCTCTGCTTCACGGTTACTGGAAGCTCTTACAGTACCTGTCACTATTGGTCCTGTTGCCCCTGTGTATGACCCAAGCTCAGTGGGAAACCTTAGTCAGCAGCAGTCCGTTCAGGCGGAAGGAACTGGATTGGGACGTTCAGGGAAGACAAGTGGAAATCGCCCATTTCTAGTGCCTGTGGAATCTAGTAACCCTTTACCAGCTGCTGCCAATCCATCGGGAATCTGCATTGCTCCAGTAGTATACGATCTATACTCATGGCAAGCACTAGCACAGACTTAGGGATGTGGGAAACACTGTTGGCAGGACCAGTGGGTGCAATTTCAGAAGCATGTGCAAGTCAGGGAATCGCAGGAAATCAACATGTCCTAGATGTTGCTGACTTAGAGGCTTGGTTGAGAGATCACAACAGCAGGGAAGGTCAGAACAATACATCAAGTCAGGGAACCATCAAGGCTGCAGTAAAGGCAAAACTATTGGATGCAGTGAGGTTGAAGGCGGATGTAGACAAAATCATCAGTGAGAATATACCTTTTGAAAGAATAGAGACCTATGAGCCAGATTGCTTGTTGTTTATAGTGAAGGATATCACTCATAAGGCGAGACGAGCACAAAGAAGTAGTCAGAACTAGCTCAGAGGTATGGAGTAGATTTGTCTTGAATGAAAATGCTGCAGGGTAATCATAGGCTTAACTATAGTGACCAGGAACTGGAGAAAAAGAGAGTAACAGGGCTGAAAATGCATATCCGAGAGTTGGTTATAAAATACAGACTTGGAGTATGCTGGATGAGTGGGAGGAAAGGTGGTCTAAGAAGTAGAGTGCTAGAAAAGTGACAGGGGACATACTACCTCCAGGAGGGGAACACCTGGAGTTGAGGCATATCCATTATGGGAGGTGCCTGGAGGAGGGCTTGTCCTTTGGAGTAGAGGTGACCTAGCTGCATTAAAAAATGATCTCCCCAGGTTGAAGGAGAAACCTGCTGAATAGTACAAGCAAGTTGATCGCTTTGTTAAAATGTAGAATGCGTTGTGGATTGACTTTTACTCTGTTTGAAATTGTGGTTCCTAGTGATCTATGGTCTATGTCCTAAATAGCAATTGAACGGCATGCTGCTGAGCCAAAGAGGGATCCTGTAACTCATGCTCCCTCGCCCATGGTGATGTAGAAATATGAGCAGGTGATCACATGGTTGCAGTCCAAAATAGCCCCTCGAGCATTGATTGGGTTAAGATAGCTCGAACTACCCAGGAGCCTAAAGAGTCAGTGCATGCCTATTATGAAAGGCTCTTGCAAGCCTTAAAAGCAGTACAGCGGGTTGGACACACTCAACCCTGAATGGGCCAATTCATTTCAAAGTTTGTGACAGGATTGAGGCTAGAAATCAGCCTTATGATCCAGCAACATTAGATCTGCTGGCAAAATAAGTCTGTGGATGAAATTCTAGGGAATATGCCAGTTCTGGTGGCTTAGTGGACTAATGCATCCACTGCAGGAGCCTGTGTTTGACCTCATAGTCACAGGTTAAATTACTGCAGGTTCACTCAGCCTTTTACCTTTTCTGAGGTCGATAAAATGAGTACCATTTAGTTGGGTAACAATAAACATTTGTTATTCAGCGCCAAGATGCCCCTTTGGGGGTGAACGTGTGCTTTACAAACACACATGTTATGTTATGTATGCCAGGAATTGCAGTGATGAGGTGTCCATGGAAGTGTCCAGAGTCACATCAGGTCCAGCCGGACAGGGGAGTGATAGAGGTGTCCCCATAGATCCCAAATCAGGGATAGATGTTGCCACACTGAAACCGACTACTACCTTTCATTTTTGTCACAAGATCCGGCACTGGAAGCGTGAGTGCCTCTTAAAGCTGACTAATCAGGTGATGGAGGGAGAACTCGTGCAAGTGACAGATGTAGTGAATCGGTTACGGACGGTGACAAGGCCATGATCTCTAAATTCAGGGGGAAATTAGAACCAGTTAGTGCAAGTGCTGCAACCTTTAGAAACTCACCGGGCAAACGTACTATCAGTTGCCATTCATGGAAGCACTCAATGGATTTTATCAGGACCCGTCCTTAGGATGATGCCTAAGGTGGAAAGAAGATTGTACACTTGGTGTAGTGTTAGAGGTGGACCAGAATGGACCATATATAGAGGCATATGTAGATGGTCATCCCACTACATTTTTTATCGATACTGGTGCTACCCGTTCTCCTGTGAGATCTGCAGTAGTCCCAAACCTACCCCTCTCAGGAAAATCAATCCAAGTTGTAGCAGCTGCTAACAAAAGAATGACCAGCGATTTGACAGAAGAGGTGCAGGTGAAAACCAGAACCTTCCAGCATCATCACCAGTTTGTGGTGTGAGATTTGAGTCCAGTCTGTTAACTAGGGTGTGACCTCTTGTGCATCTATTGTATGCCCAAGAGAATTGAGTTGCAGACTAATGATGAGGACATCTTTTAAAAGTTTACAAATCAAAATGATTGTGTAGCCATATTTCCTTAATTGACAGTTGAGGACATGCCACTGGACTTGAGAGGCAGTGGTATTTGACTTCACAGAAGAGGAAATCAGACTGATTCGAGGAATTGAGCCAGTCCGCATACAGCTCAAGCCTAATGCAGAATTCCCGAGAATGTCTCAGTACCATCTGACCCCGGAAACGGTGGCAGGGATTACACCTGTGATTAAGGCATATTTAAGGAGATCACAGGAACCCCATACAATTTGCCCATCATGGGATTGCAGAAACCGAGCAGAAAGTACAGCATAGTTCAGGATCTTAGAAAGGTGATTAATATTGTGATTTCATGTTGTCCTCTGGTCCCAAAGCCATCTGTGATCCTATTATATATTTCTTGTGAAGCTGTTTTGTTCACAGTGATTGACCTCTGTCAAACATTTTTCTCCATTCCATTGCATGAGGAAAGCCAATTTGTATTGGCTTTCCGTCTGAAAAATCGTGTCTTAACATGCTGTTGTATCCCTCAGGGGTATACTGAAAGTCCATCTATCTTTGAACAGGTCTTAAGGAAGACGCTTGAGAGCTTGGTTATGCCCCGAAACTCAGTGCTGGTTCAGTACATTGATGACCTCCTTATTGCATCTGAAACACAGGAGGCTTGCCGGGATGATACAATCGCCTTTCTGAACAATCTGGCTGACAATGGTCATAAGGTGTCTCCGAGCAAACTTCAGTACTCTCTGACTGAAATTCAGTACATGGGTCATCGAATTGAGAGAGGCAAGAGTAAGGTGTCACCAGAACGAGCAGAGGCGATCATGAAAATTAACCCGCCTACTACCCAGAAAGAGGTCGGCGACCCTTGACTCTTCCAGGTAGGTCGCTCTCCCTCCACACAGCACCGCCTGTGCCCGTTCTCCCCCTCGTTGCCCCCATGTCTCTCTGCGCAGTTTCCCTTCTGCTCCCCTCGCTGCCCCCAAGTCTCTCTGCCCGGTTTTTCCTTCTGCTCCCCTCGCGCCCCCCGTGTCTCTCTGCCTGTTTTTGCCTTCTGTTGCTTAGCTGCCCCTGCATTTCTGTGACCTTTTTGCCTTCTGTGCCACTCATTTCCCCCGTTTTTTGTGACCTTTCTGCCCTTTCTTGTGACCTTTTGCCCTCTGTGCCACTCATTTCCGCCCATTTTTTGTGACCTTTCTGCCCTTTCTTGTGAACTTTGTGACTCTGTGCCACTCATTTCCCCCCGTCTTTTCTAACCTTTCTGCCATTTCTTGGGACCTTTGTGCCTCTGTGCCACTCGTTTCCACCCGTTTTTGTGATCTTTTCTGCCCTTTCTTGGGACCTTTCAGCCTCTGTGCCACTCGTTTCCCCCCTTTTTTTTGTGTGACCTTTTCTGCCCTTTCTTGTGACCTTTCTGCCTCTGTGCCACTCATTTCCTCACATTTTTTGTGACCTTATCTGCCCTTTCCTGGGACCTTTCTGCCTCTGTGCCACTACTTTCCCCCTCAATTGTTGTGCCCTTTTGCCTTCTGTTTCCTTCGTCGCCCCTCGCCTCTGTGTCCCCTGTGGCCCCGCCCCCTGACTGCTCATTTGCTGCCCCCACCTCAAGCCTCCCAGCTGCTCCTCCCTCCCACCTCTTCATATAGGCCGGCCGCTGCGCTTTGAGGAGAGCGACCCTTGACCCTTCCAGGTAGGTCGCTCCCCCTCCGCACAGCACCGCCTATGCCTGTTCTCTCCCTCGCTGCCCCCGTGTCTATCTGCCCAGTTTCCCTTCTGCTCCCCTCGCTGTCCCCGTGTCTCTCTCCCCGGTTTCTCCTTATGCTCCCCTCGCGGCCCCCGTGTCTCTCTGCCCATTTTTGCCTTCTGTTGCTTAGCTGCACCTGCATTTCTGTGACCTTTCTGCCTCCTGTGCCACTCGGTTCCCCCATTTTTTGTGACCTTTCTGCCCTTACTTGTGACCTTTTGCCACAATTGTTGTGTCCTTTTACCTTATGTTTCCTTCGTTGCCCCTCACCGCCCCCGCCGCTGCGTCCCCTGCGGCTCTGCCCCCTGACTGCCCATTCGCTGCCCCCGCCTCCCGCCTCCCAGCTGCTCCTCACTCCCACCTCCCCACACATCCCGGCCACTGCGCGGTCGCGCCGCTGGGGCGCGGCAAGCCCATCTGTGCCCGCCCCTGCCTGGACAGTGTCCAGTGCCAGAACCCCTGGCTCCCGCCACGACGACCACCGCCACTATGACGCCAGCACT
Organism: Lissotriton helveticus; assembly: GCF_964261635.1. Taxonomy (NCBI): domain Eukaryota; kingdom Metazoa; phylum Chordata; class Amphibia; order Caudata; family Salamandridae; genus Lissotriton; species Lissotriton helveticus. Next base: position 689,486,523 of record NC_136057.1, read on the forward strand.
CTGCACGCTCTGAACCCTGGACGGACTCATAACTGCTTCAAGGCTGCCCCGAAACGCACACACGGTCCCTTCACCAGCCGGAACTGCAGCTACACCAGCCACAGAGCTGACGAACCACCCGTCAAGAAAGACCTCAACCACCTCAGATACATACTACTGAACACCTGCTCCTCACGCAAACACGCCAATGAGCTCTGGGACCTGCTCAACACAACCTCCTCATAAGTCGTCTGACGGAGACCTGGTTGAACAACTCCTCCGCACCCAACATCGCCATAGCCATCCCAGACTGCTACAAGATCACCTGCAGAGACCGCAACAATGGAGTCGGAGGAGGAATCGCCATCGTCCACAAGAACAGCATCAGGGTCTGGACTAGCACCGACGACGCGCTCAGCACCGCCGAACACATGCATTTCCAGAACCACACAGACCCCAACTCCACCCTCAGAGGCACCCTCGTCTACCAACCCCCGGACCCAGTACTCAGTTCAGCGACTCCATCGCCGACTTCATCAGCAGGCACACCCTGACCTCCATGGACTATATCCTCCTCGGAGACCTGAACTTTCACCTTGAGAACAACAACGACAACAACTCCACAACCCTGATCGATAACCTCGCCAACCTCGGACTGAGACAACTTGCCACATCGCCCACCCACTCCGCCGGCCACACGCTCGACCCCGTCTTCTCCTCAAGCCTGCACGTCTCCGTCAGCCACACCACCGAACTCCTCTGGACCGACCACCGCTGCATCCATCTCACCTTCCAGAAACCCACCACACACCACCGCACCCAACAGATTCCCCACCACCGCTGGAGCAAAATCACGAAGGCCAACTACACGAAAACCTCGCTCTCAACCACCCACCGAACCCTCCAACACCGACGACACTGCCCACAGCCTCAGATGCTGGATCGAGGACTGCGCCAACACCCTCGACCCGCTGAAGAAACTTCCCCACAGAGACACCAGCAAGAGGGCCAGCTGGTTCACCCCAGAACTCCTAGATTCCAAGCAAGCCTGCCGGAAACTAGAGAAGAAATGGCACAGTGAACAAACTCTGGACAGCCATGTAGCACACAAGGACGCTATCCGCAACCACCACCACCTCATCAGGTCTTCCAAGAAGACCTCCTTCAAAGATAGCCTTGACAACAATGCACACGACAGCAAGGAGCTCTTCAACACCGTGAAGGATCTCTCCAACCCCAGGTCAAACACCAACGACATCCCGCTGTCGCAAGCCCTGTGCGACTCCCTTGCCACCTTCTTCCACCGCAAGATAGCAGACATCCACGACAGCTTCAACACCCAGACAGCCCCAACAGACAGCAACACAACACACCCTCCGCACACCATCAACCACGTCCCCTTGCTAGCCTGGGCCAGCGTGAGCGTCAATGACACTATCAAGACCATGAGCACAATCCACTCCAGCTCTCCGTCAGACCCTTTCCCACATCACATCTTCAACAAAGCAAGCAGCTCCATCGCACCCCACCTATGCAACGTCATCAATCTCTCCCTTGAGACCGCGACCTTCCCAGAGAGCTGGAAACACGCAGAGATCAACGCTCTTCTCAAAAAACCCAAGCCAGACCCAAGAGACCTCAAGAACTTCCGACCCATCTCTCTGCTCCCCTTCCCGGCCAAGGTCTTCGAAAAAATCGTTAACAGACAGCTAACCCGATACATCGAAGAGAACAGAATCCTGGACCCTTCCCAGTCAGGGTTCCGCAGCAACCACAGCACCGAGACCGCCCTCATCGCCGCCACCTACGACATCAGGGCCCTGCTAGACAACGGGGAGACTGCAGCACTCATCCTCCTAGACCTCTCGGCCGCCTTCGACACCGTCTGCCACCGCACACTAAGCGTACGCCTCCATGCCGCAGGGATCCGAGACAAGGCACTGGAATGGACCACCTCTTTCCTTTCCGGCATAATCCAGAGCGTCCGTCTCCCCCCATTCCGTTCCGAAGCCTCCGAGATCATCTGCGGCGTACCCAAGGATCCTCCCTCAGCCCGACACTATTCAACATTTACATGGCCCTGCTCGCACATGTCGACCGACAGCACGACCTCAACATAATCTCCTAAGCTGATGACACTCAACTGATCCTCTCCCTCACCAAGAACCCCATCACCGCCAAAGCCAACCTCCATGAAGGAATAAAGGCCGTCGCCGACTGGATGAAGATCAGCCGTCTGAAGCTGAACTCAGACAAGACGGAGGTCCTCATCCTCGGCTCCAACCCGTCAGCCTGGGACGACTCCTGGTGGCCAACGGCACTGGGGCAGCCCCGACCCCCACGGACCACACACACCACCTGGAAATCTTCATCGACTCAACGCTCTCAATGACCAAGCAAGTCAACGCCGTCTCCTCCTCCTGCTTCAGCACCCTCCGCATGCTCCACAAGATCTACAGATGGATCCCGACAGATACAAGAAAGACAGTCACCCAGGCCCTCGTCAGCAGCAGACTCGACTACGGAAACGCCCTCTACGCTGGAGCCCCACCAAGCTCATCAATCGACTACAACGCATCCAAAACGCCTCGGCACACCTGATCCTCGATGTACCACGACACGGCCACATCACCCTCCACCTGAGAAACCTGCACTGGCACCCCGTCAACAAGAGGATATCCTTCAAGCTCCTCACCCACACACACAAGGCACTCCACAAGCCCGGCCCAGCCTACCTCAACAGACGCCTCTCCTTCTACAGCCCCAACCGCCAGCTATGCTCCGCTGACCTCTCACTCTCCACCGTCCCGCGCATCTGTAGAACAACCACCGCGGTAGATCCTTCTCCCACCTCGCCTCCAAGACATGGAACACCCTCCCACTGACCCTACGACAGACCCAAGACCTGCTGACCTTCAGGAGGATACTAAAGACCTGGCTGTTCGATCAGTAGCGGCCCCTACCTCCCTCCCTAGCGCCTTGAGACCCTCGTGGGTATGTAGTGTGCTTAACAAATGACTGATTGATTAATTGATTAATTGAGGATGTTTTGGGGAATGGTTAGCTACTGTCGACAATAGATTCCAAATTTCTCCTTGATGCCAAAGCCTTTGCAGTTGCTGACCCACAAAGATGTGAGTGATCCGGTACCTTGGGATAACGACTGCTTACTTTCCTTCTTGAAGCTGAGAGAGTGCCTTTAACTTTTATCGCGCTCCAGCTTTAGGAATGCCTGATTACAACAAAGCGTTTTTACTGTTCTGGCATGAAAAGGAAGGTTGTGCTCTTTCTGTACTCACCCAGACACATGGAATTGCCCGTAGACAAGTGGCCTATTTCTCAGCAATATTAGATCCTGTAGCTTCAGCATTGCCCGAATGTCTCAAGTCTATTGCTGCAACAGGTATCAGTATCGAACGATGGGAAAGCATTGTGAAGGTCATCCCCTTAAGGTGTACGTACCACACTCAGTTGAGCTACTGATGATGAGAACCAAAACATAGCATTTGACTAACAACAACTTGACAAGATACAAACAGGTGTTACTTGCAGCAACTAATCGAATGTAGGGGCACCCTGAAAATTGATAAAGGGCAGACCATCAGGGCCAAACAGAAACAACCAAGAACAAACAGGTCTGTCCCTTATACTTGATACCAATGGCTCACATGGAGTCCAGAATTATTCCATAGCAGATTTGAGTTCACCAGAATGCATAGCCAGCCCACACAATTAACAAAACAACATAGTAGAAAAATACAAAAGTTTTTGTGATGTGAGCTTACACCTTGTTTCGGATTTGCAACTACATTGGCTCCTAGGCTCTGTAGACCGGTTAAACATTGTGGGGCTATAACCTGTTCCTCTGCCCTCAATATAGACTGTCGTGTTTGATAGGAGATGTTCTCCCTGACCGGAACTCTTAGGACAGAACGTGAAAAGAGTGGCGCTCTTGAGATGTAAGACTTAGAATGTGGATAAAGGGGGGGATAGAAATAGCCAAGAGGGAGCGGCCTAATGCCAGTCCCATCAATCTCTGATCCATCCCACAGCAAACTATCAACAATATTTTCCCTCTTGAAATTGACCACCACGCAGTCCCCCGGTATGCATTTGTCTCTCTTTCCTACCCATTCCACTCGTCTGACCATAATAATGTTTGAGACAACATCAACACTCCCGCTACTAAACTGTGAGCACCACCTTTTTGTGCTGTTCAAAAGTTCTGCCTCAGTTTCACTGAACCATTTGTTATGCAAGGTACCCCAGTTAAGATTGCCACTAAGGGTGCGGCGCGTGGAGGGAGGTTTAGTGTGCCTGACTTGCTATTGCCGGGTCTGATGGCAGAATTCTCATGGCCGGCAAGCGTTTTTGGTCTACCCTCAGAAGATTCAATTTGTTTCCCCCCACGTGGTGTCTCAACCATGTGCCCTCGGGTGATATGGTTTATGGGCAGATTATGGGGAGTTTTATCTAGGTACGGGTCTGTGGTTGGCCTCTGTCTAACTATTGGCATTGGTCCCCCATGTTCTTCCCCGCCGTGCTTTTGGACAATGTGTTGTGCTCTAAATTCCCTCATAAACTCATCAATGTGTTCACATTTCTTTAAAATATTGGCCACACAAGAGTTCAGGGAGTCCACTATGTCCTTAGCGATGTTCACAAGAGCTGGCTCCAACCGAGATTCAAATAACTCTTCTACTAGGTCCGACAGGTGGGCAGGACGGCTAGGGATAGACTTGTCATCAGGTTTTACTTTGGACTGTTTACGTGGTCCTTTCTTATAGTTGCGTTTTCCTTTGTGATTAGTAAAGTCTCGGGCCTCGGGCTGCTGAACACTACTCCTCTTTGGAGTTTCCGTGGGTCCCAATGTAACAGGGTGTGCCTGCAGGGGATTTGCTATCACAATGTCTGGTTCTAGTGGAATAGATGGAACCGTGTCCAGGGGCAGTATGCACTCAGAGTCAACTTGTGTGGTGGAAGACAAGTCAAGTCCCAATTCCTTTTCAGCGTTGGCAATTTGGACATTTATGGCCCCCACTGCGGACGTTAAGTAGGATATAATAGTTTCAGATTTTCTCGGCACTTTGGCCTTCTTACCTTCGTCCGACTTTTGATTCAGTTTGCGCTTCCCCATACTACAGGCCAAGGGAGATGGCCCGACCCGACCTCCGCTGGCCCCTGATGGCCACAGATGGCCCGCCCTCTACCCGGGCTCAGCCCGGTGACGCCCGCGCGCGTCCCGCGGGGCGGGAGGCGTTCTGCGGTCTTAAGTGCCTCCAGGCGCAGTGGTAGCATCACGAGCGCGCCAGGACCCGGGGCTGCTGGGCAATGTAGTCCCCAGACATGGGGAACCGGGAGAGCACCTGATGGTTGATTGCGTTGCCGTTTCCCTCATGGCTGTTGGTCGGCGGATGTCAGCGGGAGTCGCTGTTTGAGCCTTCCTCTTGGCCCTTTGCTGGTAAGTGAATTAGGAAGAGCCCCCCAGTTCTGGCTCGGAGCTCCGCGGTCTTAAGCGCCTCCAGGTGCAGCGGTAGCGTCAAGAGCGCGCCAGGACCCGGGGCTGCTGGGCATTGTAGTCCCCAGACACGGGGAACCGGGAGAGCACCTGATGGGTGATTACGTTGCCGTTTCCCTCACAGCTGTTGGTCGGCGGATGTCAGCGGGAGTCGCTGTTTGAGCCCTCCTCTCGGCCCTTTGCTGGTAAGTGAATTAGGAACAGCTCAGTCATTGTGCTGGTCGATGGAGAGATGGTTTTGAGAAGTGCAATGGTGATGCAAAACTGGCTTGCTTTACATGTGTTATTGGCAAAAGAGGGCGTGGTTTGTAGGATGCTGAAGGTCCAACAGTGTTGCACTTACATTTCTGATAAAAGTAAAGATCTGAGGGGATACATAAGTAACATCATTGAGATACATCATGAGATACATGACCTGGCAACTGAGGGAGTATGGGATAAAATTGGAAAATAATTTGGAACGGTTGGAAATTGGTTTGCTAACTTAGGAAAGGGATTCCTGGATTTATCTTGAAGCCCACAATAATTTTTTTGATCTATGTTATCATATTATTAGGTAGGATAAGAGCATGCAAATGGCTCAAAGCAGGGCAAACGGAGGATTCATTTAGGGAGAGAGAAACAAGGTGGAAAGACTGCAGGACAGTCATTATGAGAATCTTAAGCACTTGGAGGAGCTCTGACAGGAGGAGATTAGCTACAACATATGCTTAGATTGGTCTACTCTACAAGGATTTAATGGTGGTTTGTGATGACTCAACGTTATCAGAGGGGGGAACTGATGTAGCGGAAATCACATTTAATTCTAGGAGTGCATTATTATTACACGCATAGAGCGTGCAGGCATATCATCTTTTGTTGTATTAACTTGAATTGTTAGAATCTTGAAATGTAATAACTTAAAAAATTATGTGTTTAGTCCAAGAAGTGGCAACATAGGGAATTAAGTGGCAATCGGTGAATGTACTTAGCAGAACATATTAACTTAAAGAGCTGGGGTTGTGGTATTAACATCCATGCATGTATTAATCTCTATAGTAATTGTGCCATTTCATATGTAGGTAAATGTATTAATTGAAAGTGCCTTTTTTCCTTTGCAAACTCGTAAAGCTTGTATGCCATTTTTCCTATGTTGTCTGAATATTGTAGGGCTGAAATGCATTTTCCTGAAAGCTCTCCCTTTAGAATAAATAGCTGAATTCATGTATGATGTGAAATGTGTTCTTTTCTCATGTTTTGTGTTGCAGGTGGAAGAAGCACCCTTGTTATCTAGAATAATGTATTTTTGTTATTAGTGAGACAAGGAGAGGAGTTACATCATAAACGCAAGTAGGTAAGCAAAAATGTGTTGTGTTTCACACTGGAGTAGGCCTGGGAATCAAGGTCACCATTATCCCATGGAAACTACCTCTGAGATCGTGTCCAGAGCGGATGGCGTAACCTGCAAAGAGTCTTGGGAAACATATCTGTAATAATGCAATGTTAGAATGGGGAAAGTGCCCCCACTTCTCTCTGCCTTCAGAAAGAGAGCATCCTCGAATTAGCTCTGTCTCTGAAGCTTTATGCTACTTGACCCATTATTGTGTATCATCGACTCTTGATGCAGGTAAACTTGCACTCATGCTTTCTGATCTTCTGTATTCTGTTTCTTGAATTCGTTGTTTTGCATGTGTTGCACCGCTTAAACTTGATATGTAAGTTTGGCTTTGTACTGATTCCGATGTAGTTCTACACTCTCATTTTGGGTTGTCTCTATGTTCAGCTATTTTTGGCTTTGTATTTAATTAACTAATCTTACATAGTTGTCTGTGGTTACGATGTGTTAAGACAATTTCCTGTTGAATTGATTGGCAATATTAACAGCTTTTCTCCCCTCTATGCTTACATGCTGTGTTGGAAATTACCCATTTTGCACGTTATCCACAAACTTTTTGCTTCTTCCTCCTATTTATTCATGACCTGTGATTGTTGGCTATAGGACCCTAGGCACTTTACCACTGCTGATCAGTGCTAAAGTGCATATGCTCCCTGTGTAAATCGTTTTTATGATTGATAACCCCTGATTGCCATATTTGTTTTACCAGTAGGTCCCTAGTAAAGTGCACTGAGTGTGCCAGGGCTGGTAAATCAAATGCTACGAGTGGGCCTGCAGCCCTGATTGTGCCACCCACATGAGTAGCCCTGACAGATGTCTCAGGCCTGCCACCGCAGTACCTGTGTGCAGTTTGTTAACTGACATGTTCACTTGGCAAGTGCACCCAGTTGCCAGACCCTAATCTTCCCTTTTCTTACATATAGGGTACCCCTATTTGAGGCCCAAGGTTACCCAATGGGCAGGGTACAGTATATGTGAAAGGTAGGACATGTGCTGGTGTGTGTAACATGTCTTAATATTGAAATACTGCCAATTTCATGTTTCAATATTGAAAGGTTATATTGCCCCATAGGAGAGAATTGGGAGTGCTTTGTAACATTTTACAAGCATATCTTCCCATGGGATAAGGTGGGAAATGCAGTTTGGTATCCCTGAACTCTGGATTTAATAACACATCTTTTAGTAACAATGGTTTTTAAATTGTGTGTTGGAAAATATCACTTTTAGAAAGTGGCTATTTTCTTCTTCAACCATCCTGTGTTACTCTGCCTGTTTGTGGATTGACTGTCTGGCTTTGGAGTGACAGGGTCTGGGGAGGTGCAGTGGCTCCAGTAATCTGGATGAGTCAGCACTGTGCTCAATAGGCCTGATCTGCATTTTGGAGTCGTGGAAGGAGTTACATCTGTACCTGCATAGGGCTGTGCCTGCCTACACCAATGCTGGCTCTGCCCCCCTGTGATGTGTCTGGAGCCAAGGCTCACACTGACAATGGATGTTGTTGTGCAGTTGCAGAGGACCCCCCAGAACTGGTTTGAATTGGGCTCAGAGCACCTTGCACAAAGAGAACAAAGACATTGTCTCTAGGGCAGGCAGCAATCACTCCTCTAGCAGTTTTCACCCAGAGGAACTGGAGATGAACCAAAGGGTCTGGGAGCAAGAGCTAGAAGTCCTTAGGATCAAAACAAAGCAAATGGAAATGGAAAAACCGGGCCAAGACAGAGAAGAGCAGGAGAGCTTATGCCTTGGAAGACAAAAAATTCATCTTGGCATATGAGCTGAGAATGAGAGAGCTTGATGAGGAGTTTGCAAGGCTTGAGGCCCTGTGTGTCTCAACCAAGCAAAAAGTGATGTGTGTAGCTCAGGAAGTGAGTTTGGCTAGGTTGGAGGTGGAGTCCAGCTCAGATGGTGGCAGCAACATTCTGTTATATAGTGCTGAGAGTGAAGTACGTCCACCCAGAGATGTGGCACCTGACTTGAGTGAGGGGTTAACGTACACCAGGAGTCAGGTTTATGAGGTAGCTCCAGTGGTGTGGTGTCCCTGAAGTGGATTGGGGAACTGACACCAGGGATTCTATTCCTAGTGGTGGGAGGGACACTCTTCTGACTCTAGATGAGAGGTGCAGGGAGAGGGGCTCCTCCATGGGAGAAGTCCTGGTAGGTATGTGTGGAGACCACCCAGAAGAGTGTGTGTTGAGTGACGGACAGTCAGACACTGTCTTGCCAGTCTCAGGAGAGTGATGTGGGGTACTTGTGTGAGGCACTGGATGGTGAGGCAAAGGGTAGCTTGGTTAACAACTGTGGGTGCTGTGTGATTCAATTGTTGGAGAGCATATTTTAAGTCCCTGTTTTCCAGGGCTATGTTAACACCAGGTGGAGTGTGAATTATATGATTCCAGGGAGCTTGCGCTAGAGGCAGACCCTTTGGCAGATTCCAGAGGGTCTGAAGAAGCTTTTGGGAGTGATCCTGAAGGGGGTGGCTCATGTTTTCCCCAACCAAGTGAGATTGGGGAGGTTTGTGGTAGTCAAGATAGGTCCCAGTGTAGTGGTAGGGGTATAGGGCCCCACGTCCTGTCTCAGAGGAGATGAAGTGGAAGTGAGCTGTGTCCCAAGTTTCCCAACTCCCAGTCCCAGGGCCTGGTTGGTTCCATAAGTGAACACCAGGAGGGGGCCCTAGTCTGTACCGAGAGATCATTTCCTGGGGGGGATCCCAAAGCATCAGGTGGACTAGGGGGGCTGCTGTAACAAGCATCCCACCAGTTCTGGTATCTGGCAGCACCGCTTCAGTGGGGAGGGTGCTTGAGTCCGGACGAAAGGGTGAGGGGGACATAGTCCCCAGTGGAAGGACCAGTGGGTCAGGGGTTGCCAGCTCTGAGGTCAGAGCACCCCAGGACTGACCCTGGTGAGGCCACTTCTTGTCTGAGGGGTCTTCATGCTCTGTCAAGTGGACAGGAGGCTGGAGACCTGTGCCAGGCAGACTCTTGTACCATTCATGAGGAGTGTGTTTGCCTTGGAGGGGGTTGGTGTACCTCCTGGAATTCCTGAGTTGCAAGGCACAGGTCCAGGCTAAGGGTACAGACCCTGGGTTGGAGGACCAGGGTCAGGGTATCCCCCCTGACCTGGAGGAAGGGATGACTGCTAACAGTGCCCCTACCAAGTTGTTTTCTGGGGTACAGCTGCAGGTGGGAGGGTGCAGAGCCCCAGGGAGGGAGACAGGGTGTGGGAGAGCCCAGCCCATTCTCCTGTACAGCTACAGGGTTCAGACCCTGGGCTGGTGGGCCAGTGTCAGGATGCCATACTTGACTTGGGAGGAGGGAGAGTAGATAAAAGGTGCCAGGCACCTGGGGCTACTGCCCCCCACTTTCTGATACCACAGAGGTTAGAAAGGCCTGAGGCCTGATGTCATCACTGACAGCTGTCATTGGCCACTGTGGCTGTCTGTCTTGGTGGACAGAGATGCCCCTGGGAGGGCGGCAGGGAATAACCCTTTTTGCACGTTATCCACAAACGTTTTGCTTCTTCCTCCTAATTTTTTCTGACCTGTGTTTGTTGGCTATAGGACCCTGGGCACTTTACCACTGCTGATCAGTGCTAAAGTGCATATGCTCTCTGTGTAAATTGTTTTTGTGAGTGAGTCCCCCTGATTGGCATATTTGTTTTACCAGTAGGTCCCTAGTAAAGTGCACTAAATGTGCCAGGGATGGAAAATCAAATGCTACTAGTGAGCCTGCAGCACTGATTGTGCTACCCACATGGGTAGCCCTGAAAAGATCCCTCAGGCCTGCGTCCGCGGTGCCTGTGGGCAGTTTGTTAACTGACATGTAGACTTGGCAAGTGCACCCACTTGCCAGACCCTAACCTTCCCTTTCCTTACATATAGGGCACCCCCAAGGGAGGCCCAAGGTAACCCCCTGGGCAGAGTGCAGTGTGTGTGAAAGGTAGGACATGTACTGGTGTGTGTATCATGTCCTGATAGTAAAATACTGCCATTTTCGTTTTTCACTATTGAAAGGCTAATTAGCCCCATAGTGCAGAATGAGGAATGCTTTGTAACATTTTACAAGCATATCTTCCTATAGGGATAAGATGGAAAAATGGAGTTTGGTATCCCTGAACTCAGGATTTAATAATACATCTTTTAGGAAAGATGGTTTTTAAATTGCGTGTTTGAAAATACCACTTTTAGAAAGTGGCTATTTTCCTGTTCAACCATCTTGGGTGCCTCTGTCTGTTTGTGGATTGACTGTCTGGCTTTGGAGTGACAGGGGCTGAGGAGGTGCAGTGGCTATAGTAGTCTCGACGAGTCAGCACTAGGCTGAATAGGCCTGATCTGCATTTGGAGTGGTGGGAGGAGTAGCAACTGTACCTGAATAGGGCTGTGCCTGCCTTCCACAATGTTGGCTCCACCTCTCTGTGGTGGGTCTGGAGCCAAGGCTCACACTGACAATGGATGTTTTTGTGCACTTGCAGAGTGCCCCCAATCACTGGTTTGAACTGGGCTCAGAGTCCCTTGAACAAAGAGAACAAATACATTTGGGGGTATAAGTATCAGACCCAAAACCCCACACTTTAGATAATTCCTGGAATTCAAGAGGAACCTTTGCAAAGGAAAGGAGCAAACGAGAGACTGAGGAGAAGTACATCCCTTGCCTTGTGTCTGGGGTTGGTCTGCAGTTGCTGTTTCTGTCAAGGAAAGGAGAAGGACTTGGCTGGGGTGCTGTGTTCTATGCTTGAAGGAGATCTCCAAGGGCCTGAAGTGAGCTGGCATCCGGGTTCAGAAGTCTGAAGGACACAAATACTTCATCCCCAGCTGCCCTGAACTCTGCTGCTGTGAGTTCCAACCTGCCTTGAGGTGCCTGTGCCAGTTTTGGGCCTCTGGAAGTTGTTGCTGCTGTTTGGGAACTAAAAGAGAGAAGAAACTCAAAGAACTACAGAAATTGATGCATTGCTCTTCTTGCAGCTGTTTTTTATGCATCTTCACTGCCCAAGAAGAATTTCCACGCATCGCCTCGCATCGAGTAATTGCGGCTGAAGACGACAGACACAGCGCCGCACAACACCGCCGAATTGATCACTAACGCATTCCGGAATTCGACGCATCATACCTGTGCAGCAAGTTCTTCTGACGTATCACCTGCGGGCCAGAACCAGCATGAAGAATCACTCCCCATACAGACCGGAATCACTCCCCATACAGACTGGAATCGACACAACCCTTCCTCTTCGTGCAGCAGGACTGTCACATCTCCTCCTCAGGGTCTCAGGAGTGCTGCATCTCTTTGTTTCCGTCGCTGTAGCTGTTTGGCTTTTGGAACTATGACACAACTACAGGTACTTTGGTGAAAAGTCACGCATCATTAGTTTTCTATGGTACAAGTTCTTGAAACTTTTTGAACGTCATATTTAACTGTGTATGTCGGATTTTTGTTGCTTTATTCTTGTTTAGTTTAGATAAAGATATTTTATTTTTCTAAACTGGTGTGGTGTCCAATTGTGGTGTTTTCACTTGTTACTGTGAGTGTTGGTACACATACTTTAGACATTGCCTTTTGGATAAGCCTGTCTGCTCTTGCCAAGCTACCATGGGGGTAAGCAGGGGTTATCTAAAGTTTGTATCCCCCTTACCCTGACTAGAAGCAGGGGTCCCTATTTGGACAAAGATACCTACCCCTGCCAACTCCAGATCTCCATTTCTAACTTGCTGCTAAAAAGAACCATTGGATTGTGATTCTTGAATAGGTGTCGAGCTTATATACCCAGCCCTCGAAACATCCATACATCATTTATAATATAGATTTTGGAAGGGGTTATGTCCTGCAAAACTGCATTTATTACAAACACACAACTCATATTTTTTTCTTCAGTACAATGTGTGCTCATATTTTATCTTCAATTTACCATTTTCAACATATACACGTCAGTGCCATGAAACGAATGCAAAATATTTCCAAACACAAGTCATTTTGGATGGCCTTCAACTATGTCTTCAGCAGCCACTGGTTTATAGCACTGCTACTTTTCGATTTTTGAAGACATGCACAGGAAATAAATTCACTGTTACTGTGTTGGAAACAAGGCCACTCTAATCCAAGACAGAATTATGCGCTCTCCACCGCGAATTAAAAACGGACTCATAAAAGAGTAAAAAGTATCTTGCACGGTTTCTCGAAAGTATGAACTCTGCCAAGTGGTTCTTTACATGCTGGAGTCCACTACCACAACCCCAAAGAACACGCCGTGCCACACATCAGGCATTGATCAATGATACCTTCAATACCAATGGACAAGTTAATTGACTACATTTCGAAACGAATACAAACCCTCATAAATATTGTATGGGTACATTGAGAGCACCTTTCACATCTGTCAGCAAACAATTGCAGGTAGTAACAGCAGAAATGTGATGCCAACTATGTAACTGGCACGTGTACACAGGCAGAAAGCCATTAATGAAAAGACTAACATTGTCAAGAAGCATATTACAATTCGGTACATCTGCTGCTGCAAATCTGGGATCTAGAAGCACTTTAATAGCCGGCCGAGAAAGCAGTCTGATCGTTAATTCGTAAATGATTACCTCGAGGTATTATTATTTTAAAATATTATCAGGCTTTCTGAAATCTCCAGATATACTAAGCAAAAATACGAACACAGAGAGGCTATGGGCTGTATCCAATGGACTGTTAATGCTTCTTCACTGTTGGACCCGGCCTCATGGCGTGGTCCTACCCCTCCCGCATGGCGGGCCCCGGACGACACCAGCCCTCCTCCGGACCTCGGGCGGCCCCTTCGGCCCGACCCCGCACGCCCCAACACCACCGATCCGGCTGCCATCCCGGATCCCCATCACCAGCCTGGCTCCTGCGTAGGCCTATCACGACCTAAGCACGAGGCCGTGCCCGACTCCATCTTGGCTCCCCCACGTCATGACCACGTGGCCTCGGCCCAGGCCCAGGCCCCAGCGAAGCCCCGACATCGAGGCACCAAGATCCTCCCAGGTGGTCGAGTGGCCACTCGACAGATCCCGGAGGGAGAGGAGATTCGATGGCCCTCCAGCCGTCCCCGGACGCCTGGTATCGATCGCCCTCCGGCCTCCCTGGGCGCTGGCTCCACCCCCCTGCTGGGTGTCTGGACACCATCATCCCGGCCCCTCTGACCCCCAGGCGGGAGGGTCCGGACATCAAAGGACCTCCGTCCTATATCTGGGCCAGCCCCGGAGTAGGACGTCAGTTGTATCCTGGACTGGAAGCCCTACTGACGCTGTCACGGCCGACACCAGACGAACTCATCCTTCCTGTAACCCGTCGTCCATCTGAGAGCCTGCTGGCGCTGCCGCGGCCTATCTTGCTGAACCATCTGAGAGCCTGCTGGCGCTGCCGCGGCCTACCTTGCTGAACCATCCGAGAGCCTGCTGGCGCTGCCGCGGCCTACCTTGCTGAACCATCTGAGAGCCTGCTGGCGCTGCCGCGGCCCACCTTGCTGAACCATCCGAGAGCCTGCTGGCGCTGCCGCGGCCTACCTTGCTGAACCATCTGAGAGCCTGCTGGCGCTGCCGCGGCCTACCTTGCTGAATCACCCTGTAAGCCTGCTGGCACGGCCGCGGCTCGAACCTCTCGGAACCCACCAGCTCGAGGATTGAGAGCTGTGCGCAGGGTATCCCTTCCTCCCCCCAGAAGCGAGACTATCCCGCTACCTCGCCCCCCTTTTCGAGACTTTACGGATCCCTCGATCCGCCTGTATATACTGCCAAGAATCCGCAACCCTTATTCCTTATAAAAGCTTGAGATCTTGACCTCCTGTGTGGTGTCCGTTTGTAGTGTTGTGATTACTCTGCTGTACGATCCTAGGAGAGGGCCCTCACCCAGGAGGCCTCTCGGTAACGCTCGGCTACGTCTCGACGGAGAGGTGGACCTAGGGGTGGCCAGTCAGACATCTTCTGCCTCCCCCGGGGTCGCCTTTCTAACATTGGTGGCAAGCGCCAGGATCCGAGCCCACGTAGATCGTACAGAGAGTGATTCACTCGCTACCAAGAGAAACCCACTGCGACCATGAGCACAGAATTCCAGAAAGAGAAAATGGAAGACTACAGTCACAAGGAGCTAAAGCAATTCTGCAAAGACCTAGGCATCGCTACCTCTGGCTTAAGCACCAAAGAAGACTTTAAATCGGCCCTACAGGCCTGGGTGGACGCCGGCGAGGCACCACCTCCGAGTGAAGATAACCCGGGCCCGAACGGACGCCCGGAGGCTGAGGTGAACCCAGCGGGAGGGAGACCCGCAACCCCAAACACGGGCCTCCCCCCGAAGACGCCCGAGAACGAGAGAGGAACCGGCTCCACGAGTTGGATCTAGCTCGACTCCGACAAGAAGGAGAAATCCAACTGGCAGAAAGGAAGCTAGCCCTCGAGGAAAAAAAACTCATGCTCGAGCACGAGCGCGTCCTCAAAGAAATAGAACTCAAAGCCAAGGCAAACGAGTCTGCCCTCGCCGGGAGTAAGACCTCACCCCCGCCGGTGGACACGAAGGTGCACATACCCAAGGATGTCGTCAAAGAGTACTATAAGAACGACGACATCCAACAGTGGTTCAAAGCCTATGAGGTCGCCATGGCCGCCCATCGAGTACCCCTCAAAGACTGGGGCGCCGGCCTGTGGGGGAAGTTTATCAACGAAGGGAGAGACGCCTTGCTGGAGCTCCCTGATACCGAGAGGACCTCGTACGAGCACATGAAGACCGCCCTCCTCACTCGCTACGGACTCACCCCCGAGATGTACCGGCAGCGATTCCGAGACTGCAAAAAAATCCCCGGTACCACGTGGGTGGAATACGTGAACTATTACAGTAGAGCCTTCGAGGGGTGGACTCGGGGCTGCCAGGTCACCACCTACCAGCAGTTGGTCGACCTCTATGGGAACATCTGTCCAATAACTGTTTCATCGAACTTCGGCAGCACCTCCTCGACAGCAAATTGACGAAGCCACGAAAACTCGCTGTCGAGGCGGATCGATGGGCGAGCACCCGAGTGCCCCGGAGCACGATGGGAGACTACGGCCGGGGATCCCCGGGGAACCACCGACCACGAGGCGGCGGGGTAGGCCAGAGCCGGGGTCGAGACGTCCCCCAGGGGTCCTCCCCTACCTCCACGTCGCCCTCCCTGGGCCGAAGAGGGCCCCCCCCAGCCAGACCGGGGCCCCGCCCAAATGTTACGTGTCATAGGTGCCAGCGACAAGGTCATTATGCGAATGACCCCCTCTGCCCGATGAACCAGCGACCCGGCACCACCGGGCCCCCAGCCCGCCAGATCACGGCGGCTGCCCTGGGTGCAGAACGAAGTGAGGAAGAGGACGACGACCACAAACAGGCCGAGTGGGAGCCCGCCGCCATGACCTTGGCATGCCTGGGTACCCACGACCTGATCCCTCGAGGTCCGATCCCCGGCAACACCCAGAAATACCGCCAGTGGGTCACCATCAATGGTCGCCAGACCGAAGCCCTCCGTGACACCGGAGCCAGCGTGACAGCGGTCCGCTGCCATCTGGTGACCCCAGAACAGATCCTTCCGAACGTCCTGTGCCCAGTCCGGTCCGCAGATAACTCAGAGACTTTGTGCCAGATGGCCCGCATCCCCTTCGAGTGGGGAGGAGTGTCGGGCATGCTGAAAGTGACTGTCCGCGACGATGCCCCCGTGGACTACCTCCTTGGGAACGACCTGGAAAGTTCCCCATGGGCTGGCGTCGAACGAAGAGAGCCCCTGGGGATGCTAGGCCTTCCCGAGTGGGTCTGTGTGACCACCCGCTCCATGTCCGCCCGGGCCTCCACCCCCGCGGGGGGAGCTCCGACCGAGGAACCCGAGTGGCCCGCACCTCCACCACCCGTCGTCCCCGAGGACGCCGACCCCGAACACGGCCCCCAAGGGCCCGACCAAGAAGACCTCACCGAGCTCAACCACCTCCCAGAACTCGCTCAATGGCGCCAAGAAGGTGGCCCCACCCGCGAACAGTTCCGGCAGGAGCAGAAAACCTGCCCCTCCCTCGAGGGGATTCGACAGCAAGCTGCTACTCAAGCCGCTGGAGACCCCGCGGGGTCCCACTGGGTCTATTGGGACAACAACCTCCTCTACAGTGAGCAGAAGATTGCTGAGCTAGGGGCCGGCCGGGTACTGGTCGTACCCCTCCGATTCAGAGACTTCCTCCTGAACTTAGCACATGATGTGCCCCGCGCCGGGCACCTGGGGCAGGACAAAACCTACAGCCGCCTGGTGACCCATTTTTACTGGCCAAGAATGCGCACCGATGTGCATAACCACTGCCGAACCTGCCCGACCTGTCAAGCCAGCGGGAAGAGCGGGGGGAAAGTCAAAGCCCCGCTCCAGCCGTTCCCCGTGGTGACCACCCCCTTCGAGCGAGTAGGAATAGACATCGTAGGGCCCCTGGACCCTCGCACCTCGCAGGGACACCCCTTCATCCTAGTCCTGGTGGACCATGCCACCCGCTATCCTGAGGCCATCCCCCTCCGAACCATCACAGCCCCCGTGGTGGGCCGAGCCCTCATGAGCATCTTCTCCCGAGTCGGCTTCCCCCGAGAAGTCGTGAGTGATCGGGGCTCCAACTTTATCTCGAAGCATATGCGATCCCTATGGCAACAGTGCAGGGTCGCCTATAAGTTCACCACCCCGTATCATCCCCAAGGAAATGGACTAGTGGAACGATTTAACAGGACACTGAAGGGAATGATCAAGGGCCTCGAAGAGCCCCTCCGGCGCAAATGGGATGTCCTGCTGCCCTGCCTCCTGTTTGCCTACCGAGAGGTACCCCAGAAATCTCTGGGGTTCAGCCCTTTTGAACTCTTGTACGGACACCCGGTTCGAGGCCCTCTCAGCCTGGTCAAGGAAGGCTGGGAGACAGCAGTTCGAGATGCACCGCCGGATGTCTACCGGTACCTCCTGACCCTCCGCAATCAGACTCAGAAGTTCTGGGAACTTGCCGAGGCCAACCTCGAGGCCAGCCAGGAGGAGATGAAACGCTGATATGACCAGAACGCCTCCTCCATCGAGTTCGAGCCGGGCCAGCAAGTCTGGGTCATGTCCCCAGTTGAACCGTGTGCCCTCCAGGACAAATGGACGGGGCCCTTCAAAGTGGTGGAGCGCAAGAGCCCCGTCACCTACCTGGTAGACATGGAGTCCCCCAGGAACCCCCTCCGGGTTCTACACACTAACCGGCTCAAGCCGCACTTTGCCCGCACTGAACTGAGTCTGCTGCTGGCGACCGATGACGGAGCTGAAGACGACTCCGAGCCACTACCGGATCTCCTCAGCACCACCGAGAAAGACGGCTCCTTCGAAGGGGTCCGGCTCTCCTCTACCCTGACCCCAGAGCAGCAACAAGACTGCCGGAAGATGCTGGGGCAGTTTGCGGATCTGTTTTCCCTCACGCCGGGGGTCACCCGGTGGTGTGTCCACGATGTGGACACCGGAGACAGCCCACCTGTAAAACACCGAGCTTTTCGAGTGCCCGACCGGGTTCGGGCCTGCATCCAATCAGAAGTGGCCAAGATGTTGGCCCTGGGGGTAGTCGAACCCTCCAACAGTCCCTGGGCCAGTCCCGTTGTCCTGGTCCCTAAGGCCGCCTCCCCCGGAACAGCTCCAGAGCTCCGGTTCTGTGTTGACTACCGGGGACTGAATGCAGTCACCAGGACCGACGCCCATCCCATCCCCAGGGCGGATGAACTGATCGATCGCCTAGGGGCCGCCAAATACCTCAGCACCTTCGATCTCACGGCGGGGTATTGGCAGATCGGCCTTACTCCTGGTGCACAAGAGCGATCGGCCTTCTCGACCCCTGATGGCCACTATCACTTCAAAGTGATGCCCTTCGGCATGAAAAATGCGCCGGCCACCTTCCAGAGACTAGTGAACCAGGTGCTGGCCGGACTAGAGGAATACAGCGCCGCTTATCTAGATGACATTGCGGTGTACAGCCTTCAGTGGGATGAGCATCTGACCCACCTCTGGGAGGTCCTGACGGCCCTCCGGCGGGCCGGACTAACCATCAAAGCCAGCAAATGCCAGGTAGGCCAAGGGTCCGTCACCTATCTGGGACACCAAGTGGGGAGCGGCCAAGTAGCTCCCCTCCAACCAAAGATAGACGCCATCCGGGCCTGGGAGCCCCCGGTCAACCAAACCGCCGTCCGAGCCTTCCTGGGCTCACCGGATACTATCGGCGATTTATAAAAGACTACGGGAGCATTGTGGGGCCCCTTACAGAACTGACCTCCAAGAAATTACCCCAGAAGGTGCATTGGACCCCTGCGTGCCATACAGCCTTTGAGACTTTAAAGACTGCCATGTGCACCGCCCCTGTGCTCCAGGCCCCCGACTACAACAGAGAGTTTGTAGTCCAAACCGACGCCTCGGAGCACGGCATCGGGGCGGTCCTGTCCAAAGTTAACCCCGAAGGAATCGACCGGCCTGTGGCCTTCATCAGCCGACGCCTACTGGCAAGAGAACAGCGATGGAGCACCAACGAGAGGGAAGCCTTTGCCGTGGTGTGGGCACTCAAGAAGCTCGGCTCTAACTCTTCGGCACCTACTTCCGAGTCCAGACCGACCACCAGCCCCTGCGGTGGTTAATGCAGATGCGGGGAGAGAACCCGAAACTGCTGCCCTGGTCCATTTCTCTGCAGGGGATGGACTTCACTGTGGAGCATCGCCCCGGCAACGACCACGCCAATGCTGACGGCCTGTCCCGATTCTTTCGCCTCGGCGAGGAGAATCCCCAAGAAGATGGGTGACTCTCCCCTGCCTTCAGCTGGGGGGGACGCGTGTTGGACCCGGCCTCATGGCGTGGTCCTACCCCTCCCGCATGGCGGGCCCCGGACAACACCAACCCTCCTCCGGACCTCGGGCGGCCCCTTCGGCCCGACCCCACACGCCCCAACACCACCGATCCGGCTGCCATCCCGGATCCCCATCACCAGCCTGGCTCCTGCGTAGGCCTATCACGACCTAAGCACGAGGCCGTGCCCGACTCCATCTTGGCTCCCCCACGTCACGACCACGTGGCCTCAGCCCAGGCCCCAGCGAAGCCCCGACATCGAGGCACCAAGATCCTCCCAGGTGGTCGAGTGGCCACTCGACAGATCCCGGAGGGAGAGGAGTTTCGATGGCCCTCCAGCCGTCCCCGGATGCCTGGTATCGATCGCCCTCCGGCCTCCCTGGGCGCTGGCTCCACCCCCCTGCTGGGTGTCTGGACACCATCATCCCAGCCCCTCTGACCCCCAGGCGGGAGGGTCCGGACATCAAAGGACCTCCGTCCTATATCTGGGCCAGCCCCGGAGTAGGACGTCAGTTGTATTCTGGACTGGAAGCCCTACTGACGCTGTCACGGCCGACACCAGACAAACTCATCCTTCCTGTAACCCGTCGTCCATCTGAGAGCCTGCTGGCGCTGCCGCGGCCTATCTTGCTGAACCATCTGAGAGCCTGCTGGCGCTGCCGCAGCCTACCTTGCTTAACCATCCGAGAGCCTGCTGGCGCTGCCGCGGCCTACCTTTCTGAACCATCTGAGAGCCTGCTGGTGCTGCCGCGGCCCACCTTGCTGAACCATCCGAGAGCCTGCTGGCGCTGCCGCGGCCTACCTTGCTGAACCATCTGAGAGCCTGCTGGCGCTGCCGCGGCCTACCTTGCTGAACCATCCTGTAAGCCTGCTGGCACGGCCGCGGCTCGAACCTCTCGGAACCCCCCAGCTCGAGGATTGAGAGCTGTGCGCAGGGTATCCCTTCCTCCCCCCAGAAGCGAGACTATCCCGCTACCTCACCCCCCTTTTCGAGACTTTACGGATCCCTCGATCCGCCTGTACATACTGCCAAGAATCCGCAACCCTTATTCCTTATAAAAGCTTGAGAACTTGACCTCCTGTGTGGTGTCCGTTTGTAGTGTTGTGATTACTCTGCTGTACGATCCTAGGAGAGGGCCCTCACCCAGGAGGCCTCTCGGTAACGCTCGGCTACGTCTCGACGGAGAGGTGGACCTAGGGGTGGTCAGTCAGACATCTTCTGCCTCCCCCGGGGTCGCCTTTCTAACATTCACATTTTGCTTCCACCCACCTCAGCCTATGTATGAGGCAATAGTTCGGCCCTCGTCATCCATCGCCCCCCTTGCACCATGGTGTTGGCATTCATCTTAGATAACATTTGCACATTCTCCTAAAAAGACGTTCATTGCAGTAACAAGGCAGGTGACCCAATACTTTACTCTGTCGAAGCCTTTTCTTTACATACTATCCCTTTTTTGATTTAATCATTCTTGCGTGTTTAAACTATTTCTTCATGTTACTGTAAACCATAACTTTTCTTCGCGCTCATTAGAATCATACGTTCCTGTGATATGCATAAAAACTAAAAAGTATTTTAGGGACATTTTCTATGCACAGTTGGCTTCTAGAAATGTTGTTCCATAAAAAATTATGTGCAACAGTAAATTAATTTGTATATGTTATTTATATTTGTATGTCATGTATATGGCTGTTACGTTTAGCCACCAGATCTATTTTCCTTCTTTTTATTTTGGGGCATACCTTGCAAAATAAAGTAAAAATATAATGTAGCCATTGCTCTAGTTTACCAGTGCCAAGCATATATCAATAATTGGTTACATGAACGTGTCCATTTGATGAAATCATTGTCTGCCTGCCCAATTTCTTTAACAAAGATTTTCAAGCCTTGCCTTACCACCTTAAATAGGTGCACATATATAGTTGTTTTGAAAAGACTGAATCTACACATCAAACTATAAGGTTTGAATAATCCGTCACTTCTACATAAATGTATTAACAATTGAAGAAATTCAGTTGTCAGAGAATTACATTGTTAATTTCCCTAATGTTTGCTTAAATACTTCTCTCTTGGCAAAAAAGGGTGTTTGAGGATTTTATAATATTCAGTGAGGATATTTCCACTCTGCACCATATACATTTCCTCAGTTAAAAGCAAGCTAGTTACATTTTAAAATCTGACCATGCACAATACTCTGCTGCCCTTTGGCTAGGTTTGCTTTATAGAAATACCATATTCATACATTCATACATCATGAGGTCTTTCCCACAGTATTAAAGTGATCCAACAATGGAAAATACAGTAAGTCAACAAAAAGTTGAGAAATGGAGTTGCAGCTCTAAAGTCCCCTAACAGACTATGGAGTTCCAACACTCCATTTTGATGTGATTTGCTTGGTTAAAGTAGCCAGATGCGATTTAACTTCCTACGTAATCAGATTAGCATGAATTAAAAGATCAGGAAAGCACGGATGTCAGGTGAGTAGTCTCTGAGCATTGAGAGTGACATCTTACAGGAAATTCTGTCCACAGCAGAATAGCGATGCTAAGCGGAATGATGAAAAACTCCACTGGAATAGTTTTGAAATTCCTTGTCAAGTCCTCAAAATATTACTCATTGAGGTTCAAATACTAAATGTGAGTGGATTTACACCATCACAGACATATTTATGTTGCTATATAGACTTTGTGCTAATGCCTTGAACATTTCAGGCATTTACTGTGCCTTTGTAGGTTAATGTGTCCCCTTATCCAATACAGATTTTCAAATTTGGTTTAAATATTTATTTTGCTTTATGGAGCCCATTCTCTCTCTCACTTTCCTCTGTCCTTTGTATTCTTTACTTCACTCTTACGCTCCTTCCTGCATACTTTTTTAATTATTATTTTTATTTCATTGTTTTGCAAGAGCCTGGCTATCACTAAGTGCTGCCGGGCCACTTGCTCTTTCATCTCACCCTCCCAGGCTTCCTGTTAGCACCTGCCCCCTTCGCCTTCCCGCTCCCTACATTAGTTTTTTTTTAATCATTTTGTTTTTAGGGCTCGGCCTACGTCACCCCTGCGTCAGCAGGGGGGCGGAGCTCCGAGCCGTATTGTTAAGGGGTTCTGAATCGCGCAGGAAAATTTTTTAGTACTTTACTTTTACCATCTGCATGGTAATTGGTCCTCGCGGTGCCGTGTTTGTAGTAGGCTCAACGCAATAGGCCATATATATTTCACGTTGGGCATTTCCTGCATTTTGTGTGCGGTTACGAGCACGGCAGTCCATACATTTCAATTAGGAGCTGTCAGGGGGCCGTGGTAATGGAATCCAGATGGTCGGGGCGCGTTCACCAGTCTTCAGTGAGTGGCGCGCGTTCGTGCTTGTTCTGTGTTCTCCTTCTACCAAAGACATTACTCACTTTTCCTCTTTTCATGCAGATCTTTTTTTCTTTACTGACTACAGCTGTGTTTATATAGACGGTGGCTTCAGTTGTGCAGCAGGTGCAGTGGCACCAGTGTGGCATAACAGGTGCAGTGGCACCAGTGTGGTGTAAGTATCTTTGGTGGAGCAGGTGCAGTGTTACCAGTGTGGCGTAGGCGTAGCTACCATTGGTGGAGCAGGTGCTGTGGTACCAGTTTAGTGCAGCAGGTGCAGTGGTACCAGTGTGTGGTAGCTACCATAGGTGAAGCAGTTGCAGTGGTAGTGTTGCTTAGCTATGATTGAGCAGCAGGTACAGTGGCACCAGTGTGTGGTAGATGGCGTTGTGTAGCAGGTGTAGTGTTATCAGTGTTACTTAGCTATGATTGTGCAGCAGGTGTAGTGGCTCCAGTGTGGCGTAGCTATCATTGGTGCAGCATGTGCAGTGGTACCGGTGTGGTGTAAGTATATTTGGTGGAGCAGGTGCAGTGTTATCAGTGTGGCGTAGGCGTAGCTACCATTGGTGGAGCAGGTGCTGTGGTACCAGTTTAGTGCAGCAGGTGCAGTGGTTCCACTGTGTGGTAGCTACCATAGGTGGAGCAGTTGCAGTGGTAGTGTTGCTTAGCTATGATTGTGCAGCAGGTGCAGTGGCACCAGTGTGTGGTAGATGGCGTTGTGTAGCAGGTGTAGTGTTATCAGTGTTACTTAGCTATGATTGTGCAGCATGTGCAGTGGCACCAGTGTGGCGTAGCTATCATTGGTGCAGCATGTGCAGTGGTACCGGTGAGTGGTAGCTACCATTGGTGGAGCAGGTGAAGTGGTAGTGTTGCTTAGCTATGATTGTGCAGCAGGTGCAGTGGCACCAGTGTGTGGCGTAGTTACCATTCGTGGAGCAGGTGAGGTAAGTAAGTAAGTAATTTCTTTATTGTTTGATTATTTAAAATCTTACAATATTTCCAATACACAATCATTTTCAGTTTATATAATACAATACAGTAAAAATAAAATAGGCAATTTTTGTCCTTAAAATTGAGATGCTTAGATCTTAAAAACATGATTAAAATTTTAAAATTAATTATTTATTTTTTTCCTCATTTATTTTTCTAGTTCAGTAGTTATTATCTTTAACATTTTTACAAAGGCAACGTTCATGACTATATCATTAGGTTGAAGACAAATTTTCAGTGCATGCCTGCATGTTCTTATACCCCGGAGATTGAAGTGAGGTTTGAGTAATGCACATCTTTCCCTACGAAGTCCAGGACAGATACATAGGAGGTGGACAATATTTTCTTCTCCACCTTTGCAAAGTCTGCACAATAGACCGGAGATAGTTTTTTTCCATGGCAGAGCATGACTAAGGCCTGGCAGAATTCCAAATCTTGCATTCATAAACCATTGTTTACTTCTTTCGGACCATGGTATCTCCAGGTATTCTTGTACTTTCTTTTTTTCATATCCATTTATTACTGTCCACGAGTGTTTTCTTTTTGCCAGCACATTTTTGTCATGTAAAAGTGATAGGTAGTTAGTTGTTCGATTCACTATTTTTTTAAATGATCCATTGTTTATCGTATTGCTCCATATAGGCATCAGCGAGAACTCTTCTAATGCCTCGTGAAGATATCTCCAAGCAAGTGATTTTTTGTTGTTTTTTACTTCTTGCCAGAGTATTTGTGAAATTTGATTATCATGGTCATTCTTAAACCTATACCACATTTTAATAAACTGGCCTTTTCTTGCTAACTGTTGATTGTTCAAACCAAATTCCAGTCTCGTTTGTGCTGGCGAAGCGTTGTTTGGGAGGTGGAAGAGAGATCTATATACTCTAGAAAGTACCTTATTAATTAGTTCCGCATCCGTACCCATTAGTGCCTCACTTCCATATGTAATAGTTGGGAGCAATTTAGCTCCTATAATTTTCAACAGTGGCCCATAAGTTAAATTCCCAAGGGATTTCTGTGCTATCTTAAATGCTGCTGTTAGTTGGTTGGCTTTCCTTTGGTGTTTCTGAAGGAGATAAGTTCCCTTCTGGTCAATCAGTACTCCCAGGTACTTATACACCTCTATTTGTTCCAGTTGGTTGTTTCCCATGAACCATTTGTTTTTTTGTCTCACATATTTGTTCCTGGACACCACCATGATTTTTGTTTTCGTTTCATTAATAACCATTCCATTTTCATTTGCATACAAAAGTGTTCTGTTGATTAAGCGCTGGAGACCTATTTTAGTGTGACTTAGTAAGATCGCATCATCCGCATACATCAAGTTGGATATCAGCTTATCCCCCAGCTTAGGAGGATGTGTATTGAGGTCATCCAGTTTGACTGATAAGTCTCCTAAGAATAGATTAAAAAGGAGGGGGGCACGTGCACATCCCTGTTTCAACCCTTCAAGTGCAGGAATTTCCTTTGTTAGTGATTGACCATCCCCCATCCTTACTCTTACCCAGGTTTTGTTGTGGAGCAATTGTATTAGATTTAATAGCACAGCTGGGATGCCTTTTTCCAGAAGTTTTTTCCACAATAAGTTTCTTTGCACATATTCAAAAGCAGACTTAAAATCAACAAAACATAAATATAATGGCAGTTTTATCCTCAGTGATTTTTCAATTGTTAATGCTAATGCCATGATGTTTGTCGTTGTTCCAAGCCCTTTAATGAAGCCAGTCTGATTCATTGGCAAAATATTATTTTCTGTTACCCAATCATTTAGTTTGTTTAAGAGTACTCCAGCAAACAATTTGGCATCTGTGTCTTGTAAGGTAATAAGTCTATAGTTCTCAGCAAGAGACCAGTTACCTTTCTTATATATAGGAGAGATTAGAGATCCTCGCCAGGAATCAAGGATTTTTCCCGTCTCTATCACTTCTTTGAACACTTTTACCAAGTACGTCGACCAAAAGTCAGGATTTTCTTTGTATAGGGTAAATGGTATCCCATTTGGGCCTGGCGCCCCATCTTTCTGCTTCTTAATTAATTTTATTAAGTGCATTTTAGGAATTGCAAATTGTTCTTGCATCTCGTCGCTAGCTGTACAACTATTTTGCATGTTCACAGTGATTTTTTCCGCACCATTATTGTTTAGATGTTTTTCCAGGAAAATTGCCCATTCTTGTTCTGTTAGTGTTGATGAAACTACCAATTTGTTTGGCCTTACTACTTTGTTTATAATTTTCCAGAATTCTCTCGCATTAGCCTGCTTACTTGCATGCAATAGTTTGGACCATAATTCCTGTTTTGCTTGATATTTTTCATTCCATATAAGTTTTTTTAGGTGCTGGTTCAATGTTTTTAAGTTAGTCAGGGTCTCTTCACCAGTCGAGGTGGAATTTAGTTGTCTTCTTATCCTATTCCTTGCTCTTTTTAGCTTTGTTATTGTATATGGAAGATTCATATATGAGTCTTTTTCCTCTTCTTCACGCTTCAACCTCATATTGCTTGGGTTACTCGAGGATTGGGGTTTCACAAATTTTTTAGTAAATTCCACCCACTGGTCAACTGCCGACTCCTTCCTATTATCAGTGAAGCAGCTCCTTATAATATTTTTGACCGTTTCGTTCATACTGTCCTTATTGAAATTAGTCCAAATTAATTTTTTGTAGTTTATCGTTCCAGTGTATCCTGGCACAGTGTACTATTGTTGGTTAATATTGTTTGTAATATTGGTGGTTATTATCTGCTGACAATGGTCGCTGTCTTCGACTTAGCCAACCTATAAGTGGTTATGTTTTGGAATATATTCAATGAGACCATTGTATAATCAATCCTGGAGCTTGCATTATGGGCTATATATGAGTATGCAGGGGGTTTATCCTCTTTAAATCGACCGTTAAGGACTCGCAAACCGAGCACTTCCATATCCTTGATGAATGTCGTACCTATTTGGTTTCGCCCCTTGTTGCTCGTAACTCCTTGAAGCTCTTGCTGCGGTATCGACCATTGTTGGTCCTGGGTTTGTGATACATCATCCCTTACAAATGGTATTAGTAGGTTCAGATTAAAATCCCCAGTCATCTCGTAGTCTACTAATGGATTATTTAGCATGTGTTCCAATAGTATGGTATTAATGGTAGCACATATATCAATTCTCCTTGCTTTTGTTGGCTGGATGTATACATTGATCAGGATTATTGACCTATCCTTTTGCTCAGTATTTTGTATTTCAATTTTACTATGAGAATGTTTTTACTATTTGTTGCAATTTTTTCATGTTCTGCTTGCAGACTGCAGGAGACAAAAGTCGCTAACCCCCCACTTGGACGACCGTATCTGTGATTTTTGCTTGCATTTTCATAGTAACCTACATAACCATTCAGTGCAAACGGTTGGGTTTCCCATGATTCTTGTAGAAATAATATTTGACATGGTATGGGTATACCCCTTATATGTGCGTTGGATAGTTTGGGCCCTACTCCATTTATGTTCCGTGAACACATTCTGAACTCAATTGCTTTTGGTTCGGAGATGGGTTTTTTAATCCTTCATTGTTCATCATTGTTATGCAGAGCCTGCACAATCCATTTTTCGTTTATTCCTGATGTAATTTCATTTGTGGAGGGTGGCAGTGCCTCTCCTGATGAACTAATGGATCTACCCCGAGCATTCCTAAGTACAGTTCCATTGCGTTTGGTAATTTGCTCTGTTTGAACCAGATTTGCCTCTTTAATGAATGGAATTGGGTACACTTTCGGGGCCTGCTTTGTAATAGCTATCCCCCAGGCCTTAAATGTCGGAATTTCTTTTAAGATTTGCTCCGCTATTGGCATTGAATTAACCGTAACCAGTGTCATTTCTTGGGAGCTGTTTTTATCAGTGATAAATTCGATGGAGTTGATGTCATCGTTCTTGATATTGATTAATGCTGGGATTGATTTGAATAATCTGAGGATATTCCCTCTATTCAATATGTCGTATCTGCCTCTGGATTCATATTCAGGGTTGAATATCAGTTGAATATTCTCAGCAACAACTTGATTTTCTTTACATGGTTTTTCCGTTTTTGGATTTTTTTTATATCTAATTGTTTTTTCTCCTTCTCGTTTCTCAATTACTAGTTGGTCCCAGTGCGGAGATTTGATTTTATGTTCTACTATAGCTTCTGAGTTCCATCTAGGTACAGTGTTCTTGGTTTCCCTCAGACATAGCTCTGTGTCTCCATTGTAAAGCCCGTCCTGTCGATCGCAGGATTTGCTCATTGTTTTTAGTGACTGAAACATTCCATTCCTATGACCCTGTTTAGAATCGTTCACCTGGGCTTCAACTTCCTCCATTCTGTTTTGTTTTTTAGCTGGAGGATTCGTTCTAGCCATCTCATTTAGTTTTATTTCATTTTGTCCATTTATATCCACATTGTGTAACAGTTGGTTTTGTAATGGTTTTTGTGTGAAAATTGAGAATACTTTCTTAGGCGCCTTGATGGACAGAGGAGTACTTTTTCTTTCCTTGCTTGGAGCTTCTTGTTGCCATACTGTATTTTTTGTTTTACCATTGGATTTTATTGTTTCCTCATGTTCCTGCTGACTAGACTTTATTGTTTCCTCGTTTTTCTGTTGGCTACACTTTTGATTTTTCCTTGATTTACGTAATTTTTTCTTTTGCCTTTTTGACATAGTATAGCCGTATGAATTTTGTGTATTACAATCATTTTCTCCTATTCCTGCTGTATTTATATCTTCTTCATGCGTTGCATTCCTTTGATTGTTTTCAGAAGAAAGGTCATTTACATGCTGTATTTCTTCATTGTCCTCTGATAACCTCACTATTACTTTTCCTTCTTTGTTTGTTTTAGTGGTGGTTTTGTCATCCTCCATATTGACTATATCCCTATCTTTATATTTCCTTGTACCCACTTCCTGCCCAGTTTCTTCCTTTAGAGCATTTTTTGTGTCCTCAATTATAGTATGCAAGACCTCCGGTATTGCTGCAAGTTTCTCCAAAAGGGGGGAGCAGATACATTCCATGTCTGTTTTTTGTTTATGCTTTTGGACTCTAGTTATCAGATTATTAAGCTGTGCGAGTTTGTTATCTATCCCTGCAACTGCTGTAGCCATCATTGTGAGGAGATCAATCTGAATATCCATTTTGTTCGATTGATAATTTAATGCCTCTAAGGTTAGCGTTGATGTTTGATAGAATAGGTCCCATTTTATTCCAACAGTTGGCATGTCTGTTACAATTGGGTTGTTTTCCAGAGGAGCTTCATTTATAGGATCTGATAGAGACGCAAAGTCTGTCTTATGGATGAAATTTACCTTTGAGAGCACATTCTCTCTTGTGGTGTTATTTTGCCATATTTTCAGCTTTTCTTGGTTTCCATAATCATTATTGTGAACCAGTGTATTAACCAGTGTATTAATTGGTCCAGTATGAGTATCATCATTGTATAACTGAGGTTTATTCCTGATTTCTACATTTACTTCCAATGGTATTACTGACAGTTTTGATTCCATCATGCTGCTGACAGTTTGTAGATTTTGTTTTCCTTGCATTTCTGGATCCTTTAGGTTAGCTAGATCGACATTATTTGAGTCCGGAGTTACATTTAGGATATCGTGGTCATTAATTTGGAACTCATAGGCCTCCATTTGTAAAACACAATCTCCTTTGAGGGGGGTGCTTTCACTGATTGGCCTCTTGTGTTTTTCAGTTGACATTGGGTTTATTGGGTTTATTGGCGTTTGTAGATTGTCCTTTTCCATATCCTTATGCATAATAATAAGAGCACCAGCTGGATCTTTCAGGAACTCAAACTTGTCCGGTATTTTTCCTGCTTTTGCAAACATTCTAGCTATTGGTGAGATTAAGGTTTGATTTTGTCTTAGAGTACTGGCTTTCACATTTGGCTGCTGTAGTTTCTTTGTACGTCTGGCAGTTGTCCCGCCTGTTCTCACTTTTCCAGAGCGCATTCTTACCTTGTGTTTTATCCTGTGTAATTCCTACTGCACACTAATTATTTCCTTTTTCAGGTCCTCAAACTCAGGGATAACACACTTCCAATTTTCTTTTTCTCGTTATTGCAAATGTTCAGCCTGCGCACTGCAGTCACTGCAGCCACAGCGTTTATTGACACAGTGCTTCTCACGCTTGCGTTAGACCCACTTGCAGCAAGATTCCCACTTTGAAACTTGTAGTGGAGTTATTTTGGAGTTATTTTCTCGTCGTGGATCTCTGCGTGTCTCCACTCTCACATACTCACGTCCAAATACAACAGTTAGACACAATAACCCTCAAACTCACAATTTCTTGACTTTTTCGTCCTCTCACTGGGCAGGCTTACCCCCGGTATTAGGGATTATGTCGAGGAAGTGAGTTTGTACAAGTTTGTATAAGTTTTGAATGGTGCTGAGTTGTTAGGATATCTCCTCCTAATGACTGCTTTGCTGTACTGCAGTGCTACACTTCTATGCCTTCCCCCCACACCTTGTGGGCACGTCCTCCCAAGCCCGTCTGCCCTATTGATAAGGGACAGCTGCCGTGAGGAAGGAACAAGGTCCAGACCAGAGCAGGGAGGATGGCTATGCAGCAGCAGTTAAAACAAAAGAACAACAAAGCAAGAGTCCTTACCTAGTGCCCAGTGTCCTCGTGTGCTCTTAGTCTTACTCACTAGCACTGCTCACTAGCACTCACCAGCACCAATACACCTCTTGAGATCCTCTATAGCTCCACAGTACTCTCAAATGATTCAAACGATTCAATTGCCTTGGATCAGTATTCACATTGTAACAGCAGACACCTTGGTGCAATAGACCTCCTCCCAGCGAACACAAGACCACAGCACAGCACAGCACAACAAGCTGCACAAGCCTCTGCTGAGTCGAGAAGTCAAGAAGTCAGCTGGTCGGCACTGATGAAAATATAATTCCCGACCATCTGACAATGCAATGCTTCTGGAGTGGGGTGCTGCCGGTACTGATACAGCTGCCTTGGTTGGGCGATTAGGAGGGGGTCGGATTAGGGGGGTGTCAAACCTGCACCGGGGCCGCCCAGTTCCTGGACACCGAGTCTGCCCTGACGCCCTGATGCCCTGCTGCCCGCAAAAGGAATGGGCGCCTAGACGCCGGGTGAATGCCAGGTGGATGCCTGTGGGCAAAAGACGACTCTGGTGCAGAACCACTGCGCGCTGCGAAAGCCCGGGTTATCCTGGTTTTCCTGGGGGTTTTTTTCCTGGTTTTTTCCCGGACTCCCGCGGGTCCTGTAATATGGGTGCAGAAACCGCCGCAGTAGAACCGCAGCAGCAGTGTGACTGAGTCGCTGCAAAAGCCTCCGCGGGTCCTGTAACACAAGGCTCTCTGCGAACTTACTGCCGGTCTGCAGGTCTGCGGGTCCCTGTGGTTTTTCGGGGGTCAGATCGGGTTCCTGCACAGTTTATGGTTGTAGATCAGAACAAAGCCACGCCAACGCAGCCGTCCGCTTCGTGGCTCTCTGACTCTCTGGTCTGACTCGCCGACTCGCTGCTCGCCGACTCGCTGCTCTCGCTCTTACTGCTCTCTAGCGCTACCAAGCCAAGAGGTAGAGTTGCACTGCATTCACAGTCTCATGGAGAAACAGCATGTGAGCAGGTGAGGTGTTATCAGTGTTACTTAGCTATTATTGCGCAGCAGATGTAGTACCACCAGTGTGGCGTAGCTACCATTGTACAGCAGGTGCAGTGGCACCAGTGTGGCATAGCTACAACTGTGCAGCAGGTGCTGTTGCACCAGTGTGGCATAGCTACCCTTGTGCAGGAGGTGCAGTGGCACTACTGTGGCATAGCTACCATTGTGCAGCAGGTGCAGTGGCACCAGTGTGGTGTAAGTATATTTGGTGGAGCAGGTGCAGTGGTACCAGTGTGGCGTAGGCGTAGCTACCATTGGTGGAGCAGGTGCTGTGGTACCAGTTTAGTGCAGCAGGTGCAGTGGTACCACTGTGTGGTAGCTACCATAGGTGAAGCAGTTGCAGTGGTAGTGTTGCTTAGCTATGATTGTGCAGCAGGTGCAGTGGCACCAGTGTGTGGTAGATGGCGTTGTGTAGCAGGTGTAGTGTTATCAGTGTTACTTAGCTATGATTGTGCAGCAGGTGCAGTGGCACCAGTGTGGCGTAGTTATCATTGGTGCAGCATGTGCAGTGGTACCGGTGTGGTGTAAGTATATTTGGTGGAGCAGGTGCAGTGGTACCAGTGTGCCATAGGCGTAGCTACCATTGGTGGAGCAGGTGCTGTGGTACCAGTTTAGTGCAGCAGGTGCAGTGGTACCAGTGTGTGGTAGCTACCATAGGTGGAGCAGTTGCAGTGGTAGTGTTGCTTAGCTATGATTGTGCAGCAGGTGCAGTGGCACCAGTGTGTGGTAGATGGCGTTGTGTAGCAGGTGTAGTGTTATCAGTGTTATTTAGCTATGATTGTGCAGCAGGTGCAGTGGCACCAGTGTGGCATAGCTATCATTGGTGCAGCATGTGCAGTGGTACCGGTGAGTGTTAGCTACCATTGGCGGAGCTGGTGCAGTGGTAGTGTTGCTTAGCTATGATTGTGCAGCAGGTGCAGTGGCACCAGTGTGTGGCGTAGTTACCATTCGTGGAGCAGGTGAGGTGTTATTAGTGTTACTTAGCTATGATTGCGCAGCAGGTGTAGTACCACCAGTGTTGTGTAGCTACCATTGTGCAGCAGGTGCAGTGGCACCAGTGTGGCATAGCTACAATGTGCAGCAGGTGCTGTTGCACCAGTGTGGCATAGCTACCCTTGTGCAGGAGGTTCAGTGGCACCACTGTGGCATAGCTACAATTGTGCAGCAGGTGCTGTTGCACCAGTGTGGCATAGCTACCCTTGTGCAGGAGGTGCAGTGGCACCACTGTGGCATAGCTACCATTGTGCAGCAGGTGCAGTGGCACCAGTGTGGTGTAAGAATCTTTGGTGGAGCAGGTGGGGTGGTACCAGCACTGGCACCAGTGTGGTATAGCTATCATTACTGGAGCAGGTGCAGTGGCACCAGTGTAGCGTAGCTACCATTGTGCAGCAGGTGCAGTGGCACTAGTGTGGTATAGTTATCATTAGTGGAGCAGGTGCAGTGGCACCAGTGTGGTATAGCTATCATTAGTGCAGCAGGTGCAGTGGCACCAGTGTGTTGCGTAGTTACCATTCGTGGAGCAGGTGAGGTGTTATCAGTGTTACTTAGCTATTATTGTGCAGCAGGTGTAGTACCACCGGTGTGGCATAGCTACCATTGTGCAGCAGGTGCAGTGGCACCAGTGTGGCATAGCTACAATTGAGCAGCAGGTGCTGTTGCACCAGTGTGGCATAGCTACCCTTGTGCAGGAAGTGCAGTGGCACTACTGTGGCATAGCTATCATTGGTGCAGCATGTGCAGTGGTACCGGTGTGGTGTAAGTATATTTGGTGGAGCAGGTGCAGTGGTACCAGTGTGGCGTAGGCGTAGCTACCATTGGTGGAGCAGGTGCTGTGGTACCAGTTTAGTGCAGCAGATGCAGTGGTACCAGTGTGTGGTAACTACCATAGGTGGAGCAGTTGCAGTGGTAGTGTTGCTTAGCTATGATTGTGCAGCAGGTGCAGTGGCACCAGTGTGTGGTAGATGGCATTGTGTAGCAGGTGTAGTGTTATCAGTGTTACTTAGCTATGATTGTGCAGCAGGTGCAGTGGCACCAGTGTGGCGTAGCTATCATTGGTGCAGCATATGCAGTGGTACCGGTGAGTGTTAGCTACCATTGGTGGAGCTGGTGCAGTGGTAGTGTTGCTAAGCTATTATTGTGCAGCAGGTGCAGTGGCACCAGTGTGTGGCGTAGTTACCATTCGTGGAGCAGGTGAGGTGTTATCAGTGTTACTTAGCTATGATTGCGCAGCAGGTGTAGTACCACCAGTGTGGCGTAGCTACCATTGTGCAGCAGGTCCAGTGGCACCAGTGTGGCATAGCTACAATTGTGCAGCAGGTGCTGTTGCACCAGTGTGGCATAGCTACCCTTGTGCAGGAGGTGCAGTGGCACCACTGTGGCATAGCTACAATTGTGCAGCAGGTGCTGTTGCACCAGTGTGGCATAGCTACCCTTGTGCAGGAGGTGCAGTGGCACCACTGTGGCATAGCTACCATTGTGCAGCAGGTGCAGTGGCACCAGTGGGGTGTAAGTATCTTTGGTGGAGCAGGTGGGGTGGTACCAGTACTGGCACCAGTGTGGTATAGCTATCATTACTGGAGCAGGTGCAGTGGCACCAGTGTAGCGTAGCTACCATTGTGCAGCAGGTGCAGTGGCACTAGTGTGGTATAGTTATCATTAGTGGAGCAGGTGCAGTGGCACCAGTGTGGTATAGCTATCATTAGTGCAGCAGGTGCAGTGGCACCAGTGTGTGGCGTAGTTACCATTCGTGGAGCAGGTGAGGTGTTATCAGTGTTACTTAGCTATTATTGCGCAGCAGGCTTAGTACCACCAGTGTGGCGTAGCTACCATTGTGCAGCAGGTGCAGTGGCACCAGTGTGGCATAGCTACAATTGTGCAGCAGGTGCTGTTGCACCAGTGTGTCATAGCTACCCTTGTGCAGCAGGTGCAGTGGCACTACTGTGGCATAGCTACCATTGTGCAGCAGGTGCAGTGGCACCAGTGTGGTGTAAGTATATTTGGTGGAGCAGGTGCAGTGGTACCAGTGTGGCATAGGCGTAGCTACCATTGGTGGAGCAGGTGCTGTGGTACCAGTTTAGTGCAGCAGGTGCAGTGGTACCACTGTGTGGTAGCTACCATAGGTGGAGCAGTTGCAGTGGTAGTGTTGCTTAGCTATGATTGTGCAGCAGGTGCAGTGGCACCAGTGTGTGGTAGATGGCGTTGTGTATCAGGTGCAGTGTTATCAGTGTTACTTAGCTATGATTGTGCAGCAGGTGCAGTGGCACCAGTGTGGCGTAGCTATCATTGGTGCAGCATGTGCAGTGGTACCAGTGTGGTGTAAGTATATTTGGTGGAGCAGGTCCAGTGGTACCAGTGTGGCGTAGGCGTAGCTACCATTGGTGGAGCAGGTGCTGTGGTACCAGTTTAGTGCAGCAGGTGCAGTGGTACCAGTGTGTGGTAACTACCATAGGTGGAGCAGTTGCAGTGGTAGCGTTGCTTAGCTATTATTGTGCAGCAGGTGCCATGGCACCAATGTGTGGTAGATGGCGTTGTGTAGCAGGTGTAATGTTATCAGTGTTACTTAGCTATGATTGTGCAGCAGGTGCAGTGGCACCAGTGTGGCGTAGCTATCATTGGTGCAGCATGTGCAGTGGTACCGGTGAGTGTTAGCTACCATTGGTGGAGCTGGTGCAGTGGTAGTGTTGCTTAGCTATGATTGCGCAGCAGGTGCAGTGGCACCAGTGTGTGGTGTAGTTACCATTTGTGGAGCAGGTGAGGTGTTATCAGTGTTACTTAGCTATGATTGCGCAGCAGGTGTAGTACCACCAGTGTGGCGTAGCTACCATTGTGCAGCAGGTGCAGTGGCACCAGTGTGGCATAGCTACAATTGTGCAGCAGGTGCTGTTGCACCAGTGTGGCATAGCTACCCTTGTGCAGGAGGTGCAGTGGCACCACTGTGGCATAGCTACAATTGTGCAGCAGGTGCTGTTGCACCAGTGTGGCATAGCTACCCTTGTGCAGGAGGTGCAGTGGCACCACTGTGGCATAGCTACCATTGTGCAGCAGGTGCAGTGGCACCAGTGTGGTGTAAGTATCTTTGGTGGAGCAGGTGAGTGGTACCAGCACTTGCAACAGTGTGGTATAGCTATCATTACTGGAGCAGGTGCAGTGGCACCAGTGTAGCGTAGCTGCCATTGTGCAGCAGGTGCAGTGGCACTAGTGTGGTATAGGTATCATTAGTGGAGCAGGTGCAGTGGCACCAGTGTGGTATAGCTATCATTAGTGCAGCAGGTGCAGTGGCACCAGTGTGGCGTAGCAGGTGCAGGGGCAACAGTGCGGTGTAGGTACCATTGTTCAGCAGGTGCAGTGGCACCAGTGGGGTGTAGGTACCATTGCTGCAGTAGGTGCAGTGGCACCAGTGTGGCGTAGGTACCATTGCTGCAGCAGGTGCAGTGGCAGCAGTGTGGTGTAGCTATCATTGTTGCAGCAGGTACAGTGGCACCAGTGTGGCGTAGCTACCATTGCTGCAGCAGGTGCAGTGGCACCAGTGTGCCACATTGGTGTAACACACTGACTACCACACACTCACCCCCACAGACTCACCACCACACACTCACCACTACACACACAACCACACACACAACAACACACCACCAGCCGTCAGTGCACGCTTTCACCAGGGCCAAACACCACCAGCCATCAATGCATGCTTTCACGAACCACAAACACCACCAGGCGTACAACACCAGCCGTCAGTGCATTCTTTTACAAGGCGCACTCACCAGCAACCGTCAGTGCACGCTTTCACCAAACACACACACCATCAGCCATCTGTGCACGCTTTTACCAACCACACACCCACCAGCCGTCAGTGCACCCTTCCACCAGGCACACACACCTCCAGGCGGCAGTGCAGTCTTTTACCAAACACACACACCACCAGCCATCAGTGCATGCATCAATTGTTAACGCATCCACAATTAACTATTGTAGCAATCTCAGTATGGTACACTTTACTTTTAAACATATTCATGTAAAGCACAGCATGCCACCATTGCTACAATTCCAATCTAACCCACATAATTCCACTACACACCACATGCACACACTCCATAACACATGGCGAAAAGACATTGCCATTTACAATGCCATTAGCTCAAACTCAAATAAATCCGAGCCCGGTTGCATTTCCAATGCTTGTTTTATCAGGCCCTGGTAGCTGGAAATTGCTGCTGGGCCACCTCTTGGCTTGCGAAGAGCAGGTCAAGGTCAGCGGATGGCCATCATTGTGGTGCGCAGATCCGGTCCTCTCAGGAGCTTCATCACAGGTGGTCACTGTAGATGCGAAGTGCAGCTCTCGCTTTGACGGTTGTGGTGGGTGGTCATTGTCAGCAGAAGAGAAGAACTCCCCAGAGTTTCCCACTGGCGGTCGTTGTAGGCGGCAGAGTTTCAGGGTAAAAAAGATCTATTTGCAGTCACAAGGAGTCCAAACTTCAGGATTTTCTTTTGGCTGAGATTCCACTGATACCAGCCATGGGTCCAGGACCTGGGGGCACGACTTGGGGTTTGGACTCACTCCAGCCAAGACCAGAAGGGCTCAGGCAGGTCCAGTTGCAGGTCCCATACTTATGAAAGCTGGAAGAGAGGACAGAGCCTCGTTGGTTCAGGTGTTTAAGCTCTGAATGATCTGCCAGCACACTTGAGCCACAATGAAGATCATTTTACTTAATGTGCAACCTCCAATCCTTTTTGTTCTTCACCCACTTCTTATGCCCCTCTCTCTTAGCATCAGTGGAAAGAGCCACAAGAATAGAAAGCCATGATTTACATAACTCACAATAACAATAAAACCCATATCCTCAAGACTATTTATGGTTCTTTCAAGTGCTTGGGAGGTAAAGTCTAATGCATGCAGTTTGCCAATAAGGAAGTGATTTGCTACACTATGGTCCGTGCTCAGGCATTCCTACACGTCGTGAGCATTACCAGATATAAATATTAGGTGGGAAACACATAAGGGCCTATGCGTCACTTTTACGCCGCTGGTGCGTCACTTTTTGTAACGCACCAGTGGCGTAAAAAATGCGCCTTGTTGCGCCCTATTTACAAAGTGACGCATCTTGGTAGATGCGTCACTTTGTAAACCCCTGCGCCACATTATACCTGCGCCAGGTATAATGTATGCAGGGGGGGTATTGACGCAAGGATGGGTCGTACAAGTGACGCAGTGAAATCTATGTGATTTCACTGCGCCACTTCTAGGACACAAATGCGTTAATTTCTTACGCCTACCTCACAGCAGGCGTAAGACTGACGCAGACCCTTTCACATGGGGCTTGCCCCATGTGAAATGATACATTGCTGAAGTTGCATCACTTTTGTGAACCACTCCAGCAATGCGCCACTTTTGCGCCATACAGATACGTCAGAAATACTGACATATCTGTATCTCCTTGCGCAGTGATGCGTCATACTGTAAATATGACGCATCATTGGTGGTGCAAGGAGGGCGCAGTGAAAAGTGACGCATCGCTGTTTTCACGCAGCGATGCGTCACTTTTCATAAATGAGGCCCATAAGGGGCATATTATCGAGGGGCTTTATCTCCGCATTTTTGGCTTTAAAAGCCAAGAAAGCCGAGATAAAATTATCTCCCTATTACCAAGCTGTCGCTAACACCAGTTAGCGACAGCTAATAGGAGATAGTGACCATCTTGGGCCCCGCTTTGCATGTCAGTGATATTTATCACTAATGACATGCAAAGTGGGCGTGCCAAGATGTTAGCGACTGGAAACAGTCTCTAACATCGCTATCTCCTATTACCAACTTTTGGAGATATTCGCGCTAAGCGCGAATATCTCCAAAAGCTAACACCTGCCCAGGAGCAGTTCTTAGCCATGTTATCCAATGGGAGGTGGATAACATGGCTAAGAGCATTTGCTCGATAATGCATGAATATCGCTGACTTTTCAGCGATATTCATGCATTGCGGCCGTTTTTTATCGCATTTGCGATAAACCTTGCTAATAGCAAGGTTTATCTGCGATAAAAATCGCCGATTCGCGGCGATAATTTTTGTCTCTAAACAAGTTAGAGACAAAAATTCTCTCTATTGGTTGGTAATATGCCCATAGTTGCTAAGTGAGACAGCCACCTCCTAAGGAAGAGTCTGTCGGTTGTCTATGACGTTTAGAGTATATCGAATATTTCATAGATGGCCAAGCAAGTAAGAGCCCTATGCAGCAATATTTTACAAAGACCAGAACTTTCCAGCAACTGCAACTCCCTGAAACCATAACTAAAGTAAGGGAGAAAAAGAAAGCTTCGTTTCCGACCAGCACAGCGCTAGCAGCAGGATTCCGCTAAACTGCAGGTCAGAATCTGGTTCCTATGAATCATACTGCATCCATTTTACGAGGAAGGTAACCTTTCAACTTCACGTTTCCAGATGTTACTATTCGCTGTGTGATGCTCAAAACAGACTGATGTCTCACAATGTAAAGTGGCAGGACGCCAATTTACGATTTCGGAATTTGGCACCACACCTTGGGAGTACCCGTATATATGGTACATATTATGTTCTGTTTCACAGCACACCAGTTCCCCAAAGAACACGGCAACAGTACCGAATATTATATTGTTTTATTTCAGGAGGCCTGCTTCATTTACTCCGGTGTCCCCCCAAGAGCGAACA
Organism: Lissotriton helveticus; assembly: GCF_964261635.1. Classification (NCBI taxonomy): domain Eukaryota; kingdom Metazoa; phylum Chordata; class Amphibia; order Caudata; family Salamandridae; genus Lissotriton; species Lissotriton helveticus. Next base: position 689,525,889 of record NC_136057.1, read on the forward strand.
GCATATGTTTCTTCACAAAAAAATCCAACGAATTCCAAAAGCTGAGTTTGTAGAACAACGAGCACGTTGTGGTGTAATCTCTGTTACATGACTGACAGCTGTGGTAGATGTGGGCTCTGGCTGAGTTCACTAAAGCGCTATCTCGGCCTGTGGCTCCCCTCTGAGTGTGGCGCTCGATTACATGAAGGAAGTCTGAGCTCTCCTGGGGCTGACATTGGGGGCTTTCGTATTACGTATAACATCCTGCTTGGCTTTTGAAAGTTCGCGTGCTGGCCAGCTCTGGCCTTGAAACTGGACATGGTTATCGGTTTGTAAAGGCAGGAAGCACTTTGCTGATATTATATGTTGCAGTTTTCTCGAGGTCTCGCTACTGCTCGTCAGATTCCATTGGCTACTCGAAACCCATCAAATAGATTCACCCTTCTTTGCAAGGCCTGTTCAACATTATATTGATGTAAATAGTTATCCAAAATAGGTTTACACTAAAGATTACTTTGAATCGTCTGTTTGAATTTACTCAACGGTAGAAGACAACATTGTAGAATGTACGAATGTATATGGCATGCTGAAGGAAGATATTGGTGAATAGAGAAAATGGCAATCAATAAAGAAAACAGCACAATAATAGCTCGTTTCTCAACTCCAGCATCACTGACCGAATCTATCTAAAGTCGAATTGAAACGCTCATTTGTGGGTGAGGAACGGAATGAAGCAAACGTGTCTGTCTGCCGTGCACATGTTTATTTTTATTTATTTTTGAAATTTTAAATAGCGTGGAAATGGCCGAAGACATCAGAACTCTATGCAACAGTAGCATGTATATAAGTCTGCAAATGAGTTTGTGACATCAGTGCTTAATTTGTAAAAAAAAAAAAAATCAGTGCCAAGGCATTCGTCAGGAGGCCACCCCCGCTTACACCACCCTAAGCTACTCCCAGCGCTGCCAATGACAGTACTAACACAACTACCAGGGCTTTAATTGGGCCGGGTCTCAAGGAGTCTGAGCACCTGCAGTTTTTTTCAGTGGGCCTCGAAACGGGTCTCTATCGGGCTCTGTTTTGAGCCCTGGCACAGGCGGTCCGTTTTTTTCCCCGGACTGCAGTGCCAGGGTGCCAGAGACCCTGTTCTAGACAGCCTTCACATCGATGTGCGCTGCCCACACTGCTAACCATCACAAGGCTACATGTGTGACAATTCTGACTGCTCGAGGCCCACAAAGCTATACTAATCGGTAGGGCAGCCGATATTCGTTGTTTTTATTGCATACTGAATTAACAAACAACTATTGCTCTCTCTGCTCATCTCTAAATTACACAAACAGTGCCACCAGGTGGCAGCTGACAGTGCAGGTGTTGAAAATAAAGTTCAGGTGCCAAGCACTGGAAACCACCGGCTCAATTTAAGCACTGGTTTGTGTGTAACTATGTATGGGGGATGCATTGGACCCATAGGTGTAATATGTGATATATCATGGACAACCCTGAGCATCTGATGTGCACCCTTCATATCCATGGTTTACACGGTGCAGCTCTCTATGTCACCAGCATCTGCAGGAATGTCTTGCAATGAGCAGCTAACCAGATCATCTAGACCTAGGTCTGTCTCTGGCACGACGATTGTCCTCTCTATATGGTGAGAGTAACCGTGGCCATCAAGAGCATATAGGGCACATGCCAAGCATATGAGTTGCCTCTTTTGTGGAGTGGTCGCGATAAAAATACAGACTCTCACTGTTGTGTTTATTAAAACAAAAACTGGCCCTAACCCCAAGGGCTATCTCTTAAAAATTTTATTTCCTTGGGTGCATGAATGGCATATTGTTACACAACCTGCCCTGTTTAAAAAGTATTTTTTATTTTTCCATTTTGATTAATAAAAATCCAAGTGTTCCATGCATTGTATATACATTTCATCTAATTCAACTCTTTCTTGTGTCAGCCATATTGCTAAATCATAATTAACCATTGCACCGTAGTTATACATGTATTGGGTCCAATATTAAGTCACAAGAAAAACGAGAACAAAAGTCCCAACAATAAAACAGACCTCATTATATATATACATGTGACATGTCTATGATCGATTCATTCAGAGCGACACACTTTTATGGTGCCCCCCATGACCTCCTCTTCACATTCCTTCCCTACCACCTACCAACAGTGCCTCTGTAGTTTCGCTTTTAATTTTGTAAATGTGGGCTTGCTTATAAGCGTAGCACCCAAAATGTGGGCTCATCATGTGACAAAGGCTTTTAGATTTACTTTAGTCACATGATGCACCTTCTGTTGCAGCAATTTAAACATTTACGTTTCAATGTGGATGACAATGGACCTAAATGTCCTATTACTTACCGGTAATCTTCATTACTCCTGGTCCCGTTGACCTCGTCCCATTTCGTAAAATATGGAGATGACCATCTCCATGACAGAAAAAAGAAAAGGAGCATGCTGGGATACCCTACCTGCTCCCTCCCACTGGGAGTACATAAGCGGTACCAGCCCAGCATGCAGCCTGAAAACACCAAGCCAACAACAGGAAGGCCGGCCGCAAGGGAGGGAGGGAGGGTCAACGGGACCAGGAGTAATGAAGATTACCGGTAAGTAATAGGACATTACCCCCAGGTCCCTCCTGACCTCGTCCCATTCCATAAAATATGGAGAATACCAAAGCAGAGAACCCGGCCTTCCGGAACCCCACCAACAACAAGGGCACCAGACCAAAAAACAGCACCCCACAGGCGCAAACCAAGACCCCAAAAGCCAGAAGGGGACGGCCACGGAAACAAGAACCACCAACCAGGTAAGCCAGAAGGGAGACACAGAAGCAGAGCCAAGCCCCCAAGGGAGCAAGCAGAGGGGCCAAAACCAAGCCCCCCCCCCAAGACCAAAGGAAGCCAAGGAGAAGCGCGTGCCCCAACAGAGAACGGAGCGAGGAAAGGGCAACCAACGAGCGAGAAACCCCCAAGGGCGAAGCTCCTGGCCCCAGTACCCACCAGGCCGCCAAACAACCATGGACCAACAGGCCAACCCAGCCCAAAGGACAAGGGCAGAAAAGAACAGCCCGCACAGGGCAGACGGGCCGAAGGGACCAGGATGGAACAAATCAGAGGGACGACCCCAACACAGCAGGGGAAGCCCCCAGCAGAACCGAAAAGAGGGCAGCAACAGGGAACCACAGAGGAACCAGGCCACAGGGTAGGACCGACCAAAAGTCAACCCCCGCAGAGACTCCGAAGAGCCGCAGCAACCAACCAGGAGAAGATCCCGGCGCCCCAGAAACGACCAAGACCGGGGCAAACCCCCAAAGCAGGAGGCACCTGGACAAAAAAACAGCAACCACCACAACAGAGGTCAGGGAGAGCAAACAGCCCAACCAAAAACAGACCCGGCAAAAACCAGGGCAAAACCAAGAAAGACAACAAAGGCCCACACGGAACCAGGGAAACCAAAACCCCAGAACCGGAAAGGAGGAACCGACCCCCAGGAGGAAAAAGGGAGACACCAGGGAACCACCGAAGGCAAAACCCCAAAGGCAGAGGGCCAACAGCAAGGCCCACAGCCCAACCCCAAGAAACCAGCCGCAGAACAGGCAGGCCAGCCAGTCAGGAGGCACACAACACCGCACCACCAGGAACCAGAAGGAGAGCCAAAAAAGGAACCTCCAACCTGGAAGGGGCCGAGGAAAGGCACAACAGCCAACCATAGCCAGACCTCCCCAGAAAGGAGAACCAGAGGGAGGAAGCCCAGAGCCCACAAAACGGACCCAGCGCCATAGCCAACCGAAGGGAGCGGACCCGGAAAGGACCGAAGACCATCCCAGGACCACTACAAAGCCCAAGAGAAGGAGCAGCCAGGAAAGGACCCCTACAGGGACCAAAAAGGACCCTAAGCAAAGAAGGGCTCCACAGCACAAAGCCCAACACAACCAAGCCAAGAGGAGCACCAGCGACCCAAACGCAAAGCGAACGGGACGCCAAAACAGGGATCGGAAAGGCAAAACCACAGAGGCAGAGCCACGGCCCCCAGAGCACACCGGAAAAACACCGACACTGAAAGCAAAGGAGAGGAGCTCGAAGAAGCCCATGGAGCACCACTCAACAAGGGAGCGGGAAGGAACACCCCAGCACCAACAAAAGAGCAAAGTGCACAGGCCGAAAACAGCCCGCGCGGCAGCACAGGGCCAACGCCAGGCCCCCAAAGCCCCAGACCCGAAGCAAAGCCAACCGCAACCCAAGACAGAGCGAGAGGGGCGGGAAGCAGAAACCCGGCCACACACCAGGAAAGGCAGACACCCAAACCCCACAAGCAGGGAAAAGGCACGGCCAACAGGGCAGGGCACAAGAGTGGAACAACCCAAGAACAAGAGGCCACCCAAAGCAAAAGCCAAGGAAGACCAACAAATCACAGCCACCACCGGAGGGAAACAGGGCGGCAGGCGAGGAGAACCCCGAGCCAACACCACCAAAAAGGCCAAGGCCCACCAGCACAGAGGAAGGGCATAACAAACCCACCCCCTCCCAAAAACCGGGGGGGGGGGACACCACCAGAAGGCAGACACCCCGAGCACCCGAAGGGAGCAAGAAGCGCCCAACAGCGAAAAACCGCAGGCAGGCCGGCACCCAGACAGGCACACACCCCGGTCGAACCAACAGAAGGGCAGGAACCAAGGGGCGAAAGGAAGTCGCAGAGAGGCCACACACCCGGAGAGACCGACACCCAAAACCCACCAGCAGGGAAAGGGCACAGCCCAGCCAGGACCGGCAAACAGGGTGGGGCACAGGAGCCTGGCACACGAAGAAAAAGCACCCATCCAAGGCAGAGCCAACGACCCAGCCACCACCGGAGGCAATAGCGGCCAGCGAAGCAAAGCCCTAAAGCACAACCCACCATCCAGAGAAACAAGAGGGGAGAAGGAAACCACAACAAGAAACCAAACCCCACCAGGCAGAAGGCGAGAAGCAAATCCTACAACAGTAGGACCCACCAGGAGCCCAACCAGCCCGGCCCGGAGCCAACAGCCGAACAAGGTCAAGGCGCCACCAGGACAGAGGAAGGGCCCAACAGACCCCCGACAAGGAAACAAGGGGAGGACACAGGAACCCGCCGAAAGCCAGAAGCCCCGAGCAGGGCCCAAGCAAGGCACCCGAGAGGAAGCAAGATGCGACCAGCAGTGGATACCACAGGAACCAGACAGGCACGCATCAGGACCGAACCCACAGGAACGCCAGGAACCAAAGGACAGCAGGCCGCAGAAAGCGAGCCACGGCCCAGTAGGAAGACACCCCACCAGGGACGGCCAGGCAGCAGGAGGACCAGAAGCCAAAGCCACAGGGCAACACCGCCGCAGAGCTCAGCACAAGCGGCAATCGACCAACTCCAAGCGACAAGCACCAGAGGGACATGCCAGATGGTAACAGCAAAGAAAATCAGCAAGAACCCCGGAACCAGAAAGCACAGGGAGCCGCAGCAGCAGAAGAAGGCCAGAACACGAGCCCGACAAGGCCCAACCGGAAACCCCAAAACAGCACGCAGGCCAGGGGAACAGGAAGAAAAAAAAACAATCCACGCCGCAAGGGCAAGCCAACCAAAGAGGCACGCCAACGGCACACAGGAGAAAACAGAGGCGACCCAGGAACACAGAGGACCAGGGCGCAGGCAGGAAGCGAGAACCGCCCAACCCCAAAGAAAAAAAGGAGGAATGCACACCACAGCAAGGGCACAAGCGCACCCCACCAGGGGAGGAACAACCGCAGTGCAGGGGGGCCCGAGAAACAGGGGACCCCCCAGCAAGAAAGGCGGGCCAAAGAACTCCTGAGAGAGCCAAAAGGAGGGGGCCCACCCGAACGAAGCAGGGGACCCCACACCAGGAGAAACACCCCAGGACCACTCCAAAGCCGTAACCCCAAAGAAGGAGAAAGGACCTCAAGGAGGCAGGAAGAACGCACCCTAGCCCACCGCCTCGACCAACAGAACACAAGCAGCGGAGGAGGCACGGGGAAGGCAAACCAAGGCAGCAAGCACGTAACAGCAACCCCAACAGCAGAAGAGCCAAGGCAGCACAGGAGACCAAGTGACATGCGGATACTAGCGGAGGAAACTGAGGAAAACAGCACCCACCCCACACAACCGGCAAAGAGACGCCCAGAGGACGACTCCCACCAGCAACAGCCACGGACAACAGGCCAAGAGACGGAATCATGTCCAGCAAGGCCAACCCGCCCATACACAGCCTTAACCGCCACACAGCACACAAGGACAGTGAACAGGAAAGAAACAGGGACGTACTATACACGGTACTCACCAGGGGGGCAGGAAGAGGTCACCAACAGTAACCCCCACCCACCCCCAACAGACTGTCCAGGCGCCCACCAGGACACCAGTGCCGGGCAGTGAAGTCCCCCCCCCCGCTGAGGCCACAGCAAGAACCACACCGGCCTCAGGCAGGGAGCCCGGGACCAGGCCCAGGAGGAACCTGCAAAAGAAAGACAGCAGGAAACCCGAGCACACAGTAACAAAGAATGAAACTGGGACCGCTACGCGGTTCTCACCAGGAGGGCAGTAGGAGCGCCCCAACAGCCCACCGCCCTGCAAGAGACTGCCCTGGCGCCCTCCAGGACATTAGCGCCAGGCAGAGCGGACCACACCACGGAGGAAGGCCGGAATGAGACAGCCCCAAATCCAAGGTAACTGCCAAGGCCCCACAGCACGAGGGGATCGCATCACAGAGGCACGGCACGGCAACCCATCCAGAATCCAGAGAGCCAGCCACACGTCCAAGCCTCATGTAAAAATGTTGCAGCGTTACCGCCTCAGGTTATGAACACAACACCTCTCCAACAAACCAAGAAAGGTGCGAGCGTCAGGCACTGTAAGGAATATGCCCCAAGTAATGCCAGTCTTCGTAGCAGTGCAAACGTCTGAAGCACCGAACCCCAGGACATAGCAGCAATCCAGGAACCACACCAAGCAAGGATTGCAAATGCCCGGCGAAACTCGCCTGGGGAACGAAGGCAAGCAAACACCACGGAGGCCGGAAACCTAGGAGCAAAGCCCGGCAGAGCCCCCAGGAACTGCCAACATCCAGAGCAGCGAGTCTCCCACAACCGGCCAAGCCCCAGGGAGACGCGCACAGCAACCCGGAAGAGGACCGGGAGAACCAGCGCCCCAGCCACAAAGGGCCGGGCGGCATCCAACGCGGCTCCTGGCAAGCCCGGCAGGCCAAGAGAACGCGGAGCAGGACGTCGAGAAGCCCAGCAGCACGAAGTGTACCACAGAGGGGAGGACTTCAGGGACGGAGAGGACAGCCCAGCAGCCCGACGAGATGACCCTGAAGCCGCCGCAGGTAAGAGAAAGCCAAAACTCCATCCATTCTGTTGGAAGACAGAAAAAGAACAGGCTGCATGCTAGGCTGGTACCGCTTATGTACTCCAAGTGGGAGGGAGCAGGTAGGATATCTCAGCATGCTCCTTTTCTTTTTTCTGTCGTGGAGATGGTCATCTCCATATTTTACGGAATGGGACGAGGTCAGGAGGGACCTGGGGGTAATGCCTGTTATTTACTGTAGATACGTTTTGTTTGGTTATCTATGGTGTAGGACAGCTCTGCCAAATGCAGCCATAGAGTACGAATTTGATTTAAGAAGCCTAGTTTGAAATCCACAAGTTTAAGTAATCAAGAAAAATAAAGCTTTAATCCTCTGTCGCTGTAGGGGTAACTGGCCTCAGCAGACTGAACAGTAATCATTGGGCCGTGGATGGCGAGTGCACTGCTGCTCTGAAGGAGGGCTGTCCGAGCAATGCGGGCCAGGCGTTGGGCTGCAGCTGTGATGGGTATGAATGTGAAAAAGTTCATTCATTAACATAAATGCATTTAGTTGATCAATGGTCCCCAGCAGTAAACAAAGATGGTTAATCCATAGAGCAGTGGATTGGGTCTGCAGTCTGCAGCCTGCTGCCTGGGCGCAAGGGCTGCCGTGACAATAGGGAAGAACAATGTTTGTGATTGACCCGGCGCAGAGCACTGCCTGGAAAATTAAAACTGCTGAAGAGAGGGAAAGCAAAGCGAGACGGCGAGAGGGGGAGAGCTAGAGGTAAAGAAGAAGGCGAGGACATGACAGAAGGGGAGAGCAAAAAGGAGATGAGAGGGACAAGAGAAGAAGTGGGGTTGGGATAAGATGGCGGAGGGAAGGTGTGACAGATAAACTGGAGGGAGAATATGTGTAAATAAAGGAGGTAGGGAGGAAGAAATGTATAAGGAAGTAAGCAAAGAAATGGAGTGGGAAAGAGGGGCGAAGGAAAGAAAAAGAGAAAGAGAAATAGATGAAGGAAGAGGGTGTAAATGAGAAAGTTGTGAAAGCAAATGAATAGAAAGAGAAGGCAAGAGGGAAACAAACACAAGGGGGAAATAGAAGTAAGGGAAAGAGAGGATAGTAAAGATGGGATGAAGAAAGTGAAGTGAAAGGAAGGGTAGTGATAAAGAGATGGGACTGGTGTGATGGCAAGAAAGGAGAGAAAAAAGAAAAAAAGCAAGAAAGAACGCAAGACAGAAAAATAAATCATCTGAATGAGAGAAACAGAAAAAGTAAACGAAGCATATATGTAAATAAAGAGAAAGTCGGAAACAAATAAAGAAAAGTAGCATAGAAAGAGGATGCCAGGAGAGAAAAAGTAAAGGAACTGAGCCTTAGATGATGGAATAGACAAATGGAAGTGAAGGAAAAAAGCACAGATACAGACAGTGTAGAGGACAAAGGGAGAGGGGTAGAAAGAGTCAACAATAGGCTTAGAAAAAACCTTGCTCGCTGTGGTGCAGTATGTCAATAATTTTACGCCCTACCACTTTCAAATGTCACCAGCCGCCCCTGCTGGCCTCTTCCCCTGTCCTGACTGACCATTGGCATCAACTCTGCCACGTGACATTAATGTAGCGCTATGACTTGCGGTAAAGTGATGTCACCTGAGGGCTTTAACTGCAACGAATAGTAGGGAAAGGTTGGCGAGGACAGCTTTGTGGCTCCGTGATAACAGATGTGAAAAGTCCCAAAATGCCCAAAACCAGTGATAAGTACAACGAAATTAAACGTAGAAAACCGGGCAAAAGAATTAAAATGGAAAACTCATCATTCAACTTTCAGTGGTTTACACAGACATGCATTCATTTTAAAGTCATCACGTTTTCAGAGTCCCTCCCTTAAAAAATTAGCTCTGCTGCACAACAAATGGAATGGGAATACACTTAACTGCACTTTATCTTAGGAAACCATGTGGTCTTAGGGGAAGGGAGGGTGGGAGGGGCAAGGAAGGACGGGGAAAATAGTGGCAAGTACAATCAAGTTAAGCTACAGTGTAGAGAACCAAAAAATATGTAATTAATAACTCTCCATTCTACTTTCAGTGAATTAAACAGGCCTGCATCCTCGTCAAAGTCATCCAGTTTTCATCATCTCTGCCCTAAAAATAAGCACAGCAAATGGAATGAAAAGGCACTTTGCTGTGATCGAGGGGGCATATTATCAAGAAACGGCGATACAATTATCGTTGCTTTAGCAGCAGGGAACTGCTGCTAATGCCGTGATAATGGGCTTGATAATATGCCCTTGTGAATTCCCATAGAAGCCCATGTTCTGGTGTGAACATCGACTTCTATTGGAATTCTCAATAATTGCAAACAGATGGCACAGCTGCTTGCTCCCATAAGGTAAGCGCCATACATGAATGAGTGCTCACTGGACACAGTGCAGTACATGTACGAGTTTCCCAAAAAGTCCTGAGTGATTCCAAGAGGTCACTCCTAAGCAACGCTTGCACGCTGCCAAGGCGAGACCTAAAAAGGAGAGACAAAGAGGCAGAATTGACCACAAGCAAGCAAGGATTTTTAAAGGACACCGAAACAAACAAATGAAAAGGAGGGGGGTGGTTTTAAACCACAGTGAAGTATATCCTAAATTATATACAATAGGTCTTGAATGCTCAACATAAAAAGGACATGTTCACACCAACTGATCCCTACATGGTGTGCTGTCACCACATCAATCATGCTACATAACTCTTAGCGACAGTAGTAACCTTCCACCATGGGCGCCGATCCCTGTCCATCAAAGACCGCAATCCATGAGGCAGGCCTATGTCAAGGCAGACACACATAATATGCCTATGACAACAAAAATCTGCATCAGGTATCCGGACATCTGTACAATTGAGCACTCAGTGTAGGGGTGCGCCTCCATTTCCACGAAGAGGACTTTTCTGTCACCACAGGCCTAAATCAGGCTTTTAATGTATATGACAAATATGGGTGTTTCCCTACTACTAGTGCGGATCGGCACCAGCTTTGATAATCATTATCTTTATTTAAACAACATCAGTCTTTTGACCTGAAAGTTAAATAGAAAACATGTTCATAAAAGTTATAGCTTTCCGATCTGAATAGTTAAAATTAGCAGTGAACATACCTCAATTGCAGGTTGCACTAGGGGGCACTTACCTCTTCATGGACATGTTTGAAGGACTTTTTAAAGATGACTGCCATAATGACTTGATACTATGTTTCTTACTTGCAACTCTATGGTTATAGTTTACTCATCACTGCTAATAACTTCCTTCGTGGATGACTAAAAATCTGGTTTAACATAACCACTGTTATCGCAACCTCTTCTGAGGCTGGTCTGAAACGGATTCGAAAAAAAAGGTAATATTGGTATCTAGCACTGTGTAGTATTTCCGTTTATATAAATTGTTGGCTCAATGGTTGAAGGTTTGTATACTTGTTTGGTCTGTCAAGTGTTTATTACACTAGTTATTGGTAGACCTTTAAAGATAACCTGTTGACGTCAAGCATCATGACATAATGCCATATTTGCTTGCTTGCTGCTTTTTGGTTTACAGTCAATAATTGCTGGTTACGTGCAAATGGGCAGTAATGCTGTAAAATGAATGCTACAATGACTGCTATACATTTGTGCTCTTGCTTATCTTTAACTTAGTCTTTCTTGTTGCTAATTTCAATGTCTATGTCTACATGGTATCGCCTCTATTAATGTTAAGACTTGCTTAATGTTTATCTCCTAAATGTATATTACCATGCACTGCTACAGTTAAATTCCAAATAATTTTAAGGCAAAAAGTTTATCCATCAATAAGAAATATCGGCTCTTCAAAGGCAAAATCTTTGGTATTGTGTAAATGAATAATAGCAAGGTTGTAAGACTAATGTGTTTAGATATATACTAACAAATTGTTAGGTCATATTCAGTGATGTAAATTTGACTTAATAAATTACTAATTTCCAATGCAATATTTATCAATTCAATATATTTTGTAGATTCCTGTATGTATCCTGTAACCATGCCTTGTTGATTGTTCTTACAGTTTATGTTGTACGTTTCACTACCATAAAATCACATATAACATTGCTGACAACCTAAATGACACCAAAACGACAAACATCTATAAGGGGATCCAGTCATGATTATTGGCAATAACAACAAAAGGTCCCTGTCACAGACATCAGGTGGCACTTGACGAGCACATAGGCTCAAGTTAAAGCAGACCGCAATGAAGTATGGGTCAGATACAAAAAACAGATGGGACCTTGTGAGTTTTTTCTTCTTACTTAGTCTCTGAAATAGAAGTAAAAAATGTTTGGTGGGGCTTTGCAGCAGGCTATGGCCGAAGAGGGATACTCGTCATCAGATGGCCACTATACAGGGCTTTGGTAAAGCAGATGACTTTTGTTGGGAAACCTGGAGTGGGAGAAATTTGAATTAATCACCCAGAGAAGGTTCCTGTGCAGGCAAGATACTTTTCATGTATTCACTTTGATGGGCTCAGTTTCTTCCAGCAGGGTAATTCTGCAGGCTGTAGCCGAAGAGGCTCCACAAAGCTGTATACTTTCTCCATGAGGTCCTGCTGAATTGGATATGCTGCTTTGGAAATTGGCTGAGTGGGAGCAACCTGAATCTTGCACTGATTGAAAACACAACTTCATCAAATTGGCTTGGCAGGTTTGTCCTGGTCCTCCGGAGGTCTTTGAAGACAGAAAGTTTCTTCTAAGTCCCAGGTTTCAGGAAAAGTTAGGGGAAGCACACTTTGTTACCATCCAAATGTCCAAAGGTCCCAAACCTTGGGAACAGCAATTGGGGGCCAAGACTCACTACATCAGAGGCCAGCAGCAGGGTTTCAGATAGGTTCAGTAAGAACTGGTCAGCTAGAAAGGGGAGCAAAGGACTCTTGTAGCCTGATAGATCCCTGTAGCTTGAACAGGAGGTCAGTCATATATTTACCATTGGCAAAAGAGAGAACACAGGTGCAGTCTTCTTGACTCTTCTCAGGCAGCAGGTCCAGTCCTCTTCTGGTTTTTTTCTCAGGTCAAGAAAGTGTTCTGAGGAGGGTACTGTAATGACATGTTTATGCTTGCAATCAGTGTGTGGTGTGGTGAATCCTGGACACTCCCTATCCAATAGTATAAAAGTCCCCAGGGATAAAACCCTTCCCACTTTTACAGCACTTCCTATGTGCCCTGTGGTGAAGTGTCCCACAGTGCCCTCATCTGCTTAAATTCAAGTTGTTATGCACAGCCTACATGCCCACCTCAGAGGTTTAGCCAGGAAAATGGGAACCCCCTCCTCTGTAGTCACTCTAAACCAGTTCTGAGGGCAGCTCCTTGCCCACTGGGATTGGAGATTGCCTGGCTAGGGAGGCTTAAGAGGGCTTTGTCCATGTGTCAGCTAACATGTGCCTGTGACATAGTAAGCCTCTTTGAAGTTAATTAAGTTCCTGCACACACCCCCAGATGGTCATCCTGATACAGGAACAGAGCACCTTCCCCACTCAAGGCCTTTGTCTCAGCTTTGGGGGCAAGTTCACACCTCATAAAGGAAGCTATTCATTTGTCAAGTGACATTTTACGCCCATGCAAATTGGCCATAAGAGGCTTTAGGCAGACAAAAGGTAAATTTCTAAAATAAATAACAACAAGAATGGGGAAAGGGAGAATGTTCGATCCAGGGCACATCCTCCCTATATATCATTATATTAATTTACAAGTGTGATGTTCCATCCAAGAAAGGTTCCATAACCGCCTGTGAGGTCTGGACCCAACAGATCACCAAGTAGCAACTCCTTTTCGGAGAACAAACCCTCACCTACTAATGGTGGCATGCCCCGTCAGCGGGCTGGCATTGCGATGTCCAAGGCTCCCCATAGGGTGGAACTTTGCCAGAGATCTTTTTATATCACCTGTTGGAAAAGGGCTTATAGCCAACAAGTCCTTCTGAAAAAAGACTCAAGAAGGGTTATAAGAGTTGTGTAGATTGGCCCAAAAAAGTAATTTAAAAATTAACTAGGGGTCCATCTCAACCTACTTTATTTGTGGGGCTCATGTTAATGGGATACACATAATCAATTGATCTTTGGAGTGTAATATGATTCTTAGGTCCGTCTATTTGGTCGACATGTTGCGTGCCTCAGCTGTCCCAAATGGATCAATGGCACTTATTCAGGATCCTTTGGTAACCTATATCGACTGTGAAAGTAAATGGTGTCTCATTGTGAAAGTGATCTACCATTAGCACAACATTTTGTGTGATAAAGTAGCTGTCCCTGAACTTGCACCCACATTCTGGATATTTTCCATATTTCTGCTCCGATGACTCTAATCCTAAGGTAGGAGGGCCCTTTGAAATTATAGGATCTTAGACTACCTGAGTGTTACTTCTATAACCAGTCATCTTTGCGATATGCCTACCCTTTCACCTAAATCCCAAAACATTCACGCTTCTTACTAAATCAGGTCATTCTCATTTTCAAACAAAGGTAATATACAACCAAGAATATAAAACAAACAATAGGAAGACAAAGCTGTAAATCACAATGATCTACTCTTTGAAAATCAAAAAAGTTAAAACTAAGAAAGACACATAAGATCTATTTTATTACAAAATATATAGCAGAATCAAACTATGTTTTCAAAATACTAATGAAACATTGGAATTTATTGGAACATGATCCACATCTCTCAAATGTTCATTGGATATAAACCTCAAATCACATATATGAAGAATAGAATATTAAGGAACATATTGAACACGAGTGACATTATATAATACAGGTACTAAAACTCTGTATCTACATGATTACTGTATCAACCCAAATGTTTTAAATGTAGCAATTGCTCTTGCAGTGAGTATATTAAAGGGAAACAAGCCATCGTTAAAGACTCTGAAGGTATCATGGAATTTAAAATCGAAGAATTGATAAATTGTAGAATTTCATTCTGTGTTTGAACTATTACTTGCATTTTTTGAAAAATATAGGTGGGTTCTTTTGTAAGAATGTTAAAGGACAGATAGATTGAACATTTGAGAGCTCTACAAACAGGAAACAAAAAATATCCAAAGACTTCAACTTTGAATATTGTTTAAGAGCACACCAACAGAGTCTGTTCAACCAATCTCACTTTAATATTTCAAATGTGCAGCAGTAGACTCCCCTTTCTATGAGATGGAACTGTGTAGATCTATAAAATGTCTGAGTTGCCCCACAATAATTTAGACCACAGCTGTCTTTAGCTGAAATGTGATTTTTACCCATAACCACACAACATTCTGCAACTTTTACCATTGTCATCAGGAGCTCAAAATTCCAACATTCACATGCTGTGGGTACAGCGACCAGAACTGTTTCAAAGCGATGCCGGTGACCTTGGACCACTTTGAAAATATGGTTACTAGCATTACACTAATTTCAGACAAGGAAAGTATTGTGTTAGGCTTTCAACACACTCTTCAGCGTATAGTCTCAGCAAGCCTGTGTGTCACACCACCACAAACTGAATTACTGAACTGGGGATGTTTTTCATATATATCCTTCTGTGGATAGCGATGTGTTAGCAGGGAAGCTTGTGAAATAGCCATTTTGCCAAAAAGTAAAAGAATAGTAACTACTACTCTGCCCAAAGATAAAATATCATTTTACAATTCTCTGCAATATAAAAAATAACTAGGTAAAATGTGAAAACATACTGAAAGGGTGTGAGAAACCAAAAGAATAAAATAAACAACTTTTAGCAATATTTTCATATAATCAAAGTGAAAGTGGACTGATCTTAGACAACCACAGCTTGCTGCTTGTTTGGTGCTACCATTTATAACAAGTGCACACTTTTTTGAGCGCTTTACTGAGAAAATAAAAAGGGAATATCCGTTTTCTTGTTTATTTTTCGTTAGTGGTAGTTTAGTTCATTTCAAAAGCATCCCTTCTTTCATGGGCATGACCCTGCAGAAGATGAAGCCTCAGAATCCATTGCAGAAGCACAAGTCCAAAAAACACCCAAACAGGCACAAACAAGAACAAAAAACCACACAAGAAGGACCCCATATATAGGATCGAGGACCCGAACACTCGTGGGTGGAGGAAAAAAGGGGCCGGCAGAAAAGGCCCAACCAGCTGCCAAAAACGCCCCCTAAAGGCTCCCAGAACACAAGAGAGACCACAACACCGCCTCCAGAAAAGCCCCCGCCCGCTAAAGCAGGGCCAAGAGAGACCTGAGAAAACCCAGGACGGCCGCTGAAGCAGGCCCACCAATGCCCGGTGAGTAGAATGTGCAGGAACGGCCGCTAACGCGAGCCGCGTGGAAAACAGCATCCACCAAGCAAAGACGGCCGCTAACGCGAGCCGCGTGCAAGAAGATAGCCCCAAAACGGAGAGAGTGCGGGGGAAATGACAGCGCCAGAACAAAGGCGGCCGCTAAAGCAGGCCGCCGCACAAGAGAAAAGCAAACAGCAGGGAACTTACCAGGAACACCGGCAACCCCCGAACAGCACAGCCAGGCAACGCAGTCGTAGATCGCAGAAAAAAAGAACAGGATGTTTGTTTAGTGCACTTCCCCCTTTATAGTCACGTGATGGTGACGTCATCCTAGGGGGAAGTGCAAACAGCTCAGCTAGGTTAGGGGTTTCTGTAGAGCAGACTAGCTGCTCACTTGTCAGGAATGGGACGGGGAGACAGGACGAGGAGGTAATTAAAGTGTGGGGTGCAGGGAAAACGGCGCTTTCCAGTGTTCTTCTGTTTACACTGACAAGGGTTGGTTTCTTTTCAAGGAGATTTACATGTGTTCAAAAACAAGAAGCACTAGCCGTATATCTGACAAGCCACAGCACCAAATCCTTCCATTTGGGAAAGGCAAAGTAGACAGGTGCGTCTATCTACTCACAGGCATGTGGTCCGTTGGCAGGGATGTAAATATTATTTGGAATGGGAAACTTCAGGTGTTTCACCCAAAGACTGGCCTGCTGCAAGCAGGACAAAATCTCCTGTTGCAAAACCGGGGAAATACATTTAGCAATCAGCAAAGTTAAACCAGTTCCTGTATGTTATTCCCCAATCATATTATTTCCCCTCTCGAAATTGCCAAGACACCCATTAATAGTAATTCGAGGGGAAGGAAAAATGAGAAGCATTAAAGACCACTGACAGTTGTAGTCTGCTCAATAAGTTTATAGAAACTGACTGTCACATGAGCAACTGTATAGTTGAAATGAGACTTTTTAAGGTGTCTCCATCTCTCCGCAGTTAGAGGTGGTGTCAGAGCACCAAATATGGGCTACTAAAAATGAATATCATATTAATGCACTTAACGACATATTTTCCGTACCTTGCAGTGTGCCTGGAATTTTCTGTTACATTAAATTGGGAGCAGTTAAAATGTAAAAAAATATTGTCTTCAAATATATTTGTTTACAGGGACACTGTACATCCAAGGAGGCTGGGAAAAAGATAGTTTTTGCATAAACATGCATCTGGTAACAAACAAATGAATTACTACTTTCCGCTCCCTATACTATTTTGTGTGATAAGTGGTATCTACGGCAGTAAGCAATAGTGAGATTTTGGACCTCTCCCCTTGTTGTGGATCTGTTTTAGCACCTTATCATAGTGATCTTTCATGGACGTGGAGATGGTTGTCACAGCCATGCACGGAGCTCTAAATTTGAGAGCGATTCTGCTGAAGACAAAGCAGAGGAGCCGTACTTTTCTTTCCACCTTTCTAATACAGCATTTTAAATTACTTTATATTTTAACAGCAGCAGACATGAGAGCCCTACTGCTGTGTGTGTGATTTCCTAAAAGTGAACACCACCACGTGCAAGTACATAAATTACATGGTAGTAAGACATCTTGGCTAAAAAGACGCCTTAGGTCTTATGAACCTCAAGCCCAACAGTTCCAAATCTATGCCCCCTATTGCTTTACTTGAATCGAGCAAAATTGTAAAGACTTTTTCCTGGACTGCAATGCTATACACATAACAGCTATAACTGGAGATGAGTTCATATATCATTCATCTCCGTAATGGTTTGGTGTATCCTGTTACATTTGTTCTCATCATATGTCCCCAGGCATTTAGAGAATGTTGTGTTATTGTTTGCCCCAGTTATTTACTGCTGTAGGGAGCTCATATTTTCGATCTAGACATCCAATAAAATGCCCACTTGAGAGACACTCTGCAGCGCCAGCTGAACTAAATAATTGCTATATATCTAACAAAGAACCAAAAATACTTGACAGAAAACAGTATTTATATGTGTGCTCAGGTTAAGGGCTATTTTTAGATGTAATGCATTGTGGTGGCAATAATTTGCAATCTCCAGCAAGCTTTTTATTTTCTTGAAATATGAAATGTCCATTTCTATTCGTGCTTCCTTGTTTTTCTGCAATGATGGGAGCTGTATCATATAAAGTGAGCACCGAAAGTGCTAATTTAAGACATGGGACCGTGCCAATTGAAAGTGCTAATTTATGATATCGGGTGGTATCCCAGAAAAATTTGGAATTATGCTATTCACGTTCTTGCATGGTACAAACAACTTTTCCCACTACATTATGAAAGCAGGCGTCTGGAGTTGATAATGTGTGGCAAATATATTTGTTCATGTATGTTGCGTAATATTTTGTTTGTTTGCCTCTGTTTTTCGTGCTGCATTATTGTAATGTGATCTTGTTGTGATGGACTATGGTTGCTGCTTTGCGTTCTGTTTTGACAATGTTTTTGTGTTTTACACCATTATGTTTTAATGTTTGTGTTGTTATATTCATTTGTGTTTTTAATTGTTATAATTTATTGTTAATTTAGACATTTTATCAAATGTGGCTACATTTACAGCCAAAAGCAGTAGATGCTTTTAAAGTTTCTGTAACAAGTAAAACAGCGTTGATCCAGCTTTTCAATTATTTAAGACACTTGTCAGCCAAAAACAGTGGCCGAGATGGTGTCTTAAACGAAATTGCAGAGCACACCTTGGGTTGGATCATAAAACATTTTTGACTGGCACCAAATAATTTTTGGGGTGGTAAATTAATGCAGTGCTTGCTGCAAACACCTTTTACTGCTGTATTATAGAAAAAGGACTCTGGATGAGGTAATATATGACAAGAACATTTATGTACACTTGTTCTGTTTCATTTTATTGTGGTGGTGATTTGCTGTGTTGTGTTTTGTCTTGTAGTAGTTTTGGGCTGCATTGTTGCACTGTGATTTTGTGGTGGTAGACTTTTGTTATTGTGTTGCATTCTGTGTTGGTTGTTTTGTTGTGATGTGCCCGGTTATGTTTTAGTTAGGTGGTTATGTTCCTTTGCAAATGCTATCCTGTGGTGTTCTGATGTGTACTTTGGCTATTCCAACAAATACTGCTACATTTTCAGCCAAAAGCAGCACCCACCTTCAAAGTACCTGTGACAACCAGCCATTTACCACTGTCTAAGGTAGTAAGATAGGACCTTTTAAGCTCATTAATTACTTAAGATACCAGTCAGCCGAAAACTGTGGCAGAGACTTATTTTAACATGGCACCACCAGTTCTCACTTTAAGTGATACAGCTGCTTATATGATAGGGCCCTGGACTGCACGATCTGCTTTCATGAACAATGTAGTTACATTTGTTAGCACACTTAAGGTAAACAACAGAACATAACACAATAATATTCACAAAGCAACATAAGAAAATAATTCAAACATAAGAGGGCACAACACATGAAAGCAGAACACGACATAACAACTACGATTGAACACAAAAGCAAAATATTTCAATAATGCAGGAAAATAAAGCACCACCATGTTTTCAGTAATTGTTTTGTGCCTGACTGCAGAAAGCCTGAAAATGTAATGTGACAGGACATTTTTGACATGATCCCTGTTAAAGCAACAGCTATCATCACTGTCAGGTGAACCACAAAATTCACTATATTAACCTTTGTTTAACCATCTGATAGCTTGGCACAAAAGCAGTCACGCTTAACTGAGAGGCAATGTGTACAGTATTTATGCAGCACACAAGCAGTAATACAGGGAAAACACAACAAATGAAAAATCCCACATGAATGTAGAAAAATAGAGTCAATTTTAATAAATTATTTTATACCAAAATGACAAATACCCTCAGTAAAACCAGAGTTATCAATTTTTTTTAAATTTAAGGGAAATACTAGTGCCTAAAAGATCAAAGCACCACCAGCAGAAATCTAGTCGTGCTAGACCGAGTCATAATGATAAAATATGCCGACTGCAGTGGAGCATGGGTCCAATACAAACAGTGGATTGGGCTTGGTCGGCTCTTACCTGCGGACTAAGAAAACGTTTGGAAGATAAATGTTCTGAGAAGGTAAAGGGCAGTGGGGCAAGCTGCAGGCAGTGTTCGAGGAGGGAGATTTGTCATCGGGGAGCTGCTGGTCGCTGTGAAGATTTCTTCTTTTGTGCTTAGTCACTTTTTTGGAAGTCGAATATCTACAGTGCAACAAAGCTGGAGGCTGTAGCTGACAAGATTTCCAGAAGGCCTTATACCCATTTGCCAAAAGGCAGCTGAACTGATTTTGTTGCTGTGTGGAAGAATGTAATGGGAGCTGCCGAAAAGTCAGGCCAACAGACAATGCACCTTGGGCAGAATGATGCGCAGTTTGGAACCGGTCTTCTCTCAAATCTCAAAGCAGATGTTAGCCAAAACGTTTCTAAATTCTAAGTTTTGGATCTGGGCACCAGGATTTGAGAGGCACCACTTGGGGAAGCTATGACTCCATCAGGCTGAGTCCAGGTGCAGGTTCAAGATGGTTGGAGCCTTTTCTGTCCAGGAGGCTCTGATCAAGAGTCCTGCCAACTAGCCCTTGAAGTCACTCTTGTAGTCCAGGGTTCACTGCAGCCTACAGGCAGGAAAGCAGTTCTTCCAGGTGCAGGAAAGTAGCCTTGTGAAAAACAAAGCAGGCCACAGCCACAGGCAGTCCTCTGAGAGTCCTTCTACAGGCCCAGAAAGTTTACTTAAGAGTGGGTCTGAGGGTCTAATGTATGTACCTGGTGCTGTATTTGAACTAGGTGACGTTTCTATGGAATTCCCTTTGAAGTTCTTGAAGTTTCCTGCTCCCCCAGCCCTGGCTCCAAGCTGGCTGCATGAACAATGCAGGGGTGAAAAATCCTTCGTTTAAAGGTAGACCCCAGCCTATTCAGTTGCAAGTGGGGCTGTGGCCAGCTTCCCGCTCCAATTGTGCCAGTTGATGGCCTATCCAGGCACACCTAATCCCTCTAATGTGTGGCTAGGGGGCTATATTTCCATGTCGAATTGGCAGTTTAAAACTGCATTCAGGATGCAATGGCATGCCTAGGACATGCTTAACCGCATGCGTGCGGGCGGAATTCCGCTCGTACACTGACTTTTGCGGAACCGCATGTTACGTGACGAGCTGGGCTCGTCATCAGCGTAGCAGGAGGCTACCTCATGACGAACCCAGCTCGTCATCAGCGTGCAAGGGGTTAATGGGCTACCAACGTGGATAGCATAATAAGTGCTGCAAGCCCACTAGTAGCATTACATTTACAGACCCTGGTATATGGTATACCACTTTACATGAGACTTATAATCAAATTAAATATGTAAGCCTATTTTACTGTGTTTAAAATAGAACAAGCACTTAAGCACTAGTTAGCAGTGGTAAAGTGCACAGAGTCGTAGGCCACATAAACAAATGCAGCAAAAACCAGAAGGGTGAATGCAACAATTTGGGGGTGGCCCGTGCAGTGGACATTGTCCAAAACTCCCACATTTAACACACAAATTCAATTTGAAGCAGACACTGTACCCACAACAAACCCAAAGCCAGGAGTCTGCAGGACAAAAGCAGAGTCCTTCAGCAATCAGACAGGGGGTGCACAAGAACTGTCCTGTCATCTTGCTATTTTGCTTTCAAGTGCTGCAAAGTGTTATATTTGGCTCAAGCCACCTATCAGGTATGATTTGAGAGTGCGATGTCAAATTGAATGCTGTAAGCAATTGAGTTGTTGGTTTGGGAGAGAACTCACTAAATCAGGGACCACATCCTTGTTAGGATGAATTCGCAGTTGCAGAGGCCAGGTGCTGGTTACAAGAGACGATTTGGAGTCACTCTGGTGCTCCTGGGTTCAGTTTCCAGGTCCAGTCTTTCTCGCCCAGGAAAGAGAGCAGCAGGCAGCAGGTCAGCACAGTAGGCAGCAGTCCTTCAGGGAAGCAATCCGGCATCAGCATCAGAGCAGTCTTCCCTCCGGGCAAAGTCTTTCACTGGTGTAGTGAAGAGTCGGTGTCTGAGGTCCAATATTTATACCAGGTGCCTTTCTTGATGTGGGAGAAGCATCAAGAGATGTCCCCCTGCCTCCCCTACCATGGTTTCAGTCTAACTACAAGGGATATGCAGTCCTTCATGTGAAGGAAGGACACAGCGTATTCAGGTGTAACTAGGACTGTGCCTTGCTCTGCTCTGCCATCCTGCCAGTGATGGCCCTTCAAGGCACAACTAAGCTCTCTATTGTGTGTGGCTGTCTAAGACGAGTACACGAAGATCAACTGCCAATTACATTTAGCCATGTGACCAAGAGATAGGCTGCAAGCACTAAATGACCAAGTCAGGAAAATGCCAGTTTCCTAAAAGTGGCTTTTTCAAAATTGTAATAAAAAAAACAGACTTAACCATAAAAGAGAATTTCTAATTACAGTTCCAAATACACCACAAATGAACTATTTACATGCTCCCATTTGGAAGATATCCTTATTGAATATAATAGGGCAACACCAATGTTACCCTATGGGAGTGGTAGGTACTGTAATAGTGAAATACAAATGTAAGAGTTTTTCACCACCAGGACATGTAATACTCAATGGAACATGTTCTATCTTTTATATGCATTGCACCTTGCCCTAGGGGCTGTTTGGGGTCTATCCTAGGGGTGCCTTATATGCATTAAAAAGGAAGGTTAGGGACTGACAAAAGGTTTATTTTGCCAGGTCGAAATGGTAGTTTAAAATTGCACACACAGGCTGCAATGGCTAGACAGAGCCATGTTTCAAAAGCTTCTTAACTGGGTGGTACAATATGTTCTGCATGCCCACTAGTAACTTTCAATTTACAGGCCCTGGGTATATGCAGTACTACTTTATTAGGAACTTATAAGAAACTTAAATATGCCAATTGGGGACAAGCCAATGTTGCCATGTTTTAAGGAGTGAACACGCACACATAGCACTGGTTAGCAGTGGTAAAGAGCAGAGAGTCCTAAGTCCAACAAAAATATGATGGGAAAAATATGGAGAAGTAAGGCTAACAGGTTTAACATGCCCACAGCCACCAATGTCTGCCCATTCATGTCCCTGTTGCATACTTCTGGGAGGATTTTCATGCCTCTTCATGGTGTGAACACAGACTGGGAATTGCTAGAGAGTAAATTATCCACCGTAAACTTCAGGCAGGGAAAAAGTAACCTTTTAAATATTACTTTTCCTTACTATTTATTAAAAATCCTCTTTTACACTGCATGCACCATTCCTTCTGAACTACAAGACCTGCATAGTAGTGACTTACTAAAAGTTAGAAAAGAAGGTTTTTAACTACCTAAAGGGGTTATTTTGACAATTCGCAATGAAGGTTTAACACTGAAGCAGTCAGGCTACATAGGCTCAGCTTAAACCCATATGCACACTGCCACTGTAGTGATTGATTAATAGGTGCTGCTCTCCACAAGTGGGATTTAACTTCCAGGCTTTTGGTGTACTCTCTACAGAATATACCAGGGAGTTACAGGCAAGGTAAATGTTTAATAAGGAAAAAAAACATTGAACTGTATTTAGAGGGTGAGCACAGACACTGGCAATGTAATCCTGCTTAGCTGGGGTAACGTTCACAGAGTTCTACAGCCTTCACAAATAGATTCCAGGAAAAGGTGAAAAATGGGGTGACCACAGAGAAAAGACAGATGTCCTACAGGACATATATATTTAGAGATTGGCGAGTCTGAAAATTGTACACAATTCAAGGCCTATTCGGGGGACTGTAATGACAATCCTGTTATTTATGTGTGTGTTCTGCTAATATAAAACATCCAAAGAAGACTGGATGCTTTCCACCAAAGTGGAGTGGCTATGTCGCACAGGTACCTCAATATGCAGATAACACAACTGCCTTTGATCTTACCAAGCCTGGCCTCCAGAGAGCTTTGAATTCTCTTGACTTTATGCGCTCTAATAAATTGGAGGTGAATACTGGTAAGACAACAGTAAATGTGTTTGGGAGGATGTATTCGAAGAGATTGAGATGAAAGGATAGGGGTAATGTCAGCAGTGACCTGGTTCTTAAAATGATCTAGGACCCGATGTAGGTAAAATTCATTTACCGATTTTAAAATACCGATTTTTACCGAATCGGTATTATGAAATCGGAAAATGAGATGTAGAGAAAAAAAATCGGTACAATACCGATTCAGTAACATTCGGTATCGTGTTTCGACACTTACCGAATCGGTATTGACCGAATCGGTAGATACCGATTCGGTAATGGCAATACAACCGTATGGCCCAAAAGGCCCATAGGAATGCATTGGCAAAACCGAATCGGTTTTTACCGAATCGGTAATTCCCGAATCGGTATAAATACCGATTCGGTAAATACTGAATCGGTAAACACGGAATCGGCAAGCAAGTAAAAGTGAAACTAATGAAAGCAGCCAATGAGGTGGAAGCACCCTCCCCCACCCTAGCAGGGAGTGGCAACCCAGGCAGGTGCAACTCATCAGAACTTTCTGGAGAGGCATCCAGAGCTGAGCAGTGAGAGTGAGCAGCAGAGAGAGTGGTTGGAGATCTGTGAACACAGTGGAAATGGCAAGCAGCTCTGAGTGCCAGAAGGCTGAGAGAAAGCGCAAGGTGAAGTTCAGCAGCATGGAGCTGCAAGTATTGGTGGAGGAGGTGGTGAGGGTCCACAGGCAGCTGTATTGGAGGCTGTCCCTCACAGTCCCCGAGTCTACAAAGAGGAAACTGTGGAGTGCCATCAGTGAGAGGGTCAATGCTGTTGGTGTGACCCCCAGGAGCATGGATGACCTCAAGAAGAGGTTTTATGATATCCAGAGCCTCACCAAGAGGAAATTGGCGGAGCTCCACAAGCAGGCACGACTGACCGGTGGAGGCAGGAACCCCGTGCGCCCCCTCACTGAACTGGAGGAACTGGTGTCCACAACGATTGAGACGGAGAGTGTGGTTGGAGTTGGGGACATGGACAGCTCAGCCAGAGCTAAAGCAAAAGGTATGAAGCATGCACAGCATGACACACCCTACCAGACACCTCCCCATTGGCCCCAATGTACAGCCAAACCCCAATCCAGTACTGCTAGCAAAATACATGAGCAATGCATGATGGGAAATGTAGACAGCTAATGTAGGAACAATTTACAGTGCACATTAAACTGCAATGCACTTTAAGAAAGAATCAGAGTAATGAAAATGACATGTGCAATGCATTTATTGTAGTGACAGTAAGACATTTCCGCTCAGTTGACAAATGCTACTTTATTCCTAGGGGCGCCATCAGGTAGTGGAGCAGCAGCTGCACAAGTGTCAGCTCCAGCAACAGCGGACAGTGCGGTGGCAGGGCCAAGCAGCATGGATGCCTCGCAGGAGGTGAAGGACAGCAGTGCCATGGCCAATGAGGATGACTCAGGACATGCCCTCTTAATTTCCCACTCCCCCCAATTATCACAATCCCCACCATTGCAGTTCTCACCAGAGAAGTCACCCACACGGTCCCAGCCAGCACCTGCCACAGCTCCAGCCAGGAGGAGTATTGTGGCCCCATTGACCATCATGGAGGGAGCTGCGGGTCAGGCACCAGCACCCACACCTGTGACACCTGTGGCACAGCAGGCCACCCAGCAGACCAGCACCAATCGCCGCCGCCCACGCACTTCCAGCAGTGCAATTCCATCACGGGAGGGCACCGTCTTCCAAGGGCTTGAGGGGAGTATGGTGCGAATCCAGCGGATGCAGGCCAAGTCCATCCTCGCTTGCCACCGGCAATTGCGTGAACATAACCTGCAGATGGTGGAAATGACAAAGGGATTTGCTGAGTTTGTGGCAAGTAACCGATAAATTGCAACAGGAATGGGTCGCATTACAACTGCCATAACACAGCTGTGTGCCAAGATGGAACAGAATGAGCACACAAGGCGCAGGGATGCCCGTGTACAAAACCGGGCAATTAACCGGCTTGCCGCAGCAACAGCCCTGCTATGCCGCCGAGGGGCAAATATGGAACAGTGCCTCACTCAAAACACTGCGGAGGAGACCAGGGGCATGGCCCGCATCACCAGTGCCATGGAGACACTCATCATATCCAACGCAGTGGTGAATCCTGCCCTGGACGTGGCCGAGGCTGGGGACAGCAGCAGCCGCAGCAGTCCGGCCAGCACAGTGTCCGAGCCGCGCCGGAGCTCCAGGCGCTCCGCAGAGGCAGCCGGACATGCAGAAGGGGGGGAGCCGCATCCCAGTGGGTCTGCAAAGCGCAGCAGGAAATGACACTGCCAGTGTGGGTGAGGCAACCCGGCCCATTTCCTGTCCCCACATTGTAGTTAATCATTTCATTTGTTGCACATCAGTGCTGTAACGTTGTACCAACAGTTTTACAATTTTCATTTCTTCACATCCATTACGTGTCTGTGCATCTGTACTCACTCAGAAATAGTTGTCTGTTATCTCCTCACGTCTGAACCTGCCATCACTTGGTGTAGACACTTCAGCAGGTTGTGTTTGTGGCACAGCAATGTCATCGTCAGGGTCCTCGTAGTCAGACAACTCTACCTCTGTGCCCTTCTTGACCGCAAGGTTGTGCAACATTGCACAGACAGCAATCATCTTGCAGCAGGTGATGGGGGTATATTGCCTTGCACCTCCGCTCTTGTGCAAGCATCTGAACCTGCTTTTCCAGATGCCGAAGGTCCGTTCTACTACATTCCTTGTGCTTTTGTGCGCACGGTTATACCTCCTTTGGCTGGGTGTTGAGGGGTTGAGGTAGGGGGTGAGAATGAATGAGCGGAGGGCATATGCACTGTCGCCTAGAAGGAAAAGGGGTAACATTACTCACATGCATACATGTACTTCACACTGCTATTTTTGTTATGGGGTCTGACAATGTGGCCACCTAGGAGGTATCCTTCACCAAATTCCCCTGCCGTCAGCCGTGCATGGATGCCGCTGCTTTGGACGACGTAGGAGTTGTGGGTACTCCCTGGGAATTTTGCAACCAGGTCTGTGATGACGCATTTAGCATTACAAATCACCTGCCCATTTATGGTGTGCCGTGACTTCCGATTGCGGTATACGTACTCCGTGTCAGCAGGGGGGCAAAGCGGAATGTGTGTGCCATCTATGCAGCCAATGATGTGGGGGAATCTTGCCATCTGGTAGAAGTCTGCTTTTGTCTGTACCAGTTCTGCATGGGTTGCAGGGAAGGAAATGTATTGGTCCATCCTTTGTATCATGGCGTCAAGGAACTTGTGGAGGAACCTTGACAGGCAGCTCTGGGTCACCCCTCCTACCACAGCTACTGCACTTTGATAGCTGCCAGACGCAAGCAGGTGTAGGCTGCATAGCACCTGCACGTGCACTGGGATTGCGTGTGCCCTTGGGGTGGTGTGCTGCAACAGGGGTTGGCGGTCCCTAATGAGCTTTAAGATGGTCTCTGGGTCCAGCCTGTACCTCTGTAGGATCTCTGCATCTGTCAGCATGAACAGGGTGATCCGCTGTTTATACACCTGCTCCTGCCTCAGCCATTCCCTCTCTCCTTCCTGCTGTAGCCGTAGCCGTCTAGCAATGACATAAAATGCCGCCATGGTGCAAGAAGAATTGCATTTTGGGTCCATTTTTATAGGTTGCACCTGGTTACCACCTGATTCCAATCTATGGTAACTACAGACTCTTAAATACCGAATTTGAAGCTAATTCGGTATTTCAGAGCTTTCCTACATCTCAATCTTCATTTTTTCACACAGAATCGGATTTACACCGATTCGGTAATTTTACCGAATCGCTGACTTTACCGATTCGGTATTTTTAACGATTCAGTTTGTTAACGATTCGGTATATTTACCGATTCTGTGTATTTTCAGATTCGGTATTCTAACGAATCGGTAACTTTTCCGATTCGGTATTATCACCGATTTGGGCGGTTTTCGGACTGCTACATCCCGATGGCTCGATACCGATCGGTAACGGCCGAAAATACCGATTTTTGGCCGTTACCGACCGACCTACATCGGGCCCCTAGTGTCTGGTTTCAAGCAAACTATAACTATCTTTAGCAATCTTCTAATTTGTAAGCAGAAGTGCAAGTACAACAGTTTCTCACAGGCAAATGTATAGCACACTGCTCATTCTCAATGTCAGCCTTACTCTATCAATGGTAAAAGTTAAGTTTTGCCATAATTAACCTATGACCATGAGGTGTCCTTGTGGAGAATAACTGATTGACTTGATTTGGTGCAATGCATGGAAACTTATTTTCCTTGCCTTTGTGCAACTAAGTAGTCCCAATAGTGACTGAAATTCAGATTGACAAGACAACGATTGGAGACAAGTGCATGTTTTATGAAATAGCATTACTAGTTAAGCTTGGTTTATGCACTAGGCATGAACTAAGAAGGCAACATTTTGCAGTCACTGACTCTGTTCTTAATTGTGGTTTCTGTTACTTCCAGTGCCACCAAGCATAAAAAATCCAGTGGATCACTTATATCACACAAACATTACACTGCTCCCACCTGACTTTTTTATTTGTCATTAAATACTATGCATAGCTTGGTGGAGTACAGTCTGGTGAGTGCTGACTTACGGCCTCATTTACAAGGGGCCTGCACCGCCGGAGTATTACCTTTTATGATGCTCCGGAGGCATAGTCTTCTCAATCTTATATGTGAGGTGACACAAAGCCACCCTGCTTGGCTTTGCATGGCCTCATGGATATGGAGTAAGGCAAGCAAGCACAAATGTCTTCCTACATCAAGGAGGCGTTCCATGGGTGTTGCTGTGGGATTTCCCATACAACACTCATGGGTTTTGACACATTCTCAGATTTACGTGGATCTGTAAACCTGGGAATGCATCAAAACTGTGTACCTCTTCAGGAGAGGCGTAACTAGGAGAAATAACGTTATTTCTCCTCTTTTTTTCCTGTTTCTATGTGTGCCGGAAAACGCATCCATTGATTGTTTTTTTGGAGGAAGGTGTCGCTTCCAGCACAAAAACAATTGTGCCAACAACGCAGACACCCTTGCACCATGGTGCAAGGGTTTGGTGCAAGGGTGCCTGCGTTGGCGCTAGGCACAAATTTGTGCACCAGCGCAGGCAGAAAGGACAGGAATGCACCGTATTTTATCAATACGATGCATTTTAGTCCTTTCCTTTTGACACGGGATTGGAGCAAGGAGACTTGTGGCGCTGCCCTATGCTAAAAAGTAGTAAATGAGGCTCTTCAAAGGCAGTGATTTCACTCTCATTCCCCATCCCCGCTCTCCCTACACATGTCACTCTGCTATTCCACGCTGTAATGATAACCTCAAATTGGCGAGCTGCTAACTCTTGAAGACATGCACACATTTAATTCATTTTCAGGCTTCTAAGTGCCATTTCCATACCCATGTAATTATTTTCTTCCATAATTCTTGCCCAAAATATAACTGAATATACTGTCTTCCCATTTCATGTAAGTGAAAGGAAATGAAGGGCAGTTAAAAGGAAATGGAACAATGAAAGAGGAAACTTATTTCCAGAACGACGAGAACAAACGGAAACAATTAACAACTTTCCGCTTGAGGCAGCACATGTTTCTTTCATGTGCTGGTCCATATAATCTCACTGTCAAAAGTTTTTGGTTTTGTGGCTGGCACCTGCGAAAGGATATATTGTTCAATTACAGTTGCCAATTAGATTCTAATGACCATGTTTAAGTGAGCAACATCTGGACATTTATTAGGCAGCTGTATAATATTAAAATACTTTAACTTCCACGTCCACACGGACTGGTAGTTTTCGCTCACAAGATGTTGCCATTATTTTTCTCACAAGGCGACAGGATCTCTTACAGGAAATTGTATTAGTGAGCGATTAAATAACTTGATAGGATAGGAGATGTAGAGAAATAAAGGGGTACAAAAAAGATGTGTGCACTTTCACCAATTTACGTATTTCATAAGTTGCTCACTAAACCTCAATAATTCTGCCTCAGGCACCAAGGCTAAAACACAACGAATTACACTTAGGGCTCCCGGTTTTATGGTATTTATTTTTCTAACATTTCTGTCTATATTTATCTATATTTATTTTTGGGCCATTTTATTGGTTTTTATCCATATTTATTTTGTGTTTTGAGAATAAACAGATTTATTTTACTGCTAAACATGCAGTCATACTTTGATGCCTGTCGGGTTTTTGCAAATTAAGCAGCCAAATATAAGAACACTACACTTAGCATAATATACAAATATATGTTAACTAATGCCTGTATTTAAGGAAATCTCATCCTGCTTTTTAACTCCGCATGCTTTCTATCTGCTCACCTGTTGGCATGGAATTCATGAAGGACTGCATGGAGAGCCACTCACAAGAAGCACCATTTTCTGTATTTCCACTATTAAAAATAAATCCAATTAGAAAACATATTCTTTTCTATCTATATTTGTCTGTACAAATAAAGCAAAAACAGAAAACTGGGAGCCTTAATTACAGTCAATTGACTCTGATCCAGTCGCACAGACATGCATGGCACATGACAGTACTACAGATCGAGGAGAAGCACATTCCTTTTCTATTAATTTGCATTATTCCATCTGCAATAAAATGCATACAAATTCAGAAGTGAATGTGTCCTTTGAAATCCTCAACGAGCGATTTCTGGCATTGTAGTCAAGTCAGATGTTGCATTTCAGACTGGCACTTACCTTTTAGTGCAATGTCTTTAAATATTTCCCCCTGCAGTGTCTTGCACGTTTTATGACAGAACTGTTTTGGTTCCTACTGTGCTCCATAGAGCTATGCTATCAGTGTTAGAGTGGAATGCAATGAAAGCTTGGTGTAAAATACTGAGTTCACAGTTACACACAGAAGAATAAAGACGTGTAATATTAAGCTCTGTGTATGGCGTAGTCATTGGCGGGTACCCAGACTGAGGTAGATGCTGCAACTGGTGAAAAGATACGTAACCCAAAGAACAACTGTGCTCTCTCAGAGTTTTTACCGTGGTCCAGGCAAACTGTTGGTGCATGGCACATGTGTCGCTGTCGAAGTACTGAGTCAGAGTTTCATGCATGTGGAGTCAAAGTGCATCTCCAGCCACTGTGAAGCAGTTGAAGATTAGGATAACTGTTCAAAGGATCTACACATCGTTGGTTGAGAGCCTGTTGGTCAGGCTACGCATAAAGGTACCACGCAGCCACGCAAGATAGAATTGTACATTATACGTAGTCTAAAAATTAAGGCAGATTCAACCAGGTGGAAGTTATATATAAACTGACGTTCCAAAGAAAAGAAGTAAGTGACTTACCGAATTCTGTAAAAGAGTCATCGTTCTACAGCAAGCCATGAAGTGGCTCAGGCAGAAGTGCCTGGGGTTCTGCTTCTGGAGTCATCCATACCACAAGTGGCCAGGCACCAAAACGGCTGAATGGGGCTCCGAGCAACTCCATATGACTTAAAGAAAAAAAGAGCTAACAGCCCCTTTCAGAATAGTGAAATTTATCAGATGGCTGTAAAGAAAGTAGTGTTTCCCGCTATCATTAAAGATGAGGCCAGCAAGTGGCAAGGTATCACTGATAAATTATCCATATCAAGCCCTAGTAATCCACTAGTGGTGTCAGTAAGTTCCACATTGCTGCATTTCTCAAACCCCCACCACCTATCGATACTGCCAAAGCAAAATATTGTTGATAGATGGACTGCCTGGTTTGAGACATTTGATGATTTCATTGATGCCCTTGAAGAGACTGATAATAAAAAGTTTTTTAAGTATCTCAAAAATCTTGCTGGTGATGGTGTGAAAGAAGTTATAAAGTAAATTCCATCAAATACCGTCTGATTAGAGAAATGTTAAATCTTAAATTGATTCCATTACAAAGTGCTAACTATGAAAGATAGATTTTTAGTAAAGAGTAACAAAGAATTGGTGAAACCATTTCTGACTTTGTGCAGAGACGCAAGACACTCATCAGACACTGTAAGTTCAATAATGAAGAAGCTATGCTTCTTAGGGTTATAGATGGATGCTTGGCAGATTCATTCAGATGATGAACCCTGAGATAAACTTTTAGGGGCATAGTATCAAGGACTTATTGCCGAGTTATCGGCACTTTAGCGCAGCAAAAGTGGCAAAAGAATTTTCGCTGCATTCTCAAGCTGGTGTAAACTGACGATATCGCCAGTTTTACAACGATAGCATCCGCAAAAAACATCGCCACCGATGAGAGCGACAAGTAACGCTAATTATATGCCGAGTAGGCGTTCCCGTGCAAAAGCACATGAAAACACCAGTGCGTGATATTCTCATCGGCCACTCAGATCATCGATGCGATTCAAAAACAGGCGATAAGGCCTGTTAGCAGCAGGGATTTGACACCTGCGTTTTACTGGTGTAAAGCAGGACTACCTGCAGTATGAAATCGATCCCAGCCCTGAGCCACATCTGAAGATCCACTCATGTCATGAAGACACTGATCATGCAGCTCAGAGACCCAAGAGGTCCACAACACCCATCACCACCACCCCCTTCTCCCCTGGAGCACCCCCCAAACTACCACTGAGGCAGCGCAGAACAGGACAGCGGACGTTCCAAAAATGGCATGGCCCCTCAGCCACACAATAGCAGAATGTGGGGAGAGGTGGGAACCAAGTATGTGTGAAGGAGGCAAGCCACCCATGAATAAGAATACACACTATGCCAAGTGTGGTGGTGATGTGCTGAACAGACCTCAGTATGCAGAGCACAGACCTGTCCATGTGGACACATACTGCTGGTGTTTGCAGTGTTGTGGACAGTGGATGCAACCATGTTACCTCAGGCAGTGGGGAAGCGATCGGTCATGTAGCTGTGTCGTCCCCCCTGTAGGCGCAAGCGGAATGGGCTGATCCGGCGTATGCCACTTCAGCGTAGGAGTGTGAATAAATAGGCCAGGGCTCTGGGCGTTGTTCACTTCCGGAATGGCAAACGCGTCGGCCAGGTCGTTGCCTCTCACTGTGCCGTGAGGCCGCAGCCGTAACCGCCGGCCTCCTCAGCCGATCACTGGCATCCGCGACACAGGCCCCCAGCGGCATAGCACTGCAGAGTTATGTCTGTGCTGAATACTGCCTTCGACCTACAGTGCGGTCAGCAGGGCTCACAATTCGAATCCAGTCTTGATTAATTAATGGCACAGGCCAGTAGGCCACAGACATTGCTTCCAGTGAGGCCCGCACGGACGACGCATCACCGCTGGCCACGTACCCCCTGAGTGCCTCGGGTGCAACTAACTCTGTGCCCCACAAGTCAACACCACATGGCTGTGGGCCCCTGCCGAACTCTGCCTCAGGCCTACACTGTGGTCAGCAAGGCTCACAATTCAGATCTAGTGGTGATTGCAGATGACGCAGTCCAGTAGGAAACAGACATTGCTACCAGTGTGGCCCGCCCGGACCACGTATCATCGCAGGCCGTGCACCCCCTGAGCGCCACAGGTGCCAGTAACTCTGTGCACCACAAGTCAACACCACATGGCTGTGGTCCCCTGCTGACCTCTGCCTCCGGCCTTCACTGTGGTCAGCAGGGCTCAAAATTCAGACCGAGTCGCGATTGCAGATGACGCAGTTCAGTAGACAACAGACATTGCTACCAGTGTGGCCTGCCTGGACCATGCATCTTCGCAGGCCACGCACCCCCTGAACGTCACAGGTACCACTAACTCTGTGCACCACAACTCATGGACCCTTTATGATTGAGTTACGTCATGTGGACTGCAGATGCAACAATGTCACCTCAAGCAGTGTGGAAGACCTGGTACGATGATGATGAAGATGAGGCAGGCGTAACACACCCCACAGCAGCTGCAGCAGGAACATCCCAAAGGGACACAATCATTGACAATTTCTTCACCTGAGCACGCTCAGCTCTGGTTCCCCCAGGGCGCCACAATTCATGGCCCCTTCTGATTGAATATTGGGTGACCTCTGTACTTGCTCCGGCTACCTCCATGATGCTTCGCAGTTGTTTGTATTATGTTGGTGTTTTCTGTTTCCACTGTAATGGTGATCACTGTTCAAGTTGTTGCCAGCACCAACCACTCCCTGAGGGCTGACTCACATCACCCACACCCATCCAGCACAGGCGTCACTGGATATGTGATCCTGGTAATAAAAAGGGGCCTGGCGCAAGTACCCGTAGCCAGTTCCACTATCTATCCAAGTGTGTCCGTGTGGTCATTATGTGTGAATGATGGCACCGGGCCCTACCACATTACATTGTGCTGTGGACAGGGGATGCAGCCATGTCACCTCAGGCAGTGAGTGAGAACTTGGACATGTAACTAAGTCATCCCCCCTTGAAAGGGACAATGTTGCAATGTAGCATGCCCCCGGAGGGCGTGCTCGCACAAAGGAGTAATGAAGGAGCGCAAGAACGCTCGGGGTCCATGATCATACATGCCAAGTGTTGTGTGTATCTGTATTGCCGCTGCATGAGTCAAATGCCTAGCCACATTAGCAGCACCAGTTAAGCCAGGCATGTACTCTACATCTGTGTCTGCCCTATCCTTACCATAGGCCTACACTCACGTGGCCTACCACCTTCAATGGCCAACATCACCGTGTCATTGACAGGCTTGTGGACCTGCGCTGACAGGCCTGACAATACTGTACCGTAGGAGTGCAAGTGATGCAATCGCACAGCGCACATGAGTAAGTGGGTTGGGGGAGGGAGGAGCAGCTGTGAGGCAATGTAACACACAGTAATGCCGCTAATATGCCTCATGCAAGACATATAAAAAATGAATCCCAAAGTCGCACTCATCCCACCCCACATTTCATGAATGCAAGCAGATTACAAACTTACACTAGGGATGAAAGCTCCTTTGTCTGGACTATCAGGTGGAAGCACATCTGCACCTCCGACCTCGGAATTGCATGTGCTTGGCAACGCCTGACAGATACTATAGCAGCTGATGTCAACTCCCACACTACACACAGCCTGACGAGAGACCAACGTATACACACTCCACACACAGGAGTCCTTGCTTGAAGTTATCTTGCATGGAATGGCCTTGACACTTACTCCCACAACACACCAGCCGTACAGTACAACCGGTGCACACTAAAACAACTCATTGATCTGAGGTGTGGCATTTCATCCACAGAACTGGTGCAGGTCAGAATAGTGACGCTTCAAAAAAGCTACTAATGCAATGGCCGAACATCCCAGACACATGCACAACACCTGTCACGTGGAGCTGTATCGTTCATAAATGCTGCATTTACTGGCGGCACTGCCATTGGAAATGCTGCAGATCAGTTTCTGGCTAAGCTTCCGCCTTGCCAATGTCGCCTGCGTTCAGCCTGTGTTGCATTTTCGATAGTGCATATTCGAGTGGTCCATGCCTATCCAACAGGATGATAGCTGAACTGGATTTTGACATGTGTGTGCGTCCTCTGTTGACCCACGACCAGGAGTGTCACCGTGATACCCGTTTATGGGATGCCTTGATACTTGGCATACATGCTGGAAGCTGGACCTCATGTGCAGTGATGACATTGAACCGCTCTCCTATTGGGCTGTATGGATCGCCTCGCCGTCCTGTCTGATGAAGTCGACAAAGACCCCATGTTGGAAATGTTAGCCTACGAAGCTGCAATCAATTTTATGGACGAGTAACTACGTAACTGCAGCCACAACAGATTGGAACACATTGCACATGTCCTGACACCTTGGTGCATCTTGGAGATCTGGTCACATATCCCATGACAATAGTGGACCAGGCCCCATTCGCCTGGACTCTGAATACATGAGTGGACAACAACACGCTTAACATACACCTGTGAAAGGTGAAAGGTGAGGCACTCCCCAGAGTGGACAGCAGCTCTTGGCAACGTTTCTCATTCTGACATACTGCTGCATTGGTCTTCATGTTGTGGCACTTATCTTGCCCTTACTGACACGCATGTACTAATAAAGTCTACGCACCTTCGCTTGTATTCAACTGTGATGAGTGTTGATTTGAATGACAATGTGTGTCTCAATGCCTATCTGGGTCACGGCCATACATGCACATTGATATTATTACCCAGGGAGTACTTATTTGTGGAATCACTGTCCCTACCTTCATCCATACTTTCACTCTTGATTGATCATGGCCATGACACATCTGTGTGAATTGGAATGTTTTATTCACATTCAGTGGAGTATTAAAGCTGGACCAGTACAGGGCCATGCCGACTTTACATTGTTGGCCCATGGAGGGCCACCCAGAGTACTTTCGGGATTGACAAGTACATCTGGAGTAGAAGACTACAGTGTGATGGCTGTGTCATTGGTAAGCAAAACAAATATGGCAGTCCTTGTCGAGGTCCAAGGTGAGTGTTGCTCAGTGTATAGGGGTACAGTGGGAGGTGTTATTCCAGGGCATGATGCAGAGGGCAGAACCAAGCTGAACCCGGCCATATGGCACAGGTGAATTCTACCACTTAACTCTAGCCAAAAAGCCAGATTTATCATCATCTTTGTCCTTTGATGTGTCAGGTGCCTCACATGCGGGTGGTGGTGCTTTGTCTGCATCACTGTATGGCAGTGACACTTCAGGGGAGGAGATGTGGATGTAGTAGTAGCACCAGCATCCATCCGCGCCAGGCCTTGTGGTGGCAATGCCATGACGAGGATCTGCAGGGCATGGTAGATCCCAGCTCACATCTCGCTGGTGTGAAGCCGTAGCAAACATTCTTTCCGCCTGCATCCGCTCCAAGCTCTCCAATATTCTCCTTATGTGTCCCAACTCATGGATGTCAGCGCTGGGGCCACACTGACTAGACAGTTGTTCTTGGCTCAGAGTCATGACTTCAGCGATGTCAGCCATGGCTTGTTGTAGAGCAAGGAGCGGACAGTGGGTCTCTGTTAGGGACTGTCGGTGGTCCCCGATGGGATTTAGACACCCACGCATGGCATCTAGTTTGGCCGGCATGAGGTCGAACCCACCCGCAGCTGGTCAGACATCTACTCCTGGCACCCTAACACACGGCATTTGAAGCCCATGTGTTGGTCGTGGGGGTCCTGGGAGACAGCCGTGGTGGTAGGTGATTCCTGCTGTGGGGTCTGTGCAGGGGTTGGGGTCTCATGGATGCAGCTGGGTTGCCCTGCTCCTAGAGGTGGGGTGCCGGAGCTGTCCCTGAGCTGTTGGAGTGTGTTTTTGTAGATATTGGAGCGGTCTGCTTCATCATCAGTGCTGAATTGTTGGTTCTGCTCTGCAGGAGGTGTTGATTCTCCCTCTGCACTGTGAAGGGGAAATGCTGTTGTGAAAGTGTTGCAGTTTGTATCACAGTGTTGTCAATGTTGGGGTGCTCTGCATCTTATGTGTGTGTGCTGCATTGTGGGTGAGTTGCCCCTTTGGCTCTGATTTGGCTGGCCGTTATCCCTTTCAGGTGGTGTGCCTTTCACTTCTGTGCTTATACAGTGCTGATATGTTGCAGACTTGTGTAAATTGGGCTCTTGGTCGGAGTTGTGACTCTTGGGCATGGTTTGTCCGCAGATGGGCTATACTTACTCTTGCATGTGTGCCATTGTGCCCATTTCCCCCGTCCCCCCCAGTCCCTGGTTGTTACTCACCCTGTTGCTGTTGGCTCAGGTCATGTTGTGCAGCTTCCGGTGCCCCAACTCCTGCTATCGTCTCCCCACTGATGGTCCCAGGTTGGTCCTCCATGAGGTTTGTGGGGTTCTGGTTCTCCTCTGGGTTGGACCGGGGTCTCCGGTTCCCCTAGGGTAGCCTGGCACAAGTGGCAAGGACTAATCTCAAAGGCAATTGTGTTATGTTTGCGTCACACTCTTCACAGCAACCCAGCGCCCATCCACTAAAAATGACACTACACCAGATTAGAAAAATATGGAATGCTTTATAGAAATTCTTTGAGTTATCTTATTCCGTTAGTCATGTATTGGTTACACACATCAAGCACTTCCACATTTGATTAGCTGCATCCACGAGAATTCAACAATACATTCAGTTCAAGATCCTTGTTCCCTAG
Organism: Lissotriton helveticus; assembly: GCF_964261635.1. Taxonomy (NCBI): domain Eukaryota; kingdom Metazoa; phylum Chordata; class Amphibia; order Caudata; family Salamandridae; genus Lissotriton; species Lissotriton helveticus. The sequence continues at coordinate 689,563,454 of NC_136057.1, forward strand.
AGGAAATGAGTTCAATAATTCCACTTATTACTCTAAGTTTCAGGCCGTACTTTTGTAGTTTAAATAAGGTTTAGCAGAGAGAAAACACAGTAAATATACCCAGCAAAGCAAAATTAAGCATTATCACAGCATGGAAATCGTTTTGCACATGTCCTTAAATAAGGTTGGATTATGCGTTGCTAAAGCAGGTGTCAGAATCCTTTACTCCTGGTCAAACTAGGATGAGCATTGAATTCAGTCAATAACCGGCATTTGATCTGAGAACTTAAGATACCCTGGCTTCTGTTTAACATTTATATAGGCCAACAGTAGCTCAATGAATGGCAATTTCCTAGCTCCAGTAGGGAAGTTCCATAAGTTTAGGCTCCACTGGCTTACACAAAATCAGTTATCAGAATTCAGGAGAGCCGGCCATCGGTTAGGCCCCGTGGGGGTTTCTCTATCGTCGTATCCCTCACCAGCCCCCAGGACCCGGCTTACTTGTGGCTGGAAGTTGTTAAGTTCGGAATGAGCCGTCACGGGCAGCCGAAAGAAGCTAGGCCACCGCCGGCAGCCTTTTGGTAAAGCGCCTGCTCCCTCCCAGGCAAGGCCGAATATCACACTGGGCCTGCGCTGGGAAAGAGACGTTTCCGATGAAAGGCCCTGCTCAGACCTTCGGTGGATTAGTCCCGCTCCTCAGGACAGCCGCGAACCGATGGGCCTGCGCAGGAGAGGAGTGTCTATGTATCAGCGCAGCCCACTCAGGAAAGCTGACAGGACCTCCTCTGGGCCTGCGCCAGGGGAGGAACACCTTCGTGCAGCGCCGCCCTCTCAGGGAAGCCTTCGCAGCGAGGGGCGGCCGCACTGGCCTCAGCTCGACTCCCGGCTTCTCACCTCGGGAGGGAGTCGCGCCACTTACTGAAGGGTACACCTAATCACAGGGCCCCAGCCTGATGTCGCCAGCCACGCTACTCCCCCACGCCACAACAGAGCCTCAGTAGATCCGTTTGGGAGAGGGAGTCAAAGGGAGCGTCCCACCTCAACACTCCTCAGCACCAGTAAGTCGGACAGTATTCATGCACTACCACCCTCCTGGGAGCGATGTCGCTAGGTAGGAAACAGGGGAGGGGGGTTCCCCAGACCCTCAGAACAGTTCTCACTCCCCCAGGACAGCGATGCAGTACGGTATAGGCAGTGCGGGCCCCACAGTTACGCTGGGTCAATCTGAGGAGAGTGGTAATTCCTTCCTTTGTATAGGGAAAAAAACACCAGAACAAGGTCCATCTAGTTGACAACTTGGCAGGGTCAGGTCTATATGTAGAGGGGCAAAGACAGCAGAAGGGAAGCAACCCTAAGGAGTAGTCAGCCCCTCCAGTGCCCTATCCCCCTGACGCCACAGCCTGTACTCCAACCAGCTCTTTGATGAACAACATGGCCGCCCAGGTTCTGACCTTATATACCCTGGGTCCAGTTCACTAGAATGGGCCAGAAGGTTCTAGATCCCTCTACACTAAGCTATGGGCCAAGCTCTGAGGTAAAATCTTGACAGTTTACCGGCCACCATTTTGTGAGGGTACCGGCTCTACCTCCATTTTAAAGGAGCACCTGCACCTCACTACCAATAGGTGTTAATAAGGCGCCCAGAGTCCTAGGGTCAACACCAGAAAAAAAAATATGTAGTGGACACCCAAAAAAAATACAGAGGCTAAAAGGGAAAAAAATAAATAATTAATTCGGAGGGACCACCCAAAGGGCTGACAGGTCTAACACTCTGTACTTGCTCTGGGTACCTCTATGGTGCTTCGCAGCTGTTTGGGTCTTGTTTGTGTTTTTGGTTGCCGCTTTTATGGTGATTTTGGCCACCTGACTTGTGGGACTTGCAGGCTGGCGCTGCTCCTCGCTGGATTTTTTATCGCAGTTGTGCCCATCACAAGTATTTTTGTGTTGGGGTTTAGATTTTTATTGCCATCCAGGGACTTTTATCGTGGACAATTGATGCGTTGTCGGGATACTAGTCGCATGTTACCGCCGGGTTGTGAATACGACGTTGACACAGAGTTGTTTTCCTACGATAGACGGCGACATGAGAGATTGCGTTAACTGATTTTGGCAATGATTATTGCACGTTCTTGAGAATATCCCCTTTAGGCTGAAGTGAGTTTTTATGGCTGCCATAGCTGAAGAGTGTGCTGAACTGCAAGCTTCTGGCATGGAACCCACGTGAATTAGACAGTGCATAAAAAGTAAGCCCAAGCAGAAGACAGAATGACACAAGGTGATGTTTACACTTGACACAGAAGTTGTGTTTGAGAAGACGATTTTCGTTTCCACACTAAGGTAAATGTCCCGCCATTGGACAGATATGTAAAGGCTGTGAAAAGGGGAACCATTTTGTGACAGTTTGCAAAGTGAAGGCAAAAGTAAGTGTGTCACAGCACAAAGACAAAGTGGCCTCCAGAACCTTCCGGAAGCAACATAAGACACTTGCCCACAAGGCCAAGCGGTGACATCAGTTGAGGCAAACTGACACTGAACGGAGGTGATGGTAATCCAAATCATCGTCAAAATGTACATCTGCCTCAACAATGAGTAAGGTGGTTGCCATGTCGATGTTTACCTCAGAGAAACGTGTGTATATTGGACTGGCCGCATGAGGAAAAAAATGTAAGTCACACACCAGTCAACATGCAAAAGCACCAAAGTCATACAAACATTGTCCAAAGATTACATTGAAAATAAATGGGTGTTGAATACCACTTATCATCAACAGTGGTGCCTCAATAAACATAATTCCTGAAGAGAAATATAATGAACTGTCTCCTTTAACGCGACTCACACCATTGAAAACAAAAGCATATTCATGGGCCACATCAACACCCATAAAAAGTCAAGGTTCATTTGTTGTGACAATGAAACACAAGAAAACAAAGGTGCAGGCACCCATCCGCTTGCTTCACGGTACACCGTCAAGTGCCTCTGTAGTCAGCTTCAGCACAGCTGCTGATATGAGACTGGTCTCCATGAATTATAATATGAATTCTCATCACAAAATTGTAAGTCAATTCCCTTCATTATTTCATGGGTTAGGAAAGCTTAAGATTTTGAAAGTGAAATTGCATATTAATGAAGATATCTGCCCTGTTGCTCAGAGACATAGAGAAATTGCTTCCCACTTACAAGAAGCTGTTGATGGAGATCTTGAATTGTTACTAGAGGCGTGACACTGTTGAGTCATCTACTGGTCTGACACCATGGATTTGTCACATAGTGAAAATGCCCAAAAAGAACAGTGAAGGAGCCGTAAACATATAATCGTTGTCATGCATCAGGCAAACAAGGCCATTGAAAGAGAAGGACATCCAGGTCCAGACTGGTGAACTTTAAAAGTGTTGGGGCGTAAATTCTTTCCTGAAGCTGGAACAAGTAAGCTAGTGGAGAGAGCTAGCCTGAAGTCCTTCTAGAATTTATGGAGGTGGACGTTGTTCTGAGATGATATTATTTGAAAAGAATTTACATATACATTTTTTGTTAAAAAAACTCAGTGGTTCTCAAACAGGTTCCTTGAGCTCTGCTCAAGCTTTACCGTCACTAATGGGTCTTGAAACTCCCCAACAAAAGCTTCACAAAAAGGAGGCAAACTCATGTACTTTGTAATGTTATTTGCTTTAAAAGTATTTATTTATTTATTTATAAAGTTTTATATAGCGCAAACAAGATCCCGAAGGATATCAGAGCGCTTTACAATAGGTTCAAAGAGAGGACAAAATGAAATGTACACATCAATAAAAATTTTAAAAAAAGCTGAACAGTATACAATGACAGATTATAGATTATAGCAATGTTCATCTCAGGCAGTAAAGAAAAATATGATATGCAAACTCACCCTGGCCTATAGTTCTATCTGGTCCCTTCAAAGCAGGTTCTCAGTCATATGTAATTGCTGAGATTCTAGATGGAAGGGGGTAGAGTGACCAAGTCAAAGGTTATTCAGATGATAATCTTATAATTAAAGTCCATAGGTAAAACATGTACACATTCTTACAAGCTCATACACCAATGATACTGCTGTGTTACAAAGAAATTGCATGATAAGACAGCAAACAAATGACATCACTCTTACATGCTCATGGCTCAGACAGTGTTTCCGATAACATAATAAAACCTTTATCAATAAAGATAGTAAAATGCCTTTACCCAAAAATGTCATAACTAGGCCACAAAGGGGAGTCCACTTACCAGTGATCAAATACATACATATATACAAGTGCACATACAGTAACACCTAGGCATTTACAAACATAGATTCACACCCACTTGAGTTTGAGCTGAATTATGAAAGTTATAAGGGTGATTAACTAAATACCTGGGTCCTAGACCACACAGAGGTTGCTATTACTCTACTCAGTGACAGGCAGGCACCTCAGAGAATTAACCGTTTGAGTGCAGTCTGCTGAAATTCCAAGCTGTGCACTGCACTTAGTTCTACACAGCAAGCACACTATTCCACTGAGCTACCTTATTGTTACCAGGTCCACAGACTAATTTCACTGTTTTCTGCTTTCTTTCACTTTGGCTGCATGCTACGATGGAACTGTTATAGGTTAAAATATCACATAAAAATTGTTTATCAAGCAGCTAGCTATAAAATACACTCTAATTCAGAAGGAACCTACAATCTGCCAGAGGTCTTTCAAGCAGAGATGCAAATGTGAGGTCTGGAATGCGTCTGTTAAAAATGTGATTGTAACTTCAAAAGAAAATATTGCACCAAGAGCGATGTGCTTCCACACTTTGCACTCTCACACTTTAACTTTTTTTCCATGAAGCACACACATTATGAGTTGTGAATGTATACATATTAGAACAGTGACATGATTTTGAAAAGGACAAAGGTAATTCTAAGACAGTCTTTTCTTAAACACAGTGGCCGACAAGGTAGGCAATTGAGCACTTAGATGCAGACCACAATACAGTGAGCTCAACAATCGTTGTTTAAGGCCACTGTCAGCGAGTGCAAGATTTCATCTGTGCTCTCAGTCTGAAAGGTCATTTGGTTTATTACTTTTAGAGGAGAGACAGAGAGAGGGAGAGAGAGAGAGACAGAGAGAGAGTGTGTGTGTGAAAAGGTTGACCAGCCAGACCATAGACAGTCACTTTTAAAAACGTTCTCATACAAGGCTTTCAGATACGAGGGGAGACGATGGTGACTGAAAACAACGTGTACATGAGTGAGATGGGGCTCTCTGGCTGCTTCAGTTCATTTGAATAAGTAATAAATCTAGCTTAGCTGCTATTATTTAAAGGCATCCAATTTTAAATCTAAATAGCAACATAGCAACAAGAGCCCAACAAAACTATTTAATTGTAGTAGCTTTGGCTCTTTGAAAATCAGATCGATTTAGCTCCTTGGCTGTCTCTTGCAATGCGTTACTTCTTGCTGCCGAAAGTCTACCTGGGGGAACTCTGTTGGTGTACTCACTGTCATCAAATTAGCTGTGTTCCAAGTACCATGATTCAGTACAGTAACATCCATCAGGCTATGTTGAGCTTTGAGTTAGGCCTTCCTTTCCTCATTACCAATCTGATGCAGAGTGGCAAAAAATTATTGTAGTGGCAGGCTATCTGTTATATCTATATATAAAGATAAAAAAAGAAAGTGAAGAAAGATTGGCGTAAAGACAGACTGTCGCAAAGGGTGGGGGGCAAATGTGACATTCTAGCCTAACGAATGGGATGAATGCCCATGCTTGACATTGTTTATGGAACTCAGGGCTTCAGATTGCAGCTCCCCACCAGGCCTAAGTTTCACTGGCACTGAACAATACAAAGGTTCCAAGGCTCCTTGTGGGAAACACAAGCTGTAAAAAGGTAAGCCCTGAATCATGACGTCAACCAGTCATGGAGATTTGATACATGTGCAAATGCACATGACAGGCCTGCCAGTGCCTGGCTGTCTCACCATGAACCTCGGGCCAGCCAGCCAAGTAGTGACATACTTTAAGAGCAATAGTGTAATAAGAATGAATAATGCATTTTACGGAACATGGCGGACCTTCAGAGGGGCGGTGCTCCGGAGCCCTAAGGCACAAGTTGCCGCTGATAACTCAGTTAAACAGTGCAAAAGTGTTCTCTTGTGTTGATTTAGGTTGGAACTTAAAGAGAGTTGCTGGTACATTATGGCATTTTCTGCACATGTTGGTTTGTTTCGTTACAAGAGATTGCGTTTTGGTGTGTCATCAGCTGTGAAACATTTCCAAGGCATAATTCGATGTATCATGCAGCAATTTGTGAATGCATTTAATTATATTGATAAAATATTGACTGTTGGAGCTACCCAAAGGAAGCACGATAAAGCTCTAGCACAAGTAAGTGTTTACTTACAGATGCAGCTTTGACATTAAATGTAGACAAATGTGAGTTTCATAAGACTAATTTGAAGTTCTTTGGCCATATCTTTTCAAATGACTGCATGACACCTGGGGCCAGATGTAGCTAATCCCAGATTACTGATTCTTAAATACCGAATCATACCGATTCGGTATTTAAGAACAGGCAAATGGGATGTAGGTAATTTTTATTAAAAAATTACTGAATCGGTAAGTTTCGGTAATTACTGAATCAGTATTTACCGATTCGGTAATTGCCATTCATTCCTATGGGCCTGGAGGCCAAAAGGAATGAATGGCAATTACCGAATTGGTAAATACCGATTCGGTAATTGGGGGAAACATTGAAGGGTGGCAGGGTGTCACTTTGACACCCTGTTGCACCCCTCAATTGTGTATGGGTTCACATGTTGCAGACATACATGCCACAAGGGGGGGCATCCTTTACAACGCAACTTTTTCAACGCAGTACCTTTACCACGCAGGTTTTACAACGCAAGTGGTTACAACGACTTGCGCTTGGGCGCGCTGTAGGATAGGAAATAGTTTAATTTACTATCCAAAACCTACCCTACTATCCACGGGGACTGGAGTTGGAATAGTAAATTAAACTATTCCACTATCCAGCGCCCCCCAACGCAAGTCGTTGTAACGACTTGCGTTGTAAAACCTGCGTGGTAAAGGCATGCGTTGTGAAAGCATGCATTGTAACAACATACATCCCAATAAGGGCATGTATGTCTGCAACATGGCACTGTTGGAAAAGCAAAAAATAAATGCTTTTTCAAAGGTTTTCATTATTTACCACCAACTTCTAGTTGGTGGTAAATAACGAATCCTAAAACGGGTAAAGCACTCATTTGAGAATTTACCGATTCGGTATTTTTAAGAATCAGTAATTTACCGAATTCTTAAATACCGATTCGGTAAATTACCGAATCTGAAATGTACCACCTACATATGAAAAGCCTAATTCCGGTCGGTAATGGCCGAAATTTGGGAATTTCGGCCGTTACCGACCGAAATTAGGCTTCCTACATCTGGCCCCTGATCTTGTAAAAGTACAAGCGCTGTGAAATGCTGGCATGGCCAGTTACTGTTCATGCTACAAAAGAGACTTTGCTACTGTAAAAGCTCCCTTACGACAGTTGATGAAGAAAACAATTTCATTTGAATGATCGTAAGAATGCGTGGAAAATGTTAAGAAAATCAAGCAAGCCATTGAACGTGCTACTGAAATGGCTTACTTCAATCCAAAGCTTCATACAGAGGTTGTTGTTGATGCTAGCCCTGTTCGGTTAGGTGCTATCCTTGCACAGCACAATGGACATCGAAATGCACAAAGGCATATTGTGGCATATGCCAGGAGTAGTTTGTACCAGACAGAAAATGCTTACTCACAATCTGAGAAACAGAGTGTGGCTGTGCTATGGGCTTATGACTACTTCCATATTTTCCTTTATGGAAAACCATTATAATTGGCAACTGATCATCAAGATTTACTGACTATATTTGACAAATCAAAAGCCAAGATGCCTCCTCGTATTGAATGATGGGAATTACGATTGCAAGAATACAATTATACCATTGTGCATCATCCAGGAAAGGATTAAAATCCTGCTGACTACTTTTCCAAAGTTCTTATACAGGGACAAGGTACTCCATTCAAGATGGCTGAGGCCTATATAAATTTCATTGGCAAATCAAATACACCAGCTGCCATATCATTAGCCCAGTTTATTACTGTCACAAGTCATGATAGTGACATGCTGAAATTGAATGAGAAAATTACATATCAGTCATGGAACTGACACATTCGACCTCTCACCAATGAGGTTGAATATCAAAAATACAAGAACGTTAAAGATGAACTATCCATAACTCAGGAAGGAGTCATACTTCGAGGGTCGAAAATTCTAGTTCAGGAGAGTCTGCAACTGAGAATGATTTAAGTGGCTCACGAAGGATATTTTGGTATAGTTGCCACAAAGACAGCTCTTTGAGATCAAGTTTGGTTCCCATACCTACATGAGTGAGTCAAAAAGGAACTCATATGCAACTGCCTATCTACAAGTGTGACTCAACATTAACCCTGGGCGTAGGACTATGCTGCACTCACGGAGCCTGCGTAGTTTGCGCAACTACACACCATGCGAATTGCACGTAGCACAGTGCAAAAACGAGTAGCGGGCATTTTTTGCTTGCTCGCGGGCCTCAACATCAAGTTAGCGACCGCAAGTGAGCAAAATAACATCCCGGCGAGACTTTTTCCTTTTTCCCGATCAGCAACATCATGTTGCCGATCGCGAGCGTGGAAAATAAACCTCCCGGCGAGATTCTCAACACGGGGAGGTCATGTTTCTCATTGCGGGTGGTTGCGTATGCTCGCGACCGCTCGCGATGCGAAACTACCAGTCTGCATTAAGAAAGCTGCTGCTCGAGTACAAATCTACTTGAGCGGCGGAAAATGACCGCTTACACTGTGCAAGATGCGGTTTGCACAGTGCACAGTGAGGACAAGCATCCGGCACTGTGCAATCAGTGCGAACAGCATTTTGCACAGTGCACTACGCAGTTCGCGTAGTGTGAAGTGCACTTCGCGTAGCTACGCATAGCACTACTACGCAAACTACGCCAAGGGTTACTCAACATACGTTGAATATGTTTAAACATGATTATGAGAGAAGAGCAATTGATTTCTTTGGTCCACTTGATAACAGCCATCATTTGCTCAAAATTGTGGATGAATATTCCTGTTCCCCACTCATAGAGGATCTTTGATCCACTACTCATGAATGAGTCATTGAGAAACTGGATAACATCTTTGCGTCTTGAGTCAATCCAGCCATTGTGAAGGCTGGTAATGGCCCATTCTTTAATAGTCATTTCCTACAGTATCTGAACATAAGGTATCATAAGAGTATACCTATGTTGCTGCAGGCAAACTGACTTAGCATTTTATGAGGGCGCTAAAGAAAGTGGGACAGCGTGCAACTCTAGAAGGGCTCAAGTTGAAAACAGTACTAAAGTCTACCCTACAAGCCTATCATTCAGCTCTGCATTTGACCACTGGCGAAAGTCCAAGAACTTTGAAGTTGGGGAGAGCAATGACAACCAAATGACATCAATGGACCAACCAATGAGAAAGCAGTGTAAGTACCACTCATATTAAGGACTTGATTAACAAGCAGAAAATTCAAGTCTTTGCAGATAAGAGGCAATGGAAAAAGAACCTCCTGTTCCAAGAAGGAGACATTGTGATCGCCTGGTAGATGCAACAAAGGAAGTCGATACTTCATATGACATTGTACCCTTCCGTGTGGTATCCACCAAGTAACATACGGTGATTGCCCAATGTCCTGGGAAGTCTGTAACTAGAGACTCTACTCACTTTTAGGCATTTAATTAATTAGCCTCTGCATCAAAGTGGTGAACAAAAGACTGGATTTGCAAAACCACTAACTGTTGTTGTTTCTTCACCATCTTTAAAGATCCCTGACAATGAAGACAACAGCTTCCACCTTACAGTGACCAGATCAAGTTGTGTGAATAAAGTGCCAAAAATACTAATTGAAGAGATGTAAATGTATATATTACACACTGGCAGTTGCCAGGAGGTAGTTAGGATGTAATTTGAATAAGAAGAGGGATTTTTCATTTGCCAATAACTCTGGCCTCAATTGATGAATCCTCATGAAAGTTTCAAAATAAGTTTTTCACTCACTTCAGCGGCTGTCTTCAAATTTTTGTAGTGAGCCATGAAGAGGGGCCAGAGAAAAAGGGGGGGGGGCAAAACACCTTTTACCCATGTTAATTTCCATTGGAAACTTTAAACACAGTTACAGCCCCAACTGCTGAACAGATTTACAACATATTTGGCAGGAAGGTAGATGTTGGTCCAGGGAAGTGCAAGTGTGTGTTTTGGTGTAAATCCATTCAGTAGTGTGGAGCATTAATCCAATTATATATATAGGGACACAGAGGATCCACAACCGCTCCCGATCTCGTGCTGAGATCTAATTGGCTGCCAATGCTTCAAACCAGGAAGTGTTGGCAGCTATCATGGGACTCAGCTTGAGCGGAGTCTCAGAAAAAACATTTTAAAAAACGAAATGGGGGCAAGGAAGAAATACCCTGACACCCTAGGCCTACTCGGGTGGGGATCCCAACAAACCTTTTTTTTTAAATGACTTGCAGGCTCCTGCACTTTGTTATCGGCCCCCTGGGTGCACCGGGTCCTGGTGGCATTTATGCAATGGGGCAGAGGACCCTCTTATGGGGTTTGATATTGCCCCAGGGACCACCACCTGACCTGTGCTTCTCTATAAATGAGTGCAGGGGAGGACCATATGTCCTCCACCACCTGCCCAGGGGACCACCACCTCACTGTGGATTATTTATTTTTAACTGGAAGTGCCTCTGGGACCATCAAGTTCTGGTGGACACAACCTCCCTGGGACTTTAACTGCAAACAATGCAAGGGGGATTGTGCAGAACCCCCTGCAGTCCTGGGGCCAATGCCTTCCTTGGACTTTAATTTCAAGTAATGCAGAGGGGAATTGCAGACCCCCCTGCAGTCCGGGAGACCACCACCTCCCCGGGGATTTTCTTAAATTGGATGTGGGGGGCCATGTAGCCCCCGGGAGCCCGGGAACTACCACCTCCAGGGGGAAAAATCTATTCGCTTTTTTTTTACTTTGTTTATTGACATTTTTCAGTACAACAACACTACAATTACAAAGTGTGGTAGACACTACGTTGGCAGTCCATGGATAGATCAGTCCAGTGCATATCTTAGGTTTAAATACATCAGTCTCAACACATAACAATCAGCAGAAGCATGGGTGGCGGAAGGAGCATCACAGCAGTCTCATTAGTTAGGAACCTCTTGACCATGTGGTCCGGCATGTTTCAAAACATCAATACTACAATTACAAAGTGTGGTAGATATTACATTGGCAGTCCCTGAATACAACAGGCCAGTGCATAGCTGGAGTTTGGATACATCAGTCCCATCGCCTGGCAATCACTAGGAGCATGAGAAACAGAAGAAATATCACAGTAGTCTCATTAGTTATCAATCTCTAGACCACAGGGTCCGGCATGTTTCAGTACGACAACACTACAATTACCAAGAAGTGTGGTAGATACTACAGTGGCCGACCATGAATACATCAGTCTAGTACTTAGCTTGAGCTTGAATATATCAGTCTCAGTGCATAGCAATCGGTATAAGCATGAGTGGCGAATGAGATGTCACAGCAGCCCCCTCAGGCATCAACCTCATGACCATGTGGCTCGTAGTTCTCCGTTTGGTGATTGCTTTGCGATGGTGCGACCCCATCTTCCTTGGCAGTTGCAGCTACCCTGAGCATGTACCGAGTGAGCGGTTCCCAGATGTCACAGGGTCCTGAGTGAAAGGGTAGCAGGTCTGCATAGATATTGTTTTGCTCCTGACAGTAAGGTCGGTCAACCATGCCTTAAACTTGGGCGCTCTGCCCCGCCCCCATTTGCAGGCAATTTTGCATTTGGGCACCTGTAGACCCATTGCCAGACATCTTTTAACGCGGCCTTTGTGGCCTGGAAGGCAGACCAGGAGAAGCATTTCCGGTGTAAGACCCAGCTGCACCCCTAGCATGTCTCCCAAGGCATTCCCCACCTCCTTCCAGTATTGCGCTATGGATCTGCACTCCCACGATAAGTGTAGAAAGCCCACTCCCTCCCACTTACAGCAGTCACATCTATCGAAACTAGAGCCTGTGTACCTTACCGGGGTGTGATACATTCTATGGAGGAATTTAAAATGAATAATTCTGAAACTGCTGCTAGCAGTGATGCATTAGGTTTGTTGACAGCTGTATGCCCAGGCCTCCTCCATGATAGGATGTCCAAATTCCGCTTCCTATCCCTGTTTTGCTTTCATGGTATTGTGTGTCCGCGCCCTTGTGGAGGTTTGTATATATGGGACAAGGCGGTGGGAGGTTCTTCTGGGCACGCAGGAGTAGCAGCTTTGACAGCTTGTCATAAGTGAATATATAGGAATCTGTTCATAGTGGTCAGCGGTGTGGCACTTAGAAAATCGGCCGTGCCTTTGAAGTGTCCCTGATGGTACATTTCCCCCCATGTCTTGATGCCTAGTCAGAGGAGCATGCACTTACAAATCCCTTCCTGTGTGACTGTGAGGTTATGTTGGGTGAGCAGTGGGAGTAGCGGGGAATATAGCACGGGGACTTGGGACCTTTTGGTGATGGCACACCACAAATTATTTGTACAAGCCACAGTGGACCCCATTCCCCTATTTGTCTTGTCATCTATGCCCAGGAATCCCCTCAGAAGTAGCGGTGCCATGAGCCCCTGTTCCACTGCCAAGTGTGTCATAAAGGGGGGAGGGGCAAGCCAGTATGCAGTGAAATTTGCCTGAGCACTGAGATAGTAGAGTTCGGGATCAGGCGCTTCAAACCTGCACTGAGCGAACGGCAACGTGATGGTACACCATTTTGTCCGAGGTTGCTTACCACCCCATGCAAGACGGATGAGTTGGCTCTTCAGTCTAGTGAAGAAAGGACCTTCCAGAGGGGGGGGACAAAATCAATTAGCTTAACACCACCTTGTAAATATGCCCCTTTTAAAGAGGCAGGCAATGGGTGTTGCAGTGGGCATTCCACTGCAACACCCATTGCTTTTTGAAGATGCCCCATATTTACAAGGAGGGGGCAGTGCCAAAAACTAAGGCCAGGTAAAACCTGGTCTTAGGATGGCGATACGAGGAGAAATTATTAGTTTCTCCCCATATTTAGCTTTTTCTATGTGCTGCATTCCGCATTCTGCAGCACAGATAGAAACAGAAAATTGCCTTTAAATGTGTCCCTTCCTGCGCGTAAACAGTCATCCCTGCAGCGCAGACACCCTTGCAACATGGTGCAAGGGTTCCTGCACTAGCCCTAGGCAGCTTTTTTAACAACAGCGGTCAGGGAAATGCTGGGTGCACTGTATTTTTGTAAATACGGTGCATTCTTGCATTTTAAAAGTTTTGGAGCGCGGCGTTACCAATTTTGGCTTAACACTGCGCTCCGACATTTTATCGTAAATATCCCCCTATGTTTTTGTATACTGTACGCTGTAAGAATTTTGTTGACCCATTACTGTTTTGGTCACATAGGGAGTCATTTAAACTTTGACCAGAATGGAAGACTACTAAACATTGGTAGTCCTTACGCCCTACAAAAATTGCGGGTCTGAGTTGGAGGAGTTTTCGACAGTGGAGTCTACAGTACCTCCACTGAGGTAAACTTCTAAACTGAGGGCCTTTCCACCCAAAAGCCATCTGGTCATAGTTACAGTCAGCTCTATTTTGAGTAGTGCACTCAACACTAGATTTCCATGGCGAGGATCATGTGAAAAGCATGGTGGTGCAGGACAGGGAAATCAGTCAGTGGCACACAAGAGAAAACCGCTTGTCCTTCAGGGTCATTGACTTTTTTCATGAATAAACTCTCACTTTGGGAATTTCATTTTAATACTTGAAAAACTATGCCATTTGAGAGTATCAAACAGGGTGCCCCATGGAAAAACTGCAGTGCCTTCAAAAAGGCAGCTCCACTGAAGGCTGAGAGACTCTCACCTAAGTGACTGCAAGCACAGGAACTTAAAGTGGAGCCAAGCCCAATGCTTCACACAATACACCCACCAATCTCACTACAAAGGACATTAAGGTCACAGACCAATACAACATGCTAAACACTACAAAGTACTCCCTGCCTGTAAAGAGAAAGTCTTAAGCTAACTAACCCATGGTTCACTTTTCACACAACATATGTGACATACTGAAAGGTATCACATGTGATTAACGTAACAGCCCATGCCTCAAAAAAACATCTGTCTAACTCCAAACACAATGCCATACGCCGACATGTGGACCAGACCTCACATAATTACAACACACTGTGCCTCTCCTCTTAAGACTGATAGTGTGGTCAAGAAATATGGTATTGTCAGCATGTTTTAGCATTGGAATATGTTGAGCACCTAGCTTTGGTTGACACACCAGACCAATCTCATATCCACCCATGTCCATTGTGTAGAAATTTCAAGCGCCTGATAGAATATTTAGCCAGACAGATGTAAATTTAACCCCAATTCCCTTAACCCATGCCCATTCCTATGGGTGGCTTCTGTGTGGATCCTGTGTGGATTGTAGACCACTTACTATAGCATATTAATCTATTTATTTATAGGAGTTTATAAAGCACTTAAATGTCACCACGGAGGCTTCTTTAGAGGACTCTGGAGCATATTCTCAAGGGGCTATCGCCGAGTTAACGGCACTTTATCACAGCCAATGTCACGATAAATATATCACCCCATTCCACAAGCTGGTACTATCAGCCCATAGCACCAGTTTACCTGCGATAGCAGCTGCAAAAATCATTGCTTCCGATGACCCCCGCAACTATCGCTAATGAGATGCGACCAGCCAGATCAGCGATAAGATCACAAAACAGGCGATACAGGCGCATTAGCTGCAGGAAAATAACACCTGGTGTGACCTGGTTTAAAGTCGGACCACAGCCTGCACCACAAAAGGGAGCCCAGCTCAGTGCCACACCTGAAGGGCAACAGATGCCATGGAGCCACTGATCATGCAAGCCAGACACACAAGAGGGCCACGATACCCACTGCCACCACCCGCAGGAACATCCCCACCCCCAGGGACTCCCACCATCACCGCGGACCAACACAGAGGCAGTGCAGACAAAGACAGCGACCCTCCGAAAATGCACCAACCTCACAGACCCAACACCAGAGAATGTCAGTGCCCACCACAGGCTCAAAAGGACAACCCTTCTCCGCATCCTGACCACCATTGTACACAGGCTGACGGTCCCAACACAGTGGACAACTAACATCCCACCTGGGACCAAGCTGCTGACCGTGATGCACCTGTTGGCCACTGGTACCCTCCAACCAAAATCCGCATGAGTCGCATGAGCCGAAGGAGTGACACAGCCAGCTCAAGCCAAGTCCCTCAAAACGGTCATGGATGACATCATCAGCTTGGTGTCCACCATCTATACTTCCCGCACACTGCTCAGGAGCAGCCGGAGACCAAGCAAGGCGTCTATGCCACAGCTGGCTTCCCGCATGTGTCAGGGGGCAATTGACTGCACACATGTCCTACTTGTGCCCCCTGGCAACACTGCACACAGAAAGCGCACGTAACCCACCAATGTCCAGCCAATATTGGACCACCGGGAAATCTCCGCCAAAGTCGTCGCCAACCCCCCAGGGCAGTGTGCATGAGCCCTAGATCTGCCGACAGTTCATCCTCAACCTGGGCTACCGGGATGGCACCCACGGAAATGCACACCTCGTTGGCCAATACCAAATGAACACACCATACACCTTAACTCCACAATCATGCAACTCACAACTCTGGGGATGCATATGTCACAAGCTCACATACAACAGGTACACCCACCAGACACAACAGCACAACTTACTGTTGGAACCTGGGCCAGCCATGTACTATAGCCACCAATGGCATGTCACCTCAGCCACACAATAGAAGGATGTGGGAAGAGGTGGGGACCAGACATATGTGAAGTAGACAAGTGACCATTGAATATGAATGTACACAATGCCAAGTGTGGCGTGGTTGTGCTGGCCTGACTGCAGTATGCAGCCCACACATATATCCATGTCGACAGAACACGCTGGTGTATGGAGTCCAGTGGACAGTGGACGCAACCATGTCACCCCAGCCAGTGGGGGACATCAAGGAAAAGTAGCTTGGTATGTTCCCCCTGTAAGCGTGAGCGGAGTGGGCTGGCCCGATGTACACCAGGCCAGTGTAGGGGTGTGAATAAAAGGCACGTAACTCTGGCCATGGTCCTCTACTGGGATGCCCAACATCTCTGCCAGGGAGGCACCTCTCACTCCACCACGAGGCCGACGTCGTGAGCGCTGGTGCCTGTGATCCTGTGCGCCTGCTGCACCCCGGGCTGCTGTTCCCTAAAAACTTCTTGCCCACCCCTGCGCACCTATGCCTCAATGCCCACCTCTCGACACCAGCTTGTGTCAAAGAGGGGCCACCACGTGCCGCTGCAAGCTCCAGGCCCAAGGCCCATGACCTTGGAAGCCTCCTCGGACCATCATGGACTCCGCAACACAGGTCCGCAGAACTCCATTCTTGTTGACATGCTCCGCCGGCATCCACAGCGTATTAAACACAATTGGAACTGAGTCTTGATTACACCATGGCAGGGAACATCATTTAAGGCTGGCTGAGGTTAAGTCACTATGCTCCCTTCAATAATTTACAACAAGGGGTGGTGAGGGACAGAGTCTCTGAATTAAGCAGAATACTCTCACCCAGTCAAGAGATCAGGGCTAGATCCAACACCGTTTTTTAGCTCATTGCACCATCCCAGTTTCAGAACCTGGCTGTATGCAAATTAGTCTGTTCCTGTCCCAGTGCATGATGGGAACAGGGCAAACCAAACTACAAAAGCCAATTCTTACACTGGGAAGGAAACAAGCTTCCGGGGACCGGTTTCTGGCATTACAGCCGTCTTCGGCCCGGCTTGCTTGAATCCTGATGGTGCAATGAGCAAGGGACTCATGTCTGAGTATACCCTTCCACGCTTAGGGTGGACAAAATAATTTACAACAAGGGGTGGTGAGGGACAGAGTCTCTGAATTAAGCAGAATACTCTCACCCAGTCAAGAGATCAGGGCTAGATCCAACACCGTTTTTTAGCTCATTGCACCATCCCAGTTTCAGAACCTGGCTGTATGCAAATTAGTCTGTTCCTGTCCCAGTGCATGATGGGAACAGGGCAAACCAAACTACAAAAGCCAATTCTTACACTGGGAAGGAAACAAGCTTCCGGGGACTGGTTTCTGGCATTACAGCCGTCTTCGGCCCGGCTTGCTTGAATCCTGATGGTGCAATGAGCAAGGGACTCATGTCTGAGTATACCCTTCCACGCTTAGGGTGGACAAAATAATTTACAACAAGGGGTGGTGAGGGACAGAGTCTCTGAATTAAGCAGAATACTCTCACCCAGTCAAGAGATCAGGGCTAGATCCAACACCGTTTTTTAGCTCATTGCACCATCCCAGTTTCAGAACCTGGCTGTATGCAAATTAGTCTGTTCCTGTCCCAGTGCATGATGGGAACAGGGCAAACCAAACTACAAAAGCCAATTCTTACACTGGGAAGGAAACAAGCTTCCGGGGACCGGTTTCTGGCATTACAGCCGTCTTCGGCCCGGCTTGCTTGAATCCTGATGGTGCAATGAGCAAGGGACTCATGTCTGAGTATACCCTTCCACGCTTAGGGTGGACAAAATAATTTACAACAAGGGGTGGTGAGGGACAGAGTCTCTGAATTAAGCAGAATACTCTCATTGCACCATCAGGATTCAAGCAAGGCCGAAGACGCCTGAAATGGCAGAAACCGGTCCCCGGAAGCTTGTTTCCTTCCCAGTGTAAGAATTGGCTTTTGTAGTCTGGTCTGCCCTGTTCCCATGATGCACTGGGCCAGGGACAGACTAATTTGCATACAGCCAGGTTCTGAAACTGGGATGGTGCAATGAGCTAAAAAACGGTGTTGGATCTAGCCCTGATCTCTTGACTGGGTGAGAGTACTCTGCTTAATTCAGAGACTCTGTCCATCACCACCCCTTGTTGTAAATAATTTTGTCCACCCTTAGCGTGGAAGGGTATACTCAGATGTGAGTCCCTTGCTCATTGCACCATCAGGATTCAAGCAAGCCGGGCCGAAGACGCCTGAAATGGCAGAAACCGGTCCCCGGAAGCTTGTTTCCTTCCCAGTGTAAGAATTGGCTTTTGTAGTCTGGTCTGCCCTGTTCCCATGATGCACTGGGCCAGGGACAGACTAATTTGCATACAGCCAGGTTCTGAAACTGGGATGGTGCAATGAGCTAAAAAACGGTGTTGGATCTAGCCCTGATCTCTTGACTGGGTGAGAGTACTCTGCTTAATTCAGAGACTCTGTCCATCACCACCCCTTGTTGTAAATAATTTTGTCCACCCTAAGCGTGGAAGGGTATACTCAGATGTGAGTCCCTTGCTCATTGCACCATCAGGATTCAAGCAAGCCGGGCCGAAGACGCCTGAAATGGCAGAAACCGGTCCCCGGAAGCTTGTTTCCTTCCCAGTGTAAGAATTGGCTTTTGTAGTCTGGTCTGCCCTGTTCCCATGATGCACTGGGCCAGGGACAGACTAATTTGCATACAGCCAGGTTCTGAAACTGGGATGGTGCAATGAGCTAAAAAACGGTGTTGGATCTAGCCCTGATCTCTTGACTGGGTGAGAGTACTCTGCTTAATTCAGAGACTCTGTCCATCACCACCCCTTGTTGTAAATAATTTTGTCCACCCTAAGCGTGGAAGGGTATACTCAGATGTGAGTCCCTTGCTCATTGCACCATCAGGATTCAAGCAAGCCGGGCCGAAGACGCCTGAAATGGCAGAAACCGGTCCCCGGAAGCTTGTTTCCTTCCCAGTGTAAGAATTGGCTTTTGTAGTCTGGTCTGCCCTGTTCCCATGATGCACTGGGCCAGGGACAGACTAATTTGCATACAGCCAGGTTCTGAAACTGGGATGGTGCAATGAGCTAAAAAACGGTGTTGGATCTAGCCCTGATCTCTTGAGTGGGTGAGAGTACTCTGCTTAATTCAGAGACTCTGTCCATCACCACCCCTTGTTGTAAATAATTTTGTCCACCCTAAGCGTGGAAGGGTATACTCAGATGTGAGTCCCTTGCTCATTGCACCATCAGGATTCAAGCAAGCCGGGCCGAAGACGCCTGAAATGGCAGAAACCGGTCCCCGGAAGCTTGTTTCCTTCCCAGTGTAAGAATTGGCTTTTGTAGTCTGGTCTGCCCTGTTCCCATGATGCACTGGGCCAGGGACAGACTAATTTGCATACAGCCAGGTTCTGAAACTGGGATGGTGCAATGAGCTAAAAAACGGTGTTGGATCTAGCCCTGATCTCTTGACTGGGTGAGAGTACTCTGCTTAATTCAGAGACTCTGTCCATCACCACCCCTTGATGTAAATAATTTTGTCTACCCTAAGCGTGGAAGGGTATACTCAGATGTGAGTCCCTTGCTCATTGCACCATCAGGATTCAAGCAAGCCGGGCCGAAGACGCCTGAAATGGCAGAAACCGGTCCCCGGAAGCTTGTTTCCTTCCCAGTGTAAGAATTGGCTTTTGTAGTCTGGTCTGCCCTGTTCCCATGATGCACTGGGCCAGGGACAGACTAATTTGCATACAGCCAGGTTCTGAAACTGGGATGGTGCAATGAGCTAAAAAACGGTGTTGGATCTAGCCCTGATCTCTTGATTGGGTGAGAGTACTCTGCTTAATTCAGAGACTCTGTCCATCACCACCCCTTGTTGTAAATAATTTTGTCCACCCTAAGCGTGGAAGGGTATACTCAGATGTGAGTCCCTTGCTCATTGCACCATCAGGATTCAAGCAAGCAGGGCCGAAGACGCCTGAAATGGCAGAAACCGGTCCCCGGAAGCTTGTTTCCTTCCCAGTGTAAGAATTGGCTTTTGTAGTCTGGTCTGCCCTGTTCCCATGAAGCACTGGGCCAGGGACAGACTAATTTGCATACAGCCAGGTTCTGAAACTGGGATGGTGCAATGAGCTAAAAAACGGTGTTGGATCTAGCCCTGATCTCTTGACTGGGTGAGAGTACTCTGCTTAATTCAGAGACTCTGTCCATCACCACCCCGTGTTGTAAATAACTATGCTCCCTTCGACGTGGTGCCACCAAGTCTGTGCTTAGCATCACAACCACACATGTTTGTGGGCCCACGCGGACTACTGCTCCCGGGTCACACTAAACTCGAGTAGGTCACACATATGGAACTGAGTCTTGATCATGCAATGGCCGGGTACAAATGGCAATGCAGAATTTACATCACTGTAACCCCTTTCGATGTGGTCACCAAGTCTATGTATATCATCATCGTCACACGTTTCTGTGGACCCTTGCTGGTAACACCTACTGCCTACACTGTGGTCGAGTTGGTCGCACAGTTGGAACTGAGCATCTATTTTTCAATGGCAGAGTACATATTGCACGCAAGGAGAGGTGTAAGAGGATTATGCGTTACAGTCAGGACCAAAAAAGGATCTTCGTTACGGAGGTGATCGAACACTACTGTCAACTGCCCTGGTGTCACTAACTATGTGCATTGCGAGCCAATAACACGTGGCTGTGGCCCACTGCTGACCACTGCCTCCGGCCTACTCTGCAGTCCAGTAGCTCACAAAGTCTTGTTTTAGCAATGGCAGAGTTCATATCAGTGTACCGGCATCATCGCAGACTGCATCCCCTCTCAGCCCTGGTGCCACTAAGTCCACGACATTCTTGGACACTCACTGGTCGGGCATTGGTGGCATCTGAGGCTATGGACTGGGGGTAGTTTCATCCTCATGTAGCTGATACCAATTTGTTCTGTCAACAAGGCTGTCGATTGCCACCCCACTATTTGCTGCTTCTGGATAAAATCAGACCTTCTGCATCATGCCCTGGAGGACACCTTCCACTGTCCCCCGCAACCCTCCGCCACATTCACCTTCGATGAGGACCCGCCCAGTCCACGTGGCCCTACCTCAGTGCACCGCAAGTCACCATTCCTTGGCAGGGTGCCTGTGCTGGCTGCTGTGCCTACGGGGCCACTACATCTGTGCAGCTAAAGTCAGGGACCCTGTTTGATTCAATATTTGATGGCCTCTGAGACGATTACCTTGGGGTCATCAACATCATGTGTCTGTGGCCCTGCACTGCCCACTGCCTCCGGCCTCATCTGCCGTCCACCAGGGCTCACACATCCAATCGAGTCCTGACCGGCCCGGACGGGGCATCACCGCAGGAAGCACAAACCACCATTGCCAGGACCACCTCCAACCGCCATCTACCAGAGTAGAAATAGTGGTCCTGACAGACTAACAGAGTTGCTCACACCTTTTGTGGATGCCATCATCTGCCTGTTACCCTGCTCAGCACTTCAGGTACCACTAACTCAGTGCACCGCAATCCATGGACTGATTGAGTTTTGTGCTGTGGGGTGGTTGTGCAGCAATGTCAATTCAGGGAGTGTGGGAGACCTGGGATGTTGATGTGGAAGATAATGCAGGTCGAACACACCCCACTGCGTCTGCATCAGGAAAATCCCAAAGGGACACAACCCTAGTCATTTTCATCACATGAGCGCCCTTTGCTCTAGTGCCCAAACCTCAGTGCACTGCAACTCACGGACACTTCTGTTTGTATGTTGGGTGACCTCTGTACTTACTCCAGCTCCCTCCATGTTGCCCAGCAGTTGACTCTGTTATTCAGTTTTCTATGTTTCTGTTGCACTGGTGTCCACTTTTCAGGTTGTTGCTAGCACCAAGCACTATGTGCGGGCTGGCATGCACTCACACCACACACATCCAGCACAGGCATCACTGATCATGTGTGTTAGCGTTGCCTCTGTGGCGTGCGTTCTAGAGCCCACCCCTACTGCGGTACGATGTGGGAAACTATATTTTTCTGTTGCTAAATGGTGGCTGCGGTGCCCTTTGCATGTACATTAAGCACTGCAAAAGGTTTTCTTTGTATTTTCCTTTCATTGTTCATTTTGCTTTATGTGGTCTCCTTTTTCCCTTCTGGATGTAAATATAGGGGGCTACATATCCCAGAATCCCCACACAGCAGTCACTTTGGGTGTGGTTGCTTATGAGTGTGGCCATATCCCAGAATCCCCACACAGCAGTCACTTTAGGTGTGGTTGCCAATGGGCGTGGTCTGCCTATAAAAGGAGCCACACCCATTGGGCTTGGCTCACTATTCTGGAACCTATGTGGTAGCAGCCTCTCTCTCCTCTGCTGACTCGTGAGTTCATTCCAATTTACTTTGAGCCTGCAGGTAAGCCTCTGTTGCTTGAAGGCAACAGAGTAACATTATTTCCTTGTTGGGATTCGGTGCACTTTGGAGCTCATTTGCTGCATTCAGTGTTTGGCAATGCGCTCTGGAGTTTATTTTGACTATTGTCTGAACACATTCATACTTCTGACGGCGCATTTGGGAATTCATTAAAACATTGTGTTGTCAAGCATTAGGTCCAGCGATTACGATCTAGAGCTCTGCTCATTTGCTTATTGAGTTGGTGAACATAGGGACTAGTGCTCTGGGTTAATTTGGCATAGTGTATGTGGAACTTTCGGATTAGTCCTTTGGTGCTCTTGGTATGTTGATTTTTCAAGCGCTTGGGCAAGCTCGCACAGGTGCTCATTTGTGTACTGTGTCATAATTATGACTATATGCTCTGTATATTATTGAACTTTACTGTTAGCAAGGTGTGATTGTGTTAGGGTTTGTACTAAGAACATAGCCCAGCCCCATACTGTGTAATGAGGTTTGGCTCTGTGTGTCTTTTGTTTTTACTTTGTTATGAATAATGTTCCTTGTTTTATATTTTACTATGTGGGGTTTTCAAGTTGGCTCCTTTTGCACAAGCATAGGCCAAAGTGACATTTTTTTACAACCTAATGCAGGAACAAACTGGATATTCAGTTTGAGCTCAGGGGCTCATTTGCATACTCAACACATTGCCTTGATGGCAGTTGAAGCATGCTTCCCATGTTTTTCTAACCACACCCTAACTGGAGAACCCCTCCCAAAGAAACAGTATAAAAGGCCCCACATTACAACAGAACTCGCTTGTGCTCGTTGAATCCTCTTCCTCACCTGATTTCAAGGGCAGCTCTAGTCACGAGTGTTCCTCTGCAGTCTTCAAGGCATCTTCCCAGCGCGAGAAGTGTTTCGGAGGTGATCCAGCTTCGGCAGGGTTTGCATGGTGACACTTTCGCGGAAAATCTTCCTTTCCGGTCCCGAGGGTAAACCTGTCCGATCTGCAACAAAAGAAATAGAAATCATAAATCAAGTAGGATCTTTGAAAAAGCTCGCATAGAGAGAAGCGTGCATAAAGAAAAAAAGGTAATTACCAACTCCTTTTGTTTTTGCGAGTGTACATTCTTTGATTTTCCAAACATTGTTTACAGAATCAAGACTTTGGTAACAACGAAGGATCTACAAAACTGAAAGAACAGATATTTGTGCCTAATGAAACTTCCGATGGCTTACCTTTGAATACCTAAGCATAATCCAGGACTCTTCTGTTGCCACGATCACAAATCTGAGCATAACAAGAAAATACAAGAGCAGAGAAAGAACTTTATTGAGAGCATATTAAGTCTCAGTGAACATTATGAATACTATTCGTATGTTTTTGGAAGTTATTATTTAGTAAGTTAGTGCAAAGGTCATACTATATAGTGTACTGGAATAACATTGCAGGTCAGTGATTGTTGCAATTTTATTTCCACAGATTTAAAGATAAGGATAATAGCATTTTGTCATAAAAAATTCCTTATGGTGAATCAGAATCACGTTTTATACAAAGGTATCTTCTTGACTAATGTTATAAACATATAGAGAAAAAGACAAGACATGGTTTTTATAAGAGAAGTGTGATAACATATTCGCTTATGTTTTAGATGTACTTGTCAACTCCCAGAAGTAAGACTTGTTGGAGGCTTTTAAGCTAGAAAAGAGTGACGTCTAATCAACTGAGCCGTAACCAGAGGAGTGTTTCTTTTTTGTACATTATTTTGTCCCATTTTTCCCCCTTCCCCAGGGAATCTATTCTTGCCAATCTGAGTTGTACATCCAGTTGACTAGTATAGATTTTTAGGGACGGAAGAGAATTAGCGTCTTATCTCTCAAGTTGAACAACCTGGATTTCAGGTGAGTGAAGGTTAACCGATTGTTATACATTCCTTGGAAGTGTATTTTTTGTATAACTTGTGTCACGGGCTCGTGATAAAGTAGAGACTCATTATCAATAAGACTATGCGTAGCAGAGTCTAGTACCTGAGAATTATTTATTCTGATTGTTATTGTTTGTATGTTTATCTGTTTGTTTTACAGGTCTCCCTTCCTGCTGTTCCCTTCCTCCAAACCTTCCCCACACTTAGTCACTCTCATTTTCAGTGCTGTAATAGCATCCAGAAATGAAGGTACCGAGAGGTGGACCCATAGAGCAACGTACAGACTCCGAGGAAGTGGCCCCCTGACAATGCGGCTCTGCCAATAAAGGGGCCGGGCGCACATGCCCGTAGCCAGTTCAACATAATATCCGCGTGTGTCCCTGTGGTTTTGTTGTATGCATGAGGGCCCTGTGCCCTGCAACATTACATTGTGCAGTGTACAGCAGATGCAGACATGTCACCACAGGCAGCGGGTAGAGCTTGGACATGTAGCTTTGACATCACCCACTCACTACGTAAGGGGAGTGGACTGGGCCATCATATGCAGATTCAACGTGGGTGTGTGACTGATATTTGTGTGCCCCTGGGCGTGGTTATGTACTAGGAATGTGCATCTTAATGTGTCTCAATGTCAATGTGGGTCTCCTTTGTGGGGTGTAGGTAATCCTTGAATGATATTGGGCACCCACGTATGTGATCTGGTGCACCTTTCATGGGTTCAGACCCCACCCACACCTGTACAGCCACCTCTTTTTGGCGTTCTGACAGCTGGCATTGGTGTGCCATGTGTGGCTCAGTGTAGTGTTGTGAGCCAGTCATGCTTCCGTGTGATTCCTGCTGTGTGGTCTGTTGCAGGGGCTGTGTTTTACTCTGAGTAGCTTGGCTGTCCTGGTCCTGGTGGTGAGTTGTGTTGGATGTCCATTGGCTGTTGTAGGGCTCTGGTGTTGAAGGTGTGGTGGTCCTCTCCGGCATCACTGATGTGTGGTCTTCTGTGCTCTGCTGGGGATGTTGTGTGTCCCTCTGCAATATGATGGGGAGATGCATGTTGACATTGTGTTGACATGTATGTTGGTGCATTGTTCTTGGTTACATGCAGACTGTATGACAATGTACATTGTGACTGTTTGAGAGGTGCTGGATTTGCGGGACCATGTACATTTGGACTACATTTCCATTTGGCAGTTTTCAGCTCTGTCAGATGTAGTAGGCCTGTTTCTGCGCGTGTGCGGACCCAGTTGTGTCCTCTGTTAAGCACCGTTGTGTTTGCGCATTGTACCACATTGCCGTCAATGTGGGTTTGCTGTTCATGCTATGTGCGTGTGCTGGAGTGTGCTATGGGAAACATGGACATGATCCTGGGTCATCCTGGGTATGCAGTGTGCTAGACCTCGTTGTGCATGTGTGCCATTGTGGCCATCTCCCCCGTCCCCCCAGTCCCTGGTCATTACTCACCCTTTGGATGTTGTGTCAGGTCCCCCCGAGCTGTGTCCACACTCCTGACTCCTTGCATCGTCTACACACTGATGACTGTGTTCTCCGTTTCCTCCTATGGTGCAGGACTCTCACCTCCTGTCGCCGTTGCTGCCTTCCTGTTGGCAGCGGCTTTGTGCCTGATTTAGATTTTCACATCATGCCAGTGCCTCATCGCTCCTCCATTGGCCTCCTTGACACTCTGACTGCATTCCTGGTAGACTAATTGTGGGCCAGCTGATGGTAGTGTTCGGTCACCTCCGTGACGCTGATCTGGTTTTCCTGCGGATTGCACCCCGTCTTCCTTTCTCTCTTTTCCCTGGCCTTCCCTGACACCGTTGTTCCTTGCTGGTGGTCTGGGGTTCGCGTCAGCCTCTGCGGTTGGTCAGGGTGCATCCATGTTGCTATGCGCTTTGAATTGTTTCGGGTGTGTTGTATTGTAGCTTTTAAAGTGGATTTTCCCACCAGATATGTGGGATTTGCAGGCCTGTAGCTGGTTTTCACTGATTTCAGTATCACGATTGGCCTCATCTGAGCCTTTTTTGCATTCGTGTTTCGCATTTTTGCGGCGTGGCGTTGATTTTAACGCGGTCATTTTACACGTTATCTGGAGACTATCGCATGGTACCACCGTGTTGAGAATCCTTGGTTAACAAAGCGTAATCTTCCCGCGATACACTGCGATGTTGCAAGTTACGTTAAGTAACTTTTGCAATGGTTATCACACGTTCTTGAGAATATGCGTATGGGAGCGCAGAGGAGAAGAATGTAATGGAACAGAGCTTAAATGCTATCAAATTAAAGAAAGTATGTGTATGTGATTCAACTATGCTGTGCCAAAACATATTGTTTGACCTTGATTTTAACGCATTGACCCCCGAACTTTTTGCTTTTTGGCCTCCATTTTTTTACTTAGTTTTTGTTGGTTTTAGGACTCTGGGCACTTTATCACTGCTAATCAGTGCTAAAGAGCATAAGCTCTCTGACTAAATTGTGAATATGGTTTGTTGTTTCCATGATTGGCGTATTTGACTTACTACTAAGTCCCTAGTACAGTGCACTGTGTGTGCCCAGGGCCTGTAAGTCAAATGCTGCTAGTGGGCATGCAGCACTCATTGTTCCACCCACACAAGCAGCCCTTCAAAGGGTTTTCAGGCCTGCCACTGCAGTGTCTACATGCAGTCTCCACTGCCATGTCGACCTGGCAAGTACAGACCCTAACATATCCTTTTATTACATGTGAGTCACCCCCTAAGGTAGGACCAAAGTACCCCTGTGTGTGACATGTCCTGATAGTGAAATACAGTGTATTTCATTTTTCACTATTGAAAAGCCATCTGTCCATAGAATAGAATTGGAGTTTATTCATACCATCTTATAAATATAACTTCCCATTGGGACATGATAGTTAAATGGAGTTTAGTATGCCTGAACTCAGAATTAAAAAATGCATCTTTTTATAAAGATGATTTTTATATTGTGTGTGTGAAAATACCACTTTTAGAAAGTGGGTATTTTCTTGCTTAGCCATCCTGTGTGCCTCTACTGGTTTGTGGATTGACTGTCTGGCTTTTGAGTGACAGGGGCTGAGGATATGCATTCTCTCAAACAAGCCACTGGAGGGGTTGATGTCTTTCCTGCCTTTCCTGAATAAGTCAGGACTGGACCGAATAGACCTGGGCTGCATTTACAGTAGAGGGGGAGAATACCTTGTATCTGAATGGGCCTGGTCGGCCTTACACAATACTCTATCCACCACCTTCTGGGAAGCTGGACCAGAGAGGACAGAACTGGCTTTGACTGAGCACAGAGCCTCTCTGCTATAAGAGGACAAAGAAAAATGGAATATAAATATTGGGGCCCAGACCCGAGAACTTTAGATTACTTTTGGACTCAAGAGGAACCTCTGCCAAGGAGTAGAGCTGGAAAAGCTGAAGGAGAAGTACTGCCCCTTTGCTGTGTGCTGTCTGGGGATGGCCTGCAGTGGCTGTTTCTGCCAAGGAGAGGATAAAGACTTTGCTGTGTGCTGTATATCCTACTTGAACAACACCACTGGGTCCGGGCTCCCAATAGCACAGCTTAGCCACAAGCTACTAATAAACAAAAGAAGATGCTAGTGCTAGTCAATTAAACACAAAAACCTTTTTTATCCAAAAACATTGGAATCAAACCAAATGTTTTTTGTTTTTATTTACTTTTGGTTAATTTATTTTACTCAGTGTTTCTGAGAATCACAAAGAAACAGATTTAACCTGGACAGTGATTTCAAAAGTGGACAACGATGCAAGAGGTGGTGACCTTGAAGCCAAGCTCTCAAGAAGGGAAGCAATGCTGATAGTGAAATTCAATTCTGCTACAGAGGGCCTGAATGAACTCACTGAACTGTTCAAATTAGGATAAATATGTGTCCCATCCTTCAATTTTGTAACTGCAATATGATCTTGTTGACAACCATGTCACAGAAAACTGTCCCAGAGATTGATTAACACCAATGCCACCGCACGATCAGACTATTGACATACAAATTCTATGAACCACAAATCCCATAATACACTTTTGTCCATCAGAACACGATTGACTGAACTTGATATATGACCACATAGCCTACATGAGCAATACTCGACAATACCCAAGTTCAAACTCCCTACTTGGTGGATCTGCGAGCGACAAACTTGTGGGACAAAAATATAATATGAAAAATACATACTTATGGAATGAGCCATATTTAAATATTTTGGAATGCTAAGTCTATTGGAACAAGAAATAGTTAAAACATGTCGTAATCTAACGAAGAATTAAAAGGAAGGAGTTCTGAACTACAAATTCCATGATGCACTTTTTATCTAGCAGAACACGAGTTACTGAACCTAACATATGACCAAAAAGCCTATACAACTAATGCTTGATATAATTCAAGTCCACAGCTCGTACTTGATGAATTTAAGAGCGACAAGTTCATAAAAATAAAAAACGAAAAACACATTCTTATGGATGGAGTTATAATTAAACACTTTGGAATAATAAACTCATTGCAATTTAAAACATCAAAAGATGTCGCAAGTTTTATCAAGGACTAATAAACAATAGACCTGGCATATTTAATGAGGAGCGCTAGCTCAGAACTACATCTCCCGTGATCCTTTGAAAAAACCCGAAGTTGACGCTACATTAGTTGAACGCAGAGTGTGAATCGAGGAAGGATCAAATTCTATGCCCGGAGCCCCGACTCTTGAAGGTAACCATGTCTGCGCATTATGTCTGAATTTCCAGCTAAATAATGACCTGGGCCCTTCCGGATTACTAATTGTACCTTGTCCGGTCCTTCTCTTCAGGTGGGAGCACCGTACCCTTGTACACCGAAGCTGGAAGTCAAAAACCAGGTAAAAAACATGAGATGTTGTTTACAAAACGTGGACTAATAGCTACACGAGAAACCAACACTTATTGGTTTCTTTTGGTAGAAAGCCAGGCTGTTCAAATTATCAAGCCCCAGACCCCCGCTCATCGTGTAAAAGTAAGTGGGACTATAGTATGATGGCATGAATAGATTTAGTTGTCAGTGGTGGAATGCTGATTGTGACACTGTGCATTTTGCATTTTTCTGCCTTAGAATTGACCACACGTCGGGGACACTTCCAATTCTTTATGCTCTGATTAAAAAGAGGTAAGATAAGGAGGCTTGTAGTAGTGGAGTGCTTAGCATACATATACTAAGAAAGGGCTTCTTTCTAAAGCAGGTTTTTTTCCTCATTTACAGACTATGGTCCTATGAGAACTCCGTAAATAAACGCGAGTTCGAACCGCGTAGACTGTCAATAGCCATAAAAAAGATTGAACTAATCAAAGGATTAGATAATAGTTTTGATTTTCTCTTTTGAGGCAACAGATGTTATATGGCGTTGCTGTGAACATTACAATTCCAGCTGTTATTTTATCTGTAATGGTATGAGTGAAGTATGTTTGAAAGTTTGAATGATCTTGTTGGAAATGTGTTTTGTAAATATTAATGTTTAGGTTTTGTACATAAGGTCTGAAAAATTGCAAAGTTTGAAAAATGAAAAATAATAATATGTGAAAAAAGAAACACTGAGTAAAATAAATTAACCAAAAGTAAATAAAAACAAAAAACATTAAGTTTGATTCCAATGTTTTTGGATAAAAAAGGTTTTTGTGTTTAATTGACTAGCACTAGCATCTTCTTTTGTTTATTAGTATATCCTACTTGAGCAAGATCTCCAAGGGCATGAAGTAGAGCTTGCCTCCTTTTATGAAGTCTCAGGAACACAAAGACTTCACCACCAGCTCCCCAGCTAACCTGCCTGTGGCTGGCGAAATCGCTGAACACTGAATCCTGTGCACTGATCTCCGAAGTCCAAGATCACTGCACCAATTCCGACGCAGGCCGTGCTGTGCGGCTGCAAAAACCAATGCATCAGTGAACTGCGGCTGGATAGACCAACCCAGCGCCATTGCTGCTGCCGCCGCATTGAGACCTGACGTCTCCCTAATCCCCACACATCGCACTGGGATGGCTCGTCTACAGGAATGCCAGAGCCGCAATAAGAATTCAAAGCAGCACCGCCTCGCACAGTAAAATCTGACGCATCACCTTCCCTTGAGTAAGGAACTGACGCATCACCTCCCCTCCATGGCAGAAAGAAATCAACACATCACCTCCCTGAAGTAAGGAACCGACGCATCACCTTCCGTGGGATTAAGGAACCAATGTATCACCATCCCTGCTGCTGTTTTTGTTTATGATTGGGACACATCCAAGGTACTTTTCCCATTCTGGACAAAAATTATCAACACCTCTCTCTCCACGGGGTGTGTCCTCACCTCCCTTCAACTTGGTCAAATCTCGCCCATAATTAAAAATCCAAATGCTGACCCAAATGACCTAAACAATCTCCGCCCTATCACCAACCTCCCCCTTCTCTCAAAGGTCCTTGAAAAATGTGTCCTACTCCAACTTGACAAACACATCGAAAACTTTAACCTACTCGACCCCCTGCAGTCTGGCTTCAGGAGAGGGTGCAGCACCGAAATGGCAAAGCTCAATGTCATTGATGACATCCATCAATCACTTGATAATGGAGAGACCTCTCTTCTTATCGTCCTTGATCTCTCCGCAGCGTTCGATACAGTCAACCATTCAGCCTTACTCAATGTTCTTATGACCCGTTTCGACCTTAACGACACTGCCCTCAAATGGTTCACCTCACACCTTTAACACCGAACTCAGCAAATAAAAATTCAAAATTGTCTCTCTAACACCTCTCCTGTCTCCCTTGGAGTCCCCCAAGGCTCTATCCTCTCCCCTTCCCTCTTTAACCTTTTCATGGAACCCCTCACTCTCATTCTTAAACAAGCAGGCATCAACTACCACCTATACGCTGATGACACCCAAATCTATTACAAGATTAAAACTCACGCTGACATCTTACACCTGAACAATTCCCTTCACAAGATTCAATCCTAGTTCCAGTCAAATCATCTCAAACAAAATCCAAACAAAACTGGAATCATCCTCTTCACCCCTAAAAAGAACCGTCTCCCCATTCGATTGTGGATCTCAGACCTTAACGCACTCAACTGCTCACTCACACTGTGTAACTCCGTCAAATCGCTTGGCATTACTATCGACAACACACTCACCCTTAACGTTCACATCAAAAACTCTGCCAAAGGTGCCCTCTTCACTTTATGTCACCTAAAAAAAATCAAAACATTTTACCCATCGATGATTTTAAACTTGAAGTTCAATCACTGGTTCTTTCACGTATTGACTATGGCAATGCCATCCTCAGCGGAATCCCCAAGGTCCACCTTGCTCCTATTAAAGCTGTGCTCAACCTTGCAGCAAGGCTCATAACAGACTGCAAACGCTTCAACCATATCTCCCCAGCTCTCAAATCACTTAAATGGCTCCCTATCCAAGGGAGATCAACTTACAAAATGGCCTGCATTACTCATAAAGCACGGCAGTACCTATCCAAGAAACTCCTTATCGCTGGTACCACTCGTCCTCTGAGAAGCTCCAACGCCCTCCTCCTAATCCCTCCTCTGCACAAAAAGAAAGCCACACAATCTCGCTCCTTCTCTGGAAATGCCCCTACTATCTGGAATTCCCTCCCAAAAAACCTTCTCTGTAACCCCTTGTACGCCAGCTTCAAAAAAGACCTCAAAACCCACCTCCTTAACTACTACTGGGGATCCTAATCCTGTGCCTGACTCCTGATCTCATCTCACTATACCATATTTGTCTCTGTAATATATGGCCCTCTTCCTGGAATCCAATCTACCTATATTCTAGTATTATACTGCTTCAACTCCTGTTTCTTTCCTCCTTGATTTTTGTAATTTTGTTGTTTTTTACTTTGTTATTATACTTTTTATACCAAGTGTGCCTTATTCTATCCTGATCATGTAAAGCGCTCTGATACCTCTGGGTCTAGCCAGCGCTATATAAAACTTTTAAAATAAATAAATAAATAAAACAAAATAAGAGTCACATTTTGATTATTGTATGTTGGATTTTGTCATTTTGGTCTTGTTTGGTTTAGATAAAGATTACTTATTTTTCTATACTGCTCTGGTGTCCATTTGTAGTGTTTTCACTGTATTATTGTATGTGTTCACACATGCTTTACTCACTGCCTCTGAGATAAGCCTGTCTGCTCATGCCAAGCTACCAAGGAAGTGAGCGAGGGGTATTTTAGAAGTGTATTCCCCTTATCCTGACTAGAAAGAAGGGTCCCTACTTGGACAAAGGTGTAAACCATTGCCAACTAAAGACCCCAATTTCTAACACATATGAAATAAGGAAACAGTGAAATCCTTTACATGATGACCTCCCAGTCAGATGGTGGGACTTGACAGTGGTCTTCTAGACTTCTCAGTGGAAATGGTTAGGATTCCAAAGGCATGAGCCTCTTTATTTTCATGATTTACCCCCAACTTTCATTCTTTTGGCACTTCCTGAATGAGTTGATAAGTATGATTATTTTTGGTTGGTACACTGTAGCCAATGGCTAGTGATAAGTGATGCTAGACAAGTGTAATGTTTTATGCACAATCTATAGTTTTTAAACGTTATCCGGTGGTATACAAGGAGCTAAGGGTGGCTTTTACTGCTGATGAGGTTGCTTTGAATTTTATGAGGTGAAGACAAATTCTAGCTGCTTAGTTTTGAATATTTTTTTGAATTTTTTAATTTTAAATGTATTCAGTCCGGCATAGTCCCTGTTGCAATAATCCAGCCTACAGAAGATCAGTGCCACTGTAAGTTTAATGAATTGGGAGGTCAGGAGGAGAGGTCTTAATTTTGTCATCATGGAAAATTGATAATTGGTGCTCTTAACCATGGAGTTTATCTGAGGGTCAAAAACATATCCTTGTAAAAGACATTTCCCAAGTTTTTGCACTTAATGATTATAGAGGAGATTGACCCAAGGTTTTTAGCTAAATAAATGGAAGAGTATTGAAGGTGTTTTACCTTAAACTGAAAATTATGGATCTGGATTTGTCCCCACTGTCTCGCCCCCAGGAATTGTGTTCTGTGCAGGTTGAGAATTTGTTTTGATCAGATAAATTTTTATTTGGTTTGTGGAAGATTTGAGCCATGCGCATATAGCTGGATCTGATAAGAATAATTGATTTGTGGAAGTAATCAAGGAGCGAGTGATGATGCTTGAGGGACTCCAAAATGTACACTGGTTTCCATATGGATCTTGTTGAGCAAGCTCTTACTTGTTGTAGAGACATTTTAAGGATTTGGGGGGTTCTGAACCAAACGTATTTTGGGGGCCCCTGTTTGGATCAGCTTTGAATTCATGATCCAACTTCTGCTCTTTCATGCCCTCTTTGGCCAGGTCACTAACAGTGCACAGGCACAGGAGACCAAACTCTAAATGTGTTCACATCTAATATTCAGGGATAGTGATGTGTGCTTTTAATATTTTAACAGCGGCAACTCACTAATATTACTGCAAATAATCTCTGTGAAACCATCTCATGTGTCATATGTGAGGTCCTGTTTGGATCTAAAAGAAACTTTTTTTTTATTGTAGAGTTTTATATAGCGCGAACTAGACCCGAACCGAATCAGGTATCAGAGCGCTTTACATAGCACCAGTCACATTACATGAGGACGGACACACATTCATTTTAGGCACGGGGAGATTAAGTGATTTGCCCAGAATCACAGGAGGTTTTTTTGGCATTGTTACCGAGACTCGTACCCAGATCCCCAGGTGCGAGGTCTAGCGCCCTAGCCGTTAGGCCAACTCCTCTCCCCTAAAATAAACTTTTTTAATGGATAAATCATGAAATATAAACACAACATTTCTCTGCAAAATGTCTGCAATAGACTCTCCCACATAACCCAGATTAAAAATAAATTAAAAGAAAACGGTATTTAAAACAATGGGCCTTATTTATGAAGGCCTTGCGCCGCCAGTGCGCCACTTTTAAAATGGGAAAAAGTGACGCACCAGCGGCGCAAGGCCTTCATAAATAAGGCCCAATGTGTTTAAGAAATATTCAGGGCCATTAGGGCAAAACTCTCTGCCGAACAGAGCAGGCTATGTCAAGGGGCCCGAAAACGGTATTTAAAACAATGTGTTTAAGAAATATTCAGGGCCATTAGGGCAAAACTCTCTGCAGAACAGAGCAGGCTATGTCAAGGGGCCCCTGAAAGGCTGTGGCCCTGGGCCAGAGCCAACTTTGCCCATGCCTTAAAACGTATCTGACTTCTTGTTGTTTCAGGATTGCAGCACAGAAGAGCAACATCATTCACTTCTGGGCTATTCCTCATCCCAAGAGTAATTGCCCTGCCAATTATCAGTGTGGTCTATATAATATGATATCAGCAACTCAACACTTCTAGACATCTGCATCCCTTCAAGGCATGTATTTTCTCACAATGTTCTCCTATGCCATTGCCTAGGTGCAGCCACGCGCTTTCTGTGACATGTTTCGAGTGTTTTTTGCCAAACAGTCGCACCACCAAATTACATTGCAATGTAAATGTCATAATGCTCATGCATCCTATTTGTGGCGCATCAACAAAGAAGGATACGAGCGCAATACGGCCTTCATGCTCAGCAAGAGAAACTCTACCCCTAAGGGCCACATGACAGGCACCCACTCTTCCGCCCTCACTCCCCAGTGCTAGCGTGCTGCTTGTCAGCAATGCACTTTGGTGCTTCATCGTGGGTATGAGGAAAATAATGCCTGCTATAAAAAATGTATTTGTGATCCTTGCGTGTCCGATTTAAAGCATTATGACTGGGGTACAGATCATATTACTTCTGATTTCTCTGGTTCAAATACTTTCTCTCAAAGGTCAAGTATACATCCTTTTGCTACGTGCTAGATATTTTTTTCGCCATGCTGAAAGGAAACCACACCCCTCCGAAATGTTCTGTGCCGCATATCCACGGTCTACATGAAAATGCTTCCTTCTCTACGCGAGTCCGTGCATTACTTACTGCACACCGAATCATTCTACAGGGAAAATAGCTCCCTGAGTGCTAATGGATTCAAACGCGTGCATTCAACGAAGACACTCATGCGTGCTATGCACGTCTTCAATATCAATTACCGAGTGCCATTAGCTGTGAAAGGCCACCCAACCATACCCAAATCTCCATCTTCCCTCTTTCCTTAGAGCTGATTTATTTGTATTATGAAGTTTGATTTTCTGTGAAAAATATGGAAAAACAAGTGCATTTTATTTTTCTGTGTAGGGCAAAAATAAAATATATGTAAATGTAGTTATTGCTAATACATTTTTAGACAAAATGAGAGCGCCCGTTTAAATTAATATAGACCACACGTCTGCAAGCAGGTAACACAATTTATAACACTTAGATGACAACAACAAAAATGAAAGTGAAAACGCCATTCAGAGGTTGATGCCTGTGTAAATCAAATAATAGTGAATCAGCATCCAAGCCTGGCAAAAAAATAGAACTTCATCTCTAGAATGCCTCTAGAGATTAAAACAGAAATAACAGTATTAATGATAATGAGCACACTATACCATTGTACTCCAATAATCGCTTATATCCCCGTGCTAAATAGAAAGGGCAGCTGCTACAAATACAATATAGCATAATTGTCATAGCATGGTACAAGATGGCAGGATATAACAGTATCAGTTAGATGGTATGAAGTGTATCTCACCATAGAGAGATAGTGATTATGCCTTAGCTAAAGTGACAACATAGTCCGCCCTGCCCTGCCCATCCAGCACATACAGGAGTCAAGTAAGCCGTTGACCCTCAGAACATACACTAACGGATACATGTTATGGGACACAATAAGTTCAACAGCAGTGCTAGGTCTATAAACAGCGGCAAAACAGTGATTTGACCCACATTAAAAAAACTGATAAAGGAGGAGACCCAGTTAGGTCCTTAAATTTTGACTGCAGAGCATTGTGAGGTTCCGCGTTTAGGATTCGGCAAGCAGCCCAGGCGATAAGGGGTCTGGTTTGGAGATGTGTAGCACAGCATCAGTTTTGGGGAGCTGCATGGCTGTGATGCGGGGTCCTGCATCGTCATTGATGAGGCCGTTGACAAGGGGGGGCTTGTGATGTGAAGTCCACATCGAGGATGTGTTACGCATCGGATTGTTCTGAAGAAGTTGCAGGCTTGCAATGTGAAGTTTACATTTACATTTACATTCTATATCTACAGATGGGGTGGTAGAGCAACTTCAGGCCCATTCTCAAGGGTTCAGGACTGGGCTCACAGTTGCAAAGTCGAGGAGCTGGTTACAATATATTAACTCTTGGAGTCACTCTGGTGTCCCTGAGTACAGGTTGCAGGTCCAGTCCTTCCCACCCTAGAAAGAGGTCAGCAGACTAGCACAGCAGGCAACAGGCCTTCATGGTAGCAGTCCAGCAGAGTGGCAGTCTTTTCAGCAGCACAGCTTTCCTTCTTCCTGGCAGTCTTTCACAGGTCCAGAAGTGTACTTAAGAGTTGTTGTCCGAGGTCCAATATTCTTCTTTGAAGTGGGAGACATTTCTAGAGGACTCCCTTTGAAGTCCTCAGGTTTCCTGCCTCCCCTGGAGCCAGACTAAGTACCGGAGGTATGCAATCCTTTGGGTGAAAGCTGGACACAGCCTATTCAGGTGTAAGTGGGGCTGTGCCTACCTTTGCCCTTCCATCCTGCCAATGATAACTCACCCAGGCACACCTAGGCTCTCTATTGTGCATGGTTGTCTAGGAGGAATACACAAGTCCAATTTCCAACTACACCCAGTCATGCGACCAGAGACAGGCTGCAGCACTAAAGACTAGGGCAACATTCCAAAAGTGTAATTTTCTAAACTGTAATTCAAAATCTGACTTTACCATAAAAGAGGATTGTCCTTTACAATTGTGAAGACACCAAACATGAACTGTTCCCTTTTCCCATTTGGAAGTTCTCTTTTATTAAATGTAATACAGGACCTTCAGCGTTATCCCATGGGAGAAACAGCCTTGCAGCAGTGAAAAATGTACATGTCCTGCCTTTTAAATACATTGCACCCTGCCCTGTGGGCTGTTTAGGGCCTACTCTAGGGGTGACTTATATGTTTAAAAAGAAGCTTTGGCCTGGCAAATGGTTTATTTTGCCAGGAGGAAATGACAGTTTAAAACTGCATATACCCACTGCTTTGGCAGGCCTAAGGCATGTCGAAAGAGCTACTTAAGTGGGTGGCTAAATCAGTGGTGCAGTCCCTTGGGTAGCATTTCATTAATGGACCCAAGGCACATGTAGTACCACTTTACTAGAGACTTGCAAGTAAATTAAATATTCCAATTCAGTGCAACCCAATTCTACTAGGTTTAAAGGAGGAAGCAAAAGCACTTTATCATTGGTTATCAGTGGTAAGGTTCAGGATCCTAAGGTCAACAAAATGAATTTAGCAAATAAAGTGGAGGGCAAAGGCAAAAGGTTTGTGACTGACCCTGTAAAGAAGACCTGACCCAACAAGGGTACGTTAGGTACAATAGCTGTGTGTGCGCCGCATCAAATTTATGTACTTGGTCATTCATAGTATATGTGATTTTCTCGTATCCCAATATGTGATATTATTTCAGGAGCCATTCAGTTAATGGGGGTGAGAGGGCTGGTCCCAGTGTTGTAAAATGCAGTTTGGCTGTCACGAGGTATGTGGCTAGCCATCGGCAGTCATGGGTGGCCTAATGCTTTAAAGAGACATGGTATGATAACAATTATGTAATCTTCACATAGGTGTTTTCCCTTGCCGCAATAATTATTGCCAGTGTGTGACAATTTGGAGTGATAGACAAAGGACTAGTGACATGCGAGGGTTTTCATTTGTATGATGCTGTGTGAGGAGACGAGATGTGGAGATTAGGTTGATGGATTAGAATTGTGTGAGTTAAGAAGCACTAGATGGATGGGGTGTGGCAAATTTAACATGTATTTTTGTAGATTTTCATTATAGTGGTCAATCTTAGTAATTGATCTTTAATTTAATTTGGGAGACATACGTTCTGTTTGTAATGTTAATAGATTAAAGTCACTTCATGTGATCATGCTTTTAACTTTCTTGAATTGCATGTCTAAAGCATTTTTATATTGCATAGGATTATGCTCACAGAGAACCGAAATTGGTGTATTCAGATGTGAGTTTATTTATGATTAATTTATTTACAATTGCTAGGCTAGTGTGAGACATTAGCATGACAGAATTTCGAAATGAATGAAAATAAACTGAGATATTTGATAATGTTGATTTTAGTGTTGTTCTTATGGAATATTCTTCAGGAACATTCTTGTCTTTTGCCATGTATTTTGGAAGATAATTCTTTTTTTGGTTCAATGACAATAGGAATGATGATGTGTTCTCTTTTGTTTGCAAACGTATTGTAGAATTGTGGAACACAGAACAAATCGATGGCTCCAATCTGGATTTTCTTAGCTTGTGACTGGAAGAAATTTAACTTTTGAAGTGGCATCTTGAACAGTCAAGTCTTCTCTCATTTGGTAAGGGAGCATTAGGCAGGCTCATATTTTGTTATTAGAGACAATTGTATCACAAAGCGGTTTACTTAAGAATCATTCATTCATTATTCCACTTGTTTTTCTTTTTTAATTTAGATGAGTGAGTTTTCTGATGAAACATGTATATGAGAAGAACCTGAGAATGAAAGTGGGATATCGTAGGTTTTACCAGTGATCTTTTTAAGTTATAAAAGTTGGTCTATTAGAAATAAACAAAATACAGTTTAATAAGGCATTCAAACCAATGAAAAACATACATTTGAGGGGAAAAAGGGGAGGACGAAAAGGGGTAAAAAAGGGGATAATAGAACAAGATAATCATAGATGGCCAATCAAATAACACATATGTGGATAATATAACATTTTACTATAAATCTACATGTACTGTACAGAAACAACAATAAATCATTATTCAAAGTGAGAAAAGAAAGGAACATCAAGGAGGTTTTTGAACTTCCTCCATATTAGGGTGGCGTCGAGAAGAGGATAGCATTTGTTTGGCCAAAATATTTGAGATTGGAGACCACAAAACAGAACAATTAAGAACCAGTGGGAAGGGATGACAGTAAGATGTGTCAAGCCACCAAGCTTATAAGGATAATTGGCAGAAATCTTTCCAATGTGTTCATTATTTGTTGGAATGCCACTGCTAGAAATGCATCTACCATTCTTGAATGAGTGGAAACTGCAGGCCAACAATCAGCCAGACTGCTCAAGAAAACATTAATTATGGAAAGGTGTATTGTGGAGTTAAAAATTTAGTTAATTTGCTTCCAGACTTGCATCCAAAATGTATGTACTGAGAGATAAGTCAATAATAAAAGTTTGATGTCTACAGGGTGTGAATGGAATGACCAACTACTATCAAGAATATCTGGGTATTTGTGAGAAAGTATAGCAGGAGGAAATAAGAGTCTGTTATAAATGTGAAATAATGTTTGCATAGTACTAGCAAACACAAGATGTTCTCCGTATTTTTGTCCAAATACGTCTCCAAGTTGAAACAGGACATCCTGCATCTCACCAGAACTCCCGAGGCGACTCCGGGAGCAACGCTGCTTTTAAAATTACTTGGACACTAGTCTACTAGTTCTTAGCCCGCCTACCTGCTTCGCTGTTTGGCGCTACGGAGCCAGCGCTTCTGCTCTTCCTGGCTGCTCCTGTCCTGCTCGCTGACCCAGACCGCCACCGCTGATCGCCCCCTCCCTGCTGACTCTTGGAGTGGGACGGGCGGCTCCACCATCTTGGGCGGGTCTGGGCTCGGCGCTGCAGTTCTTTGGCCCCTCCCCCCTTGCCACACCCCCGGACTCTTTCCCCCATGTGTCGCTACTTAATGGTTACCCAGTCCCGGCCGCGTAGCGGACGCGCGCAGCGGGCGCGACGAAGGCGCGCCGAAGTTGCGCCTAAGTTAAGCCCGTCTGCGCCCGTCCGCGACAGGCCGGGACCAGGGGCCACACCCCCTGTCCTTTCTTTAGCTTATACCTCCGCACAACTCCTAGCTTTCAATGCTGTTTCCCCACTTTCACCCCCACTCTTGCGCCACCTTGACACACTTGGTATTCTCGTCCCTCCTTCCCCTCACTTGACTCCGCTTCTTTCTAGCCCCAATAGCACTTCCCCCCTAGCTACTGATCCCCCCTCTGCCTCCTTTTCCTCCTCCCTCTCTGCCTCTGCCGCTGCCGCTGCTTCTGCCATACTGCTTAACACCCGCTCAGCGGCCAAACATCAGACGGCTCTCTTTAATCTTCTTACCTCCGACTCCCCAGATTTCCTTTTTTTGACCGAAACTTGGTTCACCGCTGACTCCCTTCCCGACCTCTTAGCCATTCTTCCCGACTCCTATTATGCCCTCCGGGCTGATCGTCCGGACGGCAAGGTGGGGGGAGGGGTGGCGATGATCATTCGGTCAACCCTTAAATTCCAACTTCTTAATTACCCCCCTATTTCTAATGTGGACTACCTAGTGGCCCGCTCTCTCAATCTACCTGTCCCCCTCACTGTTGTCCTTGTGTACCGTCCTCCTCAATCTATGCCCTCTTTTGTAGCCTCCATTCAGGACCTTATGGCCACCCTTGTGGTCAATAATTCTTCCGTCCTATTGCTCGGCGACTTTAATTATTGGCCGGGCGACCCCAGGGAAGACCTTCCCTCGAAAGATTTCTCAGGCACTCTCCAATGCCTAAATTTCACTTCTCATATCTCAGTTCCCACTCATGTCCAGGGTCACATCTTGGACCAAATCTGGTCCTCTCGCCCTATTGTTTCACCCCCTCTTGTTTCCCCTTGCGTCTGGTCGGATCATTTTTCCATCTCTTTTGCCATCCTCCTGGGAGTGGTTGACAAGCCTCCCCTCCCTAAGAACATCTCAGCCCGCAATTGGAATCGAACGGACCTTGACTCTCTCTCGCTCACTTTGGCTTCATCTGCCCCTACCCTCACCAATCTTTCTCTTGATTCTCAGGTCAATGCCATTGGCACATGGCTTTCCTCCTCCTGCGACCTTGTCGCTCCGCTTAAAAAGATCAAGGCGATGCGTCCTCATGACGCGCACAAATGGTTCTCTCCAGAACTTAAAACTCTTAAACTCGACCTAAGGCGGTCGGAACGCCACTGGAGACGGAACTATTGCCCCTTGTTGCGCGCCAAATACAAATCACTCCTTGCTGAATATAAAAATGCGATCCTGGCGGCAAAAACCGCCTATTTCTCTGAGAGAGTAGCTCTCGCGAATAACAAATCCCGTGAAATCTTCTCTCTGGTCTACAATCTTGCCACCTCTGATCGCTCCACCCCCAGTCCGGTTCCCTCACAGTCCCTCTGTTCTTCACTTAACGATTTTTTTATTGATAAGATCGTTAAGATCAAAGCTAACATTCCCACACTGCCACAACCCCGCCCCACCTGTCTTCCCATCTATCCTCCCTTCTCTTTCTCCTCTTTCCCTCCTCTTTCTACTGAACTATTTCTAAATCTACTGATCAAAATCAAGTCCGGTTCCCCCTTGGACTGCGCGCCAGCACGCATCCTTAAAACCCTCTTCACCACTTGCTCTGGACCTCCTCTTGCCCTCCTTAATTCCTCTCTGGCTCTTGGATCTGTCCCCTCCTCTTTCAAATCTGCCATAGTCCTTCCGATTTTAAAGAAAACTGGTTTAGATCCCTCTCTTCCCTCCAATTTCCGTCCCATCTCTCTCCTTCCCTACCTGGGCAAGATCCTCGAGGCTCATGTCACTTCTTGCCTCTCCTCTTACATTGAGGAGAACAGCCTCCTTGCATCCCATCAGGCAGGATTTCGCCCGGGCCACTCCACGGAGATGGTGGTCCTCGCAGTCTTGGATGAGCTTAAGGGGAAGGCTGACTCCAATCTCCCCCAGGCTCTGGTCCTTCTCGATTTGTCCGCTGCGTTTGACACGGTCGACCATGCCATCCTTCTCGACCGTGTCAGCGCAGCGGGCATTCGGGGCGTGGCCTTTTCCTGGCTGGCGTCCTTCCTTCAGGATAGGTCCCAGGCAGTTCATCTCTCCGGTTTTTCCGCTCCTCCCCGTCCTGTCACTTGTGGAGTTCCCCAAGGCTCTTCTCTCTCCCCTCTCCTCTTCAATCTCTATATTCACCCCCTCATCACTTCTCTTCTTGAGCTGGGGGTCTCTGTGTATAACTACGCAGATGACCTTCAGCTCGTCTTCGATCTTTCTTCCTCCCCTGACTCTCTTCCCAAGTTCTGTTCCACTTTAGTTTTCATTTCTGACTGGATGTGCGCTAACCAACTGAAGCTCAATCCAGATAAAACCGAACTTGTTCTCACCGGTGGCTCTTCTAACCCCTGGACTCCCGCACATTGGCCCCTCTCTTTTGGTCCCCCCCCTGTTCCCTCTTCTTCTGTCCGCACTCTTGGCATCAAAGTCAGTCATGACTTATCCATGCACAGTCAGATCAGCTCGGTTGTGTCCTCCTGCTTTCTTTCTCTCCGTTTAATCCGGAAAATCTCCCGCTTCTTCTCCTCTGATGCTCTCAAATCCATAGTCATGGCCCTCGTCATCTCTCGCCTTGACTACGGGAATGGCTTGTATGTGGGCATACCTGCTTACGAATCTCGCCGCCTACAGGCCATTCAAAACCAAGCCGCTCGTCTCATTCTCTCCCTCCCCAAATCCTCTCATATCACCCCGGCTCTTAAATCACTTCACTGGCTCCCTGTTCGTCTCAGATCCTTTTTCAAACTGGCCTGTCTAGCATTCTTGGCTCACTCTCGCTCCGCACCCCTGTTCATCAACTCTCTTGTCTCTTCCCATGCCCCTGTCCGCACCCTCCGTTCTTCCTCTCTCTCTCTTCTTCACACCCCTCGTTTCCGCAAATCCAGAACCGGGGGAACCCGATTCTCAGTCCTTGCCCCCCAGTTTTGGAATAGCCTTCCTCTCTCTATTCGCTCCATTCCCATCTACTCCCACTTTCGCAAAGCCCTTAAAACCTTCCTCTTCCTTCAGGCATTTCCCTCTTGAATCTTTCCTGGGTCCCCTCTGCCGAGTTTCTGATCAGGTCCCCAGCGCCAGGAAGCCGCTTGGCCATCGCGCGCTTTATTAAATATTTTATTCATTCATTCATTCATTCATTCATTCAATTAC
This sequence comes from Lissotriton helveticus, assembly GCF_964261635.1. Classification (NCBI taxonomy): domain Eukaryota; kingdom Metazoa; phylum Chordata; class Amphibia; order Caudata; family Salamandridae; genus Lissotriton; species Lissotriton helveticus. Next base: position 689,606,794 of record NC_136057.1, read on the forward strand.
TTTCATGCTCCTAGGCTAACTTGGTGTCAGTTTTAGGGCTGTCCAAGGAGACTTGTTGTAAGAATCAGTAAATTGTTGAGCCTGTTAGAGTTATGAGAAGAAGAGTACCTAACATGGAAGATGATTTGAGTGGGCTGATACAGGATTGGAAGCAATTGGAAGTTGGAATTATAATGTTCTTGAGTAAATTTAAATTTACTATGAAATTAGGCTGGAAGATAAAGACGATTTTGAGTTTGTGGAAAAGTAAGAAAGGAGTTATTGAGAAAGAGTTGGTTAACCCATATAATTCTGGATTTTCTCTAAGATTTCCAATAAAGACGTTTGTTTCTATGCAATAAAGAAGTATTGTGCCAAATCATAAAATTGAGGAAAGAAGAAGTATCATTGGGTTCACCTGACAATGAAGGATCTAGTAATTTGCTGCAATATTTAAAAGAGGCTTGGAGAGAGTCTGAAGTTTTCTGGAAAAAGGTAAGTATTCCCAAAAAGTGGAAAGAAAGAGAAGACGTTTCTCCAAATCTGCCCATAAAGGAGAATATTCAGAAGATTCTGAAATCCAATGAAAGGATTGTTTCAAAAGGAAAGCTTAATGGTATCTGAAAGTCAGGATAATTAACACCACTATCAGATTTTTGACATTTTAATTTCAGTAAAGATGTATAGGATTTTTTCCTGTTCCACAAAAATGAAGAAAGTATGGAGTTGATTCATGTAAAAAAATCGAGAGGGTATAAATATGGGAATGTTGGAATAGTGAATAAAACAATAGTGACCAACATAATCTTTATAGTATCAAGGTGACCCCACCAGGAGAGGCACAAATGATGCCAGTGACTAACCAAGTATATTAATGTGTTTATGCAATCATCTAGGATTAAAAGGATTAGAAGTTTGGATTGTGGGAGAGAACCATAGCCCGAGGTATTTGATTTTTGTTTTGTTCCAGGAAAATTTGGTAGTTGAAAAATCTAAAGAGATTTTTTCAAACTCTCAACGTTTATATGTAATTTAGAATGGAACATATGACAGCAAAAACTTCTACTAAAAGTTCAATAACCAGTTTTTTTCACATTCAGATTGTTTTTCCATCATTTTTATTTTAGTTTTTATTTTGGACCATGATATCGCTGACGGCTGATCGGTGAGAGGAATAGGAGGCATTACATGCTTCTTTGAGCACAAATGTGCGCAGGAAGGGCAGTTTAAATTGAGGCCGGATGAAAAAGCATATTTAGAATATATGAACTGCCTGGCTATTGAAATATGAAGAGAGTGCGGGAGGTAATAGGACACCACAAATGAAATTGATAGCATTGTTGGCTTGACTAATATGTGTTGAACTCACAGAAGAAATATGTGAGGATATAACAGTTGACACAGATTCTGCACAGAGTGCTGAACATACACTTGGTCTTTGAAATTAGAACTTTCCACAATATAAACCACCGCCCTGAAGAAGTCCCATGTGAATAGGCACAAAACGCATAGGCTGTTTCATTTGGACATGTTATCCTGTTATACCAAAACACTTGAAGACTGTGAATAAAAATTATTGAAAAACAATCTAAATGTGAATAAATCTGGTTATTGCATTTTTAGAATTATTTTTAATGTCATATATTTCATTATAAATAACATATAAACTTTGAGAGTTTGAAACAATCTTTTTAGATTTTCTAAATTTTGTGCTCCTCAAATTGTGTATTTGTATGTATTGATTAAATTGTTTTTTTTTTGGTTGACCCAAAGAGTGAGCACAACTCAGACACATTGGGACAGACAGTGTGCAGGTGAAATTTAGACCATAACCGTTTTGCAGCTGGGATATAATTGAAAAATATGGCTTAAAAGTAAATTTGTTGACCGGTAAGATTTCACATTTGTCATTGTTTAATTTATAGCTGGAAACGAGAGAGTAAGGAGCTACTTTGTGTAGAAAGGCTGCAATCAACTCTTGGGGGAGGGATGAATAAAAGAATGTCATCATTGTACACTGATGTTTTAATCTGCTGATATTTCCAAGAGAAGACCTATATATTTGTAAAAGGCTTTAAAGCTGGATTAAAGAGAAAGTGAGCCAGAGTGCAACCGTGCCTAGGGAGAAGTAAGTCCATTTGCAAAAATAGCTGCCTGAGGAGCAGTATATAAAAGCGAGATGAGTTTAATGATGTCTGGTCCAAAACCGAACCAGTAAAGAGCAGAGAAAATAAAGGACCAATCAGTCCAGCTAAACACCTTCTCAGAGCCTGATGCAATTGCTTCTAAAGGATCAGGCAAATGTTTGGATTTGAATAAAACGTTGAATATTATATGAGCGTTGTCGGATGTATATTTTCCTTTAACAAAACCAGATTGCTCCTTTCCCAGAAGCTTGGTTAAAAAGGCTTCTAATCGGAGGGTTAGAACTTTTGAAAAAATCTCATGATTGATGTTACACAAGAGAGAGGTCTGTAGCATTTGCAGAGTTGGGGATTTTTGCCATCTTTGGAAATTAGACATATAAGTGCCTCCAAAAAAAGATCCAGCAGAGTTACCTTTGTTGGAAAAAGAAAGCAAGGGATAGTTTGGAAAAAAACAATTCAGAAAAGTCTATAAATATTCAGTAGTAAAGCCATCAAGGCTAGGAGCTTTGACAAATTTAAGACAGGTCAAAGCATTTTGAAGTTCTGCTTAACTAATTGCTGTCTCTAAATCTTGAAAGCTTAAGTGAGTATTAAATGATTTGTGTGTTGATGAAAGGTAATTCAAAATGTCAGATCCAGAAGGGGTATACAAGGTTCTGTAACCTAGGGCAAATTATTCTATGATGTCTGTATCTTTGTGTAATATATTTGATTCTATTTCTGTGAAATATTCAATTTTATTTCTGTTCTTCTCAATTTTAACATAATTCACATTTCCTGTTTTTTTCTGCACACCATAGCATTTGGTACTGGATTTTAAAAGGAACATTGATGTGTAATTTGTGGAAAATGTATTAAACAGAAGTTTGGCATTGACCAGTTCTTGTCAGACAATCTTTAGATCTGGAGGTGTAATATGTGAGTTCCAGTGTTTTAGTTTGTGAAAAAATATATTTTGCTTCAATGGCAGAAGCTTTCTTTTAATTTGAGACAAGCGTTATAATAAATTCATGAGCTGATGCATAGATGGCGTCCTATATGGTATGAAAAGCAAGTTCATCAGTGTGATTAAGCTGAAAGAACTCATGGAAGAAAGAGGTAAAGGCAGATGTGAAGGAAGTATATTATAAGAGTGAATTATGAAAGCTCCATCAAGTAGGTGTTAAGTAAAATATCTACTTGAATTATAACAGGGGCATGGTAATATATTAAAATAGAAACAATGTCAGTAGGTATCTGAGATAAAAAATATAGTCAATTTGTGATTGAGTATGATGGGCTAGGGAAAAATAAGTATATTTACCTGAAGTGGGATTAGAAATTCACAACGCGCAAATCCATGCATGTTGTCTGAGAGCATGCACAAAGGCTTTTTGAGACTTAATAGACACATTAAGGTGAAGCTAAATGTCTGTTAATAAATGGGTCAACAGTCTGATTGCAAAACCCTGCAAGAATGAAATGATCATCTGAACATTATGAAATATTTTGGAAAAAAGTTGACCAAAATTGACAATGAGTAGTAGTCGGACCCTATAGGTTAAAAATAGAAATCGGTACATTATCTATCAAAATATGAGTGACCTCTCAAGGTCCTTCAGTATCTGCTTTCTGAGAAAGCAAATGAGCATTGAGAGGCTCATGGCATAAAGTTACAACACCATTCCTTTTACCTTTGCCAGTTGAAAAGAAAATATTTCCAACCCACCCTGTTTTCAATTTTAAGGATTCTGATTAAGTAAGATGAGATTCTTGTAGAGGAGCAATATCAGTATTAAGTTGTGAAAGATGAGTGCAAGCATGTTGACGTTTAATGTGTGAACCTAACCCCTTAACGTTCCCAGGTACAACTCTTTTGGACATAGGGAGGGAATGCTGGGAAAAGTATCCAGGGACAAGAAATAAACACGTAACATAGACCAGGTATGGAGAGATGATTGGGGAAAAGGAGGAAAGAAAGGAAAAAAAGATCCAATGATAAGGAAACAATTGAAGAAAAAGAAAAGAAAAGAGAATGGTAGTCAAGCATTTCAGAGAGAATAAGAAAATAAAACAATGCAAAGCACATGCGGGAAGTAAAACATACCTAAGGTTAATATCAAAGGAAGAAGGGGATGTGGTGAGGCCATATGGAGGAGACAACATTGTCGGGCTCCATGGAGAGGACAGCGGGGAGATATGTAGAACATGGGTAAATGAAGGACGGCATAGCTCAAACAGGAAAAGGACAACCCATGAAAGGAAGAAAAGTATTAGTGTAAAAAAGCATTCAGTAACTTTTATATCCAAGAGATTAAAAAAACATTTTAGATAACATATGCAAGTCCAAGTATACAACATAATATGAGAAGAGAAATTTTAAATGAGTGGGTATTTATAAAGCACACTGTCACTCCAAAAATGAGCATCTAGGCACTGATACTAAACTGCAGTGTAAACCTTCGACATAGCCTGCATGGGCCGGTTTAAATGAGGGCATGGCAAAGTGCACTACACGCTTGAAATAGCCAAACTTTCAGAGTCTTTGTTTACGCATCTTCTGTATGTATTAATCAGAGCTGCAATGGCAAATGATTCCATGCCTTGGTGCCTATCACCACAAGAGATTTTCCACCTTGAGTTTTTAGTCTGAATCAGGGGAGCTTAAGCAGATTTGCATTCAAGGATCTCAGTGTTTTCAAGGTCTTGTAGTGGCTGGATCTGGCAGTGAGATATTTCGGGCCCATGGCCTTGAGGCCCTAAAGACTAGCAGCAGTGTATAAAACAAAATTATTTTGTGTATTGGTAGTCAGTGGGGACTTATCAATGCGTTGAAGCCAAGCTCCATTTAGGGAGCTGTAGCACTATTCTGGCTGCTGCGTGTTGGACCATCTGAAGTTTGTGTATTAGCTGTTTTGCAAATCACACATCAAGCTGTTACAATAATCTAATTTAATAATAATTAATGTAATAAGTGCAAATGCTACAGTCTTCCGGGCATTATGGGGAAGAAAGTAAAGACATTTCTTAGGGGATTTAATCCGGTTAAATAACATCCCAGTCATTCTGCCACTTGGGGTTGAATAGATAGTTCAGTGTTAAATTTGACCACAAAATTCTTGGCTACTTTAACCATATCTGGTGGAGAGGGGACTGAGTTTGGCCACTTGCGTATAGGGGAAAATAGGCTAGATTTTCCAAAGAGGAGAATGTTTAGTTTTCACAGAATTGCATGTAAGATGATTGTTTTGCATCCATGAAATCAAGTTAGAGGGACATTTTAGAGAATTCAATACTGGGCAAGTTGACCCTTTATCTATAGGAAGGATCAACAGGGTGTCATCTGCGTAGGAGGTGGTTGCGATTCTGTAGGACTCAAGTAGAGAAACAAGAGTTGCAATTTAGATAATAAAAAGAGCAGTGTTGAGGGATGTAAATGTAAATGTAAATGTAGTTGAGCTTATATAGCGCACAGCTACCCGCAGTGGGTTTCCCGGCGCTTGCTTAGGGAACCCTTCCTGGTATTCCCCTGTGAGATAGCAGGGTATCCACAAGGTGAAAGTCAGGCATCCCGCCGCGAGGGGCCGTTGTGGAGATTAAGCAAGCTATTGCCCAGAGTCGCAGAGTGTGGACCCATGAGTCGAGGAGGGACCGGGGCGAGAATTATCGAGTCCGTGGAATTTTTAGCCCAAGACCCCGGTCCAGGACCGATCTCAGCTTCCGGGTCTGCTGCCTCTAACCCCTGAGCCACACTTCTCCACAGGATGACTCCTGTGGTACTCCCTCAGTAAAAAGCTTTTCTTGTAGGAAAATTTTCCTAGGACAACTGTTTGTCTCCGATCAGTTAGAAATGATGTAAGCCAAGATAGGGCTTTATGCGAGACCCTTAAATTTTGAATTCACTGGAAAAGAAATTCATGTGAAATGGTATTCAATGCTGCAGAGAGGTCCAACAGTATCTATACCACATTAATCGCAGAGTCCAGGGTCATTTTAATGGTCTCTGTGACCACAAGTAAGGCCAACACAGTAGAATGTTTAGGCGTAAAGCGTGATTAGCGTACATGGAGGGAGTTGGAGTTGCTAGATCACAATTTTTTATAGCATTTTGGTCAGTACAGGCAGGAGAAAAATAGGCCTAAGAATAGACAAAATTGTGGGATCTGTAAAGGGCTTTTTTTGCAGTGGCCTGACAACTGACAGTTTGCAGGCTAGAGGGACTTCAGCAGAATCTAAAGAGTTATTCAAAATGTAGTTGATGAGTTGATTTACCATGTCAATAGCCTCATGAAGGATAGTTGGTGAACAAAGGTCATGGGTGAGCCTGATTTACAGGAAAGAATAGTGTCATGTTGTAGCGACAAGGACATATCTGCAAATATGGTAAGACTGGCCTTGGTCTTATTGTTGGGGTTGTACAACACTGAGCCCCTTAAGGGGTCAATCATGGGTGTGGAAATCAATCCGAGCTCTATGGCCTGGATCTTGTCCTCCAAAAATATGGAGATCTGGTCAAAAAAAGCTTGAGAGGGGGAGCTTTCATGTAAGAGACTTTAGCTGCAAAAAACATTTTTGATACATTGAAGATAGTCTTGGGGTCTTGGAAGGCCTCTTCTATTTTTGTGGTAAGATACAATTTATTTGTTGTTTTAATCAGTTTGTGATATATTTTCTGGGCCTCTCTAACAGGGAGCATATTGTCTGTGCTGTAGGATCATCACCATTTACGTTCAAGGTGTTTGCAACAGCCCTTGTGTACAAGTAATGCCGGAGAAAACTAAGGTTTTCACTGGCCGTTTCGTGAAATAATGAGAGATGCAAGGTCCAAAGCTGTATCAGTGATCCACACATCAAAAGAATTGATATCTTCCACCAAATTCCATTTGAGAGTTGGGCAGTAGTAAACAAGTGGAAAGTAAATTTTGGATTTAATTTCATGGCTTCCCATTTCCGGCAAGTGAGGGATAAAGGATATGTTTTGCAAGGGGGGTTTGAGACATGATTGCCATTTTGAATGGGACCCGGTAACGATCCGTTCATAATTGAGTAGTGGGTGTACCAGGTGTTAAACACGAGTTGTTAGTGCAAATCCTGCCAAGAGTATGTCCCCATAAATGGGTTGGAGCATGTATTAGTTGCAGTAACCCTAATATTTTAAAGATGGAATTGGCCTCCGAGCTATCTGTGTCATCATAACGGAGATTAAAGTCTCCTAACATAATGAAATTAGCATAACGGACTACCAAAGGGGAAATTGCGACACCTACTGTGGTTAGAAAGCTTGTGTCGGTATCCTAGGGTTGATAGAGAAGACATCTAGCAAAGGATTCAGAAGCACTGATTTTGAAACAGTAAGCAAGGCTTTCTGCACACAGAGTGTCCATATCAAAGGAGCTGCATTGAGAGCTGTCGCAAAATATCATAGCTACCTCTTCACCCCCGACCCTCTGTTCTATCCTTGGACATGTTTGTGTAACCAGGAAGAGCTGTTATAGCTATATCTGATTATACCATGATTATAATGATGAACAGTGGGTTCAAATAAGAACTTGAAGCTTAAACAGGCCTGCAAGTGTCCTTAGTATCAATTCAGCAGTCTTGAAGAAATGCCCCCAGTCTAAATGGATCCTAATAAGTGGATGTCTTGTTCTTGTAAGTAACTTTAAACAAACAAGGATGGAAAAGACCAAAACAAGTGCAAAGGGACTGGAGAGCTGGTCTCATAGATAAAAATTATTTGCGCCCGTCTGCATTATTATTAGCATAATCCTGTGAGACTTTTAGGTTCTTACCCTACAAGGTCATCTTTTTTAACGCCTTGACTGCTGAGAGAACCTTGAACAGGTCAGTATATTTGAGGAAGTAAAGAATGACAACTCTGGGCTTCTTGGAGGTAGAAGTAGTAGTCCAGTCTGTGAGCTCTCTGTATATTCAGTTTCAGTTTCATAAACTTTTATTCGATTATAAAAATTTACATAATCATAAAAAGTACACTTTTATAAAAATCATCAGTTTTGTACAGAAGGTCACATGTTTATGGTTCATAAAACAATGCCCTGACGGGTTTTCATTACTTTTTTTAAAAAGGTCGATGTCATTTTGGCTTCATGCGGGTTTACCGGTGACTGGAGATAAACAAGCGCTGGATATGTGCTTCTAAGACCGCTTGAACGAAGAAGGGGAAAAATCCATTTTTTCCTGGCTACGCTGTAGTATTTACAGAACAGTGTGACATGGACCGTTGATTGCTTGGAGGCCCCGTCACATGGACAACAAATCAGATTCCGAGACCAGTTGTTCTGTTCCGGAAATGAGACCAAGCGGAAAAAAAGGTCGAACCGGAGTCTTGTCAATAGAAACTTTTCATAGTTCGAAAGAAAGAACGTTAGGTAGGGCTGTATCAGTTTCTCTGGTTGCAATAGGCTGATTTTTTCGTTTTGTGTTTTTACAATCTCAGCCTGATTGCGAAGTTCTCTTAAATGGCCCATGCATAGTTCTTTAAGCTGTTTCTTTGAAATGTCTTCTATTGAGGGAGGATCAAGAAAGTATTGCTCCCGATCTAGGTCTTGAAGAAATTTAAAAATGTAGTTGAGCCAGGGAATTTTCCTCCAGTGAGCTAGGCTAAGGCAATCGGCGATGAGAGAGCGTGTTATATGGCTTTCTGGATTGCACCATATGCGATGCCAAAGAATGAGAGGCTGGCAGCGTATGGTGTCTGTCACAAATTCCATCCCTAGCTCTCGATGTGAAGCTAAGATCGGAGAGCTTTGGGGAAGGGCCAGAACGTACTTAATAAAGGCGTTCTCCGTTACCTGTAGCTGGTTAATGTTTCCGTATCCCCAGATTCCTGCTCCGTAGCTAGCCACGCTGTAGCACTTTGCATAGTATAACGTTAGCAGTTCGAAAGGGGCTGGTTTGCCGAGTTTCCTGGAAAAGGCACAGAGTGCTGATGTTGCTCGACGGAAGTTAAGGTTTCTGGCTTCAATGGCTTTACGCCAGGTCATTGAATCGTCCACAAGTATACCCAGATAGGGGTATACTGTTGCTTTTTCCAGCTTGGTGTTATTTATGTGTATGGATTTTGAAGGTCCGTGTTTGGGTCCTATGGGCATTGTAAATGTTTTCTTTGTGTTTACTTTTAGACCCAGAGAGTCCATAAACGTCACGTATTTGTTCAGCTGTCGTTGGAGTTGGTTAGCTGTTCGGGCCAGGATGACCGAGTCGTCGGCATAAAGGAGAATGGGTATAGGGCGGCGTGCTATCTGCGGGAGGTCCTGGCTCCCTTCCAACATGGCTTTTTCAATCCCGTTGGTGTAAAGATTGAATAGGAAGGGAGCCAGTACACACCCTTGCCTTACTCCTCGAGTGATTTTAAAGGAACGTGATAGTTCGCCGCCGATGCCATAACGCACTCGGCCTTCTGCGTTGGTATATAGACCCCTGAGGAAGGCCAATATCGGTGGGTCTACTCCAAGGTTGGACATGATATCCCACAGCTTTGCGTGCTGAACGCAGTCGAAAGCCGCGCTCAGGTCTACGTAAACCAGGTAGATTTTCCCATCTTTGGCATGAGCGTATTTCCCGGCCAGGAGGGTCAGGTTTAGGGCCTGCTCCACCGTTCCGAGCCCCTTCTGGAAACCGTATTGCAGGTCTGTGAAGATGTTGTTTACCTGGGCCCAAGATTGTAATCGGTCCAGGAGTAGTCGGCCTGCAATTTTGCCCGTGGAATCCAGAAGGGAGATCGGCCGGTAGCACGCGGGATCGTTGCGGTCCCCTTTCTTAAATATTGGCAAGAGAGTGGATGATGACCATGAAGGAAGGAGACCGATTTCAGCGACTGCAGACATTACCCGGGTTATTATTAGCGACCAATAATCACTATTATATAAAAACAAGTCCATAGGTACCCCGTCTGGGCCGGGAGCCTTGCCAGTTTTTGACGCTTTGATTGCCTTTCTGACCTCGGTGACAGTGAAGCGTAGATCGATGGGAAGAAAATTTTTCTCTGCTTCATCCTCACGTTCTATTTGAGGTATGTCAAGTGGTGAGCCAAAAATTTTTGTGAAGTGGTAAACCCAGTCGTTCTCAGTTACTGCTACATCGAGGTGGTATGGATCAGTATTGTTGTCTAAAAAAGGTGATCTGATGGTCTGCCAAAATGTGATGCTATCCTTTTTTAGTGCGCTTTCGTGTAGTTGGCACCAAAGGTCTCTCTTTATCTGGTACCTACGGTTTTTCCTAGCTTCGTTGTACGTTTTCCTCCGAAGTGAAATTAGTTGAACATCTCGTGGTTTCTGCCGGAGGGCTTTTTTTAGGGACGTGAGGGCCTTTCTGCAGTCTGAATTAAACCATCTTTTAGTTTGGAGTTTGGGTTTGTTTGCCGTGTGTTTGAATAACTCATCTCTTATTGCCCCTTGAATGTTATGGAAAGAGGTGATGATTTGTTCGGGGGAGGCATCTGCGGACAAGCAGTCCCTTAACCAGGGGTGCGTTTTTTCAAGTATCCTTTGTGAGATCACTTCCGGGTCAACTTTCGCCCATTTGATGGCGTACCCGTTCTTCCTCTTTAATGTTAATGATTGTTGGTCAAGGGAGCTGGTTTTTATTGTGTGGGCGCCCGCTTTCTCCATTATGAGCTCCACGCTCAGGGGGTAGTGATCACTAATCGGACTGGACCCTACTTTGTAGTTTTTTAGCGATCTTTTGCACGTATTGGAGGCTAAGATGAAATCAATGGTGGACGTGCAACCTCGCCCATGGAAGGTGGGTAGAAATTCCTGGGCCGGGTCCACTAGTTCGTTCACAAAGTCTAGGTCCAAGGTGAATAAAATTTCATTTAGCTTGTTTCCGCTTTCAGTGTGTGCGAAATGAGGGATGGGATTGCCGGTTTCGGATTGTAAGCCGCAAATTCCGATTTTATGGTTTGGGCATAATGGGTGGTTGAAATCACCTCCCCAGATGTATTTTATTGTCGCGCTTAGGTTCGCGCTTTGTAGTGTGGATATATGGGCCACCATTTCGTCTAGATTTGTACAGCAGTCCAGGGTACCTGCGTTGTTATAGTAATTTATGAGTATATATAAATTCCTCGATGCGGTGGTCTGGTGGGTAATTTGAATGATTTGAAAAGTAGGTGTTTCTTTCGTAAGTTTTACCTTGACTGCTATGATGTTAGAGAAATAGATCGTGAGACCACCTTTTGGTCTTCCCATTGTGCTAGGCGTTGCTTTGGTGAAGAATGTCTTATATCCCACTAGATGGAGGGGGGATGTACGCCAGGTCTCTTGTAGGCACAAGATTTGGTGGCTGCCTGCTATTTCCAGCCATTGTGGGCATGTTATTTTGCCGGTTAAACCTGCAACGTTCCAAAAAGCTATGCTTATACTCACAGCCTCGTTGTCTGTCGGGATGGCGGGTACTGTTTTGTGAGTGGTAGGGATTTCAACGGCTAAAACTTGGTCGGTGAGTGATCTTTTGCTCGTGTCCGGTTTTTTGAGGGGAGTGTGATTCAAAGGGTTATTTAATTGGGTCGTCGGAGTCTCTGGTGTCTCTGGTGTGTTAGGCGATTTTGGTGGGACTATCGGGTGCTTATCAGAGACTGAGTGATGTGAAACGGCAACTATGTATTGGCTAGGATCGGCCATAGATGGTCAATCGACCATGTCGAGGCACTCGTATCGATTTTGGGTCGGGAAACCCTGCCAACCCTCATATACTGGATAGGGTCTATCCTGCCAATATGGAGCTTGGCCATCGACGTACCTTTCTCTTGGGCCTCCCCTGTCTAGGTACTCGCGTGGGGGATCCCTCCGACCCCATGATGTTTGACGCCATGGGTCCTGGGTTCGTAGCTCTTTGGGATGATGGTACCATTCCCAGGGTGATGGGTTGTGATGTTGTTTCACTGGGGGGTAAAAAAGAGAAAGGTGGCGGGCGTCTATTCCCCCTTTTTTCTCGAGTTGTGGCCAGGCACAGATGTAGTCAACCGTTGCGGGATCTCTGCATGTTACAATGATGCAGTCACCGCGTATTGTTTTCTTGGTTTTGCCTATCCAGACTACCCTACGTGCTGACGTGATCCCTCCTGATAGGTGTGATTCGAGAGGTCTGTTTATGCTGAGCCACTGCATGGTCTTGTTTTTAAGTGACCATGCAGTTTCTGGGGTGTCTTCTGCTAACTCGGGTACTCCTGTTAAAACTATTGTATACGGTGTCGCTTCAGGGGGCAAGTGGACTGGACGCCTAACTGTAGGGAATTTTTTCGGGGTAGTTTCCGATATGATCTTGGGTGTTTTTTGGGGAGGTGGAGGATCCGTGGGCTGGGAAACAGGATTCACTGTGGGAATTCTACCGGAGTCAGGGTTTTGTGCTGGACATGGGGTATGTGCCGTGATCTTGCCTTTGGTAGTTGCCTGCTGTACTTTTTGTTGTGGTGGTTTCTCCTGCTGAGGATAAGGCATATTTGCTATTGGATTGAGTGTGGTAGACGGTGGGTTTGAGTTCTTCTGTACTGCGGATGTTGCGTTAGAAGGATTAACTGTTTTCTGTATGTGTTTTTGGTTTTGATTTACTGGTGGGTGTGAGTTATTCCGCTGGCCCTTTACATCTATCCTAGTATTTGTGTCTAGGAGAGTGGCCGATATTATTGTCAGTTGAGCTTCGAGATTTCTAATGCTCAACTGAATGGGCTTTAGGTATTGATAGAGTAGGTCTTTGGTAGTGGTGAGCACTTGTGATGTAATTCTGCAGGTCTTACATTGCTCAGATGTGTTATTGTTGGAGATTGCCTTGTGTGGAACAGTGAGGTCAGGAATATGCAATACGCTATTGGAGCATGAGGAGTTTGAATGGGTCATGGGTGAGCTTTTTGTTCTTTCCCTAATTGATAGTCGAGTCTCCGATGTTGCCCTTTCTCTCTCTTCATGCTGGGGCAGGTTATCGATGGTTTGGATATCCCCTTGGGTTTGACATCCAGCTAAGTCGGGGGTTGCTTCCAGGTCTTCTGATGTTATTGAAGAATCCGACTCTGAATGCGTGACTGACAGATCGACTACTGAAGGGACAGTGTTAAGTTCTGTGATTGGAAGAGGCACTAGAAGTGAGCTGTTTTGGGAGGTCAGATTAATTGGGGATGCAGCGTTCGCTATCGCGCCAAGTGATGAGCGCTTGGCATTTGCGCTCATAAGATCCATTGAGACTCTCTTTTCCATTAATGCTATGCTTTGGTTTATCGTATCATTAACCCGTGATATAAAAAGGTCAATAGGGCCAGTTACTTGTGCTACCTCCTGTGCATGTTTGGATTTGGGTTTGGAGGCACTTCTAGTTTTTGGCGACATGCTTATTTGGTGGAGGTTCGTCGATGTAAGAGGGATGGCCCGGTCCGGTCTCTATCGGGCACTAACGGGCAACAACGGGCCCGCCCTTGGCCCGGGCTTCGCCCGCGCGCGTCCCGCGATGCGCGTAGTAGGCCCTGTTTAAGTAAGTGAGGTGTAGCGAAGGGGCGGGGCACTGGGAGGGGGCGCGGCTCACGCGGGAAGAGGGAACAGCTGATGTTACTAACGCTGTCCCTCGCAGTCCCCGGGCCGCGCCTCTCACCTCCGCTGCGGCCTCGCGTCTCCTCTCACAGGGTCTCCGGCAGGTATGGCACTGGAAGGCTGCTCCTGCAGCAACGGCGATGAGGGTTTGGAAAAGCGCTAAGAAGTCCTTTCAGCAGCGAGTCTCTCTGGCGAGCGGCACCCGCGGAGCGGGGGCCGCGAGAGGTTTTAACAGCCTGTAGGGGGCGGGGCACTGGGAGGGGGCGCGGCTCACGCGGGAAGAGGGAACAGCTGATGTTACTAACGCTGTCCCTCGCAGTCCCCGGGCCGCGCCTCTCACCTCCGCTGCGGCCTCGCGTCTCCTCTCACAGGGTCTCCGGCAGGTATGGCACTGGAAGGCTGCTCCTGCAGCAACGGCGATGAGGATTTGGAAAAGCGCTAAGAAGTCCTTTCAGCAGCGAGTCTCTCTGGCGAGCGGCACCCGCGGAGCGGGGGCCGCGAGAGGTTTTAACAGCCTGTAGGGGGCGGGGCACTGGGAGGGGGCGCGGCTCACGCGGGAAGAGGGAACAGCTGATGTTACTAACGCTGTCCCTCGCAGTCCCCGGGCCGCGCCTCTCACCTCCGCTGCGGCCTCGCGTCTCCTCTCACAGGGTCTCCGGCAGGTATGGCACTGGAAGGCTGCTCCTGCAGCAACGGCGATGAGGGTTTGGAAAAGCGCTAAGAAGTCCTTTCAGCAGCGAGTCTCTCTGGCGAGTATATTTAGAGAAGATGATTCTGGTAGATGAAGCAGTTAAGGAAGAAATGCTTTGAAAAATAAAATAGACTCGGGTCCTTCAGAACCCCAGGCAGATCATAAATACATAGATTATTCCTTCAATTTCCAATTACCAAATCCTCAACCTGGCTTTGAAGCAAGGAGACCTGAGATTGAAGCTGAGTTACCGCAAGATCCATAGTATTGAAGGATTAAATACGTTGTTCCGCTGTCAGTATTTGTTCCTTCATTTTGGACCATCTGCAATCAAGGAATTGGAGTTTAGCATTAGTTACCTCCATATAAGGGCGTAATGCTCTAATTTCCTCCAATAAAAGGTCCATTGAGACCAGAGAAGGTGGCTTAGTGAGTGATGGAGGGTCTTTTTTAGTCTCTTAGTGGCGGACTTTTCAGCTGCAGCTGCAGGGCTGACGGCAGCAGAGGAGGAATGCAAACTACGAGACCAAGAAGAGCAGAGGTCCTCCATCTCCAATCTCACTGAAGGATGTGGAATACAGGAAACAAACTTATGCGAAGTGCCAAATGGATATTTAAAATGTGCTTTAGATAGATTCTTCAATCTTCCCATGTAACAAAAATAATTGCAAGCACTGTTATTAAATGCACACCAAGCTGATTGTGACAATGTTTTGAGGAGAAGACAAAAGAAAAGAAGATATCTTCTTGAGGTGAGACAGAAATAAGCTTGTTAAAATGATTAGAAAGACTACTCTATCCCATGTTGCTAGAAATGCTTAGAAAAATGTGTTTGACAAGAAACTAACATGCTGGGTAAACTGGTACAAAGATAAGCTGCTGTGGAAACTTTTTCCCTCCATCTCCGTCTGCCTCAGCATTCTGGTGTTGCTGCGGAGGAAAATGGCAGCCGCTATGCAGAGGAAATGTGCAGCATGTGTAAAAGCATGACAAGGATCTGCTGTGTTGTAAAATGATGTAGAACTGTACTCTGTTGGTTCACATTGATGTCTGGGGAGGATATGACGGCCCACAAAGGGAAGAGCTAAATAAAAACAGCCCCCATGCCCACCGGAGAGCTTTGCATCAGCTGGTATCTTCTTTTGAGCATCAATCCATGCCTCCAGACCAGTGATCCTTAAGGTAAAAGCACAGTGGGAGGTCATATTAGCTCACTAGGTAACGCTGATATCCATTTTTGTGTACGGTGTCATGGATGAGTCAGATTAAAATTTTATTGCGGTCGTTTTGTTTTTTGTCTTGTTGTTTTTCCTGTTGTTTGCTTATTTGATTCTAGTGAAAAGATGTTATAAAGGCTAAAAAAATCATATTGATCTTTTCGCTAGTGAGACAGACACTCTTCACTAATAAATGAATATTTGCATTCCTGTAGGTACAACTTGTACAATATGAGTTTTGCAATATGCTGGTTTCGTTCACAGTGTGAACTCAACATATTCTGTCTGTCTGCCTAATGCTGCATATATAAATTGTGTATATTATGTAGTAATGGCAAAATGCAATGCATAGAATGAATGCTTATTAATTCATTTCTTTAGGTCTCTCTGAAAGTGTTCCTTCCTTATAGATACAACATTAAGGATATTAAATCTATCATCAGTTAATCTCAGGAAATAATGTGGATGCAAAATATTTTAAAAGACTGCCTAATTTTATACATAAGAAATACATATAGTATTCACCTAGAATGAATGTTTATCTAGTGTAAAATGTTTGACTCTTTATATGTTCATGATCACGATCAGTCTTCATGCTGAGCACTAACCTAATAGTAATAGGTATGTTACTCCTTCGGGAGAAGTTTAGTCAAGTTAAATTAAAAATGTTTTCTTCGTTTTTGTTCTGTATTGATATTTATAACTGAAATATTTAGTTCAATGCATTACAATTAGTCAATTTGCAGTCCTGAAGAAGTAGGGGTTCCCACAAAACATGTGTTGGCTTCAAACATTGATTTTTCAAGGTTTTATCCTGCAAAGTTCAATTTATGATGCTTCTGTTGTATCTCCAAAGAAAAGTGTATTCATTTAATGATGGATTTGTAATATGAGACAATGTATTTTTGATAGAAGAGCTTCCTAAAGTTGTGTGAAAATACGTAAATGCATTATATTTAGTTTTCTGTAATATTGTGGATTTGATTATGTTTTGAGAAAGCATTGTGTTTTCTAATTCTTTTTTTCATATATTGCTTAAATTATGGCCAGTGGGATTTTCTGGTCAGTATTTCAGGTGGAATTTAGCAAGGTCATTCTAACTGACTAGCGATCGTAATGGTTGTATCATGTCATCCGCATATACCAATATTTTGTGTTACCAATAAATATCCCAACTATATCTGCTGATCTGTGCAACCAACCAGAACCACTCCTTCAGAGGCTCAATGTGTAAACCAAATAAGAGGGCTGAGAGGGCACCCATGAAGGTGAGAGGGGCACCCCTACTTCATTCCACTCTGTATATCAAAGAGGGAGGGCAAAGATTTATTAAACCTAACTGCTGACCAGATACTAGTGTAGATGACTCTGATGTATCTCTGTAACAGTGACCCAATATAAAAGGCCAATTACACAACTCCAAAGCCATCTTGAAATCAATTGAGACAAGGGCTCCGTAGTCATTGAAGCCTCAGGATCAGTCTAGAGCAGTATTCAGACGTCTAAGACAATGACATGTGCCGCATCCTGGCATGAAGTGGTTCTGATCTCAGTGTATCATTGCCTTTATACCTGTGAGTAGACTGTTAGCTAGGACATGCGCTAGGATCCTTGAATATAGGCTGAGTAGGGAAATGTGAAGGTTGTAGATGCATTGCTTTGGGAAAAGGTCTGGTTTCAAAACTGCTGTAATATTCACACAACTAGGTCATGTGGAAGGACTCCTGCATACATGCCTTCTTGTTAGACCTGACACCCTTGGGCAGTAGTCCTCCAAACAGTTTGCCACCTCCCCTCCTCTTTTACTGAATTAGTGTTTTTGACTTTGCAACTCTGTGCACTTTACCAGTGCTAAAGTGCTTGTGCTCATTCCTCTTAACATGGTAAAATTGGTCTCCTCCCAATTGGCCAAATTAATTCACTTGTAAGTCCCTAATAAAGTGGTACTATGCGCACCCAGAGCCTTTAATTTAAATGCTACGAGTGGGTCTCTAGCACTAGTTGTGCCACTCATGTAAGTAGTCATTTAAAACATGTCTTAGGACTGTCTTTGCAACCTGTGTGTAACTTTAAAATGCAATTGTGACCAGGTAAAATAACCCTTTTGCCAGGATACAAACTTTGTCTTTAATAAATATGTCACCTCTAAGGTAAACCCTAAACAGTGCTTAGGCCAGAGTACATTTTATTTCAAAGTTGCACATGTACTGTACAAGTGTTACATGTCCTGGTCGTGGAAAACTCTTAAATTCATGTTTCACTACTGCAAGACCTACCACTCCCATAGGATAATATTGGGTTACCTTATTGCATTTAATAATTGGTTAATTTTGATTAGGACCTGGTAGGAATGTCAACTTTGATCTCAACTGCATTGTAATTTAAAACCCTCTTTCAGCCGCGGCCCGTGGAGGGAGTTGCATTGGGACAGAGAGGCGGGGCAGGGGAGGGGCAGGGTGGGTGGTGCAAAAATCTGAATATGGATAATTGGAGGTAAGTAAACAATTTAATTAATAAAACGAATTTCGTAGCGAGCGCTGCATCGCATTTTGGATCAGTACCACCTTTTAATCCCTAACCCCCAGTAATTAGGAAGTTGTGTTCACAAGCACTGCTTTCCAATGAATACATTATGTGATTCAGTCTTTTGTCTTAGAATGCAAATCTTTTCCTTATGATGCCAGTCCAGAGTCATTGCAGCATAAGTATCACCTTTCTTGTAATCACCCTCCCCATGAGCCCAATGAGGTATTCTAGATTTCTGTTCTACAGCTTTTCTTTTAATTTCTTCTCGTCTATCCTCTACAGTGTTAATAAACTCTATTTCTACACTTCGTAAAATGCATGACAGATTGTTTCTATGCACATATACAGTATCAATTGGCTTAGTAGTATGAAAAAATTCACCCATTATTTCAGCATTTTTCTCACTAGCCACTATGTTCATGTTCTTCCAAATAAATACTTCGTAAAAAAATAGATCATAATTTGAATAAAAATATTGAAACTGCTCCTTGCCATTGAATAAACTGGTTAGTACACTACAAGAGGTTCCAAATGTTAAAGGATGGTGAGGGTAAACACAGCTTCAGAGACAGACGTGTGTAATTGCATACACATATAGCAATCTCTTGTATCCATAGTATCAACGTACTCATACCAGAGTTTGGTAAAAACATTTAACAAAAATTAATTAATTGATTTATCTTGTTTTAAGTCAATTACTGTTAATTTTTTAATATTCGTATCTTCTTCAAGGACTTTTGTTAATTTAGTATCATGCTCACATGTTCTTTAGTAGATTTAACAGGGTAAATGAAATGAGGCACAATCAGAATGGACACTAACAAGACAAATATTAGAACAAAAATACATAAAAAGCAAGTATATAAACACCTTTGTCTAGGTGGTCTCGCAGTCTTGTAACCATCCATTATCAAAATTCTCATCAAAACTAATATCAAAACAACCAAATTAGCAAGGGTTGTGTATTTGTCTGATTACAACCTTATTTCTATAACCTCCTCTCTTTTTTTTCTTAGCACCCTATTTCTCGTGCACAGTTCGTTTATAATAATAATTCTTTCTTTATTCGGTTTTAGACATTACAAAACCATAAAAGCAACATGATACATTTTACATTTATATGTTTAAAAATGTCAAGTCTATCATAAAAATGATTTTAACAAAATTCTAAAATATTAAAAGAATCAATTCCATTTAAATAATTCAGTTTTTTTAGAGGTTGTTCCTGTGCCTTATAATACATTTTAAGAAGTTTAATACATGATAACAAGTGCATTCAGAATCTAACATTTGTAGGGATAACATAGCGGGACGACATTGTCTAAAACCACAGCGTTTTAACAGGGGAAGTAACCAGATTTTTCTGTGGGTATTAAAATATTTACAGAACAATATGGTATGTATACAAGACTATGGGGACATGTCATCACATGGACAATGAGCCAGAGTTGGTTCCCATGTATTCTTTACTGGGAAGGCTACGAGACTATGGAAAAGGTTGAATCTAAACCTTGTCAGAAGCATCTTGTCGTAGGTACTGATCTCTAATATCAAGTAAGGCTGGATTTGCGGGGTAAGCTGTACCATGTTTGCATGTAGTGCAGATTGTTTAGATGATACCAGAGTAATACTAAGGGTCTCTAAATGATTCAGGGCTATTTGCTTCAACTCTTTCTTTGATAATTCAGTTAGCTTGTCAGGTGTAAGATAGTACTTTTCTAGGCCCAGGTCTAGAAAGAAATGCCTGACATAGGTAAGCCATGCTATTTTATGTGCGCGGTCCAGCGTCATGGAATCCTCTAAGATGTTTTTTGTCAGCGCATTTTTGTCCGAGACCCAAATGCGCCTCCAAAGTAACAATGGTTAGACCCTTATAAGGTCTTCTAAATATGGGATTCCTAATTCTACATGACAAGCATAGATAGAGGAGCATTTTGGAGCACATAGGAGAAATCTCATGAAAGCGTTCTCTGCTATCTGGAGAGAACCAACATCTGCATGGCCCCATACCCCAGCCCCATACAATGCGATTGCTTGGCATTTCGCTGCATACATTTTTAGCAGTTCAGCTGGTGGTCTCCTTCCAAGTCGTTGGGAGAAGTTCATCAGTGCTACGATTGCTCTCTTAAAAGATGCCTCCTAGCCTCAATGGCTGCCTTCCAGTTTAGTTATGGTGGGTTTTAGCTCACCTAATCATGCACTGTTCACATGGTGCTCCGCACCTTGAAAAATAAAATATTTAACAACACTCTTTTTGGTACGTGTTTACACTTATTTGTGCATTTATTTTTCTATTCCTCAATATCGTTTCTTGGCTTATGTTATTTGCAATATTCATAACAATTTCCATAAACATTTATAAGTACATTTGCATCCAAATTATATACATGACATTTTACAAGCATTTATGAATAGGCCCAGTGCATTTCGGCACCCGAATTGGTGCCTTCATCAGGGGCAATTCTGAAAAAAATGAAAAAATGTACAATGTAAGTGTGAAAGATAATTTATATGGTTGATCATGGGGGTGGGCAGAAATTTTAGATAAATAGCGTACCTGATATCAACTGAAATTCAGGTGTTGATATGCTTTGGCGATGGCCTGTATATCTGAAGCACTATGTAAATGAAAGAGATGTGATAATGAGGGCTAAGCATTTTATGTTATTTCGAACCTCTATGCCTTAGGTGGTGATAACAACATACCTGCTTGTCTTGCTCTTGGTAAGCTGTAAAGACAAGCATACTGATAAGTGTTTTGATCGTGGACTAGAAACAACATAATCGTGTTTCAATCAGATAGAGCGCCCTACCTTATCTTCGTTACTGTGGTGCTTTATCTACAAAATTAAAGGAATGGCACACCATTATTACCTCGTGAGTTATCAACGTTACAAGTAACACACATTGTCTATCCCTGACGGTAAATACCTGTCATGTGGAAATCTCGACCGTCAATGATAAAGCCGCTGCTCGCTGAATGTTTGTTCGACCGCGTCCCGAAGGTAATCTCCATTAAAGCTCAATCTTCACGTAGCGTGTGCGCGATGTGATAACTGAAAACGGACTTACTCTATAAGGATCATTCAATGACGTGATGACTATACGCGCCATCTTGGAGTTGTGGTTATATTGATCAGACCGTCTCTATTGCTTGTTTAAGACCTGATTGAACGGGTAATGAAAGACTTATTATCTACGAAAATTGGTATATCAGGCCCGCAATCTTAGTGCCAATGTCAAAAATATTTGACTGAGATAATATGTGGGTCTCCACTGAGTGAAAAAATGGGTACACGTGTGTGCTCGTAACAGTTGGAGCGGAGGGATGATTTTGTAAGCTTATTAATGGGTATTACTGTGTAGTGTCGCATATTTACAGTAGTTTCAAAAAACATACCAATCCTGATACATCAAAATGAAATGAAATAAATACAAGGTCTCTATACAGATGTTGTGAGAAATGCATCTTCATCACAACTATTGAGATGTTACATATAAATCGCTAGATACTTAAGATATATGTACAAGAAATTCTGGTCAAACGTGTCTACCTCTATCATGCACTTTTTCTAGACAGCGTTATTACATTGCATCTGGTGTAATGAACATTGCTAATGGGAAAATACCATCACTATATGCATATTATACCTTGCTTTAGGTGTGATTGTATGATCTAAAAGTAATGCTGGTGTCAATTGATAAACGCTATAAGTAGCAAGCCAAATCGTATTTGTCATTAAGACCTGTTGGGGCCAGGGTCTTTAAGTATTTGATCCAAAATAATTCTCGTTGCAACAACCTCTGGTGGTTGTCTATGACAAATTGAGTCTTTACATGTTCAATAACGAAAAATCTCAGTTGGGAGATTGTGTGACGTGCTTCTCTCCAGTGCGTCACCAGTGGCGAAGTCATGTTCTCATTGCGGATGCGACTTTTGTGCTCCGTAATCCGTACTTTTATTTTGCGTTCCGTCTTCCCAATGTACATCTTGCCACATGGGCATTTGATGGCGTACACCACATTTTTGGTGTTACAATCACTTGAATGTTTTAGGTTGATAAGTTTGCCAGTCATTGGGTGTGTGCAAGTGTTACCGATGATTACATTGTTGCAGTTTGTGCAGTTTGAACATCTGGTTGTTCCATTATAATTAATCGGTTCTGTAGGTTGTTGTTTCCGTTTAAGTCTTTCCCTTAAATTTGATCCACGTGTATATGCATGTAGAGGTGGTTCTTTGAAAATTCCATGAAAATCAGGTTCCATGGATAAAAGTTTCCATCTTTTGTTCACGATTTTTTTAATCGTTGTAGATAAGGTTGTGTATTTAGTTACAAATACCATCCTATTCGGTGAGACTTTTTTGCGTTGTTTCAACAGATCCAATCTATTCATTTGTTTTACCCTAGTCATTTGTTCAGCTAGTACATCTGGTGCATATCCTCTATCTTGGTATTTTTGCGCCTGATGTTCCAGTGTGGTTAGGCATGTTTGTTCGTTTGAACACATTCGTTTAATCCTGATGAACTGGGATACTGGTAAGTTCCTGATGAGATTTTTCGGATGAAAGCTTGTGTATTCAAGTGCACTGTTGCGGTCTGTGGACTTAGTATACAATGATGTTTCAAATCCGTTAGCTGTTTTGGTGATTCTAACATCTAAGTAATCGATGGTGTCCTTACTTATTTTGTAAGTGAATTGGATTCTAGTATCCACTTGATTTAAATGATTGATCAGTTGTTCTAGAGATGCAGGAGTATCGTCCCAAATTAAAAAAATATCGTCGATGAATCGACTGTACATTTTCACGTGTCTCCACTCTCTAGATGACATCAAATTGTCTGCTTCATACTGAGCCATAAAGGTATTCGCGTACGCAGGAGCCCCTGCAAAACCCATGGCTGTTCCATTCAGTTGTGCGTAGAACTCATCTTTCCATATGAAGTGGCTATTGTGTAGACAAAATTTCAATAGTTGTAGTATAAAAATTTTTTTAGTGGTGGGTAAGTCTTCCATTTTGAGCAATGCCCATTCTGTCGCTTCTAATCCAGCTTGGTGGGGTATAGAGGTGTAAAGTGCCACCACGTCTATGGTACACATTATCCAGTGTTCTTGGTATCCTTCTTCTATCCACTTTAGTTGATTCAAGAAGTCTGTTGTATCCCGTATGTAGGATCCCCATTGTTGGACAAATTGTTGTAAATAGTGGTCAATGTATTTGCCAAGGGGGTCAAAAATTGACCCACAGCCTGACACTATGGGTCTAAAAGGTGGATTTGTGGGGTGTTTGTGAATTTTCTGGATCATATACAGTGTTGGTCGTCTGGGATTTTTTTGTGTAAGATACAACGATGTTTGCTGATCTATCCATTCATTCTCTACAGCTGTTTGTAGAATGGTATTTAACATTTGTTGTAGTGTTGTTGTGGGATCCATTGGTAGTTTGAAATAAATATCTTGATCGGCCACGTGTTCATTGATTTTGTATTCATAAAAGGTTGTATCCATTAGAACAAGGTCTCTGCCCTTGTCAGCCGGTTGTATCGTAATTGTTGCATTGTTTGCCAAATTGTTGATGGTATTTAATTCTGCTTTAGTCAAATTGTTATGATAAGTCCTTTTGTAATTCAATGCTTGCAAATCTTTTTTAACCATTACCTCAAATGTATCCAGCATTTTATGAGATACTGGTGCTTGAAACACACTTTTTGGTTTAAATGTTCTCTCTGTGGTATGTTCGCTCAGTTCTGTGGGTTCCACCACATTTTCAAAGTAATGTCTGAGTTTCAATGTTCTCATGAATCTAAAAAACGCGCCTTCAGTCTCCATTTCATTAGTTGCCACTGTGGGTACAAATGTTAAACCTTTGTTTAATATTTTCGTTTGTTGTTTTGTTAGTGTCATTGATGATATATTGATGATTAAACCACCGTTCGTCCGCTCCTCAATTCTTTTCCGGCCGTTTCCTCGCCTTGTTTTCCTTTTGTTGCAGGTGTTTCTGATTGTGACGTTGGTGGTTGTCCTTGAGTTTGAGCCTGTGACAAAAAAGCTGGATCCCTGCTGGTGGTAGCTTGGTTGCTAGCCTCCGGAGATAGTATGACTCCCTCTTGTGTGGCTGATATTGGTCCCCTGCGTATAGATGTTTCTCTGTCTGTGACCAGACTTTCTTCCGACGAGCGATTCGATGGTGGTGTTTTTTTTGGGATAAATTGACGCCGGGCATAGATGTCAGCCCATGTATACACTTCGTTAAGTTTATAGTCTATAGTGTCACGTTTATATTTACGCAATTTGCCCTCCTGTAGTTCTTTTTCGTATTTATCCAATTTAATGTTGATGTTGTCCAGGCTGATTTTCCAAGTATCTCCTTCCATTCTGGCCTCTAGTTCTGACTTTAGTGTGTAGATCTCTTCTTCCAATTCACGTATTGTTTTGGCTAATTCCTCGATTATAAGTAGGATCAGATCCAGGGAACATTTGTTCAGTATACTAAACCATTTATCCATGAACTTTGAGTTTAGGTTAAACCGGAATAACATTGGTTTTATTGATAAGCGTAGTCCTCTGGGTATCCGCTTAGCTCGGTGATATTGAATGAGTGTAGAAGCATGCATCCTTTGGTTCAGTTGGCGCCTTGTTAGGTACTCCAGTTGTTTTAATTGCTGACTGATAGATTGTTGTAAATAATTTTGTCCACCCTAAGCGTGGAAGGGTATACTCAGATGTGAGTCCCTTGCTCATTGCACCATCAGGATTCAAGCAAGCCGGGCCGAAGACGCCTGAAATGGCAGAAACCGGTCCCCGGAAGCTTGTTTCCTTCCCAGTGTAAGAATTGGCTTTTGTAGTCTGGTCTGCCCTGTTCCCATGATGCACTGGGCCAGGGACAGACTAATTTGCATACAGCCAGGTTCTGAAACTGGGATGGTGCAATGAGCTAAAAAACGGTGTTGGATCTAGCCCTGATCTCTTGACTGGGTGAGAGTACTCTGCTTAATTCAGAGACTCTGTCCATCACCACCCCTTGTTGTAAATGACTGATAGATCCCCCATGAACATCCATGTTTTTCACTTCTTTTAAAAGAGAATAAATTTGGTCCGCCTGATCATTTGTATAGGCCATTGTGCTGGCCCTGTTATCCGTCATGCCAGTAATTGTGTCAAACTGCATGTTTATACGGTCGGTGGGTGCCTCCTTGCTGAATGACTGGTTGAAAACTAATGGTAAATGGGGTAGTGAGGAGCACTCCGTATCTAAACAACTTCTTTAAATTCCTCCAATGGTGCTATGATTAATCAGGAGAGTCACTCCTGAATACTTTTGATGAATGGTTATGGTGGGTTTTAGCTCACCCAATCATGCACTGTTCACATGGTGCTCCGCACCTTGAAAAATAAAATATTTAACAACACTCTTTTTGGTACGTGTTTACACTTATTTGTGCATTTATTTTTCTATTCCTCTATATCGTTTCTTGGCTTATGTTATTTGCAATATTCATAACAATTTCCATAAACATTTATAAGTACATTTGCATCAAAATTATATACATGACATTTTACAAGCATTTATGAATAGGCCCAATGCATTTCGGCACCCGAATTGGTGCCTTCATCAGGGGCAATTCTGAAAAAAATGAAAAAATGTACAATGTAAGTGTGAAAGATAATTTATATGGTTGATCATGGGGGTGGGCAGAAACTTTAGATAAATAGCGTACCTGATATCAACTGAAATTCAGGTGTTGATATGCTTTGGCGATGGCCTGTATATCTGAAGCACTATGTAAATGAAAGAGATGTGATAATGAGGGCTAAGCATTTTATGTTATTTCGAACCTCTATGCCTTAGGTGGTGATAACAACATACCTGCTTGTCTTGCTCTTGGTAAGCTGTAAAGACAAGCATACTGATAAGTGTTTTGATCGTGGACTAGAAACAACATAATCGTGTTTCAATCAGATAGAGCGCCCTACCTTATCTTCGTTACTGTGGTGCTTTATCTACAAAATTAAAGGAATGGCACACCATTATTACCTCGTGAGTTATCAACGTTACAAGTAACACGCATTGTCTATCCCTGACGGTAAATACCTGTCATGTGGAAATCTCGACCGTCAATGATAAAGCCGCTGCTCGCTGAATGTTTGTTCGACCGCGTCCCGAAGGTAATCTCCATTAAAGCTCAATCTTCACGTAGCGTGTGCGCGATGTGATAACTGAAAACGGACTTACTCTATAAGGATCATTCAATGACGTGATGACTATACGTGCCATCTTGGAGTTGTGGTTATGTTGATCAGACCGTCTCTATTGCTTGTTTAAGACCTGATTGAACGGGTAATGAAAGACTTATTATCTACGAAAATTGGTATATCAGGCCCACAATCTTAGTGCCAATGTCAAAAATATTTGACTGAGATAATATGTGGGTCTCCACTGAGTGAAAAAAATGGGTACACGTGTGTGCTCGTAACAGTTGGAGCGGAGGGATGATTTTGTAAGCTTATTAATGGGTATTACTGTGTAGTGTCGCACCGAATAGGATGGTATTTGTAACTAAATACACAACCTTGTCTACAACGATTAAAAAAATCGTGAACAAAAGATGGGAACTTTTATCCATGGAACTTGATTTTCATGGAATTTTCAAAGAACCACCTCTACATGCATATACACGTGGATCAAATTTAAGGGAAAGACTTAAACGGAAACAACAACCTACAGAACCGATTAATTATAATGGAACAACCAGATGTTCAAACTGCACAAACTGCAACAATGTAATCATCGGTAACACTTGCACACACCCAATGACTGGCAAACTTATCAACCTAAAACATTCAAGTGATTGTAACACCAAAAATGTGGTGTACGCCATCAAATGCCCATGTGGCAAGATGTACATTGGGAAGACGGAACGCAAAATAAAAGTACGGATTACGGAGCACAAAAGTCGCATCCGCAATGAGAACATGACTTCGCCACTGGTGACGCACTGGAGAGAAGCACGTCACACAATCTCCCAACTGAGATTTTTCGTTATTGAACATGTAAAGACTCAATTTGGCATAGACAACCACCAGAGGTTGTTGCAACGAGAATTATTTTGGATCAAATACTTAAAGACCCTGGCCCCAACAGGTCTTAATGACAAATACGATTTGGCTTGCTACTTATAGCGTTTATCAATTGACACCAGCATTACTTTTAGATCATACAATCACACCTAAAGCAAGGTATAATATGCATATAGTGATGGTATTTTCCCATTAGCAATGTTCATTACACCAGATGCAATGTAATAACGCTGTCTAGAAAAAGTGCATGATAGAGGTAGACACGTTTGACCAGAATTTCTTGTACATATATCTTAAGTATCTAGCGATTTATATGTAACATCTCAATAGTTGTGATGAAGATGCATTTCTCACAACATCTGTATAGAGACCTTGTATTTATTTCATTTCATTTTGATGTATCAGGATTGGTATGTTTTTTGAAACTACTGTAAATATGCGACACTACACAGTAATACCCATTAATAAGCTTACAAAATCATCCCTCCACTCCAACTGTTACGAGCACACACGTGTACCCATTTTTTCACTCAGTGGAGACCCACATATTATCTCAGTCAAATATTTTTGACATTGGCACTAAGATTGCGGGCCTGATATACCAATTTTCGTAGATAATAAGTCTTTCATTACCCGTTCAATCAGGTCTTAAAAAAGCAATAGAGACGGTCTGATCAATATAACCACAACTCCAAGATGGCGCGTATAGTCATCACGTCATTGAATGATCCTTATAGAGTAAGTCCGTTTTCAGTTATCACATCGCGCACACGCTACGTGAAGATTGAGCTTTAATGGAGATTACCTTCGGGACGCGGTCGAACAAACATTCAGCGAGCAGCGGCTTTATCATTGACGGTCGAGATTTCCACATGACAGGTATTTACCGTCAGGGATAGACAATGCGTGTTACTTGTAACGTTGATAACTCACGAGGTAATAATGGTGTGCCATTCCTTTAATTTTGGAGATAAAGCACCACAGTAACGAAGATAAGGTAGGGCGCTCTATCTGATTGAAACACGATTATGTTGTTTCTAGTCCACGATCAAAACACTTATCAGTATGCTTGTCTTTACAGCTTACCAAGAACAAGACAAGCAGGTATGTTGTTATCACCACCTAAGGCATAGAGGTTCGAAATAACATAAAATGCTTAGCCCTCATTATCACATCTCTTTCATTTACATAGTGCTTCAGATATACAGGCCATCGCCAAAGCATATCAACACCTGAATTTCAGTTGATATCAGGTACGCTATTTATCTAAAATTTCTGCCCACCCCCATGATCAACCATATAAATTATCTTTCACACTTACATTGTACATTTTTTCATTTTTTTCAGAATTGCCCCTGATGAAGGCACCAATTCGGGTGCCGAAATGCATTGGGCCTATTCATAAATGCTTGTAAAATGTCATGTATATAATTTTGATGCAAATGTACTTATAAATGTTTATGGAAATTGTTATGAATATTGCAAATAACATAAGCCAAGAAACGACATAGAGGAATAGAAAAATAAATGCACAAATAAGTGTAAACACGTACCAAAAAGAGTGTTGTTAAATATTTTATTTTTCAAGGTGCGGAGCACCATGTGAACAGTGCATGATTAGGTGAGCTAAAACCCACCATAACCATTCATCAAAAGTATTCAGGAGTGACTCTCCTGATTAATCATAGCACCATTGGAGGAATTTAAAGAAGTTGTTTAGATACGGAGTGCTCCTCACTACCCCAATTACCATTTGCCTTCCAGTTTAACCTTTCATCAATCATTATGCCCAGATAGGGGTACTGGGGTGTCCTCTCAAGTTTTTGTTCATTTAGGTAAATATTCTTGGTTCGTTTTCGCCCTCCACCAGCCACCATAACAAATGTTTTTTTAACATTTACATGTAAGTCTAAGGCACTCATAAAATCAGCGTACTTGGTCAGGGACTTCTGAAGTTCAATTGGTGTGCGTGCCAGGATGACCGCGTCATCCGCATAAAGTAGAGCGGGGATCAAGCGTTGGTTTAATCTGGGGAGGTCCTGTCCCCCTCTCAGCAACACCTCCTCCAGTCCGTTTGTATACAAAGAGAAGAGAAAGGGGGCCAGGACACACCCCTGCCTGACTCCCCGCTCCAATCTGAAAGGCGCGGTAAGTTCCCCTTTTGTGCCATAGCGCACTCTTGCAGAAGCCTCTGCGTATAATTCTCTCAAGAAATCCAGGAGGGTGGAATCCACCCCCATGTTTCTCAAGAGAGTCCATAGCTTCGCATGAGATACGCAATCGAACGCAGCGGACAAGTCAACATATACCATGTACATTGTCCCCTGCTTTGCATGAATATATTTAGACACGATCATACTTAAATTAAGGGCCTGTTCTACAGTTCCGAAACCTTCCCTAAATCCAAATTGTAGGTCGGATAAAATATTGGTGTCATGTGCCCATTGCTGTAGCTGCTCGAGTACTACTCTGCCGACTACTTTGCCCAGAGAATCCAACAATGAAATTGGGCGATAACATGTCACGTCCTGGCGGTCCCCCTTTTTAAAGATTGGCACCATGATTGAATTGAACCAGGACTCCATCAATCCCAGTTTCGCTGCTGCAGTGCATACTCTTATGAGTATAGGCGCCCAGAGGTCCGGAAGATGTTTAAAAAGGTCTACTGGGACCCCATCAGGGCCAGGTGCTTTACCTCCTTTACCTGATTTTAACGCCTGGATTACGTCGAGTATGTCGAATTGCAAGGGAATTGGAAATTCAACCGGAGGAAGAGAGTGATCTAGCCCTTCAGTCGGGGATGTTAGTTTAAATATTTTTGGGAAATGATTTACCCAAATTTCCTCTTCTATAGCCACTTCTATCTTAGGGCTATTAGAATCTGATAGAAAGGGGGTCTTAACTATCCGCCAAAAGGACTCGCTGTTTTTCGTAACTGCACTCTTGTGAAGATCATCCCATAGTGCTTGTTTTAGCTCTTGTTTTCTTAGCTTCCTAGCCTTATTATATTGGAGCCTGAGGTGCTGCATCTGTTGCTGGACTCTATGTGGTTGTTTAAGGGCCATTTTTAGGTTGGTTAACGCCACCGTGCAGTCATGGTTGAACCATCCTGTTGGAGTTGGCTTAGTTAAATTTGATTTTCTAGTCAGCAATCCTTTTGTTTTTTCTAGGATTATCTTGAAGTTTTCAAGAACCACCCCATCCTCTACTGATGGATCTAAGCATTTTATTATATTAGGGTATGTTATCTTTATCAGTTTCTCTGTTAATTGTGTGGGATCGACCTTTTCCCATTTCAAGGTATACCCGTTATTCTTTCCGAGTTCTATCTTATTTTGTGATAGGGTGTTTGCTATAGTTGATGTTTGAGATTCTAGATCATTCAGATTAACATCTAATCTAAGGGCGCAGTGGTCACTTAGGATATTATTCATAAGTATAAAATCCCTGGTTAGGTGTCTTAATCCATCCGCCAAGAGAATGTAATCGACGGTGGTCTCATGGCCCCTTCCTAGGTACGTTGGATCTGGGAGATTCTGAGTAGAGTCGGTTTTGTTTGCTATTGTCAATTCTAAATCTAGAAGGAGGTTGTTCATAGCTGTCCCCATTCTTGCATGGGGAAAGTGCATAAGAGGATTGTCATGCTCATCCATAATCCCACAACTCCGCATGCCCGAACGTGGGCAGGGGTGTAGGTTGAAATCTCCTCCCCATAGCAAATGAACAGTCCCTTTTTTCCCATACAGTTGATTAAGACATGCAATTTTTTCCTGAATTATTAAAAGGGTGGAGCAAAAATGGTCGTCCTCTAAATTATTATAAAAATTTATCAGTATAATAGTTATTTTTTTTCCTGCTGAAAGACAAATTAATTGGTAGTTTGGAGCAAATTCTGTCTTTAATACCTTAAGGTTTTTTATGGTATTTGCTATGTAAGTAACCAAGCCTCCCTTGGGCCTACCCGCATTACTTGGAAGGGCTGGAGAGAAATAAGTTATGTAGCCCAAAAGATATAACTCCTTCATGGCCCATGTCTCTTGTAGACAGATAATTTTTCCTTCCTCTAGGAAGTGAGCAGCAGAGCCATCCTCTATTTTAGGGCGGAGGCCTGCAATGTTCCAAAAAATGACCGACAGATGTTGTATTTTATTCTCTGACCCTAAAATCATCATCTCTGTGGGATCTGAGGGTAGGATGATTTGCTCAATGTTTGGATTTTCTACTAATGGTCAATCGACCATTTCTAGGCCACTGAAACGATTCATGGTCGGTAAACCCGACCAATTATCCCAATGTGGTGTTTCCCTGTAGGTGGGTCTATATGGTCGCTGTGGAGGCCCACCCCACTGCTCCCATTCTCTACCTCTGTTCCGTGGGCCCACGATCTGCCAAGGGCCCTCGTGGTTTTTATAATTGGGTTCCGCAGCCCGCCAGAAGCTATCGTGATCATTATAGCGCGGGGCTATTTCGGATCTGGGGATGTCAAGTTCCAAGGCTGGAGAACTGCTTTACGCCAAGAGCTATCAAATTCCTGGAGTTAGTTACTATGTTGTCTTTTGGGATAAAAAAAGGATAGACGCTTTGTATCTATCCCACTGCTTGTGCTATGATGTTCCCATGAGCAAATATATTCAACTACTTTGGGATCCTCAAAGGTGATCACAATGCAGTCTCCCTGTATAATTTTTTTCCCTGGCCTACCCATGGGGTCCTACATACTGTTAGTATCCTACTTGACCAATTGGGGGGAATCGGGCGGTTTATATTTAGCCAATATTGCGCCTTATTTTTATTTATTTATTTTATAGCATTTATAAGGCGCACAGCTACCCACCAAGGGTTTCCCGGCGCCGAATAAGCAAGAGCACAGGGTACAACCAAAGAGGGAGCCGATCCGAGAGCAGTTATTTATCGAACAACCAGGTTTTTACGCTTTTCCTGAAGCTCCTATAGTTTTCTTCTTTGCGTATTTGAATGGGAAGGGTGTTCCAAAGAGTTGGACCCAAGTATGAAAAGGATCTTCCTCCCATTCTAGCCCGTTTGTATCTCGGTACCGCAAAGGTCGCTGATGTAATTGAACGGAGGTTGCGATTAGGAAGGTAAGGCTTGGCAAGATCTTGAAGATACTTGGGAGCAGTCCCCGCTTTGATTTTAAACAGATGGGTCAGAGTTTTGAAACGGATCCGGTTTTCGACTCTGAGCCAGTGCAAGTCCCTGAGATATTTAGTGATCCTGGCGTATCTGGGAATTTTACAAAGCAGTCTGGCCGCAGAGTTTTGTACCAGTTGCAAACGTCTTATCACTGCTTTGTTTGCACCCAGGTATAGGATGTTACCGTAGTCAAGCCGAGATGTCACCAAGGCATTGACTACGGTCTTCTGGGTGGTAGTTGGCAACATCCAGATGATTTTACGTAGCCATCTGAGAATTGTGAAACATATGCCAGCCACTTTGTTGGCTTGCTGTGCCATGGATAGATTGTCATCTATAATGACCCCAAGATTTCTAACCTGAGTGGCTGGGGTCGGGAGCTTGCCCAGTGAGGTTGGCCAATGGGGATCACTCCAGAGATCTTTACTGTTTCCTAAGAGAAGGATCTCTGTTTTTTCCCCCATTTAATTTAAGTTGATTATCCGACATCCAGCAGAAAATTTCATGAAGGCCTATTTTAAGTGCAGATGGAGCAGACGGGTCAGCTTTGGAGAGTGAAAACAGAATCTGAGAATCGTCTGCATAAGTCATCAACACAAGACCGAAATTTTCTGCAATGTTGGCTAGTGGGCGAAGGTACAAATTAAACAACAGGGGGCTCAGGATGGATCCTTGTGGTACACCGTGAGAAGAATTGAAAACGTCCGAACAAGCCTCAGAAGAGGTGATCTGGAAGGTGCGTAGGGATAAGTATGATTTAACCCATTCTAACGCCCTGCCCTCGACACCACTCTCCTCCAACCTGACAAGTAGTCTGGAGTGAGAGATGGTGTCGAAAGCCGCGCTTAGGTCCAATAGGACCAATATTTTTTAAGGACCAATTAGGTTCTACACCCTGTCCCGCCAATTCTGGTACGCCAGTCATCACCACTACAAATGGGGATGCCTCAGGTGGCATATTCACGGGGAATCTACCCTCATGTATTCCTCTGGTTCCTCCCTTATTTACTGGTGGATTTGATGTTTTTAGAGAAGGTGTTTTTGGGGCTGGTGTTTTTGGAACTAGAGTTTGTTGAGCTGATGTTTTAAAGCTGGTGTTTTTGAGGCCATTATTGTCTGTGGTATGGACGTTTTATCTTTCGGAGGGGGTTTCTCCACTGTAGGGGCTTTTGATACTGTTTGTTGTTTAGAAGATGGGCACACTAAAGTTGTAGTTT
Source organism: Lissotriton helveticus (assembly GCF_964261635.1). Taxonomy (NCBI): domain Eukaryota; kingdom Metazoa; phylum Chordata; class Amphibia; order Caudata; family Salamandridae; genus Lissotriton; species Lissotriton helveticus. The sequence goes on from NC_136057.1 coordinate 689,640,316, forward strand.
TGTTTTGAGGAGTAGGTGCTGGCAATTTGTTTGTCCCCATTCTTTGAGGCCCTTGAATCGGTTTTAATATTGGGGGATTTGTAAGCTTAGATAGATGTTTCTCAATATTTAATAGTCTACTTTGTAGGGGAAGAAAGAGCGAGTTTAGTAAGGCAGCTATTCTGTTTACCAACTCTGAAGTGTCACATTCTTTACTGGGGGATGGAAGAGCAGGTGAGCCTGAGGTGGTAATATCTGGTATATTGAGTAGGGAATGATGTACCAACACATGACGGTCGGTACCGTCAACTGTTTGCAAAGTTGGCCCTATCGCGTTTGAGCTTACAGGTAATTCAACAGTGTCCTTGATTATTATCTTTTCCCCCTTTTCCTTTTCCTTTCTTTTCTTAATTGCCCCCTCCCTTCTCCCTCTTGCTTGTCTTACTTCCTCTGGTGTATGGTCAGGTAAAATCTCAGGTGTTTTTTCTAAGTCTGAGTCTGAGGTCAGTAAGGAGAGTTGGGAGGCTAAGAGATCTATCATATTTGGAAGACTGAGCCTATTGTTACCTTGTGATAGTTGCGTTAAATTATCACCCTTCTCGGGAGTTCTTGCTACAGCCAATAGTCCCATGGAAGATCGTCTTGCATTTGCAAGATCGATAGATACTCTATCCTCGATCAAACTGATGCTTTGATCTATAAACGAGTTTGCCTTAGTAATAAAGTCATCCATGGGCCCTAGCAGCTGCTCGCCAACCCCACCTTTTTTCAATTTTCTTTGTTTACTACCTCTCGTATTCATTTTTGATAGAATAGGTGCACAAGAACTTTGTGGAGGGTCAATAGGTAGACAGTTTTTGATGACAATAGATCGAGAGAGTACATATAGGTCTAAACTGAATAAGCAGGGCTTAGTGTAGTGGCCCGGGCCGGTTCCTCACGATCTCGCACGGCTCCGTCCCGCGCGTGTCCCGCGTCGCGGTGGGGCTTGCGTCAGTTTAGTACCCGGAGGTAAGGGGCGTGGCCGCCGGGGGAAGAGGCACCAGCTGCGGTGTTTGAGGAATGCTGGGACTCGCAGTCCCCCGGTCGGTTTCCTTTGGCGATTACCCCCACAGAATCCTCTACCTGGAAGTCCTCACGCTGGGAGCGGCTGCAGATTCCGCCGACTGCGGAGTACGCTCACACCAGCCGGGCACACCAAAGAGGAAGCGCAGGTCACAGCAAGTCGCCGAAGTAAATCGCTTCCAGCAGACAAGTAGAAGCAGTTCATGAGCGGCACCCGCGAAGCGGGTGTCGCGAAAGGTAAAGTAGGCGGGAGGCAGGGGGCGTGGCTGCCGGGGGAAGAGGCACCAGCTGCGGTGTTTGAGGAATGCTGGGCCTCGCAGTACCCCGGTCGGTTTCCTTTGGCGATTACCCCCACAGAATCCTCTACCTGGAAGTCCTCACGCTGGGAGCGGCTGCAGATTCCGCCGACTGCGGAGTACGCTCACACCAGCCGGGCACACCAAAGAGGAAGCGCAGGTCACAGCAAGTCGCCGAAGTAAATCCCTTCCAGTAGACAAGTAGAAGCAGTTCATGAGCGGCACCCGCAAAGCGGGTGTCGCGAAAGGTAAAGTAGGCGGGAGGCAGGGGGCGTGGCTGCCGGGGGAAGAGGCACCAGCTGCGGTGTTTGAGGAATGCTGGGCCTCGCAGTCCCCCGGTCGGTTTCCTTTGGCGATTACCCCCACAGAATCCTCTACCTGGAAGTCCTCACGCTGGGAGCGGCTGCAGATTCCGCCGACTGCGGAGTACGCTCACACCAGCCGGGCACACCAAGGAAGAAGCGCAGGTCACAGCAAGTCGCCGAAGTAAATCGCTTCCAGCAGACAAGTAGAAGCAGTTCATGAGCAGTACCCGCGAAGCGGGTGTCGCGAAAGGTAAAGTAGGCGGGAGGCAGGGGGCGTGGCCGCCGGGGGAAGAGGCACCAGCTGCGGTGTTTGAGGAATGCTGGGCCTCGCAGTCCCCCGGTCGGTTTCCTTTGGCGATTACCCCCACAGAATCCTCTACCTGGAAGTCCTCACGCTGGGAGCGGCTGCAGATTCCGCCGACTGCGGAGTACGCTCACACCAGCTGGGCATACCAAGGAGGAAGCGCAGGTCACAGCAAGTCGCCGAAGTAAATCGCTTCCAGCAGACAAGTAGAAGCAGTTCATGAGTGGCACCAGCACAGCAGTTCGTTTAGCGTGGCTCATATGATGAGTTGTCTTCGAAACAAAGTGCAATGAATTCTTTCTCCTAGTCACTTGTAGCAGACAGTCATACCCATTCAGTACCTTTTATTTGGGACTTGTGCTCTTTTTGGTCAGCACACTTGAATTTCTTCTCTGTCTGTATCACTTTGGTCAGTTTGATTAGAGACTTCAACTACGTTGGTTAGGATCATGCTGGAAAAAGTGTCTTTCTACATTTCAAGTTTTCCGGGCCATTGGTCACCTCTTTGCACTCGTTTTCCTGGTACACTGTCTATTACACTTGTCTCAAAACATTTCTTAAATGTTCCCTTTCTTTTCATCCTTCGTTAACTTCAGGGATTTACTCTTTTTCAGTTTCAACAGTGTTATGAGTCCCAGTAGCTGACGCCTACTCTACTTGATGCTCAGTCTGTTCAAGCTGACTTTGTTCACCTTCAACTGACTCTGTACTTTCAAATGGACATGGGACTCAATGGGTGTTTGCTGCATGCACCCAATTAGGTAGTGTTAGACCTGGCATCCTTGGTGTGGTTTGCCCCTATCTTTTTGCCTCTATCCCCTGATTTCGTTTTTGCTGGTTTAGATTCTTTGGGCACTTTCCCAATGCTGATCAGTGTAAAAGTGCAAGTGCTCCCTGTATAAATTGTTATTGTGATTGGTTATCCATGATTGGCATATTTGTATTACCAAGAAGTCCCTAGTAAAGTGCACTGAGAGTGCCAGGGCTGGTGATTCAAATGCTTCTAGTGGGCCTGCAGCACTGATTGTGCCGCCCACATGAGTAGCCCTAAAATGGTGTCTCAGGCCTGCACCTTTCACTTCCGCTTGGTTTCAAATCCGGGGCACCGACGGACAGAGCGGGGCCTCATACTCCCGAGCGGTCGCCGGGTGAGGTGAGGTCTTCACCCACACAAAGCTGGGAAGAAGATATGCTTCTCTCCCTCCAGTGGGCTAACTAAGCGTTCAAGGTTCCTGGTATATATGTACCTTTTTTAAGTACATTTACTGATATTTTCTTACTTAATATATCACGTATATCTGCAGTAGCTATTCCATGTCTTAAGGTCCTGAAGAAAGCCGGGGAAACGCCCCTTTTGGCTGAAACATGTCGACCGTTCTGCATAGCGCCATAGGGTGGTCTTACTACTCGGCGTGTTTTTAACCTTTGACACATAGATTTCTGTTTTAATATTTTTCAGAATCTGGGTAGTCAATTTTAATTGTTATTATTATTTGAGCACTGCACTTTATTTACACTAGTCTAGGATGAACATCATGGCTAGATCACTGATATCCATTCCCGCACCGGCACTATATGGTCGGATGCGGTATGGAATGATCAACAATTTCCACATGACGTAAACTCCACCATAAGGGTGGGCTGATGGAAATTGTCCTAGCTTATGTTTTCAACAACATTATGTTTTGAATCGCATTTATCAACAGCATTTGTTCACACATGCATCCAACTGTATCACAGTTACTGGTATAGTCACACACCATTTATAGACCTGGTCTGCTCTATTGTGTGTTTAGTCTCAGGCCTGCCACCACAGTGCCTGTGTGCAGTCTTTGAACTGCCATGTCCTCCTGGTCAGTGTCCCCACTGACCAGTCCTAACCCTTCCCTTTCTGTGAACATTGGTCACCCCTATGTAAGGCCCAAGGTACCCCCTTGGGCAGGGTGCAGTGTATGTGAAAGGTAGAGCATGGACTAGTGCAGGTGACATGCTCTGGTAGTGAATTACAGCCATTTTCGTTTTTCACTATTGTAAGGCTATCTTGCCCCATAGGCTATCGTGGGGAATGCTGGCTACAGTGGCTACCAGCATATCTTCCCATAGGGGCAAGATAGGACATAAAAGTCTGGTATCCCTGAACTCAGAATTTAATAACACATCTTTTTGGAAAGGTTGTTTTTAAATCCTGTGTTTGAGAACAGCACTTTTCTCTTGTCTGACCTTTCTGTGTGCCTTGGCCTGTTTGTGAATTGACTGTCAGGTTTGTGAGTGACAGGGGCTGGGTGGCTCCCAGAGGCTGAGTGGGCCATCCCTGGGCTGAATGGCTCCATCTGCATCTAGAGTGGTAGGATGGGATAGCACCTGGGCCTGAATAGGGATGTGCCTGACTTCCACAATGCTGGCTCCACCTCCTGCTGGGCCGCTGATGACCCTGCCCCTCACTCTGAAAGGAAAGGAGAAGCCAGGAAAACAAAGTGCTCATGGAACACCCAGAACTGGTTCAGACGGGCTCAGAGCCCTCCTGCACAAAGGGAACACAGACTTTTAGGGGTATAAGTACAGGACCCCTGACTACAGAAAATAAGATCATCCTGGAATCAAGAAGGAACCTCTGCCAAGTAGAAAGCTGGAAGACTGAAGAAGGAAGACTGTCCTGCTGTTGCTTTGATGGGCTGACCTGCAGTTGCTTTGCTGCCAAGGAGAGGGGAAGGACTTTGCTTTGTGCTGTGTCCCCTTGCTTGAAGGAATCTCCAAGGGCCTGAGAAGAGCTGGCTCCCTGTTAAGAAGTCCCAGGAACAAAAGGACTTCACCCCCAGCTTCCCTGAACTCTGCTGATAGAGTTCTGTCCTTCCTAGAGTGCTTGGGCCAGTTGTGGTGCCTCTGAAAGTTGTACCTGTATTGGGAAGCTGGAAACCAAGATTTGAAAGACTTTCTGCAAGTTTTCAAGCATCGCTCGCTTGCAGAGCGCATCCCCGTCAGTGCGAGGAAACTCCTGCCACTGCGAGGGTCGAGAACGTCGCAGCGCCTGTTGCCGCTGCCAGAGTCGTCGCATCCTTTGTTTGCGGGATGCACCAGTCCGGTGCAGGAAGATTACCATTGCTGCAAGTATCGTCACAGAGCCTGTCGTCACTGGGTAAGATCGTTGCACCGCATGCTTGCGGAACGCATCACGTCGCTGCGAGAGTCATCGCAGAGCCATTGCATCCAGGGGCCGCGAGAGGACAAGATCACCGCTGAGCTGCGCATCGTCGCCACACCAGAGATCTTCGCCGCCCCGAAGATCGTCTCATCGTACCTTTTGCGAGCCGCTTCCACCGAAACCTGTGCACTGGAATCCACGCAAGGTATCGCATCCCTCCCCATACAGACCGGAGTCATCGCAACACGCCCGCTGCATCCAGAAGGGTTGTCGCATTGCCTCCCCAGGGTCTCAGGAGTGACGCGTCGCTTGCTTATAAACGCTACAGCTTTCACTTGTAACTTTTGTCGCATGTAAAGGTACTGTTGGCTAAATCGTGACGCAACTGTGGATTATTTTAACGCAACCTTAAGAACACTTTGGAAACCATATTCTTGAACTGTGTATGTTGGAATTTTGTCGTTTTGGTCTTGTGTAGTTTAGATTAAATACCTTTATTTTTCTAAACTGTTGTGGCGTCAGTTTGTGGTGTTTTCACTGTGTTACTGTGAGTGTTGGTACAAATACTTTACACATTGCCTTTGATAAGCCTGACTGCTCGTGCCAAGCTACCAAGGGGGTAAGCAGGGGCTATCTAAAGAGTGTATCCTTCTTACCCTGACTAGAAGCAGGGGTCCCTATTTGGACAGGGGTACCTACCTCTGCCAACTAGAGACCCCCAGTTCTAACATTGTTGGTCAGCGGTGGGATTTGAACTTGTATTTGTACTATACCCACAGTGATTGGTGTACATCACTAGTGAGTGCAGACCACTACGCCACCGCATACTACATTTTTTTTGGGTTGGCTCTATTTTTGAGTCACTCTTCAAAGCATCATGTCTGTGAGTGGAAAGGCACCCAGTGTGGAGGCAGAATTGGAGTTTGTCATTGAAGATTGAAGCTTCAGTAAGGAAGAGCTGCAGGGTGTCTTTAAGGCCTTGTGGGAGGCCCAAGAAGGAAATGATGCATGTGGAAGGGGGGGGTTTCAACCCCAGGGTTTGCCAGTGGGTAGACCAAACTCAAGGGCTGGCAGTCACCATTCCAGCCGGGGCCTTACCCCAGAAGAGTTAGAAGAGAATCAGAGAGTAAGAGACTATGACTTTGAAGTCATGAGGTTAAAGATGAAGCAATTGGAAATGGAGAAAGAGAGAGAAAAGGCGGCGAAGGAGAGCAAAAATGCCCGTGGCTTGGAGGAGAAGAAATTGCTTTTGACTCATGAGTTGAGAATTAGGGAACTGGATATCAAGGCCAAGCAGGTCGATTCCAGTTCAAATGGTGGGAGCACACAGCCAGTGCAGGGGGGTTAAGTATATATTCCCAAGGATCTGGTATAGAATTACCATGGGAGTGAGGATATCTATGCCTGGTTTACTTCTTATGAGATTGCATTAGGATTGAATAGTGTGCCTGAACAGCATTGGGGGGCGGGCCTGTGGAAACATTTTGAGGCATTTGGGAGGAGTGCTCTAAAGCCCTTAGAGTTAGCAGGTAACATGACCTACCCCAATATGAAGGAGGCCCTATGTCTCAGGTATGGACTTACTCCACAGCAGTACAGACTGCAGTTTAGGAACTCTAAGAAGAAAGAGTCTGAGACTTGGATGGAGTGTATGAATTTGTACTCGCATGCATTGGAAGGTTGGATGAAGGGCAGCAAAGTAACTGATTACAAGGGGTTGTTCCATTTAATTAGTTGGGAGCACTGAGTAGTCTTTGTGTTCCAGAGCTGCACCAGCATCTTTTAGACAGCAAGCCAGCCGACCCCATTGAGTTTGCTAAGAAGGCGGACCGCTGGACCAGTACCTGGGTCCACAGAGGAATTGTGGGCACCACAGCCAAAGGTGGGCAGAGTCCCCAGCAAAAGAGGGGGGCAAGGGTAACCAAAAGGAGTTCCCTCAAGGGCCCCAAAATAGTTCCCAGGGAAAGGAATCCCAAACCCCAGACCTAGACAGTCATGGCCCCCTAGGGGCAGGCTGAATAACAAGGACAACAGGGGCCCCCCTACCTGCTATCACTGCAATGAGGTGGGCCACTTTGCTCCTAAATGTCCCATAAAAACCCCAGCGCCCACTGGTGCTCCAGCCACTGGGTTAGCAAGTGTAGCTTTGGGAGGGGATTTGATTTCTAGTAGGGACGAGGGACTAGCAGTTATGACCCTTGTCTCATTAGGAGACCAAGAGATGGTCCAGGAAACCTTCCTGCCCCCTAACATTAAGAAATACGGGCAGAAGGTGATCATCAATGGGAGGGAGATAGAGGCTCTGAGAGACACAGGAGCCAGTGTGACATCTGTGAGGTGTCAGTGGGTGTCTGAAGAGCAGGTCATTCCCAATGTACTCCGCCCAGTAGTTGCAGCTGACAGCTCAGTGCGCCTCTGCAAAGTGGCACGTCTTCCCTTTGAGTGGAGGGGGGTATCTGGTCTCTAGGAAGTTGTTGTCAGTGAAGCCTTGCCTGTAGACTGTCTGCTAGGTAACGACCTGGAGAGTTCTCCATGGAAGGATGTGGAACACCAAGGTCATCTGGAGATGTTGGGTTTGCCTGCGTGGATCTGCGTGGACACGCGGGCTATGGCAGCCAGTAAGGGTTATTCAGCAGAACTGGAGCCTGAAACAGTGGCCCAGAGACCTGCCAGGAGAGGAAGAGGCAGGGGCATAGGAAACCCGCTCCCAGCTGTTCCCACGGCCCAGGAAGGAGCAGAACCTGAGGGGGATGCCCTGGAGCCTACCGGGAAACAGGTGGCCGAACTGGTGGAGCTACCTGAGCTGACCATTGGCAGGAAGAGGGTGGGCCCTCGGAAGGAATTCTGCAAGGCGCAGAAAGAGTGCCCTTCCCTTCCCTCATTGGTGTGCGGGAGCAGGCTGCAGACCAGGCAGCAGGTGGAGCGTCGAAGGATCATCTCATTTACTGGGAAAGTGAATTACTTTATAGTGAGCCTGAGATCTCTGAGCCTGGTGCAGCCCATGTGCTGGTGGTACCCGAGCGCTTCAGGAACTTCCTAATGGGTCTGGCTCATGACTTGCTTCTCGCAGGACATCTGGGGCAAGAAAGAACCTTCCAAAGGCTTGTCTCCCACTTCTACTGGCCCCAGATGAAGAAGCACGTTGGTACCTTTTGTAGATCTTACCAAACATGTCAGGCCAGTGTGAAGAACTGGGATTTCAAGTACCCAGCGGCGCCAGGGACACGCCCAAAGTCCTCTGGGTTCCCTTGCCTTGGTATACAGAGACACAGAATACTTTTAGGTGGCGTCAGAGATCCAATGTATTAGCTGCAGCTAGTAGCAGAAATCTCAGTAACACAACACGGTGTACAACTCAAGAAACTGCTCAATTTTACTAAGGCGAGACATCCCTATTTATACACAAAAAGGTACATTTAAAATGCACGCCCCTGCACCAAAATTCAACCAATAGAAAATACATGACATCACAAAGCATCATATAGTAGAGCTCATTTTACAGTGTCCCAACCCACAAGTTAATATTTAGGCATATCTAAATAATAATCTGTAAGGCCCGGACAAACCCTTAATTGAAAGCGTAATCCATGAAATGAAGAAACAGTAAAGAAAAGTAGTTTCAGATAATGTGCAAGATAACAGAAACGTAAAGAAACTTAAAAGTTAACAAATGTCTTGAATTGTAATTGGGAAAGTGGATAACGATCTTGCAGGGAAATTGGCTTGGCAGGGTCAATTCCAGGTGAAAGGCCAGCTTCTGAAATTAACTCCAGCGCACGAAGAAAACCTTAGTTAATGTACACATGACCCACAAAAGGTCAGACTGCTTTGCTCGCAGACTAACTTCTGAGGCCTACGTAAAAGGCAACACCAGATGGCAGTCACGACGCATGGCAAAAACCCATGTTTAGAAAAGAAAGTTGTGCACTTTAAAAGCACGCAAAATCACAGAACCTCAGACCCTCCTTTTGCCATTACGTAGGCAATAACCTGAACTCATGTCAATCTGAATCTAGGTCTATATCTATTCTCATCAGGTCATCAAGGTGTTGCTGTAACATCATCTTATTATCCTTCACTTCTCTCAGGACTGGTCTTCTCACACAGATCGTAGAACAAAGACTACAAATGGCGGGACCACACTGGATGCATAAACAACACGAGAAAAGGATAGCTAACGCCATACCAAGGAACATCAGAATCTTCCATCCCCATTTGGACAACAATTCCCATAACCATCCCATCAACGACCAGTCTCCTTCGTCCACATGAATAGACTCAGAGATCTTATGTAGTCTAGAGATGGCTTGGTACACTGTCGGGGCATTATCCGGTATGAAAACGCAGCAACTAGATCTAATCAATTTGCATACCCCACCTCTATTTGCAAGTATAATATCTAAAACAAAACGGTTCTGTAATGTCATAAAGCGATCCGCTTAAAGCTCAGCTGTAATATTGCTAAGGGCACCTGCAGTCTCATTTATAGTGGCCTCAACCACTCTCGTAAGCTGACGAATATTCCTACTATTAGCCATAGGACCCCAAAAGGGTAGGAAACCCTTAAAGAAGTCTCCAGCTTCCTGTGCGACAGTATCTTTCGCATCGATTACACCTCTACCATATCTTGTCTTATGGTAATCCGAAACAGCAGTGTATGTAGGGGGAAGCAAAAATGCCACGTAACATGTGCCGGAAAAATCAGATGGCAACCATGTGTATGCTCTATCGTGACAAACAAAATACGTGCCTTTATCTGGCACGAACGGAGGAGATTTCTGGGACGTATAAACGTATGTGTGAACACAAACACTCTTACCAAGCTGAGCTCTCGGATTCTGACCATTACCTTGCAAACAAAGATGACCTCGGTGGGGTACAATCCAAATAGCAGGAGACCTTCGCTGCCTTTTTTTCTCCGTCAAGCTAACACTATATGTCGTCTTATTCCAACCAACATATGCTCGTACCTCATCTCTAGGGATAGCGTTATACGCATCGATATCTCTAATCATATCAACTATTCCCCATATCAAGGCATTATTACTTGCATTGTCTTTGACAGAACGTACAGAAGAGGCTTCATTCGCATAGATAAACATTGATTGGAGTGCCCAAACTGATCCATTAGGTGAAAAAGGCAAAACCAAATATGGCATTCCCTTGTCTGTAGTATGTGGCATAAGACCACACACCCAACAATTCGCGGTATTTATGACTAGCTGATGCTGATGCAACATCTGTATAAACGAATTATTCACAAATTCTGATCTTCGTGTCTGTTCATGTTCAGGTAACGTATGAAACTCATGTGGAGAAACAGTAGAAAAAGAAAGAGTAGGTTGGGAGGTAGATGTAAGTGGCAATTGTGTGACATAGAAAATCCAACCCACACAAGCTAAAGTAATATTCACAAGCATAAGGAAAAACATTATTAAAAAACATTTGCTATGAACCAATGTACACATTTGGACTTTAGAATCCACTTTCCTAACACATTTATCAGATTCAAGAAACTCCATCCTCTAACGTGCTGCTCACGGAAATTTTCCTTCTTCACTTAAGTGTGCGCCAAGATCGCACTAACGACCCTGAACCACAGACCTTGTGTCAATACGTGGCTCACCCCTTAAGAACTTCCTACCGTGACCCTGCAGCTGAGTCCGGATGGTGACTCGAAAAAGGAAAAAGCAAAAGAGTCTCTTGATCTGACAAGGTGTAATTCACTTTATAAGAAAAATATTCCAGTTTCACGTTTATTTGTCCATATGTACAGTCTTTCGCGGTCTTAAATCGTAGCGTTCTTTATTAGGTACAGTTGGATCCTTAAATAAAAGTTCCGGATTGGTGATGTCAATCTTTAGATGAGGAGGCACAGCAGCTTGCAGAACATCATCATCCTCGCGTTCTGACCGTGTCCATGTCAAATGAGCATCACTAAATGGAACAAATCTAGGAGTTCTTTCACATTCAGAATCGGCTATACCTCCCCTCACCCACTTGTCATATGGTAAGGGCAATGGAACTTTTTTACAGTGGGTGGCATGCACCCAGTTCTTCTTGCCAGCTACTCTAACAGCAGTTTGAGTCACTAACAAAACTAAATGCGGTCCAGTCCACCTCGGCTCCAAATTTTTTGTTCGTTGAAAATTCTTCGTGAGAATATAATCGCCGGGTTGAATTGTGTGTCCTGGATCCGCAGTTGCTGTCGGTAGACTGTCATAGACCTGTTGGTGGAGAACACGTAATTTAGCAGTCAAGTCATGTAAGTAATCCACCAACATAGGGTATTCAATACTGCTGTATTCTTTAGGACGAGGCACACCCCAAACATTCGCAGGACGACCAAACACAATTTCATACGGACTAAGTCCCACTCGAGAATGCACAGTCGTCCTTGTTGACAAAAGAGCCAACGGCAAGGCATCCGGCCATGTAAGACCGGTGCTCGCTTGTACCTTAGCTAATTTCAGCTTCAAGGTACAATTGTAACATTCAACAAGTCCAGCAGACTGGGGGTGATTCGCAGCATGACATTTCTGATTAATACCCAAACCAGCACGCACTTTCTTCATGATTTGGCCCACAAATTCACTCCCATTGTCGCTCCATACAATTCTCGGCAAACCATACCTAGGGAAATACTCTTTGAGCAAAACCTTGGCTGTAGACAAGGCAGTATTATCCTTTAGGGGGTAGGCCTCTATCCACCTGGAAAAAGCACAAACAACTACAGGGACATACTTCAAATGATTGCATCTCTCCATGTGAATGTAGTCTAACTGTATCACTTCAAACGGATACGTTGGAGGAGCAAAATGACCAGCTGGAGTTGGAGTTCCCTTACCAGGATTATTCTTCAGACAAATCATACAATGTTTCACCACGTTCTCTGCACATTTCGGAATTCCAGCATTCTGCCAAACTGGAGCCAACAACTTGCATATTCCCTTCGCACTTATGTGAGACATTCCATGAGCCAATGTAACCACTGGGAGCACATACGCATCAGGCAACAGCCATCGCTGGTGTTCTGACAACTCAACCCAACAACCTGTCGAATCCAACATACCCGTAGTTTCTCTCCAAACACTCACTTCTTTCTCAGTCACTTCAGCCTGAATCGTTTTCACACTTTCTATTGTGTCTTCGCACATTCCACCAGCCATAACCCAATTAGCTGGGCCTGCAACATACATACGGCTCATCATGTCTTTCGCCGTTTCTTTCGCAACTTCATCTGCAAACGCATTCCCTCGACCAACATCGTCCACAACTTTCTTATGCGCACTACACTTCATAATTGCAATCTGCTTTGGGAGAGTGAGAGATTCCAAAAGTTCATTCACCAAACCAGCAGACTGTCGAATAGAAACAGCCGCTGCCGCTGTAGCTCTCAGACAACTCGGCAACGCCTTAGCAACTGGGTCTAACGTTGCTGAAAAATACACGCATGGACGCTGCTTGTCCCCAAATGGTTGTGTCAACACTGACAACGCACAACCTTCTCTCTCGTGCACATACAACGTGAAAGGCTTACTATAGTCTGGAGTACCCAACACAAGAGCCGAACACAATGCATCGCGTAGTTCAGAAAACCTTTTCTGACATTCGTCAGACCAAGGAAGAGGATGCGGAGTATCTTTCAGAGTCAATGCCAACAGTGGTTTTGCTAGCAAGGAAAAATTGGGGATCCACTGTCTACAATATGATGTAATACCTAAAAAGGCACGCACTTCTCTCTGTGTGGATGGTACATTCATTTGCGCAATCGCTTGAATTCGTTCTGGGGTGAATCTCCTTCCCTCCTTCGACAAGAGATGACCTAAGTAGGTCACTTCTTGGCGACAATATTGCAACTTTGAAGGTGACAATTTATGATGAAGGTCAGACAAATACCGCAACAAAGAAAGAATAGCTCTTTACAAATCTTTTCATCATCAGCAGTAACTAACAAATCATCAACGTACTGAATAAGAGTAGCACCAACAGGTAACACAAAACCGTCAAGCTGAGTTTTCAACGCCTGACTATAAATGGAGGGACTTTCACAATAACCTTGGGGAGCTCTCTTAAACCGGAAGCTTCGGCCTCCTAATGAGAAGCCAAAAATATCCCTGCTCTCCTCAGCAATAGGAATACTGAAGAAAGCATTCTTCAAATCGATGACAGAAAACCAAGCTGCCGAAGCAGGAATCAAAGTCAACAAAGCAGTGATATCAGGTACCACAGGAAACTGTGGCACAACTATCTTATTGACCTCTCGAAGGTCGATCACAAACCTGTACACAGGTGGCTGAGAAGCATCAGTGCATTTAATAACAGGCAAAACAGGACTGTTACACACATTACCCCTCGTTTCCTCAACTACACCCTTCTCAACCAGATCATAGACAATCGCTAAAAGAGCTCTCTCACCATCGCTCGAAATCTTGTATTGGGGAATACGAGGTAGCCTAGCATTTGACTTAAGGGTGACAACATACGGAGGAATCTGCAAAAGACCAACATCATTTGGACCTGTGGCCCAAAGTATATCAGGAAGCGAACACAATTCCAGTGGCAAACAATCCTTAGACAAATACATTGGAGAAATTACTTTTTTACCAAGGGTAAGTTGTACTCCTGAAGGAGAACAATGCAATGTCGCATACAATCTTTTCAGCAAGTCCAAACCCAACAGATTCTCACCACAACCAGTCGTTAAAATAAGTGGAGCTTCCAATTCACAAGGGCCAATGGAAAGGGACAAAGGGCTAGAAACCGGATTATGAACTGGGGCGCCTGAAAATCCTACTGAAACATTGGTCAAGCCAGACAAAGGTGCGCCAGGAAGTTTAGAGTGCATAATAGAACTCTTCATCGCACCAGTATCCAAAAGAAAAGGTTCTACCACACCTGATGTAATCACTTCAACATAAGGTCCACTCTGGTCTACTGGAACTGACACTACTCCCTCTCTTTGTCCTTGGCTGTCCTAGTTATCATTATAACCAGAACTCTCACCTTCGACATAGTAATCCTCAACATAATACTGGGAAGACTGACCACTCGGAACATTCTGTCTGTCAAAATAATTCGCAGAATTCTGTAGGGAAGAGGAACGCTCATTCTGGGGAAACACACCACGTCCCCTACCCCTAGGAGCTTGCTGAAAACTACCATGACCTCTCTGACCAGATACACCATTCGCACGCTGTAACAAAGCTGGGCAACTATTCTTGTAATGACCTTCCTCTCTGCAATAAGCACACTGATTAGGGCCAGGAAAGAATCGCGGAGCATAGGGCTCAGGCTTCTGTAACAATCTCTGAAATTGTTGAGGCTGCTGAAACTGAGGCTGATTCTGACGAGGCGGATAAGCTTGCTGCAAAAGAACTTTCATTTTTAACTCTTTAGTTTTCTTCTCCACTTTATCCTTCTCATCTTTATCCCTATTCTCGTAATATTGTGCAGTAGCCAATATCTGTGCCGACGAAGAGACAGCCCATGAACTCTCAGAGTCCTTTAACTTATTAGAAAGTTCGGGAAGCAAATTAAAGACAAATTTATCCACGAACAACCTTTGACCACCCTCCGTACTCATATCCTGACCACTATGATCAATAAATGTCTCTTCAAACCTAGTGAAGAAATCAGATACACTCTCGTCTTTCTTCTGCTTACATGCTGCTAACTTATCCCAGTTCACTCATAAAGCGGGCATCATCGTTTTCATCAAATTAATAATTCTACCTGGTAATTCTGAAACTAGAGGTTCAGGTTTAGCACCTCCCTCCTGTCTACTATCTGCAGCAACAATATTCGCCCAGGTATCAGCTAATTCAGGAGCATGATCCTCATGACGAATCTTCGCCCACAAAGGTTGAGGGACTACATTACCCATCAACATATCGATGTCAGCTAAATTCATAATACACGCTTCAACGGTCTGGGACAACTCCTTGTAATAACCAGCAGGATTCTTACACGGGTCAGGTAAGGTCTGCTTAAGAGCCAAGACCTCTGCTCTCTTCCAAGGGACATGTACCCATACTCGCTGAAAATTAGCCGGAGCGGCCTGAATACCCTGATTTACATTAGCCTGAACTGCTTCTTTCCATACAGGAGGAACTTCTCTCCTTGGATACTGTCTTGCTTTTCTTCTAACAGAAGAATAAGGTTCGTACAATGTCTGAGGCGGAAGGCTAGATCTAAAAGCCAGTATCGTCTCTACGGCATCTGTAATATCAGATTCTACTATCATCCCTTTAGCAAAATCCGACTGAACATCAAGTAGTTCCTGCGTGATCAAACCCAAATCATTATCTTCCCATTCCTGACGCAAAAACATATACATCATATTAAAAACATACTTTTGCTTAGGCGGCTCCCACTGAAAGAAAACATCCATAACCGCTGGCAAACTATACCTTGAGGAATTTATAATCCATTTACGAGCCAACAAATCCAACACAGCCCGTTCCTCAGAACCAGGAAGCTGACTACGACTCTGCTTACGCTCCGAAACAGGGGTCATATTCAGTGACCCAAACAATGGTGACAACAAATTAGAAACCGTTTCTGTCATTCGTTTTCGAACAGAAGGAGAAGAAGCAGACATAAGAACAGGAGAATAAGTATTTTGAGGCAAAGAAGGTGTAGGGACAAGAACAGTAGAAATCGAAGATGCAGAAGCAGAAGGCAAAGGAGTTTGAGGCAAAGCTGGTAGCAAAGCTGGCGACCCTAGAATGGGTTGCGCAGGAGGAGGCAAAACCATCTGCGGAGCACCGGGTGGCTGAACAACAGCAGGAGGTTGAACAACAAAGTGTGGAACAACCGGGGGTAATAGAGGCGCATTAGCACCCTGCACATAGGGAGGTGGCAATCTCAGTAGATGAGAGATCAAAGGATCTTTTTCAAGGTCTTCAATCACTTTTGGAGGAGAAGACGGCAAGGCCGGATAACATTTATCTATGGCCATACAACGCTGTCTATCTAAAACTTCACTCGCACGCTCTTCTCCATCTTCCTTAAATTGTCTAGCAGCTTGTAGTACTGACATATTCTTATCTTTCCTATCTCTCTTTGATTGTTTAATTTCTCTCTGTTTGGCTTCCTTACGCCAAAGGCGGAAAGAGTCAAACATTGCCGGCCGGGCTTTCCTCTTAAATAGCTTAACTTCTAGATTGTCTAAAATATTTGATTCGAAACTACCATATTGGGGCCATCGTAAAACACCATCCTTTTTAGTGTAGTGGACCCATACTTCATTATAAGTAATGGGACCCAGTCCGTGTTTAGAATAGAGCTCATAAGTCGGAGTTCCAACCGGAGGTATCGGACATGAATCCTCCAATCGGGAATCCCTGTTACTACCACAAACAAACCAATTACCAAATTTCCCAAGACCAGGCATCTTGCTCACTAGTCTGGTTTCAAACTTCAAAGGGAATCAAAAAATGATACACTCGTAAATATACAAGCCCTTCGTCTTTGGGTACTGCAGCAACCAAATCAAAACCAAGGAACCAGACAAAGTTGTGGGAGCGAGCCACTTATACTTAACCAAATATCTGTCACGCCACCAGAAGACCATCTATCGTCTCGCTTTACAAACATCAATCGGAGGGTCCAAGACAAGGCGACAGTCAGGGCAGCAGTCCTTCGTAGCCGTTGGAAAGCGGGAAGCCTCGCAGAAAAGACCTTCGGTCCACGTCGACATGCAGGGGTCCATGAAGTGGGGGCCCTCCTCCAGAATTTCCTCACGTGGCTCCTCGCAATCTTCGGGCTTGGACCGGTACCACTGAAGTCGTCCCACGTTGGCCGTGCCAACTGAAGAACTGGGATTTCAAGTACCCAGCGGCGCCAGGGACACACCCAAAGTCCTCTGGGTTCCCTTGCCTTGGTATACAGAGACACAGAATATTTCTAGGTGGCGTCAATGATCAAATTAATTAGCTGCAGCTAGTAGCAGAAATACCAGTAACACAACACGGTGTACAACTCAAGAAACTGCTAAATTTTACTAAGGCGAGACATCCCTATTTATACACAAAAAGGTACATTTAAAATGCACGCCCCTGCACCAAAATTCAACCAATAGAAAATACATGACATCACACAGCATCATATAGTAAAGCTCATTTTACAGTGTCCCAACCGACAAGTTAATATTTAGGCATATCTAAATAATAATCTGTAAGGCCCGGACAAACCCTTAATTGAAAGCGTAACCCATGAAATGAAGAAACAGTAAACAAAAGTAGTTTCAGATAATGTGCAAGATAACAGAAACGTAAAGAAACTTAAAAGTTAACAAATGTCTTGAATGGTGATTGGGAAAGTGGATAACGATCTTGCAGGGAAATTGGCTTGGCAGGGTCAATTCCAGGTGAAAGGCCAGCTTCTGAAATTAACTCCAGCGCACGAAGGAAACCTTAGTTAATGTACACATGACCCACAAAAGGTCAGACTGCTTTGCTCGCAGACTAACTTCTGAGGACTACGTAAAAGGCACACCAGATGGCAGTCACGACGCATGGCAAAAACCCATGTTTAGAAAAGAAAGTCGTGCACTTTAAAACCACGCAAAATCACAGAACCTCAAGTGGCAAGAGCGGAGGGAAGTGCAAGGCACCCCTCCAACCCTTTCCTGTGGTGAGCACCCCTTTCGAGCGGGTGGGCATCAACATCGTGGGGCCCCTGGACCCCAAGACAGCCTTAGGCATTAGGTTCATCCTGGTCTTCGCGGACCATGCCACCCGGTACCCAGAAGCTGTCCTTCTCAGGACAATTACAGCCCCCGTGGTGGCCTGTGCATTGATGGGGATCTTTTCCCGTATGGGGTTGTTAGAAATGGGGTAGCCAATTCTATTTTTGGCTTTCTCATAATGGTCTAATTGTTTTCTTGAATATGAAATATTTTGTATGTGGCCAATAACTGTTACATTTTAGTTTTTTTTTAAATTCTTACTTTGACTTTTCGCTAATGTATGTAATTTCATATGTAAATATGTTTTTTCAGCATGGTGTGGAGTGGGCAGGCTAAACTCCTGAGGACATGTGTGAAGCATCCACGCAGTACACACAGATGACACCCAAGGCACACCACAAAAAGAGACACCAAACAAGTTTTGGTAAAAAAGAATAACTTTTGTATTGTACCAAATATGCAATAGTAAACACAGTCACAATGCTGTGCCAACTGGCGCCAGGGCAATATATACAATGGGGATTAGGTACAGGGCAAAGGGGAAAAAAAAGGTAAGTCCATCAGTGTCAATAGGGCAATTAAAATGTAAGCATTAACCTTTGGCATAACACATTTGCGGGTCCGTAAATCAACAGCATCAATCAAAGAATGAGCAATCCGGTAGGCATATAAACTCACTATACCTCATCAGCACAAACATGAGAACATAGAGGCATAACTTTAGCAGTAAAAAATTGTAAATTGATACTTGTATAGCGCACTACTCACCCGCAAGGGTCTCAAGGCGCTTGTACGAATACCGCTGTGAAACCCATCCTGGCTTTCCCTGTGAGGTGTCCACTCCTGGGCACCCCCAAGGTGGAGGTCAGGCATCCTTAGCGTTGTGGGGGCCGTTGTGGAGATTAAGCAAGCTATTGCCCAGAGTTGCAGAGTGGGACTCCATGATTGGAATAAGCACCAAGGCGAGAATTATCAGGTGCGTGGAATTTTGAACCCAAGACCCGCTGAGGCGGGGAATTGAACCCTTGGTCCCGGGCTAGACCTCTGCATCAGGGTCTGCCGCTCTAACCATTGAGCCACACTTCTCCACTCCAGTAGGCATATAACAGGAGGCATTCAGCATAAAATAAAATATTAGGCGTAAAAGCACAGTATGGCTTGCATTAACATCTCCTGCAAAAAGAACAATAGGTGTACAAGGCAGATGAACATGGAGGCATATACCATAAGCATAACAATAGCACTCAGTATCTGCATCAGGAGGGAACCATTGCCAGGGGCGCAAGAGAACAACATTAGGCAGCATTGCTGCCCTTAGAACCTTATTAGGCGTAGGACTAGACTGGCGAGCATACCCCACATCAGCCCCTTAACATGCATCCTGGGCATGAAACATCTCGACATAGGGCATAACCTCAAAACATCGTGGCATACCACCTTCACGTGCCGAAGGTCATTGCAGCTGCCCACTGTCCTGCAGGGCAGCTGTGTAGGGTAGCTCAGGCCAGCAGAAAGGATGTGGGAGTCCCTCATCTGGGGCTTGCTAAATACACAATGGCCCCCAGTGTTGGAGTCCCCTCCCGGGACTTGGTGATGGGAGCACTGTACAACTCCCACCCCTACATGTCAGTCACAGGGGGGCGGGCACCGGCAGTGTGCCCCGACTCCAACCCCCCACCAGGTAAAAGCGGAGCCCTCACTCACCAGGCTTCTCCTGGGCTCTTCTCTTTACTTCCTGGCAGACACACGGGGCTCCTCTCTGCACACGGGGCCCCGTCTGATGTCTTCTGGCAGGGGACAGGCACCGGTGTGTGCCTTGGCCGTCCCCTGCTCACTCCGGCTGTCCGTTTTGCCGGGCCTTGGGGGCTCAGCAAGCGGGGCTCTCCCCTACTCACAGGGAGCCCCGCCAACGCCAACAGCACTCGGGGCTCTCCTCCTACAGAGGGCCCCCACCACGGAGCGAGGTCTCCATCGGCTTCCAAGCTGGCTCCTCCCCTTCCGGTTCCCTGTTGCAGGGCGGGACTTGGCCCGAGGCGCTCCCACCAGCCCAATCACAGCGCGGCTCCCCTGATGCCACGGGGGAGCCCACATGGGGGGGTCCCAGGCTGCGGCAGTGACAGCGAGGGGGGTTCTCGGCTCCTCAACAAGGGGTAGGCTCGCTCCAACATAGTATAAAACACCACGGGGTAGGCTACCGCTAATCCAATATGCAAACCTCGGGGTAGGCTCCCGTTAATCCAAGTATACAGGGACAGCGCACACGCGGGGTAGGCACCCGTTCCTAGTGCGCTCGGTGGCACGAGCCGCGGCGGTGATTTAGCGGCACTCTGCGGGGTGGGTACCCGCGAAAAGGCACTAGAGCGCGGGGCAGGCTCCCGCGGTGCTTTACAATAGAACAGTTCTGCTTGGCCCCACGGCGCTTAGAGGACAGCGCTTCAATAGCACAGCGCAGGTGCACAGGCTGGCAGCCGTAGTCTGTCAGAGGTCCTGGGCAAAGTAGCGCTTGGGCATTATGGCGCTTTGCAGGTACAGCGATTCCCAATAAAACAGTTCCCCATGGCCCCACAGCACCTAGGGGATTACAGCGCTCCCCACAGTCCCACGGGGCAGGAGGCACAAGGCAGGCTCTGGTCACTACACAGTGCTCGAGAACAATAGCGCTTTAACCACACACAGCGCTTTGGAATTATAGCACTTAGGGGGCAGACATTCCCAACAGCAAGCCTCAGGGGCCCCACGTTAACGTCATCACCTCCTGGGGGGCCCAATGCAGCCCCAATATAGTGCTCTCCTCTTCAGGGGCTTTTAGGTGTAGCGCTCGTGTGGCACAAGGTACCAGCAGCCTCAGGGACCTAGGATGGTGCTCCTTCTTCAGGGGCCAGGTGGCGGAGCAGCAGGCACTACTGGGCAAGGTCAGCAGTCAGTGGGTACTCATCAGGACAGGGCGGTAGGCTTTCACTATCCTCCGCTGTAGCGTGGCACTCCTCATGTACAGCAGCCTGTACTCCTGCAGTGGGGCTTCCATTAACCCTGTGGACAGCAGAGGGGTTTAGTTGGGTACAGGGTCCAGCACACAGGCCCAAGTGGTGGTATTCCCTGGCAGCAGGCCCCCTCACGTTCCTGTCCCTGCTCTGACTGAGCACATGGTGGCACAGCCCCCGTATTCATATGCCCCTTACCCCTCCTACCAGTCAGTGCCAGAAGCTTCTAGAATCCTCTGGGGAACTGGTTCTAACTGGCTCAGGGGGAGGAGTAGAGCACCCTGGGTGCCAGGCTTTCCCTCCAAATGCTGGGATGGCTGGGTACCAAACAACTAGACCGCTAACCCACTGCAGTCAGGTGGCACAACACACAGCCATGGGATCCATTTTAAATGCAGCATGCTACCAGGGTACATTTCTACTATGGGGGTTAATAAGTGCACACACCATGGCATTACATTTGACTTGACACATGGCCTACACATTTCTTCACCATGGGGGAGACATCCTACAACAGGGGGGTGAAAAGCGAAACATTTTGGGAAAAGGTCCAAGTCCAACAGGGGTTCCCCAGAGAGGTGGTCTCCGACCAGAGTACCAACTTCATCTCTAGGTACGTGAAGTCTCTGTGGGAGGAGTGTGGGGTAACTTATAAGTTCACCACTCCTTACCACCCTCAAGGAAATGGGTTGGTTGAAAGGTTCAACCGCACCCTGAAAGGTATGATTATGGGCCTAGCAGAGCCCATGAGACGGAAGTGGGACGTCTTTTTACCATGCCTGTTGTTTGCCTACAGGGAGGTGCCTCAGATGTCCTTAGGATTCAGTCCCTTTGAACCCCTCTATGGCCACCCTGTTAGGGGACCTCTCACACTGGTGAAGGAGGGGTGGGAGAAATCCCATGGGAAGACACCCCAGGATGTGTTCAGCTACGTGCTGGCCTTCCGCAACCAGTTACAACACTTCAGGAAGCTTACACAGGAGAACCTTGAAGCTAGCCAGGAAGAAATGAAAAGATGGTACGACCAGAATACCACTCTGGTCGAATTTCAACCTGGGCAGAAAGTGTGGGTGATGGCACCAGTGGAGCCTTGTGCGCTCCAAGGCAAGTGGACTGGGCCATATGAGGTGGTGGAGCGCAAGAGCGATGTAACCTACCTGGTTAACTTGAAGACTCCCAGGCAGCCCCTGAGAGTCTTACATGTGAACCGCCTCAAACCCCACTTTGAGAGGTCTGAAGTGACAATGCTCCTGGCTACAGATGCTGGAATGGAGGAGGAAAGTGACCCTCTTCCTGACCTCCTGGCAACCAAGGAGCACGACGGGTCAGTGGAGGGTGAGGTCCTCTCGCCCACACTGACCCCAGAACAGCACAGGGACTGTCGCCAAGTGTTGGGTCAGTTTGCCTCCCTGTTCTCCCTGACCCCAGGTGTCCAGGTGTCACAAATTGATGCATCCATGATGTGGACACTGGAGATAGTTTACCTGTGAAACAGAAATTTTAAAGGGTAGCTGACAAGGTCAAGGCCAGCATCAAGGAAGAGGTTTCCAAGATGTTGGTGCTAGGGATGATTGAGCCCTCCAGCAGCCCCTGGGCAAGCCCAGTGGTCTTAGTGCCAAAAGCTGCTGAGCCCAGTGCCACTCCAGAACTCCGGTTTTGTGTGGACTACTTTGGGCTCAATGCGGTCACGAAGACTGACACACACCCCATCCCCAGAGCTGATGAGCTCGTGGATCAGTTGGGAGCTGCTCAGTAACTCAGGACGTTTGATTTAACTTCTGGGTACTGGCAGATTGCCTTAACTGAGGGGGCCAAAGAGAGGTCTGCATTCTCAACGCCAGAGGGGCACTTCCACTTCCGAGTCATGCCCTTTTGGTTGAATAACGCCACTGCCACATTCCAGAGACTGGTTAACCAGGTAATGACCGGGCTGGAGAAATTCAGCGCCGCAAACCTGGAGGACATTGCTGTCTTCAGCTCCACGTGGGACTAACACTTGCAACACCTCTGTGAAGTGTTGAAGCCTCTGCAAAAGTCAGGCCTCACTATCAAGGCCAGCAAGTGCCAGATAGGGTAGGGATCTGTGGGGTATTTGGGACACCAGGTGGGGAGCGGCCAGGTGGCGCCCCTACAGGTGAAGATACCATTCTGGCTTGGGAGCCCCCCGCAAGACCCAGACAGAGGTGAGAGCCTTTTTAGGTCTCACCGGATATTACCGACGATTTGTCAAGGGGTATGGCACCATCGTTGCCCCCTTGACAGAGCTGACTTCGAAGAAGCAGCCCAAGAGAGTGAATTGGACCGAAGCCTGTCAAACTGCTTTTGATGCCCTGAAAACTGCCATGTGTACAGCACCAATGCTCAAGGCACCTGATTTTTCCGGTGAGTTTATAGTGCAGACAGATGCTTCAGAGCATGGTGTGGGAGCAGTACTCTGACAGATCAATGACGAGGGCTGGGACCAACCTGTAGCTTTCATTAGTAGGAGGCTTTTTCCCAGGGAACAGAGGTGGAGTGAAATTGAAAGGGAAGCTTTAGCTGTGGCTGGTCTCTGAAGAAGCTGAGGCCTTACCTGTTTGGAACTCACTTCCGTGTTCAGACAGACCACAGGCCCCTCAGATGGTTAATGCAGATGAGGGGAGAGAACTCAAAACTGTTGAGGTGGTCCATCTCCCTACAGGGAATGGACTTTACGGTGGAACAACGCCCTGGCACCGAACACGCCAATGCTGATGGTCTGTCCAGGTTTTTCCGCCTTAGTGAAGAGAACTCCCAAGAGGGTGGGTAGTTCTCCCCACTTTCAACTGGAGGGGACCCGTGTTAGATGTGGTATCCTTGGCATGGTTTCCCTCTATCTTTTTGCCTCAACCTCCTGTATTTTTTATGCTGTGCTGGATTTCGTTTTTGCTGGTTTAGATGCTTTGGGCACTTTGCCACTGCTGATCAATGTCAAAGTGCAAGTGCTCCCTGTATAAATTGTTATTGTGATTGGTTATTAATGATTGGCATATTTGAATTACCAAGATGTCCCTAGTAAAGTGCACTGAGAGTGCCAGGGCTGGTGATTCAAATGCTACTAGTGGGCCTGCAGCACAGATTGTGCCGCCCACATGAGTAGCCCTAAAATGGTGTCTCAGGCCTGCCACCACAGTGCCTGTGTGCAGTCTTTTAACTCCCATGTCCTCCTGGTCAGTGTCCCCACTGACCAGTCCTACTCCTTCCCTTTCTGTGCACATTGTTCACCCCTATAGAAGGCCCACGGTACTCCCTTGGGAAGGGTGCAATGTATGTGAAAGGTAGAGCATGTACTAGTGCAGGTGACATGCTCTGGTAGTGAATTACAGCCATTTTCGTTTTTCACTATTGTAAGGCTATCTTGCCCCATAGGCTATCATGGGGAATGCTGGCTACAGTGGTAACCAGCATATCTTCCCATAGGAGCAAGATGGGACATAAAAGTCTGGTATCCCTGAACTCAGAATTTAATAACACATCTTTTTGGAAGGTTGTTTTTAAATCCTGTGTTTGAGAACAGCACTTTTAGAAAGTGGCTGTTCCCTTGTCTGACCTTTCTGTGTGCCTTGGCCTGTTTGTGAATTGACTGTCTGGTTTGTGAGTGACAGGGGCTGTGTCGCTCCCAGACGCTGAGTTGGCCATCCCTGGGCTGAATGGCTCCATCTGCATCTAGAGTGGTGGGAGGGGATAACACCTGGGCCTGAATAGGGCTGTGCCTGCCTTCCACAATGCTGGCTCCACACCCTGCTGGGCAGCTGACGACCCTGCCCCCCACTCTGAAAGGAAAGGAGCAGCCAGGAACACAAAGTTCTCAAGGAACACCCAGAACTGGTTCAGACCGGGCTCAGAGCCCTCCTGCACGAAGGGAGCAAAGACTTTTAGGGGTATAAGTACAGGACCGCTGACTACAGAAAATTAGATCATCCTGGAATCAAGAAGGAACCTCTGCCAAGAAGAAAGCTGAAAGACTGAAGAGGGAAGAATGTTCTGCAGTTGCTTTGCTGGACTGACCTGCAGCTGCTTTGCTGCCAAGGAGAGGGGAAGGACTTTGCTTTGTGCTGTGTCCCCTTGCTTGAAGGAATCTCCAAGGGCCCGAGAAGAGCTGGCTCCCTGTTAAGAAGTCCCAGGAACAAAAGGACCCCCAGCTTCCATGAACTCTGCTGAGAGAGTTCGGTCCTTCCTAGAGTGCTTGGGCCAGTTGTGGTGCCTCTGAAAGTTGTACCTGTATTGGGAAGCTGGAAACCAAGATTGTAAAGACTTTCTGCAAGTTTTCAAGCATCACTCGCTTGCGGAGCGCATCCCCGTCAGTGCGAGGAAATTCCCGCTGCCGCGAGGGTCGAGATCGTCATAGCGTCTGTTGCCGCTGCCAGAGTCGTCGCATCCTTTGTTTGTGAGACGCACCAGTCCGGTACGGGAAGATTACCATTGCTGCGAATATTGTCGAAGAGCCTGTCGTCACTGGGTGAGATCGTCGCACCGCTTGCATGTGGACTGCATCACGTCGCTGCGAGAGTCGTCGCAGAGCCATCGCATTGAGGGGCTGCAAGAGGAGAAGATCGCCGCTGAGCCGCACATCGTCGCTGCGCCGGAGATTGTCGCCGCCCGAAGATCGTCGCATCATACCTTTTGCAAGCCGCTTCCACCGAAACCTGTGTACCGGAATCCACGCAAGGTATCGCATCCCTCCCCATACAGACCAGAGTCATTGCAACACGCCCGCTGCATCCTGCGTGGTTGTCGCATCATCTCCCGAGGGTCTCAGGAGTGAGGCATTGCTGGCTTTTCAATGCTACAACTTTCACTTGGAACTTTTGTCGCATCTAAAGGTACTGTTGGCTAAAACGTGACCCAACTGTGAATTATTTTAACGCAACCTTAAGAACACTTTTGAAACCATATTCTTGAACTGTGTATGTTGGATTTTTGTTGTTTTGGTCTTGTGTAGTTTAGATTAAATACCTTTATTTTTCTAAAGTGTCGTGGAGTCAGTTTGTGGTGTTTTCACTGTGTTACTGTGAGGTTTGATACAAATACTTTACACATTGCCTTTGATAAGCCTGACTGCCCGTGCCAAGCTAACAAGGGGGTGAGCAGGGGCTATCTAAAGAGTGTATCCTTCTTACCCTGATTAGAAGCAAGGGTCCCTATTTTGACAATGGAACCTACCTCTGCCAACTAGAGACCCCCAGTTCTAACAGGTAGGCCACCACATTTAACTGCAGTTGTAGTCACAAAAATTACTTGGTATGGCCATGCCAACAAGGATCCAAACAGGGTTTTCTCACATGTTTTTTAACAAGCACCCTGTCACCAGGGCACAAGTCATGTGTTTGCTCTTGTTGAACAGTAGTGGCGACTTCTCCAACCTGGTGAGACACAGAACACACTACCTTAGCCAATCCTTTACAGTAATTGAGCACTAAATCACCAGATATGTTCACAAGCTGATTTGCTAGGACTGTAGGCTGTCTCATTGCCCTCCCCATAACAAATTTATGAGAGGACAGTCCTGTTCTTCTGTCTGGGATACTTCTCAAACTCATCAACAGCAGTGGTAATGCATCAGCCCATTTTAGTGATGTAGATGCACAAACATTGGCTAATCGTGATTTTATTGTGCCATTTATTTGTTCGCCCATGCCTGAAGCTTCTGGTTGATAAGCACAATGCAATTTTTGCACCACTTCATTATTAAAGTGCATTCCTCTATCTGATTCCAATGAGACTGGAAATCCAAATCTCTTCATGAATTAGCTCTCTAAGTAGCAGTTTAGCAACAGTTAAGCTGTCATTTTGTAGCTTAGGATATGCCTCAACCCAACGTGAGAACAAACATATAATCACAAGGACATATTGTAATCCATTACAAGGAGGCATTTCTATGAAGTCCATCTATATGTGAGTATATGGACCCCCTGCTCTTCCAATTTGACACAAATTAACAACTGTTTTTCTCCCTGCATTTTGTTGCTGACACATTACACAACTTTGTCTCTGAACTTGGCATTGTAGCATGTCTGTTTAAAAAGTCTCATCATAGCATCTGCCTACATGAGTTGGACCATGGCAGACTCTTGCCATTGGTGACATCAAACTATGGGCAACACAGGTCTCCCATGTGTGTAAACCCACACTTTTTCTTCAGGTCTGCGTGTACATCCTGCTTTGATCTACTCTTGCTTTTCTGCCTCACTAACTGAATCTTTCAATTCTCTAATCTCTTCCCATGTTTCAACAATTGAAAACAGTTTGCATTCAGATTCATCAGTTTGCTATTTCAATGATTCCCTATTGATTTCATATGTATTTAGAGCACAATAGTGCACAATTTTGTCAGCATATCTATTGTCAATTGTAGCATAGTCACGGCTAGATTTATGACCTGAACATTTTACCACCGCATTTGAGCTGGCAGCTGTAGTGCCATCAATAGGTTCTTTACACATTCTGAACTCGAAGAGGTCATAAACCCACATTTAGACCACAATTGCCCAAAATCATGCACTACCCCAAAACCATATTGACTCTCTGTGAAAATGGTAACTCGCATCTGTTCTGTGATGCAACATGCCCTAGTGAGTGCAATCAATTTTGCCACTTGTGCTGAACTCACTCCTTTCAACCATGATACTTCAAAAACACGCGTCACTGTACAAACTGCATATGCAGCTCGCAAGGTACCTTCAATGACTCTCAAGGATGACTCATCCCCAAACAACACATGATCAGATTAAGGTAATGGAGTATTCTGTATATTAGGTCTCGGTTTTGTACACAACTCAGTCATATCAAAATAATCATGATATGCTACATCCACCAGCACTTCACAACTGGTAAGTGGCAACAAAGTAGCTGGATTCAGAGTTGTGCATCTTGTCACAGACACATTTTCCACACCGAAAATCATCTGTTCATATTTTGTTAAGTGACTGCTAGTAAGATGCTGTGTGCAAGTTCACGTTAACAAAATCTTAATCAAATGTGGCACATACACTTTCAATGGATATCCCATTACAATCGTTTCACTCTGTTCCAAGCTCAGACATGTAGCAGCAACTGCTTTCAAACAGCGAGGTACGGCATCAGCTACAGGGGCTGTCTCTGGATGTGGTATCTCAGTCATCTGACTTCCCCATTCTAGGTGACTTCAATTTAGATCTTGAAGAACCATCAGACCGGGACGCTGTACATTTTACTGACACTATGAATAGCTTAGGTATTACTCAGCAAGTAACCAGGTAGCGCCCACCTAGCTGGGCACTTATTGGATTGTATCTTTTCCAACAATAGTGTTCTGCAATGTCTTCCATTGCTCCCCCGTACTTGGTCCACCCACACAGCTGTTATGTTCTCTCTTTCTCCTCACCAAGTAGGATTTAAACCCTCAAGAAATAAGCATTCTAGACGTTTCCGACACTAGAACAAAATCGAACTTATGACTCTTCAAAAAGCTCTCTAGCCTTAAATCCCCATAAAAACACATTAACAACCCCAACATAGCGGCAGTTGCATTAGAAAAGTGGCTTATCAACTCTATTGACCAGGTTCTACCTGAAAAATCTATTATTAACCAAGGAGCTAGAGGTTCAGACTCCTTGTTTACTGAACAACTTTGACTTTATAAACAGAACTGTTGCCATCTGGAAAGGATGTGGAGGTCCAACTATGATACAAATGACAGATCCTTGTATAAACAATTATTACTAGACTATAAATGACTAATACAGGAGGAGAAGAGCTGTTAATTCTCTTCAGCCATATTAGCAGATAAGAATTTGTCTAAAGAGTTATTTGCTACAGTAAACAAGTTAGCCAAACCGCCTGAAATAGCCAACACTCTTGAAAGCCAGACTTTCTGTGGTTCCTTGGCCACTTTTTTTCAGTAGAAAGTTAAATTTGTTTACGGTGGCTTCTCTGCTCCCCCGTCCCTATGTGCGACCATCCCACAAGTTAAATTTGTCACCACTAACTCAATAGAGGAAGCCATGGTAACAACCCCAAAATTTACCAAGCTTCCAAAACTATTACACTTTCCATTCCTAACAGCTGATCAGATCATCAACCTACTTTTATCTACCAAATCGGGATCCCCTCTAGACCCTTTGCCCCCAAAGATCTTTCATCTTCTATCAGGAACAATTGCTCCTTATCTTGCCCCCATGTTTTTAATCAAATGTTCTCCTCAGGCATCTTCCTACTAAATGGAAACTAGCATCAGTTCCTCCCCTTCTAAAAAATGTGAATCTTGATGGGGCTGATCCAAATAGTTACCAGCCAATTTCAAGACTACCGTTCCCCGCTCCGATAGTTGACATGGCCATGAACACAGCACTATCTGAATATATCGAGACAAATGCTTGCCTGGATGCCACTCAGTTTGGATTCCGGAAACACCAGTGCACGGAACTGGCACAAGTATCCTATCAGAACAACTAGCACTGATATCCTGTCAGAACAGATTATGCAGATTGTTGATGCAGGTGGTAATGAAGCACTTGTGCTGCTAGACCTTTCTGCTGCATTTGATACCGTCAGTCATATAAAATTACTGGAATGCCTTGAGAGGATAGGCATAAAAGGAACAGCTCTCTCCCTACTTAGATCCTCTCTGTCTGACCAAAAACAATTTGTTGCACTCTCTGAATTTAAGTCACATAATTTTACACTTCCTCTCGGAGTCCCTCAGGGCTCATCATTGAGCCCTACCCTTTTCAATGTTAATGTTGCCCCATTGGTGCAGCTGATCAGATCACTGGGTTTCTCATCAATATCCTATGCTGATGACATCCAAATTGTGGTGTTGGTGACAGGGATACCATCGGATACGGCATCTCAGTTGTATACCTACCTCTGTCAAGTTGGAGACTGGATGGCTACCAACTGTTTGAAGTTGAATTCCAACAACTCTTTGGCAGCGATACCACCTTTTGGTCCCCAACTCTCTGGCCATCAGAACTGGGCCCTCTGCCCACCCCCTCAAATAAAGTAAAAAACCTAGGTGTCAGCTTTGATTCAAAGCTAATCATTTGAAGGTCATGTTAACCAGATTACCTTAGCATCCCTGCTTATCTACGCAAGCTAGTGATCTCTGCTTTGGTCCTATCCAGAGCCAAAAATTGCAATAGTCTTTTCATCAACCTCAGGTCCAAATGCCTGACTAAACTTCAGATTATGCAAAATGCTGCTGCCTATCTTGTATTGAATATTCCTAAGCATAAATCGGCCACTGCAGCCTTAAGAGAATTACATTGGTTGCCAGTGAAGCGACGCATTAAGTTTATAGCCTTGTGCATAGCATTTAAAGCACTTGATGAAATAGGGCCAGTCTATTTCAGGCAAAATATTCGCTTGTATGTCCCGGAACGTCAGCTATGCTCAGTTCAAGCCCACAATATAGTAATTTGTAGGTTCAAGAAAAGTGCTCAGGCGGTAGAAGCTTTCTAGTCAGGACAACCAAACTCTGGAACTCTCTTTCCCAAAGGTTAAAAGCCGAAACTCATCTTTTGGCATTCAGGAAGGCGCTGAAACCATGGTTGTTTAACCTCTGACTCTGAGTTAAGATCTTACGACATATGTTTACTTGATGACTAGCGCCTTGACACCTTTGGGTAATTGGATTGAGCTTTATAAATTTCTTTTTCATTCCACTAATTTAATCTATATCTTCAGCTTCCTCAAAAATAAATTAGTGTTTTTAGACTTCAACTCCTCAACATGCTACTTCTTTTCTTTATATTTTTCTCCTTCACTGGTTTCAGCTACCATTACCAGAAACATTTGTTCCGCTTCAGATATATCCTTTCTCCACTTTTTCTACTGTGCATCCCACTTTGCCTCAGTATATCGACTCACGGTATTCCTGTACCTACTCTGATGCTTTTCTCTTGCTTTTTTTATATGCTTCATGTTCCCACTCTTCAAGAGCTTCATACTGCACAGGTCTAGGATTTGGTCTCAAGCTATTCATTTGAATCCTTAAATTATCTAAAATTCTAGTATTAAAGGTCCCATTCTCTGGAAATGCTAAACTACCATCTTGCTCAGTATATTTAATCAAGTTCTCCAACCATGTACACGTATGATAGCCCTTCTCCAATAACATAAATGAAGCAGGGGTTCCTTCTGGAGCCACAGGAACTCCTCCTCTAATTGGTATCAGCTCATCTTCACTAAACAGGGTTTTTATCAATTATTCTCTACTCTAAAAGTCAAATCTTTACAAGAAAAATCTTCAACAATGTATTTTTCTGTGTTATGATTCTCCGCCACCAATCAAAGCTGATCACGCTGTCCAATGCCAGCACGGCTCCCCACAATCAACCAATACCAGTGCAGCGCTTGATGACAATCTCTTACCAACCAACCAATACCAGCGCAGCACCTAGTGACGATTTTCTTACCAACCAACCAATATCAGTGCGGCACCAGGTGACATCTGTTTAACTCATGCAACTAACCCTCCCATTAAAAAGTCATCTTTACAAAGTCTTTAACAAAATAAACAACATAAAACAACTTGTCTACTCAGCTAAAAGTAAAACGATCGAGCTACACAATCTAAGAATTTCTTTTGCTTCCGGCAAAATCTCAACCAGCTCGATTTCACTCTCACTTAAATCAAAATCTTCAAGATCTCTCCAAATGCGCTTTTTGAAGAAACCTCAAAAATCTCCACTTGTCCCACTTTAAGTTCCTTATGCTAGCACCGGCTATGCCTATGCACAGTACTACTTCCACAGCAGACAAAAACTGCTTCGGGCATATTCTCAAGAACGTGTGATAACCATCGCAAAAGTAACGTATTGCAACTCTCAACATCGCAGTCTATCGTGGGAAAATTACGCCGTGTTAACTAAGTATTCACAACACGGCGGTACCATGCGACAGTCTCCAGATAACGCGTCAAATGACCACGCTATAATCAACGCTACGCCGCACAAATGCGAAACACAAATGCAATAAAGTTGCGATGAGGCCAATCGAGATACAAAAAGCAGCAAAAACCAGCAGCAGGCCTTCAAATGCCACCCGTCTGGATTGAAAATGCACCATAAAAGCTACAAAAAGAACTCGCCAGAAAAAATCCAAAGTGCGTAGCAACATGGATGCACCCTGACCGAGCGCAGAGGCCAACGCAAGCCCCACCAGCTCCACAGACCACCAGCAAGTAACAACGGGGTCGGGGAAGGCCAAGGAGAAGAGGGAGAGGAAGACAGGGTGTCGTCCGCAGGAAAAATAGATCTGCGTCACGGAGGCGACAGAACACTATCATAGACTGACCCACAATTGGACTACTGTGAATGCAGTCAGAGTGTCAAGGAGGCCAATGGAGGAGGCCAAGAGGCGGTGACATGATGTGAACATATCAACCAGGCATAAATCCGCTGCAACAGGAAGGCAGCAACGGTGACAGGAGGTGGGAGTCCAGCGCCACTGGAGAAGCTGGAGGAAATGGAGGCCACAGTCATCATTGTGGAGACGGTGCAAGGAGTCAGGAGTCCGGACACAGCTTGGGAGGACCTGACACAACAACAGTGTGAGTAATGACCAGGGACTGGGAGGACGGGGTGGGGAGATGGCCACAATGGCACACATGCACAACGATGTGTAGCACACTGCACAACTACAAGTACCCAGGATCATGTCCCTGATCCCCGTGGCACACTGCAGCACACACACATAGCAGTCATAGCACATCCACATTGACGACACTGTGGCACAATGCGCAAACCCGACAGTGCCGAACAGAGGAAACAACTGGCTTCGCACACACATGATGAAACTGGCCAACTACATTTAGAGCCAGAGAACCAAGTCAGCAGAGCTGCTGTAGAGCCAGAGAACCAGGTCAGCAGAGCTGCTGTAAAGCCTAAGAACCAGGGGCCTTATTTATGAAGGCCTTGCGCCGCCGGTGCGTCACTTTTTCCCATGTTAAAAGTGACGCACCGGCGGCGCAAGGCCTTCATAAATAAGGCACCAGGTCAGCAGAGATGCTCTAGAGGCAGAGAACCAGGTCCGCAGAGCTGTTGTAGAGCAAGAGAACCAGGTCAGCTGAGCTGCTCTAGAGTCAATGTACCAGATCAGCAGAGCCGTTGTAGAGCCAGAGAACCAGGTCAGCAGAGCTTCTCTAGAGCCAGAAAACCAGGTCAGCAGAACTGCTGTAGAGGCAGAGAACCAGGTCAGCAGAGCTGTTTTAGAGCCAGAGAACCAGGTCAGCAGAGCTGCTCTAGAGGCAGACAACCAGGTCAGCAGAGCTATTGTAGAGCCATAGAACCAGGTCATCAGAGCTGCTCTAGAACCAGAGAACCAGCTCAGCAGAGCTGCTTTAGAGGCAGAGAACCAGGTCAGTAGAGCTGTTGTAGAGCCATAGAACCAGGTCAGCAGAGCTGCTTTAGAGGGAGGGGACCAGGTCAGCAGAGCTGCTTTAGAGGGAGAGAACCAGGCCAGCAGAGCTGCGTTAGAGCCAGAGAACCGGGTCAGCAGAGCTGCTCTAGAGCCAGAGAACCAGGTCAGCCGAACTGCTCTAGAGCCATAGAACCGGATCAGCAGAGCTGCTTTAGAGCCAGAGAACCAGGTCAGAAGAGCTGCTCTAGAACCTAAGAACCAGGTCAGCTGAGCTGCTCTAGAGCCAGAGAACCAGGTCAGCAGAGCTACTGTAGAGCCAGAGAACCAGGTCAGCAGAGCTACTGTAGAGCCAGAGAAACCAGGTCAGTAGAGCTGCTTTAGAGGGAGGGGGCCAGGTCACAGAACCAGGTCAGCAGAGCTACTGTAGAGCCAGAGAAACCAGGTCAGTAGAGCTGCTTTAGAGGGAGGGGACCAGGTCACAGAGCTGCTTTAGAGGGAGAGAACCAGGTCAGCAGAGCTGCTTTAGAGCCAGAGAACCGGGTCAGCAGAGCTGCTCTAGAGCCAGAGAACCAGGTCAGCAGAACTGCTCTAGAGCCATAGAACCAGGTCAGCAGAGCTGCTTTAGAGCCAGAGAACCAGGTCAGCAGAGCTGCTTTAGAGCCAGAGAACCAGGTCAGCTGAGCTGCTCTAGAGCCAGAGAACCAGGTCAGCAGAGCTACTGTAGAGCCAGAGAACCAGGTCAGCAGAGCTACTGTAGAGCCAGAGAAACCAGGTCAGTAGAGCTGCTTTAGAGGGAGGGGGCCAGGTCACAGAACCAGGTCAGCAGAGCTACTGTAGAGCCAGAGAAACCAGGTCAGTAGAGCTGCTTTAGAGGGAGGGGACCAGGTCACAGAGCTGCTTTAGAGGGAGAGAACCAGGTCAGCAGAGCTGCTTTAGAGCCAGAGAACCGGGTCAGCAGAGCTGCTCTAGAGCCAGAGAACCAGGTCAGCAGAACTGCTCTAGAGCCATAGAACCAGGTCAGCAGAGCTGCTTTAGAGCCAGAGAACCAGGTCAGCAGAGCTGCTTTAGAGCCAGAGAACCGGGTCAGCAGAGTTGCTCAAGAGCCAGAGAACCAGGTCAGCAGAGTTGCTCTAGAGCCAGAGAACCAGATCAGCAGAACTACTCTAGAGCCATAGAACCGGGCCAGCAGATCTGCTTTAGAGCGAGAGAACCAGATCAGCAGAGCTGTTGTAGAGCCAGAGAAACCAGGTCAGCAGAGCTGCTTTAGAGCCAGAGAACCAGTTCAGCAGAGCTGCTTTAGAGGGAGAAAACCAGGTCAGCCCCTGCCACCCTTGCTCGCAAAGGAAACATAACATGATAATAACTAAAAGGTATTGTCATGTAGTGCTGCTTCTTCTCGCACTGCTTGAAAGCAGTGGGCGACGCTCCTCCACCATGACGGAGGAGCCGCCACTGCTGTAATAGCCTAAGAGACAACAACAAAGGAGCTCTTCTCTTCGTGACACTGTAATATTGTACTTGACAGTGTAAATATATGATGGTGCGACTTTTGTTGGCACAGGGACATAATTTGTTGAATTACTTTATGTGCTTACATTTCATAGCAAAAGCTATTGCTCTGTTTGAGAACTGATCTAAGAACTAAGCGAAAGATTTGGAAAACCCACGGACCTAATAAGGTACTCAAAAAATTAAATAATCGCTGAAATTATATTATTGTCAGTGAAAAATGTATATATATATATATATATATATCCTACCTCCGTTTCCTCACAAGCTCACGCAGCTTCCTCTGCCAGCAAGTAGACACCGGACACGGACCTCGAGGTACTTTACAAGTTTATTGCGCAGAAAGAGTCACAGACGTTTCGGCTCAGCGGAGCCTTGATCACATGATGATATATATAACTGTCACAGATCATTCAAGTGAACTTATTTACCAAACTATATAGAAGACGATTCTCCACAATCCCTACTCCCTTTCTTCCAGAAATCATACAAACAGCGTCCTTAAGTTCACGTAGGTCATCAAGGGAATGTTTGCATTTCTGTGTGACTAAGGTTAAGAAGATCAAGAAACAAATGAAACAGGGGATTGTGAGGCCACTTAGAAGCACATATTCATGTAGAACAGATTTGCAAGCATGTGTGTCGTGGATTTTCTCCCGTCAATGGACAGGGTGGACTAGAGATTAACTTGGTGCTTCTGTTAGGATCATTTCCAAAGCATCATTTTCCAATGCCAACATCTGACAGCCATGAGTTACCGGAAACCTTCTATGTTCTCTTGTGGGCCATAGAACATTTCTGAGCTGAAAAATGAGGTTCACAGTTTGTTCCTTGCCTGGAATTAATATTCCTTCTAGGGCTGCTCACGAACTTAAAGAAATGAATCTCGAAAATCCTAATCATTTTGAGAGCTAATTGTTGTGAAAACTATGTGAACACTCAACGCAAGCATAGTCAAATAGTGCACAGTAGCTGACAATCATAATTTATAAAATATCCTAAAAAGTGTCCTGGATTGAAGCCACCATTCAGCTTGAAGCCAGCAGTCATTTGAAATTGGTGACAAAATATACCGTTATTAGTGAGAACCTCATTGCAAACATCTGCAAAAATATTTACGAAAAATCTGTCCTGTCAATACAAGGCATGACTAGTGTAAGCCAACTCTTATGAGCCTCCTCTAGGCACAGTTTAATTTGTACATAAATAAGTGTCAGGATCCTTATCTTATCAAGAGGTCACTGCAGCTTGAATTGTCCCTGCTAGCGCTGCCAATGACAGTAGCAACACAACTACTATTCATATGCCTACAAGTGTGACACTTTTGACTATTTGAGGCCCCAAAACTATAAGAATGGTTTGGGTGACAGGTAAAAGGTATCTTAATGCATATTGAATTAATAAACAGATGGTGTGCTGATCATTAAATTATGTTAACAGTGCCACCATGTGGCGTCCTACTATAGGAGCAGGTGTTGACAATTATGAGCAGATTCCCAGCGCCAGAAACCACCTGCTCAAATTAAGCACTGCCTCTAGTGTGTCTGAGGGACTTGAGGTAACTTTCAAATTAAGATCTGATGTACAAAGAGGTTTTGTTCATCGTAAACACAGCAATTTGACTAATCAAGGGTTTGTAATGGCAAAAGGACTTTTGGCTGTATGCTAAACCCATTTCACCATAAGCAAAGCATTTCCTATTAGTAAGTAAGTAAATTCTTTATTGTTTGATTATTTAAAATCTTACAATATTTCCAGTACAAAAACATATTTAAAAAATACAATATAATAAAAGAAATTATATCCTAAAAAATTTCTTTAAAAAGTATTCTTAAAAGCATTTTTTCTTAATTTATTCTCCCAGTTTTGTAGATGCTATCTTTAGGAACTTTACAAAGGCAGCGTTCATGACTATATCATTTGAATGAAGACAGATTTTCAGTGCCTGCCTACATGTCCTTGTTCCACGCATATTAAAGTGAGGTTTAAGTAATGCGCATCTTTCGTTGCAGAGTCCGGGACAGATACATAGGAGGTGGACAATATTCTCTTCTCCACCGTTACATAGACTACACAATGTGCTGCTGTTGGTTGTTTTCCACGGCGGGCGTGACTAAGGCCTGGTAGTATTCCAAATCTTGCTCTCACAAGACATTGTTTACTTTTTTCAGACCAGGGCATCTCCAAGTATTCTTGTACTTTCTTTTTTTCGTATCCATTTATTACTGACCACGAATACTTTCTTTTTGCCAGCGTATCTTTGTCGTTTACAAGTGATAGGTGATTTGTTGTTCGATTTACTATTTTTTTTAAATGATCCATTGCTTATCATATTGTTCCAGATTGGCATTAGTGCAAACTCTTCTACTGCCTCATTGAGATATTTCCATGCAACTGATTTCGTATTCTTATTTATTTCTTGCCAAAGTAGCTGAGATATATGGTTATCATGGTCATTTTTAATCCTATACCACGTTTTAATAAATTGGCCTTTTCTTGCAAAATCTTGATTATTTAACCCGAACTCCAGTCTAATTTGTGCTGGTGAAGCATTATTTGGGAGATAGAAAAGAGTTTTATATGTTTTAGAAAGGACCTTGTTTATCAATTCCGCATCCATCCCCATTAATGCCTCACTAACATATGTTATTGTTGAGAGCAATTTAGCCCCTATAATTTTCAAAAGCGGCCGATAGGTCAGATTTCCGAGCGATTTCTGTGCTATCTTGAATGCTGCAGTTAGTGAATTAGCTTTTCTTTGTATGTCCAGTTTTTGTAATTGATAATTTCCTTTCTGGTCAAATAGTACACCCACATACTTGTACACTTCTATTTGTTCCAGTTGGGTATTTTCCATATACCATTTATTTTTTTGCCTCAGTTTTATGTTCCTAGTGACCACCATGATTTTTGTTTTGGTTTCATTTATTACCATTTCATTTTCCTGAGCATACAAAACTGTTCTGTTGATTAAGCGCTGAAGACCGATTTTAGTATGACTTAGAAGGATGGCGTCATCTGCCTACATTAGGTTAGATATCGGTTTGTCTCCTAACTTCGGAGGATGTGCATTAAGTTCGTCCAGGTTCCCTGTTAGATCTCCCAGGAATACATTAAAAAGGAGGGGGGCCAACACACATCCCTGCTTTAGCCCTTCTATTGCTGGAATCTCCTTTGTTAGTGATCTACTGTCCCCCATCCTTACTCTTACCCAGGTTTTACTGTGTAGCAATTGAATCAGTCTTAATAGTTCAATTGAAATGTCTTTTTCAAAAGGTTTTTTCCACAATAAATTCCTTTGCACGCAGTCAAAAGCAGATTTAAAATCTACAAAGCATAGATACAAGGGCTTTTTTACTCTGAGTGATTTTTCAATTATTAGTGATAACGCCATAATGTTTGTCATTGTGCCAAGCCCCTTAATAAAACCTGTTTGATTCATTGGTAAAATCTTGTTTTCTGATGCCCATTCATTTAGTTTAATTAGTAGTACTCCAGCAAACAGCTTAGCATCTGTGTCCTGTAGGGTGATGAGTCTATATTTCTCCGCAAGCGCCCAATTACCTTTTTTTGAATATGGGGGAAATTAGAGATCCTCGCCAGGACTCAGGGATGTTACCTGTCTCTATAACTTCTTTGAATACCTTTTTCAAATAGCTCGACCAAAAGTCAGGGTTTTCTTCAAAAAGGGCAAACGGTATCCCATTGGGGCCTGGTGCCCCATCTTTCTGCTTCTTTATAAGTTTTACTAGTTGTTCTTTTGTGATTACAAATTGTTCTTGCATCTCATCACTGATAATAGAGCTGTGTTGTATGTTCGCAATGATTTTCGTAGCTCCATTACTGTTTCGATACTTTTCAAGAAAAGTAGCCCATTCTTGCTCAGTTAAAGTTGACGAAACTACCAATTTGTTCGGCCGTACTAATTTGTTTATAATTTTCCAAAATTCTCTTGCATTTGCTTGTTTGCTTGCATGAAATAATTTAGACCACATTTCCTGTTTAGCTTGGTATTTCTCATTCCATATTAGCTTCTTCAGGTATTGATATAATGCTTTTAGATTGTTCAGGGTTTCCTCATTAGTTGCTGTGGTTTTTATTTTTATTTGTCTTCTTATTCTGTTTCGAGCTCTTTTTAACTTCGTTATTGTATACGGAAGATTAATATATGAGTCCTTTCCTTCTTCTTTCCATTTTACATTCCTTTTATTGGGGTTAACCTGGGTTTGGGGTTTCACTAATTTCTTAGTGAATTCCACCCACTGCTCAACTGCTGTTTCCGTCGTATTTTCAGTAAAGCAGCTCTTTATAATGTTCTCAGCTTTTTCATTCATACTATCCTTATTCAGATTAGTCCAAATAAATTTTTTATAATTTATTGTTCCAATGTACCCCGGTACAGTATGATATGGTTGGTTAATATTGTTCCTAATGTTGGTAGTTATTAACTGCTGGCAATGGTCACTATCTCCAACTTTAACTAACCTATAAGAATTTATGTTTTGAAATATATTGAGTGAAACCATTGTATAGTCGATCCTAGTACTTGCATTATGTGCAATATACGTGTATGCGGGGGGTGTATCCTCTTTAAATCGGCCATTAAGGACTCGCAATCTCAACGCTTCTATATCCTTAATGAATGTTATACCAATTTGGTTTCGTGGCTGATTAATCGTGACGCCTTGGTGATCCTGCTGCGGGATTGACTACTGAAGGTCTTGTGATTGTGCTACATCATCCCTTATGAACGGTGTTAGTAAATTAAGGTTAAAATCCCCAGTCATCACATAGTCCACTAATGGATTTTCTAGCATTTGTTCCAATAGTATGGTGTTAAGGGTTGCACATATAGTTGCCCTACTTGTTTTTGTTGGGTGGATATATACATTTATCATAATTAATGACCTATCCTTTTGCTCTGTATTGTTATATTTCAGGCTGACTATAAGAATGTTTTTATTGTGTGATACAAGTTGCTCATGTTTAGCTTGTATGCCACTGGAAATAAAAGTTGCTAACCCCCCACTCGGACGTCCATACCTATGAATTTTACTTGCGTTTTCATAGTATCCTACATAACCCTCCAATACAAAAGGGTGCTCTTCCCAGGTTTCCTGGAGGAATAAGATGTGACATGGTAAAGGAATAGACCTTATTTGTGCGTTGGAAAGCTTTGTCCCTACTCCATTTATGTTCCATGAACACATTCTCAACTCAGTTACTTTTGTTTGGGGGATTGGACTGTTATTCCTTCATTGTTCTACATTACTATGCAGAGCCTGTGCAATCCATGCATTTCCTATTAGCGAAATGTGTTTACCGACCTATTCCTAATAACAATTAGAAAGAGACATCCCTTCTTAACTGCGCTTTGGTATGGCATGTTTCAACGGTTTGAGACCACCATAGCAGAGTTGGTGAAAGACTAGTGGTATGCATCAATGGTTTGAGACCACAGTTGCATAGTTTGTCCTCTTTGGACAACCTCCGCTTGGGAATCGGGTCTGGCAATCTCAGGCTATCTCATGAGGAGCAGCTAATTCCAAACAGGGTTTTTTTTTTAAACACCATTGGTTCAGTTAAAGAACATGGACTGCTTTAAAAAAAAAAGAATTTTCAATTTCAGAATGCAAACTCTGGGATGGTGGTCTACTGTTTCTTTAAGGCTATCATACCTGTGTTTGTATCAACTCAGAGGTGTCAAAAATAGTGACTTGTCTAATGAGCATTCACTAAGGAGGTTGTTTCAGGAATCCCATAAAAATACATTTTGCAATATCACAAATTTAAAGACTGGTTGAAAAACATGTATGTGTAATTTGCAACCATAACTGGTTGCAACCCCTTTTTGCAACCAGTTATATTGAAAATTTGGACCAACACCTCTGCCCTCGC
This sequence comes from Lissotriton helveticus, assembly GCF_964261635.1. Classification (NCBI taxonomy): domain Eukaryota; kingdom Metazoa; phylum Chordata; class Amphibia; order Caudata; family Salamandridae; genus Lissotriton; species Lissotriton helveticus. The sequence continues at coordinate 689,680,846 of NC_136057.1, forward strand.
TCAGCCAATATTTACCTGGATAGCACCAGGATCGGACTTTGACTGAAAATAGGCCCACAAACCAAAATAAAAATGGCCTCCATGAGCAAAATGAACAGCTAAAACAGTGGCCCATGTTTGCAAAGAATGGTAGTTGTGAACTTGTAAAGTCACTCGGTTTAAGGGTTTTGCAAGAGATGGAGAATTGCTTGCATTAGATCTTGCCGCGTGTTGAAAGGTGAATTATTAGTAGGGGTAAGTATGCAGCTACCACTATCAATAAGGCCCCCAACACAATATAAGACCCATTTAAGTTCTCAATAAAGTTTTCCCTCGCTCAACCCTTTGTAGGTGGCTGTGAGCAAATGTGAAAAGCATTTAAAAACAAAAAATACAATGCCTACAAAGCCCTCCACAACACTGGACCCCAATACCACAACAACCGAAATATCCTTTCACGCCCCCAAGAGGAACCTCCGATCAGCAGACCTCGCCTTAGCCAAAAACCTTCGTGTCTACAGGACCAGAGCAGGTGGAAGATCCTTCTCCTACCTTGCATCGAACACGTGGAACAAGATCTCCCTTCACCTCTGACAAAGCCAGACACTGCCCAAGTTAAGAAAGGCTGCCCATGCCCCCATGCCTTGAGACACTCACGAGTGAGTAGTGTGCTTCACAAACCCTGATTGATTGATTGATTGAATACATCAAAACACTAAGACACAACACAAAATAAAACCCCCCAAACAATTTATACAATAGGAAATATATTTATGATTAAAAAAAACCTTCATTGGACCCTCAGGACTTAGCCAACTACAGGCCAATCTCCCTCCTCCCAGGAAATAGCAAAATCACAGAGAAACTTGTGAACAAAAAACTATCTCTATGCCAGAAGCATTCTAGACTCAGGAGGATCAGTGGCAGTGATCCTCCTGGACCTGAGGGCGGCCTTAGACACTGTCAATCACCAGGTTTTAATCCAGCGGCTGGGAGACACTGGAGTGAAGGGCATGGCCCTGAAGTGGCTTGCCTCGTTCCTCGATGGCCGCTCGTTCCAAGTCTGGGAGAACGACAGCTACTCCCCTGCGGTCCACCTCCATTGTGGAGTACCGCATGGTTCATCACTAAGCCCAAGGTTATGTAACATTTATATGTCCCCGTTGGAGGAGCTGGTCACCCAGTTTGGAGTGACGATTATCAGTTACGCTGACGACACCCAGCTGGTGGTGACCCTCTCACACCCCAACCAAGAACCCTCCAATCTTCACGGCTGTTTTACGGAAATCCATGATTGGATGAACACCTCCGCACTCAAGCTCAATGGGTCCAAGACCGAAATCTTGCTGCTTGGACAAAAAGGAGCCTCCCTGCCACCCAACATCTGGCCCGCCTGCCTAGGCGACCCCCCTTCTCCCAAAAACGAAGTTAAAAGCCTGGGTGTATGGCTCGAGAAAGATCTGACCTTCAGAGTCCAGGCAAAGAAAACGGCGGGAATATGCTTTGGACTCCTTAGAGCTTGTAGGAAGGTGCTCCCCTTGTTACCCCCTAGCTCCCGGAAACTGCTGATCCAGGGCCTCATTTTGTCCAGGCTGGATTACAGCAAAGCAATCTACTTGGGAGCCCCGGAAGCCACATTCAATACCCTACAGAAAATCCAAAACGCCGCTGCCCGGCTCCTAACTAACACCCCAGCAAGATCATCAGCAAAACCTGCCTTGAAGCAACTTCATTGGCTTCCAGTCAGAGAGAGGGTGGTTTTCAAGGCCCTCTGCCTGGCCCATAAACTCCTTCACAACAAAGGTCCCCCAATTCTCAAAAATGTCATTACCCCTTACGCAGCTACCAAGAGAACTTCATCATGGTACACAGAGTGAAAAAAGCCAGGTCTGGAGGCCGCCGCTTCTCGGTAAATACTGCAATGCACTGGAACAACCTCCCACGCAAACTAAGAACCGAACCAAACATTCTCCATTTCAGGAAATCTTTAAAAACTTTCCTTTTCCCATGATCCCCCTCTTCCTCCGCTGCTGCTCCCTCTTGATTCTGCAGGTTCTAGCGCTGGGATGCTCACGGGTTACAACGCGCTCTACAAAAACCTTAAATAAATAAATAAAAATAAATACACCAAAACTAATACAATTTAATGTAGGGAACCTGAGATATGAATTTATAAAGAATATATGCTTTTTAGTGCCTCAAAAAGAAAAGCACCAACTTGGGACATCTGGTCGTGCTTGACTGGGACAATGTCAAAGTTTAAGGCCAACCGTGATAGAGCGCAGGTCGGATACACTCAGTGACAAGGCCTGGTCAAGTTTTTACCTTCGCACTTTGTAGTTTTTCTGGTGCTTTTTCTCTTGTTGTTGAGCGGTGCACTTAGTTGCCTTGGATTTGGATCGATAATGGCGGATGGATTTACACAAAGTCTTGGTGAATTCCTGGAAGTCTTCAGCTCCGAAGCTTTCAGCGGGATGAATCTGAAATCCAGGCCGAGTCACGGTTTGACATCGGCGGCCTGACTCTCGTCGACGGGACGGTCAACTTATGGAGCTTTTTCACAACAGTTCTCAAAAGTTCTCCAAACTTCAGGATGTACTTTCTGATGTTCCTTTGGGGAGTTAAAAGTGTCCACAAACTACATCCACAGTTCCAGAGTCTCTGAGTTGCTCTTAAGAAGTTGGGACTACAGTTTCCACAATGCACCTGGTCAAATCCTTTAAAGTCCTGCTGCAGGTGTTCATTTGGGTTATTCTTGCTGGAGATGATGCATGTGGAGCTCTTTTAACCTGTTGTTTTCAGAGAGTCCACTCTTCTTTTTGAAGCAAGGCATAGTCCTTAGGGTTGTAGTTCCTTAGTGTGCCAGCAGGTGCAGTCATTCAGAGCACGGTCCTCTTGGTTCGGGCCAGGGTTACAGCAGGACAGTCTTTCTTCTTGTAGTTTCAAGCAAGGGATCTAAGTTGCTGTGCAGCTCTCCCATATTTATCCAATGTTCTGGGGCAATAAGTAGTGGGGCACCCCTGAACAATGGCGTACAGAGTGCCGCCCAAAAGCATCACAGCTTCTCCAAAGTGTGGGACATTCTTGTCACACAAAGCACTGCACGTTAAGAATCAAGATAGCCAAACGTTCTCCTTGGGGTTAAGATCTGGCTAAGCCAACCTACAGGTGTGGCTCATTTTCCTTAACACTCCTACAAATTATATTCCTGAGGCTCCCATCTGACTGGGGGTACAGGAAAAGGGGGTGCACCTGCAAAGCATCCTTACTGTCCTGTTCTCTCTGAAGACCAGTTTACTTACTCAGCCCCCTTCCTGGGCTATTATTTGCAGCTGCAGATCTCCCCCACCAAATAACCTCTGTAGCTATGCAGGCCACTTATCACCTCATCACAGCAGTTTGGCTCAGCCTGTGAAGACTGGCCAATCAGGAGAGATTGCTAGAAGGCTGGATTTTGGTTACAGAAAATAAAGTTGTATAACTTCTTTAAGTATTAGTATGGTAAATTCAACAGTGGCAAGTTGTTGGATTTATCATTACGAGTCGTTTGAGTCCTTGAAGTATTAATTTAGCTCACTCGTGTCAATAGTTATACTTTACTACAGTACTCCCATGTTAGCCTATGGAGCTAAAATGCTCCAATGGGGAACAACTAAATTGGTATTTCTTCCTACACCAGGGCATATAAAACATCTTTTAAAACCTGGGGCACCTAGAGTAGACCTTAGGGGTGATGTTAGATTTGGGGGTCTCTAGTTGGCACAGGTAGGTACTTGTGACAAATAGGGACCCTCTCCTCTAGTCAGGACAAGGGATTACACTCCTAAAATAACCCCTGCTCATCCTCTAGGTTGCGTGGCGCGAGGAGTCAAGGCTTGTTTCAGAGGCGTGGTAAGTTAAGCGGTTGTGACCACATACAGTAACCCAGTGACAACACTACAAATGGACACCACACAGGTTTTATATCCAAAATAAGTAGGTTTTATATAGAGTTACCACAAGACCATAAACGACAAAAATACACACTATGATTACTTTAAGATGGTAGGTTTAAGCTTAATTCAGTTCTGTTCTTAGATGCGACACTCTGCGTCAATGTACCTTAAGTTGTGTTGCACTTCCACAACAAGCAATGTCGTAGCGATGGGAAATGCGGCAAAGTTCAGTTACAAAGAAATAAAGACGTGAAGATCTTCCAGATGCGGCACACTTCTCGGGGATGCGAGAAGCTCTCGGTTCGATGCGCGGCCTGCTGCGACGACACCCTTACGATGCAACAACAATAGCTCCAGCGGCGACACTCTTCTCCCACGATGCGTGAAGCTTCCGCTCGATGCGACAACTACAGTGGCGACATCCAAGATGTGACGGCAGCAGCTCCGACGGAGGCGCGCTTCTCGGGGATGCGAGGTGCTCTTCGTCGAAGCGGTGCAATGCGACAGTTCCAGCGGCGACACCCTCCTTCGGAGTTGCGACGGCAGGCACAGAGATGGAGACATGCACCGACCTCGATGTGAGACTCTTCTCCTGATGCGGTGCAGTGCAAAAACTACAGCCTCCTTCGGAGTTGTGATGGCAGCAGCAGCGACAGCGACACACTTCCTCTTCATTGCGGCACACTTCTCTCCGATGCGATGCAGTGCAACAGTTCCAGCAGCGACACCCTCCTTCGGAGTTGCGACGGCAGGCACAGCGATGGTGACACGCGTCTTCTCGTTGAGTCGCGCTTCCAGCTCCTTGCAACACGCAGTTCATCAGAAGGCCCAAAACAGCAGCAGGCACTTCCAAAAGAACTCTGGGGAGCTGGGGGGTGAAGTCTGTTGTCCCTGAGACTTCAGCAGGAGGTAAGCTCTTTTCCAAGCCCTTGGAGAACCTTCATAAGTTGAAAGCAAAGTACGCAGTGGCACAGTGCCCAATGCATCTAACACCAGCAAAAATACATGAGGCAACAACAAAAATGTAAGGGAGACCCACGCCAATGGTGCCAGGTCTAACACGTGTCCCCTCCAGCTGAAAAGTGTGGAGAACTACCCTAACTTCTGGGAGTTCTCTTCACTAAGGTGGAAAAATCTGGACAGACCATCAGTGTTGGCATGTTCTGTACCAGGGCGGTGTTCCACCGTAAATCCATACCCTGTAGGGAGATGGACCACCTCAACAGCTTTGGATTCTCACCCCTCATCTGCATCAACCATCTGAGGGGCCTGCGGTCATTCTGAACCCGGAAGTGAGTCCCAAACACATATGGTCTGAGCTTCTTCAGTGCCCAGACCACAGCAAATGTCTCACGCTCAATAGCACTCTACCTCTGTTCCCGTGGGAGTAACCTTCTACTGATAAAGGCTACAGATAGATCTAGGCCCTCCTCATTCTTCTGTGACAGAACAGCCCCCACACCATGCTCTGACGCGTCTGTTTAGACGATAAACTCTCTTGAGAAGTTGGGTGCCAGGAGCACGGGCGCCGTGCACATGGCAGCTTTCAGGGCCCCAAAAGCTTTCTGACAGGTGTCAGTCCAGAGCACCTTCTTGAGCTGGTTCCTGGAAGTCAGCTCTATCAAGGGGGCAACAATGTTGCCATACCCCCTTAACAAACCTCCTGTAATACCCTGTGAGACCTAAGAAGGCTCCCACCTCTGTCTGGGTTTTGGGTTGCCTTCAAGCCAGGATGGTTTCAATCTTGGGATGTAGGGGCGCCACCTGGCCACTCCCAACTTGGTGTCCCAAGTACACCACTGAACCCTGCCCGATCTGGCACTTACTCACCTTGATCGTGAGGCCTGCTTTCCGCAGTGCCATCAACACTTCCCAGAGGTGGGGCAGATGTTCCTCCCAACTGGCACTGAACACTGCAATGTCACCCAGGTAGGCGGCACTGAACTCATCCAGTCCGAACAACACCTGATTGGCCAACCTCTGAAAGGTGGCAGAGACCTTCTTCATCCCAAAGGGCATAAAAACAGAACTGGAAATGCCCATCTGGTGTGGAGAATGCTGACCTCTCCTTTGCCCCATCAGTCAAGGCGAGCTGCCAGTACCCACACATTAAGTCAAATGTGCTGAGGTACCGTGCAGCCCCTAGCCGATCAATGAGCTCATCAGCTGTGGGGATGGGGTACGCATCAGTCTTTGTGACTGAATTGAGCCCTCTGTAGTCCACACAGAACCGGAGTTCGGGTGTGGCACCCGGCGCTGTAGCCTTCGGGACCAAGACCACTGGGCAGGCCCAAGGACTGCTAGATGACTCAATCACCCCAAGTGCAAGCATCTTTGAGACTTCCTCTTTAATGCAAGCCCTTACCCTGTCAGTTACCCTGTAAGACTTGTGCTTCACAGGTAAGCTGTCACCTGTGTCCACATCATGGAAGCACCAACCTGTGACACTAGGAACCAGGGAGAACAGATCAGAAAACTGCCCCAGCAACTGGTGGCAGTCATTCTGTTGCTCAGGGGTCAGGGTGGATGAGAGGTTAACACCATCCACTGACCCATCTTGCTCTGAGGCTGACAGGAGGTCAGGAAGAGGCTCAGTCTCCTCCTCCATCCCACATCTGTTGCCAAGAGCATGCCCACTTCAGACCTCTCTAAGTGGGGCTTAAGGCGGTTGACATGTAGGACCCTCAAGGGGTTCCTAGGAGACCGCAAGTCTACCAAGTAGGTAACTGGACTCTTGCGCTCCACAACCTCAAATGGTCCGGTCCACTTATCCTGGAGCACACAGGGCTCCACTGGGGTCATGACTCACACTTTCTGGCCAAGTTGAAGCTCTACCAGAGTGGCATTCTGTTCATACCAGCACTTCATCTCCTCCTGGCTGGCTTCCAGATTCGCCTCAGCGAGTTGCCTGAAATGCCTAGTCTGGTTCCTGAAGGCCAGCATGTAGCTATATACATCCTGGGGAGGTTTCCTGGGAGATTGCTCCCAGCCTTCTTTAACCAGACTCAGAATTCCTCTGACTGGGTGTCCATAGAGAAGCTCAAAGGGACTGAACCCTAGAGATTTCTGTGGCACCTCACGGTATGCAAAGAGTAGGCACGGTAACAGGACGTCCCACTTACGCCTCATGGGATCCTCAATACCCATTATCATGCCCCTCAGGGTCCGGTTGAACCTTTCAACCAGCCCATATCCTTGGGGGTGATAAGGAGTGGTGAACTTGTAGGTTACACCACTCTCCTGCCACAGGGACTTCATATACTTGGAAATGAAGTTGGTTCCCCGGTCAGACACTACCTCGCGAGGGAATACCACTCGGGAGAAAGTACCCATCAGTGCTCGTCCCACCACGGGGGCCGTCACTGTCCTCAGAGGTATGGCTTCCGGGTACCGGGTGGCATGGTCCACCAAGACCAGGATCAACCTGTTGCCCATGGCTGTCTTGGGGTCCAGTGGTCCCACAATGTCAATCCCCACCCGCTCAAAGGGGGTACTGACCACAGGGGATGGCTGGAGAGGAGCCTTGTGCTTCCTCCCACTCTTTCCACTTGCCTGGAAAGTCTGACAAGTCCTGCAATAAATATTAGAACTCTTGCACATTTGGGGCCAATGAAAGTGGGTGACAAGCCTTTCAAAGGTCTTGTCCTGCCCCAAATGTCCTGCTAACGGTACATCATGAGCCAGCCACAGTAGGAAGGCTCTCAACTTCTGGGGTACCACCAGCACACAGGCTGACCCCGGTTCAGAAACCTTAGGCTCACAATACAGGAGACCATTCTCCCAGTAAATCAAGAGTGACCCTGACTGATCACCTGCTGCCTGGCTTGCAGCCTGTTGCCGCAAGCCCACAAGAGAAGGGCACTCTCTCTGCTCCTTGCAAAATTCTTCCCTGGAGGGGCCTCCTTCTTGCTGCCAATGGGTCAGCTCAGGCAGGTCCCCCAGTTCAGCTACTTGCTTCCCGGTAGGCTCCAGGGCATCCCCCTCAGGGTCTACCTCCTACTGGGCCGTGGGAACTTCGTGGGCCAGTTTCCCATGCCCCTCGCCACTTCTCTCTTCGGCAGGTTCCTGGGCCTCCCGGTCCTCTTGAGAACCCCTATTGGCTGACATTGACCGGGTGGTCACGCACGCCCAGTCAGGCAGTCCAACCATCTTCAAGTGAGTTGTTTTCTCCATCTTTTCCCAAGGGGAGCTCTCCAAATGATTTCCCAACAAACAGTCATCAGGCATGGCGGGCCTCACAGCTACCTGAAGAGTACCAGAGACCCACCCCCACTCAAAGGGAACCTGAGCCATTGGACAATGACTCTCTGTGCTGTCGGCGTTAACAACTCGGCAAAATGCATGAGGCACAATCTGCTCTTGAGACACCAGGTGACACCTGACAGATGCCACACTGGCTCCTGTAGCTCTAAGAGCCTCCACCTTTTAGCCATTGACGTTCACTCGCTGCCCATATTTCATAGTATTCCTGGGCAGCTGAACCTCTGGGACCATCTCACTGTCTCCTAAAGAGACTAAGGTCATCTTTGTGGGACCCCATCCACCTTGGACTTCAATCTTCTCCCTAAAGGCTACACTAGCCATCTGCCGGGGCGGAGCACCAGGGGTTGCTTGTTTACCAAACAGGCGGCACCTGATATCATTCGCCTTATGACCCAGGTCACCACACTTGTAATATTTCTGAGGCCCCTGGGGAACAGGACTACCTGTCGGGCCCCTTGCTTTCTCTCAGAGGAAGGCTGGGAACCTTTCACGGCGTTCCCTTGGAGACTACTTTGGGGCCCTTTGCGGAACTCCTTCTGTTTGCCCTTGCCCCCCCATTCTTCTGCTGGGGACTCTGCCCACCTTTGGCTGAGTCTCCCATGTGACCCTTGTGGACCTGGGTGCTCAGCCAAGCCTTCCCCCTCCTCAGCAAGCTTCCTAGGGTTAGTCAGCTTGCTATCTTTCAGATGCTGGCGCAGCTCTGGAAAACAATTATCAGACAAGTGCTCCCATGCAATCAAATCAAAGAGGCCTTGAAAATCATTAATCTTGCTGCCCTTTTCCCAACCATTCAATGCTCTGCAAAAGAAAGTGACATATTCAACCCAAGTACTGTTTTCTAACTTTTTGCATTTCCTGAACCTTTGCCTATAGAGCTCAGGTGTCAAACCATATCTAGACATCAATGCATCTTTCATGTGGCTGTATGAATTGTGGACTTCAGAAGGCAAGTCTAACAATGTATCCCACCCCTCACTAAGGAACCTTCCCCACAACTCTGCTCCCCAATCTCTCTCAGGGACCCGGTGGGAAGACATGGCTACCTCATAGGCTCTGAACCACTGACCAATATCATCATTTTTGTAAAACTCCTTCACCACATCCTTGGGAATATACACTCTACTTTCTGTATGTACTGACGGTGTGCTGCTTCCAGAGGGAGTAACTTCTAACTTTTGGTTTTAAACTCCAACTCCCTCAAAACTTTTTCATGCTCAAACTGCATTTTCTTTTCCTCAAGATCTAATCTCCTATTTTCTATTTCCAGTTGCCTATTCACCTTGAACTTGGTCAGTTCCATTTCATGCCTCCTTGATCTCTCTTTGTCCTCCAACTCCTCTGGAGACAGACCTTTGTTGGAAGCATTGCTACCTGCAGGAGAAGGTGGTCTCCTTCCTCCTAAGCCCAATGTCCCTTCCTGTTGTACTTCTACATCATCATCCTCCGCCTCAATCATAGGAGTATTCCTTGCTTCTACCCAGGCCCTCAGCACCTTGTGGAATTCTTTCTTCACTTTAAATCCAGAAGTGGAAACATTGAATTTCTTGCAAAAATACTTCATCTGCTTTACTGTGTAGCACTCCAGCCTCTCTTCTTCCCATTCGCAATTAAGGGAGGCTACTGATTCTGCTCTCTCTACTACAACTGAATCAGGCATCTTTCAAAAATAGGCAATCAAAAAAAATTCAAAAGGGAATTGTTGGACTTGGCCCATTTTCTCCCAAAATGTTTCGCTTTTCACCCCCCTATTGTAGGATGTATCCCCCATGGTAGTAAAACTGTATAGGCCATGTGTGGTGTGAGACGCCATGTTAAATGCAATGCAATGGTGTGAGCACTTGTCAATCCCCCATCAAGAAAATGTACCCTGGTGAACTACTAATTTTTAAAATGGATGCCATGGCTATGTGTTGTGCCATCTGACTGCAGTAGGTTAGCGGTCTAGATGTCTGGTACCCAGTAATTCGAGCATTTGGAGGGAATGCCTGGCACCCAGGGTGCTCTACTCCTCCCCCTGAGCCAGTTAGAACTAGTTTTCCTGAGAATTCTAGAAGGCTCTGGCACTGCCTGGAAGGTGGGGTGAGGAGCATATAAATAAGGGGAAAGTGCCATCATGTGCAGAGACAGAGCAGGGACAGGAACATGAGGGGACCTGCTACCAGGGGATACCGCCACTTGGGCCTGTGTGCTGGACCCTGCACCTAGCAAGAACCCCTCTGCTGCCCCCAGGGCTAGTGGAAACCCCACTGCAGGAGTACAGGCTGCTGTGTAGGAGGAGGGCCACGCTACAGTGGAGGATGGTGAAAGCCTACTGCCCTGTTTAGATGAGTTCCCACTAACTGCTGACCTGGCCCAGTAGTGCCTGCTGCTCTGTTCCGTGGCCCCTGGAGAAGGAGTGCCATCCTAGGTCCCTGAAGCTGCTGGGACCTTGCGCAACGTAAGCGCTATGCCTAAAAGCCCCTGAAGCAGAGGAGAGCACCATATTGGGGCTGGACTGGACCCCCCAGCAGGTGAGGAGCATTACCCTGGGGCTTGCTGCTGGGCCTGCCTGCCCCCTAAGCGCTATAATCTTAAAGCGCTGTGCTGCAGAAGCGCTGCTTAGCCTACAGGAACTGTTTTATTAGGAAGAACTGTCTTATGCCAGGACTGCTGTCTCTTACAGCGCTGCGTCTACAAAGCGCCACCTTTGCCCAGGACTTAGGTAGCCTTCTGTGCCCTGCGCTGTGCCTTCTGAGCGCTACAGCGCCAGATTCTGCCCCTGGTGCTAATTTAAATAAAAGCAGGAGCCTACCCCGCGTTTGGAGTCTGCCGCTATCAGCGCCGCGGCCCAGGGATTGCTGGTACTGCCCCCTTGGTGCCCGAATGCCGTCTGGGCATCGCTGTCACTGCCGCGGCCTGGCGCTTGCTTGGAGAGGTCCCCGCTGTGTCATTTCAACAGCTGGCTGGAGTCCTCTCTTGACTTCGTTCTCCCAAAAAAAGAATTCTGCCACCGAGTTGGACCTAATAAGAAAGCGTGGTATTCCCACAAACTCAGACTGCTTAAACAATCGTGCAAGCAATCTGAAAGGAAATGGAGGAAGGATTTCACTGAGACTAGTAAGTGCAATTATAGAGTAGCACATAGACTTTATAAAAATGAAATAAAAGCTGCTCAAACCAGCTACTACCATGAAAAAAATGCTTCGTCATCTAACTCCCCTAGGGAAATTTTTAAAATTTTGAAATCCCTCATCACTCCCCCTAGCCCTCTTGCTGAACCGGTGAACGCCCAAAAACGATGTGATGAAATAGCTAATTTCTTTGCCACAAAGGTTTATAACATCTATTCATTATTCCAACAAAATGTTCTGGATATACAACTTCCTCCACCCACTCAACATGTTAGGTTGGAAGAATTTGCCCGCTCACTCCACCTACCCTGCAGAAACTTCTGAGGGAACCTAAATCGGGATCTCCGGCAGACTCCGCCCCTCCTTCTATTCTTAATTTGGTCTCGGAGATCGTTTCCCCAGTCATTCGAGACGTAATAAATTCCTCTCTTGTAATGGGACAGGTCCCGCTTCTATGGAAACAAGCAAGAGTAAAAGCACTTCTGAAAAAGCCCAATTTAGATCCTGAGGATTGGGCTAACTATCACCCCATTTCTCTATTACCGGGTATTATTAAATTGGCAAAAAAATACGTTAACTCCATATTAGCAGCTTTTGTGGAGGAAAACAAATGCCTACATTCTACTCAGACAGGCTTTAGACGCAATCAGGGTATGGAGACCTCCCTTCTTGCTGTGGTTGAAGAAACCAGAAAAATCGTGGATACCGGAGGCTGCGCTGCGATCATTTTATTAGATCTCAGCGCAGCCTTTGACACGGTAAACCATCTAATCATGATTCAAAGACTTAGAGAGGTGGTAGTAAAAGGGACTGCCCTGAAATGGTTGCAGTCCTTCCTCTCAGATAGATCATTTGTGGTCTTTGAAGAGGATGCTCTCTCGAAACAGATCCCCGTGCAGTACGGAGTCCCCCAGGGATCTTCGTTGACCCCCACCATGTTTAACATGTACATGAGGTCCCTTGCGGACGTGGTGCTCCCCTGGGGGATCCAGTTGGTCACCTATGCTGACGACACCCAGTTGGTGGTGTCCCTTTGCCGACATGATAAAAGTGACTTGAATCTAGCTTCTTGTCTGGTCAAGGTATTAGAGTGGATGGATCTGTCCTTCCTCAAACTCAATTGCTCCAAGACAGAAATAATGATAATAGGACATGTGGCCTCCCTGAATTTAGATTTCATGTGGCATAGCTGTCTTGGCCCCCCACCTCCGCCCAAGAAACAAATCAAGAGCTTGGGTGTGTGGTTGGACGTCAACCTTAACTTTTCAGTTCAAGCACATAAACTTGCCGCTAACTGCTATGGTCGGCTCAGATTGATAAGGAAGATTCTGCCTCTCCTTGCTTTCGAAGCTAGGCGTATGCTGGTCCAAGCCCTTATTTTATCGCGATTAGACTACGCTAACGCAGTCTACCTTGGTGCGCCACAAGGAACTATTAAAATTCTACCGGCTGTCCAGAATTGTGCGGCCCGCCTTTTAATGAATGTCCCAAAACGTAACTCTGCTAAGACAGCACTCTTCCATTTGCACTGGCTCCCAGTTCAGGAAAGAATCTGGTTTAAGGCTATGTGCATTGCCCATAAGCCCATTATGGGCAACGGACCCCCTCTGATTCAGCCCATGATGCAATTATATCAGGTCACCCGGACTCTCAGATCTAATAACAAAAAACTTCTGATAGTTCCGAAGATTAAACGGGCACGGACGGAAGGCAGACGATTCCCTCTCCACGCGGCTAAATTTTGGAACCAGCTTCCAGAGAATATCCGTCTTGAACCGAACTATCTCCAGTTCAGGAAACAGCTGAAAACCTTTCTTTTTCCTTGATCAGTGATGAATGATAAGGTGTCACAGGAAGCGCTGGGATGCCCTTGGGTAGCCATGCGCTATACAAGTGCGTATTCATTCATTCATCATGGCGCCGTAAAAGTGAAAGAAATTGCAGCACCGAAAAAGTGAAAGTAATCGCGGCTGGTGACGCGAGTGGTGCGCACGCGCGCGATGGAAAAAAGTGCTGTGCACATCACGCGCGCGTGTGCATGTTCTAGCAAGCTGGTCGCCAGCACGCCTGTGGTGGGTAGCACTTTTGAAACCCGCTTACTAAATGTCTCGCTGACAGCGCATGCGCGTTGGTTCAGCGAGACCTAAAAAACTGCCCCACACACTGGCCTTTCATACCAGCCTACCACACCCTGCCTGATGACCAGTCTAACCCTGAGAACTGTGTTGAGCTATGCGACATTCCAATACAAAAAAATTATTCTTGAAAACTGATAGACTGAATTTTTTTTTAAAGTTCATTAAAGATAAATGACGTTCTAAAATATAGTAAAAAATAGTTACTGGCGAGGCATTGTCTGTGACTGCATGATATAATCCGGTACTCGAATTCTTTCTTCATTACATGAAGCTAGCCTGTTCTGTTTCAGGATTATACACACATCACTGCATGAAGTGTATCGTTTATCTTCACAGGGTTGTTTTTAATTGCATTCATGGAGTAAATCGCGCCTATGCTTATATAAGAGCAAGGGTGCTCGCTCCATAAGCGGCTTAGGAACATAAAAGAGTACATGCTGGCTTAATATAGCATGTTGTGGGAGAAAAGCTTTTTACTTTCCCATATTTAGAACTGCGATTGACCGATGTTAAATTTGGCAGTATGTATAATTACCATAAGAAATTCTGAAAGTGGTTAAAGTTTCCTTGAAGATACGAGTTAACTTTTTATTCGAGGATTCAAATATGAACGTGTGTGTATGTTCTTCAAGAATATAATTGGATTAGTCTATTTTAGGTTTTAATCTTCATAAAAATCATTTGTGCGCTCGGTGTGTACTTGCTCATGCATAATTTAATTGGTGAAATATGTTAAAATGAAGATGTATGAAAGCATACCACCACGTGGGAGACTTGGAGGGCTAGCTAATTACAAGTGTTTTATCGTTGATGCCTTGCTTCAGGACGACGCAAAATCAACATCCTGATGGAAGGAATGTTAGAATTAACACAAGCCAAGTTTAAGGCTAGGTCTAGGCTGTCGTTTTCGCCCACTGTGAAATTCTTCTGTGCAGAAATCCGCCTCCAGTCCTGCAAAGCACTCTTATGTCCCGCTCAAATAAGAACAGTCCAGCCCGAACTGCCAGGCCAGGTCCCCCTCAGAGGGGACACAAGCATGATTCTGGATGTTGGCATATTTGTCTTCGTGACCAAAAGAAGAGGAGTCTGGAATGAAACCAGAGTCAACGGAGTGAACGTGTAATTACACACTAGATCATAATAACACCACGTGGAGCTGTGGACAACAGATGCACAGACATACATGTATGCACACCATGTGATTATTAATTTGGACAATTGCTTTCATGCAGGGCCATACCCAAAAGCATAGATTTTGGGGGGCCTGGCCCCGGTGATGAAAATAACATGAAAGTAGTAAGCAAAGGGTCACGAGCAAACTTGATTTAGGTCATAGGTACGGGGATTTCAACATGCAGGGATATTTCTTAAGATATACTGCTAAGCATGTAATTTTCTATTGTATATTTTAATTGTGAGAATATTCTCCTGAGGACATTACTTAAAAATACGTGTAATTTGTGACTAACACCAATTATTTTCTATTGTATTTATAGATTTAGATGTGTTTCTCCCTCAGATTTTTGACTAAATGTATGCAAATTGTTGCATTTTCAGCACATTTGTCAAATATGCATATAATGCATCTTAAAGACAAAGGAGAGCTGGAGTGGCTTTGGATTTATTGATTCTCAGCTTGACTAGCATGCAGTTTATTTCTGGGAAAATAACTCTTTCTTCCAGTAATTTACATTCTCTACATATGAGAATTGATAATTGAAAATGTGAAAATAAGAGATGCACATGATACTATTCATATCATAATGCCCCCCTTCCTCTCCCATTCGCAACCTTCTGGTCTCTGTAATATGGTCTCATCTTGACCTCCATCACATTAGTTTACATACAGGACCTTACTTTTGAGATGCACCTCCCACGTAAAAACAGCTCTATAGCTATGTCTGGGCTCCATCAAGTACCTACAAAAATTATATTTATTTTATCAGCTCCCTCTTCCTTCATCCCTGTGGAACTTACTGAGCAAATACATTTCTCACCCTTTCTCACATTTGAGATTTCCAAAATGGCATAATTTTTGTCTGCTAAATGTTTGGTCATTGAGTGTTTAAGACAGCGTAAGGGCACTCTGGGCACAGAAGTGACAGTGTTGCTGTCATTAGATGAGTATCAAGCTGTAACTTCGTCAGTCTGTAAATTATGTCCAACGTACACAGTCAGATATGCAATAATGCAGTAAATTCAATATGTTAGTGGAATTTTGGCAACTCTGTGTTACGCTTGTAATGCAGAGTTGTGGCCAACTCCCACCAGCAACTGCGTGGCAAATTTATTTCTGGCAAGTAGCTTGTCAATGGTAAGGTAGCATGATTTTCAGGTCTGAGATGGCACCCAGCGAAATGTTCTCACTGTGAACAGTAGTGGGCAGTCATGATCCTTAGTCTCTGTTTACTTAACTGTAGTGACCGTCACAGATGGTGGCACTCAGAAATATGTGAATTGTAAATTGACAAAATATAGACAGGCAAGTAGAAACTGCCAAAGTTGTTTGGTGTCCAAGACTTCCACAGTCCACTGCATGACGAGCCCTGTTGATATGCACCGGTTTGGTAGATCTATGAAGGGATTTATTTACTAGTTTCTGAAGATGGGCAGTTAAATTCAACACATGGGCTGTGTTCCTGATTCTAGAAACATACTTCAATATGTTCAAATAACCAATTACAATTCAAATTTTGAAAAGTTTAAATATTTAAACTAACATTTTACCTAACATTCATGGGAAACATCCATTACCACGCGGGCAATGCATCGCAATGCCTTTACATCTCTGGTATTACAACGCAAGTCGTTACGACTTCCGCTGGATGGCGCTCTAACCTAAGGAATAGTATGATTTACTATTCCAACACCTTCAATAGAAGGAAAGATGAAGCAGGGGTGACAAGCATATGCTAGGGTGGGGGAGTGAGTAGAACCAGTGCAAAAGCATTCCTGTCCTGTAAAATCCTGATGACTGAGTGACTGAAGCAACAGAATGAACAGTCCCTATTTCTTTTTATTCTAGACCACTTAGACATGATATCCCATTATAACTGGAATTAACATTCTATCTTTTTTTTGGACTCTAAGAAGTTTTAAAAATGTGTATGATTTTAAACTAAAAGATTCTCAAAGTTAAAATATGATATCGTTCAAGGAATTTGTTTTAAACATTTGATCTGTCTAGGTTCCCAGCACTATGGATAGATTCAGAAGCTGTTCTCCCCCAGAATGAGACTTCACACATAATACTATGGATGGGCAGAGGCTACATCAGAGTACAAAAGAATTATAAAGTATTATATTTTGCAGAACCTAATAAACACTGGCAACAAAATTAAGCATCACAACTATAAGACACAAATAGTAAGTAATTTCATTTATTATCAAAAATGTCTCTGGCCTAGGGCACACTCAACAGTAAGAACAGAAACTGCGGTGACTTTTCACAAAATCATCAGCTAGAAAAAAATCCATGGCTACATGCAACAACAACAAAATAAACTGAGCAAACGTTTCAATGGGTAACTCCAAGCCATGAACACAACTTGGCCCCACTGAATGTGTAATACTTTCAGCCATTTCTAGCCTTTTATCCAACATTGCTTTATTTTCTGAGGCTTAGAATGCCTTGTTTGGAATGGCAAAAATTGAACTTCAAGTCAAAGAAAGAATTTGACTGTTGGCAAAAAGCCTAGCCTGGCCGCAGGTGCCACTCAAGACATGGGCCCCTGGCAGGTATGAACAATCAAACAGATGTGGGCACAAGATTACAACGTGAGGGAAAAGAAGTTCAGGAACAGTGCTGCTTTGTCCATGGTATTTCCTGGGCAAGCTCTCTCTACTCCACAACAGACTTATCAAGTGTTACATGTAGTACACCTAAGAAACCGAATTCACAGCTTAATGCTGAGCCAACCAAAGCAAAAAGTGAGGCACTCCCACATCACAGCATCAATGAAATTCATGTCTGCAGCTGGACTTTACAAGCCCATTCCTTTTTCCGGTATTGTATTGTGGACCTAATAGTAGTGATGGAGCGAGATTTGGAAATATATTTATTTCAACTCGCAAAGTTAAACTTCCATAATAAGATAATTATACTAAACGTGAATGGTGTGAAAATTATTAACCAACCTAGAGTAAAATTGCAAATCATTACACGCGGGAAACTAATATATGTGCTCATACCTGTGCTTTATCTTGCAAATGCATGTTTGTGTAAAATCTATACTACTATAATAAAGGAAGAACATTCAGCCTTTGAGGCGGGTAAACTCGGGAACCACAGCGCCATTCCACACACCCGATACACCGTTGGAATCGTCAGGGTGTGTAGATGGTTATAGGCTATATAAATAAAAAAAAACGTTATTTAAAAAATTTACAGTAAAAAAAAGTAGTCCCTCCGAAGTAGCGCCGGCCGCGACGTGCGTGCTCACATCAGGAGCGTGGGGAGGAGCGGCGTCCAAGAGCGCGACGAGGAGGGGCGGACATGGCGCGGGGGAGGAGCGGTGACGTGAGGAGCAGTGAACAGGCCAGCGGCGGTGCAAGCAGCAGACACAGCGGAAAGGCCAGTGGCGGTGCGAGCAGCGGACAGGCGGGAGGAGCGGCGGCTCAGGTAAGGGGACCCATGTCGGGGCAGGCGGGGGTCGGGGCAGGCGGGGGTCGGGGCAGGCGGGGGACGGGCCGGGCGGGGGCCCGGGCTGCTGCACAATGTCGGGACGGGCGGGGGCCGGGGAAACCTGTTGCACCCGGACAAGGTCGGGACGGGCTGCTAGTAATAAATTAATTTTGTCTATCGACTTTGTCAGAAGTAACTGCGGCTGTTTTATAATGGTAAGTGCTTATTTCTGTGTGCTCATGTTTTGTTTTTCTGTCTTAAATAAGCACAAATTTGTTTGTTGCTTCATCTGCTTCTGCTAGGTAACATAGATTAATGGGTTAATAATTAGCAAAGGTGGGTGGGTAACAGAACAAACTTTATTTCTCACATTAATCGATGTTTTGTGTTTGTTTATGCATTAGTTTTACGAATGGGCCTGACAAAATGGATGGCGGTCTTGCAGCTTGTGAAAACTTGACCAGAGTGAAAGTCTTACCCATGCGCAGTTGCGCAGACGGAAGAGTCATCCTTTTGCTAAACAAACAACGTTTAAGCAGAGACAGACGTGGTCGAGTTTAATGTGTTCTTGGTGACATTTTCCAAGGACAGGACGGATGCTGTGAGACTTGCCAAGATTAGGAAGTGAAGGATTCTCCTCGGGAATTGTAACTTTTTGAGGAAGCAAAGAGGATGGTAAAACTAAGAACAATAAGGGCTGTGATGAAGCCCCGGACTTGGTCAAAGGACAATGACCTATTAGTGGGCTGATGTGGTTCAGCCAATTATGAGTTTAGATTTTCGAAAAAACGTTCGATAATGTTGCTTTAGCTAGTTAGAAGGGTATAAAAACTGTTCCCATGGGAGGGAGGGCGCGCTTGCTGCTCATCTTCTCCTGACACCAGTTGGGTGTGACGTGCTGACGGACTTTCTTGGAGCACGTAAGGATCAATAGGGCTAAATGACTTTTACTTTATTCCTTTAGGTGAAGTGAGTTTTAGACAGGGACGTTAGGGTTTGGGTGATGGGAAACTGTTTATTCTTCTTTGAAACATGCTAATTGATTTTGCTTGAAACTGTTGTTTCTTTTTGCTAATCCTCAAATAATGATGCTTGAATAAAAAGATTCTAAAAAATGCACTTTCCTCGAATAAATAAGATTTTCTGAAAGACAAGCTGGCCTTGTTATTTCATAAGTCGTTACCATCAGCAGATCCATATGCCTAAGTGGCTTATTTAAATGCGAATTTTTACAATAACCATGATGAAAATATTTTACTGCAGTTGTATATAAATGTGTATATAATTTGTGAATAGATTTTAATAATTAGGTCACATGATTCAGTTGCTCAAAATATGTCATGTTAGTTTATGGGCCTTGTGAATGATTTATGATTAATGGTGAGTATTGTGGAGTTGGGTAGTGTTGCTTATGGCATATTTTCTATAGGGGCGCTGGATCAATTCTCTGGTAGCAGAGTCCGGTTGCTATGGTAACCATCATGTTACATCGTAATTACATAGGATTGATGTTTAACATATGTTGAGTTTGTTCACTTGTTACATGTAGTCGAAAGGTTTTTTCCTGCAGTGTGAAAAATCCTAGTGTGCCAGCATATTGAGTGGTGTAACGAAGTGAAGTTGCACAGTGCATTTGTTCTGTTTCAAAATAGTGGTATTTTTATCACTAGTGTTGCGGACGTACAGCATGAATTTAGGGATTTTAGGTGTACTAGGTAGAAGATATAGTGAGGATTGTCTATGAAATTGTAGCTTTAAGTATAGGGACTTAGAGCCTGTTTTAAAACTCACTGTGAAAAGAGTAGTAGAATTTAATCCAAGCTTTTGTGAAGGGTAAGGTAGCGTCGTCTATTTTTACTGGCAAATGTGGATTCCTATGGCTGGTTAAAGTCCTGCCAGGATTTCATGTATGTGTGGTTAGGGAAACTTTCCGTTTGAAAGTGCGTAAATGATTTGTAAAATTCGTACGAGTCAAACTATGAATTGCTACTTTATGTGCATTCAGAGGGAAACGAGTTCGAATATTAACTGTTAGAAGGGTAGAGTAAAGGTTTACTTTATCAACGATTGTATATTCTGTGAGAGTAGCGTTGTCTATTCCACGCAAAGAATACTTGAATGTTTGTAAAAACTGTCACTTTATTTTAGCGAAACAGACAAATGGTTTGTTTTATTTGTTGTTAATAATTGAAATCCATTGAAAAAGTGTTCTTAAAATGGCGCTGTGAAAAGTTTTGTGAAGGAGGGGTGAGCGCTAGGAGTGAGAGGCGAGAAGCTGCAGCGGCTGTGTACGTCACAGGGTCCGCGCTGTGATTGGCTAGCATACGTCACAGCTAGCGCACTGATTGATTCATGTGACTCTGACGAGCTGTTAGCTGATTGGCTCTTTCGGAAAGCAGCAATTTTATTGATTGAGCAAGGTGGTGACGTAGCTTAACCTGATTGGCTTGTTGGTGTGTTTCGCGCACGGATTGGCTGGTTTTGTGGAACAACCAGGAAGCATTTACGATCATTTTAATTTAAGTGGATTTGATTAAAACATGAGTTATTATTATAAAAAAGAGGAGAAAACGCTTACATGGCTTCAGAAATTAAAAATGTGTATTTCACCCGATAAGAAAATTGAAACGCGAGGTGGAAAATTACTTCATAAGTACAAAACACCTGCAGCGTATATGGAAGGTGAATATGGTCATCATACTTGTATTTGGTTTGACGTTTGGATGGATTATACCAAGGATGATGGGGTTTTGGCTTGGCCAGAGGATGGCTCATTTAATATGAGGATTTTGAAAAATTTGAGAGAAAAAATGACGGCTCTTGTACCGAAGCCTAGACCAACACAATTTGAGACTGTAGTTGAATGGGAGAATGAGATGTTTCAACTTCAACGAGAAGCATGTGGTATAATAAGACCTCCAAAATCAAAGTTTAAAAGAGAAACCCATGAGGATAGAATGCATCGGTGGAGACAGGCAGACATGTGTGATGGTCTCTATCCAGTGAGAGTAATGATTACAGAAATACCAGGTCAAAAGAATACCCAAAAGAGAAATAATATTGGAGAAAGTTATTTGGAAGATCCAGTTCTAGAAGAAATATACCTTACAAATAAAAAACAGACTCCTTTAAAACAAGCTTGTTCATGGTCTACCCCAATGGTTTCTACAGGAACCACACCGAGTGCACCTCCACTTAATGAAGAATCACCCAGATTTTACCCGAATAATACAGAAACTCCTGAAAGATTAGAAACAAGAACTAATTCTAGTGTATATGGTGAAAGCAGAAATTTTCCTGAAACTCCAGTTTCAAGAAATGAGACTCCCTCCAGAGGTCTAATGGGTACTGGAAGAGATGAGGAAACTCCAGGTAACGATCAAAAGAAGAATTAATTAGGCAATTGACTAAGGGCATGGAAGCAGTAACAGTTCCAGTAAATATTGGTCCTGTACAGCCTGTTTTTGATCAGGGAGAAATTAAACATCCAGGTTTGACAATTCCATTAAATACAGAAATTCAGAAAGTGGCTGAAAAATTTTACTCAGAATTAACTGAAATACATCGAGAAAAAACAAGAATGCCTGATTTAACTTTTAATCCAGATTCGCCGCGGTCAGGGCGACTGACGCTGGAATCTGGGGATCAGGGTTCGATCCTCGGCTCCGGCGGCAGGTTAGCCCAGCACCATGCGACTCTGGGCTATTAATAGCTTGCTTAATCTTCCCGTCGGCCCCCAGCGCCTAGAGACCCTAACGGGTGATTGTGCGCTATACAAATGTGGATTATATATATTATTATGCAGAACACCAATGGGTGCAGAGTCAGATACTGAGTCTCCAGAAAAGAGTGTTGAGAAAACAGATTCAAGCCCAAAGCTTGATGTCCAAAACTTAAAGCAGATTTGGAGGAATTAATCATTGGCACAATTGGTCCTGACAGTTTAAAGCATTATCAAGATGATGAATTATTATTCATTTGCAAAAGCATACAATGGAAAACGAAAAATAAATATGAACAATTAGAAGAATTAGATACAGAATTAGAAATTGATTTGAGTAAACAGAAAAATTTGACAAAACGTTACAGATTAGATTTTACTGAAAAAGACATTGGGAATTTTAATACAATGGGAAGAATTATGCATATCAAAGATTTGATTGTGTACATCAAAAAATTAGGTGATCTGAGCAAGTGGAGAGTGAAGTGGACAAAAAAGAGAGAGGAGGAAAGGAGAGAAAGGAGTTTGTTAACTAATCAGTACCCAATGAGAGAAATAGCAGGAGGTGGTAATGTGCATGTCCCTTGGACTAGACAGGACATTCTGTTGTTCACAAATGATTTTCCTTGGTTGAGAGAGAAGCCTGTAGAATGGTATCGACAGGTGGACAGATTTATATAAATGTCGAAAGTTTTGTGGCTTGATCTTGATGGATTATTTGACATTGTTGTCCCATCAGATCTTTGGACAGAATGTAAAATAGCTGTAAGTTGGCCAAAAGTAGAACCGGCTCGAGATACAGCGACAGGTGCTCCATCATCAGAAGTCATGGGACTGTATGACGAAGTGATTTATTGGTTGAAAGGAAAAATTGCCCCTGAAGAAGTAGATTGAGTTAAAATTGACAGAACAAATCAGGAGCCAAAAGAATCAGTTCATTCATTCTATGAAAGACTACTGTTGGTTTTTAAGCAGTACAGTGGCTATAAAAAATATAGTGAAAAAGACATGAGCCACTTTATATACAGATTTGTTTATGGTCTGAGACCTGAAATTGGTGATATAATCAAAAATGGTATTGTCGGATGGCAAGCACTCTCAGTTGATGACATATTGAGGAAGGCAAAATATTGCAGTGATGAGATATATGCTAGGCAGAAAAAATTAAAGGAGAAGGCAATTTGGGCACAAGTGAAAGTAGCTGAACAGCAGAGTGCAAATTTGGAAAATAAAAATGTAAACTTTAATCAGAATCAGGGTCAAGGAAGATTTAAGGGTAATTTTAACAAGCCAAAATTTAATATTAATATAGAAGAACTAAAGCAAAAAGTGCCTTGTTTTAATTGCGGGGAAATTGGACACTGGAAGCGCGAGTGTAAAAATCCGCCCAGAAATTTTAAAAATGCATCATTAAATCCACAGATGCAGAATGATGTAAATCTGCAGCAACAGCTACAGCGACAGTTAAACGAGCTGAACCTTCAGCAACAGCTACAGCGACAGTAGCAAATCAGCAGAGTCAGATTCCACAGCCTCCTCTTCCAAACTGTGGAAGTGGTCAGAGGTATAATACGGAAACTGGATTCAGTGGAGGTGATCAGGTAATAAGAACACAAAGAGTGAATGTGCCAAATGTTTCTCGACAATTTTTGATGACAGAAAACGGTGGAAGTGATTCTGAGGATTACTTATGACGGTGCCTGAGAGAGGGGGAAGAGTGTGTGCTTGGAGCCACTCTTGAGGTTGACCAGTCAGATCCATTTGTAAATGGCAAAGTGAATGATGTAGAAATCACTTTTCTTGTGGACACTGGTGCTACCCGTTCTACTGTTAGATCAGTGGAAATAGAAAACCTCCCTCTCTCTGGTGAATCGATCCAAGTAGTTGGTGTAGCAAATCAGCAGATTAAAACAAGTTTGACGGAGCCTGTCAAAATTGAGATTGGCAAGTTCAAAGATAAACACAGATTTGTAGTCTGTAACAGCAGTCCTGTAAACTTCCTAGGGAGGGACATCCTTTGCAAAATGAATTGCAAAATATATTGCTCACCGGAGTGTATTGAGCTTCAGACACTAGAAGAAGATGGACTTTACAGATTAACAATGCTAATGGTTGAGGCAGAGGAAAGCAAATTATTTCCTGTATTTGATAAAAACAATTTACCTGAAGAATTGAAGAAGACAGTCAAGGCTGAAATTTGGGATTTATCAGGAAGTGAGATGGGCTTGATGAAAAATGTAGACCCAGTTAAAGTCACAGTGAAACAAGGAATAGATTTTCCTAACATTCCACAGTACAAAATGAAAGCAGAGACAATTGAAGGTGTAATTCCTGTAATTGACAAATTCATAAAGCAAGGTGTTTTAAAAGAAATTGAGAGCAGTCCTTGTAATTCACCGATTATGGGGATCAAAAAGCCAAATGGAACGTACAGAATTGTTCAAGACTTGAGAAAGGTTAACCAGATAGTTGTTCCTTGTTGGCCAGATGTTCCAAACCCAGCAGTGATTCTTTACCAGATTCCGCATGATGCAGAATGGTATACAGTCATTGATCTTTGCAATGCGTTCTTTACTGTTCCATTGCATCCAGACAGTCAGAAAATGTTTGCGTTCAGGTTTCAAGGCCGGACACTAGCATGGTGTCGTATTCCTCAAGGGTATACAGAGAGTCCATCTATCTTTAATCAGTTGCTAAAGAAGTCATTGGAGAATCTAAATTTACCTGGAAGATCAACATTAGTCCAATATACTGATGACTTGCTCGTAGCAGCAAAAACACGAGATAACTGGGTCACAGATACAATTACTCTTTTGAATCACCTGGCAGATGAGGGACATAAAGTGTCACCTGCAAAATTACAGTTTTGCAAACAGGAGGTAAAATATCTTGGTCACAGAATAGCAAAAGGAATCAGACAAGTGACAATTGAGAGAGTTAAAATGATTCAGGGTATGCAACCTCCAAAAACACAGAGACAGGTCAGAATGTTTCTAGGGATGGTTGGCTATTGTCGCCAATGAATTAGTGGATTTTCAGTAATTGCAAAACCATTACAGAGATTAACAAAATCAGATATAAAAGATCCAATTGTGCTGACAGAAATTGAGATGGAAGCTTTTGAAAAATTGAAAAGAAGCTTATGTGAAGCACCTGCTTTAGGTATGCCAGACTATGAAAAGGAGTTTGACCTATACTGTAGTGAGAGGGAAGGATGTGCATTGTCTGTGTTACTACAGAGACATGGAAAACTGAGAAAATCAATTGCATACTTTTCAGCAGTGCTTGATCCAGTTGCGAAAGCATTACCAGGCTGCTTGAAAGCAGTAGCTGCAACAAGTGTGAGCCTTGAGCAAAGTGAGGGAATTGTAATGGGATTTCCTGTAAAAGTCTATGTACCCCATTCAGTTGAAATTCTTTTTACTAGAAGCAAGACGCAGCACCTGACAAGTAACAGACTCACAAAATATGAGAAAATTATTCTGGGATCAGATAATGTCTCGTTAGCAAGATGTGTGAGTTTAAATCCTTCCACATTATTGCCAGATGGTACTGTAACTGAAATTAGAAATGAGAATGACATTGATCATGAGTGCTTGGATGTTTTGGAATATTGCACCAAGCCAAGGCAGGACATTAAAGATGTTCTTTTGCCTGAGTCAGATTATGTTTACTTTGTTGATGGTTCTTGCCTAACAACAGAGGAGGGTTTTCTGAGAGCAACATATTCGGTCTGCACAGTTGCTGATGTAGTTGAAGCATCATGTCTTGAAGGAATCTGTTCAGCTCAAGTAGCAGAATTGATCGCTTTGATTCGTGCATGTGAAAGAGCAATAAATTTAAAAATCACCATAATAACTGACAGCCAATACGGATACGGAGTTGTGCATGATTATGGACAGCTCTGGTCTCAAAGAGGTTATTTGACCTCTGCAGGTTCTCCCATCAGAAATGCAAAATTGATTAAAAGATTGATTGATGGCATTCAATTACCAGAAAAGATTGCTGTTGTAAAATGTGCAGCACACAAAAAGGGAGAAGATTTCATCACAAAAGGAAATCCCTATGCGGATGAAGTCGCTAGGTATTGCGCGAGAAACAATTGTGCAATGAATCGGGAGAAGAATGATGAGCATGTTATGAATTCACTTATGCAAACATCAGTAGTTGAAACATGGCAGGGATTAAAAGACTTACAAGATGAAGCCAGTGATGAGGAGAAAAACACATGGTAGAGAGCGGAATGTAGACAGCGAGATGAGAATGGAATTTGGACTTACAAAGATGGCAGAGTAGTTTTACCGAATAGCATGATTGCTGACATGGCCAGGATGTATCATGGTCTGGGACATATAGGAAGAGATTCTATGATTAGGCTTTTTAGACAGACCTGGTTCAATACAAAATTCTGAACTATTGCAGAATCTCTTTGCCAGAGGTGTCTGACTTGCCAACAAATGAACCCAATCAGAAAAACAGTTGTGGGAATGGGAACCATAGGACGGGAGGGTGGTCCATTCACCAGATTGCAAATGGATTTTATTGAAATGCCACAACATAATAAGTTGCGTTATGTCCTTGTAATAGTCTGTTTGCTTTCAAGATGGGTTGAAGCGTTTCCTACGCGCCATAATGATGCAATTACTGTTGCAAAATTACTTTTAAGAGAATTAATACCAAGATACGGTTTTCCGGTGACTCTGGAAAGTGATCATGGAAGACATTTTGAAAACAGACTGTTACAATTGATTTGTGAAGCTTTACACATAGAGCAGAAGTTACATTGTGCATACAGACCAGAAGCATCAGGTGTTGTAGAGCAAGTGAACGGAACCATTAAGAACAGAATTGCAAAAATGTGTCTTGCTACAGGTATAAAGTGGACAGATGCACTTCCACTTGTTTTGATGTCTCTGAGAAGTACACCTGATAAAAAGACAGGTTTAAGCCCACACGATATTCTTATGGGCAGAGTTATGAGACAGGCATTCATACCAGTAAGGAAGTTGATGACTATTAATGATAGCGTCATTCTGGAGTACTGCAGGAACAAGTCTGATGTAGTGACTTCTGTGTCCAATCAGGTGGGAACTGAGGTGCAGACAAGAGAAAAAGAGCAAGCACATGATCTGTTACCAGGTGACTGGGTAAGGACGAAAATTCATCGAAGAAGAAATTGTTTGGTACCTAAGTGGCAGAAACCAAGACAAGTCATTCTTGTTACAACAAATGCAGTGAAGTGCAAGGGTCTGAAAAGGTGGATCCATGCAAGCCATACTATTCGTGTGCCTACACCTGAAAACTCTGATGAAGAAAGTGACACGACAGCTGATTCAGATTCTGAAGAAGAACCTGAAAAAAATCTAGATCCTGAAGATCGACAAGCAGGTCGACATCTGGAAAATTCAATTGTGAATGAAAAATTGAGTGAAAAAGATTTGGAAATTGTGATTGTAGACTCTGAAAATGATGAAGATCTGCTAGAAAAGGAAGCAGAAGAAGAGTCTGATCAAATTGTGATTCAAGACCAGGAGAGTATTGAAAAGCAGAAGAAAATCTCTGAAAGCAGGAACGAAAATCTTGAAACTGGGAAGTTGAAGATGATTGAAGAAGAAGAAGAAGAATTACCAAGTACCAGCTATAAAGATAGAGTTCCTAACGGAGTGAAATGACCGAGTAAAGAAGTACCTGAGTCAAGAATCCAAATTTCTGACAGTGAAACTGAAGACAGTGATGAAGAATCACAGATAAGAAACCTCAGATAAAGAGCTTGGAGAACAGAGTGTAATGTGACTGAGCCAAAAAAGAAATTATCAAGGAAAGGTGAGAACTGGCCAAGTAAAAATGAAGGTCTGAAATTCAGATTGATAAAGAAATCAAAGGAGCAAGTTAATGAAATTTCGAGTCAAAAAGATCCTGAAAAGAAAAGTGAAACAGGAAAGAAAATAGAAGTCATTAGTAGTAGGGCAAAGAGAGTTGTAAAGCCAAACCAAAAATATACGTCCCCTGAATGGACTTATATAATAATTCCACCTGTTGTGGAAGTCAATAATAGCAGTCAGGAAGAGATTGAAGACAATAGTGACAATGATTGAAATATTTTTCTGTTAAAATGTAGGGTTCTTGTTTTGGCGTAATGCTGAAGAAATTGTGTTAGGTGCCACAAGGTCGAAGAAACTTTGTTAGTTGGAAAACAAATTGTGACGCAAGGTCGAAGAAAAGTTGTTAGAAGGTGGGTTTTGTTTAAAAAAAAATTTTTTTTAAAGGGGGTATTATTTAGACATTTTTAGACATTTTGGTTTTAATTTTTTAGTTTTAGTTTTTGTATTCTTTGCAAGGCTCTGTGAAAATGCCTTACGTTTTTGTTAATAATAGTTCAAGGTGTTCTATTCTCAAGAGATGTTGTAAGATGTCTTCAATTTGTGTGATTCTAATAATCTTGCTTTGGTTAGTTCTAGCTGTCATTATCCCTTTTGGAATTGACAAGGAAAAGTATAAAGTCAACATGACAAGTAAAGCTTCAGTCAATCAAGACAAACATAGCGCAACTAGTAAAACTAATAAAGTTATTGATCACAGACCAGAGATTCATCAGGATAGATCTGTTAGTGATTTTTCTAGCAATACTTTTTCAAGACTCCTGGCTGAGTATGTAAAGGTCATGGAAGTCAAGGATTGTTATATATGTGTGAAATTGCCTGCTTCTGTTTCAGAGGGAGTGACATACAATATGCTTCCTCTTACTTATGGCATAACCTGTAGTGTAATAGCCAGCTTATTTTATCAGACTGGTCGATTGGAGTATTATTACTCCAATTATGATGAAATTTTTGCAAATCTGAAAATTGAGAAAAGCTTGAACAAGCACAAACAAGCTAAACAGATGAGGGAATTTTTCATTGTGACAAATGAACTCACCTATGAGTATGCTTATAGAAATAATTTGACATGCAAATTGAAAACTGAGGAAAAGTCTTTCCTGAATCTAGTTGAGGAGAGAAGAGCAATTTACAAAAGAAATGAGATGGTCAAGCAGACCAAATCCAAATTCTGGCAGTTAGAGGACGAAAAGCTTAATGGTAAATCATTTGAGAATGTTGCAATACACATAGACAAACCAATTAGTGGTACATTTTGTATTAGGAGAGAAAATACGTTATTCGATAATTATTTTGTTGGAGCAAGCCATTGTGAGGACACATATCAAATCATGGGTGGTTGGGGATTCAAAGGTGGTAAAGATCCAATTTTTCCTGGAATTTATTTTGTTTGTGGAGATAAAGCCTACTATAACCTCCCTGATCACTGGTATGGGACGTGTTTTGTTGGTCTTGTTTTTCCGAAAATTTTTCATGTTGACAGAAATGCAGGAGGTTAATTTGAAATCAGCAATCATGTAAATAGGTTAAAAAGAGAAAGTTTCTCAGAAATTTTGGGAGACATCTTTGAAGCAGTAATACCTTTGGTGGGTATAACCCTGAATGCAGGTAGAATCAGAAAATTGTCTACCATTGTTGACAGGTTGTCAACTGACACAGCTAGTGGTTTCCAATTAGTGGATACTGAGGTTATTGCTATACGGTCCATGGTAATGCAGAATCGTCTTGCCCTTGACATTCTGCTAGCAAAAGAGGGAGGAGTTTGCGGTATTTTACATGTCCAACACTGCTGTACCTATATTCCAGATGAGAGAAGGAATAATGAGATGTATATCAAAAATATCACAGAATTGCAATCAGAAATTGTACCTTTGGAAGAAGATGATTTTTCAGAACGTTAAGCCAAAACATTTGCAGCAATCAAAAACTGGTTTCAAGAGATTGGTGGTTCAATTCTTGGCAAAATTCTGACACCTTTATTAGTTATAGTTTTAGTAATACTTTTGTTGAAGATCAGTTGCATGTTACACAAGAGAAAGAAATACCTGAGGGAAAAGAAGAGGATATACAAGATCAGAAAGGAACAGGAGAAAGAGATAGAACTGGAAGAGTTCCGTAGATCTCAATATGAGAGTTGCAGACAGACAGCTGAGACAAGTCTTTAGAAATACTAACACAGTGAAATCGAAATATGTTCATCTATAAGATAAAATGTTGCTAAATTTTTGGGTGTGGTTTGGTGATTTTGAAATCACCAGATGAGGGAGTTGATGGAGCGAGATTTGGAAATATATTTATTTCAACTCGCAAAGTTAAACTTCCATAATAAGATAATTATACTAAACGTGAATGGTGTGAAAATTATTAACCAACCTAGAGTAAAATTGCAAATCATTACACGCGGGAAACTAATATATGTGCTCATACATGTGCTTTATGTTGCAAATGCATGTTTTTGTAAAATAATAAATTAATTGTGTCTATCGACTTTGTCAGAATTAAATGCGGCTGTTTTATAATGGCATGTGCTGATTTCTGTGCGCTCATGTTTTGTTTTTCTGTCTTAAATGTGCACAAATTTGTTCGTTGCTTCATCTGCTTCTGCTAGGTAACATAGATTAATGGGTTAATAATTATCAAAGGTGGGTGGGTAGCAGAACAAACTTTATTTCTCACTTTAATCGATGTTTTGTGTTTGTTTATGCATTAGTTTTACGAATGGGCCTGACAAAATGGATGGTGGTCTTGCAGCTTGTGAAAACTTGACCAGAGTGAAAGTCTTACCCATGCGCAGTTGCGCAGACGAAAGAGTCATCTTTTTGCTGAACAAACAACGTTTAAGCAGAGACAGACGTGGTCGAGTTGAATGTGTTCTTGGTGACATTTTCCAAGGACAGGACGGATGCTGTGAGACTTGCCAAGATTAGGAAGTGAAGGATTCTCCTCGGGAAATGTAACTTTTTGAGGAAGCAAAGAGGATGGTAAAACTAAGAACAATAAGGGCTGTGATGAAGCCCCGGACTTGGTCAAAGGACAATGACCTAATAGTGGGCTGATGTGGTTCAGCCAATTATGAGTTTAGATTTACGAAAAAACGTTCGATAATGTTACTTTAGCTAGTTAGAAAGGTATAAAAACTGTTCCCATGGGAGGGAGGGCGCGCTTGCTGCTCATCTTCTCCTGACACCAGTTGGGTGTGACGTGCTGACGAACTTTCTTGGAGCACGTAAGGATCAAGAGGGCTAAATGAATTTTACTTCATTCCTTTAGGTGAAGTGAGTTTTAGACAGGGACGTTAGGGTTTGAGTGATGGGAAACTGTTTATTCTTCTTTGAAACATGCTAATTGATTTTGCTTGAAACTGTTGGTTATTTTTGCTAATCCTCAAATAATGATGCTTGAATAAAAAGATTCTAAAAAATGCACTTTCCTCGAATAAATAGTTAACAAATAAGATTTTCTGAAAGACAAGCTGGCCTTGTTATTTCATAAGTCATTACCATCAGCAGATCCATATGCCTAAGTGGCTTCATTAAATGCGAATTTTTACAATAACCATGATGAAAATATTTTACTGCAGTTGTATATAAATGTGTATATAATTTGTGAATAGGGTTTATTAATTAGGTCACATGATTCAGTTGCTCAATATATGTCATGTTAGTTTATGGGCCTTGTGAATGATTTATGATTAATGGTGAGTATTGTGGAGTTGGGTAGCGTTGCTTATGGCATATTTTCTATAGGGGCGCTGGATCAGTAGTATATTTTATTGTGTTGAGATGACACCTATTTTGAACACAATGCATGTACACATACCTATACATATTTTTCAAAAGGTGCTTTTGACAAGCCTTGCACTCAAATTTCAGTAGGCCAACAATGCTTCTCCACAGGTCACTGACATCACAATCATGATCCTGCTCGATTATGGACCTGGTTGTAATTAAATACTGACTCTGAAACGGATCCCTTTAATGTCTTCAAGTTTGCAGCAAAAGAAACACTGATTGATTTCTCAATAACGACTGTAAAAACCTTTAAGGTAATTCACGTCAGTGATGCAGTCCTTAGTCATGTTTGACATGTTTTAATTATGTGAAATTCCCTAAGAGTACTTTCTTTTTGCAGATGTTGTGTTTCAAGTGCAGTTTTTTCTTTTCTTATCAACAACACATAACTTTTGTATGGTGCATACTGTGAATGGAGTCACCTGCAGGGGTCCGGCTGAGTTCAGGTTGTAGGTGGGTGTTTATGCTGAAGCTACAAGCAGTGTGATTTTTTCACAGTGGCTGTTAGTACATCATAGAGGTGTGCTACCCTACAGGTACATCCAATCTTTGGCCTCTCTGTAGAGCACACATAGCGATGTTCATATACGCACTTACTGCATTTGTGATTTTATGGTAAAGCGAATGAAGAGGTGCTTCACTGTGGAAATATTGACAAGAATAAAAGAAAAGAAAACGCTGTCCTTACAGGTAAGTGGGTGGTTCACATGTGTAGGAGAGATTGTGAAGTGGGAGAGATAAAAGGAATTACGTGCAGGAGAGAGAGAAAAGATGGTGCTGAAGATGGCTTGTTGGATGTGTAAATAGAGGATTTTAGAGAGATGGAGAAGAGAAAACGGACATTACTGCCTAATAGAATGAGAGCCTTCAGAGACTGCAGAGCAAAGTAAAGGGCAGAAAAGTAGTGATGGAGACACTCTAAACATCACTACCCTGTCCACGGATCTTGGAAATCATTAATTCAAAGTCTCACGTTGTTATTCTACTTACTCGGAACAAATCATTATTGTTGTCAATTAATTTGATACGCCTAACAGGCACTGGGAACGGTAATAGGTGTGGATTGCCCATTGATGTGATCAATATGTCTAGATGGAATAGCAGAAAACTCGCAAGGAGACATCTATATATTCGTTAGGTGGTATGCTGTGTGAAGCACAGGCTTTGGGGTTGCATGTTTTAAGAAATGACCTTGATTGCACAGGAAAGCAATCTTAGTTAAGCTTTGTGGGCAAGCTAATTTTAGAGACCCCTCAACCCCATTTTCATTCCACTTAAAAAATATAAAATCATTAAAGAGTAGGAATAGGTTGCTTAACCATAAAAGTCCGTTATTTCACCTGAGCAATTTGGCCTAAATGTTAGAAAAAGCTTTTGTTGTTTCCGTCTCTGGAGCTTCAAATATATCAAACATATATGTGTGGATTCACTGCCATGATCCTCAAACATTTGCATATTCATCTTTAATATACTGGGGCCCGGAAAATTATAGGAGTGGTCTGGAAAAATGTTTGGTATTTTCGGACCATAACTTAACATAACATAACGTGTATTTGTAAAGCGCACATTCACCCAAGGGTAACTTGGCGCTGAATAACAGATATTTATTGTTACCCATCTCAATGGCACTCATGGTCCCATCAGAACTGAGCGTGGAAAATCTGGTCCATTAGAAGATGCAGTCAGAGGTCCCAATATGAAATGAGGACTTCCAGTAAGTCCTCATTTTATCCGAGCTCTTCGGCTGATTTGTGGGTGAAAGTAAACAGGTACACGGAGTTCCCACGAGCTTCTAATTCTGATGGGGCTGTTATCTGCAGCTACGTCAGGTGGCCAGTGACCTGAGGCCAGATCCAAAGAATCCTGTCAAGGCTCTGCTGAATGCATGCTGTGGTCGCCTGACTCCCCTCTGCTTAGGTGTAGGGGCCGACCAAACCGCTGGTGCAGAATTTCCTCACAAAAATACTTAATTGCCCCCAGATTTGGGATTTTTCCACAAATGTTTTAGAAATGCTCTACAGATTTTGGAAATTAGTCAAAGACTTTGTATTTCTGTACTTCTAAGAGAAGAGAATGGATGTGAAAGTATCAGCTGGGAGGGAGGAATGACTAACGTCAATAAGGAGTGATGTAAAAAATCAAAGGGATCCACCCGTATAAGCCGCGAGGTAGTGTCCTGGTGAGGAGGTAACCTTGAAATTTGTTTTCCTCCCGTTTTGAATGCTCATGAGGTATTAGCAGGGCAGAATCCAAACCCTCTCCAGCATATACAGATTGGGGTATAGTGTATTGTGCACGTGGATAGTCAGGTGCACCACTTTATTATTATTATATTTAAAATACACTTTTTTCCACATTCATTATTATCTCACATTTTCAAGTGTAGAAGGGATCTTTTTTGAGGTCCTGATGAGGAGCTAGGGGAGGGCTTCGAATCATGTCGACTCAGGAGAAACAGCTCATTGAAGCATAGTATCTCCATTTGATTCCCCATTTTTAATACCAGCTTATAGGACTAATTAAACTTACTTTTTCCGCACAGCCAGGTATTTTTTAACCTTTCACTCTTTATATTCACTTTTTTACCCATCCACTCACACTCTTACACCACACATAGTATTGTTTTTTAAAAAATCAGTGCTCCCGCGTAGTCGTAGGTCGTAGCACGCCCCATCCCGCAGCGGGGCGGGAATGCCACGAAGATGAAGCTTTCCACCAAGGGCCCTTTTGGTGGGTGAGGGGTAGTTAAACAAAGCTGTGTGCT
Source organism: Lissotriton helveticus (assembly GCF_964261635.1). Classification (NCBI taxonomy): domain Eukaryota; kingdom Metazoa; phylum Chordata; class Amphibia; order Caudata; family Salamandridae; genus Lissotriton; species Lissotriton helveticus. The sequence goes on from NC_136057.1 coordinate 689,715,050, forward strand.
TTACATCATTGTAGGAGACACATGTATTCTGGAGGAACACTTCTATACTTTCTTATAAGGGTGGAGCCCTTTGTTTTTTGACATATTGATTTTAGGAGGACGTATCCACCCCTTATGCTCCTAGAGCATTACCTCTTCACTTCCTCCCTTGTTTAACCCCAGTAAGGAATGATGGCAGGTGGGGGGAGAGTAGCACCTATCAACAGAAGCTAGAAAAAGTGTTTCACTGACTGCGGTACTAATGTATGATAATGGCAGGGAGGCCGAGTTGCAATCTGGGATGACCAGTGACTACCTTCATCAAAAGCTGTCACCCTGACAAGACTAGTCTCCCAGTGGAGGCTCTCCTAGCCCCTGTGACTCTTGGGGGAACATGCCTAGTCAGAGCTGGGGAGAGGTGCATGAGGGTGCAGGTACTATACCATCAATTAAAAAAGGCTGAAGAGGAATGCATGTGTATTAAAGGGGCAGAGGGAGGAGTAGAGGGTCATAGCGACTTTCTCATCATGACACTCAAAGGAGGGTTAAATTGAAGCTGTGTTTGACGGGACTGCTAGGTTCTAACTTGTTTATAAACATTTATACTGTTGAAAATAAATCCCATTCATGTTCCTTATTGTATTGAAAGATATTCATAAACTTTTCATCTATAGTTTCTTCAGATTCTTTATATTTTCCCAGCAGCTTTCACACCTCCCCTTCATGCAAAATTCAGAAACAAATTCTACAGATGGTCAAATTTTTCCAAAGATTTTCTCTATCTCAATTCATGTCAATGAAGTTGCCTGCCTGCCTCTTGCCTTAATAAAGTGGGTGGTAGTGAAGGGAAACTCAAGACACTTTTCATCTCTATCCGACTTAGTGCAGTTTGGAGGTGGTGTCAACTTGGGGTCCTTTCCATTCATGTCTCTAGCCCCCTTTAAGCTACATCATAGCAGTGTTTCTGGAAGATCAATGTTATGTATGAATTCACACATAATATTATATTTAAAAGTAGTTTATTTGTAGAAGAAGAAGCACTCTCAGCATACACCTGGAGGCTCCAGTCGTTGGCAGTAACTGTACCTCAGTGACAGTTTACGCATGCAATATATATATTACAAACAGTAATAATTAGCGAGACATACATATTTAAATAATAACATGACACGTGGAGAATTCAAAAGGCAATACACGCGCTGGTCGCGCACCATGAACAAGCATAGAATGTAAAGTGTGCGCGAGACAGAGAGCGCGTGTATAGTTGTATACATAACAATCAAGCTCTCTCAATATTGGCTGGATATCGTAGTGTGTCTGAATCAAAGGGTCATGACCCCGACTTTCACCCTTCACGTGTTGATAACGAGTGCCATTGTTATTTGTAAAAGTCACAGACTGACATTCGTAAATAGTAAGTGGGCAGTTAGAGATAATTCATGGGAAGAGCAGAGTCAGGAGTCGGCTTGGCTCTATGAGCCTAAACAGGAGCCGAACCCACAGAAAAACAGAACATTTTCCAAGATGTAGGACTACTATCTCAAGTCATGCTCTGAGTTCTTCTGTTATGTAATATTGATTTGATTAGCGAAGTAATCACTCAACAAGGTGACCAGGCGCTTTTGGCAAGGTGTGTGGTCCCAAGTTGCTCATAAGAAAAGCCAGGTCTTAAACTTCCTTACCCACAGTCCCACGCTTTACCTCTTTAGATGCACACACACGTTCATCTACTTTTTCACCCACTATCTTGTGCTCCCTCTCACACTCATGTGTATATTCTCTCACTTGCTCATTTTGTCTCACTCCCAATCTCTCAATATGACACACACACTCTCTCCGTTTCAGTCTTCATATATTTTTCCTTTCTACATCATATTTTCTCTTCTGAGGCCCCCACTATAACTCTTTGTGACTTCGTCACTTTACATCTCTCTCACTTTCTCTCACCCCATCTCTCTAGTGTATCTCTTCCATTCTCTTTGCGCCTCTTTCTTGTCCTCCTGCATACGAGCCAGTGCCAGCAGTGGGTGTAGAGGCTACAGATGGGGAAGGCCGCGGGAGAAGCAAATCGACCCTGCCTTGCTCATTCTTGTGCTAGGCATGGCCTCCAAGGGTTGGCCGCTGGTCACGGAGCTAGGAGCGCCTTGATTGCAGCAGGGTAGGGCCTGGCCAGTGCTACACGAGTGGCCCATTTTGAGTGTCCAGGTGTTTTCTCAGTCTGCTCCAGTTAAATTAGATAATGCCAAACAGGCAGATATTAATACTACTTTACTGGATCCTCCTACCTGCCTCTGCTCTGCCACGTTTTCTCCACTACTCTCGGGCCCGGGCTTCCTGTAAGGACTCATTTAAGCACTTTTAAAACACTGCTCTCTGGCATGAGGAGGGACGAGACAGTGTGCAATATGATAAACCAGCACTATTGGCCCAGCCCACTGGTCTGTGTGATGATCCACTTAGCATTGCTGCTGCGATTCCATCTGCACCATGTAAGGCACATCAACACAGCATGCAGAAAGAAGGAAAAGCATGCTAAGATGGTCTGGTCATCTGTTGCAGCATGAACCAGCTCTCGAGCCACAATCAGAAAAGTCACTCCATAAACACAGACAGCTAATAAAAATTGCAAAAAAAGAGAATATTAATCACTTTTTAAAAGTGCCTGTAATATGGAGGCCTTAGGTTTACGGGGGCCAGACACACCGTGGTTTCAGCTCTGGCTCAAAATCCACAGGTAGGCACATAGCAAAAAAAAAGTCAGTGCCTAGTGGTCTTTTGGATGTCCTGGGGGGTAGAAGGGGAGTTGCCCTGATATGCCCCCAAGGGTGGCAGAAAGACTGTGGCTATTTTTTTTATGTGGTGGGGCATTGGTCTGCCCCATCACCCCCACGTATAAAAAAGCCAGCATAATCACTGTCCCCTAGTGGGCCCCCTGCCGTCCTCCTGGGGGGGGGCAGATCAGGGGTTACTGCCCGATCTGCCACCGGGTGGGGCAGAAAGACTGTGGCATTTGTTTGGGGGTGGTGGGAGCATTGGCATACCCATTCTGGGCAGCCCCCACTCCTGAACTTTGACAACAAATATACCCTGATGCCTATTGAACTGCCTGTCCCTGGGGGGCAGGTAAGAGGCTATTGCCCCATATGCCTCCAGGGTGGTTGAAAGACTGTGGCCATTTGTTGTGGCATTCTGGGCAGCCCCCACCCCTATGTAAAAAAAAGTAACAATCCCTGGTGCCTAGTGGGGTTTCTGCTCCCTTGGAGGCAGATCATGGGCTATTGATCAGTTTAGTTTTTTGTACAATGACGTCAGCTAGATGTGTGCACTGATCGTCCTTGCGCAGAAACAAGAGAGACAGCCTCAGGAGCTGGGGAAGCTCTTCCCCAGCTCCTAGAGCTGTTGGGGGTGGGAGGGAATCCCTCTGGTGCCGCACCAGAGGGATTCCCTGTGCCATGTGATAGGATGGCATCTGGCCGTCCGACGCTCGGAAGGGGTCAAGGAAAGCGCACAAACACTTTAGCATTGGTTAGCAATAGCAGAGCGCACAATACCATAAGGCCAATAAAAACAAATTCAGTAAAAATAGTAGGAGTGAAGGCAAACATTGTAAGGCTGACCCTGCAGAGAGGGCAAGGCCCAACAGCAGGCCATCATGGTCTGCCTGAACATTTGTCTTTTTTCCAGTCCAGCACAACCAGATGACCACAGTTGGTACTTTGTGGTTTTTATGCACTATTTTCACTTAACATTTTTTAAATTGCATATCTACAGTTCCACAGATTGTTGTCATTTTGGTGTTGGACAATTTAATAAAACCTACTCTATTTTTAAAATTGGTACATATTTTTCTTATGTTGTGCTTTCACTTTATTACTGTTTAAAGTGCTGTATACCTACTTTGCACATGTCCTCTAAGTTAAGCCGGACTGCTTGTACCAAGCTACCACAGTGATTAGCACATGTTAATTTGGGGCTTGCTTGTGACTTCACCCCAACAGAAATTGTGGTTGCTGCTTGAGTAGGGTGTCAGCCCCCCTCAAACAGTAACCCAATTTCCAACAATAATATAAACACATCACAAAGCTTCCAGGGAACCAGTCTATCTACAAGGGGTCAAACAAAATAGTCCATGCTAAAATGTTGTCCAAACACAAGAGTCCACGCTCAACTTAGAGAAGTCTGCCCCAAAGCCACATGTTGTTTTGCATGTAGGATCTAGTTTTTGAGGTACATAGTCATTGGCCATCCTCAATCTTATCTCTCATTATAGTCTATGATGTGAAAATCCTCCTCACATGTGGATAAGCTTTGGCTGGCTGGTGGAAGCAGGGAAAACAGAGAGGTTTGACGACCTGGGATATACAACAGCAGGAGGATGAGTGTGTCTTGGAAACAACACACACACTTAAGCTACCTGACATTGTTGATGGAGGCATTGATGGAATCAAGCTGCCTAGACTGTGTCTCTTGGTGTATCTGGAGCTCATCCCTACTGTCCAGGAAGCCCCAAAAAATCAAAGTCTTGGCATCCTCAATAGCTGCCATCACCCAACAGCCACAGGAACAGAGTCACATGGAGGGGATTGTGGCTGACATTAGGGGTGTTGGGTTTCAGGAGAAAATGTCTCCCTTGATTCTTGCTCTACTTGGCAGACCCTGATGGAATAGGGGCATCAGGAGGGGTCGGTGGCAGACCCAAATGAAACAGAATTATCTTAAAATGGATAACTTCATTTTCCTCTTTCTGTAGGTCATTTTCTGTATATCATTTCCTGTGTATTTTGGTGACCTCTGCCCTGACTGCATTATCTCTGCAAGGCAGAGAATGTACAGTCAGAGCGGAGGTCACCAAAAATATAAAGGGTATGACATACACGAAGAGGTAGTAAGACATTTTCATATCATTCAGTGCTGTCATCTCCTAAGATAAACATCATCCTCCACCCGGCTGCTGTGTCCATCTACCATTCCCCAAACATGGCTGAGGGTCTAGATGAGAAGGTACCCCCTCACTGAAAATGAATTAAACATCATTTGTAAGGAGTGCTTGTAAATTCCCTTCAGCTTTATGGGGGTCCTGAAACCCAATTGAGCATAGCAGCATGTGACCAAACCTTGCAGGACATTGTGCTCTGCATGTGGAATGTACATTTTATTCATGCACAAATAGGTTTACATGTTCTAACATAATATGATAATCTTTTACATTGCATGTGTGCTTACCTCAGATAGGATGATATTGTTCTTGCGTAGGAATGCAAGGCACCCCAAAGCCTTAGCTGCCAGTTACAATGCCACACAGGGGGCTATTTATATCACCTTGTATGCTAATGCAAGAAAACATTATTTGGCAAAGATAGCGTATAGCACTGCCTTGCCTTACACCATGCGGCCCTTCCTTGAGTGACCAAGATTTGGCTGCAATCCCAGAGTAGCATATATATGTCCATCTGCCTTGTCAGCAAGTGGTTAATCATCCCGAAACTAGGCAGCAGGAAGTGACATATTTATTTTTATACATTATTTATTATTTGTATGTCTGATAAATTCAGAATTTCACACACAAATACTACCAACTTTTTACCTTTTCTTTGGGTGCATGAAGAAGTCCCATTTTGCTCATACACAATCCTGGTAATGACACAGAAACATTTGCTCCATAGTGCATTGTAGGTATGCTGCCACAAGAACAACGAAAGACACAGAAATGATGGACTGAATGTGGAACAAACCAAACATTCATCCCCAGTCAAGACTGATTTGCATATGTTTGGGTCTAAACTGGGGTGGCATGGTGAGCAAAAGAACAGTGGATTTAACCTAAATCTCTCGACTGGGGGTGAATATTGGATATGTTCCTCTTTCCATCCATTATATGTGAGTCTATTTGCTGTCTAACCCTATGTATGCCGGGTATGCCCAGACATTGGTTCGAGGCTCAGTGTGCCACTGGATTAAAGCTAGCCTGGCTGATGTGGAGTGATACCCTGAAACCAGACCCAGGATGCTTGTTTCTGGTCCCGGGAGGACACGTCTTTGCAGTTCAAGCTGACTGTTCCCAAGAGGAGCAGCGTCAAACTGATATGCATATGAATAGGTCTAAACTGGAGTGGCATCGTGATCAAAAGAACAATGGATTTCACCTAGATCTCTTGACTGGGGGTGAATGTTTGAATTGTTCTGCTTTCCTTCCATCATTTGTGTGCCTTTTGCTTTGTCACTGTAAGTGTGCCGGGCATGCCCAGACAAGGGTACTGGGCTCACTGTGCCACTGGATTCAAGCCAGCCCAGCTGATGATGGGTGATACCCAGAAACAGGGCCCAGGATGGTTCTTTATGGTCAGAGAGGACCTGGCTTGGCAGTTTCGGTTGGACTTTTCCCATGAGGAGCAGGGTCAAGACTGATTTGCACATGGTTCGGTCTAAACTGGGGTGGCATGATGAGCAAAAGAACAATGGATTTACCCCAGATCTCTTGACCGGGCGTAAATGTTCGATTTGTTCCACATTCTGTCCATCATTTGTGTGTCTTTTGCCACAGGAACAGCAGCACAAAGAAATAGCATATATGTTACCTATCCTGTAGAAATATGTATCTTTGGGTTCTATTCCTTCCATGCACAGCAAAATATTCTGTCAGAGTATATTACTCATGTCCCTTGGGGTTTGACAGAGTTGGCAGATTATAACAACTGTGTCATATTAGCCATCTTACCACCCTGTCCAAAAAAACAGAGGCTCATGCTGCCTCATGCTTACTCATCTATGGCTTCACTAGGTTAGTGTCAGCGATTACTCTATCTCCACTGCTAACATAAAGGTCCAATGGATTAGATTAGGAAATTCTGTGAGTTTTTTTGCATGTGGAGTGAGTGGACCAATGTGAAATTTCCACTGTCTGTCACCCCCATGTAACATCTGTTTGTATGTGTCAGTGAAAATGATAAACTGAGCCACACAGCATGGCACCTGAAACCCATGAGGGATGCATGATTATTTGTTGTTTTTATAACCCTATAATTCCGAAAAAAATTCTTTATGTGAGTGACAAAATGCAAAGTTGGTTACAGCCTGTAAGTCTCCATCTTGTTCACAACGCCCTCTCTCACTCCCTCAATACATAGACATGGCCCATCATGACAGCTGGTCCAGAGAAGGCTAGAGATATCCTCTGGTCAGGGGACATCTCAAAACTTGAGTAACTTGTACTCCACAAGGGAAAGGAGTCCTTAATATTGTAGCCCTGACGGACTACAAATACGCCTGACAAATGTTTTGCATGACTTATCTTTGAACTCTTGAGAACAGCTTTTCATTACATGCATTGTGAAAGCCCTTGAGAGTAGTCTCAGGACAAAATTTATGGACAGAGTGTTAAACGTCCACCAATCACCATTGAAAACAGACTGCGGTTGCAATGTTGTGCAATGCACACAAGCTACTATTATCTTGCACACAACTTAAGGGGATTAGAGCAACACCCTCGTCCGTACAGGCAAAATATCTGAATCACAACTTTATGAGGCCACAGGTGTTCTCTATGTTGACTCATGCACAAATGTGTGCACTATAGTACCTCCATAGAGATGCAGTTGTAGTACGTCTCTATTGTGTGAGAAGATGAGGTTAGATTGCATACACTGCATCACCGGAAGGAGAAATTAAGGAAACATTGTAAATGGCCCTCTGTCATTTGTATAGTACATTATGTATAGCAAGCTACATGCAGCATGGGGTAGGCTCATGTATGTGATTTGAGTATTCGTCATTTGGTATGGGCGGGGACACATAAGCAACATTTATGCGTATTGGACCTGTATGGTGAATGAGTACCTACCCAGAAACCACGTGTTCCTAAATCCTTCTGCTAACAAGAGGCAAGCAATAGGTGGTCTGCAGAACATAAAGCTGTTGATTTTTACTGCCCTGGAACACAGCATACACTTCAGTGAAGCAGCCTTTGGCACCACATACAGCCTTCATGTTGATGGACTGCCCACGATGTCTGTCACAGAAGATATGTGCAGTGTGGTTGCCATTCTGCCAGTGTATGTGGCATAGCTATGTAGCGATCCACACTCCTATTTATGCTACTCAGATCCTGGTGCAAGCATTGGGAAAGGATGGACATCCCCTGAAAGAATCCAGTGGCAAGAAAAGGTAGAGCTGCTAAAATCTTCACATAAGCTGGATAGCCTGGGAGAGGCATGTAGCAGAATCAAGATTCTGCTCCCACTCAGTAACCATGTCCAAGAGGACATCAGGTAGAAAACGGAATCTGGAAAGCACATCTTGGTTGAACATTTCTAACAGACATCACAAAGATGTAAATGTTTTGCCTAAATACCCTTTCAGCTCTTCTCTTCCTCATCTTCCTTCTCAGATCATTCATTCCCATGATAAGGGGCTAACCCACAAACACATTCCACGGCATGATGAAAGGTCTGAAAGAGCTTGTTTCTGCTTGCACTTTTTTATGTATTCTGCCTGGCTATTATTGTCTGTTGGCATAACGACATTTTGTTGGAGACGTGTGGGGAATGGTAGGCACATCTACAGGTGTGTGTGAAGTGTTTGAAACACTGGTGGGAATTTGAGTTTTGAATTGAGGTTTTGACTTATGACTAACAATCACATTTGAGCAGATTGTGAAAATAAATGCATATAAATCACATTTACATTTACAGTGAATGTTTCAATGTTCAAAATTAAATTAACATTTATTATTTACACTTGTAGAAAATATGATTATATTACTGTACATAGATTTTACTAAATATTTCTACACTGTTTTAGGGGTGGCTTTTACAGGTCTCAATAACCCTTCAATGACATTCCCAGTATAGCTATTTCTTCCTCCCTAGTCCCCTTACATATTCGGTTGTTGGCTTTTGTCCCCTGAGTTACTTGTGTCTCATTCATTGTGTAATCCAATGTTTAGTTACATGTTGAAACACTCTGCTGTTTTCTACACAACCTGCATACATAAACATATAGGTTTCACATTCTATACTATTGTCTGTAGAACTAGAAAATGTACTACATGACATGGTGTCTGTTTCTGGGCCTATGCACAGCATATTTCCTCTCCATTTGTTCTATTGTTTTACACTGGTGTGCTCTGTTCAGATTGCAGAGTCTCCGCCATGAGTGGAGTGACCCTGCCCCAAGTGCGGAGACTCCGCAGTCATACAGATACTACTCATAATTGCCTTTGGGAATATCAAAAAGTAGTACACAGACTACAGTCTAAGTTTACCTTCATGAATCAGTATTTCAGTTTTCTAAATATCTATCATAAAATGGGTTTGTCTGGTAAGAGAGTTGCTTTAAATTGAGAGAAGCATCACAGGTTCCATCAAAAAGATCGCTGTAAAACTTTAAATTTCATATTGAAAGAGTGTCTAGTTATGGTCCATCGTGTTTTTTACTTTCAGAGTTTGTCAGATTTTCGAAGGATTCAGATTTATTGGTCACTTGAAACCCATCTTTTCAAAACTCTGCTTTCTTGAGAAAAAAAGTCCGCTTATATTGCAGCTCTTCAGGAGTTTTGAGGAGTGAATCAAGAGCAAACAAAAAGGTACCACTTTAAATAACAAATACTTTATTCTAGTTGGCTGCTACACTGATCCTTCTATTGTATATTTTTTTCTTCCAGGTACCAGGTTATACTATCCAGCCATGGCCGGCAGTGGGAGTACCTGCAGGGCTGTGACGTGGGGAGGGGCAGGGTGGGGGGTAGTAATGTATGGATTACGGAGTTTTACAGGTAAGTAAACATTTAAATAAATAAAATGAATTTCGTTGCGCGCGTTGGATCACATTTGGGGAAGCAGCGCACTCAACGAAATTTGTTTTATTCATTTAAATGTTTACTTACCTGGGAAGCTCCGTAATCCATACATTTCTATCCCCCACCCTGCCCCTCCCCCTCCCCACGTCACCGCCCTGCAGGTACTCCCACTGTCGGCCGCGGATGATACTATCTAGTTACACTCTTTTATCACTGCTGTTAAATGTTCGTTATGCTTAGTCTGTAACTTCATTGCTGCCATTTTATGCCTTAATTACCTTCTTTGCATCCTTAAGAGATGAACCCACTTGTAATATGGCTTCCTGGGTTGGTCATTTTATGCCCCAACACACAGATGCGATAAGAGATCACTTGCCTTATATCTTGGGTGTATTTTTCAAACCTGCATTTAATGAGTCTCAAACGTGTATGAAATGTGTGCTTCAGGCTGACAAGATCTAGATTTGACATTTGTTTCTTCATGGCCTAGAGCTGAGATGTGTACCCAATGTACACATGATTAGTGGACCATTGATTCAATCACTTCTGGGGTTAGGCAGGAGTGTCGTTTTAAATATAATTTGTGTGTCCAGGTCTGTTTATTTACTTGACAAAAACATATTATTAAATGATTTCCAACCGCCAAAGATGTCCCAAAACGGCGTTCATTTCTGTTTCAATTATATCAATTCACTTCTTTATTTATTCACTTTTGCAGGCAGCATTTCATGCCAGAATAATCACAAAACCACATATGAAAACACATTAAAAAGAAAGATGAAAGCACATAATGTACATCTCCCCTTGCCAAGCAAAATGGCCATGACAGCAACTGTATATTATTTTGTACTAACATTGTAGTCTTGGTTCTTAGAAGATTGTAATAAAATATACAGATATGTAGTTTAGAGGCTGTGTGAATTGAATTACTGATAATGTTGTCCATACAAGAAGTTAATGGTGGACAGTCAATAGGGAAAATGATCTTATTTTAAACATCAATTTAATAGAAAAACTAATCTGGTAGCCTATGTTTTATGCTATTGAACTGCATTATATGTGTTTGTGTGTGCGTGTGTACCTCCGTGTGTGTGTGTGAGTGTGATGTAGCCTTAGGGCACTCCAAGGGTATTTCTAAGAGGCACCAGGTTTCAATGAACTTTGCTAGTTCCTTTAGATGAGGAACCCCTCAAACTGATCCAGAAATATAAAATGGAGGGAAACTATGATCACAAGGGCTAAAATGTTGGAGATGGACCTTTTGGAAAGATGGTCATTATCATTTTTAATTGGAGACTTCAGAAGACATTATTTTTATCATATAATCTGGAAAGCAACGAACAAACCATTTGTGTTTCATAGAAGCCAAATTAATATAATACATGAGATACCCGTAATCCCTGTATTAACTCCTGTCTCTAATTTCATTATAAAAGTGACTTGTGACGGATGTCAGAACTTGACTATTATAAATTATCACATAAGACATCAATCTTGCTTTGCTTTCTTCCGATTTATCTTTTCACTTACAATGACAAGTAGAGAGAACATGTTGTGCACTCATTAGAAAAGCTACGATCTTTCTGCATGTTTCAAGCACAATCTTAGCTAGTGCAGACTTAAAAAGAAACTGTCTTGAATTGAACTGCTTCTAATACCTGTTTGCAGCAAATAACTAACAGTTTTTTATGTGTTTCATTTTGCACTAGTTGTTATATTTTTAACCATCATGTTTGCAAACATGCTCGCTCTTTCATATGAAGGGGCTGCGCCAAAAGATTTTTAGTGGTTTGTGGGAAAGGTGATGTTGATACTATGCATTATATGAGATAAAGTAGTCCCCTGGTGTACATAATAAGGATATTGCAAGTCACCTCATCGTTCCATAACTGTATAAGGAAAGGTGGCGTTCCTCTATAGGGTCATGAAACTCGTCAGTGACTTGCACTATCCTTAAAAGCTACAGTAGGTTGTACTTTATCATTTTGACATTATAAACCAGAAGGCGTAGAGGGAGGCAAGATGGCGGCTGCGTGACTGAGTGAGTGTCACTCTCTGACCGCTGTGCCTTTTGATGTGATTTTCGGAGATTAATGCCCTGCTGAATAGTGATTGAGGAAACGAAAACGGAACTGGATGATTTTGCCCTTTGCACATACAAACTGTGGCTGCGAGCAGCGAGGCTCGGTCTATCCGCCCTGAGAAGCCGGGCTTACCTATGGACTAGGCGGGCGTGGTCTGCTGGGAAAGCGCTGCTGGGTGAGAGCGGAAGGAGCAGCATGCCGTTGCAATGAAACCCAATCCCAAAGGAGACTGGGCTCGGCTCCAAGGCGGCGGTGGCGGTGGTGATTTCTAAGAAAATGCATGAATCAACCCGCAATCCCTCTCAGGAGAGTGGTGAGAAGGCGGCGAGTAAGAACAAAATGCCAGGGAGTGTGCGGCATCAGCCTGACGACGCAGGGAGAAGGAGGATGCCAACGGTCTCGGGAATGTTTTCCAGTAAGCCGGCAAGCGGCAAACAGAGCAAGCCGCTGCTGGAGAAATCCTCTGCCAAGTTTGACACTTCTCCCGCATCCCTGGTCAATGTTATTAATCAAATTGGTAACACCACTGGCAACAATGGAGCGGGTTTGAACGAGAATGTCTCAGGAATTTTCTATCTTTAAAGAGACCTGTGAGTTAGCTAATCCCCCTATGCCTCGTAGTGTTGCAGCTAGGGCAGCTGAAGGAACATCTAATAGTGAATTACAAGAAGGGGAGACAGATACTGTTGCCACTCTCTCTCCTAGAAATGCAGTCGGGGAACCTCAAGAACTGCGGGGTGCAGTGGGGGGTGCCGTGCCAGGTACCCCAGATGGTGAGAAGTTCTTTTCGCTAGCGGAGGAGTCGGTCCTCAATAATACTAGTGATCCTGGTAATACGGATGAGGTGTCCGGAGAGGATAGTGACAGCCCCCCGACAACCGCAGATACCTTGAGAAAGGCTACTCATCGGCCTAGCAGATCTAGGAAGAAAAGTTTTGGTGGTGCACGGTGGGAAAGCTTTCAATCAGAGGCCAGTGACCACCTTCAATGGGACTATGCCTCTACAAGTCTGGCAGCAATGGGGGAGTGAGGGCCGGGATTTCAAGAGGAAGATCAAAGGGCTCCTGGCAGTAAGCCTGAGCCAGTCCCCTCAATTAGCTTGATCTATGTTACACTTAAAGCCATGCAAGTAGAGGCTCGCCAGGAGCACAAAAGAGCAGAACTGGCGACCAAGAAGATCCAGGGTGCTATCCGCAAAACAACGAAAGCTTGCTCAGAGGTGGTAGCTAGAACCACTGCTCTAGAGGAACGTGTAGTAGGTCTGGAGGCTGGTCTCGAAAGCACCGAGTCAAAGACAACGGCAAATGATGCAAGATTAGTGGATATTTTGTGGAAATTAGAAGAGTCAGAAAATAGACAGCGGAGGAATAACTTACGTTTATTAGGCATTGAAGAAAAAGCTGAGGGGGAAGATATATGCGGATTCTTGTTGAAACTTTTCAAATCGGTCTTCCCAGACTGTCGCACTGGAATTGGGAAACTGAGATCCAGCAGTTACACAGATTCCCCCTAATGGCAAAAAGTATCCCTGGCCTAGATTCAAAGCCCCGTGAAATTCTAATTTTTGGGGGAATTTATTGCTACGGCAGGCGGTATTCGAGCAGGCAAGACCAGATGCAAAGAAATCACCTGAGGGGCAGACTTTTTTTGTGCGGCCAGATTTCTGCCACACAACAGTGGAGAGAAGATGGCGGTTACGCCAGCTGATTAGCCCCTTTCAGAAAAGCGGATGCGAAGTGTACTTGATGAACCCTGCCCGGCTGAAAGTCATTTATCAAGGGAGGGTTTGTGTATTTACCTCTGAGATCCAGGTAGAAAGCTACCTAAAGGAACTGACTGATGGCTCAGAGACTCTAGTTACTTTGTAGCTAAGGGGGTTGCATCTGGACTTGTATTCTTGTCTGTTTTTTTCCATCAGGTTTCTTAGAGGAGGACGATGGTATTGTATTGATGTAATGAAAATGATGATCCGTAAAAATGATGATCTTTCCTCAACTGACATGTTTGCTAACTTTATTGGGGCTGGACTTTTTTCTCCTTGGGTTTTCTTTTTGGGGTCAGGGAGTGACAGGGGGTGCACTCAGGAATGTGGGAGGCATCGCAAGGGTCTGAGGACCTTTTTTGCCTTAGTGAAGGATGCGGGAGGGGTAGGTGGGGATGAGGGTGGCGGATCCATTTCGGGGAAAGGGGGCTGTACGTTTCAAAGGCTGTATATTTTGTGGTATGGGAGCAGCTCTGATGGGGCTTCTTTCTTGGATACTTTTGGAATCATCTGTCACAAAAATGGGGTATGTTAGGATGGTGTCTATCAATATTTGTGGTCTAAATGACCCGGTTAAAAGGCGCAGGGTAAGAGGAGACGTTTCAATCTTGAAGGCAGATATCATCTGCCTCCAAGAAACACATATCGAAGCTAGCCGCAATACATTTTTGGAACTTGAGGGGTTTCAATTAATCTCTTGGACAGAACAGGAAGTTAAGACGAAAGATGTTGCCATATTTGTCCTCCGGGGTTGGCTAATATAGTTTGTTCCTCTGCTGGTAAATACGGCAGATGGGCTATTATACAATGCTCTATTCATAATAATACGTTCACACTTTGTTCTGTTTAAGGGCCAGTTTTGGACGACCCTGAACTTTATAATTGGTTAAGTTTAGAGCTGGTGGGTTGGCCATCCCCGATTATACTATGCTGCAATTATAATATTTGTCTAGAATGTGTGAATTAGGGTATTAAGGGCGGAAACCGAATGTTTATAAGTCTCTTGTCCAATTGAAGGAGTTGCAGGGCTTGTTGGTATGTGAGCACAAGCAATGAGCAATGACCCTGGGTATACCTATTTTTCTGCTCCACACAGAATGCATTCTAGACTTGATTATATCTTTATTTCTCAATTATGGACACAGGGTGCTAAAATAATTAAATTCCCCAGAGTAATGTCTGATCATGATCCGCTTGTTTTGGAAGTAAATATTAAATACAAGAAGCAACAGGCTAACTGGACTTTTAATAGGGGTTTGTTAAGGGATAATTCATATATAGAGTATATGGCAATGTGGATAACTAGATTTGTAGTGGAGAATATGGGTATTACAGGCATACAAAACGTTTGGGATACCCTTAAGGCAGGGATTAGGTGTGAGACCACACAGTATGGGTGAGAGACTCAGAAAACAGAGAAGGAGAAAATTCTGGAGTTGTATAAAGTACTGGGGGATGCTGAGACTAACCTTGTTAAGGTATTATCAGTGGATGGGGAGGTCAGAACAGCTCAAACTAGGATCTCAATAGCGAAATCCGCCATAATGGAAATATCTCTAGCAAAATCTGTGGGTAAATATTTAGCTTGGAGATCCAAGTTATATGAAAGTAATGAAAGGGTGGGCCATATGTTAGCGGTACAGACCAAGGAAAAAGTGCATCATCGTGGATCGCTAGTATTGTGGATCCGGATGTTGGTCTGGTTACTGACGAAGGGGCAATTCTTTTGGCCTTCCAGAAATTTTACCAAACGCTCTATTCAGAGGATATAAGGACAATTGTGAGATACAGGCTGAAATTCAAAGGTATCTCAACGAAAAAGAATTGGATCCATTGCCCCTTGTAGATCAAGATTTGCTCGATGCTCCGCTTAATCTGGGTGAATTACTCTGTGCCATAGATTCTCTTCCATCAGGGAAAGCGGTAAGGCCAGATTTCTTGCCAGGGGAATTTTATAAGATCTTTCAAGCTCAACTCATGCCAATTATGTTCGAGTTGTTCAGTGTAGTTCAGAGCGGAGATATACCTCCAGAGTCGTGGCAGACAGCAAAGATAGTTACGTTTTTGAAAAAAGGGACGGTTGCCACTGATCCAGGCTCATATCGGCCCATAATCTTGATTAACAGTGATATGAAAATATATTCTAAGATCTTTGCTAATAGATTGACATCAGTTATTAAAAAAATGGTTTCTCCCCAACACCATGGTTTTGTACCTGGGCGTGAAACTATCGACCATATACGTCGGACAATTACATCAAGGTTACAGGAGACCCTATGGCCCTTATTCTGCTGGATGCAGAAAAGGCATTTGATAGGGTCTCCTGGCCTTTTTTATGGGCTGCTCTGAAGCATTATGGTATAGGTGAAAGATATATGAGAGCCATTAGAGTATGTATAAGGACCCAATCTCCAAAGTTACTGTGATGGGAGCTCAGTCAGGAATAATCAACATAATGCAAGGAACAAGACAAGGTTGTCCGTGCTCCCCCTTGTTTTTTGCTATCTGCATTGACCCCCTTATTGGGAAGATTCAGGAGGATCAATTAATCTAACCTATTCATGCTAAAGGGGGAGTTGTTAAAATGTTGGGCTACGTGGATGACTTAGCCATTCTGACATGTACTCCACAGTTGGCTTTACTTGAAATTAATATTTTACCTCAAAGCATGGCAAGATTTCTGGTTATCACCTAAATGAGGGAAAAACTCAAATAGTTTGTAATGATAATGTTAAGTTAGCTGATCGGCGGATAGTAGCAACTGCTAGATATTTAGGCATAGAAATTAGCTCTAAACCCGAAGAAATTGTTGAGATTAATCTGAAACCACTTTTACAAAAAATTAACGTAGATGCCTGTAGAATGAATAATCTATATTTAAAATTGATGGGTAGATGCAATGTTGTGAAAATGGTATTTCTCCCCAAAATTCTATATTGTTTCAGAGCAATTTCCTTCCTGATAAACAAAGTTGGTTCCAAAAATTGGATCAGCTTGTTTCTTGGTTTTTATGGGCTGGACAACGTCCAAGAAGGGCTCTTAAATTTATGACTCTGCCCAGAGATAGGGGAGGGTGGTCCGTTCCAAAATTTCACATCTATTACTGGGCGATTGCCCTGAAACAGATAGGGGAATTGTTAAACGGGGGAACTCCAGGCAGTTTGGACACATCGATCTATAATTTAATTTATGGGGTAGAGGCTAGGGGACTTCTTTTGCGTCATATAGATTTAGCTTATTGTAAAAGGGTCAAATTCAAGGTTTCGTTAAGTGCCTATAGGGTTTGGACCGCTGTCAAGAAAATGTTTGGAATTGGGCGGGTACATATATATTCCCCCTTTGAAAGGAATACCCAGCCCAACCCTCTTCAACGTCTACATGAGCCCCCTCGCGGCCATCGCACGCCAACACAACCTGAACATCATCTCCTACGCCGACGACACCCAGCTGATCCTCTCCCTGACCAACGACCCCGCCACCGCCAGAGCCAACCTGCACGAAGGGATGAGAGACGTAGCCGAATGGATGACGACCAGCCGCCTGAAACTGAACTCAGACAAGACGGAGGTCCTCATCCTGGGCTCCACGCCCTCCGCCTGGGATGACTCCTGGTGGCCCCCCGCCCTGGGCACCGCACCCAAACCGACGGACCACGCACGCAACCTGGGCTTCATCCTGGACTCCTCCCTCGCCATGACCAGACAAGTCAACGCCGTCTCCTCGTCATGCTTCAACATCCTGCGCATGCTACGTAAGATCTTCCGGTGGATCCCCACCGAGACGAGGAAGACGGTCACCCAAGCCCTCGTCACCAGCCGACTGGACTACGGCAACGCCCTCTACGCCGGAACCACCGCCAAACTCCAGAAGAGACTCCAGCGGATCCAGAACGCCTCGGCGAGACTCATCCTCGACATCCCCCGACGCAGCCACATCTCCGGACACCTGAGAGATCTGCACTGGCTCCCGGTCAACAAGAGAATCACCTTCCGGCTCCTCACCCACGCGCACAAAGCCCTACACGACCAAGGCCCGAGCTACCTCAACAACCGGATCAACTTCTACACTCCCAAGCGCCTCCTCAGATCAACCAACCACGCCCTCGCCGCCGTCCCCCGCATCCGAAGAGCGACAACAGGAGGAAGATCCTTCTCCTACCTGGCCGCCAAGACCTGGAACTCACTTCCGACCGAGCTGCGCCTGACCCAAGACCACCTCTCCTTCAGGAAGAAGCTCAAGACCTGGCTGTTCGAGCAGTAGCGGCACCCCCCCCCTCCCAGCGCCTTGAGACCCTACGGGTGAGTAGTGCGCTCTACAAATGACCTGATTGATTGATTGATTGAATACCCTACTTCCAGAAATATTTCGAGACACATTTTTTAAAAATTGGATGGATAAAGGGGTTCAATGTATCGGGGATCTTATATCTAATGCTGAAATAATGACCTTTGAGGCTATTAAAGAGATATATGGGATTGAGAACAAGTATTTTTTCAAATATCTACAGATCAGGGACTTTTTCTGTAAAAAATCTGTTACTTGGGTGCGCATCCCGCTAATTGATTTGATTATTGGGGGTCAATCCACTACATCTTTGTTATACAAATTGGTAAATGAGAAGAGGAGTGACGATTTAGCAAAACATTTTGATAGGTGGCAAACGATTTTGCAAGCAGGGCAGGGAGAGTGTGAAGACGCCCTTTTGTATAGTAAAACAACGTGTACTTCTGAAAATTTGCAGGTACAATGCTTTAAGACCTGGTGGAACCTATACATAACTCCGGCTCGTATCTATAGATGGGGGGGACCTCCAGGATAAATTGTCCTCGCTGTGGATTGCTTGCGGCAGATAGTACGCATATGTTTGCCACCTGCTCTAGTTTGCTCCAACTGATAGCTAAAGTTGAACATCTGTTAGACACATTTTGGGATATTCAGTTTCATTGACCCCTCAGGTTATCATGTTAGGGATTTCCAACCAAGATATGGAGGAAGCGGATCGTAAAAGGGTTTTTGTAGCAATGGCTGTTTTGCGGCTCTGTTTAGCCACGGTCTGGCTTGATCCGATGCCCCCGTCGATACATGTTTGGTTTAGCAAATTATTATCTGTGTATCATTGGGAAATTTCTGTGTTTAGGAGAAGGGGAAGGAGGGTGTTATAATGAAGAATGAAGTGGTGACAAGTCGTGTAGAATAGGATCACAGCTTTATTAGATGTTAGTCAGATCCATTGTAATGCCCCACCAGGAGCAGGCTCTCCACAGCTCAGCCCTTCCACACTAACTGACATACTCTTCTAAACCAAACACTATCAACATTCCACCCAGACGTTTTTAGACGAAGGCAGGACGAGCAGGGAAGCAGGTAACACATTGTTTTCACGAAGGCAAAGCGAAAATTACTTTGTAGTATGTGGTAGAAAACACATCAGCACCACCCAGTGCTAGAAGTTAAGTATTTCTCTTCTCGTGGCTTGATTTTTTTTTTTCTCCGGTCACATACAATCCCGGCAGCAGCTGGTTTTTATCTACTACACACTCTGAGGCTCGATTTTTCATCGGCACACATAGTGGCTGGTAATCATCTTTCAATCTACACGGAGGCTCGATTTTCAGTTCCTGAACTACAAGCCATTCAGATCGGTATGATCTCGATCACTAAACAAAGAATGGCAGGTATAATTGATTCACTTCTCTATGAGGCCCGATTTTGCCTCTGAGCATAAGCTAAAATCACTAAATCTTTGTATTGTCACTCTCATTTAAAAATTACTCTCTCTTTGTCAGGGACATAGCACAGCTGTAGTCAAAATTCGGTTATTGAATAATTTCACTGCATAGTTCAAACAAGACTCTAGAATCGATGTCAAGAGTGTCTCAATTCAGTAATTATATAGTCTCAAATTGGGAAGAAACTGACACCAAGCTTTAAGGGCGACCGTTGACAGGGTCACTGGTGGGGCGTATGGGGTGCCTAGTTTCATCCATTTCACTTACTTGATATCTTTAAGTCTTTAAGTCCCAAATCTTTAAATTCTTTTTAAAAGCACTTCTTGTTCTTCTTAATCAGCTTCTTTTACTTCTGTTACACAAGTCAAATCCAAACAAGGTAGCTCCATGGGTTCTTTGCATCGTCGCCAGTGTTATAATGAAGAATGAAGTGGTGACAAGTCGTGTAGAATAGGATCACAGCTTTATTAGATGTTAGTCAGATCCATTGTAATGCCCCACCAGGAGCAGGCTCTCCACAGCTCAGCCCTTCCACACTAACTGACATACTCTTCTAAACCAAACACTATCAACATTCCATTTGACATCATCAGTGGTTGAGCAGCAGGGAGAGAACTTTTGCAGGGAGGGTGTATTAAGTAAAGGTACATTATAACAGAGGGCTAGGTTGAAAGGAGAAAAGATCTGGGGTTCTTTAACCAAATGGCTAAATCAGAATGAACTCTCAGTTCGATTGGTAGTATGTTTCCTTTTTTTCTGTATTTTTTGTATCACTATTTTTTTTCCTTGTATTACTATGTTTCCTCTTTTTTCCGAGGGGCTCCACAGGGGTGGGGGGAGGGAGGTGTAATTAATGTGAAAATTGGGTTTCGTATATAGTTTCTTATTGTTTTTTTTCTACAAAGGAGGTTATGTGATATTGTATATCTATATCTGATGCCCTAATAAAGATTTTTTTTAAAAGTAAACCAGAAGGCGTGACAGTTAAGATGTAATAAAATCATGCTAACCCCCTCCCCCCTCTACAGAGTGAAGATTGCCCATGAGCCCCTCCCTCTACTGCATGAACGCTGCGGGGGCCCAACATTGTAACAGCGTGCCCACAGCTTGTGCACTACTGCCTCTCCCACTCCAGGCAAAGACTCGAAGTCCCACAATCAGCAGCCTGCTCCCGCACAGTTGCCCGGGGCTTGTGCTTGTGCTCATCCTTCCTTGCAAACCCACTGGACGCCCACTGCATGTATTCATCCTGCGGATGTCAGGGTCGGTTTAGGCATGCTCCCACGTCACATACTGGACCCATTAGTGTCCCTGCCTGAGACCACGGTGCCTCGGCAACTTCATCTTGTGCGGCCTGGTCCCTCTGCCACGCGCCTGCCTGGGCAGGGCCTGGCCAGCTCAATCACTCTTTCTCTGGTCTCATCAGTGCTTCTTCCTGGACCCGATCCAGGCAGCCCCACCCGCTGCCCCCCGGTTGTCCCTCTACGCTGCAAGCGCCATGGGCCACAGAGACCCTAAGCAGCGACTACTCCCTTTTGAGAAAGTTTCCGAGACCAACACTAACCCTCCCAGCTATATGGCGGAGGGCAGGCAACCCTCCACTGTCCCCGAAGGCACCCCTGTTTAGCTGGGCCCGCTACTGCAGGAAGTGCTTCAGGGCACTAGACGTGCAATTTGACTCACTGGACAAACACATTGCGACCTCGGCTCAAGGGTCACGGTGCACGACTGACGCCTCGATGTAGTGGAATCCCGCACATCTGACCTAGAGGATGGAATGGCGCAATCCTTAAAGAGACTCGACCGCATGGACCGTATACTCAAGGAGGTCGCTATAAAGAATGAGGATTTAGAGGCGCGCAGTCGCCACAATAATGTTCGTATTTTGGGAGTGCCGGAGTCTACAGCTGTGGGCCGCATGGACACCTTAGTAGAGACAATCCTAATTGACACGTTTGGCAGGGACGCCTTCACCCCGGGATTTGTGATAGAGCGCGCCCACAGATCATTGGGCCCTAGACCCAATCCTGGTTTCCCGCCTAGGCCCAATATTGCGCGAGTGATGAACTTTAGGGACAGGGTAACTGCGCTGCGGCTAGCACGTGAACGCGGCAACGTAAAATGGCATGGTTCCAAACTGTCTCTGTACCCTGACTTTACGGTCATGGTCCAGGAAGCCAGGAGGAAATATCTGGGCGTGAAGGCAACTCTTCAAAACCTGGGGCTGAAATACGGCATGCTATATCTGGCCAGGCTGCATGTGGAGATAAATGGTCGGGCACGGATCGTCGAGAATCCCACTGAAGTGCAGGAGTTCTGTCGGATCCTATAAACACAGCAACAATCAATCCTCTGAAAAAGGCGGGCTTTCCCCCCCGCACAGTGGTTCAGACGCAAGCATGGACTTATTTTCTGGCTCGGGTGTTGGCTGACTGTCTTGCTTGGTTTTTGGGAAATTTGTACCGCACCACAGGTTGTTCATTGTTTAACTTTGGAAATTGATCAAAATGTATTGTACATTTCCTATGTCACTAGGCTGCTGGAGTGAGATCGCCCCACCCTTTTTTGGTGTTCACCTTATATCACTTTTGGAGGTAGCAGGATGTACCCCACTTACTGGTTCTCCACCTTTCTGAGTTTATTCATGGTACAATGTGATGGTTGGTTAAAATTGGGATTGCCTCTCTGGTTGGGCGGGTAGGCTGGGTGAGGGGTGGTGGGAGGGGATTGTTTTTCTTTATTGATTTGCACTGAGACCACGACAGATATACATGGTTACACCTTGCAAACATGTTCACCTGCTATTCATCAGGTTACATCTTCAACTTCTGTCATGGCACAGATAGGGCATGACTCGGGCCCCTCTGGTGTTATGTTCGCTACATGGAACATTCGGGGTCTAAACGATAATCGCAAGAGACGTCAAGTCACCCACTACTTACTCAGACACAGGGTTGAGGTGGCTTTTCTGCAGGAGACCCACCTTTCCCCTGGTGACCCTGCCCGCTTTGCTGCAAGCTGGGGTCCTCATCAATTTTTTGCAAATTTCAGCAACTATGCTAGGGGCACCGCAATTCTTATTCACAAGCGCATCCCCTTCCACCTCCATTCTCAGACATGCTATCCCGAAGGCGGATTTGTGATAGTGGTGGGTACACTAATGAGCCATAGGATGGCATTAATTTGTGTCTACGGCCCCAGTGTTGACTCACCAGATTTCTATTACTCATTGCTTTCTTAACATTGCGCTTAATTTAACGTTAGACAGCACTTCGACCGCACCGCACCGGACCCTAAGCGACGAGCACGCCAGGCCTTGAAATCCATGTGTGATCAGCTATCCTAATCGGACATGGATAGAGCTCTCGACCCAGGTCACACGGTTTACACCCATTACACTAGCCCTCACAACACATGGACTAGGATCGACTACTGGCTCGCCACCCCTGAAATTTCCGAATGGTTTGAAAGTCTTCAGACTCTCCCCAGAACTTACTCTGACCACTCCCCTGTCCTACTGTCCCTAATGGTCCCCTGACCGGAAGGGTCGAGAGGCAGTGGCGCTTCCCCAACCGCGCGTTAGAAGATGAGGTTTTCAGGCAGGAAATACGGGACGCAATAGAAGACTACTTTACCATAAACACGGGCTCGGTGGACTCCAAGGCAGTGCTGTGGGAGGGGTTTAAGGCTTACATGCGGGGGGTGCATCTCCAAGAACGCCAGAGTCCTGAAAGACCTGCGTGGGTCCCTAGCCCGCCTGAAGAAAGATATTGGGGCTCTCGACGAGAGAATGGTTCAGCCACAAACCTCGACTTAGACAAGCAACGGGCATCTCCACTCTTAGAATACAGGGCAGTTGCAGAGAGGGAGATCCTCTTTATGGTGAAATACCATAATGCCAAGGACTACGGGGAAGGAGACCGCCCGGGACGGGTACTAGCCCAAATGATTAGGCCCCAGTATGCAAAGGCATACATCACCAAGCTACAATCTTCAGACGGCCCGCAAATCTCAGCCCCTCTGGAAATTCAGAGCGAATTCCTTTCCTATTTTAAAACATTGTATACCTCTAGACTTGGACAGGATCGTACTGACCAAGAGTCTTACCTTTCAGAAATCGCTCGGTGTACCTTGAAAAATTCATGCAAGACTTCTTAGCGGTGCCCATATCGGAGGACAGCATTGATGAGGCTATCTCCACCATTAACCCCTCTACTGCTCCTGGGCTTGACGGTTTTACGGGCGAGTTCTATAAGGCGTACAAGGATCTATCGATCCCTCATTTATTAGAGGTCTATGCGGAAGCACTGGAAAGGCAGATCCTCCCCCCACTCTCCGTGAAGCAGTCATAATATTGCTTCCTAAACCCGGCAAGGATCCACTATTGTGCAGTTCATACAGACCTTTATCGCTGTTAAATCTTGATTACAAGATACTGGCTAAGGCGCTCGCATGTCGCCTCTCCTTATTAATGGAATCTATATTATCGCCTGCACAATCTGGATTTGTGCCCGACCGCTCTACCTCCTTCAACTTACGCACTTTATTTAATAACCTTCACAGAATCAACCAGGATGTCCAGGCTGCGGCAATCCTTCTGGACACAGAGAAGGCTTTTGATTCCTTAGAATGGCCCTTTTTTCTATCTATAATGCAGCACATGGGGATGCCCAATGGTTTTATCGCTACAATGGCCTTACTGTATAGTCAAGCCACTGCCAGACTCCGGCTAAATGGCACCCTCCCAGCGCCCTTTTCTTTATCGCGCGACACGCGACAAGGCTGCCCATTATCACCGCTGCTGTTTATTCAGGCTATGGTCCCCCTGATCAGGCATTTTCAAGAAAAACACCTCCAACGAGGGTTACAATTCACCACAGGACCCCTATTGGTTTCCTTGTATGCGGATGATACCATTTTATATGTTCGTGAGCCGCAGGTAAACCTAGACCCCCTCATTAGGGAAATTCTTAGATTTGGTACTTTTTCCGGTCTAGGCATTAACTGGCATAAGTCGGTGATTTTTCCCCTCACAGGTAGCACAACACGTTGGGACTTGGAGTTCCCCCTGGAATGGTGCTCTGACTCCGTGAAATATCTGGGCGTACATGTTCACCTAGAGCCAGATAAGATAATTCAGCGCAACTATGGGGTGGCCATCTCTAAATTAGAATCACAAATCGACACGTGGCTTAAACTCCCGCTATCCATGGCGGGGAGGGTCACCCTCATAAAGATCAATGTCCTTCCGAAATTTTTATACTTATTCCAGAACATACCAATTCCACTCCCAAACAGTTTTTCAACACGCTTCGCTCCCATTTACTCAAACTAGTGTGGGGAAACAGGACACCCAGGGTGCGCTGGCAGGTGATGACTCTTCCCTGCAACAGAGGGGGGTACGGAGTCCCCGATATGCAGCTGTATTATTTGGCCGCACAGTGCAGCTTTGCACAAACATGGTGCCACCTGGACGGCAGAATCCCCTTCCTGCGGCTTGAAGCAGACTTTTTTTCTCCCGGACACACTGGCTACCGTCCTGCCCACAGGGATACCTAGAGACCCCAAGGACATTCAACCGGTCTCGACCACTAGTTGGGCCTGGGTTAAACTGAGTCGCATCACAAACACTCAGACACTTTACTCCTCAGCGCTCCCACTTCCTAATGCTAAATGGCTCCCTATCACTGCTGAAAGACTAGTTCAGAGAACCTGCGCTAAATTTCATATTGCTAAAATTGGTGATTTGTATCCAGGGGGCCACGTCTTTGACCCAGACGATGAGTCCATGTTTCCTGACACTACATTTCTGGACAGGTTTGTCCTACTGAGGTTACACTCTGCATTACGGGCCACTCTCCCGGAATATCCACTTGAACCTGCATCCTTCCCTCCCCTCAAGATAGCGATTGACAGCAGTAGAGGGGTCCACCTCATATCCCACCTTTACAAGGCATGTGCTGACATTGTTCCAGTTGATGATGATAACATACGTAGTGCCTGGGAGTCGGATTGGGCAACCCTATAACTGACAACCAATGGGCCGCCTGTTGCGCAGTTACAATAAATGTCTCCCTTAACAGCCGCCACAAGCTGATCCATTTCATGTTCCTACGAAGAATGTACATCACCCCTGCCAAAATGCATAGGATAAATCCCACTAGATCACATAGTTGTCGGAGATGTGGCTCCCCACATGCCGACTTTGCTCAACTAGCATGGACATGCCCAGGCATACAGGCTTTCTGGAAAGACATGCATGAAATGCTCAGCATTATGATTAAGATGCCAATAGTACCTTTACCAGAGATTGCTTTATTGGGTTATGTAGTCCAATTTCCTAGTAAAATTCGTAGGTTTGTTGCTATCTGCCTCCTATTGACTAAGAGAGAAATAGCTTTACACTGGGGGAGTATGCAGTCTCCCAGTGTTAAGAGTTGGATCCATAGTATAGCGTCCTGCTCTATGAAGAGTGAGCTCTATGCCACCACTGTCCCTCCTTCCTCGAGACCTAAAGATATCTGGGGTCCCTTCAGAGCATACCTAGCCGCTCAGCAGATAGATCCCTCCTCACCACAAGAGCAAGGCATTGCCCTGACAGGAGTGGGATAGGCGGGTAAGGGAAAAACACACCGATTGATGCACCAACCATGATGTGTGCCTAAGCCGGGGGGTTCGTGGAGCAGACGAGCTTGACAAGGGTGAGAGGTGAACTGCAGCAGAGGCTTCGCCACTTGAGTTGCGCAGTAAAAAACCCTATTGCATATATGTACATTTGAACTTGATTCCTTATCTGTATCGATGTGTCAATCATGTAAATACAATCATGTAATTGTGCAAATGTCACTATGAAAAATGTCTCAGTGCATAGCATTTTGTTTATCAAGAAAATGCTAAATTTAGTTTGAAAAAAAAATTATGCTAACAGAATTAGAACTAAAAGATTTAGAGAAGAAAAACAATTGACTAAGGTCCTCAGTACTAGTGGCCAGTTACAAGTATTGTAATTCCCCCTCCTTCAAATACCTATACAGAGGTCCCAGTAATTTTGGAGCAGAGAAATACTGGGATTATACATTTTTGTGAAGTAAAATGCGGAAATATGATTTATCATGCTGAATTCCACATGTATTTCTCCAGGTTTACACCTGGACACTTCTGTTTTCAGCAGGTGAAATTTCTGGGTGGAATACTCCTTACAAGTGGTGTTTCTATTACATATGATCCAGCGGAAGCTGTGCTAATTTTAGTAAATATCCACTATAACATAAATCATTTACTATAACCAAGAGTTTGGGGCCATAGAAACTCTAAAACCACTTACAATTCATGAGGTCCTCCGATAGATCTTTGTGTGAGCTAATTAGAGACCGAAAGCATTTCCTTCATGTGGACCAATAATGAAGAAATGCCTATCTAACAACAATATTCAAAACATATCATGTTAACAATTTATCAAAGAACTTTTATCTAAACTTCAAAATGAATGGTCAATGCACAAAAACACATTAGAATTATCAATACTTTTGTTATTTCATTATAATACAGGTAAAATCACAATATAAGTCACAGTACAAAGCAATAATACATCATATTCAACAACTGGCAAGAGGGAAGCGAGAGAGAGAGAGAGAGAGCGAGAGAGAGAGAGAGAGAGAGAGAGAGAGAAGATACACATTGCAATTTCAATATGCAATTCAATATTTTATACAAACCTAGATTCCATGAGCTAAAGCAATGCAATAATCAGAAATTAGCTACCCCTTCAGCTGTAAGGTATTAGCCTGTGCACCTTCACCAACCAATGAATTGCAGAAAATAATTTCAAGGAAGTTCAGTTTAGGGAAGATCAGAGTTTGGACCGACAGCATGTCACACCCAAGATT
Organism: Lissotriton helveticus; assembly: GCF_964261635.1. NCBI lineage: Eukaryota > Metazoa > Chordata > Amphibia > Caudata > Salamandridae > Lissotriton > Lissotriton helveticus. The sequence goes on from NC_136057.1 coordinate 689,742,283, forward strand.
TGCAAGAAAAATAGCCAACATTCGTCCTTTTTCCACAGGGTAGTTATATCTCAAATTGTTCACGACTCCAGCCCCCAAATGTAACTTTTTTCTCATTTCTACATGATTTTATTGGTTGAGATCCATGGTGTGATCGAGGTATGATCATTCTCTAGTCCAAAACCAATTCAGAATACTTTTTTTCTTTGTCCATGATTTTCTCTAAGAATACACTATCTCCTTACCTCGGATATAGGAAGCATACTTGTACCCCTTCATATCCACCCGCTCGCATCCGAGTTAGCTTGCAACAAAGTTAACACAATATTTCATTGAAAAAAATACTCTAACCGTAGTAGAAGAAATTCTAATGATGAACTTTATAATTAAAACAATTAGATCAGCATTTTAGAAATAATGAAGGACAAAATACAATATGCTGAAACCTAAATTTCAGAAAATACACTACCAGATTTCGAGGCTTACATGGAAAACTACATAATTCTTAGTTTTCTTATGGAAGAAACACACTATTAGTTAAAAGACGTTTAAGACATAGAGAAATCATAAGAAACCATATAAATTAGCATTATTTCATTAATCTTAAAAGCATGAAACTACAAGCTATAATAATTTTACTTTAATAATGTTCATAATATTATTTTTCTAATAATATGACTAAAATGTTTTCCTTTTCAAACTAATATTGATCGTGTGTCTCTGTATTTTCCTCCCGCTTTTGCCTGAATTTGTGCCTGTTAATTGCCGCTTATCGCCGCGCTCTGCCCCCGCTTCCCGCCACCGCCTTGAGCCCCGCCCCTTTTCTCTTCTGTTTCCCTCCCCGCTCCCGCCTCCCAGCTGCTCCGCCCACCCGCGCACTTCGCCTTAAATGGCGACCGTGCGGACGCGCAGCGGTCACGCGCAGCGGGCGCGCCGATTGTGCGCCGAAGGCGCGCCAAAGGTAAGCCCGTCTGCGCCCGTCCGCGACCGGACCGCGACCAGCGCCAGGACCCCTGGCCCCCATCGACGGAAGCCGACCCGACGAACCTACGGCGCCGCCGACCTCATCGCACTCAACACCGGCCACATCCCAGGATGTCACCGAGCCGCCCCGAAGCACACCCACGGACCTTTCAGCTGCCACGCCTGCAAGTTCACCTGCATCCGGACCTTCCCTGCACCCGCCAAGCCGAACTCCAGCAGCACCCACCTCAAGTGCATCCTGCTCAACACCCGCTCCGTCCACAGACACGCCGTAGAACTCTGGAACCTGCTCGACACCACCGCCCCCGACGTTGCCTTCATCACCGAGACCTGGATGAACGCCTCCTCAGCCCCAGACATCGCCATCGCCATCCCAGAAGGCTACAAGATCGTCCGGAGGGACCGAGACAACCAGACCGGAGGAGGCATCGCCATCATCCACAGAGACACCATCCGCATCACTACCAACACCGATGACACCCTCACCACCGCTGAACACCTGCACTTCCAGATCCACACCAACCCGAAGACCACCCTCAGAGGCACCCTGATCTACCGACCCCCGGGACCACGCACACGATTCAGCGAGGACATCGCCGACTTCGTCAGCCCGCACGCTCTCCCCTCCGCCGACTACATCCTCCTGGGGGACCTCAACTTCCACCTGGAGAACAACAACGACCGCAACACCATCACCCTGCTCGACAACCTCGACAACCTCGGACTCAAGCAACTGGTGACCACCCCCACCCACCTCGCCGGACACACTCTCGACGCCGTCTTCTCATCCAGCAAAGACGTCACCTTCAGCCACGCAACAGGACTCCACTGGACGGACCACAGCTGCGTCCACTTCACCTTCAGAAGAACGACGATCCACCACCTCCAGCAACAGGTTGCTCGAAGAAGCTGGAACAAGATCACAGCCGACCAGCTCGCCGCTTCCCTGAGCCAGCACCCTCCCGCCAACTCAGCGAACCCCAGCCAGGCCGCCGACAACCTCACGAAATGGATCAACGACTGCGCGGACGAACTCGCCCCTCTGAGAACCCCACCCAGCAGATCCTGCAGCAGAAAAACACCATGGTTCACCGACGAACTCAAGAGCTCCAAGAAGAACTGTCGAGCCCTCGAGAAAGTCTGGAGAAGGGAGCCAACCACGGACAACATGACCACCCTCAAGCTCGCCACCCGGAAACACCACCAACTGATCCGCGCCACCAAGAAAAATGCATACAAGGACCGGCTGGACAACAACGCACACAACTGCAAGGAACTCTTCAACATCGTGAAAGAGCTCTCCAACCCCAGCGCCGGAAACAACGACATCACCCCATCGCAAGACCTCTGCAACTCCCTCGCGTCCTACTTCCACAACAAGATCACGGACATACACAACAGCTTCAGCAACCAACCAACGCAAGCCACAACCGCAACGACGCCACCCACCACCACCCTCCGCACCTGGACCCCGATCAGCACCGAAGACACCATCCGCACCATGAACTCCATCCATTCCGGATCTCCGACTGACCCCTGCCCTCACCACATCTTCAACAAGGCCGACGCTGTCCTCGCACCCCACCTGCGGGACATCATCAACACCTCCTTCGACTCCGCCACCTTCCCTGAGAGCTGGAAGCACGCCGAACTCAGCGCTCTCCTCAAGAAACCTACAGCAAACCCCACCGACCTCAAGAACTACCGTCCCATCTCGCTCCTCCCGTTCCCGGCCAAAGTCATCGAGAAGACCGTCAACAAACAGCTGGCCGCCTTCCTCGAGACGAATGGATCCCTCGACCCCTCACAGTCCGGCTTCCGAGCGAACCACAGCACCGAGACCGCCCTCATCGCCGCCACCGACGACCTTCGAACCCTGATGGACAACGGAGAAACAGCGGCCCTCATCCTCCTGGACCTCTCCGCGGCTTTCGACACGGTCTGCCACCGCACCCTAGTACAGTGCCTCAGCAACATCGGAATCCAGGAGAAGGCACTGGAATGGATCACCTCCTTCCTCGACGGAAGAACACAAAGAGTCCGCCTACCACCGTACAAGTCAGAGGCCACCAAAGTCATCTGCGGCGTCCCTCAAGGATCCTCACTGAGCCCCACCCTCTTCAACGTCTACATGAGCCCCCTCGCGGCCATCGTACGCAAACACAACCTGAACATCATCTCCTACGCCGACGACACCCAGCTGATCCTCTCCCTGACCAACGACCCCGACACCGCCAGAGCCAACCTGCACGAAGGGATGAGAGACGTAGCCGAATGGATGACGACCAGCCGCCTGAAACTGAACTCAGACAAGACGGAGGTCCTCATCCTGGGCTCCACGCCCTCCGCCTGGGACGACTCCTGGTGGCCCCCCGCCCTGGGCACCGCACCCAAACCGACGGACCACGCACGCAACCTGGGCTTCATACTGGACTCCTCCCTCTCCATGACCAGACAAGTCAACGCCGTCTCCTCGTCATGCTTCAACATCCTGCGCATGCTACGTAAGATCTTCCGGTGGATCCCCACCGAGACAAGGAAGACGGTCACCCAGGCCCTCGTCACCAGCCGACTGGACTACGGCAACGCCCTCTACGCCGGAACCACCGCCAAACTCCAGAAGAGACTCCAGCGGATCCAGAACGCCTCGGCGAGACTCATCCTCGACATCCCCCGTCGCAGCCACATCTCCGGACACCTGAGAGATCTGCACTGGCTCCCGGTCAACAAGAGAATCACCTTCCGGCTCCTCACCCACGCGCACAAAGCCCTACACGACCAAGGCCCGAGCTACCTCAACAACCGGATCAACTTCTACACTCCCAAGCGCCTCCTCAGATCAACCAACCACGCCCTCGCCGCCGTCCCCCGCATCCGAAGAGCGACAACAGGAGGAAGATCCTTCTCCTACCTGGCCGCCAAGACCTGGAACTCACTTCCGACCAATCTGCGCCTGACCCAAGACCACCTCTCCTTCAGGAAGAAGCTCAAGACCTGGCTGTTCGAGCAGTAGCGGCACCCCCCCCCCCCTCCCAGCGCCTTGAGACCCTACGGGTGAGTAGTGCGCTCTACAAATGACCTGATTGATTGATTGATTGAAAAATACATTTAGTAAATTACTCTCTCATCAAATGACTTAATTTTACCAGTTTGCAGCCCTTCTGCATGCTTTTACAATGCAGTTATAAATCTTTTCACATTTTATGTCACTCCTGCATGCTTTTATGAAGCAGGCTTGTGCTGTTCTGTGTTTTCACAAGATCACACTGTTAGTTTTGTTTATTAGACGTATATTAGTTCACACTTGATGAGTAGAATTGATCACGCAAAAATAATTTCAAATAATCATGCTCCATCAATACATAATACTGATGGGCCCGGTAATTCCTATTATCCATTTGAAGTTAATGACTTGTCATAATGAGGTCATAGCATCTGTGTTGCAAATATCTTAATCTGCTTAGTTAAATAAAGAAATGATTAATTGTGAAAAAAGGTAAAATACCTACTCATGTGTGGAAAACAGGAGAATTAATTTAGGTTGATTTTTGGCCATCATAATTTGAATACAGGGGAAGTTAGTATTTGATAATGTTAGAGAGTGGCAACATGGACATTTTTTACCGGTTACCATGGATTTCAACTCCAGTCCTGAGTTAGAGCCTAATTTAGATCTCAGGGGATGGTTTACTCTGTCACAACGGTGATGGAGTAATTAGACCACCAAGATCTAAATCAGGCCTTTATCCCTTTTAGATCCCTGACAGTGACCTTGCTACACCTGATCTCGAAGATATTGAAAACTTCTGACTAGAGTCACATAGGTGCCAACTTTCTACAGTTCCTACTACTTCTTCAAATTTCTGTCACAGAGTAGCGTGATATCCCGCCCTGTCCAAAATCTTCTCCGCCCCACATTTAATACCTTACCTCTCCCTAACACAGACCCCCAGCCTAGAAGGACGCCTACCGATCTTGCATATAAAGACATCACGGATTTACTCTCCTTTAACTCCCTTAACTTAATCAACAACAAGACTCCTCTCGGTCAAATTCAAACGATTCACCCTTACCCAAACAGAGAACCCCCACTCAATCTCAGAGTTCTAAATAATGACTACCTCAAAAGAGTGAACATCACACAGACCAGGAAATAGACATCATCATCCTTACTGAACCTTGGTTGAATTTTGCCTCCTCTCCTATCCTTGACCTCTTAGTGCCTCCTTCCCATGACATAATTCATCTCAACAGAGCGAAATGCAGGGGGGGTCCAGCTTGTATTAATCGTAGCACTCTCTTGGTCTCTCACTCCGAGACCTCTGCTCCCTCCTCCAGGGAATACCTCTGTCTCAACATTTTAAGTAACTACATCCCAATATGCAAACTACATACTTTCAATCATCCCCCGTGGGACAATCTCAACTTCATGAGAAATCATCTCCGGTGTGGCCGATTTCGCAGTTCCCCAAATCTTCCTCGATGACTTCAACCTTCACTATTAATCCCAATGGCCAAGCTGTTACATGCCTGAAATCCTTCTTAGATGATCACGAGTTGACCCAATATTGTGACAGGCCAACGCATAATAAAGGAGAAATCCAGGATCTCATCATCTCAAAAGGAAACACAATATCATTGGATAACATCTCCCCTTGTGACTGGTCTGACCATCACATCATCATCTTCTACATTAAATGGGTGGTGTCAGTGAGGAAGCTTCAATCAAAGATCTAAAGGTATGGAAAAGTGACCTTAGACATATCGATACAGCAGAACTAGCAACTCAATGTAAACTTGCCCTTTCCGCCCAAGTTGTCAATCCACAGGTTAACTCACTTACCGACTTTTACAATTCTACTATCTCAAGTATCATGGACTCCGTTGCACCAATCCAACAAAAAAATGCATCAGCAAAAATGTCCAAACCATGGTTTAATGACAACCCAAACTCCGAATGACCCAACCAAAGGGCAACTGAACGTTCTTAGAAATCCAATCCTTCCTCGGATCAACTAAAAGTCTTCAGATCAGTAAGAAGCTCCTATAACAAACAAATTAAGAGCACCAAGACAGACTACCTCAGATCTCAACTTAACCAAGCCTCTAATCATCCCAAGAAACTTTTTGAAATTGTTAAACACAATCTTGTGACACGCTCACTCATTCTGACCCAGGACACAGCCCACCCTCTTGCAACGCTTTGGCCATGTTTTTCTCTGAGAAATCAAGACTCATCAATATCGAACTGGAGTCTAAAAAGGCCTTGGTACCACCTCAGTAGCCTGTACTCCCCCATCCCCCTGTGAACAGCCCATACTAGCTAGTCTGGGCACCAAAAATAATTCCTCTTAGGTCACCTTCACCCCTTTAGTGACAAAGACATTAACAAAATTCTTCAGAGTATTAACCCATCCAATCACTTTAACGACCCACTACCTCCCACCGTCTTCAAGGAAATAAAGGAAGTCATCACTCCCATCTGGACAAATATTGTCAATGCCTCACTGTCTCAAGGTATGATCCCTAACTGCGTTAAAGCGGTTCAAGTTTCTCCTAACTTAGAAAAACCTAATGTGCAGACCTCAACAACTTCCACCCTATCTCCAGCATCACTACTCTGTCCAAACTCCTTGAAAAATTTAACCAAGCCCAACTTTGTGCTCACATTGAAAACTTCCAACTCCTAGACCATCACCAATCAGGGTTTCAGACGGACACAGCACTTGATCGGCTCTCATTCATGTTTTAGACGACGTTATAAAAATGCTCGACCACAATGAATCCTGCCTCCTGATCCTCCTTGATCTTTCCTCTGCATTTGACACTGTAAATCACGACAACTTATTATCAGTTCTGGAACACAGGATAGGCTTCTCTGATCTGGTGCTACAATGGTTCTTGGCCTTCCTCAGATCTCAAAGAATAAAGGTGAACCACTCCTTATCCTAGCCCACTCATGTATCCATGGGTGTCCTAGAAGGGTCCGGCCTATCCCCCATTTTATTCAACCTTTTCCTGGAACCTCGTGCAAATGCAATAAGCTCAATGAACATTCTCTTCCACATGTATGCAGACGACACACAACTTTACCTGACAATCTACTCCCCTGACAATCTCACATCACTCAACACTACCCTCATGAACACTCAAAACTGGCTAACGGAGAACCACCTCCTACTCAACACTTCCAAAACTCGAATTCTTGCTCATTTCTCCTCCAAACCCTACCCCTAAGGTAGTCCTCTGGTTGAACTATCTCACTGCTTTCAACTGCCCCCCCATCATTATTGGTTCAGCCAAATCGCTCGGAATCACCCTGCACAAACACTTACATTTAAAGAACCACATTAGTAATGTTTGTATGGGTGCGAATCACCGGATGAGATTACTTAGGAATCTCAAACTTTTCCTCCCACAAGCTGACTTCAAGCAGGTGGTTCAAGTGCTTGTTTTGCCGACGCTAGACTATGCAGTGCTACACTATGTGGCTTCCTGAAATATACCTTGGCACCCATTAAGGCTGTATTGAATGCAGCAGCCAGACTGACCATTGGCACAAAAAGATCTGCGCGCATTTCCCAAGTCCTATCATCTCTAAATTGGTTGCCTTTTGAAGCAGGAATACAGCTAAAGATAGCCTGCCTGACTCACAAAGTTCTCCATCTCAACACCCCCAAATAACCATGCTAAAAGCTAGAACTATCTAGAGGTGATAGACCCTCAAGAAGACCTAACACCTTCCTTCTTAAACCACAGATATTTTACAAAAAGAGAACTTGTCAAAGAACTTTCTCTGGCTCCGCTTCACAGATCTGGAACTCTCTCCCTCCTGAAATTCGCAGACTCACCTCCACGGTTGACTTCAAAATGGAAGTAAAATGATTCCTTATGTGCAAGTTCTTATCCTAATTTGTCTCTTTTCATTTGCTTGAAGATAATGGACTTTTACCCTCATCTCTTGTACTGATGTTTTATATCCCCTGACCTAATCTTTTCTTCCCCTCCCAGTCCTGATATATATATATAAACCATAGGTTTCAGGCCTTATATAGTTGTGTGCTGGTGTCTAATGTCGATATAGGTGTATAAGTATTTTTGATAGTGTTCTATTGTTCATTGACAGCATGTATGAGTGAATCTACAGGTAAGTGATTAGATGTGTGTATACATCTATGAATCACTGAGTGGGTTTTTAGATACTTGTATTGCTGAAACAATGGATTAAAATATGATACTCTGTATTTTACAAAGAGTGATGAAAGATTTTACTAGTGTATGAAAAGGTGTATGTGATTGTCACGTGGATGATGTCATCAGTGATGTCATCAGTGATGTCATTTGAGATGTCATCAGTGATGTCACTGACCATGTCATGAATGATGTAATATGTGACATCATCAGCAGTGGATTGTGGGTGCGCGAAATATAGTTAGTACAACTAACTATATAGGAGCAATTTCATTGGTTTGTATGAGTGAAATGTCCAGCTAACTATAACACCCCTAAAACTTATAGTTTTTGAGTGAATTTTAAAGGTTTTTTTAAAATGCTAATTCCTAACTATATAAGGCCTGAAACCTATGGTTTTTCCAGTGAATTTGCAAGGTTTTTTAAATGCTAATTCCTAACTATATAAGGCCTGAAACCTATGTTTTTTTCAGTGAATTTCAAAGGTGTTTTTATGCTAATTCCTAACTATATAAGACCTGAAAGCCCACCAGGAATCTCCAGTATGCGCCAGGGGACTGCATTGCAGAGAGGTGTAATGAAGCCATGCCCCTTTTTACACCTCTCTGCAACGTAGCCCCCGTTCATGTTTGAAGAGGGGGAACTAATTCCCCTTGCATACTGGGGGCCCCTGGAGGCCAACTAGCCCACCTGGAACCTCCAGTATGCACCAGGGGGCTGCATTGCAGAGGTGTAATGAGCCTATGCCCCTTGTTACACCTCTCTGCAATGCAGCCACCTGGCGCGTTTGCAGAGGGGGAACTATTTCCCCTTGCTTATTGGGGGTCCCTGGGGGCCAACTAGCCCACCAGGAGCCTCCAGTGTGCGCCAGGGGGCTGCATTGCAGAGAGGTGTAATGAGGCCACACCCTTTTGTATACCTCTCTGCAACGCAGCCCCCGTGCATGTTTGAAGAGGGGGAACTAATTCCCCTTGCCTACTGGGGGTCCCTGGGGGCCAAGTAGCCCACCTGGAACCTCCAGTATGCGCCAGGGGGCTGCATTGCACAGAGGTGTAATGAGGCTATGCCCCTTTTTACACCTCTCTGCAACGCAGGCCACTGGCACGTTTGCAGAGGGGGGACTAATTCCCCTTGCATACTGGGGGTCCCTGGGTCATATCTGCCCAAACGCCGAAATTCCGAACGATTGATAATGACTTTTCTTGAGAAACATTTGGATTTGGATTATCATGTCCTATACTTTGGAATTTTTGAAAGACTGACTTTGAGGATGCTATAAATTACTCAAGTCTGCCCGAATTGTGTGGGTAAAATTGATACCTAGTCACTTTGAATAAGAATGTACTTACGTCTCGGCTAACATTTGGACACTGACATAAATTGAAGGAAATAAGAACGCCCTGGAGAAGTTCTGTTGTACAGAATGAAACGCGTCGGCTGGCTGTGGTACATAAACTTAAGGAAAATAAAAGCATTTGAATATACACCAAGATTCAGCGCTTCAATAAGGCCTCTAAGTGATATGTTTTGATTGGCCTTTTTGTGCAAGTGGTGCTGTGCCAAACTTTGGAATATTCTCCACTACTCTCTACTACTTACTCTCTACTACTCCACTACTCTCTAATACTCACTCTCTACTACTCATTCTCTACTACTCTCTACTATTTTCTCTCTACTACTCACTTCCTACTACTCACTATCTACTACTCTCTACTACTCACTCTGTACTACTCTCTACTCTCTACTACTCACTCTCTACTACTCTCTTTCTGCTACTCACTCTTTACTACTCACTCTCCACTACTCTCTACTACTCACTCTCTACTTCTCACTCTCTACTACTCTCTACTACTCACTCTTCACTACTCTCTCTCTACTACTCTCTACTACTCACTCTCTACTACTCACTCTACTACTCACTCTCTACTACTCTCTATTACTCACTCTCTACTACTCTCTCTCTCTCTCTAATACTCTCTAATACTCTCTACTACTCACTCTAGTACTCACTCTCTACTACTCTCTACTATTCTCTCTCTGCTACTCACTCTCTACTACTCACTCTCTACTACTCTCTACTACTCACTCTTTACTACTCTCTACTACTCACTCTCTACTGCTCTCTACTACTCACTCTACTACTTACATTCTACTACTCTCTACTACTCACTCTCTACTACTCACTCTCTACTACTCTCTACTACTCACTCTACTATTCACTCTACTACTCTCTACTACTCACTCTCTGCTACTGTCTCTACTGCTCTCTACTACTCTCTACTACTCACTCTCTACTCTCTATTACTCACTCTCTACCTCTCTACCTCTCTCTACTTCTCTCTCTACTAGTATCTACCTCTCTACCTCTACCTCTCTACCGCTACCTCTCTACCTCTACACCTCTACCTCTCTACCTCTCTCTACACGCACACATATACACATATATATATGCATATATATGCATATGCATTTATATATATGTATGTGTATATATATACATACATATATAAACATATATAATCTGCATATCTATATAAATATAAATGCATGCATACATATACATATATGCATACATATGCATGTTATTTACATGAAAGTTTTAAAAACACTAATAAAAGCAAAGCTAAAAAGCCACCTCATTACAAACAGAATGGCTTTAACTTAAACGAGGGCGAGATCTATTGCATTTTCAATGCTTGTTTACTTTGGTTCCATCAAGAAGGCATTCAGATGTGTCACACAGTTGCCATAAATTCTGAATGTTAGCACTCTAGTTGCTCATTAGATCACTGTAGTAAAACTACTGCTCACCAGGGAAGTCTGCTGCTGGTATTCAAAGTGCATGTTTCAGTCTGCATGTCAGAATTTTTTTAATGAAATAGAAGAGGATTTGAGAAGTCACTCAAAATGTGCCCTAATTTTTCTTTCTGAAGCACTAATCATACTTTCTATGGCAAAATGAACCCCCTCATTTTGTTCCTTTTTAAATTAAATGTTTTCAGACTTACCACTTCATTCCAATCAAGATGGCTTCTGGTGTGCCATACTTTTGTCATAAGTAAGACTGTTAGCGCTCTAGTTGTTCTTTAGAACACTCTGGGACATTCTGTCATTGGGCTATACTTGGGCTACATCTGGGTGATATTTGGGCTACATTTGGGCTCTTTTGTCTTTGGTGGCCATCTTGGGAGACTGCATGCCAGAATTTTTTTAATGAAATAGAAAAGGATTTGAGAAGTCACTCAAAATGTGCCCTAATTTTTCTTTCTGCAGCACTAATCATACTTTCTGTGGCAAAATATACTCCCTCATTTTGTTCCTTTTTAAATTAAATGTTTTAAGAGTTACCACTTTATTCCAATCAAGATGGCTTCAGGTGTGCCATACCTTTGTAATAAGTAGGACTGTTAACGCTCTAGTTGTTCTTTAGAACACTCTGGGAAGCTGCAGTAGAACACAAAGGAATCAAATGACAGTCTCTGACCTTGTTGGATGTACATGTTTTACTGAGAATGTCAGACTTCATTCTCACATGACTGAGAAAGATAATGTGAATTTACAGAAAATATGTTTCAGTTTAGCTTATAGATCCCCTTCCAAACCACTGTGGGAAAAGCATGAGATAATAGTTTTCTTTCAAACATGATTCATGATATCCCAGCAGAAGGCTTTTTCACATGGTAAAATCACCTTAGAACAGACCACAATTCCTAAAATGAGTATGGTACCATCAACAAATGATTTATAATGTAACAAAAGGCCTAAAACCTTCTATTAACTGCAATGCTTTTTAATGAGGTGCTATCATGTATATTGGTCCCAAGATGGCTGCCAACACTTCTTGGATGAAGTGCTGACAGCCAATCAGATCTCACGATGAGATGTGTGCTTAGGATCCGCCCAGATATATACATTTTTTCACATTTGATTTTCCCAACAACTACTGGATGGATTTACACCATTTAAGCAAAAGCGTGATCTGTGAATCAGACTCTACCATTTTGCCAAATTTCTTTTTTCTCAGCCCCCACTTCACGAATCCCCCCAAAACTTTCAGGGAAGGAGCGGAGCGGGCCATCTTCTTTGAAAAATTCGCGATGATTCTTCAACCGGCGCCAAAGTTATTCCCAATAGAATGTTGCGGATTTCCTATGGAAACTAGGTCCTAACTATATATACCTACTGGCGACCGCTGCAGCTCGACTAAAAATCTACACGAGCGGCAGAAAACTACAGTTCGCACCACACAAGTTGCCGTTTTCAATATCGCACAGTACCGGATGCTTGTCCGCACTGTGCAATAATTGAAAACAGCATCCTGCACAGTGAAACAGGGTACTACGCAGTTCGCGTAGTGCTACGGGTAGCTCGCATAGTGCGAAGTGCACTTCGCGTAGCTACACGTAGCGCTACTTTGCGAACTACGCCCAGCCCTAAAATAAATCTGAAACATTCCAGTAGGATTTGAGATCAATGGATTTTCTCCCCGCTCTCCCTGAGAAAATATATTTATAAAATGTTACAAATTGCGCATTTGTAGTACTCTTTTCCTTTACGTTTTCTGAAATGTAAAAGGGTTGGAAGAAAATACCTAAATACTTGCATGCCCAGGCTGATGCTTCTCATGCTGTGGGAGTACCCTACCCTCAGAAAAAATTACAGGTTCAGGTAACAGACAGACTATTCTAAGCACAGCATACAAAACTACGCATACATACACACACACCAAATGTCATAGCTATATTGATAAGGACTGGCCATTGCCTCAAATAGAGTGTGTACTTACTATTCTAACTCCAAATGCACTTTGATACTGGGGAAGGTTATAAAGTAGGGCAACATAAATATAACTGCACTTTTATTTTTGAGATCCTAAATTCCTAAATGCACTATCGGGACCAGTCCTCATAACATGCTGTTCCTCACAGAGATGGTGTTTGTCTGGTTTTCAGGGTTTACCAACAGAGAGGACCAGCCTGATCCTCAGAGTGTGGATTGAACACACACAGCGTTTGAGACACTTGCCCGCCTGATGATCTGTCTGTAATCTGGATCACAATCCTCAGCTCGCCTCCCTGTTGCTGCATGGCTTACTCACCTCACTCCTGAGATTCATTTTAACACATTGTGGGCCCCATAGCATGGCTACCCTGTCGTTTATTGCACAATATTTGATTTGCTGTATTACAGACCATGTGCTGTCAACTGGACTGCAAGAGTGATGCAAGGCCTGGCATTGACTGTGGTTTGAGGCCACACTCCTCAAGTAGAATATTGTGCATTTGTTCTCCAAATGATACATGTTATGTATGTCTGATGGGCTGAGATGGACCCCTGACTCATTAGGAATGTTCAGTTTGTGTATTTTTTGCCTAGTAACTTTTGGAAGCTGAAACTGTACGAGCCGGAACTGCGCTTTCAGACCCTGGGGGTCACAGAGTAAAAATACTGATGTAGCACTGCAGGAATGGCTTATTGGATGGACTGACCCTGAAATATTTATTTTATTTTTATTTATATTTATTTATATTTATTTATATTTATTTATATTTATGAACTGATCTACTTGACAAAAGATGAAACAAGTTTTCAGGGCTGAATATAACGTTTAGAACTTTTTTCTCCATCTTACATTTGAAAATGTATGGCATGCAAAGATTTTGAAGTCTATGAAGAACTATTTACTAGTGATAGGTGATCTATGATAAATGCTAAGTGCTAATTCATTAAATAATCAATGAGTGGCATGGATTTATTAAATGTGCTTGTTTATATTAAAAAACACAAACTCAAATATTATTATGTAGATGTGCAGTTAGATCATCCTCGGGGATTTAACTCAATTATTTAGCATGTAATCTAAACAAAGAAAATGAATTAAAATTTATCACGTCATTCAACACATTTTGCAAAAGATCTAGGAGCTTATTTAGCCGATGTTGGGCTATACCCTGTTCTTCCAGGGCAGTGGAGATGTGTACTCCACTGCTCTAGTGGAGAACATTCCATTATATTAACAGATTTCTGCCTGCCTGAAGCTTTCCTATGAGGGCAATCTGGCCATTGCCCCTGCACATCTATTTTTATTCTATTAAAAAAAAAACAGGTGTTTCTTTTTGAGAAACAAAAAACAAATGGTCCTGACATACTGTGAGTTTTCCCTCATCAAATATGTGGATAATTTGTCAGTTTTCCTTATTGTGACTCCTAGGCTTTCCTTGGAGGCCCCAAACAGGAAACATACCTGTCAGAACATCCTCTCTAAATCGGGCTGATGTCTGGATGTCTAGATGGCTGTCATCTGTCGTACACAGATTTCCACTGGAGGCAAAAATGGAGGCCCCACTAATGGAAACATGATTGTTTGCCTGACTCTAAATAGAGCTGGTAAACGTACAGACTGATTGAAAAAGGGCCTCCACACTCATGATAGGGGCACTGTGGTTGTGGGGGAGTCTCCACACTCGGGCAGAATCTCCGCAATGAGAATTCTCATTTCCACCACAAGGGCCCTTTGCGAGTCAAGCCCTTAGAGTTTGATGGTCAGATACTTTGCCATATTTTTGATGGAGTACCCATTTCACCAAACTCCCAAAAACCCTTAGTTTTCAGAAGTCATCAATTTCAATAATTTCTCAGAAGCATTATGGAATGGGAGCAAATATATTTAGTTTATAAAACGTACAGCAATACGACCTTTCTTAGCTAACTTATGTGCTGTAAAATAATGCAAGGCAATTAAAAGGTTAAGGCATATTGAAGGGTGCAGGCGGTAACCAGGTTTCTGTCAAAAACATTATATCATAATCATGCTTATGGGCCAGATGTAGGTAATCCTATTTTACCGATTCTAAAATACCGAATTTTACCGATTCGGTATTTTAGAATTGGTAAATGGGATGTAGCAAATAATTTGGTAAAATTTACAGAATCGGTAAAAATCGGAATCTCCGAGGCCCATAGGAATGAATGGGAATTACCGAATCGGTATTTACCGATTCGGTAAATACCGAATCGGTAAATACCGAATCAGAGATACAAAATACAAGCAATTGAGGATTCAACCAATCATGTGCATCAACCCCACCCTACAACCATGCAGGTGCAGACTAACTGAACATTCTGGAGAGCTGTGAGACACTGAGCTACTGGCTGTACTGAGCTGAGCAGAAGTGCAGGATGGAATCCCAGGACTCACAGAGGGAAGTAGCAGACCGCAAAAGAAAATTAAAGTTCAGCACAGGCGAACTACAGGTGCTGGTAGAGGAGGTGGTGAAACACCAAACCCAGCTGTTTGGGAAACAGTCTCTGCAGGTAGCAGAGGCTGTGAAAAGGAACACCTGGCTGGGAATCCAGGCGAAGATGAACGCCAGAGGGCTGACCACACGAGAAGTAGATGACCACAAAAAACGCTGGTATGATCTCAGGATCATAACAAAGAAGAAGCTGGCAGCACAGAAGAAAGAGGCCAGTGACACAGGGGGAGGAAGGAGCAGGGCACCTGCCCTTACTGACCTGGAGCAGCTGGTGGAGTCCACCCTGGAGTCCAAGAGTGTTTTTGGGATCGGGGATGCTGACAGCTCAGCCCGAGATGCAACAAAACAAGGTAAGGAGCATGTCCTGCAATCCTCCCCCCCTTCCATGTCCCCCTTCCCCAATGTGGCTGTGTGTTTCACACTCCAGTACAGGATTTGGGATACACCAGCAATGCATCATGGGAGAGGTAGTCATTGAAACATACATCAGTACAGTCATCACACAAAACAGCAATGCATGCCACACACTACATTCAGAAGCAGTTGAGGACATTGATATTGTGTGACAGGATTGTAATTTATTATTGAAATACAGGGTTGCAGCACCACTGAGCCAATGTCCATATCTGTCCACAGGAGAGTCATCGCGCAGGCCAGCGCAGGAGAGGGAATAAAAGGCACCCCGAATGGAAAGGAGTGAGGATGGAAGCAGGAGTGCAGAGCAAAGCACTGAAACACCACCCGCACCCACAGCACAGGCAATTCCACACCAGAGGCAGCCACAACAGCACAGCCATCATCACCTCTGCTGTATGACTCACCGCAGCAGGACTCACCAGCACAGTCTCCCTCACCAGCTTCAGAGTCATTGGAAGTGGTAAGGCCCATGAGGCATGATGTACCCCCTCTCCAACTCATGGCGACGACCTCTGAGGAAGAAAGGGAGGGTGACACCCAAACTGCTCCACTGGAGGCAAACAATGCTGGGCTGCAGTCCGCCTATGAAGGTGTGCACACAGATGCAAGATGCAGTAGGGTCCGGGAGAGCAGCACAACTGGGCATGGTGACGGGGTCTTCTGCGGAATGGAGGCCACAATGGTGAAAGTGCAGCACCTGCAGGCAAAAGCGATATCATCAGTGCAGAGACAGATGCGCCACTTAACAACATGGGCAATATTATCTTGGGCATCAGCTCCATGGCGGAGAGCATGAGGGAAATGGCAGAGGGAATGTGGGACATGTCCCAGTCCATGATGGCACTCTGCGATAAACTTGATGAGGACAGCACACAAAGGCGCAGGGAGAGGCAGTGTGTGCAGCATCACACCAAGGCGTTGAACCCGTCTGGCAACTGCCACTTCACTGCTATGTAGGCCTTCTGTGGCAATGCAAGAGGGGCTTGTTCACTGCTGCACAGATGTCTTCAGGGGGATGGGGAGGGTGACAACTGCAATGGAACTGCTGCTGACCAACCAGTTAGCCAACACTGGAGATCTAAGTGTGGGGGACACTGAAGACACCACCAGAAGGAGCAGCAGTAGCACACCCCTACAGGACACAAGGAGGAGCAGCAGGCTTCAATCTGCAGGCCCTGGCTCAACAGCCAGTGTTAAAACCCAGCCTCGGGCATCCCGCACTGTTGTGCGTGGGTGCAGACATTAATGCTGCCCATACTCCGGAGAACATGTTAGGGTGAAGTAACCCGTGACCGCCTAGTTAGGTTGTCACAAATTGGATTACCATGGTGTGCCATTTGTCAATTGCCGAAGTGCCCATTAAATTACGCCATTCACATTCAACGCCTGGCTGTGTCTCGTTACTTACTTAAAAATAGCTGCATGTGATCTCTGCCCGTCTCAGTCTCCCATCTGTTGCTGGTGCTACTCCTGCTGCATAGGGCTCTGGCTGTTCAGTTCCATCATCAATGTAGTCATGATAAGTCATATCAACTTCTGTGTCTTTCTTGGTGGCAAAGTTGTGCAGCATGGCACAGGTTGCAATGATTTTACAGCAGATGATGGGTGTGTAATGATGTGCACCTCTGCTCTTGTGGAGGCCCGCGGGACCTTCTTTTTAAGATTCCAAATGTGCGCTCCACAACATTGCGTGTTCCTCTGTGTGCCACATTGTAACGTCTCTCACTCCGGGTTGATGGGTTCATGTAGGGAGTGAGTACAAAGGACCGCAGAGCATAAGCGCTATCGCCTTGGTGGGAAAGAGAGTGCCATTAGTTACATACCGTTTGAAACATTCAGCTGCAGTAATTATCAGGGTGTGTCACAGTGATTTACCTAGCAGGTATCCTTCCCCAAATTCTCAAGCAGCCAGGCATGTGTTCCTGAATATGTAGGAGTTGTGGGTGCTCCCTGGAAATTTTGCCACAATGTCAGTAATTATGTTGCCAGTGTAGCAGATCACCTGCACATTTATTGAGTGGGTGGGCTTTCTGTTTCAGAAAATGTACTCTGTGGCAGCAGGTGGGCAGATTGGGATGTGGGTGCCATCAATGCAGCTGATGACGTGTGAGAAGTGTGCCATTTGATAGAAGTCAGTCTTGGTCTTGAGCAGTTCTGTACGTGTGTCAGGGAAGCTGATGTAAAGATGCATTCTCTGCATCATGGTCTCTAGGAACTTCCTGAAGAAACCGGACAGGCTGCTCTGGGACACCCCACCTACAGCAGCTATCACCCCCTGGTAACTCCCAGATACAAGGAGGTGTAGGCTTTCAGAGCACCTGCACATGGGGTGGGATGGCGTGCGCCCTTGGTGTTGGGTGCTCCAGGAGTGGGTGCAGGTCCCTGATCAAGTCCAGGATGCTTTGGGGGTGTAGCCTGTATCTTTGCAATATCTCTGCCTCCGTGAGTTGGAAGAGCGTTATCCGCTGTCTGTAGACTTGCTCCTCCCGTCTCCAGATCCTCTCTCCTGCTCCCTGTAGCCGTAGCCACCTTGCTATCACGTAGAATGCCGCCATTCTGGTCACACTGTTGCATTTTGGGGCCTTTTTTATAGCCTGCACCTGGTGACCACCTGCTTTCAATCCATGGTAATTACCAACTCTTAAATACCGAATTTCATGAAATTCGCTATTTTAGAAGTTAACTACATCTCGATTGTCATTTTTTAGCATTTTTTATTTACGGATTCAGTAAATTCCGAATCGGTAAATTCCGAATCGGTAAATTCAGTTTCGGTAAATTCTGATTCAGTAAATTCCGATTCGGTAAATTACCAATTCGTATTTACTGAATCGGTCTTTTTTGATGTTCTACATCTCAATTGCCCAATACCTGTCAGTAACGGCGGAAATTCTGTATTTTCATCCGTTACTGACCGGTATTTGGCTACCTACATCTGGCTCTTAGTAATTACAGTGACTGTTGATATGAAAGTACCACATGTAAATATGCAGTTATTTAAAAGACATTTAAAAAACATTTTGCGACAATTGTTAGATTTAGTGAGCCTGTTTGATGAATTAAGTTTTCAGCTAACTGAGTAGGTGGGTGATTCTAAGAACAATCCGAGCAGCAAAGTAGAAGTACATAAAAAGAGCAAGCAGATAGGACAAAACCTTTTTACAAGTGATAAGAAATATTGCAACATTCACCCTAGGCTGCCCTTAGATATCCTACTTCTATTGCTGACTTTGTTGCAAACCTGTTAGCTCTGGATGCGCTAGAAACGTCTGTAATATTAAGCTATAGGACTCATTACAATTTAGTAGACAGTTCTTACACAGGTGTGTTGAAGAATATACCACTATCACAATGGCGAGAGAATGGTCACAACATTATAGCTTTCTTGCCTTCTTAGAAGGATTTTTTATTTGTTGCACCTCTCCTCGACACCGCAGGCTATGAGCTGGGGAAAACCTCCATTGCAGACTATTCCCCTTGACACTCTCCCCTTTGACTTGCCTTCTCTGACTCAAACCCATGTATCTTTTCCATGATGTTTCGCCCTTTGGCTCTTCCCCATGACACTAAGCCTTCCATCTCATCCTTTGTAACTCTGAGCCAGGTGACATTGCTGCAGCACTGCTTACCAGTCCAAATATTGGTGTTGGAAATGTTCACTCAAAATGGTAGAACAAGTCCAGGGCCCATATTACAAATGACCTTGACATACTAGAAGTGTTTTCCAGCACATAAGGGACTTTTCGCAGGCTTTCAAGGATGTCATCCCTTGTTTGCAGGTTGTTACGCATAAACATGTCAGTTAAAATTAACTCATACCCATGGTCCTAAATTGGGCTGCCATTCTGCCCCCGTTTCTTGTTGTTTCACAACTATGTGATCATGGACCTGATGGAGGACCAGATGGTGGCACGAGCATGAGGTCCACCGCCTCCCCCCTTTGTAAAGGCATAAGCAAATGCAGCGCAGAGCAGACATCGTTCTCCTCAACTCAAGCTTGATAATTTAAAGTGCCTATGAACTTAGTGACTTGTTTGTTATCAGAAAAGAGACTTTGCATCAGCTTCATGTAAGTCTTCTCTTAGACAATCAAAGGCCTTAAATTGGTATTGCTTTTGCATCAATATGCAAGTCAGACAGTCCTAGGGCAAACAGAAGTTTCTTGGTCCCACTTTGAACAACTGTGCTATTTAACTTATGGTGTTCATGGGCCCACTTACTACAAACCTCCAAATCAGGAGCCAAGTACCCCTTTTAGCACTTGCCTTTCTGGATAGCGAAGCAGAGCTGTCTAAGGATTATACAGGGGTGTTCTATGGCCTAGTGACTCAAAACTGAACAACCCAAATAAAATTCAAAGAAGCAATGTCCAATTAATGCGCTTTTACATTTATAATGACACATACATTATTACTGGCAATATTAATATATATATATATTTACTGAAAAAACCATAGGTTTCACACACGTTATAGTTAGGAATTAGCATTTAAAAAACCTTAGAAATTCACTGAAAAAACCATAGGTTTCACACATGTTATAGTTAGCTGGACATTTCACTCATACAAAACCATTGAAATTCTCCCGTTATAGTTAGTTCAGCTAACTATAACTCGCGCGTCCGCAATGCACTGCTGATGACTTCACATTTACATCACTCATGACATGGTCAATAACATCACTGATGACAGCTCAAATGACATCACTGATGACATCATCCAGTGAATACGTGTCTTTCTGAAAAATAAATATTTTCTTTTGTAAAATTGATTGTATACCTGACTTATTAAGTGTATCTTAGTGAATACATGTATTAACGAGTAATGTTTAAATATTTAAATATTTGTATCAGTGTCTCACTTTGTGTATAAGTGGCTGCATGGGTTGGTAAGTAGCAACATGAGTGTGTTACGGGTTATTACTTTGTTTTTTGAGTATCAGTATGAGTGTCTATATAGTTCGGTGGGTGATATTACTTAGCGTACAGATACATGAATGACTGACTCACTGTTTGTATGTGTTTTGAAGATAGCATGTGTGCAGGACTGTATGGGTGGATGAGTGTGTGTATGGCTGTGTTAGCGAGTGAATGACTGTCTCAATAGTATCTTTATGAGAACTACATAGGTTTTAAACTAGTACATGTGAGTATTGATGTATATAAGTGATTATATGTGAGAATGAGAGATTGGATGAGTTCCTGTATAAATAAGTATGTGTTTCTATAAGTGATTGTTTAAGAGAGTAAATATGTGTACGTTTCTGTAGAAGTAAGTATAGTGGTGTGTGTATACCTGTATATGCAAGTAAATCGATGTTTGATAGTTTATTTCAATGTGTGAGTGTGTGTGTGTGAGTAACTCTATAGATGAGTATCAGTGTGTAACAGGATGTATAGGTGTATGAGTACATATGTTGGGGAAACTTCCTTTACCACACAACTTTTACCACGCAGTGCCTTTACAACGCAGGTTTTACAATGAAAACCATTACAACGCATTGCACTGGGGGGCGCTCTAGGATAGGCAATAGTTTTAATTGACTATCCAACACCTTCCCTACTATCCACGGGGACTGGAGTTGGAATAGTAAATTAAACTATTCACTATCCAGCACCCCCCAAAGCAATGCGTTGTAAAGGCTTGCGTTGTAAAACTTGCGTTGTAACAGCATGCGTGGTAAAAGCATGCGTTGTAACAACGTACATCCCATATAATGAGTGAGTACATGTAGGAGTAACTTATAGAACTGTTGGTGAATGAGTGGATGTGGATGTAGATGTTGGAATTACCTAATAGGTTAATGTAACTGGTATTGGTATCTCCATTTAAAAAAAAAATTTTAGTTTCTATTTTTGAATGTGTGCATCAAAGGTTATATTAGGGTTAGAGGAGGTCTGCCACTGTTCCACAAGGATGATGTCATCAGTGATGTCATTTGAGATGTCATGAGTGATGTCATGAGTGATATCACTGACCATGTCATGAGTAAGCATGGGCGGATTTTGCGGATTCGCAATCCGCGAATTTGCGGATTTGCGTATTTGCGGATTGCGAAAATACGCAAAATCCGTGAATTCTCGCGTATTTGCGTATTTTTTTGGGGGGGTGTGTTCGCACGGGTTTCTGCAAGTTCGCGAGGGTTTTGTACAATTTCGCAAATTGCGAACTTACTTGTCGGGTCGCCAGTTTTGCGAACTTGTTGTTTCTACGTGCCCAGCCTGTTTGCAAGGCTTTCTTCATCACTGCCACCCTCTGTCACCACTGGCACTCTCTTTAGTCACCCATGCCACCCTCTGGCTCACCCATGTCACCCTCTGTGTCATCACAGCACCCTCTGGTTCACCAGTGTACATTATTGGGGCAAAGCAAAGCACTGCCATCCTCTGTCAACACTGGCACTCTGGTTCACCCATGCCACCCTCTGGCTGGCACACCCATGCCACCCTCGGTGTTATCACAGCACCCTCTGATTGACTAGTGAGTGTACATTATTGTGGCAAAGCCAAGCACACCTGCACTAAGTTTTGCAAACAACACCACCTGCCCTGCCCCAACTGACATTAATGAAGGCTGGCACCTGCTTGTCTGCTCCCTTTCCTTTTTGTTGCAATAACAGGATGCAATGGCATACTTGTAACTATTCTGTGACTGTCAGAGCAGGGTCACACAATAGTTGCAAGTAGGCAACCGGATTCTGGAGGGCCCCTTCAGGAAGCACTACAGGTAAATGGTTACAAATGATGAGCTCGAACTTTTGCACCTGCTCGTTGGTTTTGCTTTTGCAAAACTCATTTTTCGGTAATTTCGCCCTATTCGCGAGGCGCGGCGTCGTGCGAACTCGACCGTGGAAGCCGCAAACTCGTGCGAGTTACCCCAAGGTTGAGTATGGGCGCCGCCATTTTGTTTGCGTGACGTATTTCCGTTTCCGCCCGCTATGTGTAATCTCGCGCAATGAGCGCCTTGCGAATGCAAGTTCGCACGAGTTCGCGAGAGAAATCGCGTGCGAACTTACTTACGCGCACGTGATCGGGCCGCCATCTTGTTTTCCATTCATTCCTATGTGTCTGGGTATGGTGTTTCTATCCTCTGTATATCTTTGCCATCCTTTGCTTGTTTTAATATTTTTTTGATCTATTTAACTTATTTTCTATCCCTCAATTTTTCTAGATCTATATTTTTGTGTTTTAGGCTACTTTTGTTTACTTTCCAACTACTTTTTAAAACTTTTATTTCCTTCTTCCCTACTCTTATTCTTTTTCATTTTGTCTCTTCTTTACTGCTAACACCTGCCCAGAACATGGTCAAGACAGCTGTCAAGCTGCCCAAGACGGGCACCGCAGCCCGTGCCCGGCCCCCGTGTGGTCGCTTGAGGGCGGAAATGGTGGTGCCCCGGGAGATCTTTAGCCCTGAGGAGGTGGGCGCACTTGTTTTTTATGTGCAGCGCCATCTCCCCAGGACCATCGCGGCAGGCGGCAGGATCGCTGCTGGTTACACCAACAGCCAGAAGCGACGGAAGCGGTGGGGGCAGGTGTGCCGGGCCCTTTTTAAGATCACGGGGGTCCAGCGCACCTACAATCAAGTCACCCACCGCTGGACCGATATCCTGGACCGAGAGCGTGACCTGCTAGACGTGCTGGGAGTGGAGGTCCCCGGGCTTGGTGAGTAGTAGTAGCAATTTTTTCATCACTCACTACTCTGTTTTTTCTCCTGCTCTCTGTGACTGTGTTATATTGCAAATGTTTGCTTTAATTTTTTTACAAAGAGCAATAATGCTGCTGATTACATTGATAAGAGAGGTAAATTAATATTTCAAAATCTTCTGTGCATTTCAGGTGCACTGTTCTCCTTCTCTGTGGCGGTGCCACTGCCTATTTGTTTTCTATTTTGTGTTCATTTAATTGGGCTGAGTAATGTATGAGTGTATTTTACAGAAATGCGTAATGCTAGACACAAAGGGGCAGATTTACAAGCCCCTTGTTCCACGTTTACGCTGCCTTACCTGACGCACAGCGACGTAAACGTGGCGCATCCCTGCGAGTCATGTACAACGTGATCCATCTAAGGAGATGCGCCACGTGAAGGCCTGGGCCTGCGCCACAATGGGTGCGTTCCCACGCAAGGGGGGGGGCGGTCAGGCAGCTGTGCGCCTCGCAAAAGTGCCTGCGTGAAATCTACAAGATTTAACGCAGGCACTTCCGCGACGCTGCTATGTCAATTCTTTATGCCTGCTTGCTTGAAGCAGGCGTAAGGACTGATGCGGTATGTTGAGTATTGGGCAGCCCTGATCATTGCTATAGTTGCATCGCGCCCGCGACGCGACTCTAGAGCTGCGCCCCTCTTTCGTCACGAGATGCGTCACGCATCTGCCTACCCTTGCGCCAGGGTTTGCCGCATTGTAATAGCGGCGCATCTGCCGTGACGCAAGGTTAGTTTTGCGTTACGCATTTGTTCTGGTGCACATCTGGAGGTGTCCAGCTCAGAACTCGTAAGTATGCCCCTAAGTGTCAGATTAGCAATTACCTGCGCCTCCCTGCAAAGTGTGCGGCACGCCAGCACCACCCATGGTGCGCCGTATTTACAATGCTGCACACCATGGTCCCAAAACGTCACCGAAGCGTTACGCATCGGTGCCGTAAAGGCGGCTCATTGATGGAGTTGCGTTGCAACGATGGCGCAGCTCCAGCAATGCTGCGTCAAGCCGTAAGTCTGCTTCATGCAGGCGCAGGGTTTCAGTGACGCATCATTGTCCTAAATGACTGATTGAAATTTTATATATTCCCCATAGCCACTTTTAGCATGCGTTCCTGCGCAGGAACGCCCTCCCTTGCGCTGGAACGCTCCCTAATGGCGCAGGGCTTTAGAATGGGATGCATCTCCCATATGCGTCACGTTGTTAATATACGCCACACCATGGCGCCTCTCTTGTTGTGGCGCTGCGTCACAAAATTGACGCAAGAATGGAGCAAAAGAGCTGCAAGGGGCTTGTAAATCTGCCCCTAGAGTAGAGGCTCAGGTGCAGTCCTTCCTTTGTAGCCCTCATTTTGGATGAAATAGTTGGTTCTTGTTCTTTCTAAATGTTTGATTTGGTTGACAAGGACATCGGCAAGCAGCAATCATCAATGTTTTCTGTTAATTCTTTCATGTTGTACGTCAGGTCCACCCAGGGGCAAGCGGACCGAAAAATCGGATGCAGTGGCTCCAAAGGAGGAGGATGCAGGCCAGGGCGGCGAGTGCTCCTTTGCTGGCCCCAGTAAGTTTTCATTTAAATATAGAGGACCTATTGTTGTCCAAGCGTTCCTAATTTAATTTTTTCGAAATAGTATTTAGATAGGAGCAAAATCAATAATCCTACTGTTGCAGGGACAATTTTCCAATTTTCGCCACATCCGCGAGAGTTCGCGTATTGCGGATTTACCGAAAATACGAAAAATCCGCGAGCGTAACGGATTTTACGCCCATGCTTAGTCATGAGTGATGTAATATGTGAAGTAAGCATGGGCGTAAAATCCGTTACGCTCGCGGATTTTTCGTATTTTCGGTAAATCCGCAATACGCGAACTCTCGCGGATGTGGCGAAAATACGCAAATCCGTGCGAAGCGGATTTTTTGCTTGTGTTCGCACTGCTCGCGGGCCGCGGCGCGGGCAGCAACAATCTCGCACTCGCGAAAATACAAAAATTACAATTGGGGAGGGGTGAAGGAAGTGGCCCAGTCTCCAACTTCCTGTTCCTGTCCAGCAAGCTCCTCCCATAGGGGTGGTGTGAAGGAAGTGCCCCAGTCTCCAACTTCCTGTTCCTGTCCAGCAAGCTCCTCCCATTGCTTAGTCCATTTCCTGGTCACTTTGATTTCGATCTTGACTGGGAAGGATTACTTTTTGTGGATGCTGCTGGATATTTGGATTTGAGGCCTTTTGGATTACTTTTGGATTCGAAATTTTATTTCACAAGGAAGTAAGTTGATGTTGTTTGTTTGTGGTGATTTTTGTGTGTGTTGCTTGTTTTTCAACTTTTTGGGGGGGAAAATCTGCAAGTTCGCGAGCTGAGGATTTTTTTGCTTGTGTTCGCACTGCTCGCGTCCCGCGCAGCAACAATCTCGCACTCGCGAAATTGTAAAAATCACAATTCTGCACATGAATTGAAAACCACCAGGCTTAGTTATGGGTGCATGGCTGCATGCATGTATAACTGTTTTGTTGAATTTTATTTTTAACATGATTCTGGCCAGGGCATGGATGGCATTGGATTGTGGTGATTTTTGTGTGTTTTACGACTTTTTGGGGTGGTGTTGGGGGCTTGTTATGTGGGTGGGGGCCATTTTATTGCCTGGTCCCGTGTGGGTGGGGGTCTATGGGCCATTTTTAAGCCAGTTTGTGTGCTTTGTGCCATAGGCCTGCACCCAGTGTGCTCTGATTTCATCCATTATGGCCAGAGGGCCCAGAATCGGTCTGTTCGCGGATTTTGCTGGTTTTTCGGCACATTCGCGCCGTGAAGCAACAATCTCGCACTCGCGAAATTGTAAAAATTGCAATTTTGCACCAGAAAACCACCAGCAGGCAGCATAAGCCTTCTGAAACTTGATGGATGGCATTGGATTGTGGTGATTTGATTTGTGTTGTGTTTTTTGACTTTTTGGAGTAGGGGTTGGGGGCTGGCTATGTTGGTGGTGGCCATTTTGAGGCATGGTCCTGGCCATGTGGATGGGGGTCAAGCGGCCATTTTGAAGTCAGGCAGTGAGCTTTGTGCCATAGGCCTGCACCCATTTTGCCTTGCTTTCACCCATTGTGCCCAGGGGGAGGCAGTGGTACATGAAACTATAACCCTCTCTGTGTGTGCTCTCTTGGATCAATGTTAAATTCCTGTTTCCCAAAAATTTAGCAATTCTTAATTTTGAAATTTCCATATTGTGTGGTGTGCACGAGTGTATTCATAAATGCCTACTTGCAAACTAATTATTGAAGTGCTACATATGCAACATATATTTACTGATGTTCCTCTGTCTTCGTTTGCTTGTAGGTGCATAAAGTCAATAAATCCGCATCATCGTTGAGCATCAGTGCCAGGAAGAAATCCTGCTGCGGCCTGTTGTTCCGACATCTGAAGAAGATGGCTCCAAAAAGAGGTGCCCGTAGGTCCTCTAGCAAGAAAGAGGTCTCTACTAAGGAGAAGAAGAAGCAAGTGGCACCACTTACCAAGGAGACTGGTGGCACCACCACTAACTTTTTGTGGGGAAAACAAAGGCCCACCATGAGTGCTGCACAGGTAGCCGGTTTAATAGTTAAATCACCAACGACCAGTGATGTTGGCTCATCGCAAGAAAGTAGCAGCACACCATCAACACAGGTTGTAACTCATCTCACAAGTACTATTCAACAACCAAAGCCGCAACAACAACTGTATGGGCTACTAGTACAAGCACAAGTACATGCGCAAGGAGCTGTCCGAGAAGGAGCTGTCCGAGAAGGAGCTGTCCGAGAAGGAGCTGTCCGAGAAGGAGCTGTCCGAGAAGGAGCTGGCCGAGAAGGAGAAGGCCGAGAAGGAGAGGTCCATGGAGAGTTGCAAGTAGCGATCAATGAAGAGGCCCATGTAGCGGCGCATGGAGCGGTGCAAGTGCCCACAATGGTTGTTCTTCCAGAAGTAGGGGCACAGGAGGAAATTGACTTTGGAGCCGGGGTATCATGTCAGGAAGACGAAGGCACTCCTCCTGATGATTCATTTTCTCCCAGCTCCCCACCAAAGAAAAGATCAAGGAGTGTGTGTAGAAGTTCCTCTTCAAGCCCCGCTCCATCAGATGATGATCTGGATCTAGATTGGCAACCATCTGCGACGTCTGAGAGGGAGGCACACCATGAGCTGCGAAAGGTATCAAATGTTAAAAGGAAGGGCCCCGGAAAGCTCATACTTATGGATCCGAACGTCGGACTTGATGAAGTGGTTCATTCTGATGTTGATGAACAGGATGACAGCAATGACCTAGTCATCACACACGTCATTCCAGCCACACCGGCCATGCAGCAGACAGACATTTATACCCTATCCCGATGTCAGGCTGAGCGTGACCCTGGCGACGTGCCACTGGTAGCACCACCAATGCAGTCAAGTAGTACAACAAGTTAAACAAAACCTACAGCTCCCATTTTTTCTCCCCAGAGGGGGACTCCATCCAGCTCGACTCCCTCAAGTAGGGTTGCTGAAATAATTGCACAACCCAGTAGATGTCTGCAAGGCTCATCCACCACTGCTTCATCTGGCATTGGCAGTATCATCTCGTGCGCCAAAACCAGAGGTTTCAAGTCCCCAGTTTGGAACTTTTTTAGTGTCCATGCAAAGTATGATAACATAGCCGTTTGTTGCATTTGTAAGACTAGCGTTAGCCGTGGTAAGACTGGTACCAACTATGGAACCGGAGGCCAGATAGGTCATCTTGAAAGAAGGCACGCTGTCGAATGGTTTGCGCACCTAGCAAACATCAAGGGAAAGCAATCCCAAAGGGCAAGTGGCCAAAATATACCCATACTAGGTGTTTCATCTGAAGATGACGGGGAGGTAGAAGAAGCGTCAGACATGTGTCCGGTTGCACCCAGTACCCCTGGCAGCACCACACCCTCCGGAACACATAGGAGGCACACTGAGAGTCTGGGAGACACACCAATGCGGAAAATGTCAACACTGATCAGAAGTGGGTCGGAGAAGGCATCAGCATCATCCCGTAAATTTGTCCAGAACACCATTTCAGCCATGTTCTCCTCAGATGTGCAATTTCAACGCAACCACCCAATTGTACGCCTGTATAACACTAAGCTGGCTAAAATGCTAGCGGTGGACCTTCTCCCTTTTTCGTTTGTCGAAGGTGTGGGTTTCCTTGAACTCGTGGCAACACTGGCCCCTAAATGGAAGGTTCCTAGCCGGTTCTATTTTGCCAGGGTTGCTGTTCCAGCACTATATAAAGAGGTGCTTGAGTTGGTTGGGGCAGCTTTGCAGAAGAGTGCAGTTCACACTATACACCTGACAACAGACATGTGGACCAGTTGCCAAGCCCTTGATTACATGTGCATCACTGCACACTGGGTCTCCTTTTCAGGGGTTGCACAACAGATAAATGCAGGTGGTGACTTGGTCGAGATTTTTAAGGGTGCTCGTAAACATGCAACATTAGCCATGTTTGGCATGGAGAAAAGTCATACTGCAGCCAACATTTTGGATGACTTTAACAAAAAGGTCTCGCAATGGCTGCCCCCAAGAAAATGCAAGGTTGGTTATGTTTCTACTGATAATGGCAGCAATGTAGTTAGGGCCATGGAGGACGGTTTCTATTTCAGAGTGCCGTGTTTGGCGCACTGTATGAACATTGTCGTGCAAAAGTTCTTGAAAAAAGAACTTGCAGTCGACAAAATACTGACCATCTGCAGAAGAATATGGACACATTTTAACCATTCATTTAAGGCCCGGAAGGAGCTGAGGCGCAAGCAAAATGAACGTAGTATGCCAGTGAAAGCACTTATCCAGGAGGTGGCAACACGTTGGAACTCAACCTTCTACATGCTTGAGCGTCTGCATGAGCTGTTTCCAGTAGTCAATGAGTATTTCTACAACCTGGGTGGTGATACGACAGAAATGATGCTAGCGGTGGAGCAATGGCAGCTAGTTAAAAGCCTGACAGACATGCTTCGTCCTTTTGAGGTCTTCACGCGTGACGTCAGCAGGGAGGACTGTTCTTTGAGCAAAGCTATCCCATTGTTGCTGAAGCTCAAGCACCAAGTCAAGGTGGTGTCTTCACAATTAAAAGATGCTGGAAAGAATGAAGCATATGAGTTGGCGCAGAGATTATTACAACGCCTAGTTAGCAATAAACGGCTTGTAAATATCAAGAAACAACAGCACTACATTTGTGCTACTATTCTGGATCCACGTTACAAAAAGCCATTGTTTGGCAAAGTAATAATTCCTTTTGAAACATCAGATGTTACAGAGTACAAAGGTTGGCTAGCTCAGTCAGCCATTCGTTTTGAAAGAGAGCGGAAGGAAACTGTACGAGAAGACAGTACTACTAGTGAATCAGCAGGCCATCAGGCGTCCCAAAAAAGCACTTCTGCATCTGTGCCTCTGGCAGAAGTGAGTGACTTTTCCACTAAGCCGTTAACCACACCAGCAACCGTATCATCTGCACCAGGCCCAGGCGATATGTCTGAAGCGGATTGGCTAAGTGAGCTAGGGTTTCCTTGTCCCAGAAAGGACACAGAAGTGCAAAGTACAGGAATGCGGGAGGACATTCTTTCAATGGTGCAGGCCTATCTGGATGACTCCACAGCGGTCAATATTACTGAGGACCCATTGGCGTATTGGCATGGGAAAAGAAAAATATGGTGAGAGCTCACCAACCTGGCTATCAATTACTTGTCTTGCCCACTCGCAAGCGTGTCTTCAGAACGTGTTTTTAGTTCTGCTGGTGGCATTGTGACTTGCAAAAGGTCCCGCCTCTTGCCCGCAAATGTGGAGCGGCTCACCGTGATAAAGATGAACCAGCACTTCATACCACCAGATTACAAAGTACGAGAATGCACGCAGGAAGAAGAGGACACCGACCTACCTGAGGAAAGTTCTCCTCAGTTACCAGAAGTAGAACCGACTGATGAATTAGAGAGTATGAGGACGAGTTCTGCTTCCCTGACAGCGAGTTCTGAAAATGAGTCAATGACTCATTAACTGTAAATTTAGTCCTCCTTATTCACTTTTATTCCTGTGTGTCTGTCTTTCTTTGTTTAGCAAGTGCTTCATCACATTCACAACAAAACTGTAATCACCCCATCACAAGCAACAACAAGCCCATCAGCAGAACTGTCTTGATTTTGATGCCGCAGCATTCCTCATGTTCACAACAGTTAGTTGACAAGAACTCAGTCCTGGTCGTCTATCCTCCTCCTCCACTCATCCTATCCATTTCCCGTAATGCTGATGCCTGGATTCTGCACAATGAAGAAACTTACGTTGAGTCCCCTAAAGAGGGACTGGAAGTAGTGAGTCCTCATTTAAATACGTTTTGCTAAGTGTGACTTTTTTTCCCCGATTTGCATTTTTGGCTGTTTAGGGGTGTCAACTGTCAAACTTGTTTGCCCTTGGGTTTACGGGTCTTGGCTGGGCCATTGCTGGCAAGGTCTATTAAGGGATGAAATTGGCCAGTTGTGGCCCTGCTGCAGAACGCTTTAGGACTCTGTGAATTCCAGGTGGAGCCAGCCCTCAAACACAAATTACAGGTAAGATAAGCGTTTGGATGGGAGGTAGTATAATGGAGTGTTCGGAGAGGCGAGAGAGTGACAGTGGTACTAGTAGTAAAGTCCTAGGGCTCTTGAATTAACAAACTCTGTGACAGGCATTTACTTTGGAAAACATTTGGCCTATTGCACGTGAACGTTTAGGCATTATTATTGCTCGCTTGCCTGTCTTAGGGGTGCTGTCTGTGGGGCTTCTAGGTTTTTGTGGTGTGTGAGCACCGCTGCCACATTTCTAATGTTGATTGCTTTTGTTTTGCAGAAAATCCACGCCGGGAAACTCCAGTTGTGGCCCCGCTGCAGAACGGTTTAGGACTCTGTGAATTCCAGGTGGAGCCAGCCCTCAAACACAAGTTACAGGTAAGATAAGCGTTTGGATGGGAGGTACTATAATGGAGTGTTCGGAGAGGCGAGAGAGTGACAGTGGTACTAGTAGTAAAGTCCTAGGGCTCTTGAATTAACAAACTCTGTGACAGGCATTTACTTTGGAAAACATTTGGCCTATTGCACGTGAAAGTTTAGGCGTTATTATTGTTCGCTTGCCTGTCTTAGGGGTGCTGTCTGTGGGGCTTCTAGGTTTTTGTGGTGTGTGAGCACCGCTGCCACATTTCTAATGTTGATTGCTTTTGTTTTGCAGAAAATCCACGCCGGGAAACTCCAGTTGTGGCCCTGCTGCAGAACGCTTTAGGACTCTGTGAATTCCAGGTGGAGCCAGCCCTCAAACACAAATTACAGGTAAGATAAGCGTTTGGATGGGAGGTAGTATAATGGAGTGTTCGGAGAGGCGAGAGAGTGACAGTGGTACTAGTAGTAAAGTCCTAGGGCTTTTGAATTAACAAACTCTGTGACTGGCATTTACTTTGGAAAACATTTGGCCTATTGCACGTGAACGTTTAGGCGTTATTATTGCTCGCTTGCCTGTCTTAGGGGTGCTGTCTGTGGGGCTTCTAGGTTTTTGTGGTGTGTGAGCACCGCTGCCACATTTCTAATGTTGATTGCTTTTGTTCTGCAGAAAATCCACGCCGGGAAACTCCAGTTGTGGCCCTGCTGCAGAACGCTTTAGGACTCTGTGAATTCCAGGTGGAGCCAGCCCTCAAACACAAGTTACAGGTAAGATAAGCGTTTGGATGGGAGGTAGTATAATGGAGTGTTCGGAGAGGCGAGAGAGTGACAGTGGTACTAGTAGTAAAGTCCTAGGGCTCTTGAATTAACAAACTCTGTGACAGGCATTTACTTTGGAAAACATTTGGCCTATTGCACGTGAAAGTTTAGGCGTTATTATTGCTCGCTTGCCTGTCTTAGGGGTGCTGTCTGTGGGGCTTCTAGGTTTTTGTGGTGTGTGAGCACCGCTGCCACATTTCTAATGTTGATTGCTTTTGTTTTGCAGAAAATCCACGCCGGGAAACTCCAGTTGTGGCCCTGCTGCAGAACGCTTTAGGACTCTGTGAATTCCAGGTGGAGCCAACCCTCAAACACAAGTTACAGGTAAGATAAGCGTTTGGATGGGAGGTAGTATAATGGAGTGTTCGGAGAGGCGAGAGAGTGACAGTGGTACTAGTAGTAAAGTCCTAGGGCTCTTGAATTAACAAACTCTGTGACAGGCATTTACTTTGGAAAACATTTGGCCTATTGCACGTGAAAGTTTAGGTGTTATTATTGCTCGCTTGCCTGTCTTAGGGGTGCTGTCTGTGGGGCTTCTAGGTTTTTGTGGTGTGTGAGCACCGCTGCCACATTTCTAATGTTGATTGCTTTTGTTTTGCAGAAAATCCACGCCGGGAAACTCCAGTTGTGGCCCTGCTGCAGAACGCTTTAGGACTCTGTGAATTCCAGGTGGAGCCAGCCCTCAAACACAAGTTACAGGTAAGATAAGCGTTTGGATGGGAGGTAGTATAATGGAGTGTTCGGAGAGGCGAGAGAGTGACAGTGGTACTAGTAGTAAGGTCCTAGGGCTCTTGAATTAACAAACTCTGTGACAGGCATTTACTTTGGAAAACATTTGGCCTATTGCACGTGAAAGTTTAGGCGTTATTATTGCTCGCTTGCCTGTCTTAGGGGTGCTGTCTGTGGGGCTTCTAGGTTTTTGTGGTGTGTGAGCACCGCTGCCACATTTCTAATGTTGATTGCTTTTGTTTTGCAGAAAATCCACGCCGGGAAACTCCAGTTGTGGCCCTGCTGCAGAACGCTTTAGGACTCTGTGAATTCCAGGTGGAGCCAGCCCTCAAACACAAGTTACAGGTAAGATAAGCGTTTGGATGGGAGGTAGTATAATGGAGTGTTCGGAGAGGCGAGAGAGTGACAGTGGTACTAGTAGTAAAGTCCTAGGGCTCTTGAATTAACAAACTCTGTGACAGGCATTTACTTTGGAAAACATTTGGCCTATTGCACGTGAACCAACACGATGACAGTGTTCAGTTAAATGAACTTACTGCAATACCACCACCCACCAAGCTCAAAAGTAGTAAAAAAACAGGTATGCTCAGATAAAGTTTGAAAAAGTATATTTATATCCCTAACAAAATAATCTCCCGCAAGACCCTCCCTAACCCCAACAAATAAATAGTCCTTCAAAAGTCCCCAAAAAACCCAACTCCCAATTCCCACCCCTCAAAAGTCTCTAAAAAAGGGGCAAGGGACACTCTAGGGATGCAAGCTGTTAAGTTTGGCCTCCAGGGCATCATGCCTTAGGGCCAGGGCATCATACTTCTCCTGGAGGGTGGCGTGATCTAGGCGGAGGCCCTCCACCACATTCTGATACTCGTTCCATTTCTGGACCTCCGCCTCTAGGTCGGACACTCTGCGGAGTGCACAGCGCAAGCGAGCCTTAACAGTACTGTGAGGTGCAGCTTTTGCTGCTCGGCGGTGGCGTCTTCCAGCACGGCTCCGGTTCGCTGGAGCACTGCGCTTACCGGCAGAACATGGGGTCACGGAGGAGGATGTAGATGTTAGATTTGATGCACTGGAGTGTGTGTCGTCCCCCTCCAGTTCCACCAGCCGCCGATATTCGGCAACAGTTGCTTCCAGCCTCCGTTGCCGGGCCAGTACAGCCAGCATACTCCTCGTCGGTTTGGAGGTTTTAGTATTGCCAACTATATGAAGAAAGAAAGACATAATATGTAACCAATGCTCTTTAAGAATATGATTAACACAAAATAATTCAGCAGGAAGTTGTGTCAAAAGTACAACTAGCAACTAGCCAGCGCAGTACAAAACTATTCAGGCCAGTATCATGGGCGTCCGCAGGGAGGGGCAAGGGGGGGCGCTTGAATCACCATTTCCCTTCCCACAACTCACTTGTATCCTTGGTTTGATGCTCTTTCATATGAAAGAGATCTGGCAGAAGCCCAGGCGATATGTCTGTTTCCCTCTCTCTCTCTCTCTCTGTCTCCCTCTTTATGTCTCCCTGTGTCTCCCTCCCTCACCCTCCCTCTGGCTCCCTCCCTCTCTCTCTCTCCTTCTGTCTTCCTCTCTCTCTGTCTCTGCCTCTATCTGTCTGTCGGTCCCAGCCTGCTGTAATTACCATATTGTAATTTGTCACTGGGCCACCACTGGATACACATCATATCCTATCTAAGAGTCAGATAGTACCATGATCCAGCTTACCTGTACTCGCCACCGCCACTGTCTCCTTCCTCACAGTCTGTACTTCTTGGTCTGACTCCTCTAGCGCTGCCTCCTCCCCAGAGTGATCCTCGGACTCAGAGTCAATGATCACCACCACATTCGAGCTGGCCCCGCCACCAGATGTTCCACCTACAAAGTAGATTTAAGAATGTTAGATTACACCACTCACTAGTATTTGGTCCATGAATGAAAAAATGTGAAAACAACAGAAAAATTAATTGACTGTCTACTCTAGTCTAAAGTAAAAATGTCCCTCCTTCCAGGGAAGGCTGTTGTCTTGCTTCATTTTTTTGTCACAATTGTTGAATGCTTGCTTAATTTTAACACACACCATTTTTCTCTGAACAGACAGAAACTGGACTTCTAAGGACAAGAGCAACAGCAACTTCAAACCAGGTGAAAGCTCGGCTCGACCACAAGAAATGTGTTCCATTACTCATCAACTCAGCACCAAGCACTTTTCCATTTCCAACTAACTTTATTTTAATATATGTGTTTACTTAAACTTTTAATAAAGCTTTTAAACTTGAATAGACTCTGTGGTTTTTGGTCCTCCAGACTAGAGTGACTGAGCGAAAAGTTTTGCAATTTTTGCAAGGTGGAGTCCGTGCCGCTGACACTACCAGGTTTATACAGTGTGCCAAACACGCCACT
Source organism: Lissotriton helveticus (assembly GCF_964261635.1). NCBI lineage: Eukaryota > Metazoa > Chordata > Amphibia > Caudata > Salamandridae > Lissotriton > Lissotriton helveticus. Next base: position 689,777,649 of record NC_136057.1, read on the forward strand.
CTGAAATATTATTACTCTGGTCTTTGGTGTCCATAGTTCGGTTTGTGGAGAATTGTCCCTGCAACAGTAGGATTATTGATTTTGCTCCTATCTAAACACTATTTCGAAAAAATTAAATTAGGAACGCTTGGACAACAATAGGTCCTCTATATTTAAATGAAAACTTACTGGGGCCAGAAAAGGAGCACTCGCCGCCCTGGCCTGCATCCTCCTCCTTTGGAGCCACTGCATCCGATTTTTCGGTCCGCTTGCCCCTGGGCGGACCTGACGTACAACATGAAAGAATTAACAGAAAACATTGATGATTGCTGCTTGCCGATGTCCTTGTCAACCAAATCAAACATTTAGAAAGAACAAGAACCAACTATTTCATCCAAAATGAGGGCTACAAAGGAAGGACTGCACCTGAGCCTCTACTCTAGGGGCAGATTTACAAGCCCCTTGCAGCTCTTTTGCTCCATTCTTGCATCAATTTTGTGACGCAGCGCCACAACAAGAGAGGCGCCATGGTGTGGCGTATATTAACAACGTGACGCATATGGGAGATGCATCCCATTCTAAAGACCTGCGCCATTAGAGAGCGTTCCAGCGCAATGGAGGGCGTTCCTGCGCAGGAACGCATGCTAAAAGTGGCTATGGGGAATATATAAAATTTCAATCAGTCATTTAGGACAATGATGCGTCACTGAAACCCTGCGCCTGCATGAAGCAGACTTACGGCTTGACGCAGCATTGCTGGAGCTGCGCCATCATTGCAACGCAACTCCATCAATGAGCCGCCTTTACGGCACCGATGCGTAACGCTTCGGTGACGTTTTGGGACCATGGTGTGCAGCATTGTAAATACGGCGCACCATGGGTGGTGCTGGCGTGCCGCACACTTTGCAGGGATGCGCAGGTAATTGCTAATCTGACACTTAGGGGCATACTTACGAGTTCTGAGCTGGACACCTCCAGATGTGCACCAGAACAAATGCGTAACGCAAAACTAACCTTGCGTCACGGCAGATGCGCCGCTATTACAATGCGGCAAACCCTGGCGCAAGGGTAGGCAGATGCGTGACGCATCTCGTGACGAAAGAGGGGCGCATCTCTAGAGTCGCGTCGCGGGCGCGATGCAACTATAGCAATGCTCAGGGCTGCCCAATACTCAACATACCGCATCAGTCCTTACGCCTGCTTCAAGCAAGCAGGCATAAAGAATTGACATAGCAGCGTCGCGGAAGTGCCTGCGTTAAATCTTGTAGATTTCACGCAGGCACTTTTGCGAGGCGCACAGCTGCCTGACCGCCCCCCCCCCCCCTTGCGTGGGAACGCACCCATTGTGGCGCAGGCCCAGGCCTTCACGTGGCGCATCTCCTTAGATGGATCACGTTGTACATGACTCGCAGGGATGCGCCACGTTTACGTCGCTGTGCGTCAGGTAAGGCAGCGTAAACGTGGAACAAGGGGCTTGTAAATCTGCCCCTTTGTGTCTAGCATTACGCAGTTCTGTAAAATACACTCATACATTACTCAGCCCAATTAAATGAACACAAAATAGAAAACAAATAAGCAGTGGCACCGCCACAGAGAAGGAGAACAGTGCACCTGAAATGCACAGAAGATTTTGAAATATTAATTTACCTCTCTTATCAATGTAATCAGCAGCATTATTGCTCTTTGTAAAAAAATTAAAGCAAACATTTGCAATATAACACAGTCACACAGAGCAGGAGAAAAAACAGAGTAGTGAGTGATGAAAAAATTGCTACTACTACTCACCAAGCCCGGGGACCTCCACTCCCAGCACGTCTAGCAGGTCACGCTCTCGGTCCAGGATATCGGTCCAGCGGTGGGTGACTTGATTGTAGGTGCGCTGGACCCCCGTGATCTTAAAAAGGGCCCGGCACACCTGCCCCCACCGCTTCCGTCACTCCTGGCTGTTGGTGTAACCAGCAGCGATCCTGCCGCCTGCCGCGATGGTCCTGGGGAGACGGCGCTGCACATAAAAAACAAGTGCGCCCACCTCCTCAGGGCTGAAGATCTACCGGGGCACCACCATTTCCGCCCTCAAGCAACCACACGGGAGCCGGGCACGGGCTCCGGTGCCCGTCTTGGGCAGCTTGACAGCTGTCTTGACCATGTTCTGGGCAGGTGTTAGCAGTAAAGAAGAGACAAAATGAAAAATAATAAGAGTAGGGAAGAAGGAAATAAAAGTTTAAAAAAGTAGTTGGAAAGTAAACAAAAGTAGCCTAAAACACAAAAATATAGATCTAGAAAAATAGAGGGATAGAAAATAAGTTAAATAGATCAAAAAAATATTAAAACAAGCAAAGGATGGCAGAGATATACAGAGGATAGAAACACCATACCCAGACACATAGGAATGAATGAAAAACAAGATGGCGGCCCGATCACGTGCGCGTAAGTAAGTTCGCACGCGATTTCTCTCGCGAACTCGTGCGAACTTGCATTCGCAAGGCGCTCATTGCGCGAGATTACACATAGCGGGCGGAAACGGAAATACGTCACGCAAACAAAATGGCGGCGCCCATACTCAACCTTGGGGTAACTCGCACGAGTTCACGGCTTCCACGGTCGAGTTCGCACGACGCCGCGCCTCGCGAATAGGGCGAAATTACCGAAAAACGAGTTTTGCAAAAGCAAAACCAACGAGCAGGTGCAAAAGTTCGAGCTCATCATTTGTAACCATTTACCTGTAGTGCTTCCTGAAGGGGCCCTCCAGAATCCGGTTGCCTACTTGCAACTATTGTGTGACCCTGCTCTGACAGTCACAGAATAGTTACAAGTATGCCATTGCATCCTGTTATTGCAACAAAAAGGAAAGGGAGCAGACAAGCAGGTGCCAGCCTTCATTAATGTCAGTTGGGGCAGGGCAGGTGGTGTTGTTTGCAAAACTTAGTGCAGGTGTGCTTGGCTTTGCCACAATAATGTACACTCACTAGTCAATCAGAGGGTGCTGTGATGACACCGAGGGTGGCATGGGTGTGCCAGCCAGAGGGTGGCATGGGCGAACCAGAGTGCCAGTGTTGACAGAGGATGGCAGTGCTTTGCTTTGCCCCAATAATGTACACTGGTGAATCAGAGGGTGCTGTGATGACACAGAGGGTGACATGGGTGAGCCAGAGGGTGGCATGGGTGACCAAAGAGAGTGCCAGTGGTGACAGAGGGTGGCAGTGATGAAGAAAGCCTTGCAAACAGGCTGGGCACATAGAAACAACAAGTTCCCAAAACTGGCGACCCGACAAGTAAGTTCGCAATTTGCGAAATTGTACAAAACCCTCGCGAACTTGCAGAAACCCGTGCGAACACACCCCCCCCCAAAAAAATACGCAAATCCGTGAGAATTCGCGGATTTTGCGTATTTTCGCAATACGCAAATACGCAAATACGCAAATTCGCGGATTGCGAATCCGCAAAATCCGCCCATGCTTAATGTGAAGTCATCAGCAGTACATTGTGGGCGTGCGAGTTATAGTTAGCTGAACTAACTTTAATGAACATGATTTTCGTGAAGTTAAAATCCTCTGCATTTATTGTGACGAACTTTTATGTTACGGGGAACAGTCCATCAACCTGATAAATGCAGGAAGCGTGAGCATCGCTGTCATCGTCATTAGTTTTTTTTTCACATTCCATTTTGTTCCTGTTGGACACTTTTTGGGTTCCTGTTCTATTTTTTTTGTTAAAAAAAAAAAACTTGTTAAAAAATACACAAAAAATAGAAAACTAAAAACACAAAAAAAACAGTTCTTTTGAGAACTACCTTCGCTGGTCAAAGAAAGAACTATATTTCTATGTTAGTGTTTACAAGTTTGTCAGAATGAATGTGTAGTTCATAAATGAATGATTGAATACATTACTACTGTATGGTGAATGTGAAAGTGCAGAACTATAAGAAAGTGCAGAACTATAAGGAAGTGCTACAGCATGAATCTATAAGGTAATTATAGTATAGTGTAGTACTTCCGAAGCACTTGAATGTAACTTATCCATATAAATATGTTACAAATCTATGCTTCAATTTGCACGGCTCGTGAAACTGCCTGGGTGAATTTGTATGTGTTAGGAGCGGATTTACAACCCCCTTGTGCCTCTTTTACACATCTGTTGCATCACTTTTGTGATGCAGTGGTGGTGCAAAAGATGTGACATGGTGTGTGGTATTTACAATGACATGCATATGGAAGGTCCATCACATTATACCTGCACCAGAAGGAGGCTTTCCTGCGCAGGGGGGGGTGGAGGTGTTCTGGTGCAGGAACGCCTCCTAAAAGTGACTGAGTGAAATCTATAAGATTTCACTCAGTCACTTTTACGCTTATGCTGCATCAAGACCCTGCATCTGCTTGAAACAGGTGTAAGGATTGACACATCATTGTAAGCATAGGGCCCCAAGAGCATTGCTGGAGCTGCGTTGTGTTTCTAACGAAGTCAAGCAATGCGCCACCTTCACAACACAAATACATCACATATCTGTGCCGTTTTTGCCCCATAATACACCACATTGTAAATACAATGCATCCATGGTGGTGATGTCACAGTGCACAAAACTGGCATATCTCTGGGGATGTACCACTTATTGTACATCTGCTGATTACTGTTTGAATGTAGTGAATGGATTACTACACACTGATTAATGAGTCACTACAAAACTATAACAGGAATGACAGAGTGTTTCGTGCAAGTGTAAGGATAAAGACTGGGGAATTGAACATATAAAAGGTACATTTGCAGGTGCATAGAACATTGCATGCATAGTCTATAGGACATTCAAGCAGTCCATGCCCTAAGGCCCACTTTCACCATGAGAACTTAGGTACTGGCTGAATGGTTACAATTCCGCAAGCAGAATGTATAGCAGCTTTTCTTTTACAACAGTGTATAGGTCAGCACATACTGCTGTATGGTTCACTACAATACTGAAACACTAGTATGATAGTGTTTGCTGGAAGTGTCAGGATACACACTGAGTAATCGAGGGTATAAAAGACAAGTTTACTGGTGCATTGAACACTACGTGCACAGTCTATATGGGTTTGAAGCAGTCTATGGCCTAAGGCCTGTTTTAATCCATGAGTATCTAGATAGTGAGTGGATGATTACAGTTCTGCAAAGAAAGTGCCTCACTAACTTTATTACAGCTTCAGTTTTACCACGGTACAATGGAAAAGAACATACTGCTGACTGGCTCACTACAATACTGAAACAGCAGTGTCAGAGTGTTTGGTGGAAGTCTAAGGATACAGACTGGGGAATTGAAGGTATATAAGACAAGTCTGCAGGTGCATAAAAGACTGCATGCATTGTCTATAGGGGTTTAAAGCAGTCAATGGTGTAAGACCTACTTTGTTACATGAATACTTAAGTACTGACTAGATGATTATAGTTCTGCAAAGTGCCTAACTAAATTTATAACAGCTTCAATTTGACCACAGTACATAGATAAGCACATACTGCTGAATGACTCACTACAATACTGAAACAGCAGTGTTTAGTGGAAGGATACAGACTGGGAAATTGAAGGTATAAAACACAAGTTTTCAAGTGCATAGAAGACTGCATGTATAGTCCATAGGGATTTTAAGCAATCCATGCCCTCAGACCCACTTTGCATATTTTAAATCAATACAAAAATGTAAAGAATGTGTAACTGAATCTATAAGTGCTTCACTTTTAGTACAATGAATACATTAGTAGATAGTGCTCAAACCTTTATTATTTTTGAACAATAAATGTATTCTTCTAACATCTCATAATTTAACAGAGTTTCTAAACCAAGTTCATCAGGTATTTCATACACATCAATTCCCTTGTTAGCAGTTTTGGAATTAATTTGTTCTAAAATGTCAACATAATTTAATGCTTCCACAAAATCTGCATCAAAGCTTTCGTGTTCGAAATCATAGCTCATGTCTGCAGCACTAATTTCCCCTTCTTCAGTCTCATTGCCTGTTATAGATACGATTAGTTCTTCAATTACACTCAAGGTAATTTCCAAAATCTCCTCAGTATGGGTCTGTTCTCTTTCCATAATGTTTCTCTTATGTTGTAGCTCCTTGTATAAAAATATAAACAGTTAATTCTATCAGTTTTCATAATATACAATACAAAACTAGCGTTTTCAACTATTTTGGCATAAAATGTTTTTTATTTAAATACCATTGTCTAATAACATTCCATCGGTAGAGTTGTACTCCTTTATAAAGTTATATAAATATAATTACTTATAAGGATATCCTGTTCTTAAGTTTTCTTAAATTTTGAAACCAGTCACTCCTTATGACTATAAGAAAAGACTCAGCCTGTTATAGTAAAATGCAGTACTAAAAAATGCAGATTATGTCTATTCACCTTACCCATTCCAAAATAGTAGATGTGTTTTATTAAAATGCAAGAGATACTATTGGTTGTCCAGAATAACACTGTGTATCTGTGTATATTTAGGTACCATTATCACACTCGTTTTTGAATACTTCATGTCTTTTCACAGAAATAAACTCTTAAATACCTATCCAGTACTCACCTTTTAACATAATTAGAAAGTAGTAATTCCTTATATAAGTCAAAAATACTCACAACAACAGGTATAGAACACTGGTACCCTCAGTATATACTTTTTTGAAATGTCTTTTAAAGATACAAATCATCTTTAAACAATAATGTACTCCATCCATGTTTTGTTACTACAGCTCGGTAGAAGCACATTCCATCGACCGTTTTTAACAATTACTTGTACTTACCTTAAGCATAATAAATAATAAAAAAATTATATATTATGAACTTACCATCTGTGGAAGACACAAAAATATACAGTTACAATATATGTTTTATAACACATAATAATTTGTAAAGTATTACATTTGCCTTTTTTGCTGTTCTCAGAATATATTAAATTTCACTAGAAAACAGTGAGTTCAATTGTACTCATCACATAACAGCGGGCAAAAAAAAGACAATCAATGAGATTATCTTAAGAGGAACCATTCAACATTCTCAATAACAATCTAAAAAATAGAAATAAAACATATCTTAAATGTTTTTTTCTAAGAGCAATTTCTTACGTAAATATGACACATCTCAAACAATCATAAAATAACAAAACATTATGATTAATTTTCATACATTGTAAATAATGTTACTTACAAATATATGCTGACAGAATATACAACAAAAAGTCCTTGATGGTTTCACATACTTTTCCGCACGGCCAAATAGTATACGTCAAATTCTTAGTTTGAAAATTGTTCAATAGTAATCCTGAGCATCTGCCTCCTAGCCTTCTGATCCAAAACCACCGACATCATTTGCTCCGTCCCCCAGTACTCATCCCTCAGCCCGACGCTATTCAGCATCTACATGGCCACCCTCACACAAGTGGCCCACCATCACAACCTCAACATCATCTCCTACGCCGACGACACCTAGCTCATCCTCTTCCTCACCAAGAAGCCACATACCACCAAAAGCAACCTCCACGACACAATGAAGGACGTCACCAACCACATAAAGAGCAACTCCCTAAACATGAACTTGCAAAAGGTGAAGGTACTCATCCTCAGACCCAGCCCCCTCAGCCTCGGACAAATCTGCTACCTGACTACACTGTGAACAGTACCAACACCTACCGACCATGTCCACAACCTAGGATTCATCATCAACTCCTCCCTCTCCATGTGTAAGCAAGTCTACACCGTCTCCTCGTACTGCTATAACACCCTCCACATGCTCCGCAACATTTACAAGTGGATCCTAACCAAAAGAAGAAGAAGAGTAACACATGCCCTCATCAGCAGCAGACTGCACTGTGGCAAACACTGTACACAGGAATTCCAGCCAAACACCTACAACAACTATAACAAATCCAAAATACCTCCTACTGAGTGATCATCAATGTCCCCTGCTGCAGCCACATCACCCACCACCTGATACACCTACACTGCCTCAATATCAACAAGAGGATGACCTTCAAGCTCCTCACCCTCACTTTCAAAATACTCAACAACACCAGCCTAACCTACCTCAACAGCAGTAATACTGAAAAGGCCAAATTTTGTTCCTAAAATTTTGGCTTTAAAAATATTAGGTAAGAATTTGGGAATTCTTTAGGCCAACTGGTTTAAAAACCAATTGACTATCATTACAATGTATCCAACCTTTCAGACACTTTAAATAAACAGTGTAATGGCCAGATGTTGTAGAAGGTCCATCATGAAAAATAATTGCAACAGCTACAAAAGTTCTTCCTGACATTAAAACTTGACCAGCTACAACATTTTTAATTAAACTTTCCAATTTTCTTGCATCAGCTCTACAACGTTGCAGCATTAAAATTACATTGTCCACACTCCATGTTTTGACTAGCTCCTCTAATTAGATTGTTAAAAGACACTGATTCACAGTCAGACAAAGTCAAATATATGAATCTTTCACTGTCAATGTTACTGCTACATGTAAACAAACAATTTTCACAGTTATGTTCCCATTTATAAGAAAGGCCAAAAAGATGTTCAATATCTGTACCTTCATCTTTCAATACAACGAGCATATACATTACAAATTCCTGACAATCTTGCTGAATATTCTGCATAAATTGAGTAAAACCAGAACATGTCCAAAACATTTCGAATATCAGAATCACTTTGTATTTTACTTTTATCACTACTACATTTATCATAAACAGAATACAACAACGAACAGAATCTTTCTTTCCAATTTTCAACAATTTGTTGTAGCAAACTTTCAAGAAAAAAACAACATTAACAACTACATTAGCATAGCAGTTGACACCAGAACTATTTTCAAACTGATAACCAACATTCTCTTCAACACTGTCCTTTTTCTTTTTGCTTGCAATCAAAACTTCATCTTGGTTTTTTTACTTTCTCTACAGCTTCACTAGAGATTTTCTCAAATCTTCTTTTTCTACCTACCACACGCTTTTCAAATATTGGATATTGACCTAGATTGGGTGCATATTCTCTTCTGAACCTATTATACTCTTTCACAGAATTTGCATCTGCACTAATCTTTGTCTCATCAAATCAATCAAGTACAATCCAGCTAAAGTTCTCACTCGAGACAAAGCAACATATGCCATACCCTCATTGAACACAGTACTTCCAATATTCACTAAAGCACTATCTACACTTAAACCTTGAGATTTATGTATGGTCACCGCATACGCCAAACAAATAGGAAACGTTTTACAAGCAAAAACCGAGATGAACAACAACTAAATTGTTGTACTTCTTCAACTTCATCAAATTTGATTTTCAAAAATTCTATACCATCTCTATTTACAAAATTAACAAAATTAACTATTTTACCCATTGCTCCATTTACTAAACCTTTTTCCACATTCAAATTACATCGTAAAATTACTCTACAGTTTACACATGCATATAAATTATTTTCTAAACCAGCAGTTTTACTTATCGATTTCTCTAAAGAATCCAATTTTCTCTTCAACTTTTCAGTCAAAATAATAGTGATTCCTTCATGTTCTATTTTATCAGTTGCTTCCAATTTTATCATTTCTTAATTTTCTAACTTTAACATTTCTTCATTGAATATAGAACATTCATGCAGTGTTGGCATTAAGCAGATTACAGATTTGTTTTCTGCAATTCTCATGTATATTTTCTCTGGGAAAATATTTTCATTTGGAAACAAATTGGAAAGTAATCGTCTCTGTAAAGCTTGTTTGCCATATTCAGTCACTTTTCCAATTCTTATATCTTGAAGAATAGTTCCATAATCAGCATCATTTGCCTGTTGCATATTTGTAATAAGTTCCTTATACTCAAAATTTGACCAAATGTTTACTTTTCCAATGCTTCCCAAAGACTTTCTGGTATCTTCATGCGCCAGTGTTTTAAACACTGGTTGTTCTTTTACAGGAGTAAGTTGTAGAAAATCTACAAAAACTATGACGTGTTTTCCTCCAAGTAATACGTCATACTCTGTTTTAAGAATTTGCTGCATTCACAAATGCACAAAGGCAAGCATTAAGTTTGATACCATGCTTACCTCATCAATAACGAGAAGTTTCATTTTCCTCAAGACTCTTGAAACTTCACAACAAGCTTCTACAGATAGCTTGAGGTACTCTAATTTGTTTTCATGCTCTTTTGGTGGCATTAATAAACAATGTAAAGTAATTCCTTTAATATCGTGTGCTGCCAACCCAGTAGGAGCAGTGACAACACAAGACAAATGTGACTCCGTTATTTTCTGTAGATAAGTTGTAATTACTTTAATTAAAAAACGTTTTCCTGTTCCAGCTTGTCCACTCACGTGCATTCGGATAGGTTGAAATGATGAGCAACAGCACTCTTTCTTTTCATGAAGTAATCCATGGTCAATCTGTTCTCTCACTTGGTCATAAATTTGTTTCTGCTCAACATTTAGTTGTTCTTCCAAGTTTCCTAAGTTTGTTACATCTCCTTGAGCTTGATACATTGCTGTTTCCACCTCTTCCATAGCAGTTGCTGCTTCATTTTGAACAATTGGTTCTCCTAGTGGGTCCTGACTCAACGGAGCAGAAGTTTGACTGTCTTGAGAACTGTCTCTAGCAATCTCAGCTGCAATTGTAGCTTCTTGCTCTATTTCGTCGTTCAACATTTTCACATAATTAACAAAAACAGGACATTCTATAGTATCTTTACTTGCGTTGAAGGAATCTTTATAGCTCTCGAAATCTCCATATAATTCCAATTCTGAACGCCATAGCTTGAAAAGTTGCAAAAGAGCTAAATTGTAAAATTCCCTTTTGTCAGGTGTTTTGCAACTCAGTTTACGGTGATTAATCAAATGTCCTTTTCTTTGTTTCACTAAACTTCCTTCAGAACCAACCACGGCATATATACCAGTATTGATGTTTTCTGTAACATCCTGTTTAAAAATATAGTTTTGAAGCACTTCATAGAGACACATGTGTTCAAGATGATGACTTCTATTTAAATAATATGTATCCAACATATTTGTTTTCACAATATCTGTACTTTCTGGCTCTTTTTCAGCTAAATATTCAATTTCTTGTACAGATTTATGTACTCGATTTCGTGGTGCAGCAAGACCTAAACTCACCCAAATGATTCTTCTAGATTTGGAGTATAGACTAGCAGATGATAAGCGATCTGAACATTCATACACTCCAATTTCTCGATGAGATAACATCTTCAAACTGTAACTATATAATTTCTTACTTAGACTCTTCTCATGGGAAATCTCTTCCCACATTTCCTTCAATTCTGTCTTTTCTGATTTGGTTATGTAGGATGTTAAATATCGAGCAACAGCAATGGAATTGTCTGCAACATATTGAATATCCATGTTAGCATTCCACGTGGACAAAATGACTGGGTTGTAGTCATTTATGTATTTTGACTCTTCATTTCTTTTTAAGTTGTAGGTATTTTTGGAGTCTTTCTTGTGATAGTATGTCGCAAAGATGACACTGTTCACTCTTCCTTTCGATATTACCGGACGTGGAAATCCAAAACGACATTTGGTGTAGAACTTGTTCTTAGATTTGTACTTTCGATGACAGTATTTCCCACAACGATGGCTTTGGAATCGTAAGACTTGTTGTCTTAAGTCCTTATCCTGTATACTTTTGGGTATATCACATGTAGCATATTCTTCAATAAAAGACAGCACAGTATCATCTGACTCAGTTCCAAATTTGGGAGCATCTTTGATCCATATTAGCATATGTATGTGAGGAGCACCTCTCGCTTTATACTCCTTTCTCCAAAAGAAACCCAGAACCTCTCCAAGAGGAGGATTTTTTTTAGTGGTGATAAAAGACATCATAGCTTTGAATCTATGATTGAAATGCCTGCATACATTAACTGGAACCAAAGGGCACAATTCTCCAGGTGTCTTGTATTCAATATTTAGTATATTTGGATTTGCCTCTCGAAGAAATTGAAGTAAATCATCCCAAGCATATTCAGCACAGCTCAGAATAAGAAACCATGTAGGAGTTCCTAAGTTCCCTAGCATAGATTTCAGTTCTCCATGACGGCGGTACCAGTACTCATTAGTACCAAGCTGACATGCCATGAGATTAATTAGCTGAGATTCCAAAACATTATCTTTCTGCAGTACTTTATCCATAAATTCCTTTGCTGAAACATTTTGCAGATGTACACCTGTTTTCAATATATGGTTTACTGCATAAGAAAGTCCAGAAAAATCACTCTCAAACAAAAGATGAAACAAATACGGAATACATTGTTGAAATCTTGGATCTTCTGCATATAATCTTGATGTCCGGTATTCAGATGCAGGAATCTGCACAGGTCGGTCATCATACCATCCTCCTTTTCCTGTGGGTAACAACTGAGGGAAACAATGAACCTCCAACCTTTTTTTCATACACTATTGGGACTTGCTTTTGCTTCTTTCATTATTTACAAATAAGCAGATCAGAACCCAAATTAAAACAATTCTCTTCCAACAAATAGGTTGCAAAATCCTTCCACTCATTATTATTTCCCTTTTCACTTTTTAAATACAAATCAACAGTCCTGGTCTGATTTTTATAATGAGTTTGACGACAACAGATACAAGAATAATTTGGCCTTTCACCTACAATCACCTTAAACTTTGTAATTTCTTGCTCCAAATTTTCTGTACTACAATGTTGTACATTCTCTTCTACATTTCCTTCTATTAATGTCTCAATTTCTGCACTGTCTTCCTCAGGACCAAAATAACTAACCTCAATCTCATCACAAACGTTCATTACATTTGATACAGGTCCATGCAAAAGAGCACTGTTCAAAATTTTTAACATTAGTGCTGGACTTTTTGAATAATACAATCTTCTGACTAATTTCCTCATTTCAGAATGATGTACTGCTAACAACCTGAAATGGTGAAAAACACTTCGACATACTTTTTTAGAAAGACAAGCCAGAGAATGACCTTGCAAACCAGTATTTTCTCTCACTCTGCAAGTGTCTAGTCCTTGCAACACCTTAATCTTTTGTTTAACACTTTTCTTAGTATAGTTACGTTAGAAATTGCGTAAAAAATCAATAGATTCTTGCCGTACACTGCAAATACTACTACGATTCCAAGTGCACACTGGACCTTTAGGACGTCTCCCTAAAACTTCATCAGCTAACACCACTTCTGCATTTCTAGGAACAATTTTCTCTTTCCCAATAGGACAACCATTTCTAACCTCATAAGCACGACCACTAGTGTAAACTGCATGCAACAAATCATTACTCTGAAGATAACTTTCTTCATTAAAAAAAGGCTCAGAACTTGAACTATGTTTCCATTCACCCCAAAAAAACTCACAAAAATTACTTCTGTTAATTACTCTCTCCACTTACTTCTGGCCTTCATTAAATGGACAGGCTTATCTAGTGATCGAATTCTATTGATTACTAAAATAAATAGTTTTCTTTTCAATTCGAAAGCTTTCTCAACTACATTTTCTATACCCTTCTTCTTATAAAATGCTGTTTTTTTACATTCCTTAATTTCTTTAATTAAATTTGAAACAACTCTATTAAAAAATTTTTTTCCTAATTTCCAATTTTTTCCTAATTTTCCTCCTTTTACTATACACTATTTTCACAGCAGATGATTTTCCATGATTATTCTCTTTAATCTCCTTTTTCTTTTTCGTTGCAGATACACTTATACTACTTTTCTCTTTCTGCACACTACTCTTACTCTTTAATATTTTCCTCAGAAAAGTGTTCCTTCTCTTACCAGGAGTTTTTTTCTTCTTGTTAACACATTGTTCTTCATGTAATTCTTCTGGATGACTTCTCTTCAAATAAACACCTTTCTTTCGTTGTTTCCTCTTTTGAGTTTTCGTAGGCATGATACATGTTGTTCAGTACTGATAAACAGAATCTATTATAAAATATATATATAACATTACAAAAATAAATATATGAAATATCCTGTTATATTACTCATAAAAAGAGAGGGAGGATTATGAGGACAAACGTGGGACTATGAAAATAAAAGGACATACAATAAGAAAGGAAGGAGTATGAAACAAGGCAAAATATTATAAAAAAGGGGAGTATAAACAGACATTGCAATATAAGGAGATAAAGAGAGTATGAATAAACTGGAAAGTATGAATAGGTAAGGGAGAGTATGAAGAGAAAGATGGAAATATGAGGAGAGAAGAAAGAGTATAACAAGAAAAAAAGAGAGTGAGATGACTGCGGGGGCACCATAAGAAGAGAGAGAAAGACTATGAAGAAAAAAGAAGGAATGTGTGAAAAGACGCGCAACTATAAGAACAAAAAAGGAATACTAGCAAAGGACAGTGTGTATAAGGAGAGAGAGAACAGTACCAGGAGAGAGCCTGGAGAATGTGAGGAAAAGTGGAGCATAAGGAAAAAAGGGGTGTACAAGAACAGAGGATACAGTATGAGGAGAAAAGAAGGAGTATAAACAGATGAAGGATTATGAAGAGTAAAAAGTGTATGACGAAAGAGGCAGTAGTATGACAAAAGAAAGAAATATAAAGAGAGAGATCAGTATGAAAAGGCGGAGAATATGAGGAAAGTGCTGCAGAGTGTATGCAGGGAGCTAAGGAGGAGTAAGAGAAGAGAGCAAACAATATGAACAGATTTAAGAAGTATAAACAGAGAGGACAGAAAATTAAAATAGAAAAGAAATATGAAGAAAAAGAGGAAAATATGAAGGAGTATAGGACAAAATAGAATATAAGAAAAACGCAGTAGTATGACGAGACATGGAGAAGTAAGAGAAGAGAGAGGAGAATATGAAAACAAGGGGGAGTATAAGAACAGGGTGGAAAATGAGGAGAGGAATATGACAATAAGAAAAGACGGCAATATTAGTCGAGAGTGCAAAGTATAACAAAGAGAGGAGAAATGTGACTACAGAGACAAGAGTATGAGAAGAAAAAGAAAAGTGTGAGAAAACAATAACGACTACCTGCAAAGAACAGCGATAATAAGAAGAAACAGAGAATAGAAAAATAGAAGAGTATATATGAAGAAAGAGGAAGGAATGTAAAGAGACACAGAGACAAAAATGTGGAGAAAAGACAAATAGAAGGGAAGACTGAGCGTATAAGGAGAGAGGGAGTACTATGAAAAGACAGTAAGAACTATGACAACAGTGGTGAATATAAAGACAAGAGAGAATATAAAGAGTAGGAGAAATATACAAAAAGAGGAGCAAGTATGAAAAAAAAGTATAAAAAGCGAAGCAGAAGATAAGAAAAAGAAGATAGTATAATGAGAGAGGAAGGAGTAAGACGAGAGAGGAGGGAGTATGACAGAGTGTAGAAAATATGCAAAAAGGGGTGAATTTAATTCCTTAATGTACACAGATGCACAGTGTGCTATTACCCCAAAAATGATAAGGCCATGCATTTTACCGAAACACATTTACTACTGTGATGTAATATGTGACGTCATCAGCAAGACACACATTCACTGGATGATGTCATCAGTGATGTCATTTGAGACGCCATCAGTGATGTCATGAGTGATGTCACTGACCATATAATGAGTGATGTAATATGTGACATCATCACCAGTGGATTGTAGGCGCAAGAGTTACAGTTAGTATAACTAACTATAATGGAGGAATTTTTTTTTTTCTGTGTCATAATTTTTTATTGGAGTTCAAAGATAGGCAATTTCATAGGTTACAAAACAATATAATAAATATAAATCAGTATGTGACAAATTATATACACCTGTAATATATTAAGGAAGAGGAAAAAGGAGGGAGGGGAAAAAGGAGACTAACTATAATGGAGGAATTTCAATGGTTTTGTATGAGTGAAATATCCAGCTAACTATAACACCCCTAATACATATGTTTTTTCAGTAATATATATATATATATATATATATGCATATATATATATATATATATATATTCACTGAAAAAAAGTAGGTTTCACACACATGAAGGACATCTAACAAGAGCTTTGATTGGAATTCCATAGAGCATATTATCATGCTCATTATTACCACTTCATCGGAAGTTTCCTGCCGATAAAGCGGCGATAATTTTATCGCCCAGGCTTGATACTATGGTCCATATTTCCTTAATGCACACAGATGCACAGTGTGATATTAGACAAAAAAATATGAGACCATGCATTTTACCATTTATTACTGAAAGACTATACATACATATTCCACGTATATAATTACTACATTTCAGTGAACAACACTGACTCATTTTCCAAATACATGTGCAATTTACTACATTATTTCTGCCACTATTACATCAAAAAAACGAACACAATAAAACAACAAAGACGCACAAGGGGCTTGTAAATCTACCCAGAGTATATACAGAGGGAGAGAAACGAGAAAGAGGACAGAACAGGGAGTATCAAGAAAAAAATGAAATATGAAGAGAGAGGGAAGAAAATGAGGAGACAGAAGGAATAAGACGAGAGACAGGAAAATATAAAGACAAAGAAGGGCAATATGAGGTCAGAGGACAATATAAGAAAAAGAGAGTAGTACTGAGAGAGAGGAAGGAGTAAGAGGAGAGAGAGGGGAGTATAAAATAGAGAGGCTAGAAATGATGGAAAAAGGGACAAATATTGGGGCATATTACCAAGGGTGGCGATATTGAATTATCACTGCTTTAGCGGCCGTTTTAAGACGCTAAGTGACGATAATTCCTCGCCCTATTACCAAGCTGTCGCTAACACCAGTTAGCGACAGCTTGTAGGCGATAGCGAGCGGTTTGGGGCCCGCTTTGCATGTCAGTGATATTTATCGCTAATGACATGCAAAGTGGGCGTACCCAACCGGTTAGCGACTGAAAGCAGTCGCTAACCTCGCTATCGCCTATTACCAAGAAAGGCGAAGCGATGGAAATATTTGCTCTAAGCGCGAATATCGCCAAACGCTAACGCCTGCAAATACCAGTTCTTAGCCATGTTATCCAATGGGAGGTGGATAACATGGCTAACAGCATTTGCACGCTAATGCGTGAACACCGCTGGATTTCCAGCAATATTCACGCTAACGCCTGCAATATTATCGCTTTTGAGATAAACGTTGGTAATAGGACGTTATCTCAGCGATAATATTGGGCGAAGCGCGGCATTAAAAAAACTAACGGTAAGCTAGTTAGCGATAAATATCGCTAACTGTTGGGAATATGCCCCATAATTCCTTAATGTACACACACGAACAAGGTGATATTAAACAAAAAAACATAACAGCATGCATTATAGCAAAACACATTTACTACTATAAAACGTTTAAAAAGGGACAAATATAATTCCTTAATGTACAAAGATGCACCACATGCATTCCCATACAACTTATCAACTCACCTTTCAAATTGATTTGTAGATTAACAAGAATCCCACTCACACAGTAGATATTCTTATACAGAATCTCTCTAGTTCAGTGTTTGCAGCAGAACCGAAAATGGAAAATTTTCCCTATCATTTACACATACATACATGTAAATAACCAATTAAAGTCCATCACACATTAATTCAAAACGAAACACACATTTCTATTGGTTCAACAATTCTAACCTTTCCAACTGACATAACTTTCCACCCTACCCCCAACAGATCATGCAAAAGTCAACTGTCTATAGAGGTCAAAAGTTCAGCACTCTATAAAACACTGCTATTCAACAAATTCAGACTATGCATAAGTGCTTACTTATAAGTACCAATAAAGAGAAAAGGTCTCATTAGAAGCAACCAACATATAAACACATACACCTGATAGATATCTGTAAAATATATATTTTTAACTGATTTTTTCTTGCTTACGTATGCTTATGGAACGACTTTCAGAATTCGCACTGTACGCGTACAGTAAATATACCATAAAAAAAAATCTATCACAAATTTTTGGGGGGTGAGCCCCAAAACCCCGACGGTCCCAGCCGGCTCCCTGCGTCCTTCGGGAGCCGGCATTGCTTTTTGTCAGAGAGACCAGCTTACATGCTACTCTCTCAGACGAAAAGCAATCTGCTTTCCTACTTGAAAGAGAACTCTCGCCCTACCATAGCAAACAGCAGTGTCCAGGGAATGCGCACCCTGTAACACTACAGGAGCTGGACCTCGAAGGAGGTGCTCCCCAGGTCCAACAAAGGCTCAACAAAAGCCATCAAAGATTTTGACCTTGGGGATCATTGTAAAAACCCCTAAGCACTCCTAGCGGGTCAGGAAGTCCTATAGCAAATAGCAAACTTTTCCTGTCAATCTACACACTCAATCTACACACATATATAATTAAATAAAAAATCACATTTATTCCTATATTAAATCAAAACAAAACACACTTATATTGCTTGAACTTTTGCACCCTTTCCAACTGACAGAACTTTCAACCCTTCCCCCATTCCACATTCTCCCAGTTACGATAGAAACACACAGGTGAAAAGTTAATCATACATTGTTGCAAATTAAAACAGCAAGTGTACTTGACTTGAGAATATACAAGCTTATTTTATGTAACTTTCTTTTCTATCCGTTTAACAGAAACATGCATCCTACCACTGTGTAGAATGTTGTCAAACAACTAATCATTTCTTTACTTTTTTCAAAACTGCATGTTGTCCACCATTTAAAAAAAATATTACTTTTCAAACTGCCATTTCATTTACAGAGACCATCACAGTGCATCCAGACCTCTCTTCAAGATGCTTACAGTGTGGATTGTGGGACACAGCTTTATTTTCTGGAGCCAAAGGTACACAGAACAGAAAAGAATTCACAAAGATCTACGTTTACCAAATGTAGACATGAAATGGATTGGACAGAGAGGATTAAAGTGGCACCAATTGATGCCATTGGTGAAATCCTTTTTACATCTCCAACACCCTGACCTCATAATTGTGCACTGTGGTGGCAATGACCTAGGCACTTTGACAGGGGTAGGTCTGGAAATGCTTATGAAGGACACCTTTGCACAATTGACACTTTTCCCCAAAACTGCCTTTGTCTGTTCTAATATATGCCAAAGGCAGAAAAGGAACTGGTACAATCACTACTGTCGACAGATTGAGAAAGCTAGGGAACATATGAATAAATCTGTTTTTGCCTTTCTCCGAGACTATCGAATGGGGTCCATCTACAACAACAATCTGCGTTTCAATATGCATGACATCTATAGGAGAGACGGTGTACATTTTACAGATGAGGGTAACAGAGTCTTCCTCTTGAACTTTAGACTCTGCATTGGTACTTACTTGTAGGTACTAAAATCTCCCAATAAACACAAGGGATCTTTTTAGAGCCACCCAACATCTAAACACATACACTTCATAAATATCTGAAAAATATTCTTCTTTTTCTTCCTTCAGTACGCTTATGGGACGACTTCCAATCTTCGCAGCGTACGTCGTCCATACGTGCTTGGTACGCGTATGATAAATCTACCATAAAAAAAATAGCCTTTATCACAAATTTTTTAGAATCCCCGAAGGACTCCATCCCCCGGGGCTCAAATGTAACATTGCAAACCGTGGGAAGAGCCACAAGGCCTCTATGGTCCCAGCCAGCTCCCCACTTCCTGCGGGAGCCGGCATTGCTTTTCGGCACAGAGAGCAGCTTACATGCTTACATTCTTCTTTCAAAGATGATTTCAACAGTTATACATTTTATGAAATAATATAGAACTGCCTGCTAAAAGAGAAAAGTCAGCACAATTATGATAGAATAGAAATCATTTAAAAGCATCCTACCGCAACTAGTTTTTGAAACGCATTGTACAATAAAATGCGTCTCAAAATTGGCTACACACATGGTGATTGTGTCATAACGTCACATAGAAAAAAGAAAGCCACTCTTACGCTACCAGGAAAACACAACAACAGTACAAGGCCCAAATTTCAATTGTAGTGATTTCTTAGTTGCAGGTCTAGTTGTCAGATCGACACACACACTCCCTCATGGCTGGTATACACCCACACCACACCCATTCAGCGTATCCATCACTATACACGTGACCCTATGTATAACAAAACGGAGCACACGTGTTGTACGCCATTTTAGAGTTGTTCCCAAAGTACCGAATGAGGGGGCCCACTACTACATGCGTGGCCTCTTTCATCACTGAGTTAGTGGTGCCCGAAGCACTGAGCGAGTGAAGAACCTGCGATGATGATGATGGGAGCAGGAGTATGTCGCTAGCCATAGAGATATCAAGACTCGGCACCATATATGAGACTTCTTTGTTGGAGATCAGGACTACATCATGAAGAAGGTGTCTTTTCCACGAAAAGGTGAGCAGTGACGCTTGAGTACGCATCGGAGGGAGTCAGGGTTGTAGCAGACTAGATACAAAAACGTGACTTAGTATTTTAGACGAACGCACTCCTATATAGTGTATTAATTTACATGCATACATTTTTTTCCCAATAGCAGTAATGTTTTTATAATCGCTGAAATGTCCGGAATATTACCAATACAAACAGTTTGTAGAAATGTGAGAATGAACGTGTATAAAAACGCAATGTTATCTAACTCCAAATTAATATGGTAACAATTACCAATCATAACATCTTTCTTTTAATATCTTTTAGATGTAGAGCTTCGCGATGGATTATGAAAGAAGTACGACGGCAATGGCACAAGGTGAGCAAAGAAGCTTGTTTCCGAAATAACGGCAAGTTATCTATGAAAGGAGAGAATGTATAGTATGCAGCAAGCGCGCAAAACACACATTGGGCTCACGGGACTTCAGCTAGGATCAGATAGCTTCCTGGGCCCACACACAGTCGCACCCGAGTTCTTCACAGGTCTTTTAAAGACATTTTGCTTGTTAATGAGGCTTTGATATCCCCCCTTACAGCTCCTGCAGCTCCACTCTTATTTTTCCTTGAAGATAAGCCCCCCCGCAAGGAGCTTGTAAATCTGCGTCTGACTTTTCAAGAAAAAATCTCAACTCCAGACTCTGAGAGACAGTTTTAATGTTGTTTTCTCTCTCTTTCTCTCTCTCACTCTCTGTGACATCATTTCTCTTTCTCTTTTAAAGTTATAAACACTGCAGTCTACTTTGACATGTAGAAGCAAAGGTGTCTTCAAGTTGTGACCTCCGGTGGCCGCACTGTTTGCCGCACTAAATATACAAGGTAAGCACACCGGCCTAGATAAACAATACTTCCATTGCAATGCATTAGAAATAAGTTGGCGTATTTACAATCCCGTTGTGCCATTTTTGAGTCAGTAACGCAGTACGCACTTCCATATAGACACCACTTGAACACGGGACTATAACAGATGTGAAATGTACTAGACACACTGCACACGTAAAATCGTAGTGTACCTTCACTTAGATAGGTTACAACAGTCTCGGAAACAGATCTACAAGCTTATTGCGCCACTTTTGTGTCACTTTGAACATAGGAAAAGTGGCGCAAGGAGCTGGTAAATCTGCGTCTGACTTTTCAAGAAAAAATCTCAACTCCAGACTCTGCGAGACAGTTTTAATGTTCTTTTCTCTCTCTTTCTCTCTCTCACTCTCTGTGACATCATTTCTCCTTCTCTTTTAAACTTATAGACACTGCTGTCTACTTTGACGTGTAGGAGCACAGTTGAATACAAGTTGTGAACTCCGGTGGCCGGAGTGTTTATACCAGGTAAGCACAGCATCCTAGATATGCAATGCCTCTATTGCAATGCATTAGAAATAAGTCGGCGTTTATAGAATCCCGTTGTGCCCCTTTTGTGTCAGTAATGCAGTAGGCACTTCCATGCAGACACCACTTGAACGCGAGACTAGAACAGAAGTGAAATGTACTAGCACACTGCACACGTAAAATTCTAGTGTTACCTTTATTTGTGAAAAGAGTGATTGGGTAGTGTGCAGCAGCTGGACTATTTAGAAATGTATAATTACCTCAGAGCACTGACAACAGATAGGTTACAACAGTCTGAGAAACAGATCTACAAGCTTATTGCACCACTTTTGTGTCACTTTTAACATGGGAAAAGTGGAGCAAGGAGCTTCTAAAACTTCGTCTGACTTTTCAACAAAAAATCTCAACTTCAGACTCTGCAAGACAGTTTTAATGTTCTTTTCTCTCTCTTTCTCTCTCTCTCACTCTCTCACTCTCTGTGACATCATTTCTCCTTCTCTTTTAAAGTTATAGACACTGCTGTCTACTTTGACGTGTAGAAGCACAGTTGAATACAAGTTGTGAACTCCGGTGGCCGCAGTGTTTATACAAGGTAAGCACAGCGGCCTAGATATACAATGCCTCTATTGCAATGCATTAGAAATAAGTCGGCGTATTTACAATCCCGTTGTACCCCTTTTGTGTCAGTAATGCAGTAGGCACTTCCATACAGACACCACTTGACCGCGAGACTAGAACAGAAGCGAAATGTACTAGCACACTGCACACGTAAAATTCTAGTGTTACCTTTATTTGTGAAAAGAGTGATTGGGTAGTGTGCAGCAGCTTGACTGTGTAGAAATGTATAATTACCTCCGAGCACTGACAACAGATAGTTTTCAACAGTCTGTGAAACAGATCTACAAGCTTATTGCACCACTTTTGTGTCACTTTTAACATGGGAAAAGTGGAGCAAGGAGCTTCTAAATCTGCGTCTGACTTTTCAACAAAAAATCTCAACTCCAGACTCTGCAACAGTTTTAATGTTCTTTTCTCTCTCTTTCTCTCTCTCTCACTCTCTCACTCTCTGTGACATCATTTCTCTTTCTCTTTTAAAGTTATAGACACTGCTGTCTACTTTTACGTGTAGAAGCACTGTTGAATACAAGTTGTGAACTCCGGTGGCCGCAGTGTTTATACAGGGTAAGCACAGCGGCCTAGATATACAATGCCTCCATTGCAATGCATTAGAAATAAGTCGGATTATTTACAATCCCGTTGTACCACTTTTGTGTCAGTAACGCAGTGGCACTTCCATACAGACACCACTTGAACGCGGGACTATAACAGAAGTGAAATGTACTAGGAACACTGCATACGAAAATTCGTAGTGTTACCTTTACTTGTAATGCTTTACCTTATTTAGTCACATCTACATAACTTTAAACTCTTTTTTCTTTTTTATTTTGCAGATTACCTACCCAACGTCTTTTGGAGTCCACATCACAATTTGTTTTTAATACTGTTTTATTAAAGTTATTTTTCTAGTTGTTTATTTCATTATCTTTAAGTTACGTTTACAGTTATTGTTATTTTAATAAAAGTTAATAAAAAAAACTATATACTTGTATTTTTGGGGGACGGTCTACAACAAAAATAATATTTAGAATTTGAAGTACTATAGTAAGATTTTTGACAGTAGGGTTAAAAAGTACTGGCTGTACAATAACTTATATTTTCTCTGGAAGGACTACAACATAGAAAGGAAATCAAAGTAAAACAATGTGTACCACATTTACAAACCTCTTGCGACATTTTCACGTGCAAACCTACCCGCCTACAAAATTAACTATATGGGCCTCAATGACGCCCCTCAAACCACGAAAACCACCACCCCCGGAGATTTCTATATAGTGTGAGGGAGGCTGCGTGGCCCACCGCCTGATGCCCTGGACTCCGTCACACCCAGACCGGGTTCCTACAGTGTCCTGGGGAGAAACAGCCCTTACAACGCGGTCATAAGCACTCGTGATCGTCACCACGAAGCCATTAGTAAGCATATGGCTTTACCACACATACTTTTACAACTAGTATACATTTACCACGCATAATAAAGCCATAGTCACCCTAATGGATTTGTGGTGACGGACATTCGTAGTAATGGCTGTGGCTTACGTGCTTCAAATTAGTTTTTAGGTATGCGTGTGACCAAGCCTGATAACATCGGAGGGCAAGGACAAACACCGTGGTGTCTGTGGCAGGAAATCGCATGGATCACAGAGAAGATAGGCGGAGGGTAAAATGAAAGTAGCAGGTATAATAAAAATAATGGAAGAAAACTACTAAAATGGTGGTGGACGGAGTATGTAATCAACGTTTGGCGCCTCGTTTAAAATAAACATAGAGAGAATATGATTATTAATATAGTACAAAAGTATAGCAGCGGATGACACACATGGCCCAAGTAAAGAAAGTGGCAAATGTAATACCTGAAATGAGGACACCTTTGCTTGGCGAACTTGAAGATAAAAAAAGAAACGTGGGCTTGGAAACGAGGCTGCGCATGCGTAGAGAGTACAACTGGTACACAGAAAAAAACTGAAAGTTTTACATACGATCATAGAAATTTAGCTCTTTTTTTAACCAGTAAAGTTAGTTCTCAAAAATAACTGTTTTTTTCAGCCGCAATGCCCCCACGATCCCAGACGGCTTCCTGCGTCCATACTTCAAAATAAAACCCAGGGGTTGCCTTTCCCCGGGTCTCGGAGTGCCTTACAAGCCCCCCCATTATGGAAAAAATATGTCCCCGGGATTTAGCACCCCCCCGGGGGCCAATTAAGAATAAAACAGCCTTCTAGTTTTTTTTTTCCTTTTCCACCACGTACGTGTACCTCGCGATTTTTTTATTAAAAAATAATAATAATTGGCCTAAAGATCCATGTGGGACCCCCTGAGCAGGCCTAGAGGGTCAACATGATTCTACCCTACCCCCTTTCCTTATTTCTCAAATTTGTTTTACTGTTTTCTTGTGACTCAGTTTTAGCGACGCACAAGATGGCTGCCAACACTTCCTGGTTTGGAGTGTTGACAGACAGTTGACAGCCAATCAGCATGCAGCTCGTGCTCGTAAATGTACGGATTTCCGTACGCGTGCGGTACTTCGTCTCTAGATATCGCTATGATTTTACTTTTAATTTTCCAGGGGTCTACAGTGGCTTGCGCCACAGAGCTTGATATTTTTTTGATTACACATTGTGTCAAGCCATACTCGACCCGCCTGAGCTCATTATAAAGGCTCTGGAGAAGGGTATTTTGCGGTATTTGCTTATATATACAGCAGTTCTGTATGTCCTCCGATGAGGCCTGCCTTCAGTGTATCCCATTCTAAAACGGGTGAAATATTTCCTAATCCAATCCTTCATATGGAGCACAAACATTTCATCTGCCGATCGAAAGTGAATCGTCTCTGTGGCCTGGACAAGCTTTGAATTGGTAAATCCATAATCATTGGACTGTGTTCGGAGGTAAAACTGGGAAAATTTGAATTCTAGCCATAGCAGCCTGCCCTCTAGAGACAAAGAAATAGTTCAGTCTCACCCATTTTTTATGAGGGCAGGAGAAATATGTAAATCCTGGATCAGGATATCTATTTGTAAACCATAGAACTTCTAGCCCATGCTCTAGTACTAGCTGCTGTAAAGCCTTAAAAACGTTGTTTCCTCCTCAAATACGCTCTGTTATTAGTTTGTAATTTTGGTTCAGCTAGATGTATATTAAAATCTCTACAGAGTATTAATGGAGTTGCCCATGACAGCAGCTCAATATTAAGCAATTCTAAAATCTGTGCTTTGTCCATATTTGACCGGTATACTGAACAAATGACAAATTTCCATTCTCCCACAGCACATTCCGCTGCCCACTGGCCACATTTATCTGCCAGAGCCCTTCCCATCAGCCTTACATAAGATTTGGCCAGTATAGCCACACCCCTAGTTGTAGTGCTATGTTGCGTGCACACTGATACCGTGTATCCCAATTCAGCCAAGACTCCTCGGTTCTCCCATGAGATACGTGTTTCCTGAAGACACACTGCATCTGGATAAAAGCTTCTCAATTCCCGTGCCACACACTGTCTCTTGACCCTATCATTTAAGTCCGAGACATTGAATGTACATATCTGTAGTCTCCCTGCAATTATTTTACCCTCCATCTTCTCAAGACATACTGCTACTGATTAGACACATCAATTGTAAGTGAATGTTGCTTTGCACTTCTCCACCATGGCCTCATTTTTTTTTCCAAGCCCACCCAACCCCCCATCCAGTGCTCCCAAACCTTCTCCTCCAAACCCTCCCTCACTACCCAATTAATCTCCCACTCTTTTGAGCCCCCTTCCCCACCCCCCAGAAAATAAGGCATAAGGACTCAAGTTCCCTGGTGATGGGAAGCTGACAGCACCCCCCCCTCGTTGCTGCTCCTCTCCACCGTTACATCAAAGGCAAATCAAGTTATAAATATATATATATCTTCTAAGCAGAGAGAGAAATAATCTGTATCATTATGTGTTCCGGCTGGACAATTTTATATTGAATGTAGATATTCCTTGGCTAAAATTACAAAAGTGAAAAATTGTGTTTGACCTTTAAAAATAACTTTCAATTTGGCCGGATTTAGCAGAAAAACCTGTGCTGCTTTGGCCTGAAACATTGGCATCAATCACCGCAAGTGCGACCTCTTCTTACTGACGCTTGACAGAAATCAGGCCTAACAAAAAATTCACTCCCCTTTCCAATCATTTTTCTGTCTGGTCATGCTAGGTCACAGATGGCTTCTCGTGCCAAGAAATTATTCAGACAATTTAATATAGCTCTTGGTCTTGTTACAGACTGTTCTGCTTCTATTTGCTGCTTAAAAGGGAATCTATGTGCCCTTTGAACCTCTAAGTCCCAGTTCCATTGTATGAACTCGGAGAATGCCTTTGTAAAAAGATCTACAATTAATTTTCGCACGTCCGTTGCTTCTGTCCCCTCAGGGATACCCAAGACTCTCAAATTGTTTTTTCTTAACTAGTTTTGCATGTCTGGTAATTTCCAGGCAGTATCATCCTTCTGTGGCGTTAGGGAGTCCGTAAGAGTTCTTTGAGAAATATTTTACAATAAATTAGCCAATACAATCTGTGCAACAGTAGGAAAAGTGATAACAAAATATTAAAATGTACTATTCTCACTCCAGTGAGTGCAACAGTAGAGAAAGTGTTGGATAGCGGAGGGGTAAATATTACCATTCCCACTCCAGGGAGTGCAACAGTAAAGAAAGTGTTGGATAGCAGAGAAACAAAAATTACTAAAAACATTTAAACAATGGAAAACATTTTAAAATATCATAAAAATATATGATTAAATATATTAAACATATAAAA
The DNA here is from genome assembly GCF_964261635.1 of Lissotriton helveticus. Taxonomy (NCBI): domain Eukaryota; kingdom Metazoa; phylum Chordata; class Amphibia; order Caudata; family Salamandridae; genus Lissotriton; species Lissotriton helveticus. Next base: position 689,804,659 of record NC_136057.1, read on the forward strand.
AGAACACATAATATAATACAAATTACATATAACAAAAAGCTACAAACATTATATAAAATGAATCAATAAATACATTTATAAACAACAATTGTTTAAAAGGAGCCAATATTAACAAATTATTTAAAACATAAACGTATTTATATATACGTATTTGTTTCCTACTGTATTACCCCACACCAATAAAAAAACACTTCAAAAGTTGTATTTACATTTATTTCAATAATTAACATAAGTAATAATCAATTTAAAAAATATTAATATAATAATAATATACATTTGTTAAATACACAAGCTTTAACACTATAATATCCAAAACACACACCTAAAATCAATTACACAATTACCATAAATAATTTCGAATTAATTAATTTCAATTAATTACCAACTAATTATTAATTCATCAATTAAAAATAAATTACTTCCCACTATAAACACCTATAAACACCACAAAACACACCTAAAACTAATTACACAAAGAAAATAATTAATTACTAATTCATTATTTTAAATTCTTAGCAACTATTTATTAATTAATCAATTAAAAATAAATTACTTCCCACCCTGCTCACCATTTACACCTATAAACACCACAACCCACACCTAAAACTAATTACACAATTACCATAATTAATTGGCAATTAATTAAGTACACTTTATTTAACAACAAATTATTAATGAATTCATAATAAATAACTTTACACATTTAACGCTATAACATCTCAATTAAACAAATATTAATAAATAAAAAATATTAAATACATGTAATATAATTAAATTACTTTCCACCCTATTCCCATGTAAACACACAACCCGCTACCAAACAAAAATTGCAAATTTTAAATAAAAAAATATTAATAACAACTAAAGATAACCTATTAATTTTATATACTCAAATTACTTTCCACTCTATTACCCTATTAACCCATAACCCGCTACGGAACTAAAAACGCAAAATTCAAATAATAAAATATGAATAACTACTAACATTTTAAAACATATAATAAAAATATAAGCAAATCTTATACAAAAGTAAATACATCACATACATATAAAATATATACTAAAATACATAACATTAATAAAAAATCGATATTTTTAACAATTATAATTTTGCAAACGATATTAAACACTTCAATATTATAAACGTCGATATTACTTACCTAACATCGATATTCTTGACCACGATATTTTGTCTGTCAATATTTCTGGCCCACAATATATTTACCTCGATATTTGTGCACGTCACTATTCTGTCTCTGAACCAAATCAAATGATACTAGTACACAAAAAAATCTAAACAGTAGAACAGGAGATACGCAATTTCAAATTTTTGAGTGAAATAGCACCTAAAGTCAAAAGCACCACATTGGGACATCTGGTCACGCTAGACCAGGCCAACCATGATTGATCACAAGCCAGATACAGTGACCAGGTCAGCCCTGATGAAATGTTACCTTTGAAGTTCAGCCCGAAGAGCTCCGTTTGTGATGGAGGAGGATGAGAGGAGTAGGCTGAGTGTTGTGGGTAGTCATCTCTGTAGAAAGAAGGGCAGATCAGGTGTTGCTGATGGTTTTCACTGTAGCATAAAGAACGTTGAGGACGGTTGTTGCTGCAGCTTCATATTGGTTGTAGTGCAAATGAGAGGCACTTGTTGGGGATCAGGGACTCAATTCAGCATAAGCTAAAAGTGCTCAGGCATGTCCAGTTGCAGCATGTCAGCTGGGCATTTGCAGATAGGCCTCCAAAACGTATTTATGTCACTGTAGCTCACACAGAAGGTCAGTCCCCTAGCCTTGTTCATCTTCTTCACGGAAACCTGGACCAGTGCCACCTCCGGCCCGACATCGCCACAGCCATCCCCGATTGCTACAAGGTCCAGAGAAAGGACCGCCCCCACCGCCCAGGAGGAGGACTCGCCATCGCACATAAGACCCACCTCCAACTCTCCACATTCAGCACAGAACACCACAACTTCCAGATCCAGACAAGCCCCAGGACCACGCTACGCGGCACCCTCATCTACAGACTGCCGGGACCTCGCACCCAGTCCGCAACTACCATCGCCGAGCTCGCTGAACGCCAAGCCATCACCTCCATGGACTACATTCTACCCAGGGACCTGAATTTCCACCTTGACAATGGAAACAACCCCGACTCCACAACTCTCCTCGACAACCTCACCAAGCTAGGACTGAAGCAGCTGGTCAATATGCCCACTCACAAAGCCAGACACACCCTCGACCCACTCTTCGCGGGAGGAACTAACATCTGCTTCAGCCACACCACCAAGCCCCTCTGGGCGGACCACCACTGCATCCTTTTCACCTTCAACATCAACTCCACACCCAAGCCCCCAGAGCCCACCACGAAGGAACTAGAGCATGGTCACAGAGGAAAACCTCAACACCACCCTCCTCCATGACCCCCCAGCGCCACGGCCACCACCAACTCTGCAGCTATAGAATTTCACCGCTGGATCTCCTGCTGCACCGACAAGCTTGAATCTCTCCACCACCCTGCCAAACAATGCCCTCTGAAGGCCACCTGGTTTACCACAGAGCTACAAGAAACCAGACGCTCCTGCAGACACCTAGAGAAAACCTGGAGAAACCAGAAACCAGAAAACCACAGAAGCACGGAATAACCACAGGAGCGCCCTGAAGGAATAACACCAGCCATAAGAGACACGAGACGGACCTTCATAAGAGACAAAATCCAGACCAACACGACCAACCCCCAGTGAAGCCATGTATGTCACACCTTCCCAGGAACTCTGAGACAAGCTCAGCTCCTACTTCACCTGAAGATCAAGGTTCTCTACGACAACTTCAGTGAGCCTGACACCACCCCCCCACGCCGCCGATAATCCAACCATCATGAACTGGAATACCGCCGCTGTCGAACAGATCACTGCAACCATGAAGAAAACCCACTAAGAGCCCCAACGGATCCCTGCCCACCGCACATATTCCAGAGGGCCGCTGCCGCCATCTAGCCCGAACTAGGACAGACCATCAATGCCTCCTTCATATCTGGCATCTTCCCTGACGACTGGAAACAGGCAGAGGTTAAACCCCTCCTCAAGAAACCAAAGGCCGACCCAAGAGACCAGCAAAACTACCGTCCAATTTCTCTCCTCCCCTTCGCAGCCAAAGTCACAGAGAGAGACTCATAAACGCCCAACTAACCGCCTTAATCGAAGAGAACTCCATCCTGGGCGCCTCCCAGTCTGGATTCCACAGCAAACACAGCACCGAGATCCCCCTCCTCGCTGCATGCTTCTCGACCAGGGACACACCGCGGCCCTCATCCTTCTAGACATCTCCGCAGCCTTCAACACTGTTTTACATCGCATACTCGCAGCCAGACTTCATGCCGTGGGGATACAAGGAGCCGCCCTTGACTGGATCTAATCCTTTCTCTCCGGCCGAACCCAGAGGATCAGACTTCCTCCTTTCCTCTCTGAACCCACTGATATCAACTGCAGAGTACCCCAAGGATCATTGCTTAGCCCCACGCTCTTCAACATCTACATGGCACCCCTTGCTGCCATCGTCAGACAGCATGGGCTCAGCATTGTATTCTACGCCAACGACACCCAGCGCATCCTCTCACTCATGAAGAATTCCGAAGACACCAGCCTCTGTTTCCAGGAAGGAATGAAGAACGTGGCAGCCAAGATGAAAGACATCTGTTTAAAGCTCAACTCAGAGAAGACCAAAGTCCTCATCCTTGGACCCTGCACCTCCGCCTGGGACTACACTTGGTGGCCCTACGCCCTCTGGAATTCACCCACCCCTACAGACCATGCACGAAATCTGGGCATCATCCTAGACTCCTCCTTCTCCACGAACCACCAGATCAACAACGTCACATCTACCAATTTCAACTGCCTGCGAATCCTCCGCAAGACCTTCAATTGAATCCCTCTGACTGTGGAAGGACCGTCACCCACACGCTCATAAACAGCAGACTGGACCACAGCAACGCCTTATACGCCGGAATCAACAGAACCCTTCTACACAAACTCCAAACCATCCAGAACTCCGCAGCCAGACTCATCCTCAGGACTAACCCTGGGAGTAGTAGGCGTAGTGGGGCTACGCGAAGCTACGCGAAGTGGGCAAGAAACTACGTCCACCTACGCACTTTGCGGAGCCCCACTACGCGCCACCCGCCTCCCTCCTGCCCTCCCTAAATACTACCCGCCTCCCTCCCGCCCTCCCTAAATACTTAAATAACATTTTAAAAAAGAATAAAAACCACTTACCTTGTCGGCTGCGTTTCCGGGGCTCGCTCTCGTAATCGCGCCGCCATCCTGGATACTAATGCGCATGCGCGGCCGCCCGCACATGCGCATTTCTCGTGAGAAATGCGCATGTGTGGGTGGACGCACATGCGCATTAGTGTCCGAGACGGCGGCGCGATTATGAGAGCGAGCCCTGGAGACGCAGCCGACAAGGTAAGTGGTTTTTATTCTTTTTTAAAATGTTATTTAAGTATTTGGGGAGGGCGGGAGGGAGGCGGGTGGCAGGCAACTTCGCTACGCCCACAGAGTGGGCGTAGTGTTGCCTGCTATGCCTACTTTGTAAATGGCAAAGTAGGCAACACTACGCCCACTCCGTGGGCGTAGCGAAGTACTACGACCAGGGTTACTCAGGACACCGCGTCATGAACACATGACCCCTCACTTACAAGACCTCTAATGGATCCCCGTCTAGAAGAGGGTCACCTTCAAACTCCTAACCCATGCCTACAAATCCTACAACAACATCGGACCATTAGGTGGGAGAGCCTTCTCCTACATCGGTGGAATGGCTGCATTATAGGTACTGAGACGAGCTGCAGAACACGCACTGTGGGCACTGTCGGAACCCGCATTAGCCTTACTTTGAACTACATCCCATAGCACACATTAAATTCTTTATGCTTGAATGATTATGATTCTTGCTGCATTTTATCCATTGTGATTTTTGGCTGCTGCTTTTTAATCAAAGAACCGCTTTTTAAAATTTCACTCACCTTCCTCTGTGGGTGCCGTTTTACCTCCCTGTTCCACCACAGCTTGTGCTGATTGAGTGGAGGGAGGCTCTAAACGGGACCTGCTCACTAGATACCCTCCCTTCTGATGGGACACTAGGAGAAGATATCTTGGACACGGAGATGGTCTAGTTTCCGGACAGGCTTGCTGACATTCCACTATTTAGCAGAGGATGGCGCCGACGCGCAGCAGAATGGCTGCATTATAGGTACGGAGGCGAGCTGCAGAACACGCACTGTGGGAACTGTGGGAACTCGCACTAGCCTTACTTTGAACTACATCCCACAGCGCAGATTAGATTCCTTAGGCTTGAATGATTACGATTCTTGCTGCATTTTATCTATTGTGATTTTTGGATGCTGCCTTTTAATCAAAGAACCGCTTTTTAAATTTCACTCACCTTCCTCTATGGGCGCCGTTTTTCTCCTCGTTCCACCATAGCTTGTGCTGATTGAGTGGAGGGAGGCTCTAAACGCGACCTGCTCAGTAGAAACCCTCACTTCCGGTGGGACACTAGGAGAAGCCATCTTGGACACTGAGGAGGTCTAGTCTCCGGATAGGCTTGCTGACACTCCACTATTTAGCAGAGGGTGGCGCCGACGCACAGCACAATGGCTGGATTATAGGTACTGAGGCGAGCTGCAGAACACGCACTGTGGGCACTGTGGGAACTCGCACTAGCCTTACTTTGAACTACATCCCACAGCGCACATTAGATTCCTTAGGCTTGAATGATTACGATTCTTGCTGCATTTTATCTATTGTGATTTTTGGATGCTGCCTTTTAATCAAAGAACCGCTTTTTAAAATTTCACTCACCTTCCTCTATGGGCGCCGTTTTTCTCCTCGTTCCACCATAGCTTGTGCTGATTGAGTGGAAGGAGGCTCTAAACGCGACCTGCTCACTAGAAACCCTCACTTCCGGTGGGACACTTGGAGAAGCCATCTTGGACACTGAGGCGGTCTGGTCTCCGGACAGGCTTGCTGACACTCCACTATTTAGCAGAGGATGGCACCGACGCACAGCACAATGGCTGGATTATAGGTACTGAGGCGAGCTGCAGAACACGCACTGTGGGCACTGTGGGAACTCGCACTAGCCTTACTTTGAACTACATCCCATAGCTCACATTAGATTTCTTAGGCTTGAATGATTACGATTCTTGCTGCATTTTATCTATTGTGATTTTGGCTGCTGCATTTTAATCAAAGAAACGCTTTTTAAAATTCCACTCACCTTCCTCTGTGGGGGCCATTTTTCTCCCCGTTCCACCACAGCTTTTGCTGATTGAGTGGAGGGAGGCTCTAAACGCGACCTGCTCACTAGAAACCCTCACTTCAGGTGGGACACTAGGAGAAGCCATCTTGGACACGGAGACGGTCTAGTCTCTGGACAGGCTTGCTGACACTCCACTAGTTAGCAGAGGATGGCACTGACGCGCAGCGGAAGCGCAGCGGAGGCGTGCAGCGGCAAGCCCGTCTGCGCCCGTCCGTGCCTGGACCGGGCCTAGGGCCAGAAACGTTGCCCCTCCACCTCCAATTCCGCCACTTACTAGGGATTTTATACTATCCGTAAATAGAGAGTCCCTGACCTGCCACCAGCTTTTAGACGCTGCCAAATAGGAGGGACCTATTTGTTGTAAGTACTGCAAAAAAACCTTTAATCCGACAATGACACCTACAATTAAAGAGAAGGCCAAAAATAGAGACCTACACTGTGGCCTTATAAATGCAAGGTCAATGTGCAAACAGCCCTGCATATCTATGATTTCATAATCAATGAGAATCTCGATTGTCCTCCCCCCCCCCCCGGATATCTAATTCAGAGAGTAGATAGAGTGTTACAACGGAAGCGGCCTCGGGATTATCTATCGTGATACTCTCAGGTGCACCATAGACATCTGCAGGATCTCAAAGGAGCAGAGGGTTTTAGTTTCTGCATTCAGTTACATGACTCCTTCTCCTTCGTAGGAGCACTACTTTATCGCCCCCTGGGTCCTCATAAAGAATTCCTAGAGAATATCTGAGAATTGATTAGTGCACTAGCTCTCATGTTCTCTAATTTTACATTACTAGGTGATGTTAATTTACACATCGACTCTCACAATGACCCAGGAGCTATTTGTTTTAAGGAGATAATGGACGTGCTTGGTTTAGAACAACGTTCCACATCCCGCACTCACAGGGCAGGTCATACGTTGGACTGTATATGTTCTAACCTGGAAACCCTTGAAGTCAAACCTCCTGTTTACCTAACATGGACAGACCATAATCTAATTCCCTTTGATATCCTGACTGAGAATAGGCCCCTTAGTAGGGATTATAACAAGGCCTCACAACAAGACAGGGCTAGGTGGAAAGAATGAATAGGACACCCAAATCTCATTCCCAAAGCCCTCATGGACAGACCCAACATGCTAGGGGACCCCACAGTTGATAGCCAGCTCTTTGGACAGTGGATGCATGCCCTGAAAGATCAGCTGATACCCCCAGTCTCATATTACGGGTACACAAAAAAAACCATCTGCCCCATGGTACTCACAAACCTTAAAAGTACTACAAGGACATGTTAGATCATTAGAACGCATGTGGCGGCGAAACTATGATGAAAACGAGCTTAAATATTTCAAAACCGCCCTTAGAGAACATCACACCTTGATCAAAACCTCCAACAAAGCATATTACACAGAGGCTATTAAAACTACCAATAACAATCAAAAAGAGATTTTTATTAGTTAATCTTTTCACAAATCCAAAAAGTCTACAACAAGAAATCCACCCCTCTCAGAGCCTCTGCAATAAGATAGCGGACTTTTTTGAAGAGAAGGTGCGGAAACTACTTAAAGACTTCCCTTCGCCCAACCTCACCTCCTCGTACAATTATATTCCAGAAGAGATGAGCAGAGCAAGAATGCTGGCCTTTAGGCCTACAACACTGGAAGAATCGCGTTCGGCGATCATGTCCATTAAATCAGGATCTTCCTTTGATCCTTGCCCCCCTACCCTATTACACGCTCTTATAGACATTGTGAATCCCAACATAAATAACATAATCAACTCGTCCCTCTCCACAGCAAAGATCCCAGTAGAGTGGAAACTTGCTGCAGTCAAACCACTCCAAAAGAAACAATTGGCAGATCCAACTATTCTCTCTAACCGACGCCCCATCTCACTCCTTCCTAGTCTGTGCAAAGTGACTGAAAAATGTGTGAATAGGCAACTTACAAGATCGCCGTCAAGTGATCACATTAGGTCAATTTAAATCCCAGGAGAAGACAATCTTGTCAGAGGTCCCCCAGGGCTCAAGTCTTAGCCCGACCCTCTCCAATGCCTATATGTCACCGCTAATTAAATTAATATCGTCCTTCAATATAAACACCATCTCTTATGCGGATGATACGCAGCTAATCCTTGTCTTAGACAACGATACTACCCAGATGGAAGAAACCCTCCGCAACTGTCTCACAGCAATTTTCAGTTGGATGAACCACAACCACTTGAAATGCAACTCGGAAAAAACTGAAATATTACCATTAGGTCAACAAAATATTTTCTCGCCCAAACTCTGTTGGCAGAAGATACTACTCCCCCTCCAAACACAGTAAACGTGGTCAGAAACCTTGGAATAAAATTTAACACTACCCTATCGCTTAAACAACAATCCCTGACTGTTGCTGGGACCTGTTTCCACATCATATAAAGCCTCAAGAAATTCTTTGATCTAATTCCCATCGTGGCAAGGCAAACGGTCGCCGTTGCCCTTATCACCTCCAGGTTAGATTACTGCAATAGTCTATATGCAGGAACTAATAGAGCAGTACTGCACAAGCTCCAGATGGTTCAGCATGCATCTGCACGGCTGGTACTGATATGGCCCAGGAGATCATCCGCAACAGCGGCACTTGATATCCTACACTGGTTACCAATCCACAAACGCATTTTGTTTAAAGTCCTTATCATTACTTTCAGGGTTTTCCATTCTCGGGCCCCCAATACCTCCGACTGGGTGTGAAGCGTTATGTTCCCTCCCGTAGCTTGATATCAGTGAACACCAACCTGCTAAAAATACCTGCCTTCAGATTGGTATCAAAGGGAAGAAAATCGCTGATGCTTTTAGGCTCAAAGACCTGGAACAAGATCCCCCCAAAACGACGCCAATTTACATCAGAGTCCCTGTTTAGGAAGGCACTAAAAACTTGGATCAACAGTGCTCCCGACACTCTATGCAAAACGCTGATTTGATCCACTTCCATACCATCTTGCAGTAACCACCTCCCTTCCAGCGGGGGCCCATTCCTAACCGCCAAGATGCTCCTCGGAGTGATGGCCAAGCTATATAAAAACACCATTACATTAAATTACATTACATTACATTACATCGCAGCCAAAACCTGGAACGAGCTGCTGGTGAACATCAGACACGCCCCGACCCTGCACACGTTCAGGAAGGACCTCAAGACCTGGCTCTTCGTCTGATCAGGAGCTGCTCCCCCCAGCCCCCCTCTCCAGTGCCTTGAGACCCTCACGGGAGAGTAGCGAGCTTTATAAACGCCTGATTGATTGATTGATTTATTGATTGACTTCTGCAGGTCCAGGACTGAAGAGTGGCTATGGATGTCTAACATGTATATCTTATGAGAGCCTTTGTCCTACCCTACCCCCATGTCTGGTTCGGGAAAAATGTTCCCCTTCCCCTATCATGGCTCCAAACTGTTTCAGGTGACAAAAAATAGGGCAGGCCTGATGTCAGGTTCATTTGTGTGTGCGGGACCCAAAAGTCTTTGAAGTGTAAGTGGGGCTGGGTACAGCTCCTCCCCTGGTCACCCTGCCCACAACTGCAACTCCCTTTGTGTTACTGTCTGGAAGAAATACACACACAGCAGAGACGTTCACAGTCATGTGACCTAGAGCAGGAGTAAATGCTTGGGAAAGGGAAAAGCCAACTTTCTAAAAGTTCTATTTTCAGAACAGTGACTTAAAATCTGACTTTACCAATCAAGTGAATTTTAAATCACAATTAATGTTAGTGTAAACAGATTATCTCTATCTGCTCCCAATACAAAGTTATCACTTATGATGTATAATAAAGCAACACAGTGTTAGTCAATAAGAGAGATAAACTTTACAACTGTCTAAAACAACTTTAGGAGTTTTTTACTGCCATGACATGTAAACCTTAAGTACACATGTCCTATATTTTACGTAAAATGCACCCTTTTCCATATTGAGCCTTTAGGGCATACCTTAGGGTTGTCTTATAAGTAATATAAAGCATGGCGTAGGCCTATCATTGGTTTAGGCAGTTTGAAATGGCAGTTTAAAGCTGCACTACAGGCTGCAGTGGCAGCCGAGACATATTTTAAAAAGCTACTTTAGTGGGTAGCAAAATGAGTTCTGCAGGCCAATTAGTAGCATTTTTATCAAAATGTAACACAGCACAACAAGTCACCTTTGTGCTACAGGGAAAGGGCAGGAATGCACAGTATTTATCACAATATGGCGCATCCTAACTTTTCCCAGCACTGGCGCACAATGTGCTGCTTAGTGCCAACGCCATGGTGCAAAGTGCTTGGGTTGCAAGCAGGGTTGTGTTTGTGCAGGAAGGGACACCTTCTTGCATGAAAGCAATTCCCTGAGGCATTTGCTCTTTCTATGTGTGCTGCAGAATGCTGCACACATTGAGAGGGGAAAGAATTTGGAAAAATAAACATATTTCTCCTCCTTACACCATACGTTGGAAAGAGTAGCATTTCGGCACATTGGCAGGTATACTAGTAATGGTAAATCTGGGAGTGCATCAAAATCCATGGGTATTACATGGGAACACCCATGCACCACCCATGGAACACCTCTCTGGGGCAGAGTGTGGCAGCACAGTGATTTGCACTGAGTTGCGTCACTTTGGACTTATCAAGCCACTCAGGGCCACACAAGGGGTCTTTGAGTGGCTTGATAAATCAAATCCTAGGGGTTGCATTGTGTAAAAGCAATGCAACCCCTTGATAAACACGACTTGTAATTGATATGCCTTGGGAACACGTAGTACCATTTACTAGGAATTTACAAGAAATTTAGGGTACCAAATAGTGGTAGGCCAATTTTACCATGTTAGAAGGGGAGACGACAAGCACTTTAGGACTGGTTAGAAGTTGTAAAGTGTGGAGCCCTAAAGATATCAAAAGCAAACTTAGCAAAACAGGAGGGGTGAAGGTAAAAGGTGTGGGGGAATATCACATCAAGCATGTTAGGGTTAACACACTTATTTTGCCTTTCAGTTCAAAGGAGCCTCCCTATAGGCTTTGACTTACAGATGATAGTAAACACTACCGCCCGAGTGAACATTTCAGTGAATGAATGATTGAAATAAGATTTTGAAAGTGCACAAGTACTACTAAGGCATCCAAGCTCTATAGATTCTGACTTAAAATGAGAGAACAACAAGCAACATATTTAGCTGCAAAAGCTATGTTTTAATCTTTTTCATAAATAGCTTGTGAGAAGTAATACTGTAAAGGGGAGCAGTATACCACACTGTGGCAGCCAGTTACAAAAAAAATGCTTTGCTTCCAGTTATTCACAGGTTAATCTTAGGGATCTTTAGTAGTTAGAGAGACACTGAGCAAATCTTGCATGTAGAGATCTAGTAAGATTTTGCTGACGAGGGGCAAATGGTCCCGCTGATCCTGCTGGAACTCAGCGCGGCATTTGACGCCGTCTCACATAAGATACTTCTCCAAAGATTAGAGGAATGCAGGATCAGAGGAAATGCACTGCGATGGATGACATTCTTTCTATCTGCACGTAGCTTCCAAGTTGCTCAACAATCCTATCGATCAAAGAGCATCCAATTATCCCAGGGCGTCCCACAGGGATCAATTTTGAGCCCGACCCTATTTAACTTGTATGTGGGACCACTGGCTGAGCGAGCGGATGAGCACAAGGTGTCTATTGTGTCATATGCTAATGACACACAGCTAATTGTGATGCTATCTCAAGATAGGGAACAAGCAGCAACTCGCTTCTCTAAGTGCCTTGAAGATGTTGCTATATGGCTGTCAAACCTTGAGCCTGAAGCTCAATGGGAACAAAACTGAGGTGATGATCGTGAGAAAAACTCCCACCATTTGGTCATCAGCCTGGGACAAATACCAACACCAAAAGCGGAAGTAAAAAACCTTGGAATTTGATTTGACTCCAAATTGACTTTCGACTGCCAAATTCATACAGTAGCAGGCAAATGCTATGGGACCATGAAAACCCTACGAAAGATCCTTGACCTCTTGCTATCAAATGCAAGGAAAACCATAGTTCACGCCGTGGTAACCTCGCAAATGGATTACAGGAATGCATTATACCGAGGGACTTCCAAAAAAGGGCTGTCCAAATTGCAAACGGTACAGAATGTGGCAGCCCGCCTGGTATTAAGCCTCCCGAGAAGAGCCTCTGCTAAGAAAGCTTTGGCCAAATTACATTGGCTACCAGTGGAAAAAAGAATTGTTTTCAAGGCAATGTGCCACTGCCACTGCATTCTATCAAGGAAAGGCCCACAGTACCTGCAACCACTGTTAACACAGTATACACCAGGCCGATTTTTAAGATCACAAGGTAGGGCACTGGTGACAGTACACAGAATTTTTAAAGCCAGAATGGGCTCTCGTTCCTTTAAGATCTCTCGCGGGAAAGGCTTGGAACTCTCTACCAATGGATGTAAGAACAGAACAATGTGAATCCAGATTTCACAAACTACTGAAGACCTGGCTGTTCTCAACAACTCACCAAAATACAGCCACTGGGTCAGGTATGTAAATGTCGCCTATATCCTCTATGAAGAACCGTTTAGCGCGGGGGGACACCGGTGGTGTAACCATGTGTCCTACAAATGGCAAACTAAACTAAACTAAGAGAATTTCTGTCTCAGGTATGCAGGTCCATTTGAATTCAAGGCCTTAAGTTTGAGACACTGGGATTAAAACCTAATACCCTTCCACATATGTATCCGATGCAGGGAGACAAGAGAAGGGGTGGTTGGGTTCTGCTTGCGAATATCCAGAATGAATTTGGTATTTCAGGATGGAAACAGGTGAACCAAAATTGGGTTGGGAGCCTCAATGAGATAAGGGCCTGTACAACAGTTTTAAATGCAGATAAAAGTAATAGTAGAAACATTTTCTGGTGAGATTTCAGCATGCCAAAACAGATGTCTGCCACATTTTTAATTTGATCATCAAAGCACAGGGAATCATCTTAAGAAACTGGAGTATTAGTTAAGGAGGACGAGAACCCACCTCAAATAATAATCACTATCCTTGTCATGGTAAGCCACAAAAGTCCCTAAATATGCCTTTGCTTAACCCTCTGACAGCTTGGTACAAAAAGCCAAAAGTAGACGAAATGTGTTAGATCTGTCAACATTAAGGTGATCTTCCCCCAAAACATTTGCCTACTTACCTGTTTTTGTGCTGAAATTCATCTTTGTTCTTCTTAGGACTCTATGCACTTTACCATTGCTAACCTGTTCTAAAGTGCTTGTGCTCACTCCCCTAAACATGGTTTGATAGGTAACCCCAGATTTGCATATTTAATTTACTTATAAGCAGTGGTGGCTCCTCAACTAGGGCTGAGGAGCGTCGCACCACTTCTTTCTCCTAGTGCGAGAAGCAGAAGCATAAAATGGTAATAACTACCATTTTATGTTTCTGCTTCTCGCACTGCGAGAAAGCAGAGGGTTTGGTTGCAGGCGGATGGATCTACGGGGCTGCTCTGCGAGCAGGACTGGGCAGGGGAGGAGTGGTGTGCTCACTCCTGAGTGTGCATGACTGGTTTGGTTGGCCCTCTGGGGCCAACTAAATCAATCATGCACACTCTGCCCTTCTCCAATGCAGGCTGCAATCGCCATTAGCCCCTGGCTGGGCGACATCCCTACCAATCACAATGCAGCTTGCAGCATTGTAATTGACTTAGTGGTCAGAGCCTGGTTGCCTGTTTCTTGTTCCTGCTGGAGGCAGGAGAGCAGGACCAGAAGCAGAGACGACACAGGACACGGCAGGCAGGAAGGTAAGTTTAATATATTTTTTTATTATTAAATTAAACCTCCATGTGACTGCCATCCCTGCGTGACCTCCCGCACCCCTACCCGCGAGTCATATCAGCCGCGACTGCTTTGAAGTCCCCTGTAGAGTCAAATACCATATACCTAAGGCTTGTAAATTAAATGTTCCTACTGGGCCTGCAGCACTTATTGTGCCACCCACTTAGGTAGCACCTTATGACATATCCCAGGCCTGTCACTGAAACATGAATGCAGTTTTAAACTGCCAATTTGACTTGCCAATATAACCCACTTGCCAAGCCTTAATCTCCCCTTTTATTGCATATATGTCACCTCTAAAGTAGGCCGTAGGTAACCCATAGGTCAGGGTGCATTGTAATTAAAATGTTCAACATGTACTTTTAAGTTTTACATGTCCTAGTAATGAAAAATAGAAAAGTTCCTTTTTCACTACTGTGAAGCCTACCTGTCCCATAGGATAACATTGAGGTGCCTTATTACATTTAATAAGTGCTAACTTTTTATTAGGATCCAGTAACCAGTTCAGGTTTGGTGTCTATGAATTTGTAATAAAAAATCCTCTTTAATAGTAAAGTCATCTTTTTCATTCCAATTTTGAAAATACCACTTTGACTGGGTGTAAATGACAGTTAGGGCCTTATTACAATAGCAGTCAGATCACATTGGGAAGATGTGTCACCGGCTACATGTCGATGGTTACACCTCCCCAAATACAATGCCACGACCATGCAGGCGGTCGGGAAACTGCTCTTTTGAATTACGGCTTGTGATGCGACCCTAGAAAAGGGCAGCAGCACAAGCCACAATGCCAAAGAGCAGTTTTCAAACATTCATAACTGTTTAGCAGGTACCATGTGGTGCCTGGCACATGGTATATGGACGTTTGGGGGGCCACCCATGTGCCCCCTGGGCCCATACCTGAGGCCCACAGGGGACAGGGTCCTTGCTAGGGGCCCCCAAAATCCAAATCCATCTGCCTTTGCCTGGCAGTCGGACCACCATGTAAAGGCATGGGGAAGAGGGTAATCATAATCCCTACAGCAGTGCCTCTGCAGGCATACCCATTGTAGAAATTATGGTCGGAACGATGCTCCGACATGCTGCTTGAGCCTGTAGGAGGTGTTGGTCAGGCTCTCTTTCTGCTGCAGTCTGACCGACCGTATTGTAATGCGTCAGTGGAACCTCTATGCTGGATGTCGGTGGGCCTGCCACCAACGGCCTGCCGCTGGCAAACCCATTGGCATCGTAATAAAGCCCTTATAGTGTGTGAATTCCTCCCAGAGAGTCCCATAATGGAAGGTTTAGGTGTGCCTAAATGAGCAATCTGCTGGCAGGTTGGTGGCGTGGAGGTAAGCACAGCTCCATGTCCAACTGAATAGGCTGTGCTCTGCCTAAAACACAAAAGACTTATCACCTCCACATTGTCATTACAGCCAGCGTTGAGCCAGAGTAGGGGATTCAGGAAATTACATGCACTTCAAAGATTCCTTCTACAATCTTCTCCCACCTTCTAGAGGAAAGAGCACCAAGAATAAAAATAGCACCCTCAGACCCACTCTTCTGTTCACTTTCTGGACCTTTGGGAGGACTCTTAAAGGACTGCCTGCTGCTGTGTACTCTGCAAGACTGCTAAATAGAACAGAAAACCCTGCCAGGGTCAGTTTAAAGGTCCCACTAAGGGATCCTTACATTTAGACAACGGTGACAAGAAGTTACACATCAGAGCGGGCACAGATAGACATACACCTTTTGAAGAAAAATATATATTTTATTGATCATTGATTAAGCTGGATTTAATATAAAATATTCAAAATGTGAGCTAAGAAAAACATATAAAATGCCAGTTCATTAAGAATCTGAGATATAGGGTGCTATACAATATTTACAATGACATACATCTATACAAGTCCCACACACTCCCACAGTCATCCACTGCAAATATTCTCACTCATAACCTCAATCAATACACTATTTTACACATTCACACACAAACAGTTATAAAGATGCATGGGAGCCTGCAGAGCAGATTAGACAATGGCTGCTAGGACTGAGATGGTAATATGGAGGCAACATAAGGTACATGAGATGGTGAAACATGGGTTGCATAGGTGCCATCCATATGGGTCACGCCAACGCGCGTTTCGATGCAAAGCCTATTTAGGCTGCACCTTCATCAGGGTGAGGAGGGCCAAGGGGGGCAGGGACAAGTACACTGTGAATAAAGAGAAATTTAATTTTAAAAATACATTCTTATATACAGTGATCATTGGAATTTCTTCAACATGGTACTTTTAAATACTCAAAACATTTTCACTTCATAAGTCTGGTTTCAAGATAACAATTTATATACAATAAACGATAGAAAAGGAAGAGATTTTTCTGGTACATAGTGCTGAAGAAAATAGCTCAAGGTGTATGTCACCGCTCTGATACGTGGGCGTCACTCTGTACAAATATAAGCTCCTCTCGGGGGGTGTGTTCACAGGGGCTCAGTCAAAACATTCATTCAGACATCATATCACTTTGGGGGGGTAGATCTCTATGGGCCAAGGGCCGTTTACTCTCAGTCACCACAGGTGAGATAATGGGTAGTTTGGTTGCTGGGTCAATGGAATAAACAATAGGGAACCGAATCTAACTACGTGATCGTTACATCAAGAACTTACCAATTTAACACACACAGTGCGAAGATTATATAGACGGGTCACCCCTTCGTGGAGTGACAGGTTCAGCTTGAGGGGAAGGCACTAAGCCGATTTGAAGTGCAGCCTCCAGATGATTTTTCTTCCCCTTTAGGTTCCCCGAGTGGTGGTTTCAACTTCCACAGGGCCCACAGGATGGGCAGTTCTGGGCATGACAAGAAGGAAGGACAGCTCAGATAGGGTGCATCCGGGAACGTGGACGGAATAGGTAGGGTTTAGGTAGGATCACAACTATAGGTTCCGTTCATTCAGGCAAATTAATTAATTTTTGATATAGTACATAAAGGTACCTGAGACGGGGATGGGGGGGGGTTGGATATTTCACCAGAAGACGGGTTCCTTGTTTATACAGCCGTTCCGTTAAGGATAATGATTTTCGGTTGACATCTGTAGGTCGCTCCAGATCAAGGGTCACCCCCTGCGGAGCACATAATTATGCATTAACGATACATATTAATGAGGCAGGGGCAGGGTGAGAGCGATACCAAACATGCAGACTTTCTAAAGTTTATATAGCAGCATGTGCATTCAATGGTAGGGTCTATATATCAGAAAGGGATTAATAAGCTGTAAACAGTAAATTACAGAGCTGCTAATGGAACTCACAGGATTTGGGGGTCCAGGTCAGCGTCCTCGGGAGGTGGAGCTCAAGTAGAGTCTTTGTGAATTACGTAGGTATGCTAGGTTCTCCTTCAGAGTGGAGCAGCGAGATGCGCCCTACAGGGATGACACATGAGTAAAATTCATCACAAGGGGATGAATTAGGTATGAAGGGAAGGGCGAGCAGGTGGGCTATGGGCGGTTTCTTACCTCTAACTGTAGGGGCAAGGACTCTCAGGACCATCAGCTCACTCCGGGCGGGGGACACGGATTGGCGCCGGGGGCGGTCCTGCCGAATGAGATAAGACAGCGGGTTAGCGAGGCTCAGTTGAGGGAATCGGCGTCCTTCCCATAGTCATCCTATCGTCAGGCGGGCGGTCTAATTACCTGATATGGGAGCGGTTGCACGGACCACAGGGCGGCGTCCTCTTCAAAGGGTGCGAGAGCAGACAGTGTCTCTAAATCACAGGGCTTTTATGTGGGGAATATGCCTAATAAATATCAGGTGTTTTGTGAGCGCATGAAAAGCGCAGACGGACTGAGGCTCTTAGAGAGATTACATAGCGGCCATAATGGATAGGGGAAAAGAATCGAAGGAGAGCATGATTTTTAAAGAGACCAAAGAGACACCACGGCGGCCATTTTGGAGTGGCTAGTCTTTAAGTAAAGAGGCCTGTAAGGGAATAGAGGGCAGCAGTTCCAGTATAGCTGATGGTGAGGGGAACAAGGTATATAAACACACAAGAGGGCCTTATAATGGGGCAATATACCATGGGCATTCCTCATTATGACCTAGAAGATTATGGCCTAAGAGGGAATAGAGAACAGCAGTTCCAGTAATGCTGATTATGTTGAGGACATGGTATATGGGTACACATGTAAGCCCCATAATAAGGCATTGTGCCATGGGCATTCCTCATTATGGCCTTTGGCGACTGAGTCAAACATAAATATCCAAAATATCTCCCCTTTTCTACGGAGGTTAGTAGAATCAACTCCGGGTTGGGCCACGATTTTCTCGAGTATGAAACATCGAAGGTCTTTTTCATTGTGGTCTTCGTCCAACCAATGGGAGACCAAGGGGGCAGATGTTTTTTTGTTTCGGATATTGGATTTATGCTCCCCAATCCTCAGGCGGCATTCCCGTCCCGTTTCTCCAATATATGGGAGATTACACGGGCAGAGGATCATGTAGACAACATTAGCCGTTCTGCAGTTTGTCATTTTTTTATTTTGGGCCACCGAGATGGTTCGCTCAGTGGTACTCACTGATTCGCCTACTATGGCATGCGGGCAAGCATGACATGTGCCACATCTGTGGTTGCCAAAAATGGGTTCAGAATTAGTGAATGCTTTTTGGGTGCTGGTTGTAGTTTCCACTACTTTACCCCTGACAAGGTGGTTTTTTAAGTTTCTGTTTCTTCTGAAAGCGAAAATCGGTCGCTTGAGTGGGGTTTAATCTTTTTCCAGATTAAGTAAATGCCAGCTGGAGTTGATAATCTGCCGTATTTTGTGATTCATGTTGGTGTGATGAGTCACATACACAAGTTGTTCTGATGAGTCCGGTTCCTTGGGGTCAAACATCGCATCTCTGTTGGCATATCTTGCTCTTTTAAATGACTCCTTAATGAGTTTTCTCGGGTAACCACGGTGTATAAGTTTTTCCTTTAAGATGTCAGATTGATATAGATAATCTCTCACATCCGTGCAGTTCCTTCTGATGCGGCGAAACTGACTGTACGGAATGCTGTCTTTTTGGTTCGTGGGGTGGAAGCTGGAATATTGCAGGAGGGTATTTCTGGCTGTGGGCTTGGTGTATAACGATACCTTTAATAGGTTGTCCTGATGTTCCACCCACAGGTCCAGAAATTCGATCCTCTGAACACTGTGATGACAGGTGAAATGTAGGTTGGGGTCAACGGCGTTAAGCCAGGCGATGAATTCTTCTAGGGATGCATCGTCCCCCTTCCAAATTAGGAAGATGTCGTCGATAAATCGACATCAGCCTCGGACGTTCTCGTGGAAGGGGGCGATTTCGTTGAAGATGTTAATACGTTCAAATTCTCCCATGTAGAGGCAGGCAATGCTGGGGGCACAACTGGCCCCCATGCTGACCCCATTGGTCTGCTTGAACAGGGAATTGTTGAATTCGAAGTAATTCTCTTGTAGGACCAGTTCAAGACATTGTAGTATAAATTTTGAGTTGGTTATGTCAGATTTGGCACTAAGGATGTTTTCTATCGTGTCATATGCTCCTCTCTGGGGGATGTTAGAGTAAAGTGATTCGACATCGAGAGTTACAAGTAACTCTCGATTGGCGAAATAGGGAGTTCCTTCCACAAGGCTGATGAAGTGTCCCGTGTCTTTAACATAAGACTCGAGCTCAATGACCAAGGTTTGGAGGAATCTGTCTATATATTTAGACAGAGGCTCAGTTGCCGACCCAATGGTGGAGACTATAGGTCGTAGGGGGGAGTCCTCACAGTTCTTATGTGTTTTGGGGACCCCGTATATGATGGGTGTCCTGGTGTTAGTGGGTGTAAGAAATTCTGCCTCTGATTCACAGATCCACTTAAGATCCACAGCCTTCGTCACCCTGCCGAGAATTTCTCATTTGAGGGCAGGTTCAGGATCTTTGAAAACCTTTTGGTAATGCCCAGAAGAGGAGAGGAGGTCATTCATTTTATTGATGTAATTGGATGTTTCGAACATAACAATGCCCCCACCCTTATCACAGGGTTTAATGGTGATGTTACTATCGCCCTTCAAGGTTTTGAGAATAGCCTATTCGTCGCTGCGAAGGTTGGACTCAGGCATGGGGACATATTTAATCATTTTGTTAACCTTAGAGATGACCGTTTTCTCAAAGATGTTGACCTCAGGGCTCAGCATGTCAAGGGAAGGAGTAAAAGAGGAGGGTGGTTTCAGTCCAGATTTGTTCTCTAAATCAGTGATACTGGGTCTATCCTGGAAATATTTCTTTAAATGGACTTTTCTAAGGAAGAGGTGTAGGTCTTTGGTGAATTCGAACTTATCAAAGTTCGCAGCGGGTACAAATGATAATCCACGGGTGAGTAAATTTATGGCCATTGGGCTAACCTCCTCCTTGGTGAGGTTGAACACCGGAATACCTTAAGAAATATTTCCAGGATAGACCCAGTTGTGCCCCCAGCATTGCCTGCCTCTACATGGGAGAATTTGAACGTATTAACATCTTCAACGAAATCGCCCCCTTCCACGAGAACGTCCGAGGCTGGCGTCGATTTATCGACGACATCTTCCTAATTTGGAAGGGAGACGATGCATCCCTAGAAGAATTCATCGCCTGGCTTAACTCCGCTGACTCCAAAACAAGAGAGGAAGTGAAGAGGTATTGACAGAATCACCCTCCGATCAGATATGCACAAACAAAGAGATTCTATCAATGTGTAGTGGAAATTTTTTTATATTTTGGTTTTGTGGATAGTGGGATAATTGACTCTCTCTTAAGGTGGTAAAGATGAGAGCACAATGTGCTTGTTAAAATACCCCTCACACACTAAAAAAATCCAATAGTGTCATGCTTCATCATTGGGGTCTTCCCGTCCCTCTACGGGGCGGGGCGTGCTACGACCTGACGAACTACGCGGGAGCACTGATATAGTGACAAGGCTATGTGATAGTGCAAGGTGAATAGTGTCAGTGAAGTGTAGGGACCTAATAATGTGTGGGAATAAAAAAGCTAAAAATCCTCTGGCTAGTGGAAAAAAACAATTTATTCACTTCCCTAGCTGGGGACGTTAAGAAGGGGGTTTTGGGGTAGAGCAAATAGCTACTACCTGGTCTACATGTTTCGTAAGCAGTCCCCTACTGCTTACTCCTCAGGACCTTCTAGTGGCCCCTACTAGGAATTAGCTCAGTTTCTAAATATAATAAGCCTGTCGTCCTAAAAACTAGCAGTAAAAATCCACTGTTAGTTTTAGCTTCAGGGCATGAGCCATCCCTAATTATTACAAAAATGGTTTGGCAACATAAACAAAGGAGCAGGACCTTTGAGCTTAATTTATAAATAATAATAACTATTCCATTTGGGCAGAACGTTTATTGATAAACAAAATAGATATCGAAGAAAGACTTCCGATTTTGCACACCCTTGGTCCCATCGGTGGCGGCCATTTTAGGTCAGCGCGCTAGTCTTCCAACGCGAGACCAGCGCTCAGTGAAGCTTAAATGATTACCGGTCTCCAGACGTGAGCACTCTCCAGAGCGGCAGCACGGGTAGGAGTAAGGCAATACCCTTACACGGATATTGTGAGTACCAGACTTTGCCAAAGGTCTCTAAACACCTGGTCCAAGAGACAGGGGATAATATGGACGTGTGTGTGTGTGTTTTTGACGCTATGGGCGCGGTTTTCTTTCCTTACAGATTACCGCGGTGAAACACCTACCGACTGTCAGCTCATGAGGCATATCCTATGCGCCTCAGCAGTATGTATGGCAATCTATATAATAATCTGTGTGTGCGTCATGGGGATTTTAATGACTGTTTCTAACATTACTACTGGTATTGAAATCTGAGAAAACGGGTCCCTCTTTTTTAACCCTGTGTGGTACCGATGTGTGCATCGAGTTATGAATGTGTGTGTGAGTTGTGGTGAATCCGCCTCAATTACGTGGGGCAATATGATGTTCGGCAGAGAAACGAACGTGCAGGGGATGGCAGATTGAACCATCACTCTGTCCATAAAGTCTTAAATATATTCTTTATGAAATGGGCAAAACATGAATGACTAGTGGGACTTGTGGCGCTACTAAAATGTTGTGTCTATAGACAAATCACAGTTACAATTGGTAAAGATTTGTGCTTCCCTCTCTTCCCCCCTTTTTTCTCCCTTTTCTTACAGAGACCAATTTAGGTCATCTCTTTTGATACATTTTTTGCTTCCCGTGGGCCAGCTCATGCCCTGAAGCTAAAACTAACAGTGGATTTTTACTGCTAGTTTTTAGGACGACAGGCTTATTATATTTAGAAACTGAGCTAATTCCTAGTAGGGGCCACTAGAAGGTCCTGAGGAGTAAGCAGTAGGGGACTGCTTACGAAACATGTAGACCAGGTAGTAGCTATTTGCTCTACCCCAAAACCCCCTTTTTAACGTCCCCAGCTAGGGAAGTGAATAAATTGTTTTTTCCACTAGCCAGAGGATTTTTAGCTTTTTTATTCCCACACATTATTAGGTCCCTACACTTCACTGACACTATTCACCTTGCACTATCACATAGCCTTGTCACTATATCAGTGCTCCCGCGTAGTTCGTCAGGTCGTAGCACGCCCCGCCCCGTAGAGGGACGGGAAGACCCCAATGATGAAGCATGACACTATTGGATTTTTTTAGTGTGTGAGGGGTATTTTAACAAGCACATTGTGCTCTCATCTTTACCACCTTAAGAGAGAGTCAATTATCCCACTATCCACAAAACCAAAATATAAAATTTTTTCCACTACACATTGATAGAATCTCTTTGTTTGTGCTTAACTCCGCTGACCCCAACCTACATTTCACCTGTCATCACAGTGTTCAGAGGATCGAATTTCTGGACCTGTGGGTGGAACATCAGGACAACCTATTAAAGGTATCGTTATACACCAAGCCCACAGCCAGAAATACCCTCCTGCAATATTCCAGCTTCCACCCCACGAACCAAAAAGACAGCATTCCGTACAGTCAGTTTCTCCGCATCAGAAGGAACTGCACGGATGTGAGAGATTATCTATATCAATCTGACATCTTAAAGGAAAAACTTATACACCGTGGTTACCCGAGAAAACTCATTAAGGAGTCATTTAAAAGAGCAAGATATGCCAACCGAGATGCGATGTTTGACCCCAAGGAACCGGACTCATCAGAACAACTTGTGTATGTGACTCATCACACCAACATGAATCACAAAATACGGCAGATTATCAACTCCAGCTGGCATTTACTTAATCTGGAAAAAGATCAAACCCCACTCAAGCGACCGATTTTCGCTTTCAGAAGAAACAGAAACTTAAAAAACCACCTTGTCAGGGGTAAAGTAGTGGAAACTACAGCCAGCATCCAAAAAGCCATCACTAATTCTGAACCCATTTTTGGCAACCACAGATGTGGCACATGTCATGCTTGCCCGCATGCCATAGTAGGCGAATCAGTGAGTACCACTGAGCGAACAATCTCGGTGGCCCGAAATAAAAAAATGACAAACTGCAGAACGGCTAATGTTGTCTACATGATCCTCTGCCTGTGTAATCTCCCATATATCGGAGAAACGGGACGGGAATGCCGCCTGAGGATTGGGGAGCATAAATCCAATATCCGAAACAAAAAAACATCTGCCCCCTGGGTCTCCCATTGGTTGGACGAAGACCACAATGAAAAAGACCTTCGATGGTTCATACTCGAGAAAATCGTGGCCCAACCCGGAGTTGATTCTACTAACCTCCGTAGAAAAAGGGAGGTATTTTGGATATTTATGTTTGACTCAGTCGCCAAAGGCCATAATGAGGAATGCCCATGGCACAATGCTTTATTATGAGGCTTACATGTGTACCCATAAACCATGTCCTCAACATAATCAGCATTACTGGAACTGCTGTTCTCTATTCCCTCTTAGGCCATAATCTTCTAGGTCATAATGAGGAATGCCCATGGTATATTGCTCCATTATAAGGCCCCTTGTGTGTTTTTATACCTTGTTCCCCTCACCATCAGCTATACTGGAACTGCTGCCCTCTATTCCCTTACAGGCCTCTTTACTTAAAGACTAGCCACTCCAAAATAGCCGCCGTGGTGTCTCTTTGGTCTCTTTAAAAATCATGCTCTCCTTCGATTCTTTTCCCCTATCCATTATGGCTCTATGTAATCTCTCTAAAAGCCTCAGTCCGTCTGCGCTTTTCATGAGCTCACAAAACACCTGATATTTATTAGGCATATTCCCCACATAAAAGCCCTGTGATTTAGAGACACTCTCTGCTCTCGCACCCTTTGAAGAGGACGCCGCCCTGCGGTCCGTGCAACCGCTCCCATATCAGGTAATTAGACCGTCCGCCTGACGATAGGATGACTATGGGAAGGACGCCGATTCCCTCAACTGAGCCTCGCTAACCCTCTGTCTTATCTCATTCGGCAGGACCGCCCCCGGCGCCAATCCGTGTCCCCCGCCCGGAGTGAGCTGATGGTCCTGAGAGTCCTTGCCCCTACAGTTAGAGGTAAGAGACCGCCCATAGCCCACCTGCTCGCCCTTCCCTTCATACCAAATTCATCCCCTTGTGATGAATTTTACTCATGTGTCATCCCTGTAGGGCGCATCTCGCTGCTCCACTCTGAAGGAGAACCTAGCATACCTACGTAATTCACAAAGACTCTACTTGAGCTCCACCTCCCGAGGACGCTGACCTGGACCCCCAAATCCTGTGAGTTCCATTAGCAGCTCTGTAATTCACTGTTTACAGCTTATTAATCCCTTTCTGATATATAGACCCTACCATTGAATGCACATGCTGCTATATAAACTTTAGAAAGTCTGCATGTTTGGTATCGCTCTCACCCTGCCCCTGCCTCATTAATATGTATCGTTAATGCATAATTATGTGCTCCGCAGGGGGTGGCCCTTGATCTGGAGCGACCTACAGATGTCAACCGAAAATCATTATCCTTAACGGAACGGCTGTATAAACAAGGAACCCGTCCTCTGGTGAAATATCCAACCCCCCCCTCCCTGTCTCAGGTACCTTTATGTACTATATCAAAAATTAATTAATTTGCCTGAATGAACGGAACCTATAGTTGTGATCCTACCTAAACCCTACCTATTCCGCCCACGTTCCCGGATGCACCCTATCTGATCTGTCCTTCTTTCTTGTCATGCCCAGAACTGCCCATCCTGTGGGCCCTGTGGAAGTTGAAACCACCACTCGGGGAACCTAAAGGGGAAGAAAAATCATTTGGAGGCTGCACTTCAAATCGGCTTAGTGCCTTCCCCTCAAGCTGAACCTGTCACTCCACGAAGGGGTGACCCGTCTATATAATCTTCGCACTGTGTGTGTTAAATTGGTAAGTTCTTGATGTAACGATCCCGTAGTTAGATTCGGTTCCCTATTGTTTATTCCATTGACCCAGCAACCAAACTACCCATTATCTCACCTGTGGTGACTGAGAGTAAACGGCCCTTGGCCCATAGAGATCTACCCCCCAAAGTGATATGATGTCTGAATGAATGTTTTGACTGAGCCCCTGTGAACACACCCCCCGAGAGGAGCTTATATTTGTACCGAGTGACGCCCACGTATCAGAGCGGTGACATACACCTTGAGCTATTTTCTTCAGCACTATGTACCAGAAAAATCCCTTCCTTTTCTAACGTTTATTGTATATAAATTGTTATCTTGAAACCAGACTTATGAAGTGAAAATGTTTTGAGTATTTAAAAGTACCATGTTGAAGAAATTCCAATGATCACTGTATATAAGAATGTCTTTTTAAAATTAAATTTCTCTTTATTCACAGTGTACTTGTCCCTGCCCCCCTTGGCCCTCCTCGCCCTGATGAAGGTGCAGCCTAAATAGGCTTCGCATCGAAACGCGCGTTGGCGTGACCCATATGGATGGCACCTATGCAACCCATGTTTCACCATCTCATGTACCTTATGTTGCCTCCATATTACCATCTCAGTCATAGCAGCCATTGTCTAATCTGCTCTGCAGGCTCCCATGCATCTTTATAACTGTTTGTGTGTGAATGTGTAAAATAGTGTATTGATTGAGGTTATGAGTGAGAATATTTGCAGTGGATGACTGTGGGAGTGTGTGGGACTTGTATAGATGTATGTCATTGTAAATATTGTAAAGCACCCTATATCTCAGATTCTTAATGAACTGGCATTTTATATGTTTTTCTTAGCTCACATTTTGAATATTTTATATTAAATCCAGCTTAATCAATGATCAATAAAATATATATTTTTCTTCAAAAGGTGTATGTCTATCTGTGCCCGCTCTGATATGTAACTTCTTGTCACCGTTGTCTAAATGTAAGGATCCCTTAGTGGGACCTTTAAACTGACCCTGGCAGGGTTTTCTGTTCTATTTAGCTGTTATTTTCCCTTTTTCCTGCCAGTATCCTTAAGCCCGTTTGGGAAACCCCCTTCTATTTTATATACTCTGCAAGACTGCTTTACTGTACCTGGAAGGACTGCTTTGCTGCCGGGAGCCTTCTCTAAACCTTCAGAGGCCAGCTCTGCTGTTGAGCCATGAATCTTCACTTGAACCCAGGACTACCAGAGTGACTCCAAGGCCATGTTTTCTGACCTCCTGTTCAGAACCACAGGGACACAAAAGGCTGCCACTATCTTGAATCCACAACTGGACCAAGCCTGAGTGTGTTATAACCCCTCAAGTAGTGTCCCACCAGTTCTGCACCCTTGGCTGCGGTGCTTAAGGTACAACTGAGAACTTAGAAAACGAAAAGGAGACCGGGACTTGCCAGCTCGCCTATCGCCCAAGGTGCTTTGCCAGTTGGATTGACTTTTCAGCTTCTCCTGCTATGCTCTTCACCCTACAAGCAAATACAGTTCAGCAGCTCTTTGCCATAGAAGTATCCCAACCCCTGGAATTTTCTCCGGCTATGGCTTCTTCCTCTTTCCCGCTGAAGATTTTCTACTTCCAAAAAAGAGACTACATCCGAAAGTAGAAATCTCCACTGCTGCTTCGGCCTAAGGCTCCCTGATGACGACGCTGCCTCCTTTGACACTGCTTGCAGCGCTGCTCTGCTTAACTTTACCTTCTCAGAATTTTCTTTTCTCAAATGTCTTCGAAGTCTGAAGTTAATTCACTTCTTGTAGTTGAACCATGCTCCATCATTGTCCGCCATATTTTTCAACTTTGACCCGGTCTTGCCCGACTAGATGTCTTCGGTTGCCGCTTTGATTCTATAGGCGTTAGTGTTTACTAAAAACTAAAAACTTTTCAAATTCAGAACTCTGGTTCAACTGATTGGATTTTTGTTGTTTCGGTGCCAAATACTTTATCTAAATTGGAGTGGGATATTTCTTGTGTTGTGCCTTAATTTTATTATTGTTTGTGAGTTGCATAAACACTTGCTGACTGCTTTTTATGCCAAGCTATCCAGGGTTAAGTGCAGATTAATTTGGTGACTCTTTGTGGTTCACCCTGCCAGGGATTGTGGCCATTGATGGACCAGGGCTTACACCCCAATCAACCAACAACCCAATTTCTCACAGAATGTGTAAAGTATTTATGCAGCACTCAAACAGTAAAGAAGTGAAACACAACGCATGGGGAAATCTTAAACCAATGTAGAAAAATAGAGAATTTCTGAAAGTCCTGAGGGGGAGGAGGAGATCATGCCTGTTTCGTGTGGAAGAACCATATCTTGAGGTTCCTTCGGAAGTCCATGAAGGAGGGGGGAGGTTCTGAGATGTTTCGAGAGGTCGTTCCAGGTCTTGGTTGTGAGGTATGAGATGGAGCGTCCTTCGCATCCTGTCTGGGACCGGATCAAAGCTATCTAGTTGGCTAGTAGAAGTTGAGGCTGTGGTTGAGGTAAGGTAGAACGGTGCGTAGCTTGACCTTACATCTTTCATGGACTGGGAGCAAATTGGCAAAAATCCAATCAGTGCCAACTGAGTTCATCTGATCATGCTACACTGGGTCACAGTTGAAAGTTCTGAATAAAAGCACAAGTTAGATACAGAGAGCCATGTGTGTCCTGTTGAAAAGTCTTACCTTCTGGCTTAGTCTCTGGGATGTAAGCAAAAAACCCTTATTGGGGCTAGACAGTATTCGTGGCCAAAAATAGCCCCGTATCATCAGAGACCACCTGGACCTTTGGTGGGATAGATCCAATCCAGAAAAATTTGAATTTTATGCCCAGAGAGGATCCCTTGCCAACTAGATACTTTTCGCACCTTTGCACAGTGTATATTTTTACCTTCAGACCAGCCATGGCTGACAGTGGGAGTACCTGCAGGGCGGTGATGTGGGGAGGGGAAGGGGCAGGGTGGGGGGTAGTAATGTATGGATTACGGAGCTTCCCAGGTAAGTAAACATTTAAGTAAATAAAACGAATTTTGTTGAGTGCACTTCATCCCCAAATGTGATGCAGTGCGCACAACAAAATTTGTTTTATCTATTTAAATGTTTACTTACCTGTAAAGCTCTGTAATCCATAAATTACTACCCCCCACCCTGCCCCTCCCGCTCCCCACGTCACCGTCCTGCAGGTACTCCCACTGCCGGCAGTGGCTGCTTCAGACTTGCAGGCATAATTATGTAGCAGTTGCATTACCCTTGCGCCACACAAAATGGCACAAGAGCGACGTGACTCCTAAGCTTGATTTATCAAGCCACACAAGGCCACCTTGCATGGCTTTCTAAATTCACAATAACACAACACAGCGCAAATACCTTTGATGAAATTGTTGCTGTAGCTATAGCGCTGTGTTTGTTTATTTTAATAATTGCGCAAATTGCTCGCATTTTTAAAACTGTTTACCTGCACTGACCTCGTGAGGACGACAGCGAGTTAGGCTGCTCCTCTTCATTTTAAATTGCTTATTTTGCACTTCTTGAGGACGACAGCGAGTTAGGTTGCTCTTCTTCATTTTAAATTGCTTATTTTGCACTTCGTGAGGATGACAGCGAGTTAGGCTGCCCCTCTTACCCTAGTAGTTTCGGCTGCCAAATCCCGGGCTCCGTTCCACCACGGCTGAGTGCCGCTTGCGTGGAGAGCCATAAGGGAGGTGGGCAGACCAATCAGGGGTCATCCCCTGCGAGCCAGAGGGTGGAGCCAGGAGCCCGTGCTTCCCCCTATTTAATTCAATGTTCTGGCGGTCGCGCAGCATACCTTTGATGAAATTGTTGCTGTAGCTATAGCGCTGTGTTTGTTTATTTTAATAATTGCACAAATTGCTCGTATTTTTAGAACTGTTTACCTGCACTGACCTCGTGAGGACGACAGCAAATTAGGATACTCCTCATCATTTTAAATTGCTTATTTTGCACTTCATGAGGACGACAGCGAGTTAGGCTGCTCCTCTTCATTTTAAATTGCTTATTTTGCACTTCGTGAGGACGACAGTGAGTTAGGCTGCTCCTCTTACCCTAGTAATTTCGGCTGCCAAATCCCGGGCTCCGTTCCACCACGGCTGAGTGCCGATTGCATGGAGAGCCATAGGGGAGGTGGGCACACCAATCAGGGGTTATTGCTTGCGAGCTGGAGTGCGGAGCCAGGAGCCCGCGCTTCCCCCTCCCTATTTATCCCAATGTGCTGGCCGAGGCGCAGCGGACGGGCGCAGCGGGCACGACTATGGCGCGCTGAAGGTGCGCCTAAGGTAAGCCCGTCTGCACCCGTCCGCGACCGACAGGGACCAGGGGCCATATCCCTTGCCGGTGTCACCCAACACTCGTACACTGCCATTTGCTATTCTCGTGACGAGCTGTTGGCATATGCATGTAACTCCGAGCATAACCAAAGATCCTGCACTATGACCGGCCCTGGACTCTCATACGGCCCGTTCTCCTGTCTCACTTGCAGCACATTTAGGCTGTCCAAAGACTCATGACTATCAGAAGTTCCTTTGTTTATACTTCAACGCCAGATCCATGCCTAAACACGCCATAGATATATGGGATCTACTGAAGGAAAAAAAAACAGATTTGGTCTTCATTACTGAAACATGACTGACCGACACGAACGCCCCCGACCTGGCCAATGCATTACCCAGCAACTATAACATCATCAAACAGGATAGAGCTGGAAGCAGGGGAGGGGGGGTTGCTTTTATATTTAGAGACCACCTGACGTGCCGTCCAGAGCAGACAGACTCCTATAAGGAACACCAAACTTTCCCTTTTCAACTACTTTATAATGGCCTCATCATTCTAGCAGGGGCTGTAATCTATAATCCCCCGGGATAACAAGCCAATTTTAGTGCCAAATTGCTCACCCAACTCCTACCAATTTGTTTAAAATATAATAAATATTTAGTAGTCGGGGACTTTAACCTGCATTACGGAAAAAAGGACACCCTAGCTGTTTCCCAAATGGAGAGTGATATGGGGATCCTAAACCTAAAACAGCGGATAGAGGACCCCACCCATATAGCTGGCCTTACGTTAGACCTACTCTTCACCAATATTGAAGCCATAGACATCTACGAAATCACGCCATTACACTGGTCAGACCACTTCCTCATAACCTTCACACTGGGGCTACCCACCAAACCACCAAGACCCAGAGCAAACCATCAAATATCCTATCGAACTTGGAGGCTAGTCAATGAATCAGACTTTAGTACACACTTCCCCGACGCTAACTTAGAACTTTCAGACGATACCACAGTATGCGTAGACGCACACACCCTCGAAAATGCGATCCATCTAACTCTAAACAAGCTGGCCCCCACTCGGAAACTTAGGAAAAGGCCCCATACGGAAAAATGGTATACCCCCCAACTAAAAAGCCTCAAAAGGGAGTGCCAGAACTTGGAACACCTGTGGAGACAATCCAAAAACCAAACAAACAAACTAAATTATTTGCTCAAAATGAGGTCTTACAACCTCACCATAAAACAGACAAAAATAAACTATTTTTCCCAACGCATTCATGAAAACTGCAACTCGGCTAAAGAACTATTTAAAATTGTCAAAGAGCTTAATAAACCGTCCAGTACCATCCAATCTCTCACCCCATCGGTAGAGGCTTGCGAACGAATCAGTACCTTTTTCACAGAAAAAATCAGGAAAATTTACGCCACCTTCAGTCCCCAGAGCTCCCCTGGCACAACTCAAACAAGAAAAACTATTAGAGCTGCTCCCGATCCAGAAGCAACCCCAACCTTAGGTAATTTCGAGCCCCTGAACATAGAAGAGGTGCTTAAAGTTATGAGCACAGTAAAATCAGGCTCCCCATCGGACCCTTGCCCCCATTTTATCTTCTCAAAAATGGTCCTCCCGCTCTGCCCTCTGATTACTCAGCTCTTCAACAAATCCCTACGAACCGCAATTTTCCCGGACCTATGGAAACACGCGTCAGTGATTCCCCTTTTGAAGAAGTGTGGAAAAGTAAATTTTGCCATGTTCTGTGTCCCTACGCCTCATCCATCATATGTTATGTGTGCATGACCAATATGCATATGTTATTCCCCATGTCCGATTGATGACGCAATTACAGTTGTGTCCACCTCTGGTATGTCATTTTCCAGTCCTCGTGAATACTACGAATATCAGGCCTAGGTAAAGTTATGTTGCCACGTTTCTTAGTGTGCACGTTATTCCATTATAAAGTCCCCGTTTCTAGGCCTCAAAAGGGCCCGGACATCAGATTCAGCTCCTGTCTCCTGAAAGCCTCGCTGAGGAGCGATCCAGCCCCCACCTGTATCCTCGACCTTTCACTTACTTCCTGCCTCGCAGTGCCCGGTGCAGCTTGGCTCTGCCTCTGAGTCTGCCAAAAGTATGTTATAGTTCCAGTTATCAGTTCAGTCCTCCTTCTCTGCATTCCTAAGCTACTGAACTGCATCAATAGTTTCCGTCATTGTCTAGCCTTCTCGTCTCCATGTTAGAGAAATACTGCATTTACTGGTCATTTAATATTCTTCATCACGCACTACATGTAGAATAATGCATGGTCCAGTCTTAGAATCAAGTTAGCTTTTCCCCTCATGATTTCTAGTTTATATCAACATGTTCCCTAAACATCAGATACCAGATAGGGTTTAGGTACATGTCGCTCCGACCCTCCAGACTCAAGTCTCTGCTCCTAGCACAGAGTTCGTAGCCCCCAGCTTCTCCTAGTAATACGTCATTGCCAGTTTTCGCGCACCACCAGGTTAGAGGTCCCGGCTCCTTAGGTAGCCCCCTCCAATGTTTCCGCCCCATTCATGACATATTCTGTTACGTTTGCATCACATGCCTAAGTATACTCCCAGTTACACCTCTTTTTACTGTTATCTCTCGCGACTGCTACGCGTCACGCCTTCTGCTCCACCCACTGTTACGCCTACTGCAATGTAATGCTATGTGTTTGCGCTATGTATATAAAGTTGATGTATTGTTATTAAAAGTTAGCGCGCTCATCCCAGATCAAGCCCCGGCAGCTGCTGGGCCCCAGTTGTCCTGCTGGGCCCTGTTACCCCTGTTCTATGCAGGTTGTCCTGATCCTGTCCTTATGCTGTAATAAACCTGCAGAAACTCCTACTACCTCGAATCTTGACTCTTATTTTATTGAGCTATCTGTTATTCATTCATTCATTCAAAAATAGATCCGGTATTATTTATTTATATACCACATAATGGCGCCCGAACAGGGACTTGCCCTTTCCCCACGCGTCGGTGAAGCCACGCCGACCCCCTGACCCTCTGCAGCCGTGACGGAACCATACCGGCCACGTGCAGATATTTCTGCTTCAAGTATCCCTCAGGCCCACGGAGGAGACGGAGGAGGCGGTCCAGCATCCGAACGAGACGGTGGAGGAACGCGGCGAGTCCCGACCAGAGCCCAAGCCAAGAGTCCAAGGTCCGAGGTATCCGGAGGCCCACCCGTAACTGAAGTCCGAAGTTCGTCGTCCGTCGTCCAGTCCAGTCCGAGGCCTTTCCGTTCTTGCTGCCCGGTGAGTACCATTGCTGGGGTAGTATCTAGACAGGACCAATCTAAATTGACTCCTGGTCCGTGGGTTGGTGGTGCCCAGACTCACAAACGAAGTGTTCACCTAGGTGGATACGGGTCTTGATGCGTCCCTTTATGGGACCGGTATGTTCCGTACTGTTATAGCAGTGCATCCAGTAACTCTAGTCTGTTCCGTTCTCGAGAAATTCTGTTCTGTTTCTGTTCTCAGTATTCCAGGTAATATTCTGTTCGACCTGTCATTTATAATGTTGTTCAATGTATTTCCAATGTCGTGGTATGCCTGAATTGTTTTCCCAATTGTTATTGTTTTTCGTGTATTGTATTGTGTTCCGATTCAAGTTTACAATGCCGCTCTTTTCCAAGTTACGTCAGTTAAAAACTAGAAAGGGTTTATTAGAGGAAGCAG
The DNA here is from genome assembly GCF_964261635.1 of Lissotriton helveticus. Lineage (NCBI taxonomy): Eukaryota > Metazoa > Chordata > Amphibia > Caudata > Salamandridae > Lissotriton > Lissotriton helveticus. Next base: position 689,838,134 of record NC_136057.1, read on the forward strand.
TTCCTGTCCCGCCCAGGGACAGTCCAGGTCACTTTATGTATCAGAAACATGGCATAAGCGCCATAATGTATCTAGATTTATGGGTAGAGTATACCAAACAGTTAGAAGAAAAGTATAGATGGCCCGTATCGGGTACATGGGATGCCGAATGTATCATGCGAGTAGAAGAAGCATTATGGAAAAAGAAAGCCAGACAGTCACAGAAAGATGCCATCGAGTTATGGCGTAAGGAAGCTCATAGAAGAACCGAGAAAGAAGTCAGAAAGTCAGAGTTAAGTAGAGAATCCCAGGAACGAGCCCAAGAAAGAGAATTAATCGAGATAGGTGAACGAGTCAAAACCGAACAGTCAGACAGACAGAGGCATGCCCTTATTAAGGGTATGTATCCTCTCCTTGCCGAAGGTTTGCCAAAAGCGACCCCAGAGGCATCCAGTAATTTCCCGCCACCATTAGTTCCGACCAAGCTACGTCACAAACCGACCGCAGCTGATATTTTTATTTCGTCCTATTTGGACGACACAGTCCCCGAATATGCAAATCCTGTTCGCGCTCCGCCAGTCCCTGTAAACCAGGTAGTTCATGCTCCTCCAGACACCGGAGTACCTGTTACGGTACCCCCGGTCCAGCCTACAGTTCCATTTCCCACTCTGCCAGGACGTAGAGCCTCAGTAGACGACTCCAGTCTAGGGGCCGCAGGAGGAGCTCTTCCTCAAACCCCGCCGCCACACAAGCGTTTAACATTACTCGAATTACATGCTCAAGCGTTACAGCGCACGCCTAAACATCAGTCTGTTACAGAAATCAGACAAACCCTTAACGAATGTGTCTATGATCCAGTCCCAGGCGAGTATAATATGGTTTTATATTCCTTACGTGTAAGGAGAGTGACCGAGTATCTAGTCACCTTACCGAATATGAAAGAAGATCTAGACAGAATATATCGTTTCATCCGTACAGGGGATGATCCAGAAAGTATTGGCGAGATTATGTCTCAAAGGAAAGCCGAGATCCAGCTCATGATATTAAAGTTCCTGATCAATTGTCTAATAAGAGAACAAGATTACCCGTCTAAAGATTCTGCCGAAATGAGAATCCTGACAAGGTGGAGTGATAATATAGCCGAGGGTAAGCACAAGACCGTCGGTGCCATGGAGAGTATGTACAAGAAAATTCGTAAAGAAATAATAAGGTTACACGACCAGCGTAAAGTAGCACAAGTAAGCGAGAAAGAAAGTACCTCTGAACCTGAAGAGGAAGAGGACGAGAATCCCGCCAGAATAGCGTATGTAGGAAAATCTAGATTTCCAGATCGCCATTTACGTCTAGAACGCAAGTCTACTTTCCATCATCCAGCACCAGAACAAGGTTCTCTAGAACAAGTATTTCAAGCTACCGATCACATTCTGAAATCACGAGTCGGTTACAGTGAATTAAGTACTATGCACGAACAAGAACTAGCCCGATCAGCAGTCCGATGGATTACTGATTCTACCACTTTTCCAGACGAAATAGTGGCACAAATGTTTCTGAAATTGCCCCCAGCCGAGCAGCGACTGGTGGGTACGTATATGATCCAGCACCTCATTACTTTGTATGAGGGTCAGCACTCTGATCCAGGTCCGTTGCACGATATCCTGAACGAGTTACTCCAGTATAGATGGAGAGGTCTAGGTACCGATTTAGTTAGTGTCATTCTAGAACAGCGTCACAAGTATAGAACGTTCCTGAATCCGCATTTTGTTCATGTCTCACCCCCAGAAAGTAAACCGTTCTACATAGACAGACAGAATCCGTTACGAGAAGTCCACCCAGTCCAAGGGGCGGGTGGCGAAATGCGACGAGTGTTTGTATACACTCCAATCACAAAGATGGAACTTCTTGAAATGAAGAAATTAATCCCCTGTCATGACAAAGATCCAGCAGGGTTCCATAGAGAATTAAAAGACATGCTCCGTATGGGAGAATACACTTCCCCAGATATCGTTAAAATGTTAAAAGTCCTGTTGCCCGCAGGGGTGTATGAAAAGCTAAAGGAAAAGGAATGGGAGGTGGGAGAGAAAAAGATAGATTGGGCAGCTCTAGAAGCTGAAGACAAGGCACGAGTACCAGGTACCGGTCTTGGAGATAAATGTAAAGAATTACCAGAATTATTGATTCAAGTTTTACCTAGATTATTGACAACGAGAAAAGAAGACTGGGATGCAATCTCAGCCTGTAAACAGAAACAAGATGAAGATATTAGTGATTTTTATTCTAGATTTGAGAAATGTTTCAGTATTAACAGTGGTCTCAAGACAAGTAGTGAGTCATACCCTCACCTTTTCGTTACTAAATTAGTCGAGAATTCAAGTCCACAAATTAAAAATCGAGTTCTGAAAGTCGAAAGCACCTGGCAAGCTAACACTCCGTCCCAGATGCTCCAGATGCTCCAGTATCACCAGAATAGAATCAGGGAAGAGCAAGAACACGAAAGAAAACGTATGAAAGACACGAAAATGAAAGTGCTAGTTGCACAATCTATTCCTCAAGACAGTCAGAAGAGGGGTCCGAATCAAGCCAGTCATCCTGCAGCTCCCGTTAAAGGGAACTGCAATTATTGTAAACAGCCAGGTCATTTTATAAACGAGTGTGCAGTTCTGAAACATAATATAGCTACTGGTAAGACTAAAGAAAGACCACGTCCGCCTAGACAAGAACAAGTTTCACAGACTCCTCAACCACAGAATGCACAACAGACAGTTACCGCACCGCAGCCTATTGCTGCAACACAGCACGTTACATCGCAGATGTACCAGTATGCTCAGACAGAGTATCCAGAGTACCAGCCATATTCATGAAACAGCCTAGAGAGGGAGGTAGGCTTGCCTCTCATCGAGATACCTGTAGATCAAGAAGGTCCCTATGTTCACAGTCAAGTATTAGGGAAAGACAGAAAGTTTTTGATCGATACAGGGGCAAGTAGGACCACAATTAGTCACGCCGAAGTTCCAGGGGCTCCGCTCTCAGGCTCAAGAAATGTTTCCCTTGGATTTTCAGGAAAGCCAATAGTTAATGAGATTTCAAAGCCAGTCACTCTAGAAGTAGGTCCATTGTCCCGTACTACTGATCTGTTACTTACTAAGTCATGTCCAGAAAATCTATTAGGCATTAAGACACTGAAAGAATTAGGTGCAGTTATTTGCTGTTCCCCAGAGGGAATACGTCTGTTCCTACGTGACTTCAAGGGTCACTATGTATTACGAGATTTTGATTCGAGATTGTCTAATGTTCCACAGCACTTATGGGCGCAAGGTCCAACTGATGTAGGTTACATGCAAATCACACCCCATCGTGTGACTCTCAAACCAGGTGTAGTGTTACCACGAATCAGACAGTACAGATTGCCACCTGAGGCTGTAGCAGCCTTATCCAAAATTATTGACGAGCTCATGGCTCAAGGAGTAGTTGTAGAAACTGACTCCAATGTATGCAATTCTCCGATCATTCCAGTCATGAAACGTACTGATCCAAATGCACCCCCAGTATATCGATTAGTGATTGATTTACGAGAGCTTAACAAATGTATTATTCCGCAGTACCCAGTTGTCCCAGACATCTCTTCCCTATTAACGGCCATTGATTCCGAAGCCACGTTCTTCACTGTTATTGACCTCAAGAATGCATTTTTTAGTGTCCCAATTCATCCAGACAGCCAGTTTCTTTTCGGATTTTGTTTAAATGGAAGGAGCTATATGTTCACACGCGCTCCTCAAGGTTTCACAGAAAGCCCTAGTATTTACAGTCAAGCACTCAAGAGACAACTAGACAACATTCACATGCCAACTGACACTGCCCTACTCCAGTATGTCGATGATCTACTGATCACAGCCCGTTCTGAACGTGACTGCGAGCGAGCATCACTTACAGTTTTGTATTTTCTAGCCGAGATGGGGCACAAGGTGTCACCTTCGAAGCTTCAATTCTGTGTCCAGCAAGTGGTATACTTAGGACACTTGCTGTCCAAGAGGGGTAGGCAGTTGACACCAGACCGTATCCAGTTAATAGCGAGTCTTCCCCAGCCCAGAACCCAGAAGGAGGTACGTGCCTTTATCGGCCTTACTTCTTATTGCAGACAATGGATTCCCCAGTATGCATTTCTAGCCAAGTCACTGATACAGTTAACGACACAGGAGGCAGCCGTATCGACTGTCCTCCCTTGGACATCTGACCATACACTTAGTTTCAACGAGTTAAAGAAAGCTTTATGTCAAGCTCCAGTTCTAGCTACACCGAACTACAGTAAGCCTTTTACACTTTTTGTTACTGAACGCGAAGGTACAGCATTATCTGTTCTCACACAAGATCAAGCAGGACAATACAAGCCCTGTGCTTATTTTTCGAGCACATTAGATCCAGTCGCCCAGGCGTTGCCTGCGTGCCTCAAGTCAGTTGCAGCCACAGCACTAGCTATCAGACAAAGTGATTCCATAGTTTTAGGACATTCCCTGACAGTACAAGTTCCACATTCAGTAGAAGTTCTTTTAAACCGAACACAAACTCAGCACTTGACAATTGCACGTTTAACAGGTTATGAATTGACACTGTTCCAGCCACACATAGAAATTAGACGCTGCAACGTCCTGAATCCTGCTACACTGTTACCATCAGTTAGTTCAAATCCAGACCCACATGACTGTGTGGAAGTAGTTAATATTACGACAAAGCCAAGACAAGACCTGACAGATATTCCGTTACCAGATCCCGACCTGACACTTTATGTGGATGGTTCATGTATGAGAACTAGTACAGGAGAACTAGTCGCCGCGTATGCAGTAACTACTGACACCGAAGTTATTGAGACACACCGTATTGACACCCTGTCTGCTCAAGCAGCAGAGCTAGTTGCTCTGACACAAGCCTGTATACATGCCAAGAACCTGAAAGTTAATGTTTACACAGATTCACGTTACGCATTCGGAGTTGTACACGACTTCGGAGTGCTCTTGCAGGAGAGAGGTTTCATGACTTCTCATGGAACCAAGATTCAGCATGGTCTCCTTATTCAAGCCCTGTTAGATGCCATACATTTACCGACATCTATTGCCATCATGAAATGCAAAGCACATACGAAAGTTACTGACATTATTTCCCAAGGTAATGATCTAGCAGACCGCACAGCCAAGCTTACAGCACAGACTCCAGACATTCCAGTTAACATGACACATACTCCAGATCCGATTACATGCATGACAGTTAAGGACCCTACTCAAGATGTCATAGATATCCAGTTACATGCTACTACCGATGAAATCAAGAAATGGTCTGAACAAGGAGGGGTCCAGACAGATCAAGGATGGTTAACGAAGGGTAGAGCCACATGGTTTCTCCCCGATTCTATGGTTCAAGTCATTATCAATACCGCACATAGTCCAGCACATTTAGGAGAAAAAGCTATGTTAGACAGTATCCAGAACATTTGGTTCAACAAGCATTTACGAGCTGCAGCCAAGCACAAAGTCCGTACCTGTATGATATGTTGTCAGTTTAATCCAGGTAAAAGTGTCCCGGTGGAACAAGGTGGTTTCCAGCCCCCTGACCACCCTTTTGAGGTCCTCCAGATGGATTATATTCAGATGGAGCGATGTCGAGGTTTCAAGTATGTCCTTGTAGTTGTATGCGCTTTGTCTAGATGGACAGAAGCATATCCAGTTCCAGATTACACAGCCGCGACCACTGCCAAGCAGTTGGTTCGTGAATTCTTCCCTAGATATGGACTCCCTAGAGTCGTATATTCTGATAACGGTCAGCCATTCTCATCCGAACTCATGAAGCACGTTTCCCTGTTGTTAGGGTACCAGTGGAAGTTCCATTGTGTACGCCATCCTGAAGCAGCTGGTTTAGTCGAGAGACATAATCAGACCCTGAAAATCCGTATTGCCAAAGTTTGTAAAGAAAAAGGTGTGGACTGGCTAGTAGCTCTGCCAGTTGCTTTGTTTTATATGCGCATGGTCGCACATTCCAGATCAGGTCTGTCCCCGTATGAGGTCGTATTCGGCCGCCCCCCTAATATGTGGGGTACTCCTAGACCCCGAAGTATTACCGATGTTTCATGTAATATGCTGACAGATTACCTAGCTTCCTTGATGTCTGCCCTCAACTCATGTCGTTCACAGGTTGCTGCCGCATTTCCAGACAATACCGAGGTGGCACCGCATGAAATCGTTCCAGGTTCTCTTGTGATGGTCCGAAATTTTGACAGATCAAGTCCGCTGGAACCACGTTGGAAGGAGCCACGTCAGGTCCTCTTGACCACCCGTACTGCCGTCAAGTTGGAAGGCAGAAAAGGATGGGTCCATCTTTCTCATATTAAACTTTTCAATGGATTGAAACCCGTTTCTAAAAACATTTCCCAGGATTCCCAGGATTTTAAAAACTGTCAAAACATTGTTTTAAAGGACTGTCCCGCAAAAGACATTATTACAACCCCTCCCTGGTTAGAGAAAACTCCGCAGCAGGAGTATAAGTTAAAGCTCAGGTCTAGTAAAATAAGTCAGTCAGTTTGATTGTATAAGTCCTCCCCTAGGTGAAACGGTTAGACTGTTTCTGACATGTATAAAATAGACCCCCATAGTGAGAGAGTCAGTCGAAGTTCAATTCAATGTATCGTTTTTCTGAGTTTCGTATTATTCATCAGCATCTTGATTTCCTGCACCAGTTATGCGTTCTATCTGTATTTTCCAGTTCCTCATGTAAATATGTCTGCTAATGCTACAGTAGAGCACACGTTTAGTGATCTGCCTCCTCACGAATATTCATACCGCCTCGCTATGCGTAACAACACATTTATCCGTATGTTACATTACTCACACCAGACCAGCAATGCCACTAATTGTTGGGTGTGTGGTCGACTCCCCCCTTTCCAGACACCGAAGGGAGTTCTGCCACTGTTTCCTTATCCATTCTCACACAATGGTTCGTGTGGAGCATGGTCCACGTTAACGTCATCCTCAACAGATATGTCTTTTCTTAACAGTACATGTTTTTCAGACAAGCAAGGTCTCCCCCACAGAACAGGTTTAGATCTAGAAAATGAAGTATATAATTTAGGTAATTATTCGTCGAATTTCATGGTCCTGAATGTTCAGTCTGATACTACTCCAGACTTACCTGCTATTTCAGTATTACCAGTTAAAGGTGAATTATGTGTCCGTAGTTATGGTTCCATACATGTAGGTCATAGTGAATGTACTACTGTTATCCAGTATAGTGACAGTGGGAAATCTGTTTTCAAAGCTTCACGTCATTCTTATTTTATTTGTGGTCAAACTGCATATGTCCGTCTGCCCCTCGATTGGGAGGGAACCTGTTACATTGCCTTCCTACTGCCACCTGTTTTCCTAGCCCCATCTGATTATCACAGAAACACACATCTAGTACACATTAGACATAGAAGGGAGTCCCCAATTGTCGATTATACTGAAACTACTCTAGAACAGTATACAGATTTCAATAAAGGTTTCTTCTTCTTTGTAGGACCTGTCCAGAATAGTAAACTGATCCGTAGGTTAACAAGAACCCTTGAAGCTGTAGTAAATGAGACTGCCTCTGCTCTAGGTAACTTAACCGAAGAACAATCTGCTATGAGATTTGTCGTTTTGCAAAATCGTCTCGTCCTTGACGTCATACTGGCCGATAGGGGCGGGGCCTGTAGAGTCATCGGATCTAGTTGCTGTATTTTCATTCCAAATAACGCGCCGTCTGTTTATTCAGCTATAACCAGACTCCATAAAATTGCCCATCTGTTACACCAAGATCCAGGCACCTGGACATGGTCCGGTTGGTTCTGGAATATAATTTCCGCCTGGGGATGGAAAGTCCTGTCCTTTCTAGGTATTGCAGTAGCGATCATATTCAGCTGCTGCCTCTGTATACAATGTGGCCCTGCGATTTGCAGCATGTGTGCTACCTCTTGTATTCCTAGTCCCAAGCCCCGTTCTAAATCCCGTTCCAAGACAATTCGAGACGAGCAAATGGTACTGTATGAAATGATAGATGGTATCATGAATATTGATGTTTCCTGATGGAAACGTAGTGACAAGGAGGGAATGTGGAAAAGTAAATTTTGCCATGTTCTGTGTCCCTACGCCTCATCCATCATATGTTATGTGTGCATGACCAATATGCATATGTTATTCCCCATGTCCGATTGATGACGCAATTACAGTTGTGTCCACCTCTGGTATGTCATTTTCCAGTCCTCGTGAATACTACGAATATCAGGCCTAGGTAAAGTTATGTTGCCACGTTTCTTAGTGTGCACGTTATTCCATTATAAAGTCCCCGTTTCTAGGCCTCAAAAGGGCCCGGACATCAGATTCAGCTCCTGTCTCCTGAAAGCCTCGCTGAGGAGCGATCCAGCCCCCACCTGTATCCTCGACCTTTCACTTACTTCCTGCCTCGCAGTGCCCGGTGCAGCTTGGCTCTGCCTCTGAGTCTGCCAAAAGTATGTTATAGTTCCAGTTATCAGTTCAGTCCTCCTTCTCTGCATTCCTAAGCTACTGAACTGCATCAATAGTTTCCGTCATTGTCTAGCCTTCTCGTCTCCATGTTAGAGAAATACTGCATTTACTGGTCATTTAATATTCTTCATCACGCACTACATGTAGAATAATGCATGGTCCAGTCTTAGAATCAAGTTAGCTTTTCCCCTCATGATTTCTAGTTTATATCAACATGTTCCCTAAACATCAGATACCAGATAGGGTTTAGGTACATGTCGCTCCGACCCTCCAGACTCAAGTCTCTGCTCCTAGCACAGAGTTCGTAGCCCCCAGCTTCTCCTAGTAATACGTCATTGCCAGTTTTCGCGCACCACCAGGTTAGAGGTCCCGGCTCCTTAGGTAGCCCCCTCCAATGTTTCCGCCCCATTCATGACATATTCTGTTACGTTTGCATCACATGCCTAAGTATACTCCCAGTTACACCTCTTTTTACTGTTATCTCTCGCGACTGCTACGCGTCACGCCTTCTGCTCCACCCACTGTTACGCCTACTGCAATGTAATGCTATGTGTTTGCGCTATGTATATAAAGTTGATGTATTGTTATTAAAAGTTAGCGCGCTCATCCCAGATCAAGCCCCGGCAGCTGCTGGGCCCCAGTTGTCCTGCTGGGCCCTGTTACCCCTGTTCTATGCAGGTTGTCCTGATCCTGTCCTTATGCTGTAATAAACCTGCAGAAACTCCTACTACCTCGAATCTTGACTCTTATTTTATTGAGCTATCTGTTATTCATTCATTCATTCAAAAATAGATCCGGTATTATTTATTTATATACCACAGAAGGCTGGGACGGATGTCCTTAACCCCGAAAATTATCGTCCTATCTCCGAGCTCCCATACCTTTCCAAGGTCCTAGAAAAACTAGTAAATGGCCAGCTGACTAGGTACCTGGAAACGAATCACCTTCTGGACCCGTCTCAGATGGGGTTCAGAGCTAATAACAGCACGGAGGCAGCGCTGCTGGCAGTTTCGGACAGTGTCAGAGCATGAACCGACCGAGGCGGGGCGATGGCTCTGACACTTTTGGACCTGTCGGCAGCGTTCGACACAGTCTCCCATAGCTGCCTACTTAACATCTTGTATGAAAAAGGTGTTCTTTCCACTGCCCTAGGCTGGCTACACTCATTCTTGAGCGACCACACCCAAGCAGTTCACATGGGTCAATTTCACTCTAAACCCAGCCCCATCAGTTGCGGTGTCCCCCAAGGAGCCTCATTAAGCCCCACCCTTTTCAATGTTTATCTATCATCCTTAGCAAAAATTGGCAGGAAGTGGGGCATTGGCATCTGCTCCTATGCGGATGACACACAACTGATGGTGGCTTTGGATGAGAAGCCAGACATCATCAAATCCAAATTGCATAATTGTCTCTCTGAAATGGCCCAGTGGATGCACACACATTGCCTGAAATTGAACGCTGGCAAATCCGAACTTTTATTGTTTGGTGGCGCTAAACGTGTATGGGATGCTACCTGGTGGCCGCCCACCTTAGGCACAGCCCCTACCCCGAAACAGCATGCCATAAAACCTGGGCATCATTATGGACGACGCCCTGTCCATGAAGGATCATATACGATCTCTTTGTGGCAGAGGCTTCGCCATCCTGAAACTCCTCGCCAGATTGTTCCCATGGATACCACTGGACTGCAGATGCTCGGTAACACAAGCTCTGCTGGTCAGCCTCATAGACTACGGCAACGCCCTGTTCGTAGGCATGAATGAGCATTTATTCACATGCCTACAAGTATTGCAGAATGCTGCAGCAAAACTTGTCTGCCATAAAGGAAAGTTCAAATCTGCCTCTGGCTGTATGAAGGAACTGCACTGGTTGCCGATGCGTCAGAGAGCAGTTTTCAAGTTGTTGACCCATGCTCACAGAGATCTCCATAAAACAGGTCCAACAATACTTCAGGGGAGGATCGAATTCTATATCCCCACCAGAAATCTTCGGTCACTCCAATCAGCTCTTGCCAGAACAAGACGCATAAACAAAGTTAGGTCTGGGGGTCGCTCTTTCTCCTACCTGGCAGCCAGGAAATGGAATGAGCTTCCCCAGGACCTAAGACACACTGCCAACTACCTTCATTTCCGGAATAAATTAAAAACACATTTATTCTCTAATCCATAATGCATCACTCTTTAGCATCAGTTCTGCTGATTCATCAACCTGGCATTAGCGCCGTGATATCCTTCGGGATGAGTGTTGCGCTCTACAAATAATAATAACAAATAGCTGCTTTACATTACTCTGTACCACGGATGCGTTCTATGTGTGGCGCATGGGTGTCCCTATGCACCACCCATGGAATTTGGGGCATTCACAGATTTACCATCAGTGGTAAACCTGGGAATGCATCAACATGCTATGCCTACCCAGGTGAGGCGTAATGAGGGGAGATATTTTTATTTCACCTTGTTACTTCCGCTTTCTATGTGTAAAAAGAGGAAAATGCTATGGGGATTTTTTTTGTGCAGGAAGATGGCCCTTCCTGCACCAAAACAACCGGGCTTACAATGCCAGGCACCATGGTGCAAGGGTGTCTACATTAGTGCTAGTCAGCAAAAAGGGCGCCAGCGTATAGGGAGGACAGGAATGTGTTGTAGTATGTTAAATATAGCGCATTCCTGCCCTTTCACGCAGTTCAGTGCGGCAAGTTTGCTTGAGGGCAATAATACATTTTAGAGCATAATTAAACCCTATAAATGTAAAAAATGCACTAATGAGAACTATGGGTTGGGAAAAGGTCTACAGAAATCAGGTTTTAAAGGATTCAAATAGTTACCCAAATTATTCATTGATGGAAATCCCTGTAACAAATGAATGAAGTAATAAATATTACTTTAGTTCAAGAACTGACCAACAGGTCTGGTCCTGAGTATGTAAAACAGTGCAAGAAAATGAAAAAAATGTATCACGGCCTCAGAGTTTAAGTTGAAAGCCAACAGAAGTTAATGAGAAGAGAGGGGTAACTTTCAAATTGATTGCAAACTGATTGAAAACTTCAGGACTTTTTGAGTGTTCACAAATGAAAAAGACCTTGCGACATGGGTTTTTAGAGATAACAGTGAAAATGTATTTTCTCCCAATAATTGAGGAATCATAGCAGCAACGGAGAACTTAGAAATGCGCTTGGTCCATGCACTCCAAACCACACTGCACATTCAGCAATAGACGAGCTTGAATAAGTGAAGAACGTCTCCTGGACTTACCCAGACAATACCCTGGTACACTTAGGGTGACAACATTTAAATATAAGTGTAGGAGCTTTATGGGAAGTCTAATGCTCTTCTGGCAACCTCACATCATTGCAAACCTCTATGGGTGTGGCCTGTTCCCTTTTAGAGCACATCAGAAAATATATGTCCCAGTGGACATTTGGACGGCATTTTTCATTCAGGAGATTTCCTTTTGAGGTTTGTTTGATGTGCACTATGCCTTTTTTTCCTGGTATGTTTTTTCACAAGGTCATGTGTTGTACCTGCTCTACTGCGGGCGCCGCATCAAGGAGAATGTTCAAAATGGCTTGAAGTAACATTTGAAAATGCCTTCTGTCTGAGCCAAACTCCCCAATCAGGTTTGGTGTCTGTCCTCCAACTATTTAAAGGGAATCCCTTTGGCGACCGGGGCCAGAAATCTGCCTGAGCTGCCTCTGTCTACTGTGGGCACATCCTACCAAGGCTTGTCAGATAGAGGCGGCTAATTACCGTATGGAGATTTCTTTCCAGAACCTTCCTTTCCCAGGAGAAGACAGATTCCTTCTGATGTGCTAATATCCAAAGGGCATATTCGTGGTGACAGCAGAATAGCAGAGTAATTAACGTGGCCCAGAAGTGAAATGCAAAACATGAATTCCATTAAGCCTGGCTCAACGGAATTTGGCCAATTTTAAAATGCAAAAACAAAATGACAAGAGAACAAAACTGATGTTGAATAGGCATTCAGGGCACAATAATTGTTTTGGCAAATCTCGTCTATACTTTTCCTGTGTTGCACGTTAGTCACATTTTTTCCGAGTGTAAAAGAAAACTACTGACTCTAACTAAAGCCAAAAAGAAAGGAATATTTCTTATTAGATTCCAATTGAACTGTAACCCCCTAGCAAGCCATAACCAATGTAATCAGTCTTATCTGCTACAGTGCTACCTGTAGGCCGATATTAGGGTGAGTTAGACAGGCAGTTAATCTCTGAGGCCTTCACACATGGGAACACATACACACGTAGACAGTGGCTTGTGCAACTTTCTCAAAGAACTTTAACCCAATAACAGTTGAGTTAAAATTAGTGGGTAGTAGTTATGGGTCAGAATCATATTTCGAAACCCATCCTTGCTGTAGTATTGTCATATTTACATTAGAATATCACACTGAGTTTCTTACGTGGTATTGGAATGCAGTTACATGGGAAAGAATGCAGGGGGGTTTGAAAGGAGGGCATTGATGGTTAGAGCTGCTCCATGATAGCTGTGCTGGGGAGTTCCAGAAATAAACTTCTGTGGACACATCAGCATGTTTTTTTAATTCATAGGTCATCATGACACAATAATTTGTGGGGGCAAGTGGTCACCCCTTATAAGAAGTCATGCAACTATTGGTATGGATTGCTTATTCCCTTCAATCATTGTTCTGGTCTTGGAAGTATCCGCAAGATTATTGTTGGAGAGTTGGAGGAAACCTTGCACAGAGCAACTATTGTTACTAGGTCTGTGTTTGTATTGTATGAGCGGCATTAAGTCATTTTGGATGTGTGTTTCACTGCTAAGCGGCAGTTGATTAGTAGTTCTGTGATCGGTTTCAGAGTATCCAGGATAGGCTTATGATTCAAGGTGGATACCGTTATTCTCTCCAGGTTATTTGTATTTGGCTTCCTGTTACTGGGCTTCCATTCTCTGAAGGTGTTGATTGGGACTGAGCTGATTAAATTTTAATCGCTCTTGATGCGTAGATTGGTTGCAGTCTGAGTCGGATTGTAGGATTGAAGTAGGGCTTGCATCTCCTCATCCGATAGATAATTGTGGTGTTTGCGTTGCCGATGTTGTCTTTTTAATAGCGCCATTGGTGTTGGCTTTGTCTTGTACTGTAGTGAGAGTACTGCCTCTTGGATACTCTTGATTTTGAAGAGTTAGTTGTCATTAAAGTGAGCAATATTCTTCAGATAGTGTATAGTCTTGGTGATGGTATGGAATAGGTTATTTGGAATGTGGATTCAGAGAGTCTGGAACCCCTGTTAATGCAGAGTGTTAAAGGATGAGCTCAGTAGACATGAGGTTTGATTTCTTAGTAATTCACTGCCTGTTATCTCACTGACAGGGTTGGTTACAAGTTCATTGGGCGGTGGGAATACATGATGTCACAGACTGCTTCATGAAACACTAAGATCCATTTTGGATTGGGAATTATTAACAAGAAGGCACTGTTTTAGATTAATTGGATGAGCACCATTTTGAATTGGAAAACTTGTTGTGTTCAGTAATGTTGGTGGTGCAAGGATCTTGTGGTTTTAGCACCAAGAAGCTACCATTGTGGATGTAGAATTTGAAGAATCGTGCATTAGAGTTTTGTAGATGCAAAATTGTGTTGCACCCTGATTTATTAATACATTCAAGTCACTCAGTATACTGGCATAACTTTCGGGTATGATACACATTGGCATTTAGGAATATGCAGACACTGTCAGTAGATTAGGAGAGGTGTTGTTGAATTAATACATAAATTACCCCACCAGGAGCAAATGTAGTTAGATGCTCAGCCCTGGTCTGGTTAGCTCATCAGCCATCCAGGGAACCCTCATAACACTGACGTTCCATTACATCATTGGGTAACCTGACAAGCGGGAGACCGCACATCTCCATCCTTTTGAAACAAAAAGGAAAAGCCTTCAATATTAAGAAGCACAATGAAAACTCAGACCACAACAATACCTGACGGTGCAACATTGAACTGCATCATCAAACTGCATCGTCAAATGATGCATGTACTATGAAAACCCAATGGTTCCTTCTTTTAAGGAGTGAGCACATGCACTTTAGCACTGGTTAGCAGTGTTAAAGTGTCTTAAGGCCAGTAAAAACAAGATCAGCACAAAATGGAGGAGACATTCAAAATGTTGGGGGAAGACCACCCTAAGGCTGACAGGTCCAACAATAACAAATTTATAATGTCTTGTTATGCAAATATCACTGACAAAAATAGTCTTTTAAGATATGATAGTATTTATTCAGGGAACCTGAGAAATAATCTGCCACATGGCCAACTGTTTAGAGACACAGGAATTGCACAACCAAGTGAGGATACTTCACATGTGGAGAAGCTGAAATAAAATGAACTTCTGTAAAGAGGTTACCCAAATAAACTATTGAAGAATTCACTAAATAGAGCTTGGTTCACACCACGAGAAACTCTATTAGAACAGAAAGAAAAGAAACATCTTAAGACAGCGGTACGTGTGACCGCATTTTCCAGCTACTAATCAATTTAAGAAAAACATCCGACAGAATGGTCACATATTATCATCATTACGCAACCCAATGCCTCCTCCCATGTTTGCCCTCTAGAGGAGACAATATCAAAGAGCAGATCATTTGAGCACACACACCACCGGAAGAATCTCAGAAAAATACAATAGGGGATCTTTGGAGTCTGCCATCCATGACAGGACACCATGGCTCCATGGAATGCACTTGTTGTGCCCAAACTACAGAGGGTTATGTGTTTGAAAAGCAGGGCATTAAAACAGAGCATAAGATTTTCTACAATTGCAAAACCAAAAATGTGGTATATGGAATTGTTTGGCTCTGCAACAAGCTCTATATAGGACAGACCAGCCAACAAGTGTGCTAATGGATTGGAAGACATAAATCCCAGATCCGGTTCAAGGTGACAACTGTTCCTCTGGTAAAATATTACATGGAAACAACAACACAGCAAACAGGATCTTAAAGGTCCGTGATCTTGGAGAGTAAAAAGCATTTGGGAGGAGTGGATACAGAAAGAATCCTACTAAACAGGAAGCTATGTTCATCCTGAAACACAAAACTATCCAAGTTGGATTAAACGTGATAACCGTGATTCAAAGTATATGAACTTTCCTTGACTTTTTTCTTTAATCTTAAAAGAACGTCCCAACCAGAACTTTGCCTGATACCCCAATGTTGTTTTCTTTCCCCATTTCCAGTTTATAATCTTGAAATCTCATATAACTTGTCAGCCTCTCTACCTGTAATTGATTTTACCTCCATTAAACAATGGGGGCAACATCCAGTTTCATTAAACTTTTTCAGACTCCACACATTGTGAGCAAATAATGTCCATATTAAATAAGGTCCTAACCTAAATAATTCCTTTTCACATTTTCATTATAAAAAGATTTTCCAGCAACTATAGTCTATCTGGAGACGCAAAGTTGTGTGACTCCCTCGCGGATCGGTTTTCATGCAACTACATTTCTCAGAACTCTCCAAAATATCCCCCATTAGTGAAATTGAGTAATGTGTAGACCGATGTACAGGTCTAGCCACCACCATGGCACCCACGCTGAAAGACTACAGAAAAACTCACAAGCGAACCAGAGGTAGAAAAGTCTTCAAAAGAGCCAAAGGGTAAGTAATACCACCCCTTTACGGCTTTTTGGTATAGCCTTGCCTATTTTTTTTTTACTATTACCGCTTTTTGAATTTATATCCTTAGTAATGCCTCTCAGCCCATTGTTTACAGTGAGAAATCAATCATATTGCACAAACGCATGCCAACACCTTTGGAGCCTCTCGCACCTGACTAATTCATATTGTATTGTATTGTAATTGCATTTATATAGCGCTTACTACTCCTGATGAGGCGTCAAAGTGCTTTTTTGGCAAGTAGCACGCTACTCAGGAACCCATAAAGGATTAGTGTTGGTTTAGTACAGTGAAATATGAAAGTAATTTGAGTGGTGGACAGGTTAGTCAGTTATTAGGATTCAGAAGGATAGCGGAGGGATAAAAGAGGGGAAAAGGTTTGCATTTATATAGCGCTTGTTACCCCTGATGGGGTTTTGAAGCGCATTTTTGCAAAGTAGCACGCCACTCCACAACCCATAAAGGATTAGTGGTGAATTAGTAAAGTGAAATACGAAAGTAACTTGAGTGGTGGATATTAGTCAGTAATTTGGATTGAGAAGAATATCGGAGGGATAGAGGAGGGAAGAAGGTTCGCATTTATATAGCGCTTGTTACCACTGATGGGGTGTTGAAGTGCTTTTTTGGCGAGTAGCATGCTACTTCGGAACCTATAAAGGATCAGTGTTGAATTTGTATAGTGATAAATGAAAGTAATTTGAGTGGTGGATATATTACTCAGTTATTTGGATAGAGAAGGGTAGCGGAGGGATAGAAGATGGAAAAGGGTTTGCAATTATGCTTGCTACCCCTGAAGAGGTGTTGAAGTGCTTTTTCGGTGAGTAGGATGCTACTCTGGAACCCATAAAGGATTAGTGGTGAGTTAGCAAAGTGAAAAATGAAATTTGAGAAGTGGTCATGTTAGTGTGTTATTTTAATTAAAATGGATAGTGGGGGGATAGAAGAGTGAAAGATTTCAACTTTTTTTGGAGGACATTGCAGTAGGAAGAGGTTTGGGATGAGTAAAAAGGTATATGGAGGGGAAGAGTCGGAGGGAAGAGTTTAGAATAATTTGTTTTGGGTGATCGGTATAGTAAAAAAGATGTCAGATGATGCAAGGAAGGGTAGAGTAGGGGAGTGTCTAGAAAGGGTTATTTTGGGGATCATGGTAGTTGTATGGGGTTTGGGATGAATGCAAGAGTGGATGTAGAGGATATTTTGATAGAGGTATAGGGTGAGAAATAGGATAGTGCATTGGAAAGAGTAGTAGAAAGCGGTTTGAGATGAGTCAGAGAGTTGAGGTAGAAGATATATTGAGAGAGGTATAATGTGAAAAATAGGACAGTACATTGGATATGCTGATTTAGAAGAAAGTAATATATATTTAGATCCATAACTACATGGAAAGTATATAGATGCATAAAGGAAGTAAGTATATGTAGATTAAAGATATTGATAGAATTGATAGAGGTATAGGGTGAAAAATAGGGTAGTGCATTGAATATGCTTATTTTGGAGAAAAGTAATAAATATATAGATACAATTATATGGAAGGTATATAGATGCATAAGGGAATTAGGTATATGTAGATTAAAGATACATTAGATAAACTCTGATCTTCAAGTGTTGTACTTAAAAATATATTTTATTTATTTTTTTAAACATTATTATTCTACATGTTATAAAAAAGCAATACACATACATAGGTACATATCTATAGTACACATCAATGCTTATATACAGAGGGATTTGCTATATATTTCAGTTTGTGTATGGAGGGGAAGAGTCAATTCTTGAGTAGTTTTCTGAACATAAGGTGGTTGTCCATAGATCTCATGTTGGGGGATAAAGAGTTCCATAGTTTGGCTACTTATACAGAGAAGGATGTGCCACTCATGATTTTTATTTGTATGTTGAGAACTTGAGGTGAGGTGCCACTCTACAACAGAAGTTCCTTTCTTGAATGTGTTTGGTGATTTTATTCCTGATAAAGAGTGGTCCCATTCCATGTATCAATTTGTGGGTGATACAAAGCAGCTTGAATGTGGATCTTCTGGACACCGGTAACCAATGCAGGGCTTTCAAGGCAGGGGAGATGTGGTCTCACGGTTTGATGTGCAAGAGTAATATGGCGGCCGAGTTCTGAAGCCGTTGTAGGCTTTTCACTGTCGCTAAAGGTGATCCTTGGTAGAGGCTATTGGCGTAATCGAGTTTGGACAGAACAAGGAAGATGGTAGCTAGGACCTTGTATGGAAATCCCAAATGGGGGAAGTTTCATCGCAGAGTTTGTATAGTAACAAAGCTTGATGTTGCTAGTTTGACCACTTGGGCATTCATCGATTTCTTGGAGTCCATGGTCATTTCGAGGTTTCTTACTTCCTTCGGTACTTTAGGCGGTGATCCCAGTTCATCAGTCCAGGCGGCAAGTGGGTCATATGTTTCCAATCATCATATGTGAGTATTTCCGTTTTGGAAGCATTCAATTTGAGATGGCTCCAAGTCATCCATTGATTCACGGCTCTGAGACAACTGGAAATTGGCAATTTTCCAATGTCTTTGGGGCTTTCCAGTTGAAGGAGTATTTGTGTGTCATCTGCATAGTTATAGCGCGTGAGGTGAAATTGATTTATCAATACCAGTAATGACTTCATGTAGATGTTAAAAAGGATGGGCGAGATGATAGTGCCTTGAGGGACCGCTGCTTTTGTAGAGTACGGTTTGGATGAGGATGATGGGGAATGGATGAAATTAGTTCTGTTTCGAAGGTAGGATGCAGTCCTTTCTATGAAGGCTCCAAAGAATCTTTGTTTTATTCACTATTCTTTTGTACATTGTCATACCTCTACCTAAACCACAAATAAGGTATATTTTTTCTGAAGCAAAAATAAAAAAATAGAAAGTTATATTTTTTTCTATTTCTTTACTTTTGTGCTGCAATAGGTCTTGCATTTGGACTAGTTTGAGCTATTGGCATTGTGACAGAACGGAAAATTCTCACCTCCACTCTCTCTGTGCACAGACAGCCCTGCTGCTGGGATCAGAGGTCATGGTGTTTGTGACACATTTCTTAATACAGCTATAGAAGCTATGGCAAAGGATCATTGAGTTAAACTTTCACCGCTGCTATTGGCGGTTATCGATATGTGACAAGCTCGAATCCCAGCAAGACCAACTCTTCCTCTTTTAGTTTGGAATGAGAGAAACCGAGAACTTTATATTGGTAAAGTACCTCCTGATGATTACAGCTCTTAAACATGGCAGGCTCAGTATGAAGTGCTATTTACAAAGCAAGCTATTATTACCAAGTTAAGTTTCACTAGAATGTATTCAGTGTGGGCAATGCAGAACTACAAATTAAACAAGCATTTGCAATTCAGTTAGCGGCATATTCTCAAGGCGGTATCGCTGAGTTAGCGGCACTTCACGGCAGCCAAAGTCGTGATAATGTATCGCTCCATTCACAAGCTGGTGCTAACAGCATATATCACCAGTTTACCTGCGATAGCAACTGCAAAAAAGATCGCTCAAATGACCCCCGCAACTATCGCTAATGAGATGCAGAGTAGGCATTCCAATGCAAAAAGCCGTAACAACACCACTCCGCAACATTCTCAACGAGCGGCACGATCGGAAATAACATCTCAAAACATAAGATAAGGCGCGTTAGCAGCAGGAAATAACACCTGCTCTGATCTGGTGTAAAGTCAGACAACAGCCTGCCCCAGAAAAGGGAGCCCAGCCCAGAGCCACACCTGAAGAACAACAGATGCCATGGAGACACTAATTATGCAGGCCGGACTCCCAGGAGGGCCACAACACCTACCGCCACCACCCCCACGGCCCCCCCCCGGACCCACACCACCCGCCAGACTAACACTGAGACAGTACAGACAAAGACAGCGACCTTCAGAAAACGCACCAACCTCACAGGCCCAACACCAGAGAATGTCATTACCCACTACAGGCTCAAAGGGACAACCATCCTCTGCATCCTGACCATCATTGCGCAGAGTCTGATGGTACCAACACAACGGACAACCAACATCCCACCTCAGACACAGCTGTTGGTCGTGCTGCACATGTTGGCCTCTGGTACCTTCCAACCAACAACTGCCAGAGTTGGAGGAGTCTCACAGCCAGCCCAATCCACGTTCCTCACAACAGTCATGGATAAAATCATCAGCTTGGTACCCCACTATTTATACTTTTCCCACACTGCGCAGGAACAGCTGGAGACCAAGCAAGGCGTCTACGCCATAGCTGGCTTCCCGCACGTGTTGGGAGCAATTGACGGCACACATGTCCTACTTGTGCCCCCTGCCAACACAATAACCGCAACAGAAAGCACACGTATTTCATCTATGTGCAGGCAATAGTGGACCACCGGGAACTTTTCACCAACGTCGAAACCAACCACCTAGGTAGTGTGCATGAATCCTACATGTTCCGACAGTCTATCATCAACAAGCACTACCAGGATGGCGCCTACGGAAATGCAATGCTCGTTGGCTTGTACCAAATGAACAAACCACACACCTCAACTCCACAATCATGCAACTCACAACACTGGGAATACACACGTTACAAACTCACATACAACATGCCAAACAACATACCTACCCACCAGACATGACAGCACAACTTACTGTGGAAACCTGGGCCATCCATGCACATAAGCCATCAACGGCATGGCACCTCAGTCACACAATACCAGATTGTGAGAAGAGGTGGGGACCAGGCATGTGCAAAGGAGGCAAGTGACTGATGAATAAGAATGTACCCAATGACAAGTGTGGTGTGGATGTGATGGCCAGACTGCAGTATGCAGATCACACACATATCCATGTTGACATACACCTCTGGTGTTTGGAGTGTAGTGGACAGTGGACGCAACCATGTCAACCCAGCCAGTGGGGAAGCTCACAGACATGTAGCTTGTTATATCCCCCCTGTAAGCGTGAGCAGAGTGGCCTGGCCCGGCATACGCCAGGCCAGCGTAGGGGTGTGAATAAAAAGCACATAGCTCTGGCAGTGGTTCTCTCCTGGTCTGCCCAACATCTCTGCCATCGTGATGCACCTCACCCGCCACGAGGCCAATGCATTCGCTGTGAGCGGTGTTGCCTGTGATCCTGTGCACCTGCTGCACCCCGGGCTGCTGTTCCCTGAACCAGTCTTGCCTGCCCCTATTCACCCAGGCCTCACTGCTCACCTGCCGACAACAGCGTGTGTCGAAGAGGGCCCACGCGGGTGAAAGCTCCAAGCCTGCGACCTTGGCTGCCTCCTCAGACCATCACGGCCTCCGAGAGCAAGGCCCGCAGTACTCATTTCTCGTTGACGTACTCCACCGGCATAAACAGTGGACTAGTAGGTCACACATTTGGAACTGACTCTTAATTACACTATGGCAGGGAACATTATTTATGGCTGATTGTATGTCATTAAACTCCCTTTAATGTGGTGCCACCAACGTCTGTGTATAGCTTTCCAGCAAAAAGTGTCTGTGGGCCCACGCGGACTACTGCCCTTGGGCCAAACTGCGCTCGAGTGGGTCACACATTTAGAACTGAGTCTTGATTACACTATGGCAGAGGATGATGTTTATGGCTGAGTTTACGTCACTATACTCCCTTCAATGTGGCTCCACCAAGTCTGTGTATAGCTTTCCAACCACACATGTGTGTGGGCCCACGCAGAATACTGCCTTCGGGCCACACTGCGCTCAAGTAGGTCACACATTTGGAACTGAGTCTTGATTTTTGAATGGCAGAGTCCATGTCATTGCACTCAAGGAGACATGTAAGAGGATGATGCGTTTAAGTCAGGAGGAAAAAAGCATCATCATTAGGGAGGTGATTAAACACTGCAGACAACTGCCCTTGTGTCACTCACTCTGTGCATGGTGGGCCACTGCTGACGGCATCCTCCGGCCTACACTGTGGTCGAGTAGGTCACACATTTGGGACTGAGTCTTGATTTAGCAATGGCCGAGTTCATATCATTATACCAGCATCATCGCAGACTGCATCCCCTCTCAGCCCCGGTGCCACTAAGTCTGTTCCCCAACATTCATGGACACTCTCTGGTTGAACTTTGATGGTGTCTGAGTCTATGGACTGTGGGTGGTCTTCATCCTCATGTAGATGATACCTTCATGCTGGTAATAACGAGGCTGTAGCATTCCACTCCTCAATTTGCTGCTTCCGGATGGCTTCTGTCCTCTGCATCATGCCCTGGAGGACACCTTCCACTGTCCCCGCAGCCCTCCACGACATTCCCCTTGGATATCGATGAGAACCCGCGCAGTCCGTGTGGCCCTACCTCAGTGCACTGCAAGTGACTGGTGTGCCTGTACCGGCCGCTGTGCATCCTGGGCCACTAACTCTGTGCAGCTCGAGTCAGAGACCCAGTCTTCTGAGATATTGGATGGCCTCTCAGACAATGCCCTTGGGGTCATCAATGCCATGTGTATGTGGCCCTGCACTGTCCGCTGCCTCCCGCCTCAACTGCACACGCCACCACCGCCAGGACCACCTCCAACTGCCAACTGCTAGAGTTGAAACAGTCCTACTGGCAGACTAACGGAGTTGCTCATACCTGTCGTGGATGCCATCATCTGCCTGACACCCTGCTCAGCACTCCAGGTGCCACTATCTCAGTGCACCGCAACCCATGGACCGTTGCTGATTGAGTTTTGTGCTATGGAGAGGTTATGCAGCAATGTCACCTCAGGCAGTGTGGGAGACCTAGGACGATGATGAGGAAGATGATGCAGGTGTAACACACCCCACTGCAGCTGCATCAGGTGTATACCGAAAGGACACAATCCTAGGCAATTTTTTCACATGAGCGCGCTCAGCTCTAGTGCCCCAAAGTCAGTGCACTGCAACTCATGGACATTTCTGTTTGCATATTGGGTGACCTCTGTACTTGCTCCGGCTACCTTCATGATGCTCCGCAGCTGTCTTTGTTATGCTGGTGATTTTAGTTTCCGTTTTAATGGTGTTCACTGTTCAAGTTGCTAGCTTACACTCCCCACACACACATCCAGCACAGGCGCCACTGTACATGTGGCCCTGCCAATAAAGGGGCCGGACGCACGTGCCCGTAGCCAGTTGATCAAACTATCTGCATGTGTCCGTGTGGTCATAATGTATGCATGAGGGCCCCGGGCCCTACAACATTCCATTGTGCTGTGTACAGCAGACGCACACATCTCACCGTAGGCAACGGGTTAGACCTTGGACATGTAGCTTTTTCCTCATCCACTCAATACATAAAAGGAGTGGATTGGGGTATCGTACGCAGGTCCAGCATGGGTGTGTGAGTGATAATTGCGTGCCTCTGGGTGTAGTTCAGTACTCAAAATGTGCAAATGCATGTGTCTCTGTTGCAGTGTGGGTCTTCTTTGTGGCATGTAGGTGGTCCCTGAAGGGAATTAGACACCCACATCTGTGTTCTAGTTCATCTTCTATGGGTTAGGACGCCACTCACACCTGTTCGGCCACCTCCTTTTGGCATTCTGACACCTGGCACTGGAATGCCGTGTGTGGCTCGGTGAAGTCTTAGGAGCCAGCCGTGCTGGCGGGTTCTTCCTGCTGTGTGGTCTGTGCAGGGGCTGGGTTCTCCTCTATGTAGCTTGGCTGCCCTGATCCTGGTGATGGGTTGCCTGGGATGTCCATGAGCTGTTGTAGGGTGTCGGTGTCGGAGGTGTGGTGGTCCTCTCCAGCATCACTGATGAGTTGTCTGCTATGCACTGCTGAAGGTGTTGTTTGTCCCTCTGCAATGTGTAAGGAGATGCATGTTGATATTGTGTTGACATGTATGTTGGCACATTGTTCTTGTTTACATGCAGACTGTATGACAATGTACATTGTGACTGTTTGGGAGGTGCTGGATTTTGATGCGGGACAGTGGACATTTGGACTACACGACGGATGTGAAGTTGTACGCATACATTTCCATCTCACAGTTTCCTGCTCTGTTAGATGTAGTTGGCCTGTTCCTGAGCATGTGCGGAGCCAGTTGTGTCCTCTGTTCTGCAGTGTCAGTGTGGCACATTGAACCTCATTGTCGTCAATGTGGATGTGCTGTTATTGCTATGTGTGTGCTGCAGTGTGCCACTGGGATCAGTGACACGATCCAGGGTCATTGTGTGTGTGCAGTGTGCTACACATTGTTGTGCATGTGTGCAGTTGTGCCCATCTCCCCCGTCCCTCCAGGCCCTGGTTGTAACTCACCCTGTTGATGTTGTGTCACGTCCTCTCGAATTGTGTCTGAACTCCCAACTCCTTGCACCGTCTCCACACTGATGACTGTGGCCTCCGTTTCCTCCAGCTCCTCCTGTGGCACTGGACTCCCACCTCCTGTCGCCGTTGCTGCCTTCCTGTTTGCAGCGGGTTTTGGCTTGGTTTTGCTTTTCACCTAATGCCAGTGGCTCTTGGCCTCCTCCATTGACCTCCTCGACACTCCGACGGCATTCACGTTAGTCTAATTGTGGGTCAGTTGATGGTAGTGTTCTGTCACTCTGTGACGCTGATCTGGTTTTCCTGCGGATGGTACCCTGTCTTCCTCTTCCTCTGCTCCTTGGCCTTCCCCGACCCCGTTGTTCCTTGCTAGTGGTCTGTGGGGCCTATGGAATTAGCGTTGACCTATGCACTCGGTCCGGGTGCATCCATGGTGATACACAGTTTGAATTGTTTTTGGTGTGTTGTTTTTGTTGCTTTTATAGTGCATTTTCCCACATGACGTGTGGTATTTGCAGGCCTGTCGCTGTTTTTTGCAGATTTTTGTATCGCGATTGGCCTCATTGCAACTTTTTTTCCGTTTGTGTTTTGCATTTCTGCAGCGTCAAGTTGACTTTATCGCGGACATTTGACGCGTTGTCGTGGGCCTATCGCATGGTTCCTCCGTGTTGTGAATACTTAGTTAACACTGCGTTATTTTCACGCGATAGACTGCGATATGAAGAGTCCTGTAAAGTTAATTTTGCAGTAATTATCACAAGTACTTGAGAATATCTAAGTCTTGCGTTACTGAAAGTTCTAGCTATTGGTTTTGCAAATAATAATGCAGCGCCAATAGTTTAAACTTTCAGTAATGCGAGAACAATTGCACTGCAAATGCTTATGCTTGTTATTGTTTCCTGCCCTCAACCGCGAGGCTTTTCGTGGTTGTCCCAAAAAGGAAAAATGTGTCGGATCGACGAATGAATAAATTAGGCTTTCAGACCTACACTGATTGACGGTCCTGTGGTGGATAGGCAGCGAGTCAAAGGTTTCTGATGGCAGAGTCATGGGAGCTTCTGCTGCCAGAAATCTGGGGTTTTAACTACCTCTAAAAGAGGAAACTGAACCATGAGTTTTGAGGAACACCCCTAATCTCTAATTGAGGTCCTATGTTTTTTTTTACATAGGAGCTTTTGACTTTAAAAGGCACAGGCGAAAGTGAAACTTTATAAAATAACCTCAGAGATATATGTTGAAGAACCGCAGGACGTTGCGGAGAATAAAAGCTAAAATCAAAATAAATACAATAAGGGAAGGCAAATAGAAGAGGGAAAGGAGAGATGCAAAGCACACGTCATTCATTTGTGAATTCACTCCAGCTTTCAATCAAATTTGCCTGGTGTTTTATATGGAAATCTCCGACTTGATGAATTAGCTAATGAATAGCAGACCCGTTGACAGCAGGTCAGAGCCAGGAAATCTAAAATACCCTTATTGAATAAATTATAAAAGTTCAAAAAAAAAATCAAAAAATTAGATGCGTTGTTTGTAACATCTGAAGCAATTAATAGGAAAGTACTGCAAGAATGAGCTTTTCAGCTTTTGAGCCCAGAGGAATTCTTTTTTTACCGGTCTTTCAAATCAGGTTTCGAAATTATGGAAAGAAAATTGAATTGGGATTTCCTGCCCTTGCGCAGGATGGTGTGGTTGCAGCAACCGGCACCGAAATCTAATACCAGACAGAGTACAAAAGAAAGGCGCATAATAGACAGTATCTCGTTAATTTGCATACAGATCGAATTTATCAGCGACCCGTTTGCATGTTTGTTCTTTTAATAACAGCGTCAGTTTTCTTCCAGAATCAGCCGGCTTATGTTAATATGTTGGCTGTTTTAAGTAGTCGGGCAAACAGTGCTTGAATGATCCTTCCTCCTAGAGCAGCATATTTAAGGATCCATGCCCAAGCATTTGACAGGAAACGAGCCTAGAAACTCTGGAGCAAATGAGTAGAATTCTGTATATTAAGTAAGTCTAAAATGTGTCAAATGTACACTTGAGCCTACGAATTGCAGATATCCTTAGATGAAGGCATGGAAATCTATGCCAGGCAGCATAAATCTTTGTAAGATCGTGTTTACTCCAGAGGTTTGTTTGCAGGTGGAGAATCCGCAGGTATACCTGTTTCAGAAATTACCCATACACATTTAGCAGACAATCCTTTTGATTAATTTTTTCAAACTTGTATTGTTTTTTTTTTTTTAAAGAAGAACGGAAAGAAGAACGGAAACGTGTGCGTCTGTCTGTTTTCACACAATGAAGTTGCACCTTTATGTCGGTCTTTACTGGCACTATTTATTGTGTACAAATTATGGGGCATATTCACAAGGCCCTATCGCCACCACAGCGCCACTTTCAGTGACGTTGTGATGGCGATACGGGCCTCGCCTTATTCACAAGGCAGTGTTAAGCCACTTAACGTGGCTTAACGCTACCTTGTGAATAAAGCACCATTTCACGCTGTGTTTAACCTGAAAGGGGCTGGCAGTGGGTGTCTTGGGGTCAGCCTTTCCACTGCAACATTCATTGATTTTGATGCTGCCCCCTATTCACAAGGGCAGCATAAATAGGAGGCAGTGCCAAAATTAAGACCAGGAAATTCCTGGTCTTAAATAGGTGAAACGAGGAGAAATACTTTATTACTCCTCGTTTTTGCTTTTTCCATGTGTCCTGCCTTGTTCAGCAAACATTGAAAAAGTAAATTGCCAAGGTTTGTGTATGTACAGGAAGGTGTCCCTTCCAGTACATAATCAAACCTTTTTTAAAAATGCCATTCTGTTACTTTCATGTGTGCTGCATAAAGCAGCACACATGAAAGTGAGAGCATTGCATTTAGGATTGTTTATGTGCCGGAAGAGGCCAGGGGCCACAAAGTATGGTCTGTAATGTGATTGAGGGCTGCACTGATACCAGCAGGGTGGCGGTAGGGGGTCTGGGTGGGTCAGGAATTGTGTACCAACATCTAAAACATGTTAAATAAACGAGCAAGCATTTATTTGTAGGTTAATAAAGAGCCGTGGTCACTGCAGGTAAGAGCAGAGGGGCTGGCTGGGGGAGGGAGGGGGATAATATCGAGAGATGACCACACGGGAAAATTAAATAAATAATCAATTTCGTCTCTCGAAATCCCCCCAGCCAGCCCCACGGCTCTTACCTGCAGTGGCCTGTGCTGTTAATAAATGCTTGCCCGTTTAACCAGTTTTTCTAAATATTAGTGCTCAGCAGCTGAACAGCAGCTCCAGCTGTTCACTGGGGGGTGGGGGGCAATTAAAGATCAAGTGCCCACACCCGCCCCCCTCCACCCTACTTTGAGTTTCACTGACTTACATTAACCTGAACACTTTGGCTTTATCTGCAAATTTCACTTAATATACCACGCTTTTAAAGACATTTTTCAATAAGTAATAAAAACTAAAATATGTCCTGTTGTGAGCACACATCTCTGACTTGGCTCTTAATTTCAGTATGTCCTTTCTTGCACCCCACGCGTTTACAAGTCCTGCACTGTATGACGTGCATTTCTCCGGTTTCAGATGAGAAGAAAACAATTTTGCTTCTTGAGACCAATCAGGTCATTTGTCTCCACCAGCTGATTGCTTTATGTGCGTTCACGTTTCCTGTCCTCTCTTCACATTCACGTTCGCTTGCGGCCACTGTACTAATGGTGCTTTAACGATCTCCCGGGGGCCTCGAGAGCTCTTTGGTTCCCTTTCTAGCTTAAGCCAGCACCAGTTTGGCTGTATAATTATTGGCAGTGGTCTGCAATGAACCGAAGAGATCGAATGACAGCGTCACCCCTCAATAAATTGTATTTTTTTTACACTAAAATGGAACTATATCAACATGGCGTGAAAAATACTCCCTGGCACTGATTTTGCTCTATGCATTTTCCATACAGTTACATTAGCATACGTATTTTAGAGACTCACAAAGCAAGCTGTGCAGTTTCCATTTTCTGTGACAGTTTCAACACAGCGTCAACGCAGCAAGAATCCATACTCTGAACGCTGACCCCTTTTCATAGGCACATCTCGTGTGACACTGGTGCTATAGCAAAAGCACTCATTACAAGTTGTGTTATTTCACCCAAGCGTTATTGCCAGGAGAAATAAGGCAATTCGCAATTATGAGTGCTTTTGGGCTGGAATTATCAGATCCAAAGTCTCTGAACTGAAGGTTCTGGGTCTCTCACAGAGCCCGCACTGGCTGGTGCTGTGACAGGCAGCAATGCATAGTCATGGCCGCTGCCTGAAGCAGTCGGCTGTGAGCAGGCTGTGCTCTCCCTGGACAGACACAGGCAAGCCCTTGATCTTGCCCCTCCGATCAGCCCCCCTCCCGCCCCCACCAGCACTACCACTGACATTTTACACCTGCTCATTCAAGTCGTAAAACATTACTCCCTGTCAATGGCATTCACTAAAATACCTGGGGTAGGAGATGTGACAACACATAGCCTTTGACCTTAATGACATCAACAGAAAGTAACATCATATGACCCGTGACCCTGTTTTTTTTCAAGGAAGGCAGGTCCCATGACCCTAACACCGCAACAATTGAGGATTTGCTTTTGATAGTATACCATTTTAATTTAATGTAAAGTTGCGCTAGGCGCTGCTTTACATTATTTGGCATCATGGGGGCGTTCGATGGGTGGTGCATAGCGGTTTCCCTGAAACCACCCATTGAGGGAAATCTGTATCTATTAACACTGGTAGACAGAAATGTGTGTCAAGAGAGTTTCTTTCAAACGCTCCTCATTTTTCAAAATTTGCATTTGTGCTATATAATACCGCCCAGTGTAAAAAGCCTTAAAGCATAGTTTTTCCAGCGGAAGGGACCCCTTCCAGTGTTAAACCTATGCTTCAAAGAACAATGCACCCTTCCACTATGGCCGAAGGGTGTGTGCATTGGTGCATATCTTTCAAAAGTGTGCCAGAATACTGGGAGTGAAAAAGGCACCATAGCTTATAGATATGGTGCCTTTTTTCTCTCTCCATTTGTTGCAAGCCATTTGAGCAGCTTTGTTGCAGAATTGCCTTGTGTAAAAGAATAGAAAATCTGGGCCACAATCTCACTCTCTACATATAACTTAACTGTCACTCACATACATGCTTACCCATAGAAGCCCACTATGGTCTCTTTTTCTCTCTCTCACTTTACACACTCTCACCTGCAAGCACACATACAACAGCTGCGACCAAAAGTCCAAAGCGTGCTCCATTATTTATTACACTAATAGTGAATAACAGAATATTATTTACTACTCGTATAATGAAGAACTGGCAGACAATATTATATGCGGAGCCACCCCTGCCCTCTTGACAATGATTTTTCTACCTCTGAGGCCAGGGGTCGGAAAGGCAGTGCCAGAGATCACAAAGGGCAAGCGAGGGGTGGTAGCTGCAACCCATGGCACCCCTAAATGGCATCCATGCTCCGAGCAAACATTCCTAATTTTCGAGAAGCAACTCATAGTGGCCCTTCAAACTGAATCTTACTAACTCTCTATTTTTGCGACTGGAATTACCAATTACCTATTACTGATTCTCAATTTACATTTCTTATTTTGGAATGTACAATCTAGTCACAAATTACAGGTAGTTTGCAAAAGGAGGTGTAAGCACTCACAAATTAGTATGAAGTCGAAGCATGTGATGATCAGGTGTGACCTATAAAAGGTGTTGCAACTTCTATTTTTTCTACATTGGCTGCTCTGTATGCTTTGGTGAGGAGGATGAGATTTTTGCTCCAATAGTGATGTTTGATTTAATTTTCTAATTAGAACCTGTGTTGTCTAGGGACACACAGAGGAGTGTTTAGATACCCACGCACTTTCATGTACCTTGCTATATTCACATTTTAGCCTCAAGAAGCTATCACAGGGTAGGGCGTGGCCGAATGCCAATGGAGCAGGGAGCCTGAACCGGAGCTCCAGCGGGTGATCCCCCATACCAGCCCATCCTGCCTGTTATTGGGGAGCCCTCCGGACAGTTCGCACACCCTCCGACCCCTGAAGGGCAGGGGCATCGAATGAGGTGGTCGAACAGGGCGGCAAGACATGGCTTCACAGTGAAATCACGCCGGACGGAGGACCCACGGGCCAGCCAATATGGCGCACGTGGTCTGAGCCCCATCCTCCGAGAGTCAGCGAGAGACTGCCTGCAGAATTAATTGTGGGTCCAGGTTGACGGAGCACCGGGCCAGCGTAATCTTGTGCCCAAGAGCGTGGCCAAGAGGGTGGATCGCCATGGGGTAACCTAGAAGGGAAGCTGCGGGGTCTGCCAAGATGGTGCCCGCTACTGGAGACCAGATCCCAGAGAAACGCCCGTAAAATGCCAGATAGCCCCAGTGGGACACAACAGAGCTGACTACCGGACTGAGATGCGGAGAGTCAGGCCCTAGCAACCGAGGAGCACAACCAGAGTTAAGGGGGAGTGGGGGAGAGGAGCCCGTTTGACGATACTGCGGGAGGAGGTGAGGGCACCTGACAGTGGCGAGTCTGAGAAGGGACCGAACATTGCTGCGGCTGCCCTGAAACGACATTCCACAAGCTCTCCAACTGGGCACGGGTGCTGGATAGTGGAATGCACTGTGACCAGCGTGCCAGGTGCGGCCCGTGTGCCCAGAGAGGCTGCTGATTGTCCACTGCTACTGTGGGCCAAGCCGCCCCAAAGGAGAACCCATGTACCACTGCAGGAGCTGTCCTGTGAGTGGGGGCTGCCCGGGATTGGGGGAGCTGCTTCCAGAGGTTGAGGCACCCCTGTCTCCTTTTCATCCCGCTTCTCCTTTGTGGCTTCCGCAAGAGGTGGCAAGCTGCACTCACTGCAAGCTGGCATTACACCAGTGACCCCCTCGCTTGGCGGCGTTGACTGCCCAGAGAAGCAGCTGGAGGAGCGCCGGCCCCCTTCGTCCTCACTCTTGACTTCTGCCTGTGACTCAGTGCTGCTTTATCAAGTTTTGCCCCTTATACACCCCTCAGCTACTGCGCTGATCAAGGAACCTACAGCAGTGGATGCCACTGAGACAACACCCCACATGACTCAATTTGGGCACTAAGGATATCCCTAAGGGACATACAGACCAGTGCGGCACGTCCCACCAACAAGGACACCACTACGTGCCTACGCAGCTTTGCGCCAGCATGGACTACTCCTGCTAGCGAGGGGGGGGCAGGCACGTTATTTATGCCACCTTTTTGGACCTTTTCCTTGCCTGGGCCACTTGCTGCGTGTATCTTGGGCTGCCGCTGTGACTAGCGGTGAGCACCCGCACACCTAGCACCTGGTCCGAGCCGCTGTTACACCCCACAGGGTCCACTCTACAACCACCATCAGAGCTACATGCCACCGCCATTCACCGGGCTGATGCTACACTGACTGGGCCTAAATGCACTTGATGCTCTTGACTCCCATAACAAAGCAAACTCCTGCCTACCCACCCTGATCTAACAAGGCTTGCTTGCCTCTATTCATCGTAACTCTGCACTCAGACAATTGCTTCCCTCGTCATCACCTATTTCGCTGGAAGCAAACCAAGGACGGGGGCCGGCGGAGGTGGAGAGGATGATATGTAATGCCAGATCAGAAGTTATGTAACCTCCTCTCTTGGAATGTCTGGGGGTTGCACTCTATGCACAAGCGCCACAAAATCTTCTGCCACCTGAATAGGCGAGGGATCCATATAGCAATGCTGCAGGAAACACACACTTTGGCTTCTGAGGGGGCAGCACTACACCATAGATGGAGAGGTCAGGCATACTATACTTCCTTATCGGCATTCGCCAGGGGGGTCCTGGTATGGATCAGGGTAGGCCACCCCTTTCAGCACACCAGGCACAAAGTCGATCCAGAAGGCCGCTATGTGGTGATCACAGGGAGATTGGATGGGCACAATGTAACCTTTATAAATAGTTATGGCCCGAATGCTGAACAAGGAGCCTTTCAACTGTTCAGGAACTGGCAATCTCACTGGGGGTTGGTGGACACTTGGAGACACACGCACCTATTAGACAGGGAATATTCCCATCGCTCCCAGGTACATGACTTACATGTCCGGTTCAACACCTTTTTATGTACACCAGATATGCATACACAGCTCCGCGCCACGGAATGCCTCACTCAAACTGTGACGGACCACAACCCGCTACTGACTCGTCGGCAATGGGGGGCCCAGCCGCAACCATTCCCACGTGGCGCCTTAAGCCTGAGGCCCTGGAGGATCAAGTATTTTTACACAAGATCAGGGGTCATATTGTTACATATTTTGCCGAAAACACAGACCATGGACTTGGAGGCCTTTAAGGTCGTCATTAGGGCACAATACATGGCACTATCCATTGGGGTGCAGCAAACACTACTTAAAGATGTAGAACGGGCTGACCGGGTGCTGAGGGAGGTGGAAATCCGACGCCCAAACCACCCTGAACTCCGCCAGGAGTAGCTAGAGGCGAAGGAAAAGGTGGCTGTGCTGGAAGAAAGATTACGGTGCTTTGACTTTCAAGCCTATGCAGACAGGACCCATGCTGAGGGGGACAGAGCGGGCAGATTGTTGGCGTGACTTGCTAACCCCACCCGCAGGAATAACACAATCATAGAGCTGGCAGACCCGGAGGGGGAAACCCTATATAGACAGGATACCATCAATAATAGATTATGCAGCTATCATGAGCAGCTCTACAGGAGCTCAGGACCATGGGGAGGGGGAAATAGAGGAGTATTTGTTGCGCCTTCCTCTTCATACTCTGATAGAGGAGGCTGCAGATCAACTAGGACAGGAAATATCTGAATGTGAAATTAGGGTGGCCATTAAGGAACTGGCGAGAGGGAAGACACCGGGCACAGACGGGCTCCCAAAAAGAATTTTATGCAGCATATGTAGAGGAAAAAGCCCCCAGATTGGCAGAGATGTATGCGGAGGCAGGGGAGAGGGGCCACCTATCAGGCACCACTAGAGAGACGGTAGTCATTCCGCTGCTGAAGCCCGACAGGTCCCCCCTGGAGTGCATGGCGCATAGACCCTTGTTGATGCTAAACCTCGATTTTAAAATTTTAAGTAGACTTCTGGCAATGCTGCTTCCATATATGATGTTTCTGCTGCATCAGGATCAGGCGGGCTTCATTCCATGCAGAAATAAGACTTTGCATATACGCTGCCTGTTATCCATTATCGAGCAAGGGGCGACGGCCGAACAAGCAGGGGCGGTGTTTGCAATCGACATAGAAAAGACATTTGATAGCCTCGAGTGGGGGTTCTTATATGCTGTCTTAGCCAAAATGGGCCTGGGCCAGGGGTTCCTGAGATGGGTGCAGCTGTTGTATGCTGATCCGGTGGCGAGGGTACGCACAGGGCGAACAATATCGGAACAGTACCAGGTGGAGAGGGGCATGCGTCAGGGGTGTCCCCTTTCCCCACTACTGTTCGCACTGGCTGTGGAGCCGTTGGTCTGTGTGGCGGTCTCTGACGGGGCTTACCGGGGGCTTCAGCAGGGGGATTAGAAACACCACATAACGTTATACGCTGATGACCTTTTACTCTTCCTACAGCATGCGGAGAGAGACCTGTCAGGGGCAAAAAATATGATGGAGGACTTTGGAGCATTGTCGGGACTGCGGGTAAACTGGCAAAAGTCCAAACTGTTCTTGCTAGTGGAAAGCATGCTGCTACCTGAGAACCCAGAGGAGCTGCGCTGCGAACCCCAATGCTTCCGATTCCTGGGACTGTGCATCTTTCACAACACAGACGATGTGAGGAAGGGAGCATAGGTGGGGCACTGCGTTTGCTGAAGGACAACATGGCATTCTGGCGTAAGCATCTCCTATCAGCAATGGCTCGCATTTCTCTGATCAAAATGGTGGCTCTCCCCAGACTGCTGTACTTTTTCCCCATGCTACTGGTGTGGATTGCGGGGGCTTGGTTTCGAGAGCTGGACTCCTGTCTATCTGCATTTATATGGGAGGGCAGGCTGGAGGAGAGTGGCCCTTAACACACTGAGAAGACCGTGAGCAGAGGGGGCCTCGCTGTGCCTGATATGGAGGCATACTATCTGGCAGGGCAGTTGCAACGATTCACGCAGTGGGTAGGGGGGAGCATTGAGCCGGACAGGGTGGTTCCACCATTTGCTCTGGACAACCTGAATGTATTCCGCACCTTGCTGGGGACAGCAAAGCCACACCAGGTTCACAGTAGCTACTCCTGGATGGAGTGCTGCGGGGTGGTGGGGCAGGGGAGGGCCAGGGTGGGGGGTAGTAAACTCCGGCATACAGCCGATCGGAGTTAGGTAAAGAAATAAATAAATAAAACAAATTAAATCGCAAGCACTGCAACGCATTGGACAGCAGCACTCCCTCCAGGGCCGCTACTGCAGGTTTGGGGTAACAAACATAGAGTGATACGGAAGTGCTGGGGTAGGTGCCTGCAGAAGACTAGGACAAGACGCCCTTATTCACCGGAATTACCAATGACGTGGCTGGGGGCCCTTCATCAAGGGGGACATTGGAGGGGGATAGATGAGTGGACACAGGCCGGAACCATGAAGGTGGGCGACCTGTACCAGTACGGAGAATTACTCTCCTTCGAGGAATTCAGCAATGCATGGGACATCCCTGTCACGTTACGGCGTCTTGCCATTCTCGGGTGGCTGCTAGACACATGCAGGCATCGGGATCCTCACTTCCGGGCGGAAGTTGAATCCCAGTCTAGTTCTTCTTGACCCGAAGCACTTCCGCGAGAGACGCTTAAACGCTGCGTTTCCCGCCGGCTCTGTGCTTCAGATTCATTCCTGAACCGTTTCGGAGCCCAGAGAAGCTGCGGACCGCTCTCCTCTCTCCGTACACCGCTGCACCCAAGCACTGGCCTTGATTTTCGGTACAGGTACAGGAACCGAGCAGGAGCGCGGTTCGTGACCTTCTTGCCACACTGAAAGCGCTTGAGTTTTCCTTTCTTGATTTCACCCGCGCAGGAGCGCTACACTTGTTTACATTTGCTATTGCGCAGGAGCGCTGTTCATCCTTTGAATTGGTGGTTGTCTTTTGTTTTCACTGTCACTGCGCAGGAGCGCTATATACTTGGTGGTTATACTTTGTTTTTATTGTCACCGCGCAGGAGCGCTTTACCTCGGCTGGTTGCTTATTCACATGGGGACCTGAGTTGGCTTTCAGTACCTTGATCCCGGAATCCGTATGAGCCCTGGTGAGTCTATGGAGAAGGTGCTCCTTCCTGCATGTGTTTAGTGGTCTCCCCTGAAGTGGGAGGTGTGGTCTTTTCTAATTGGGTCTTTCTTGTTTTGACAGTTGTATCAAGATCCTTCCCTGCTCCGCAACCACAAAGACCCCTTCAATCCTGTTATTGGCTCCCTTCCCTGGTTCCATCTCATCCCTGCTGGGTACCTCTCTCCGCACGGGTCAGGTGGGTACAGGGGCGGTGGCTCTTGTCGTCTCTGCGGAATCGCTTCACAAGCAAAGGTGAGTCTTGTGGGGCATCCGACAATCCCACAAGGACACTTCCTACTCCACAGAGTGGTTACGGAGGCCATGAGGTGACATTGGGGTGTGGGCATGACTGAACCGCCCCGACGTGCCACCTGTGGATACATACGCCTAGCCGGGGGGACTATAAAAGCTGTTGTATGTCTCTACAGGGCCATATGGTGAGATTCTATCGGGGGAAGTGATTGACAGACCACTGGAGGACAAGGACTGGGAGAACATACTGATACGGACAACCAATGTATCCCAAAACACATGTTTTAGTCTGATCAGCTTTTATATACTTCACCGAGCATACATAACCCCTGAACGCATTAAGCAATACTTTGCTAGAGACGACGCCAATGCCCTTGAAGTAATGTGCATGGGGTGACGTTCAGTCACATGGTATGGAGCTGCCCAGCCTTGACGCACTATTGGAAGGAAGTGACTCAGGAGACAGCTACGATAACAGAGAGGGTAATCCCATGCACACCAGCACATGTCCTGCTCAGCTTGTTCCCTAACACCGCCAACACTAAGAAAACAGACAGGTTCCAAGATCTCGCCTTCATCCTTGCGAAGCACGAAATTACTAGCAGATAGAAGGATCCGGACGGCCCCAATGTCCACAGATGGAAGCGGGAGCTGGTGTAATGGGCTTTGATGCGAGGGCAGGGTATTACTTTGCAATGCGAGGCGAAGGATAGGTAAGATGGAAAGGGCATGGGAGACTCTAGTGGAAGAATTGAGGAGCTAAGGCTGAGATTCTGAGGCCTCCACCCGAGAGACTATCACAACAGTAGAATTCCCAGAGGCAAGGTCAGGATGGGGTAATAGAGCAAAACCCGAGAGATGGGGCCTCCTAATACCCTTAGCCATGGGAGGGATGAGACCAAGAAAGGGGGTGAGAGGGTAAGCAAACACACACTGGGAGATACAGCAGAAGTGAACTATTGGGATCCTAGATGAGGTTCGGAGACAGCAGTGCAGGGCGGGGGGCTGAATGTACGTTACCTTGTTGGGGTGGGTGTGGGGGCATTGGGTCGGGGGGCATTGGGATTTGCATAGCAGACTACCACTACGCAAAAGGAGAGACGGAGGATGCCAGGTATAATACGGTTTTGTATTCAAATTAGTATATGCGTAATATGTACTAAGATTTACTGTCCGTGCGAATACTATGAAATTAACTGTACCACCATTGCCGAAATGGATGACTGTTATGTAAAAGGCAATAAAATTTGTTTAAAAACAAAGAAAAGAAGCTATCACAGGATTGTTGCCACAGCTGCAACGGTTCACAAAGCTCACGTGTACATATTCTTAGTATATTCTGGATCCAATGCTGCTTAATATTCATAGATGCATTTAATTTCCTAAATGTCCATAAGATTTGCAGCAAACAATTGTTTTTTTGTCATATTTTCTACAGGTTATAGGTTGCGTTGATGGCACACATACATTAAATGGCTCACCAAGTGCTGCACAATTCTTATATTGGACTAGGAAGACATATTAACATATAGAAACATTTACATTGTATCCAATGCTGCCTCTTTATTTAGTGATCTGGTGGCTAAATTCCCTCGATCTTCTCATAGTTACTATATCCTTCCCTACTGTGCCCTATACAATCAGCTTCCAAGAGGAGCATTAAGGGGATAAAATTCTTTTTGATATTTATAATAGTTTTCATTGAGTTTTCTTAATTAAATGTTTTGTTTTATTTTTTAATTATATGTTCATTTTGTGTTAGGTGACAGTGCTTAAGCTGTTGCACACTTTCATAATGATTCATACTTCAATGATACTACAAGGAGCCAATGGCAGTATAATATTGCGCCCAGCTGTGATAGGGCTGTTAATGAAGACTTTTGGGCTACTTAAGGCGAGGTTTTGCTGCCTTCACAAAAGTAGTGGAGCACTCATACATTTCCCTCCTGTAGCTTGCGCGGTAGTGGCAGTGTGTTCTAAGTTACACAATATTGCAAAAGGGAAAGGACTTCCAATGCAACAAGAAAATGACTTCATATGCAGCTAGATCTGGACAGCTGAGATGAAGAGGAAGACCTACCACACCCAAAACCATCACCTGAGCTGCAGATATAAGGGAGAGATGCAGTTACATACTCAACAACTATTTCTAAGTTAAATCTATGTATTAATACATATAATATATTCTTAAGCATTGACACTCAAAATGTAGTGCAATCATTTTTATTTCCTTGTTTATTTTCTGGAAACATAAAGGTATACAAATGGAAAAAAAATATTTTTTATATCGACTTTTTTAAATGAGCAGTCAAAGAAACAAAATACATTTTTTGAGATTGAATTTTCAGAAAATACTTTTAATGTCTATCTTTGTTTACTGGAAGTGGGCCTCTATATATGAGTTTGCATAATGTCACCTTCTAAATCATCAGCCTATTTTCAAGTACGCCTACATCTTATGACATCATACATATAACTGTGACTAGAAGCCTCCTCACTTTATAGACCAGGGGAACTCTGGCACTTGAATGTGTTTGCAAAGTTTGCCACAATTCAAGACATGATGTATTCTGGCCCAAGCTAATTGCAACATCCTTGATACAGTGTTCCATTGTTATTGAAATTGTATAGTTCTGCTTCTGAGTAACCCTAGAGAAGTTGCCAATATATATACCATTGTGCCAAAATCTTACATTTAAAAAAACACATTGTGATGTCTTTTGTTTTGTTGCTGTGACACCTTAGTTATAGCATCATATAATGATTTCATTGTTTCATTCAGATTCTCAATATAATTCACCACTGCAGATAAGACTTCATCCATGTTTCGCCCAATCATCTTAATAGCATCCAATGGCTTGATTTTTTAAAATTTGGGAAGACTCTGGCTAGCTTGAATCCACTGGGAGTGAATGTTTGATTTGCTCTGAATTCCGTCCATCATCTGTGTGTATTTTGCTTTCTTGCCCTAAGTGCGCCAGGTATACCCAGACATTGGTTCTAGGCTCACTGTGCCACTGGATTCAAGCTCGCCTGGCTGAGGATGGGTTATGCCCTGAAACTAGTCCCAGGATGCTTGTTTCCAGTACAGGGAGGATCTGGCTTGGCACTTTAGGCTGGACTGTCTTTTGCAATCTTGTAAAAGAGGCCCTCAGGTGAGCCAAATCCCAGGGGCATTTGACAAATAAAGGAGGGGTGCATTGGGCCCCCCTCTTAGGGTTTAATTTAACCCCTGGGACCAACACCTCCCTGGGGTTTTTGATTTGAAAAATATATATATATATATTCAAGAGGTTGGTATTTATATTTCTCCACGCACGCCAGAGGCGTGGTAAAGGGGCCGGCCCTACAAGAGGCTGGAGCAGCACTGGCACCTGCTTTGCATTATCACTTATCCAAGGAATTGGAAGGTCTCCAGTCCGCCTTGCAACACGGACGACGCCTGGCTGCAGCAGCGCTTCTTGTGACTTCACGAGTGAGACAGGTTCACTGCATCTCTGTCTCACGGCCCGACGGACTCTCAAAATCGAGGCTGGAGCGAAGTGGGGAACAAAGGAAAGCTGAGGGTGCACTAACAAGCAGGGAAGCACCACTTTGGACACCCCGTATTTTAACTTTCTTTTAACTTGCCTGGATTGTACTGCACTTCACATTCACCAAAACGGATTATTCATCAAGGAACAATGTATTCTGGGTACTGCAGTTCAACCCTGTCTGCAGTGGTTCATACAACCTCACGTTTTTGGTGATACTGACTCCTATCAATAGGAAGGACTGAGACAAGTTTAAGAAGCAGGGGTCAAGTTAAAACCCTGTCACAGCGGCATCTGAAGAAGGCAACTTAGCCGAAATGCATCATGCCCGTTTTCATCCCAATTAAAGGTTTTCCGTTACCCCCCCATGTGGCCTCTTAACTTCTTTTATTCAAGAGGTTGGTATTTATATATATATAGAAAAGCACAAAGAATTGGGTCCGCGTGTCTATCCTGTTCCGTTGTGGCAGTGGATTTTTGTGGATAGAGTACTGCAATATATATATATATATACACATATATATATATATATATATATATATATATTCACTGAAAAAACCATAGGTTATAGACCATATATAGTTAGGAATTAGCATTTACAAAACCTTGAAAATTCACTGAAAAAACCATAGGTTATAGACCATATATAGTTAGGAATTAGCATTTAAAAAACCTTATTTTACTCACACAAAACCATTGAAATTCCATATATAGTTAGTTGCACTAACTATATATTGCGCACCCGCAATCCACTGCTGATCATGTCACATATTACATCATTCATGACATGGTCAGTGACATCACTGATGACATCACTGATGACATCTCAAATGACATCACTGATGACATCACTGATGACATCATCCAGTGACTGTGTGTTTCTGTAAAGTTTAAATATGTTTTAGATATTGAAGAATGAGTAGATGTATAACTGTCTGGACGAAGGATTTAGTAGGTGCATGACTGAATGTATGAGTGAGTGATTAAATGTGTCTCACTGAGTGCATGGGTTAGTGACTAAACTGTCTTAATTTGTGCATCATTATGTCTGTTGTTCTGTAAACTACTGCATGTGTTGATCAGTAGCTATATGATTAACTATATGGGTTATTGATTGATTGTCCAAGTATTTGTATGGGAGACTGAGTGTGTGTGTGGCTGGCTGGGAGGTGTGTGACTCTGTGCAGATCAATGTGTACTTGTATCAATGATTGTATAAGAAAGTAAGTATGTGTTACTATATGTTTGAAAATGTAAGGTGCTCTATGTTTAACTGTATAGACAAGAAAATGGAAGTGTGATTGATTCTTTACAGGACTGACTAGGTGTGTGAGTAACTCCATGGATGAGTGGCAGAGTGTGAGTGTCTGTATAGGTGTATGAGTGCATATGATAGTGTTGTAAAGATGAGTGATTGTATGTATGAATGATTGTATGGGTGAATGAGTGAATGTGTGTGTAGACGTAGGAATCAGTGAGTACGTATGTAGTAACTAGTATTGGTGTGTCAATGGTTTCAAAAATTATACTCTGTATTTAACACTGGGTGAAACAGAGGTTATATTAAAATGTGAGGAGATGCATTGTATTGTCACATGAATGATATCATCAGTGATGTGGTCATTGATGTCAAATGAGATGTCATCAGTGATGTCATCAGTGATGTCATTTGAGATGTCATCAGTGATGTCATCAGTGATGTCACTGACCATGTCATGAATGATGTAATATGTGACATGATCAGCAGTGGATTGCGGGTGCGCAATATATAGTTAGTGCAACTAACTATATATGGAATTTCAATGGTTTTGTGTGAGTAAAATAAGGTTTTTTAAATGCTAATTCCTAACTATATATGGTCTATAACCTATGGTTTTTTCAGTGAATTTTCAAGGTTTTGTAAATGCTAATTCCTAACTATATATGGTCTATAACCTATGGTTTTTTCAGTGAATTTCAATGGTTTTTTAATAGCAAATATCATAAGCTGTCGAATGTCAAGTACGTGGTAAGTGAAAACATTTTCGTGTTTATGCACACTGATCTGCTTTGAATGGTGCCCCCCCCCCTCATTTCTATTAGGAGTACTCTCTCTTTGCAGATAGTGAAAGGTAGTTAACGCAGGCCTTTGCCCCCGTTGTAATCCGTCGTGCCTGCTTCTCTCTCCATTTGATTGATTGTTATCCAAGTATTTACTGTTTTAGAATTAGTTCTCTTTGGTTCATTCTCTATTTACAAACAAACACAGAGTCGCAATACTCTGTTTAGTCTTTGCAGATAACGAAAAATCGTGTAAAAAAAAAGAAAAGGAATCGAGCAAAATCAGTAGGCCACTAATGGGATCTCTTTTTGACCTCGCTAAAATAGAAACATTAGGAACAACCCCTCATGACAAATACAAAACTAGTGAGATGAACTGAACTCCACACAATGATGGCTGCAAAACAGCTCGGCTCCGCCACCCACCCCGCCCAAAATAACGATAAAGAGCGGCTGCCATGATTGGTTGCGGAATGGCCACAACGGAGCTACGAAATGGTGCTGCTCTCATGCTAACCCCAGCTTCGGTCTGAAACATCCAGAAACACTGTAGACTACCAATTCGATCAGTTCCGGTAGCGCCCCAATGTAACCCGGTAGAGAAGAACTAGCCCTCCCCTCTTTGACTGATGGTTCTTGTTGCCTGTCCCTTCTGTTGTCATTTAACAGAACTATTTAGCCTGCTGAAAGGGGTTGTGTTTCGACCGCTGGTTGGTGGAGACATTTTGACTATATTCTGGACCTGCGTTGTCGCGTAATGCGTCATATGACGCGCCGCGTTAGCGCATCCGGAAGTCATCCGGGGCGCGCAGCGCGTAACGTAAGCATAACAAGTCATGTGACTTGTTAATAAAACTTTTCATTGGTTCATTTTACTTTTCTTATTCTAATGATGAAAGCCTTGGTCATATCACCTAAAAATTACGCTTTTAATTACTTCCGAACATTATTTTCTCTTAAATATATGTTATAATGTTCCAGGCTAATGTACTTTCCCGGAAATTTTACAACTGTCCTGCAAGTAAAATATATTCTTTTTTCGAGAAAAAGAGCGTTTCTTCGTCCCATGACGGAGCCGTTGAGCAAAAGAGGGTCGACCTGCTGTCTTAGTCGCCGATACGCCTGAATATGAGATTCTTATCGATCACTTTATGTTGCAGGAATAGAAAACACAACAGCCCTTGACCATTTATCTTTACTGCGTTCCTTCGTATTATACCTTTTACCCTTCATGTAATTGGTCTGCTTTATTTCACTTGCCTTTTAATGATTCTAAAACAGTGACTATTATTAAAAACTTTACCAATGTATACACTACTACCATGTTTTCTTTTAAAAACCTTTATTGTGAAAATTTCATTATACAAATACGAGCCTATAACCACGTGGGCCTGCCACGGAGCAAACTGTAATCGTATATGATGAATAGACATTTACACTGTAGAGGAACGTAACGGGCGGGCCATTAGGTTGCAAAAACTAAGGTGTCTAACAGTTACGGAATCGGTGGACGTACATTTTATAATTAAAATACGACAGGGCCAGTTACAATAAAATTATCTAGATATACATTTGCGGGCAAGTACCATGGGTGACGTTAATTCGAATTTTCAACAGTACAGTAATCAATAACACATCAGAACTTAATATCAATAGGGATGTCGAAATATTCAATCAATTCTCGTCCCCGCCCGCCATGTGCTTCAAAACTGCATACGTATCTCGTGATTTCAAGGTTCTGCAACCAGTACACAACAAGGAGTTACGAGTCCCATTTATTCCGGCGCCATTTTGGGCGAGGACGGGCAGGTCCAGGATATAGTCAAAATGTCTCTACCAACCATCGACTATGATGATGTTCATATGCTGTATTTATTAGAGTAACACTCATCTGCCCACATGAAATTAATTTACCACAATCTAAACATGTCATTTTAATCTTTCCAAAGTTCTTCTAAATATTTGGGACCGTTTCCCTTGCCTCTGAAGCTCTCAGTGCCACTTCTTTAATGAATGTACTAGCAGGTCAGGGGTTCTCCTCCAAATCTCTCTTTTATGCAGCACTATAATTAATTGGTGCCACCTCTCCATATGACGATGCATGGTATAGTTACCACAACTATATTTTTTTTCGGTTCCTCTGGAGAGTTCATCGTGGCAGATGAAGCATGTAACATACCGGGCATTTACCTTTTTTTGCATGTACAGGAAACGAAAAAAAAATCGAGCGTCCGAGTTCTAAGGTGTCCCAGGGCCATTTTAGTGGACCAGGCCCAAATCCAAAGAACAGCCATCTCACAGGCTAATGGGGCGACCCACGCCGAGTTTCAGCATTGTAGGATGACCACACAAGTACAGCAACTTGCTAGACATCACCTCGGTGCCATCCGGATCTCGGCGCCCCACTGCAGATGAAGTGCCTCTCAACTATGAAACCACCACGGTGACATCCGGATCTTGGCGCGTTGTGCTGCCTTCGGCCTATTCGCACATCGGTCCGCTACTGACGCCATCTCACAGGCTAATGGGGTGACCCACGCCGAGTTTCAGCATTGTAGGATGACCACACCAACTTGCTAGACATCACCTCGGTGCCATCCGAATCTTGGCATCTCAACGCCTAGTGGTATCTTCCATACAGAAAATATTGTTACGCTGCCTTTGGCCCCATTCGCACATCAGTCCGCAACTTAGACATCACCTCGATGCCATCCGGATCTTGGCATCTCAGCGCCTTGTGGTGTCAGTCAGAAAATATTGTTGCGCTGCCTTTGGCCCCATTCGCACATCAGTCCGCTACTGACACCATCTCACAGGCCAATAGGGCGCCCCACGCCGACTTTTACCATTGTACGATGGCCACACCAGTGGCACAACTTGCTAGACATCACCTCGGTGCCATCCGAATCTTGGCATCTCAACGCCTAGTGGTATCTTCCATACAGAAAATCTTGTTACGCTACCTTTGGCCCCATTCGCACATCGGTCCGCAACTTAGACATCACCTCGGTGCCATCCGGATCTTGGCATCTCAGCGCCTTGTGGTGTATTCTCTTCAGAAAATATTGTTGAGCTGCCTTTGGCCCCATTCGCACATCGGTCCGCAACTTACACATCA
Source organism: Lissotriton helveticus (assembly GCF_964261635.1). Lineage (NCBI taxonomy): Eukaryota > Metazoa > Chordata > Amphibia > Caudata > Salamandridae > Lissotriton > Lissotriton helveticus. The sequence goes on from NC_136057.1 coordinate 689,882,698, forward strand.
CCTCGGTGCCATCCGGATCTTGGCATCTCAGCGCCTTGTGGTGTCTTCTACTCCGAAAATATAGTAGAAAATATTGTTGCGCTGCCTTTGGCCCCATTCACACATCAGTCCGCTACTGACACCATCTCACAGGCCAACAGGGCGCCCCACGCCGACTTTTACCATTGTACGATGGCCACACCAGTGCCACAACTTGCTAGACACCACCTCGGTGCCATCCGGATCTTGGCATCTCAGCGCCTTGTGGTGTCTTCAAATCAGAAAATATTGTTGCGCTGCCTTTGGCCCCATTCGCACATCGGTCCGCTACTGACGCCATCTCACAGGCCAACGGGGCGCCCCACGCCGACTTTCAGCATTGTAGGATGGCCACACCAGTGCGGCAACTTACTAGACACCACCTCGGTGCCATCCGGATCTTGGCGCGTTGTGCTGCCTTCGGCCTATTCGCACATCGGTCCGCTACTGACGCAAACTCACAGGCCAACGGGGCGCCCCACGCCGACTTTCAGCATTGTAGGATGGCCACACCAGTGCGGCAACTTACTAGACACCACCTCGGTGCCATCCGGATCTTGGCGCGTTGTGCTGCCTTCGGCCTATTCGCACATCGGTCCGCTACTGACGCAAACTCACAGGCCAACGGGGCGCCCCACGCCGACTTTCAGCATTGTTGGATGGCCACACCAGTGCGGCAACTTACTAGACACCACCTCGGTGCCATCCGGATCTTGGCGCGTTGTGCTGCCTTCGGCCTATTCGCACATCGGTCCGCTACTGACGCAAACTCACAGGCCAACGGGGCGCCCCACGCCGACTTTCAGCATTGTTGGATAGCCACACCAGTGCGGCAACTTACTAGACACCACCTCGGTGCCATCCGGATCTTGGCGCGTTGTGCTGCCTTCGGCCTATTCGCACATCGGTCCGCTACTGACGCAAACTCACAGGCCAACGGGGCGCCCCACGCCGACTTTCAGCATTGTAGGATGGCCACACCAGTGCTGCAACTTGCTGGACACCACCTCGGTGCCATCCGGATCTTGGCGCGTTGTGTTGCCTTCGGCCTATTCGCACATCGGTCCGCTAATGACGCCGCCTCACGTGCCAACGTATTTTCTCCGCATTTTACACCCTATGCCGCATAACAGGTCATGTGACTTGTTTATAAAACTTTTCATTGGTTCATTTTACTTTTGGTTTCCTAATGATGGAAGGCATGATCATGTGACCTAAAAACAACACTTTTCATAGGATGAAAACTTTTTTTTTTTCCCAAACGATGAAAGCCCCACCTTGTTTCTGGATGTTTCAGACTGAAGCTGGCGTCAGCATGAAAGCACCACCATCTCGTAGCTCAGTCGTGGTCATTCCGCGAGCAATCATGGCAGCCGCTCCCCACCAGAAGCCTGCAGGAGTCGGAGACCCCAAAACTTTTGATGAATTCTCAAGGCGGAGGGGACGCTTTCGAGAATGGGGTCCAAGACCTAGCAGACAAGCGTCCGATTTCCAAGGTGTCCCAGGGCCATTTCAGTGGACCAGGCCCAAAAAGGAAACAGCCTGCCGCCATTTTGAGAGTCCTGTGACAGCCGCCTATCGCTGCACCGCAAGAGTGGGCGCAACTCAGCTGAATTGCGGCTTTTGACACAGTGGACCAAAAATGGACGGAATGGCAACTGAAACGGTAAAGGGGCGCCCCACTACAACAGATGAGACTCCACCTGGAGAGGCCCGTTCACGCCGCCTCCCCCGGGGCGCTCCACGCCGTTATTCGGAGCAGCATTGTAGGATACCAAAACCAGTGCGGCAACTTACTGGACATCACCTTGGTGCCATCGTTCTGCTGCCTTGGAACTATTCGCGCAACAGTTTGCTACTGATGACCCACCCCCCGCGACGCCCCATGCCGTTATTTGCTGGGTGGCAACTTACTAGACATCACTTTCGTGTCATCTAGATTTCGGCGCGTTCTGCTGCCTTGGAACTATTCGCACAACAGTTTGCTACTGATGACCCACCCCCCGCGACGCCCCATGCCGGAAATCTGGACGTTGTGCTGCGTTGGGACTATTCGCACAGCCGACCGCTACTTCGTTGTTTTTCCCTAAAAATGTTTATATGTTATTACTATTTTTGTTTTCTTGTATATATTTATAAATTATTAAAGTTTTATAATCTTACTACTTTGTCGGAGTGCTATATATTTTTAATGTGACACATAATTGTAAAAACTTTGATGTACAAACAGTCATCCCTGGAATCTTCCGCTTCAGGCTCGGTCCCCTCCCCAATCACAATACAGGATGGTTTTCAGATAATAGCAACGCTTCTGCTGTGACGGATCTCATCGAGTGTGGGCCTTGATCTACTATAACTCCTTTGAAGAGGGGTGATTCTTTACAGCTGTGGCCATAAACTACATCTGCAGGGCTAGCTGATACCCTAGGACCAGCCTGGACAATCGGACACAGAGGAAAAGGAGTGTCAGAGGGTGCGGTATTGAATAGGGCGAAAGGGAGGTGTCGGGCGGGCACAGGGTGTGATTCTCAGGGAACAGCAGCGCAGATGGGGGAGGTTTATTACCCATGCATAAGACAGAGAGCGGGGGTGACCACTGCCTGGGGGAGATGCTTGCGAGGGTGGGGAGCCATGCTAAGGATCAACAGCGTGCACAGAGTGGGTCTGGTCAAGGCATCTAAAATGGCTGCCGTGCACGACAAAAGTGTGGCATTTGAAAAAAGACAAGATGGCGCAGACAATGTTTTTCAACACTTCCTGATTTCCTTCGAATCGAACGTTAACAGACGTTGGGGCATATTACCAAAGTTAAGCGATATTTATCCCTAACGATGCTTAGCAACCATTTTTTTACCGTCAGAAATTATCGCAGATAAACCTTGCTATTATCAAGGTTTATCGGAAATACGATAAAAAACGACCGCAATGCATTAATATCGCTGAAAACTCAGCGATATTCATGCATTACCGAGCTAATGCTCTTAGCCATGTTATCCACCTCCCATTGGATAACATGGCTAAGAACTGCTCAGGGCAGGTGGTAGCTTTTGGAGATATTCGCCCTTATCTCGAATATTTCCAAAAGTTGATAATAGGAGATAGCGATGTTAGCGACTGTTTCCAGTCGCTAACATCTTGGCATGCCCACTTTGCATGTCATTAGTGATAAATATCACTCACATGCAAAGTGGGGCCCAAGATGGTCGCTATCTTCTACTAGCCGTCGCTAACTGGTGTTAGCAACAGCTAGGTAATACACATATAATTTTATCTTCGCGAAGCGGAGCGCTGTTACAGATATATATCTTGTTTCTGAACGTTAATTTCTCAAAATGCACTGAAGCACATATATTGATACCTAGCAAAGGCACATCGGGCTACCAGTCCCTACAATTTTGCCAAGTTTCGTGCAAATCCATTCAGCTGTTCGATCCTACCGAGAGACAAGATGGCGGCCGCTACGGACTGTTTGGAATGTTTACAGACACCGGAGAGTCAATCAGCTTCGCTTCGCAAAGCTCCGTAACGCGAAAAGTACGCGAAGCGGTGCGCTGTTACAGATATATACCTTTTTTTGAACGTTAATTTCTCAAAATCCACTGGAGCACATATATTGAGATCTAGCAAAGGCACATCGGGCTACCAGTCCCTACAATTTTGCCAAGTTTCGTGCAAATCCATTCAGCTGTTCGATTATTATTATTTTTATTTTTTTTTGCCCCGCGGGGCCCTTTTAAAACCCCCACATCAAACCTAGGGGGTGAGCGACAATGTACTATGCCCCCTTATGGTCATTTGCCCCTTCGCTTTGGCCTCCTCTTGTCTCTCGATCCTACCGAGAGACAAGATGGCGGCCGCTACGGACTGTTTGGAATGTTGACAGACGCCGGAGAACCAATCAGCTTCGCTTCACAAAGCTCCGTTGCGCGAAAAGTACGCGTAGCGGAGCGCTGCCCAGTCCGCTGTTACAGATATATATCTTTTTTTGAACATTAATTTCTCAAAATCCACTGGAGCACATATATTGAGACCTACAAAAGGCACATCGGGCTACCAGTCCCTACAATTTTGCCAAGTTTCGTGCAAATCCATTCAGCCGTTCGGGCTAAAAGTGAGGCCAACCGCCCTATGGAAATTAACATGGGAAAAACGCGTTTTGGGACCCCCCTTTTTTCTCGGCCCCCCCTTGACGAACCCCCCCCAACATTTTCAGGGGCTGCTCAGAAACAAAATGTGCCATTTTCCTGAAAATTTCAGCCAATTCCGTCCACAAACGCCAAAGTTATTAGACATAGAATTTTCAAAAAACCCATAGAGAAAAAATCCTAACTATATATACCTACTGGCGACCGCCAGTAGGTAATATATATATATATATTACCTACTGGCGACCGCCAGTAGGTAATATATATATATATATTACCTACTGGCGGTCGCCAGGAGGTATATATAGTTAGGATTTTTTCTCTATGGGTTTTTTGAAAATTCTATGTCTAATAACTTTGGCGTTTGTGGACGGAATTGGCTGAAATTTTCAGGAAAATGGCACATTTTGTTTCTGAGCAGCCCCTGAAAATTTTGGGGGGGTTCGTCAAGGGGGGGCCGAGAAAAAAGGGGGTCCCAAAACGCGTTTTTCCCATGTTAATTTCCATAGGGCGGTTGGCCTCACTTTTAGCCCGAACGGCTGAATGGATTTGCACGAAACTTGGCAAAATTGTAGGGACTGGTAGCCCGATGTGCCTTTTGTAGGTCTCAATATATGTGCTCCAGTGGATTTTGAGAAATTAACGTTTAAAAAATGATATATATCTGTAACAGCGGACCGGGCAGCGGCCCAGGACGCGTACTTTTCGCGCAACGGAGCTTTGTGAAGCGAAGCTGATTGGTTCTCTGGCGTCTGTCAACATTCCAAACAGTCCGTAGCGGCCGCCATCTTGTCTCTCGGTAGGATCGAGAGACAAGAGGAGGCCAAAGCGAAGGGGCAAATGACCATAAGGGGGAATAGTAGATCCTCGCTGACCCCCTAGGTTTGATGTGGAGGTTTTAAAAGGGCCCCGCGGGGCAAAAAAAAAAACATAATAATAATAATCGAACGGCTGAATGGATTTGCACGAAACTTGGCAAAATTGTAGGGACTGGTAGCCCGATGTGCCTTTGCTAGGTCTCAATATATGTGCTCCAGTGGATTTTGAGAAATTAACGTTCAAAAAAAGATATATATCTGTAACAGCGCTCCGCTTCGCGTAACGGAGGTTTGCGAAGCTGATTGGTCATTCTGTCACTGGGCTATAGTTGGGCTACATCTGGCTGATATTTGGGCTACATTTGTTTTTTTGTGTGTCTGGCGGCCATCTTTGGGCTACATTGGGCTACATTGGGCTTCATTGGGCTACATTCGGCTAATTAGCAAATAGCTCATCGCAAACTAGGAATGGTAAAGAATCGCTATTTATTCCTTAAAGTTCGCTATTTAGGAAATGCAAAAAACTTTGATGATATATATGGCGGTTCATCTCTAACAAGATAAGAAGCATAGGGATACATTTATGATGACTGGCGCATCACCAGGGATGTGTTAGTCATTCTGTGCCGCTGTTCCGTCACCTATGGTGTGCTGCATTTACAATGCGGCGCATCATGGGGCAAAAACAGCACAGATGCGTGATGTATCTGTGCCGTAAAGGTGGCGCATTGCTGGAGTTGTATCGCAAGTGTGATGAAGCTCCAGCAAGGGTCGGGGGTGCCCCTGTCGCAGGGTTTCTGTTCTCACACAGAACTGTGGACAGAGGATTGGAACCTCGGCGAATGCATTGCTGGAGTTGTATCGCAAGTGTGATGAAGCTCCAGCAAGGGTCGGGGGTGCCCCTGTCGCAGGGTTTCTGTTCTCACACAGAACTGTGGACAGAGGATTGGAACCTCGGCGAATTAGGGTGTCCCAAAACTCACGTTAGTAATCAAAAACTCCTTAGCAAGCTAGGTACAGTGTCACATTGGATATAACAAACTCTCAATGTTTAGACAATCCAGAATATGAACTTATAGTACCTCAGGATACGTGGAACTCATGAACAGTCGGTCGTTATAGATTTCTTAGAAACCAGAAAATGGAGTTAAGAAGAACAGATGTGTATTTGAAATGTTTATTTACTAATGCCGTCTTCTCAGGCGTAGTACCTTAGATAATAAAAGTACACATATTATCAGTAGCAAAATTACCAGCATAGTTACTAGTACATAAAAAGTGAATGGTGATAGTATGTTAACATGCTGTAAATGAATAAGAGTTAGCAACACTTATAAGCAGCCGCGGGCCGTGGAGGGAGTTACGGTGAGGCAGGGAGGCGGGGAGGGGGAGAAGCAGGGTGGAGAATACAAGTACACATATTATCAGTAGCAAAATTACCAGCATAGTTACTAGTACATAAAAAGCGAATGGTGACAGTATGTTAACATGCTGTAAATGAATAAGAGTTAGCAACACTTATAAGCAGCCGCGGGCCGTGGAGGGAGTTACGGTGGGGCAGGGAGGCGGGGAGGGGGAGGGGCAAGGTAGAGAGGGCTCCACCCTGCTTCTCCCCCTCCCCGCCTCCCTGCCTCACCGTAACTCCCTCCACGGCCCGCGGCTGCTTATATCTCACCCTCCCTAATACACATATTATATTATTTGCTAAGAAGGTCTCTTTGTGTTGGTTTAGGGCGTGCCCATACTTTAGTGTCTTAGATTTGAAGGAATCACATCAGCATACACCAGCTCTCTCTTCATGTGAACCGCATCAACTGTTGTGTATGTGTGTTCGGCAAAGCAATATAAAACCCGCCTCATGCCCAGAATTGGCAGAAGTTGCACTTATGTTATGAGTATGAAGTCGTGGAGATCAGACCTCATAACAATTCTGTATCGTGTTGTTCTTGAAACTTTAGCACTCGCTGTACAGATATAGTTTAACAAGTAAAGCAGATAGTAGACCAATAACATATTATTCTCATGTAAACCACGATGAACTACTAGGTGGAAAGCTAAAGCAACAACTAAGTGTCGTGTGCAGAAGTTGCAAAAAAGGAAAAATGGCGTTTAAACCGGTAATGAGCCCATGCTAACTTAACACGGTGTAAAGATATCCAGGACCTAGATGACACCTCCTCATGATCCGGAAACGAACTGAATAAGATAATAGAAGTGCCATCTCATGAGAGCAGATTGCAAGTTTATATGTGGACGGTCCGCAAGGTAAAGCATTAAAAACTAGGAAAATTTAATGCTAAAGAAAAATAAAACAGCCAAGTACTTTATCGAGTCTTAAGCCAATAGGCAAGGTAAATAATAAAAACTTGACAAATAAGTTAATGAATTGTCAATGAAATGCTAGTACTCAGCATATCAAACATGAAAAAGGTCTATGACATAACTGTGTATGCAAAATAAGCTGCAACAGCCTCCAATAGGAAGTCACCGTCTTCATCCGAAAACAGTTCAGCCATCCAATTTAAAAGCGGAAAAGAACATACGTGCTCTCCCAGCACCGGATCCTCTATCACCATCAGAGGACAGCTCGGTGGGTTTTCAAGAAAGCTCTGTTCCAAGAAAGACTGTGCTGCCGCCAGTAAATTCCAGGGACCAAGTAGTCCATGCATCAATGCCACAGCCATAATCCTTTCGCCAGGACAAACCAACTCGTGAGTAATGATAGGAGTCATCAGCTGATTAAAGTCGACGTCAGGAGAAACCGGTCCGCAGAGACACAAATCAATGGCCCAATCGAAATCACAGGTCAGGCAGTGAAATACAGGCTGGATACAGGTGAAGTAGGAGAACCGAAAAGATAATCCATATGCCGTGCTTAATATCGCCAACGGCATTGTGCCATAATATTCTAGCATGCGATTGCGGAACAGTGTCAGCAGCTGCAGGGTCGGAGGTTGCATAGGAGGGACATCCATATTTAAAAATGTAAAAAAGCACAAGAGCGTCCGCTGGTAATGCAAGTAAAAATGCCAATCCACGAACCAGAGTGCAGAAAATACAATGAAAGGAAGCAGGGATGACTCCAAAGATTTTCTCAAATGAAGTCACGAGGCCACTGGTAACAACTTTAAAAAAGTGTGTCAGGGACTTTGTGGAGGATGCGTTAAAGATAGTCGGAAACATGTTGCTGAAATTGAAAGGCAAATCTTAATTGAAAAGGGTGTGCACCTCTGTACGGGTGTTCGCTATGTGAAGTACGAAAGTTTCACGGGCCGAACTCAAGGCCACCTCTCTCTGAGACAAAAGAGCTCTTATTCTTGCCATGCCGTTGAAACGTGTCCCAAGGTTGGTATTTGTGGCCAGATTGAAAACTCCCTATGTTCATGTGTGGGAGGAAATAGAACATTTCTGCAGCAAATAACCCGTTCACTTACTGTTACGATAAAAGGAATACTTTTAATTAACTCAGAACAATCTTCATTATTGAGCATCAAATAACTACCATTTTCCAACAACTTGAACGTGGGGATGATAGCAGGAACTGGCGTGCCTTGCAACACGCAAGCCATATTTGGTCGGTGTTTGTTGCATGAACCGTGTAACTGTATGTGCCTACACATTAGTGAATGATCTGGCGTCTCAGTGCATTCCTCTCCATTCAGATAAACTTCTTGATCATCTTTGAAACATCTGTATGTGTATGGAAGCGACCAGACCTCATGAAGAAAAGCACTACCTAAAGGTTCATAACGACCTATTGGTATATATTTCATACAATTTGAAAACTTATATAAAGCAAAAGGCAGCGTTATTAAACCGTGGATAAGGCATGTTGTCAAAAAACCCGCAATCCTCTGCTGATGATGTCACTGAGCATGTCATGAATGATGTAATATGTGACATCATCAGCAGTGGATTACGGGTAATAGTATCTCTAGTTTACTCCCCTATAGCTGTCTTTATTTTAACATAAGTGTGTGTTTCCCTCCCTTATACTAACTGTTTTTGGTTCGCTTCCAGTTCGCGTACCGGCGAGCGAACTAGGAAGCGAACTAAGAGAAATAGAGGTTGGCACAGTTCCAAATATTGTACCAATTTTTTAATAACGGGGAGGTAGTTCTGAAAAGAACTTTTTTTTTTATTTTTCTGAACATTTTTTTACTGTTTTTGAATTTTTCGGAACAGTTTTATATTTTTTTGGGTTTTTCTTGGAGGGGGCAATGAAAACGATTCATTGTAAAGGGCTCAACAGGAGCAACAAAACAAAAAAAAGAAGTATTTATTATTTTGGGCGTTTCGGACAAACTTGCATATGATAGTCAATAGCTCTGTTGATCAGAGTGATGCTTCTTTCTCCGTAGGAAATGAATCCATCGCAAAATACGCAGGTGTGTTTTACTTCACCAAATCTCATTTGTATATTTGGCACCATCTCCCTGCCCTCTGGTCCCGTTACTTCCGGTACAACAGATCTTCTGGCCATAATAGGGAGATTATCTAGGTCGTTCCGAAACTGTGCAGCACTGTAGTTGTTAGGATGCCACCTAGTCATATGGCGATGCATTGTGTAGTTTCCGAAACTGTATTTTTTGTCGGTCCCTCTGGACAGTCTATCTTGACATATAAGGCAAGTTACGTATCTTGCATTTACTTTTTTCTGACCTTTGGGAATTTTAAAAAATTGCCAAATGAAGTTTTCTTTCCGGTGAGACGTCCTGGGCTGCTCAGGCAAAAACTGCCTCTCTTCGTGCTCGTCCTCCTGTTCCTCTTCTTCTTCTTCTTGTTGAATTATAACTTGAGCAGGTGGTCCACTCTTCCTTGGATGTGGTGGAGGTGGTGGGGAAGCACCAGCTGAAGCTACTAAAGAAGCCATTGCTCAGTGATCACAAAGGGTCTTTCTCTCACAATGATGAAAGTCAGAGTGAGGAAAGAAGGAGGGATTTTCATCATTTGGGAAAAACAAGAGTTCTCAACCAATCAAAAGTGTTCATTTTAGATTATATGACCTAGTCTTACATCATTAGGAAACCAAAAGTGAAATGAACCAATGAAAAGTGTTATTACCAAGTCACATGACTTGCTGTGTTTACGTTAAGCGCTTTGCAGGGCCTCCCGGTTTGCTTCCAGAAACCTGCGCTTTGCGACTCGCTTCGCGTACCAGTTCGCTAACGTAGTACGTCATATGACGTATCACGCGACAACGTGAAACGTCATGCGGACGGGAGGCGTCACGATGTTGTTTTGTAACGCGGCACTTGCGGTAAAGAAACGTTTACCGGCTCGCGGTCTATTTCGCGGCATCAAGGACAGCTAACGGGAAGCTTCCCGATTTGCGAAGCGGGAACGAAGAAAAAAAAATATTTAAAAAAAAAATTATTCATAAACATATAAAATATATTTTTGGATTTAAAGAAGAATACATTTTACAGCTACAGATATTAGCTGTTAAAAAACCAATGAAATTCACAGAAAAAACCATAGGTTATGGACCATATATAGTTAGGAATTAGCATTTACAAAACCTTGAAAATTCACTGAAAAAACCATAGGTTATAGACCATATATAGTTAGGAATTAGCATTTACAAAACCTTGAAAATTCACTGAAAAAACCATAGGTTATAGACCATATATAGTTAGGAATTAGCATTTAAAAAACCTTATTTTACTCACACAAAACCATTGAAATTCCATATATAGTTAGTTGCACTAACTATATATCGTGCACCCGCAATCCACTGCTGATCATGTCACATATTACATCATTCATGACATGGTCAGTGACATCACTGATGACATCACTGATGACATCTCAAATGACATCACTGATGACATCACTGATGACATCTCATTTGACATCATTCTTGTGCTAATACGATAAACCTCTTCAGACTCTAATATAACCTTAGATACACTCAGTGTATACAGACACTCACACACTGCCACTCATCCATGGAGTTACTCACACACCCAGTCAGTCATGCAAAGAAACAATCTCACCTCCATTTCTTCAACTATACAGTTAAACACACCTTACTTATTGAAACATATACTAACACATATTTACTCTCTTATACAATCCCTGATACAAGTTCACAATGATCGATACAACCACTCACTCATTCAGTGGCTCTCATGCACAGTTATTTATATATGCCAACTCTCACATGTACTGTGTTTTACATATGTACTTACTATGACATGTAGCATTGAGATATCCATTCACTCATCAATACACTCATGCACACAGTCAACTGCCCATGTAGCTGTTTCCACATGCACTCTTGAACTCATACACCTAGTGAATAAACTGCTCACACATCTATGCATAGAGTCTCACACCTTCCAGCCACCCCCACACAAACTCAATCTCCCATAGAAATACTTGGGCAACCAATTAATAACACATATAGCCTCTCGTATAGCTAATGATCAACACATGCAGCAGTTTACAGAACAACAGACATAATGATGCACAAATTAAGACAGTTTAGTCACTAACCCATGCATTCAGTGAGACACATTTAATCACTCACTCATACAGTCAGTCATGCACCTACTAAATCCTTCATCCAGACACTTATACATCCACTCAAGACATATTTTAACTTTACAGAAAAATACAGTCACTGGATGTTGTCATCAGTGATGTCATTTGAGATGTCATCAGTGATGTCATCAGTGATGTCACTGACCATGTCATGAATGATGTAATATGTGACATGATCAGCAGTGGATTGCGGGTGCACGATATATAGTTAGTGCATCTAACTATATATGGAATTTCAATGGTTTTGTGTGAGTAAAATAAGGTTTTTTAAATGCTAATTCCTAACTATATATGGTCTATAACCTATGGTTTTTTCAGTGAATTTTCAAGGTTTTGTAAATGCTAATTCCTAACTATATATGGTCTATAACCTATGGTTTTTTCAGTGAATTTTCAAGGTTTTGTAAATGCTAATTCCTAACTATATATGGTCCATAACCTATGGTTTTTTCTGTGAATATATATATATATATATATATATATATATATATATATATATTCACTGAAAAAACCATAGGTTTCAGGCCTTATATAGTTAGGAATTAGCTTTTAAAAAACCTTTGAAATTCACTCAAAAAACTATAAGTTTTAGGGGTGTTATAGTTAGCTGGACATTTCACTCATACAAAACCATTGAAATTGCTCCTATATAGTTAGTTGTACTAACTATATTTTGCGCACCCGCAATCCACTGCTGATGATGTCACATATTAGATCATTCATGACATGGTCAGTGACATCACTGATGACATCTCAAATGACATCACTGATGACATCACTGATGACATCATCCAGTGAATGTGGTTTGCTTCGTTATTTAAATATATATTATGTATATAGCAATTTGCATGGAAGAATGAGTGGATATATATAAATAAATATTTGGATGGAGGATTTAGTAGCAGTGTAATTGACTGTTTACTTGACCAATTTATAATGTCTCACTAAATATAGGGGATAGTGACATCTGTGTGAATATCTGTATCAGTTTGTCAGTTGTTGTGTAAACTGATTCTACAGTTGGTTACTAGCTATGTGAAAGTCTATATTAGTTATTGATTAGTTAACTGAGTATTTGTATGGGAGTGTGAAAGTGTGTGTGGTTCGTTGGGGGGTGTGTGACTGTCCAAAGATGTGTGAATAGTTGATTCAGTAGATATATGAAGTTAAAACTACATGTTCTAACAGTTTGGGTGAGTGAATCTCTTTATGGATGTGGTGATGAGCAAATATATTTCTCAATGGTACATGTTCAACAAACTAGAAAAATAAAAGGCAGTGTATGTGTCAGTTGTTGTATATAAATAAGTATACATAAGACTCAATGATTGTGTTAGTGACTGTATGGATAACTGTATACCTGTAATAATGATTTTATAATTCACTAAGTATGACTTACTATTTAAATGAATAGATGAAGTGGTGTCTGTATAAGTGTTTTGCTAAATAAATATGTAAGTATGATCCATTGTTTGCATAAGTGAGTAGGTTGACTTCATATGTGAATAGGATGTGTGATGTTGTTTAATGTCGATATAGGTGTATAAGTATTTTTGATAGTGTTCTATTGTTCATTGACAGCATGTATGAGTGAATCTACAGGTGAGTGATTAGATGTGTGTATACATCTATAAATCACTGAGTGGATTTTTAGATACTTGTATTGCTGTGACAATGGATTCAAATATGATACTCTGTATTTTACAAAGAGTGATAAAAAATGTAATAGTGTATGAAAAGGTGTATGTGATTGTCACGTGGATGATGTCATCAGTGATGTCATCAGTGATGTCATTTGAGATGTCATCAGTGATGTCACTGACCATGTCATGAATGATCTAATATGTGACATCATCAGCAGTGGATTGCGGGTGCGCGAAATATAGTTAGTACAACTAACTATATAGGAGCAATTTTCAATGGTTTTGTATGACTGAAATGTCCAGCTAACTATAACACCCCTAAAACTTATAGTTTTTTGAGTGAATTTCAAAGGTTTTTTAAAAGCTAATTCCTAACTATATAAGGCCTGAAACCTATGGTTTTTTCAGTGAGTTTGAAAGGTTTTTTAAATGCTAATTCCTAACTATATAAGGCCTGAAACCTATGTTTTTTTCAGTGAATTTGCAAGGTTTTTTAAATGCTAATTCCTAACTATATAAGGCGTGAAACCTATAATTTTTTTCAGTGAACTTGCAAGGTTTTTTAAATGCTAATTACTAACTATATAAGGCCTGAAACCTATGGTTTTTTCAGTGAATTTGCAAGGTGTTTTAAATGTTAATTCCTAACTATATAAGGCCTGAAACCTATGTTTTTTTAAGTGAATTTGCAAGGTTTTTTAAATGCTAATTCCTAACTATATAAGGCCTGAAACCTATGGTTTTTTCATTGAATTTCGAAGGTTTTTTATATGACAATTTTTAAATGTATTAATTGTTATTTTTTTATACTGATTTACTACATTTTTGCAGGCAGGTGTTCAGAGGGCACGCCCCCTTTTTACAATGTTCTGCAGGGCAACCCCTGGCGCGTTTGCCGAGGAGGAACTAATTCCCCTTGCATACTGGGGATCCCTGGGGGGCACCTAGCCCACCAGGAGCCTCCAGTATAAGCCAGGGAGCTGTATTACAACGAGGTGTAATGAGGCCACACCCTTTTTTACACCTCTCTGCAACGCAGACCCCGAGCGTGTTTGCAGAGGGGGAACTAATTCCCCTTGCATACTGCGGGTCCTTGGGAGCCAACTAGCCCACCTGGAACCTGCAGTATGCGCCAGGGGGCTGCATTGCAGAGAGGTGTAATGAGACCACACCCTTTTTTACACCTCTCTGCAGCGCAACCCCTGGCGTGTTTGCAGAATAGGAACTAATTCCCCTTGCATACTGGGGGTCCCTGGGGGCCAAGTAGCCCACCAGGAGCCTCCAGTATGCGCCAAGGGCCTGCGTTGCTTTGCCCCGGGGGCGGCGGTCCCCGGGGCAGTGTGGGGGGGATTGTGGAACTCCAACACTTCTTTATCACTATGCCGCCGCGATTTGGTCCCCCCGGGGAGTAATTTTTTTAAAAAAAAGACCAGGTTTTTATTTTAAAAATGTGGGCCATTTTTGTCCTTGTGGGACCACCTGGGCAGGCCTAGGGGTCAGGGTGTATCTACCCTGCCCCCTTTTTGTGTTCTTCACGTTTGTTTTTCTGCTTTCTTGTGCCTCGGTCTATCTACACGCACACATATACACAAATATATATGCATATATATGCATTTATATATATGTATGTGTATATATATATATACATACATATATAAACATATATAATCTGCATATAATCTGCATATCTATATAAATACAAATATAAATGCATGCATACATATACATATATGCATACATATGCATGTTATTTACATGAAAGTTTGAAAAACACTATTAAAAGCAAAGCTAAAAAGCCACCTCATTACAAACAGAATGGCTTTAACTTAACTGAGGGCGAGAACTATTGCATTTTTAATGCTTGTTTACTTTGGTTCCATCAAGAAGGCATTCAGATGTGTCACACATTTGCCATTAATTCTGAATGTTAGCAATCTAGTTGCTTTGCCGTGCTGGAGTTAAGGAGAGGAAAAAAATGAGGCAATTCTGTCCCATTTCGGGGGTCGGTGAATGCAGCACATGCTGTGCACATAACTGTTACCTCTGGCTCTAGCTCTGGCTTTGGTCCCATAGAAGATCCTAAAGTCCGGCAGGGTCAACTACAATTACAACAGCCCGCCCCCCGTCTTGAGGTGGAGGGCTCCTCGTTATCTAAATCTGGGGTTAGGACTTTTGCTGATTTGTCTCAATCAGTGGTAGAATCTGCCCACCTATCTTACACTGCCTGTGTCGCAGACGGTCGGCTGGCTTCCCCTTCGATTAATACTCCCGATATTTTCAAGCCTCCTAATACCTTACCCATTACTAACATTGCTACCAAAGGTGGAGTTAAAGGGGGAGCCAAAAAAGGTCGGGGCGCGGACGAAAAAAGAAGAACGGAAGCCCGGAGGGGGCCACAAATTTTGGAGGAGCAGCTGGACCTAACTCTCCGTATGAGAAAAAATCTTCGTTCTTGAATACCGAACTTAAGTCAAAAAACACTACGGCAACAAGTAAAGCTAAGGCGCAGGTTACTGCTTCTAAGGCAGTTATTCCCTCAAGCTCCAAAATTACCCCGTCACTTCGCTCCTACTTCAAAGCTATCCCCCAGATACTGCATCTCTCCGAAGAGATTGAAGACTCAGGTATGGCATCAGGTATGGCATCGATCCCAGAGGCCTCCCACCTTTCCTGCCAATCCTCTGTACTAGCAGAAACATCGCCACTTGATGTGGAGGATGCGTCAGCCATGGTTCTAGGAGAGCAAAACTCCATACAACCCATGTCTACGCAATCTCTGTTAAAGTCTTTACTAGCATCAGAACAGAACCTATCTTCAAGCTTAACTATAGCACCGATCTTGGAGGCTGGCGAGTCAGACTTGTTTGGGCTAGGTGGTGCATCAGGGGAGTCGATATTGATACCTCTTCAGTTCCTACCCTACCTGATTCTGACTCAGTATTGCCGCCCCCTTCTTCCTTACCGATGTCGGCAGCTTCTGTTTTGGAAATGTTTTCTGCCCTTACCTTGGAGATAAGGAAGGGATTTGCCGAGTCATCCGCTAACCAGGCAGAGCTCAGAAATTATTGTCAAACACTAGACAGTAAAATTGATGGACTGACAATGAAGACTGGAGCCTTATAGGAAACTGTGGGTGTCCACTCAATCTACTTAGATCAAGCGAAACTAGATATTCAAAAACTCATGAAGGAAAATCTGGCTCTCAGTGAGAGGATGGAGACACTTGAAAATAATGTGAGGCGTGGGAACATTCGTATTTTGAATGTTCCTGAAGGATCTGAGGGCTCAGATATCAAACAATATATTGCCTCCTTATTGAAGGAATCACTGGACTTGGATCTTACTATAGCAGAATTGTCGGCTGACATTCAAAGGATTCACAGGGATCCCTTTAAACTGAATCCTCAGAGGCCTAAGCCTCGTAAGATTCTCGTAAACTTTCATACTTACACCTTAAAAGAGCGTATCCTAAATTTGGCCTTGAAACAAAAATCCTTAGCTGGCAAGGGTTTTAACTTTCTAACTAGATCAGACCTCTCTAGGGTGACTCTTGAAAAGCAATGGGAATTTGGGAGGCGCCTAGATGCATTTAGGAATCTGGGAGCAACCGCTCAGCTTATGTTCCCGGCAGCTCTTAGGGTAATGTATAATAATAAGATGTTTAACATCCGGTCTGTCCAAGCAGCTGATGAGTTATTAATGGATCTGGGTAAGGGTACCTCTAAGGAATAATGGTTTCTTTCTAAACATCAAAAGAGTCCTTCTACTTAATTCCCTGCTTTCTTGATTTGAGAAAACTACATGTGAAATTTGAGTTTTTCCATTTTACTCTAGTACACTGGATAATATGGCCATAATCTAGGCTATTCTCTTCTTTCTTCTTTGAAAATGTCTTTTTTTCTTTTCTGACACACTTTAAATTAGGCGGTCCTTTTCCTGCAGGAGGCCAATCCGATGGGGCACTATCTACTGGACATTGTTCCGGTCAGATAATGCAAGGGTTCTTCACGGGGGGAAGGGCACTCACCATGTCTCGGTGAATGCCAAGGGGTGGCAAAAATATAAAAAAGTCCTCAATAACCTAATTAGCATTTTTAGGAATAGTAATTTGTATATTATTTACAATTGTTGTGAGGATGGTATGATGGTGAGCTTATATACTCGTGCGGGGTATTGTCTCTTTATGTGTAATGGAATTTTGAAATTGAGATGAGTAGTATTGGTCTTTTTTACTGGAACGTCAATGGCCTGCGCTCCAACCCTCGAGCTAACAGAATTTTACAATATTTGAGAGATTTGGACGTGCAGGTCATTGTGTTGCAGGAAACCCATTTAACACATAGCGAAATGACCACTCTAACTATAAAGAACAGATGGATTGACTTTGTTGTAACCACTACTCAGACATCTCACACTAGAGGGGTTGCGATTATCTTTAAGAAAAAAGCTAAAGCCAAGCTGACCTGGCAAGCTGTTGATCCGGCTGGGAGATGGGCCATGGCCTCAATACTTATGGCTGGGCTTTCAGTCACCATCGTCGGTTATTATGGTCCGAACCATGATGATCCATCTAGTTTAGAGACTGTCTTTTCGCAGCTATTAAATGTTTCAGGACATATAATATTGGCCGGTGATTTCAACATCGTGTTGGACCCTGTTCTGGATAAGACCCCTAATAATAGATCTTTGGTCTTGTCTAAGACTAGGTCCTTTTTGTTAGATGCCATGAGGTAATATGGTTTTGTCGACATCTGGCGACAAAGGTCGGGCCAACAACAAGGGGTCTCTTTTCGAAACCTCAAATATCATCATAAGTCAAGGATAGACTTTATTTTAATAACTCAAAGACTGGCTGATTCTGTTAACATAATAGATTACCTTCCTTCTCATCTTTCCGATCATTCGGCGATAAAATTGGAATTAGGTCTCCGTTCTAAGAAACCGTCGAATACATGGTCTTTTGATCGGTCATTCCTCGCCAATGATGAAGATATCTTATATCTTAAATTGGAGACACAGAATTTACTCTTATCAAATAATGGCTCAGCATCACTCATAATTATCTGGGATTCTTATAAAGCTACCTTAAGAGGGCTTATAACTGCTAAAGTTGCTTATCGCAGGAAAAATTATAAAGAACAAATGTCCTCTATCGAAGTAGAAATGGCCCGTGTCCAACACGATGTCGATTCCAATAGTGCAGCCTCCGGGGCTATCTTAGATCCTCTTTTAGATCAACTGCGGATTTTAAAGGGGAACCTTGCATCTTTCTTAAACTTGAGAACTCAGCAGAGATGGGAAGCCAGCAAGCTGGCTCATTTTGAATATAGCGAAGGTGCTGGTAAGTTATTGGCTTGGAAGACCAAAGTAGACCAGGTGCGGAACAACATAGCATCCATAAAAGTAGGAAATAACATCTATTCCTCAGATGATGACATTAGGACAGCCTTCAGGGAATTCTTCCAAGAGATATATCAGGAGGACAAGGTTATTACATCTGACGCCATTAATAGCTGGTTGAATAATATCACGTTACCCTCCTTCTCATTGGAGCAATCACAATATTTGGATGAGCCTATTACAGAAGAAGAGGTGAGATCAGCGATTAGGAAGGGTAAGAAAGGGAAGGCATCGGGACCGGATGGGTTGCCATCCGAATTATATAAAATCCTGGAATTGTAAATTGTTCCCTTCCTTACGATTCTGTTTAACCAAATCCTTGTAGAAGGAGCATCCCCACCTACATCATGGGATAATGCCTCGATCACTCTTATCTTAAAAGCCGGTAAACCTAAAGAGTCTTGTGGCTCGTACAGGCCAATCTCCATTTTGAATGTGGATTATAAGATCTTCACCACAGTTTTATCAACCAGACTGGCCTCTATCGCCCCCTCGGTCCTTCACTCGGACCAAAAGGGGTTTTTGAAAGGCAGGCAACTTTATGAACTTACCTATGATCTGATTGGGGCCATAGATATGGCAACAACAAACAATCTACCATTGGCTGCCCTTACGCTAGATGCAACCAAGGCCTTCGACAGGGTCAATTGGGGATACCTGTCGGAGGCCCTGGCAAAGTTTGGTGTGGGGGAAAAGTTCCGCAAAGTGATAGGCCTCTTGTTGGCAACCCATCTGCCTGTCTCCTAGTTAATGGCGACCTGTCGAGCCCTTTTTCCATCTCTAGGGGAACCCGGCAGGGGTGCCCGCTCTCTCCCTTGCTTTTTGATTTTTACATTGAGCCTTTTGCGCAACATCTAAGGGAAGAGACCATTATTAAACCATTTTCCTTTCAAGGTTGGAGCAGGAAGGTAGCATTATATGCCGACGACGTGTTAATATTAACATCTGAGGTAACCACTGCTCTTCTGGCAATCCTGAAATTGGCTAACGCATTTGGACAAATTTCGGGCTATGAGATTAATGCCGTGAAGACGGAAATGCTCATATGGAATGACGAGAATGCTGTAATCGAGATGCAAGCAGGCAATTCTTTGCGTTATCTAGGCTTGACGATAGTTAAGGATATCAATAAACTTGTCCAAGTAAATCTATCTTCAGTTCTTAAAGAGTGTCGCAAGCTTCTCCAATCATGGTCACATTTGCCCCTTTCATTACTTGGTAGAGTCAATCTTATAAAAATGACCATCCTTCCAAAAATTTCTTTTTTATTTAACACTATTCCTTTATATTTTGATCACACCATCTTAACAAAATTCCAAACCAACATTTCATCTTTTATCTGGAATAACCATCTTCCACGTATTGCGTGGAAAAAGTTAAGACGGCGACGCGATAAGGGCGGTCTAGCGGCACCAGATTTAAGAATTTACGCATGGGCCTTTCAACTATCTCATTCCTGGATGTTGCTGAAGGCTGCTGTGGGTTCTGGGGTAGGCCTTATGTATGCGGCTATGCTGGATGGGGAAAATATTAATCGTTCTGGTTTTCTTTTTAAGTTTGGCAATCCTAAGTTCTTTAAAAAAATTAAACTGAAGATTTTACAAGGGCTGGCTAAAACTTGGGCGGATATCACGAAATCTATAAAACTAAACTATCTTTGCGAAAAAACACCGTTGTGGGGGCTACCAGAAGTTCCTACTTGGCTTGAGGATACTCTAGCTATACCTCTCAGACAGGCAGCTCTGGATGTTTGGGGAGACCTCTTTTTCGAGGGGGACCTACTGTCATGGGAGCACTTGCAGGCTAAGGTTGGCCCCAACCTTTTAAGATTCAAATATCTACAGATTCATGGTTGGACTGTGGCCTACAAAAATTCCTTCGCTAATAGGAACCAACCTAAACTTGGAGGCCACAGCCAATTTGTCTCCGACCTAGTAGTCTGTGAGCCAGTAAAAAAAGAAGTATCTAAATGGTATAACTTCATTCTAGAGGAATCGGATGGAGACTTTACTCTACCAGAGTCAACATGGGGCCCCGTGGTGATGGAGCAAAATTAACAACATCTTTGGAAAACTTCTTTCGAACTCTTGTGGAAGATTGTTAAACCATCCTGGCTTCGCAGAAACCACATCTTTACCCTCCACAGGGCATACTATTCCCCTCTCAGGTTATCTAAGTTTGTAGGAGGAGAGCTAGTGTCTTGCGCTAGATGTGGTTTAAATGCTGCACCGGACACACATATGTTTTTTGAATGCCCACTATTAACTACATACTGGGAGGACATCAGAAAGTACCTTACAGAGTCATTGGGCAGCCCGGTTATTATAGATCTACCTCTAGTGATATTTGGGGTATCAGAAGATCTACAATATCCAGCCAGGTCTCTAGTATTTTATGCTATGTTGCTTGCAAGGAGGGAGATATGCAGAAAATTGAAAGACCCTTTACCACCCACATTTAGGGATTGGCAATCTTCACTCTTGCAGAGCTCCCGCATGGATCTAGCTAGATCTGGCAATTATAGCAAAAGGATGTTTTGGTATTTACTTTCTTGGCTCCATTGATTCATCTGGGGTTTTTTTTTTGTTTTTTTGGGGGTTTTTTTCCCCGGGTCCTATGATTGATCTCCTATGGTACTTAATTATTTGGTACCTAAGGTACAGCCGCTAACCGGTTCATGCCCGGTCACATTTGGCTGCGAAATCACCCCAATGGTTGCCGCAGACCGGCAATTCAGTGACTTGGTGCCTATTTGGAATTTGGACGTCACCTGAGGGTAAAATGGCCCCCAGAAAACTCGTGCCCCTACCAGTTTTTGTAATAAACTGAGACAGCTGTCTTTCTATAAGTTCCTTTTGGCACTTTGTCTATATGGTTGTTATGAGGACAAAAAAAGCACAAAAAAATGCTTGTTTACTTTGGTTCCATTAAGAAGGCATTCAGATGTGTCACACATTTGCCATTAATTCTGAATGTTAGCAATCTAGTTGCTCATTATATCACTGTAGTAAAGCTACTGCTCACCAGGGAAGTCTGCTGCTGGTATTCAAAGTCCATGTTTCAGTCTGCATGTCAGAATTTTTTTAATGAAATAGAAGAGGATTTGAGAAGTCACTCAAAATGTGCCCTAATTTTTCTTTCTGAAGCACTAATCATACTTTCTATGGCAAAATGAACCCCCTCATTTTGTTCCTTTTTAAATTAAATTTTTTCAGAATTACCACTTAATTCCAATCAAGATGGCTTCTGGTGTGCCATACTTTTGTCATAAGTAAGACTGTTAGCGCTCTAGTTGTTCTTTAGAACACTCTGGGACATTCTGTCATTGGGCAATACTTGGGCTACATGTGGGTGCTATTTGGACTACATTTGGGCTCTTTTGTCTCTGGTGGCCATCTTGGGAGACTGCATGTCAGAATTTTTTAATGAAATAGAAGAAGATTTGAGAAGTCACTCAAAATGTGCCCTAATTTTTCTTTCTGAACCACTAATCATACTTTCTATGGCAAAATGAACCCCCTCATTTTGTTCCTTTTTAAATTAAATGTTTTCAGACTTACCACTTCATTCCAATCAAGATGGCTTCTGTTGTGCCATACTTTTGTCATAAGTAAGACTGTTAGCGCTCTAGTTGTTCTTTAGAACACTCTGGGACATTCTGTCATTGGGCTATACTTGGGCTACATCTGGGTGATATTTGGGCTCTTTTGTCTCTGGTGGCCATCTTGGGAGGCTGCATGTCAGAATTTTTTTATGAAATAGAAGAGGATTTGAGAAGTCATTCAAAAGGTGCCCTAATTTTTCTTTCTGCACCACTAATCATACTTCCTATGGCAAAATATACCCCCTCATTTTGTTCCTTTTTAAATTAAATGTTTTGAGAGTTACCACTTCATTCCAATCAAGATGGCTTCTGGTGTGCCATACTTTTGTCATAAGTAAGACTGTTAGCGCTCTAGTTGTTCTTTAGAATACTCTGGGACATTCTGTCATTGGGCTATACTTGGGCTACATCTGGGTGCTATTTGGGCTACATTTGGACTCTTTTGTCTCTGGTGGCCATCTTGGGAGTCTGCATGTCAGAATTTTTTAATGAAATAGAAGAGGATTTGAGAAGTCACTCAAAATGTGCCCTAAATCTTTCTTTCTGAAGCACTAATCATACTTTCTATGGCAAAATGAACCCCCTCATGTTGTTCCTTTTTAAATTAAATGTTTTCAGAGTTACCACTTTGTTCCAATCAAGATGGCTTCAGGTGTGCCATAACTTTGTAATAAGTAGGACTGTTAGCGCTCTAGTTGTTCTTTAGAACACTCTGGGAAGCTGCAGTAGAACACAAAGGAATCAACTGGCAGTCTCTGTCCTTGTTGGATGTACATGTTTTACTGAGAATGTCAGACTTCATTCTCACATGACTGATAAAGATAATGTGAATTTACAGAAAATATGCTTTCAGTTTAGCTTATAGATCCCCTTCCAAACCACTGTGGGAAAAGCATGAGATAATAGTTTTCTTTCAAACATGATTCATGATATCCCAGCAGAAGGCTTTTTCACATGGTAAAATCACCTTAGAACTCACCACAATTCCTAAAATGAGTATGGTACCATCAACAAATGATTTATAATGTAACTAAAGTCCTAAAACCTTCTATTAACTGCAATGCTTTTTAATGAGGTGCTATCATGTATATTGGTCCCAACATGGCTGCCAACACTTCTTGGATGAAGTGCTGACAGCCAATCAGATCTCACGATGAGATGTGTGGTTAGGCTCCGCCCAGATATGTGTGTTTTTGAAGTTAATTTTCATAAAAACCACTGGAGCAATTTTCACCAAATATAGAAAAGGCACTTCTGCGTACCAGTCCCTGCAATTTTGCAAAGTTTGGTGTAATTCCATTCAGCGGTTCGGGCTGTAGCCTTGTCTATTCGTCCTATGGAAATTAACATGGGGAAAACATGTTTTGGGACCCCCTTTTTTCTCGGCCCCCGCATGACGAATCCCCCCGAATCTACCAGGGAAGAAGCGGAGCGGAGCTGGCCTAAATTTTGGAAAATTACACGCAAATTCCTCAACCGGTGCAAAAGTTATTCCCAATAGAATGTTGCGGATTTCCTATGGTAGCTAGGTCCTAACTATATATACCTAATATATATATATATATATATATATATATATATATATATATATATATATATATATATATATATATATATATATATATATATATATATATATATATATATATATATATATATATATATCCACGCTCCAAAACACCAAGTGCATGAGTCACTCTCAGGGCGGGTGCCGAGTAACGCGGTGGTGTCCGCGTGAAATATGAAAGCTCCAATTTCCAAAATTACCCAGCCGGGTTTACAGGAAAGCACAGCACTCACACGGGCAGCAGCAGTAAATTAGCAGATCGGTTTATTCAGAAAAATAAAGCAGACGCGTTTCGGGAAGAAGATCCCTTCGTCAGTGTTATCGTCAGAACGCAAACAATTACACCCTTAACTATGTTCATGCCGGATACCGACATCAACAAAGGACTAATGCATTTAGGAAAAGGTAGCGCGCCATCTTTGAACGCCTTTGTTATTTACATTTCGTCACCATGGGATTTAGCAATGCATAATATTTACATTGTATTCAAAAACATCAATCAAGACATTGGTGCGTTATTATTACAAAATCTCGTCGTGTATCGGCATCAGTTATAATGGACACAGAAGTCTCAACAATGCACGTACCTGAGAGACAAAGCATTACATGGAATGCATATTTCGAGCGAAAAACGCTACCATTAAAAATAAACGCTATACTTTAGCATGATCTTGCAGTGGATCGGCATTTGCAACCTAATATCAGGTTGCTAAATTCTCAGGTCAGTGAAGAAAAACAAAACACACCACAAATAAATCCCATTATGACCAAAAAACATACATTCACTATATACATCTTCAGAATAATATCCAGTCAAATCATCACCGATATGGCAAACAGTTTCATAAGGTTACTCATATGTTGTACAACAGATTCTTAGCCAAGGTGAGTAGCAAGTTCTTCCCCCATATTCAATCCCTTGGGAGCCTTGGTCTCGAGATCTATAATAAATCTAGATTAGACTATTGGAAACATGGGCGTCACACATAGCCAACTCCTGCAAAGGTATGCTGGAGATTTTGATTCAATTTGCGTGGAGCGACCGTGACAAGGTCGTCAAAGAAATTGAAGAGTTGGAAGAACTGATTATGAAAAATGCAAACAAAGAGGAACAGGAACAACTTAGGGCAAATATGAAAAAGCGACTTCAGAAATATGAAACTAAAATCAAACTCAGGAAACAAGAGAAATTTGACCGGGACGAACGGGACTATGCAATGGGAAGGGTTTTGACCTTCCATAAAAAATATGACCAACCACGCAAGGAAGTGGCTAGAAAAATCTGATGCCGAGGACATCACCGGAAACAAGAGTCGAAACTTCAGACTCTGATGTCAATCTAAGTGAGAACTCGGGAGACGAAATGTCTAACCAAACCACAATGCCTGCGACAATAACCACCAAAACTCCTTTTCAACACGAATTCAAAGTCATACAGGAGAGTTGGCTGCGGGGCGGCAAGAACAAGCCCCCAGAAGACGCAGGCAAACAAGGCGAGGAGGTTGGAAAGGCAAAAGGCAGAGGACAAGCAAAATCAACAACACGTGTAACCAGGAGTCAAAGGAGAGGCAGATGGTGAATGACTCAGACCAACTCACCATCGTGAATCTATCAGACAGACCTTTAACATCAATGGAAGAGTCCGTGTTGAAATTAGGACTCACCTTTTGCCCAAATAAGAACATGGAATACACACAGACACGCATAGACCTTTATAAATTTACTCGGAAAATCAAGCTGCATAAGTTTTTTAAGGTCAAACCAACCAAGCTTGAATCAAAATATCTGAGAAAGAGTAAAGACACCGATCTTCTTACGGTCAACGATCTCACGGCCTGTGAAGTTTTGCAAAATCTGAGACGAGATGGTGACATGGAGACCAATGCAGCAACCAACACGTTAACGCAGAGATTGGATAATGTTAACGTAGAGCAAGAAGCACCGAAAAGTACTTTCAAACTTGCTTCAAGATTTGTCCCTCAGACTACAATGGATGCAATTGACGTCTTTGCAGAAGTGGTAACCAGGGATCTGGCCGCCATGAGGATGGAATCTAAACCTCGGAATAAGCACCACAACATTACTAAGGAACAACAACATGCTGTGCAGTGCCTGATGGAGGATGAAAAGATTGTCTGCAAACCCTCCGACAAAGGAGGCAACATAGTCATCATGTCTAGACTACAATACGTCACAGAAGCAAAACGACAGCTTGATGATCGAACATGCCACAGAGTCATCACAAAGAAGGATTATCTGACTAGCATTGAAGAACTGTACCAACTGCTTAAAAAGTGGCATGATCGACAAATGATTGAACTTGAGGAATATCTCTTCCTGAAAACTATGAACCCTATTTTACCCTGTTTTTACCACCTGCCCAAGGTTCATAAGAATATCTGCAACCCACCTGGAAGACCTATTATTTCCTCCATAGGAGGATTTACTGAGAACCTATCTAAATTCTTAGATCATTTTCTTTTTGGCTTTGTACTTTCTTTGAAATCATATATAAGAGACTCTACAGATTTCATTGAAAAAATAGAGTCTATTGCATGGCAATCCTCATTTGTACTTATCACGCTGGACATAACAAGTCTTTATACTTGTATAGACCACGAACAAGGACTGATCGCTGTAGAATATTTCCTGAATCAAAGAGATATGAGATTTGCACTACACAACAAGATGTTGTTAGAACTTATCAGATTTTGTCTCTATAACAACATTTTTCTCTTTCAGGATACCATATACCAACAGTGTTCTGGGACGGCGATGGGTTCCTGCTTCGCCCCCAGCTACGCGAATTTATTCGTGGGCTGGTGGGAGGAGCAGGTAGCCTGGGCCCCTGGAAATGTTGCCTGGAGCAACAAAGTAGTGGCTTGGAGCAGGTATATCGATGACCTGTTCCTTGTGTGGAATGGGTCCATAGAAGAGGCAAATGAGTATATCTCTGTGCTTAATAACAACGAATGTAACCTCAAATTCACAGGGGAAATCAGTAAAGAAAAGGTCAATTACCTTGACTTACAAGTGAGTGTGCGGGATGGTAAAATTAGTACCCAACTATTTCGTAAACCGACGGCGGGGAACAGCGTTTTACACGCCTCGAGCAGCCATTCCCGTAAGCTTATTTCCAATATTCCCTATGGTGAATTATTACGATTAAAGCGTAACTGCACAGACAATGAAGACTTCGAACTAGCAGCTACCGATAGCATAGAGAGATTCCAGAATAGAGGCTATAATGGGAACCAGCTTCTAGAAACGTTGAAACAAGTCAGAAAGATACCTCGCAGCAAACTGTTTGAAAAGAAAGAGAGGATTCAACCACAAGCGGTTCAATTCCGCATGATCACACCGTTTGCTGCGAATTCATTTAGATTAAGATCGATCTTGTCCAAACATTGGCACATTCTCAAAGCGGACCCAATCATCGGTCCAGATATTCCAGCTGTGCCTTCAATCACCTTTAGGAGGGCAAGATCGTTACGAGATGAATTGGTTCACAGTTATCTTCCAGTGGAGAAAAAACGTCTAGGGACGCTGAAAGATGCAAAAGGCTTTTTCCCATGCGGGAAATGCAAAGCCTGCTCTGCAAGTAAAAGAACTCTGACATACGAGGTGCCAGGCTGCCTCGGTGGCAAGAAAATTACCAAATTTATGTCTTGTCACACTGACCATGCAGTTTACTGTTTGGTCTGTCCATGCTCGTTGAGGTATGTGGGGAGTACCATCAACCCAGTTAAACTCCGAATACTAGAGCACATGCGGGCAATTGCCAATAAAGATTTCAGCTATCCTGTGGCGCGGCATTTTGCCATTAAACATAAGAGTGATAGAACTCTGCTGCGCTACTTTTGTTTAGACCAAGTTGACGAAAACCCTAGAGGAGGCAATCGATTACAGGTCCTGAGAAGACTAGAATCTAGATTTATTATAGATCTCGAGACCAAGGCTCCCAAGGGATTGAATATGGGGGAAGAACTTGCTACTCACCTTGGCTAAGAATCTGTTGTACAACATATGAGTAACCTTATGAAACTGTTTGCCATATCGGTGATGATTTGACTGGATATTATTCTGAAGATGTATATAGTGAATGTATGTTTTTTGGTCATAATGGGATTTATTTGTGGTGTGTTTTGTTTTTCTTCACTGACCTGAGAATTTAGCAACCTGATATTAGGTTGCAAATGCCGATCCACGGCAAGATCATGCTAAAGTATAGCGTTTATTTTTAATGGTAGCGTTTTTCGCTCGAAATATGCATTCCATGTAATGCTTTGTCTCTCAGGTACGTGCATTGTTGAGACTTCTGTGTCCATTATAACTGATGCCGATACACGGCGAGATTTTGTAATAATAACGCACCAATGTCTTGATTGATGTTTTTGAATACAATGTAAATATTATGCATTGCTAAATCCCATGGTGACGAAATGTAAATAACAAAGGCGTTCAAAGATGGCGCGCTACCTTTTCCTAAATGCATTAGTCCTTTGTTGATGTCGGTATCCGGCATGAACATAGATAAGGGTGTAATTGTTTGCGTTCTGACGATAACACTGACGAAGGGATCTTCTTCCCGAAACGCGTCTGCTTTATTTTTCTGAATAAACCGATCTGCTAATTTACTGCTGCTGCCCGTGTGAGTGCTGTGCTTTCCTGTAAACCCGGCTGGGTAATTTTGGAAATTGGAGCTTTCATATATATATATATATATATATATATATATATATATATATATATATATATATATATATATATATTCACTGAAAAAACCATAGGTTATAGACCATATATAGTTAGGAATTAGCATTTAAAAAACCTTATTTTACTCACACAAAACCATTGAAATTCCATATTTAGTTAGTTGCACTAACTATATATCGCGCACCCGCAATCCACTGCTGATCATGTCACATATTACATCATTCATGACATGGTCAGTGACATCACTGATGACATCACTGATGACATCTCAAATGACATCACTGATGACATCACTGATGACATCTCAAATGACATCACTGATGACTACATCCAGTGACCGTATAATTCTGTAAAGTTAAAATATGTCTTACATATTGAAGAATGAGTGGATGTATAAGTGTCTTGATGAAGGATTTAGTAGGGGCATGGCTGACTGTATGAGTGACTGATTAAATGTGTCTCACTGAGTGCATGGGTTAGTGACTAAACTGTCTTAATTTGTGCATCATTATGTCTGTTGTTCTGTAAACTGCTGCATGTGTTGATCATTAGCTATATGATTAACTGTATGGGTTATTGATTGGTTGCCCAAGCATTTGTATGGGAGACTGAGTGTGTGTCTGGGTGGCTGGGAGGTGTATGACTCTCTGCATAGATGTGTGAGCAGTTGATTGACTAGATGTATGGGTTCAAAAGTGCATGTGGAAACAGCTGTATGGGCGGTTGACTGTGTGCATGAGTGTATTGGTGAGTGAATGGATATCTCAGTGCTACATGTCAAAGTAAGTACATATGTAAAACACAGTACATGTCAGAGTTGACATATATAAATAACTGTGCATAAGAGCCAGTGAATGTGTGAGTGGCTGTATGGATCATTGTGAACTTGTATCCAGGATTGTATAAGTGAGTAAATATGTTTTAGTATATGTTTGAATAAGTAAGGTGTGTATAACTGTATAGTTGAGGAAATGGAGGTGTGATTGATTCTTTGCATGACTGACTAAGTGTCTGAGTAACTCCATGGATGAGTGACAGTCTATGAGTGTCTGTTTACACTGAGTGTATCTAAGGTTATATTAGAGTCTGAAGAGGTTCATCGTATTATCACATGAATGATGTCATCAGTGATGTGATCAGTAATGTCAAATGAGATGTCATCAGTGATGTCATTTGAGATGTCATCAGTGATGTCATCAGTGATGTCATTTGAGATGTCATCAGTGATGTCATCAGTGATGTCATTTGAGATGTCATCAGTGATGTCATCAGTGATGTCACTGACCATGTCATGAATGATGTAATATGTGACATGATCAGCAGTGGATTGCGGGTGCGCGATATATAGTTAGTGCAACTAACTATATATGGAATTTCAATGGTTTTGTGTGAGTAAAATAAGGTTTTTTAAATGCTAATTCCTAACTATATATGGTCTATAACCTATGGTTTTTTCAGTGAATTTTCAAGGTTTTGTAAATGCTAATTCCTAACTATATATGGTCTATAACCTATGGTTTTTTCAGTGAATTTCAATGGTTTTTTAATAGCAAATATCATAAGCTGTCGAATGTCAAGTACGTGGTAAGTGAAAACATTTTCGTGTTTATGCACACTGATCTGCTTTGAATGGTGCCCCCCCCCCCTCATTTCTATTAGGAGTACTCTCTCTTTGCAGATAGTGAAAGGTAGTTAACGCAGGCCTTTGCCCCCGTTGTAATCCGTCGTGCCTGCTTCTCTCTCCATTTGATTGATTGTTATCCAAGTATTTACTGTTTTAGAATTAGTTCTCTTTGGTTCATTCTCTATTTACAAACAAACACAGAGTCGCAATACTCTGTTTAGTCTTTGCAGATAACGAAAAATCGTGTAAAAAAAAGAAAAGGAATCGAGCAAAATCAGTAGGCCACTAATGGGATCTCTTTTTGACCTCGCTAAAATAGAAACATTAGGAACAACCCCTCATGACAAATACAAAACTAGTGAGATGAACTGAACTCCACACAATGATGGCTGCAAAACAGCTCGGCTCCGCCACCCACCCCGCCCAAAATAACGATAAAGAGCGGCTGCCATGATTGGTTGCGGAATGGCCACGACGGAGCTACGAAATGGTGCTGCTCTCATGCTAACCCCAGCTTCAGTCTGAAACATCCAGAAACACTGTAGACTACCAATTCGATCAGTTCCGGTAGCGCCCCAATGTAACCCGGTAGAGAAGAACTAGCCCTCCCCTCTTTGACTGATGGTTCTTGTTGCCTGTCCCTTCTGTTGTCATTTAACAGAACTATTTAGCCTGCTGAAAGGGGTTGTGTTCCGACCGCTGGTAGGTGGAGACATTTTGACTATATTCTGTACCTGCGTTGTCGCGTAATGCGTCATATGACGCGCCGCGTTAGCGCATCCGGAAGTCATCCGGGGCGCGCAGCGCGTAACGTAAGCATAACAAGTCATGTGACTTGTTAATAAAACTTTTCATTGGTTCATTTTACTTTTCTTATTGTAATGATGAAAGGCTTGGTCATATGACCTAAAAATTACGCTTTTCATTACTTCCGAACATTATTTTTTCTTAAATATATGTTATAATGTTCCAGGCTAATGTACTTTCCCGGAAATTTTACAACTGTCCTGCAAGTAAAATATATTCTTTTTTCGAGAAAAAGAGCGTTTCTTCGTCCCATGACGGAGCCGTTGAGCAAAAGAGGGTCGACCTGCTGTCTTAGTCGCCGATACGCCTGAATATGAGATTCTTATCGATCACTTTATGTTGCAGGAATAGAAAACACAACAGCCCTTGACCATTTATCTTTACTGCGTTCCTTCGTATTATACCTTTTACCCTTCATGTAATTGGTCTGCTTTATTTCACTTGCCTTTTAATGATTCTAAAACAGTCACTATTATTAAAAACTTTACCAATGTATATACTACTACCATGTTTTCTTTTAAAAACCTTTATTGTGAAAATTTCATTATACAAATACGAGCCTATAACCACGTGGGCCTGCCACGGAGCAAACTGTAATCGTATATGATGAATAGACTTTTACACTGTAGAGGAACGTAACGGGCGAGCCATTAGGTTGCAAGAACTAAGGTGTCTAACAGTTACGGAATCGGTGGACGTACATTTTATAATTAAAATACGACAGGGCCAGTTACAATAAAATTATCTAGATATACATTTGCGGGCAAGTACCATGGGTGACGTTAATTCGAACTTTCAACAGTACAGTAATCAATAACACATCAGAACTTAATATCAATAGGGATGTTGAAATATTCAATCAATTCTCGTCCCCGCCCGCCATGTGCTTCAAAACTGCATACGTATCTCGTGATTTCAAGGTTCTGCAACCAGTACACAACAAGGAGTTACGAGTCCCATTTATTCCGGCGCCATTTTGGGCGAGGACGGGCAGGTCCAGGATATAGTCAAAATGTCTCTACCAACCATCGACCATGATGATGTTCATATGCTGTATTTATTAGAGTAACACTCATCTGTCCACATGAAATTAATTTGCCACAATCTAAACATGTCATTTTAATCTTTCCAAAGTTCTTCTAAATATTTGGGACCGTTTCCCTTGCCTCTGAAGCTCTCAGTGCCACTTCTTTGATGAATGTACTAGCAGGTCAGGGGTTCTCCTCCAAATCTCTCTTTTATGCAGCACTATAATTAATTGGTGCCACCTCTCCATATGACGATGCATGGTATAGTTACCACAACTATATTTTTTTTCGGTTCCTCTGGAGAGTTCATCGTGGCAGATGAAGCGTGTAACGTACCGGGCATTTACCTTTTTTTGCATGTACAGGAAAGGAAAAAAAAATCGATCGTCCGAGTTCTAAGGTGTCCCAGGGCCATTTTAGTGGACCAGGCCCAAATCCAAAGAACAGGCCGCCATTTTGAGAGTCCTCTTGCAGCCGCCTGTCGCTGTAGCATCAAGAGCAGCCGAAACTCAGCTGAATGGCAACTGAAACGGTAAAGGGGCGCCCCACTACAGCAGACGAGCCTCCACCTAGGAAGGCCCATTCACGCCGGCTCCCCCCCCCTTCGGGCACCCCACGCCGTTATTCGGAGCAGTATTGTAGGATGGCCACACCAGTGCGGCAACTTGCTAGACATCACCTCGGTGGTAACCGAATCTCAACACCTTGTGGTGTCTTATATTCAGAAAACATTGTTATGCTGCCTTCGACCTATTCGCCGCAAGTGCGCACACAACTCAACTGCATAGCTTGCTAGACACCACCTCGGTGCCATCCGGATCTTGGAATGTCAGCACCTTTTGGTGTCTTCTCTTCAGAAAATATTGTTGCGCTGCCTTTGGCCCCATTCGCACATCAGTCCGCTACTGACGCCATCTCACAGGCTAATGGGGCGCCCCACGCCGACTTTCAGCATTGTAGAATGACCACACCAGTACAGCAACTTGCTAGACATCACCTCGGTGCCATCCGGATCTCGGCGCCCCACTGCAGATGAAGTGCCTCTCAACTATGAAACCACCACGGTGAAATCCGGATCTTGGCGCGTTGTGCTGCCTTCGGCCTATTCGCACATCGGTCCGCTACTGACGCCATCTCACAGGCTAATGGGGCGACCCACGCCGAGTTTCAGCATTGTAGGATGACCACACCAGTACAGCAACTTGCTAGACATCACCTCGGTGCCATCTGAATCTTGGCATCTCAACGCCTAGTGGTATCTTCCATACAAAAAATATTGTTACGCTGCCTTTGGCCCCATTCGCACATCAGTCCGCAACTTAGACATCACCTCGGTGCCATCCGGATCTTGGCATCTCAGCGCCTTGTGGTGTCAGTCAGAAAATATTGTTGCGCTGCCTTTGGCCCCATTCGCACATCAGTCCGCTACTGACACCATCTCACAGGCCAACAGGGCGCCCCACGCCGACTTTTACCATTGTACGATGGCCACACCAGTGCCACAACTTGCTAGACACCACCTCGGTGCCATCCGGATCTTGGCATCTCAGCGCCTTGTGGTGTCTTCAAATCAGAAAATATTGTTGCGCTGCCTTTGGCCCCATTCGCACATCGGTCCGCTACTGACGCCATCTCACAGGGCAACGGGGCGCCCCACGCCGACTTTCAACATTGTAGGATGGCCACAGAAGTGCGACAACTTACTAGACACCACCTCGGTGCCATCCGGATCTTGGCGCGTTGTGCTGCCTTCGGCCTATTCGCACATCGGTCCGCTACTGACGCAAACTCACAGGCCAACGGGGCGCCCCACGCCGACTTTCAGCATTGTAGGATGGCCACACCAGTGCACCTTACTAGACACCACCTCGGTGCCATCCGGATCTTGACGCGTAGTGAAGCTGCAGCAGCTGCAAATAAGCTTCAGACAGTGTTACAACCGCTGCTCAGAACTCTCAACTATGACACCACCTCGGTGCCATCCGGATCTTGGCATCTCAGCGCCTTGTGGTGTCAGTCAGAAACTATTGTTGCGCTGCCTTTGGCCCCATTCGCACATCGGTCCGCTACTGACGCAAACTCACAGGCCAACGGGGCGCCCCACGCCGACTTTCAGCATTGTAGGATGGCCACACCAGTGCGGCAACTTGCTACACACCACCTCGGTGCCATCCGGATCTTGGCATCTCAGCGCCTAGTGGTGTCTTCTATTCCGAAAATATTGTTGCACTGCCTTCGGCCCCATTCACACATCGGTCCGCTACTGACGCCATCTCACAGGCCAACGGGGCGCCCCACGCCGACTTTCAGCATTGTAGGATGGCCACACCAGTGCGGCAACTTACTAGACACCACCTCGGTGCCATCCGGATCTTGGCGCGTTGTGCTGCCTTCGGCCTATTCGCACATCGGTCCGCTACTGACGCAAACTCACAGGCCAACGGGGCGCCCCACGCCGACTTTCAGCATTGTTGGATGGCCACACCAGTGCGGCAACTTACTAGACACCACCTCGGTGCCATCCGGATCTTGGCGCGTTGTGCTGCCTTCGGCCTATTCGCACATCGGTCCGCTACTGACGCAAACTCACAGGCCAACGGGGCGCCCCACGCCGACTTTCAGCATTGTAGGATGGCCACACCAGTGCTGCAACTTGCTGGACACCACCTCGGTGCCATCCGGATCTTGGCGCATTGTATTGCCTTCGGCCTATTCGCACATCGGTCCGCTACTGACGCCGCCTCACGTGCCAACGTATTTTCTCTGCATTTTATACCCTATGCCGCATAACAGGTCATGTGACTTGTTTATAAAACTTTTCATTGGTTCATTTTACTTTTGGTTTCCTAATGATGGAAGGCTTGATCATATGACCTAAAAACAACACTTTTCATTGGATGAAAACTTTTTTTTTTTCCCAAACGATGAAAGCCCCACCTTGTTTCTGGATGTTTCAGACTAAACTGGCGTCAGCATGAGAGCACCACCATCTCGTAGCTCCGTCGTGGTCATTCCGCGAGCAATCATGGCAGCCGCTCCCCACCAGAAGCCTGCAGGAGTCGGGCCCCCAAAACTTTTGATGAATTCTCAAGGCGGAGGGGACGCTTTCGAGAATGGGGTCCAAGACCTAGCAGACAAGCGTCCGATTTCCAAGGTGTCCCAGGGCCATTTCAGTGGACCAGGCCCAAAAAGGAAAGAGCCTGCCGCCATTTTGAGAGTCCTGTGACAGCCGCCTATCGCTGCACCGCAAGAGTGGGCGCAACTCAGCTGAATTGCGGCTTTTGACACAGTGGACCAAAAACGGACGGAATGGCAACTGAAACGGTAAAGGGGCGCCCCACTACAACAGATGACACTCCACCTGGAGAGGCCCGTTCACGCCGCCTCCCCCGGGGCGCCCCACGCCGTTATTCGGAGCAGCATTGTAGGATACCAAAACCAGTGCGGCAACTTACTGGACATCACCTTGGTGCCATCGTTCTGCTGCCTTGGAACTATTCGCACAACAGTTTGCTACTGATGACCCACCCCCCGCGACACCCCACGCCGTTATTTGCTGGGTGGCAACTTACTAGACATCACTTTTGTGTCATCTAGATTTCGGCGCGTTCTGCTGCCTTGGAACTATTCGCACAACAGTTTGCTACTGATGACCCACCCCCCGCGACGCCCCACGCCGGAAATCTGGACGTTGTGCTGCGTTGGGACTATTCGCACAGCCGACCGCTACTTCGTTGTTTTTCCCTAAAAATGTTTATATGTTATTACTATTTTTGTTTTCTTGTATATATTTATAAATTATTAAAGTTTTATAATCTTACTACTTTGTCGGAGTGCTATATATTTTTAATGTGACACATAATTGTAAAAACTTTGATGTACAAAGAGTCATCCCTGGAATCTTCCGCTTCACGCTCGGTCCCCTCCCCAATCACAATACAGGATGGTTTTCAGATAATAGCAACGCTTCTGCTGTGACGGATCTCATCGAGTGTGGGCCTTGATCTACTATAACTCCTTTGAAGAGGGGTGATTCTTTACAGCTGTGGCCATAAACTACATCTGCAGGGCTAGCTGATAGCCTAGGACCGGCCTGGACAATCGGACACAGAGGAAAAGGAGTGTCAGAGGGTGCGGTAGTGAATAGGGCGAAAGGGAGGTGTCGGGCGGGCACAGGGTGTGATTCTCAGGGAAGAGCAGCGCAGATGGGGGGAGGTTTATTACCCATGCATAAGACAGAGAGCGGGGGTGACCACTGCCTCGGTGAGATGCTTGCGAGGGTGGGGAGCCATGCTAAGGATCGACAGCGTGCACAGAGTGGGTCTGGTCAAGGCATCTAAAATGGCTGCCGTGCACGACAAAAGTGTGGCATTTGAAAAAAGACAAGATGGCGCAGACAATGTTTTTCAACACTTCCTGATTTCCTTCGAATCGAACGTTAACAGACGTTGGGGCATATTACCAAAGTTAAGCGATATTTATCCCTAACGATGCATTGCAAAGATTTTTTTACCGTCAGAAATTATCGCAGATAAACCTTGCTATTATCACGGTTTATCGCAAATACGATAAAAAACGACCGCAATGCATTAATATCGCTGAAAACTCAGCGATATTCATGCATTACCGAGCTAATGCTCTTAGCCATGTTATCCACCTCCCATTGGATAACATGGCTAAGAACTGCTCAGGGCAGCTGTTACTTTTTGGAGATATTCGCGCTTATCTCGAATATTTCCAAAAGTTGATAATAGGAGATAGCGATGTTAGCGACTGTTTCCAGTCGCTAACATCTTGGCATGCCCACTTTGCATGTCATTAGTGATAAATATCACTCACATGCAAAGTGGGGCCCAAGATGGTCGCTATCTCCTACTAGCCGTCGCTAACTGGTGTTAGCAACAGCTAGGTAATACAGATATAATTTTATCTCCGCGAAGCGGAGCGCTGTTACAGATATATATCTTGTTTTTGAACGTTAATTTCTCAAAATGCACTGAAGCACATATATTGAGACCTAGCAAAGGCACATCGGGCTACCAGTCCCTAATATTTTACCAAGTTTCGTGCAAATCCATTCAGCCGTTCGATTATTATTATTATTATTTTTTTTTGCCCCGCGGGGCCCTTTTAAAACCTCCACATCAAACCTAGGGGGTCAGCGAGGATCTACTATGCCCCCTTATGGTCATTTGCCCCTTCGCTTTGGCCTCCTCTTGTCTCTCGATCCTACCGAGAGACAAGATGGCGGCCGCTACGGACTGTTTGGAATGTTTACAGACACCGGAGAGCCAATCAGCTTCGCTTCGCAAAGCTCCGTAACGCGAAAAGTACGCGAAGCGGTGCGCTGTTACAGATATATATCTTTTTTTGAACGTTAATTTCTCAAAATCCACTGGAGCACATATATTGAGACCTAGCAAAGGCACATCGGGCTACCAGTCCCTACAATTTTGCCAAGTTTCGTGCAAATCCATTCAGCCGTTCGATTATTATTATTATTTTTTTTTTTTGCCCCGCGGGGCCCTTTTAAAACCTCCACATCAAACCTAGGGGGTCAGCGAGGATCTACTATTCCCCCTTATGGTCATTTGCCCCTTCGCTTTGGCCTCCTCTTGTCTCTCGATCCTACCGAGAGACAAGATGGCGGCCGCTACGGACTGTTTGGAATGTTGACAGACGCCGGAGAACCAATCAGCTTCGCTTCACAAAGCTCCGTTGCGCGAAAAGTACGCGTCCTGGAGCGCTGCCCGGTCCGCTGTTACAGATATATATCTTTTTTTAAACGTTAATTTCTCAAAATCCACTGTAGCACATATATTGAGACCTACAAAAGGCACATCGGGCTACCAGTCCCTACAATTTTGCCAAGTTTCGTGCAAATCCATTCAGCCGTTCGGGCTAAAAGTGAGGCCAACCGCCCTATGGAAAACTCAATGTTAAAAACACGTTTTGGGACCCCCCTTTTTTCTCGACCCCCCCTGGACGAACCCCCCCCCAATTTTCAGGGGCTGCTCAGAAACAAAATGTGCCATTTTCCCGAAAATTTCAGCCAATTCCGTCCACAAACGCCAAAGTTATTAGACATAGAATTTTCAAAAAACCCATAGAGAAAAAATCCTAACTATATATACCTACTGGCGACCGCCAGTAGGTAATATATATTTCTCAATAGATATATATTTATTCACAAACACGCATATCTATATATATTTATGCAAGTGTGTATGTGCGTGTGTGTGTGTGTACGTCTCACACACATGTACACTTTTGTTTCATAAAATTGACTGCAAGGCTAACTGATGGCTTGTGACAAGCAGCCATTTCAATAATTCAAAATAGAGGAATCTGTTAGAGAAATGTGCCTCATACACATATTTTGAAGAACATGCTAGCAAGCAGGGTCCATGAAGATGTTACAGTGGCATCAATCCATCATGATCAACATGTGACTAATGTTTGATATGTTAAAAAATGTTCAAACGCTGGAGGGTTATAACACCCAAATGACAGTGGGCTTGTTTGTCTGTCCTGTCACCGTCATTTTAATGGTTGATGAGAAGGATATCCACTCCATTGAAGGGAAGTTGATACTTTAAATTCTGGAAACATTTACAGTGTGGCTTAATGTTTTAGAGTGGCTGTATGACAGACCATGCAGGTAAAAACAGTTCATGTCTCTCCAACACATTTTTAACCCCACATTTGTTTAGCATGCATATATGCTTCTACCTTGCATGCCATTACCACACATGGTTAGTCTAACTACAGTAAGTATAAGTAAGGTCAATATATATATATATATATATATATATATATATATATATATATATATATATATATATATATTACCTACTGGCGGTCGCCAGTAGGTATATATAGTTAGGATTTTTTCTCTATGGGTTTTTTGAAAATTCTATGTCTAATAACTTTGGCGTTTGTGGACGGAATTGGCTGAAATTTTCAGGAAAATGGCACATTTTGTTTCTGAGCAGCCCCTGAAAATTTTGGGGGGGTTCGTCAAGGGGGGGCCGAGAAAAAAGGGGGGTCCCAAAACGCGTTTTTCCCATGTTAATTTCCATAGGGCGGTTGGCCTCACTTTTAGCCCGAACGGCTGAATGGATTTGCACGAAACTTGGCAAAATTGTAGGGACTGGTAGCCCGATGTGCCTTTTGTAGGTCTCAATATATGTGCTTCAGTGGATTTTGAGAAATTAATGTTCAAAAAAAGATATATATCTGTAGCAGCGGACTGGGCAGCGCTCCGCTACGCGTACTTTTCGCGCAACGGAGCTTTGTGAAGCGAAGCTGATTGGTTCTCCGGCGTCTGTCAACATTCCAAACAGTCCGTAGCGGCCGCCATCTTGTCTCTCGGTAGGATCGAGAGACAAGAGGAGGCCAAAGCGAAGGGGCAAATGACCATAAGGGGGCATAGTACATTGTCGCTCACCCCCTAGGTTTGATGTGGAGGTTTTAAAAGGGCCCCGCGGGGCAAAAAAAAATAAACATAATAATAATCGAACAGCTGAATGGATTTGCACGAAACTTGGCAAAATTGTAGGGACTGGTAGCCCGATGTGCCTTTGCTAGATCTCAATATATGTGCTTCAGTGGATTTTGAGAAATTAATGTTCAAAAAAAGGTATATATCTGTAACAGCGGACTGGGCAGCGCTCCGCTACGCGTACTTTTCGCGCAACGGAGCTTTGTGAAGCGAAGCTGATTGGTTCTCCGGCGTCTGTCAACATTCCAAACAGTCCGTAGCGGCCGCCATCTTGTCTCTCGGTAGGATCGAGAGACAAGAGGAGGCCAAAGCGAAGGGGCAAATGACCATAAGGGGGCATAGTACATTGTCGCTCACCCCCTAGGTTTGATGTGGAGGTTTTAAAAGGGCCCCGCGGGGCAAAAAAAAATAAAAATAATAATAATCGAACAGCTGAATGGATTTGCACGAAACTTGGCAAAATTGTAGGGACTGGTAGCCCGATGTGCCTTTGCTAGATCTCAATATATGTGCTCCAGTGGATTTTGAGAAATTAACGTTCAAAAAAAGGTATATATCTGTAACAGCGCACCGCTTCGCGTACTTTTCGCGTTACGGAGCTTTGCGAAGCGAAGCTGATTGGCTCTCCGGTGTCTGTAAACATTCCAAACAGTCCGTAGCGGCCGCCATCTTGTCTCTCGGTAGGATCGAACAGCTGAATGGATTTGCACGAAACTTGGCAAAATTGTAGGGACTGGTAGCCCGATGTGCCTTTGCTAGGTCTCAATATATGTGCTTCAGTGCATTTTGAGAAATTAACGTTCAGAAACAAGATATATATCTGTAACAGCGCTCCGCTTCGCGGAGATAAAATTATATGTGTATTACCTAGCTGTTGCTAACACCAGTTAGCGACGGCTAGTAGAAGATAGCGACCATCTTGGGCCCCACTTTGCATGTGAGTGATATTTATCACTAATGACATGCAAAGTGGGCATGCCAAGATGTTAGCGACTGGAAACAGTCGCTAACATCGCTATCTCCTATTATCAACTTTTGGAAATATTCGAGATAAGGGCGAATATCTCCAAAAGCTACCACCTGCCCTGAGCAGTTCTTAGCCATGTTATCCAATGGGAGGTGGATAACATGGCTAAGAGCATTAGCTCGGTAATGCATGAATATCGCTGAGTTTTCAGCGATATTAATGCATTGCGGTCGTTTTTTATCGTATTTCCGATAAACCTTGATAATAGCAAGGTTTATCTGCGATAATTTCTGACGGTAAAAAAATCGTTGCTAAGCATCGTTAGGGATAAATATCGCTTAACTTTGGTAATATGCCCCAACGTCTGTTAACGTTCGATTCGAAGGAAATCAGGAAGTGTTGAAAAACATTGTCTGCGCCATCTTGTCTTTTTTCAAATGCCACACTTTTGTCGTGCACGGCAGCCATTTTAGATGCCTTGACCAGACCCACTCTGTGCACGCTGTCGATCCTTAGCATGGCTCCCCACCCTCGCAAGCATCTCCCCCAGGCAGTGGTCACCCCCGCTCTCTGTCTTATGCATGGGTAATAAACCTCCCCCATCTGCGGTGCTGTTCCCTGAGAATCACACCCTGTGCCCGCCCGACACCTCCCTTTCGCCCTATTCACTACCGCACCCTCTGACACTCCTTTTCCTCTGTGTCCGATTGTCCAGGCCGGTCCTAGGCTATCAGCTAGCCCTGCAGATGTAGTTTATGGCCACAGCTGTAAAGAATCACCCCTCTTCAAAGGAGTTATAGTAGATCAAGGCCCACACTCGATGAGATCCGTCACAGCAGAAGCGTTGCTATTATCTGAAAACCATCCTGTATTGTGATTGGGGAGGGGACCGAGCCTGAAGCGGAAGATTCCAGGGATGACTGTTTGTACATCAAAGTTTTTACAATTATGTGTCACATTAAAAATATATAGCACTTCGACAAAGTAGTAAGATTATAAAACTTTAATAATTTATAAATATATACAAGAAAACAAAAATAGTAATAACATATAAACATTTTTAGGGAAAAACAACGAAGTAGCGGTCGGCTGTGCGAATAGTCCCAACGCAGCACAACGTCCAGATTTCCGGCGTGGGGCGTCGCGGGGGGTGGGTCATCAGTAGCAAACTGTTGTGCGAATAGTTCCAAGGCAGCAGAACGCGCCGAAATCTAGATGACACGAAAGTGATGTCTAGTAAGTTGCCACCCAGCAAATAACGGCATGGGGCGTCGCGGGGGGTGGGTCATCAGTAGCAAACTGTTGCGCGAATAGTTCCAAGGCAGCAGAACGATGGCACCAAGGTGATGTCCAGTAAGTTGCCGCACTGGTTTTGGTATCCTACAATGCTGCTCCGAATAACGGCGTGGAGCGCCCCGGGGGAGGCGGCGTGAACGGGCCTCTCCAGGTGGAGTGTCATCTGTTGTAGTGGGGCGCCCCTTTACCGTTTCAGTTGCCATTCCGTCCGTTTTTGGTCCACTGTGTCAAAAGCCGCAATTCAGCTGAGTTGCGCCCACTCTTGCGGTGCAGCGATAGGCGGCTGTCACAGGACTCTCAAAATGGCGGCAGGCTGTTTCCTTTTTGGGCCTGGTCCACTGAAATGGCCCTGGGACACCTTGGAAATCGGACGCTTGTCTGCTAGGTCTTGGACCCCATTCTCGAAAGCGTCCCCTCCGCCTTGAGAATTCATCAAAAGTTTTGGGGGCTCCGACTCCTGCAGGCTTCTGGTGGGGAGCGGCTGCCATGATTGCTCGCGGAATGACCACGACGGAGCCACGAGATGGTGGTGCTTTCATGCTGACGCCAGCTTCAGTCTGAAACATCCAGAAACAAGGTGGGGCTTTCATCGTTTGGGAAAAAAAAAAAGTTTTCATCCTATGAAAAGTGTTGTTTTTAGGTCACATGATCATGCCTTCCATCATTAGGAAACCAAAAGTAAAATGAACCAATGAAAAGTTTTATAAACAAGTCACATGACCTGTTATGCGGCATAGGGTATAAAATGCGGAGAAAATACG
Source organism: Lissotriton helveticus (assembly GCF_964261635.1). Taxonomy (NCBI): domain Eukaryota; kingdom Metazoa; phylum Chordata; class Amphibia; order Caudata; family Salamandridae; genus Lissotriton; species Lissotriton helveticus. Next base: position 689,925,145 of record NC_136057.1, read on the forward strand.
TTGGCACGTGAGGCGGCGTCAGTAGCGGACCGATGTGCGAATAGGCCGAAGGCAACACAACGCGCCAAGATCCGGATGGCACCGAGGTGGTGTCCAGCAAGTTGCAGCACTGGTGTGGCCATCCTACAATGCTGAAAGTCGGCGTGGGGCGCCCCGTTGGCCTGTGAGTTTGCGTCAGTAGCGGACCGATGTGCGAATAGGCCGAAGGCAGCACAACGCGCCAAGATCCGGATGGCACCGAGGTGGTGTCTAGTAAGTTGCCGCACTGGTGTGGCCATCCAACAATGCTGAAAGTCGGCGTGGGGCGCCCCGTTGGCCTGTGAGTTTGCGTCAGTAGCGGACCGATGTGCGAATAGGCCGAAGGCAGCACAACGCGCCAAGATCCGGATGGCACCGAGGTGGTGTCTAGTAAGTTGCCGCACTGGTGTGGCCATCCTACAATGCTGAAAGTCGGCGTGGGGCGCCCCGTTGGCCTGTGAGATGGCGTCAGTAGCGGACCGATGTGTGAATGGGGCCGAAGGCAGCGCAACAATATTTTCTACTATATTTCCGGAGTAGAAGACACCACAAGGCGCTGAGATGCCAAGATCCGGATGGCACCGAGGTGGTGTCTAGCAAGTTGTGGCACTGGTGTGGCCATCGTACAATGGTAAAAGTCGGCGTGGGGCGCCCTGTTGGCCTGTGAGATGGTGTCAGTAGCGGACTGATGTGTGAATGGGGCCAAAGGCAGCGCAACAATATTTTCTACTATATTTTCGGAGTAGAAGACACCACAAGGCGCTGAGATGCCAAGATCCGGATGGCACCGAGGTGATGTGTAAGTTGCGGACCGATGTGCGAATGGGGCCAAAGGCAGCTCAACAAAATTTTCTGAAGAGAATACACCACAAGGCGCTGAGATGCCAAGATCCGGATGGCACCGAGGTGATGTCTAAGTTGCGGACCGATGTGCGAATGGGGCCAAAGGTAGCGTAACAAGATTTTCTGTATGGAAGATACCACTAGGCGTTGAGATGCCAAGATTCGGATGGCACCGAGGTGATGTCTAGCAAGTTGTGCCACTGGTGTGGCCATCGTACAATGGTAAAAGTCGGCGTGGGGCGCCCTATTGGCCTGTGAGATGGTGTCAGTAGCGGACTGATGTGCGAATGGGGCCAAAGGCAGCGCAACAATATTTTCTGACTGACACCACAAGGCGCTGAGATGCCAAGATCCGGATGGCATCGAGGTGATGTCTAAGTTGCGGACTGATGTGCGAATGGGGCCAAAGGCAGCGTAACAATATTTTCTGTATGGAAGATACCACTAGGCGTTGAGATGCCAAGATTCGGATGGCACCGAGGTGATGTCTAGCAAGTTGGTGTGGTCATCCTACAATGCTGAAACTCGGCGTGGGTCACCCCATTAGCCTGTGAGATGGCGTCAGTAGCGGACCGATGTGCGAATAGGCCGAAGGCAGCACAACGCGCCAAGATCCGGATGTCACCGTGGTGGTTTCATAGTTGAGAGGCACTTCATCTGCAGTGGGGCGCCGAGATCCGGATGGCACCGAGGTGATGTCTAGCAAGTTGCTGTACTTGTGTGGTCATCCTACAATGCTGAAACTCGGCGTGGGTCGCCCCATTAGCCTGTGAGATAGCTGTTCTTTGGATTTGGGCCTGGTCCACTAAAATGGCCCTGGGACACCTAAGAACTCGAACGCTCGATTTTTTTTCCTTTCCTGTACATGCAAAAAAAGGTAAATGCCCGGTATGTTACACGCTTCATCTGCCACGATGAACTCTCCAGAGGAACCGAAAAAATATATAGTTGTGGTAACTATACCATGCATCGTCATATGGAGAGGTGGCACCAATTAATTATAGTGCTGCATAAAAGAGAGATTTGGAGGAGAACCCCTGACCTGCTAGTACATTCATTAAAGAAGTGGCACTGAGAGCTTCAGAGGCAAGGGAAACGGTCCCAAATATTTAGAAGAACTTTGGAAAGATTAAAATGACATGTTTAGATTGTGGTAAATTAATTTCATGTGGGCAGATGAGTGTTACTCTAATAAATACAGCATATGAACATCATCATAGTCGATGGTTGGTAGAGACATTTTGACTATATCCTGGACCTGCCCGTCCTCGCCCAAAATGGCGCCGGAATAAATGGGACTCGTAACTCCTTGTTGTGTACTGGTTGCACAACCTTGATATCACGAGATACGTATGCAGTTTTGAAGCACATGGCGGGCGGGGACGAGAATTGATTGAATATTTCGACATCCCTATTGATATTAAGTTCTGATGTGTTATTGATTACTGTACTGTTGAAAATTCGAATTAACGTCACCCATGGTACTTGCCCGCAAATGTATATCTAGATAATTTTATTGTAACTGGCCCTGTCGTATTTTAATTATAAAATGTACGTCCACCGATTCCGTAGCTGTTAGACACCTTAGTTTTTGCAACCTAATGGCCCGCCCGTTACGTTCCTCTACAGTGTAAATGTCTATTCATCATATACGATTACAGTTTGCTCCGTGGCAGGCCCACGTGGTTATAGGCTCGTATTTGTATAATGAAATTTTCACAATAAAGGTTTTTAAAAGAAAACATGGTAGTAGTGTATACATTGGTAAAGTTTTTAATAATAGTCACTGTTTTAGAATCAGTAAAAGGCAAGTGAAATAAAGCAGACCAATTACATGAAGGGTAAAAGGTATAATACGAAGGAACGCAGTAAAGATAAATGGTCAAGGGCTGTTGTGTTTTCTATTCCTGCAACATAAAGTGATCGATAAGAATCTCATATTCAGGCGTATCGGCGACTAAGACAGCAGGTCGACCCTCTTTTGCTCAACGGCTGCGTCATGGGACGAAGAAACGCTCTTTTTCTCGAAAAAAGAATATATTTTACTTGCAGGACAGTTGTAAAATTTCCGGGAAAGTACATTAGCCTGGAACATTATAACATATATTTAAGAGAAAATAATGTTCGGAAGTAATTAAAAGCGTAATTTTTAGGTGATATGACCAAGGCTTTCATCATTAGAATAAGAAAAGTAAAATGAACCAATGAAAAGTTTTATTAACAAGTCACATGACTTGTTATGCTTACGTTACGCGCTGCGCGCCCCGGATGACTTCCGGATGCGCTAACGCGGCGCGTCATATGACGCATTACGCGACAACGCAGGTCCAGAATATAGTCAAAATGTCTCCACCAACCAGCGGTCGAAACACAACCCCTTTCAGCAGGCTAAATAGTTCTGTTAAATGACAACAGAAGGGACAGGCAACAAGAACCATCAGTCAAAGAGGGGAGGGCTAGTTCTTCTCTACCGGGTTACATTGGGGCGCTACCGGAACTGATCGAATTGGTAGTCTACAGTGTTTCTGGATGTTTCAGATCGAAGCTGGGGTTAGCATGAGAGCAGCACCATTTCGTAGCTCCGTTGTGGCCATTCCGCAACCAATCATGGCAGCCGCTCTTTATCGTTATTTTGGGCGGGGTGGGTGGCGGAGCCGAGCTGTTTTGCAGCCATCATTGTGTGGAGTTCAGTTCATCTCACTAGTTTTGTATTTGTCATGAGGGGTTGTTCCTAATGTTTCTATTTTAGCGAGGTCAAAAAGAGATCCCATTAGTGGCCTACTGATTTTGCTCGATTCCTTTTCTTTTTTTTTACACGATTTTTCGTTATCTGCAAAGACTAAACAGAGTATTGCGACTCTGTGTTTGTTTGTAAATAGAGAATGAACCAAAGAGAACTAATTCTAAAACAGTAAATACTTGGATAACAATCAATCAAATGGAGAGAGAAGCAGGCACGACGGATTACAACGGGGGCAAAGGCCTGCGTTAACTACCTTTCACTATCTGCAAAGAGAGAGTACTCCTAATAGAAATGAGGGGGGGGGGCACCATTCAAAGCAGATCAGTGTGCATAAACACGAAAATGTTTTCACTTACCACGTACTTGACATTCGACAGCTTATGATATTTGCTATTAAAAAACCATTGAAATTCACTGAAAAAACCATAGGTTATAGACCATATATAGTTAGGAATTAGCATTTACAAAACCTTGAAAATTCACTGAAAAAACCATAGGTTATAGACCATATATAGTTAGGAATTAGCATTTAAAAAACCTTATTTTACTCACACAAAACCATTGAAATTCCATATATAGTTAGTTGCACTAACTATATATTGCGCACCCGCAATCCACTGCTGATCATGTCACATATTACATCATTCATGACATGGTCAGTGACATCACTGATGACATCACTGATGACATCTCAAATGACATCACTGATGACATCACTGATGACATCTCATTTGACATCAATGACCACATCACTGATGATATCATTCATGTGACAATACAATGCATCTCCTCACATTTTAATATAACCTCTGTTTCACCCAGTGTTAAATACAGAGTATAATTTTTGAAACCATTGACACACCAATACTAGTTACTACATACGTACTCACTGATTCCTACGTCTACACACACATTCACTCATTCACCCATACAATCATTCATACATACAATCACTCATCTTTACAACACTATCATATGCACTCATACACCTATACAGACACTCACACTCTGCCACTCATCCATGGAGTTACTCACACACCTAGTCAGTCCTGTAAAGAATCAATCACACTTCCATTTTCTTGTCTATACAGTTAAACATAGAGCACCTTACATTTTCAAACATATAGTAACACATACTTACTTTCTTATACAATCATTGATACAAGTACACATTGATCTGCACAGAGTCACACACCTCCCAGCCAGCCACACACACACTCAGTCTCCCATACAAATACTTGGACAATCAATCAATAACCCATATAGTTAATCATATAGCTACTGATCAACACATGCAGTAGTTTACAGAACAACAGACATAATGATGCACAAATTAAGACAGTTTAGTCACTAACCCATGCACTCAGTGAGACACATTTAATCACTCACTCATACATTCAGTCATGCACCTACTAAATCCTTCGTCCAGACAGTTATACATCTACTCATTCTTCAATATCTAAAACATATTTAAACTTTACAGAAACACACAGTCACTGGATGATGTCATCAGTGATGTCATCAGTGATGTCATTTGAGATGTCATCAGTGATGTCATCAGTGATGTCACTGACCATGTCATGAATGATGTAATATGTGACATGATCAGCAGTGGATTGCGGGTGCGCAATATATAGTTAGTGCAACTAACTATATATGGAATTTCAATGGTTTTGTGTGAGTAAAATAAGGTTTTTTAAATGCTAATTCCTAACTATATATGGTCTATAACCTATGGTTTTTTCAGTGAATTCTCAAGGTTTTGTAAATGCTAATTCCTAACTATATATGGTCTATAACCTATGGTTTTTTCAGTGAATATATATATATATAACCTACTGGCAATCGCCAGTAGGTAGATATAGTTAGGACCTAGTTTTCATAGGAAATCCGCAACATTCTATTTGGAATAACTTTGGCGCTGGTGGACGAATCTTCGTGAATTTCTACAAGAAAATGGCCCGCTCGACCTCGCTCCTTCCCTGAAAGTTTGCGGGTGATTCGTCAAGTGGGGGCCGAGAAAAAGGTGGTCCCAAAACATGTTTTCCCCATGCAATTTTCCATAGGGACCTTTAGCCAGGGCTACAGCCCGAACAGCTGAACGGAATTACACCAAATTTGGCAGAGAGGTAGAGTTAGGTTTGCAGATTGTGCTTTTTGTTAAATGGTGTAAATCCATTTGGTAGTTCCTGAGAAAATTAAAAGTAAAATCATAGCGATATTTAGGCACAGATTTCAGAAGTCTGTACAGTAAGCGTACCTTCCCGAGCACGAGCTGCATGCTGATTGGCTGTCAACTGTCTGTCAACACTCCAAACCAGGAAGTGTTGGCAGCCATCTTGTGCCTCGGTAGAACCGAGGCACAAGAAAACAGAAAAAGAAACGCGAAAAACGCATAAAGGGGGCAGGGTAGAAACATTGACCCCCTAGGCCTGCTTAGGGGGTCCCCCAAGGCCGCCCCAATTTTTTTTTGGTTGAAAAAATCGTGGGGTACGCGTACCTTGCCTATCCCACCAAAAAAATTAAGGCACCACTCAGCAAACGTGCTCCCTGGTGCATTTGCAGAGGGGGAAATAATTCCCCTAGAATACTGGGGGTCCCTGGGGGCCAAGTAGCCCACCAGGATCCTCCAGTATGTGCCAGGGGGCTGCCTTGCAGAAACGTGTAAAGAGGCCATGCCCCTTTTTACACCGCTTTGCCACGCAGCCCCCTGTCGCATACTGGAAGTTCCTGGTGGACTACTTGGCCCCCAGGGGAATTAGTTCCCCCTCTGCAAACGTGCCAGGAGGCTGCCTTGCAGAGACGTGTAAAGAGGCCACGCCCCTTTTTACACCTCTCTGCAAGGCAGCCCCCTGGCGCCTACTGGAGGTTCCTGGTGGGTTAGTTGGCCCCCGGGGACCCCCAGTATTCAGGGGGAATTAGTGCCCCCTCTGCCTACTCGCCAGGGGGCGCGTTTGCAGACTGGTGCAATCCGTCACCTCAAGCCCCGTCCCCTCCTTGCACCACTCTGCAAACACGCCCTCTGGCGCGTTTGCAGAAGGGGAAATAATTACCATTGAATACTGGGGGTCCCTGGGGGCCAAGTAGCCCACCAGGAACCTCCAGTATGTGCCAGGGGACTGCCTTGCAGAGTAGTGTAAAGAGGCCATGCCCCTTTTTACACCTCTCTGCAACGCAGCCCCCTGGCACATACTGGAGGTTCCTGGTGGACTAGTTGGCCCCCAGGGACCCCCAATATTCAAGGGGAATTAGTTCCCCCTCTGCAAATGCGCCAGGGGGCTGCCTTGCAGAGAGGTGTTCTGAGGCCACTCCCCTTTTTACACCTCTCTGCAAGGCAGCCCCCTGGTGCATACTGGAGGTTCCTGGTGGGCTAATTGGCCCCTGGGGACCTCCAGTATTCAAGGGGAATTAGTTCCCCCTCTGCAAATGCGCCTGGGGGCGCTTTTGTGCAGTGGTGCAATCCGTCACCTCAAGCCCCACCCCCTTCCTGCAGTACTCTGGGGGGGGTGGCCTCATTACACCTCTCTGCAATGCATCCCCCTGGCGCATACTAGAGGTTCCTGGTGGGCTAGTTGGCCCCCAGGGACCCCCAATATGCAAGGGGAATTAGTTGCCCCTCTGCAAATGTGCCAGGGGACTGCGTTGCAGAGAGGTGTAAAAAGGGGCGTGGCCTCAGAACACCTCTCTGCAACGCAGCCCCCTGGCGCATACTGGAGATTCCTGGTGGGCTAGTTGGCCCCCAGGGAAGCCCAGTATGCAAGGGGACTTAATCCCTCAACTTAGAACATGCTACGGGGCGCGTTTGCACAGTGGTGAAGGTAGGGGGCGGTGATATGTGTGCAAACATGCCCTGTGGCGCATTTTAAGTTGGCGAATTAATTCCAGTAAGCGCCACAGAGCTGCATTGCAGAGTGTTTTAAAAAGGGGGCGTGCCCTCTGAACACCTATCTGCAACGCAGCTCCTGGTGCATACTGGCGGTACCTGGTTTGTAGGTTTGCTCACAGGGTACCTCAGGATTGAAGAGGAATTAATTCCCCAACCTAAAACGCGCCACAGGGCATGTTTGCACACATGTCACCTCAGGCCCTGCCCCCTTCCTTCCCTATTGAGCACAATATTCCTCTAAAATCAGCAGAACTGCGAATTCCGATTTACTCACCTGTTATCACGATAGACGTCAGTGCTGCATCTTTGAGCCCAGTACAGACCCTGAAAAGTTAATCTAAGCGTACTTACCAGTAACGTGTATTTCCTTCCATAGGAATCTATTGTGTGGTTTTCACCAGAAAAGTTTCTAAGTGTCTATTTTTGAAACGTACAAATAGTCCTGTAAAATCAGCCGAACTACGAATTACGATTTACTCACCAGTTATCAGGAGAGACCTCAGTGCTGTATCTTTGAGCCCAGTACTGATCCTGAAAAGTAATTCTAACCATACTTACCAGTAACTTGAATTTCCTACCATCGGAATCCATTGTCTGGTTTTCACCAGAAATGTTTCTGTGTCTATTCTCACAAACTAAAAATATTTCAAAAAAATCGCCTGTATGACTTAAACACATTCTTTCAACTGTTTACAGGAGATGCACCAGTGCTGGAACCAGGATCCACGACTGAGTAAGAAAAAGTAATGATAACACTACTTACCTGCTAAGTTAATTTCCTCCCATTGGATAACATTGGTGATTCTATGTGAAAACATTTCTGTCAACTTTTAAATTACAATAATATTCCTTAAAAATGACTACTGCAACTAAAACAGTTTTACTCAACCGTTTACAGGAGGTGTCCCAGGACTGAATCTACGATCCAGTCCTGTGGTTAGAAAAGTAATCCATAAAGTAACTAATTGCATTTAACTAGAAAAACACTTTGAGGCCAATGTTGCTCTGTGTTTGAAATTGTGTTGCCCATTGCAACAACTGTAACTACTGTACTTAAAAGTCTATTGCCTATTTGCAAAGTATCAAAACTAGAGTAATTAATTCAGAGAAAGTCTATTTTGTAATGTAATGTATAATGTAATTACAATGTAATTTAAAAAATAAAATATCTAAAAATAAATAGTTGAAATAATATAGTAAATTTGTATAAAAAAATATAACAATGAATACATTTAAAAATTAAAAAATTTCATTTACAAAACCTTCGAAATTAACTGAAAAAACCAAAGGTTTCAGGCCTGATATAGTTAGGAATTAGCATTTAAAAAACGTTTGAAATTCACTGGAAAAAACATAGGTTTCAGGCCTGATATAGTTAGGAATTAGCATTTAAGAAACCTTTGAAATTCACTGAAAAAACCATAGGTTTCAGGCCTGATATAGTTAGGAATTAGCATTTAAAAAACCTTAGAATTTCACTGAAAGAACTGTAGGTTTTAGGGGAGTTATAGTTAGCTGGACATTTCACTTGTACAAAACCATTGAAATTCCTCCTATATAGTTAGTTGTACTAACTATATCTCGCTCGCCGCAATCTACTGCTGATGATGTCACATATTACATCATTCATGACATGGTCAGTGACATCACTGATAACATCTCAAATGACATCACTGATGACATCACTGATGGCATCATCCACGTGGCGATACACCTCATCACACACTAGTATAACCTTTCATCACTCACTGTAAAATACAGAGTACCATATTTGAATCCATTGACACACCAATACAAGTTTCTAAGATCCCACTCATTGATTCCTAGATCTATACGCACATCTAATCACTTACCTACAGATTCACTCATACATGCAGTCAATGATCAATAGAACACTATCAAATATACTTATACACCTATATCGACATTACACACCAGCACACATCCTATTCACTTATAAAGTCATCCTATTCACTTATGCAAACAATGGATCATACTTATATTTACTAAGCTATACACTTATACAAACACCACTTTATCTATTCATATAGATAGTAAATTATACTTAGTGTGTTATAAAATCACTATTACAAGTATACAGTTATCCATACAGTCAAGCATACAATCACTGAGTCTTATGTATACTTATTTATAAACAACAACTGACACATACATTGCCTTTTATTTTTCTAGTTTGTTGGACATGTACCATTAAGAGAGATATTTGCTCATCACCACACCCATAAAGATATTCACTCACCCAAACAACTGTTATAACATGTAGTCTTAACGTCATATACCTACTAAATCAACTATTCACACATGTTTGGGCAGTCACACTCCTCCCACCGAACCACATACACATTCACACTCCCATGCAAATACTCAGTTAACTAATCAATAACTAATATAGACTTTCAAATAGCTAGTAAACAACTGGAGAAGTAGTTTTTACAACAACCAAAAAAGTGATACAGATGTTCACACAGTTTAGTCACTATCCAATATATTTAGAGAGCCACTTTAAATTAGTCAGGTAAACAGTCAATCACGCTGCTACTAAATCCTCCATCCAGATATTTATATTTATATATCCACTCATTCTTCAATGTAAATTGCTATATTTATAATAAATATTTAAATAACGAAGCAAACCACATTCATTGGATGATGTCATCAGTGATGTCATTTGAGATGTCATCAGTGATGTCACTGACCATGTCATGAATGATGTAATATGTGACATCATCAGCAGTAGATTGTGGGCGCGCGAGATATAGTTAGTACAACTAACTATGGGGTCGATTACAATGGCGGACGGAAGGACGACCACCGGCCTGGAGTATTCGGAAAATGCCTTTTTCCAGTCCGCCTGCCGTGGTCACTCCGTTCGCCATATTAGGATGGATAAACACTGTCAAATGTCCGTACACGGCGGAAGAGCACGCACCACCGCAGAACTACCACTGACCCTGCGGCGGACGGAACCAATCCAGAGACACCGCCGTACGGAATGACGTCTCCGACCGTCCTCCAAATCACGATGGCGGAAAACACACATCAAATCGCTGCGGAAAAACAACCTGCCTGAACACGGCGGATTCACCACAGCGGAGAGACAACACATTGCAGAGATACCCACCACAAGCAGATCGCCGTCATGGACCCAGCGCTACACGCATTTCCGATACTCTTCGTGCTCCACCACCAGCAAGTCATGGCCCATCGCCGACGACGGCGCAGGTACTCCCAAAACACTAATTGCTGTCGGAAGGGGAGTACCTGCCAGGGCTGTGACGTAGGGAGGGGGAGTGTCATGTTTGAGAAACTGCATTTACGATCGCACCATTATATCAACAATTCAAGTACACAACCAGGAATGACAACGACAAACCACGACACATGATTGACTTGCTTTATTAAACATAATAGGGGTATAATCTTTCACTACCCAAGAGCATGGGCACTGGGTAGAACAGAGCAGGTACATCTGAAGTAGCACATGAGAGGGGCTATGTGCATCAGTAGTCCATGGTACAGAACAGGTACATCAGAGGCAGCACATGAGAGGGGCTATGTGCATAAACAGTCCATGGTGCAGAACAGGTACATCAGAGGCAGCACATGAGAGGGGCTAAGTGCATCAACAGTCCATGGTACAGAACAGAGCAGGTACATCTGAGGCAGCACATGAGAGCACAATGCAGCATCCTAACAGCAACAGGGCAGTGTTCATAACATAGCAGGTACATCAGAGGCAGCACATGAGAGGGGCTAAGTGCATCAACAGTCCATGGCAGAGAGCAGAACAAGTACATCTGAGGCAGCACATGAGAGGGCACGATGCAGTAGCAGAACAGCAACAGGGCAGTGTTCACAACAGAGCAGGTACATCTGAGGCAGCACATGAGAGGGGCCAAGTGCATCAACAGTCCATGGCAAGGCACAGGTACATCAGAGGCAGCATGTGAGAGGGGCTAAGTGCATCAACAGTCCATGGCAGAGAACAGACCAGGTACATCTGAGGCAGCACATGAGAGGGGCTAAGTGCATCAACAGTCCATGGCAAGGCACAGGTACATCAGAGGCAGCACATGAGAGGGGCCAAGTGCATCAACAGTCCATGGCACAGAGCAGGTACATCTGAGGCGGCACATGGGAGGGGCTAAGTGCATCAACAGTCCATGGCACAGAGCAGGTACATCAGAGGCAGCACATGAGAGGGGCCAAGTGCATCAACAGTCCATGGCAATGCACAGGTACATCAGAGGCAGCACACGAGAGGGGCCAAGTGCATCACAGTCCATGGCACAGAGCAGGTACATCTGAGGCAGCACATGAGAGGGGCTAAGTGCATCAACAGTCCATGGCAGAGAACAGAACAGGTACATCTGAGGCAGCACATGAAAGGGGCTAAGTGCATCAACAGTCCATGGCAGAGAACAGAGCAAGTACACCTGAGGCAGCACATGAGAGGGCACAATGCAGTATCAGAACAACAACAGGGTAGTGTTCACAACAGAGCAGGTACATCTGAGGCAGCACATGAGTGGGGCTAAGTGCATTAACAGTCCATGGCAGAGAACAGAGCAGGGACATCTGAGGTAGCACATGAAAGGGGCTAAGTGCATCAACAGTCCATGGCAGAGAACAGAGCAAGTACATCTGAGGCAGCACATGAGAGGGCACAATGCAGTATCAGAACAGCAACAGGGTAGTGTTCACAACAGAGCAGGTACATCTGAGGCAGCACGTGAGAGGGGCTAAGTGCATCAACAGTCCATGGCAAGGCACAGGTACATCAGAGGCAGCACGTGAGAGGGATAAGTGCATCAACAGTCCATGGCAGAGAACAGAGTAGGTACATCTGAGGCAGCACATGAGAGGGGCTTATTGCATCAACAGTCCATGGTACAGAACAGAGCAGGTACATCTGAGGCAGCACATGAGGGCACAATGCAGCATCCTAACAGCAACAGGCCAGTGTTCATAAAAGAGCAGGTACATCAGAGGCAACACATGAGAGGGGCTAAGTGCATCAACAGTCCATGGTACAGAACAGAGCAGGTACATCTGAGGCAGCACCTGAGAGGGGCTGAGTGCATCAACAGTCCATGGCAGAGAACAGAGCAAGTACATCTGAGGCAGCACATGAGAGGGCACAATGCAGTAGCAGAACAGCAACAGGGCAGTGTTCACAACAGAGCAGGTACATCTGAGGCAGCACATGAGAGGGGCCAAGTGCATCAACAGTCCATGGCAAGGCACAGGTACATCAGAGGCAGCACGTGAGAGGGGCTAAGTGCATCAACAGTCCATGGCAGAGAACAGAGCAGGTACACCTGAGGCAGCACATGAGAGGGGCTAAGTGCATCAACAGTCCATGGTACAGAACAGAGCAGGTACATCTGAGGCAGCACATGAGAGGGGCTAAGTGAATCAACAGTCCATGGTACAGAACAGAGCAGGTACATCTGAGGCGGCACATGAGGGCACAATGCAGCATCCTAACAGCAACAGGGCAGTGTTCATAACAGAGCAGGTACATCAGAGGCAGCACATGAGAGGGGCTAAGTGCATCAACAGTCCATGGTACAGAACAGAGCAGGTACATCTGAGGCAGCACATGAGAGGGGCTAAGTGCATCAACAGTCCATGGCAGAGAACAGAGCAAGTACATCTGAGGCAGCACATGAGAGGGCACAATGCAGTAGCAGAACAGCAACAGGGCAGTGTTCACAACAGAGCAGGTACATCTGAGGCAGCACATGAGAGGGGCCAAGTGCATCAACAGTCCATGGCAAGGCACAGGTACATCAGAGGCAGCACGTGAGAGGGGATAAGTGCATCAACAGTCCATGGCAGAGAACAGAGCAGGTACATCTGAGACAGCACATGAGAGGGGCTAAGTGCATCAACAGTCCATGGCACAGAGCAGGTACATCAGAGGCAGCACATGAGAGGGGCCAAGTGCATCAACAGTCCATGGCAAGGCACAGGTACATCAGAGGCAGCACATGAGAGGGGCAAAGTGCATCAACAGTCCATGGCACAGATCAGGTACATCTGAGGCAGCACATGAGAGGGGCTAAGTGCATCAACAGTCCATGGCAGAGAAGAGAGCAGGTACATCTGAGGCAGCACATGAAAGGGGCTAAGTGCATCAACAGTCCATGACAGAGAACAGAGCAAGTACATCTGAGGCAGCACATGAGAGGACACAGTGCAGTATCAGAACAGCAACAGGGCAGTGTTCACAACAGAGCAGGTACATCTGAAGCAGCACATGAGAGGGGCTAAGTGCATCAACACTCCATGGCAAGGCACAGGTACACCAGAGGCAGCACGTGAGAGGGGCTAAGTGCATCAACAGTCCTTGGCAGAGAACAGAGCAGGTACATCTGAGGCAGCACATGAGAGGGGCTAAGTGCATCAACAGCCCATGGCAGAGAACAGAGCAAGTACATCTGAGGCAGCACATGAGAGGGCTCAATGCAGTAGCAGAACAGCAACAGGGCAGTGTTCACAACAGAGCAGGTACATCTGAGGCAGCACATGAGAGGGGCCAAGTGCATCAACAGTCCATGGCAAGGCACAGGTACATCAGAGGCAGCACGTGAGAGGGGCTAAGTGCATCAACAGTCCATGGCAGAGAACAGAGCAGGTACATCTGAGGCAGCACATGGAAGGGGCTAAGTGCATCAACAGTCCATGGCAAGGCACAGGTACATCAGAGGCAGCACATGAGAGGGGCCAAGTGCATCAACAGTCCATGGCACAGAGCAGGTACATCTGAGGAAGCACATGAGAGGGGCTAAGTGCATCAACAGTCCATGGCAAAGAGCAGATACATCAGGGACAGCACATGAGAGGGGCCAAGAGCATCAACAGTCCATGGCAAGGCACAGGTACATCAGAGGCAGCACATAAGAGGGGCCAAGTGCATCAACAATCCATGGCACAGAGCAGGTACATCTGATGCAGCACATGAGAGGGGCTAAGTGCATCAACAGTCCATGGCAGAGAACAGAGCAGGTACATCTGAGGCAGCACATGAAAGGGGCTAAGTGCATCAACAGTCCATGGCACAGAGCAGGTACATCTGATGCAGCACATGAGAGGGGCTAAGTGCATCAACAGTCCATGGCAGAGAACAGAGCAGGTACATCTGAGGCAGCACATGAAAGGGGCCAAGTGCATCAACAGTCCATGGCACAGAGCAGGTACATCTGATGCAGCACATGAGAGGGGCTAAGTGCATCAACAGTCCATGGCAGAGAACAGAGCAGGTACATCTGAGGCAGCACATGAAAGGGGCTACGTGCATCAACAGTCCATGGCAGAGAACAGAGCAAGTACATCTGAGGCAGCACATGAGAGGGCACAATGCAGTAGCAGAACAGCAACAGGGCAGTGTTCACAACAGAGCAGGTACATCTGAGGCAGCACATGAGAGGGGCCAAGTGCATCAACAGTCCATGGCAAGGCACAGGTACATCAGAGGCAGCACGTGAGAGGGGCTAAGTGCATCAACAGTCCATGGCAGAGAACAGAGCAGGTACACCTGAGGCAGCACATGAGAGGGGCTAAGTGCATCAACAGTCCATGGTACAGAACAGAGCAGGTACATCTGAGGCAGCACATGAGAGGGGCTAAGTGAATCAACAGTCCATGGTACAGAACAGAGCAGGTACATCTGAGGCGGCACATGAGGGCACAATGCAGCATCCTAACAGCAACAGGGCAGTGTTCATAACAGAGCAGGTACATCAGAGGCAGCACATGAGAGGGGCTAAGTGCATCAACAGTCCATGGTACAGAACAGAGCAGGTACATCTGAGGCAGCACATGAGAGGGGCTAAGTGCATCAACAGTCCATGGCAGAGAACAGAGCAAGTACATCGGAGGCAGCACATGAGAGGGCACAATGCAGTAGCAGAACAGCAACAGGGCAGTGTTCACAACAGAGCAGGTACATCTGAGGCAGCACATGAGAGGGGCCAAGTGCATCAACAGTCCATGGCAAGGCACAGGTACATCAGAGGCAGCACGTGAGAGGGGATAAGTGCATCAACAGTCCATGGCAGAGAACAGAGCAGGTACATCTGAGACAGCACATGAGAGGGGCCAAGTGCATCAACAGTGCATGGCACAGAGCAGGTACATCAGAGGCAGCACATGAGAGGGGCCAAGTGCATCAACAGTCCATGGCAAGGCACAGGTACATCAGAGGCAGCACATGAGAGGGGCAAAGTGCATCAACAGTCCATGGCACAGAGCAGGTACATCTGAGGCAGCACATGAGAGGGGCTAAGTGCATCAACAGTCCATGGCAGAGAAGAGAGCAGGTACATCTGAGGCAGCACATGAAAGGGGCTAAGTGCATCAACAGTCCATGACAGAGAACAGAGCAAGTACATCTGAGGCAGCACATGAGAGGACACAGTGCAGTATCAGAACAGCAACAGGGCAGTGTTCACAACAGAGCAGGTACATCTGAAGCAGCACATGAGAGGGGCTAAGTGCATCAACACTCCATGGCAAGGCACAGGTACACCAGAGGCAGCACGTGAGAGGGGCTAAGTGCATCAACAGTCCTTGGCAGAGAACAGAGCAGGTACATCTGAGGCAGCACATGAGAGGGGCTAAGTGCATCAACAGCCCATGGCAGAGAACAGAGCAAGTACATCTGAGGCAGCACATGAGAGGGCTCAATGCAGTAGCAGAACAGCAACAGGGCAGTGTTCACAACAGAGCAGGTACATCTGAGGCAGCACATGAGAGGGGCCAAGTGCATCAACAGTCCATGGCAAGGCACAGGTACATCAGAGGCAGCACGTGAGAGGGGCTAAGTGCATCAACAGTCCATGGCAGAGAACAGAGCAGGTACATCTGAGGCAGCACATGGAAGGGGCTAAGTGCATCAACAGTCCATGGCAAGGCACAGGTACATCAGAGGCAGCACATGAGAGGGGCTAAGTGCATCAACAGTCCATGGCAAAGAGCAGGTACATCAGGGGCAGCACATGAGAGGGGCCAAGTGCATCAACAGTCCATGGCAAGGCACAGGTACATCAGAGGCAGCACATAAGAGGGGCCAAGTGCACCAACAGTCCATGGCACAGAGCAGGTACATCTGATGCAGCACATGAGAGGGGCTAAGTGCATCAACAGTCCATGGCAGAGAACAGAGCAGGTACATCTGAGGCAGCACATGAAAGGGGCTAAGTGCATCAACAGTCCATGGCACAGAGCAGGTACATCTGATGCAGCACATGAGAGGGGCTAAGTGCATCAACAGTCTATGGCAGAGAACAGAGCAGGTACATCTGAGGCAGCACATGAAAGGGGCCAAGTGCATCAACAGTCCATGGCACAGAGCAGGTACATCTGATGCAGCACATGAGAGGGGCTAAGTGCATCAACAGTCCATGGCAGAGAACAGAGCAGGTACATCTGAGGCAGCACATGAAAGGGGCTACGTGCATCAACAGTCCATGGCAGAGAACAGAGCAAGTACATCTGAGGCAGCACATGAGAGGGCACAATGCAGTATCAGAACAGCAACAAGGCAGTGTTCACAACAGAGCAGGTACATCTGAGGCAGCACATGAGAGGGGCTAAGTGCATCAACAGTCCATGGCAGAGAACAGAGCAGGTACATCTGAGGCAGCACATGAAAGGGGCTAAGTGCATCAACAGTCCATGGCAGAGAACAGAGCAAGTACATCTGAGGCATCACATGAGAGGGCACAATGCAGTATCAGAACAGCAACAGGGCAGTGTTCACAACAGAGCAGGTACATCAGAGGCAGCACATGAGAGGGGCTAAGTGCATCAACAGTCCATGGCAGAGAACAGAGCAGGTACATCAGAGGCAACACAAGTACGTGGGTCAAGCGCCCCTGTCCCAAGGGCATTAACAATGCAAGGGTGCTTACAATGGACAATCTATACACCAAGTCGAATTACATGAGAGTGATGGGAGCTACACCTCACAGCACAGAATCTGGTGGACTGCTTGAACTAGTCACCTCGGACACACTGCCAGCACCAGAAACAGGAGTGTGAAACACAGCCACAGCTCTAGTGACTGACACATGAGCCATAGACCCAGACACACTACCAGCACCAGAAACAGGAGTGTGAGACACAGCCACAGCTATAGTGACTGACACATGAGCCATAGACCCAGACACACTGCCAGCACCAGAAACAGGAGTGTGAGACACAGCCACAGCTCTAGTGACTGACACATGAGCCATAGACCCAGACACACTGCCAGGACCAGAAACAGGAGTGTGAGACACAGCCACAGATGTAGTGACTGACACATGAGCCATAGACCCAGACACATTGCCAGCACCAGAAACAGGAGTGTGAGACACAGCCACAGCTCTAGTGACTGACACATGAGCCATAGACCCAGATACACTGCCCGCACCAGAAACAGGAGTGTGAGACACAGCCACAGCTCTAGTGACTGACACATGAGCCATAGACCCAGACACACTGCCAGGACATGTCCCTGTACAGTGACCAACACATACCATGCCAGCATCTGACACATGAGAGTGGCTGACACACACAGTGCCAGTACCTGAAACAGGAGAGAGCACAACTGACACAGTGCTACTACATGATGCATGACAGCCAACAACGGACACAGTGCCACTATCTGCCACATGAGAGTGAACTGCAGCTGAGCCACTAGGACAACTGAAATGATGAGCCACAGGGCTGTATGGGCCAGGAGGCAGGATGGCTCTGGGAGCTGGGGACAGCTGTACTGGAGCGACATTGGGGTGGTCAGGTCTCACTGGTGTGTGTCTCCATTTCTTTGTGAAATGTAGGGGCACCCTGGACATGACTGGACTGGTAAGTGGTGTGGCCTCATCAGACATCAAAGGTGGATCATGTGCTTGTGGTGGTCTGCTCTCTGGGGACGATCTGGACCCTGCTTGACGTTTGCTGTGTCCCTGCCTTCTGCCCTCTGCATCATGTGTAATGGGGGGATGCAACTACAGTGTACTCCTTCTTCTGCTTCTGCGGGGTGTGGATGGGAGTTGAGGTATGTGGGGACTCCACTGCTGACACATGTGTTTTTGCGTTCCTTCAACAACATCAGCCTCAGGGCAGCCAGGGGTGATGTATGCCTGTCCTTGATGGAGCTCGTGTCCATAGGAGAACCCTTGGCCCTGGGATGTGCCTTGCCCATAGGAGGTGTCCTGTCTCTGGAATGTCCCTGATCCCTGGGCGGTGCCCTGTCCCTGGGAGCAGACTTGTCACTTGTAGTATACCTGTCCTTTGAAGTGTCCTTGTCCTTGGGAGTGTCCCTGCTCTTGGAAGGTGCCCTTTCCATTGAAGCGTCCTTGTCCTTGGGAGTGTCCCTGCTCTTGGGAGGTGCCCTTTCCTTTGAAGCGTCCTTGTCCTTGAGAGTGTCCCTGCTCTTGGGAGGTGCCCTTTCCTGTGTAGTCTCCTTGTCATTGGGAGTGTCCCTGCTCTTGGGAGTTGCCCTTTCCTTTGTAGTGTCCTTGTCCTTGGGAGTGTCCCTGGACTTGGGATGTGCCCTTGCCTTGGGAGTACCTTTTGAGGGGGATGCGTGTGTTACATGTGAATTCCTTTCCACCAACACCCCTTGAGGATCCTGTGTGTCAACTCCAGTGTAGCTCATGTCGTGATGGGTGAAAGATTTCCCTGTCCTAGGTGATGGTGTCTGTGCCCTCCGTGCCCTGCCTTGCTGCCTGTGGCTGCTTCTAGTGCAATACCCCGAAAATGACGCCTGGTCTGAAATTTTTCTCTCCCCTGAGACATCTAGCGGTGTGGATGGGGGAACAGAAGTAGCACCTTGTCCATGCGACTGAAGAATGGCTGAAGACACAGTGTTTGCTAATGACTGAACTGTTCTGTGGAGACCAGCAACATCACCATGCATCCCCTCCATGAATGCTACCACCTGCCCCAACTTCCTATCGTGGTCTTGGAATGCATTGATCATGTTGGTCTGCCCTACACACAGCTGTCGCAGCAGATCAACAGCCTCAGCACAAAGTGCACTTTGTGGCACAGGGGCAGGGGCAGCGGTACCTGCACCGAAGGCAACTCTGCACCCCCTACTCTGGCGAGCACGAGCAGTACTTGTTGCAGTTGGTGGCAGTGTGAGCCCTGTGTGCTGTGTACCGACTGAAGGTGTTGATTGCCCACTCCCTGTCTGTGACAACAGTGCTGACTCACCAACACTGTCTGAAGATGAGGACAATGGTATCTCCACATGTGAGTCCTCTGTCCCT
This sequence comes from Lissotriton helveticus, assembly GCF_964261635.1. Lineage (NCBI taxonomy): Eukaryota > Metazoa > Chordata > Amphibia > Caudata > Salamandridae > Lissotriton > Lissotriton helveticus. The sequence goes on from NC_136057.1 coordinate 689,944,925, forward strand.
CTCTCCGGGGCTGCCCTCTTCAGTGTCAGTCTGCGTGAGTGTGATCTCGGATACGGATGCATTGCCACCACTCATCTCCGTCGTCTGTGGGTCAGTACCCTCGGCCAAAGCTGAACGAGAGGGAAGAGATGTTAACCTTAGTGCCACACTCACGTACTGAAGGTTACAAATTCACAACTTTCCTTACAGTCGAATAACATGTAGCATCCATCCTGCACACAAACCACCCCTACCAGACATCCTCATATCAAAGAACTGGGGGTGCCTGTGAAACATGTACATCATACAAACAGGGCACGTGCATGCAGACCACCACACATGTCATGCCATGGGACCACAGACCTCAACGGCATGTCCTGGAACCCTCAACTACAAATCAACTGGTATGTCCACCTGGCGGACATGGATGCTAACGCTCACTCCGCTAATGGCACCAACATGCAATTGCTGCAAAACATACGCACCACGGATGTCACTACTGTGTCTGAGCACCAATACATGCATGCACTCACAAGTTACAGACACATACAGTCTGCTTACCGCTAGTTTGCTGTTGATCCCCTCTCAGCCGGGCGGACAGGTCAGGATGCATCACAGCAACTAAACGGTGCATTAGTGGGGTCATGGTGCGTCGGGCAAGGCGGGTTAATCTTGGAATCATCCCCAGTGTCATGTCCGTTACATTCTTGCTGAGCCTGGATATGTCGTCCCAGCGCTTGTGGCAGTGTGTGTGTCATCTATTGCACACCCCCACTGCCCGTGCATCAAGTGCTATGGTCCTCCACACGGCCTTGCGAAGGTGCAGCTTGACCTACCAGGATGGGAGACAAGAGAGGAACGTCAGTGGACAGTTTGACATTCACAAACATCGTAGAAACACGTATCTTCATGCTGCCATGCTCAGTAAAACACATGTGAAGGTCCCACAGCACACCGCCAAGCTTGCAGAAGCCAGGAGTCAGTGACCACCTCATGCCCACCAACATGTTACCCACTGCACTTACCACCTGTCCGGGGGCACCGTAGAGCCATTCATAGTGGCTGAGCACACCGTCCACAAGGACATCCAGCTCCGCAGCGGTGAAGGGACGAGACCGGATCTCTCGCACTCTCTGCATGGCAAGGTCCAGGACTGTGGCACTACAGCAGCAGTTGTTGGATAGCTCAGCAGCAACAGGTCGAGGTGACGGTCGCAGGCAGCAGTTGTTGGATAGCTCAGCAGCAGCAGGTCGAGGTGACGGTCGCAGGCAGCAGTTGTTGGATAGCTCAGCAGCAGCAGGCGAGGTGACGGTCGCAGGCAGCAGTTGTTGGATAGCTCAGCAGCAGCAGGTCAAGGTCACGGTCACAGGCAGCAGTGGCTGGAAGCAGTGAATGTGTGCAGAAGAAATTCACACATATATAGGGCCCTGAGCTCATATCTGTGGCACAAGTCTGCAGCAATTGGTTTTCCCTGGATGCATCATTCAAAAAGAGCCAATGACTCGACCTGGTGTGGCGGTGCACGGCTTCCGCTATTTTTGAATGCGCTTACGCGCCCCGCGTAACCTGTTTCCATTGGCTACATGTGCATGGACCGTCATGATCACACACTGGCATGTGTGCGCGCTACCGCGACGGTGCATCATTTGAAAATAATCACTCACTGGCGTCGCTATGGCCGTGCACGCATTCCGCGGGGGTGGTGCAGGCTAACACATACATTTGAATATGCAATTCGAAATGGCAGTTGATATCACCCCTTACAGTCACATTGCAGCACCCACCGCAGCCCGCCGGTCCTGGCCGGTCACCCACCGCCGGTCCTGTCCGCTCACCCACCACCGGGTGCTGGCGGTGGGTGAGCAGCCTGTGCATTTAGGTCACCATGGCATGGATGACCCTGGCCAATCACCCACTGCCGGACCTGGCCGGTCACCCACCGCCGGTCCTGGCCGGTCACCCACCTACAGTCCTGGCTGGTCACCCACTGCCGGTCCTGACCGGTCACCCACGCCGGGTGCTGGTGGTGGGTGAGCGGCCTGTGCATTGAGGTCACCATGGCATGGATGGCCCTGGCCGGTCCTGGCCGGTCACCCACCGTCGGGTGCTGGCGGTGGGTGAGCGGCCTGTGCATTGAGGTCACCATGGCATGGATGGCCCTGGACGGTCACCCACTGCCGGTCCTGGCCGGTCACCCACCGCTGGGTGCTGGCGGTGGGTGAGCGGCCTCAGCATGGAGGTCACCATGGCATGGATGGCCCTGGCCGGTCACCCACCACCGGTCCTGGCTGATGACCCACTGCCGGTCCTGGCCGGTCACCCACCGCCGGTCCTGGTCACCCACCGCCGGTCCTGGCCGGTCACCCACCGCCGGTCCTGGCCGGTCACCCACCGCCGGGTGCTGGCGGTGGGTGAGCGGCCTGTGCATTGAGGTCACCATGGCATGGATGGCCCTGGCCGGTCACCCACTGCCGGTCCTGGCCGGTCACCCACCGCTGGGTGCTGGCGGTGGGTGAGCGGCCTCTGCATTGAGGTCACCATGGCATGGATGGCCCTGGCCGGTCACCCACCGCCGGTCCTGTCCAGTCACCCACTGCCGGTCCTGGCCGGTCACCCACCGCCGGTCCTGGTCACCCACCGCCGGTCCTGGCCGGTCACCCACCGCCGGTCCTGGCCGGTCACCCACCGCCGGGTGCTGGCGGTGGGTGAGCGGCCTGTGCATTGAGGTCACCATGGCATGGATGGCCCTGGCCGGTCACCCACTGCCGGTCCTGGCCAGTTACCCACCGCTGGTCCTGGCCAGTCACCCACCACCGGTCCTTGCCGGTCACCCACCGCCGGGTGCTGGCGGTGGGTGAGCGGCCTGTGCATTGAGGTCACCATGGCATGGATGGCCCTGGCCGGTCACCCACTGCCGGTCCTGGCCGGTCACCCATCGCTGGTCCTGGCCAGTCACCCACCGCCCGTCCTGGCCGGTCACCCACTGCAGGTCCTGGCCGGTCACCCACCGCCGGTCCTGGCCAGTCACCCACCGCCGATCCTGGCCGGTCACCCACCGCCGGGTGCTGGCGGTGGGTGATCGGCAAGGAGCGGCGGTGGGTGACCGGCCAGGAGCGGCGGAGGTTGACCGGCCAGGAGTGGCGGTGGGTGACCGGCCAGGACAGGCGGTGGGTGACCGGACAGGAACGGCGGAGGTTGACCGGCCAGGAGCGGCGGTGGGTGACCGGTCAGGTCCGGCGAGCTGCAGTGGGTGCTGCAATGTGACTGTAAGGGGGGGTATCATCTGCCATTTCGAATTGCATATTCAAATGTATGTGTTAGCCAGCACCGCCCCCGCGGAATGCGTGCCCCGCCATAGCAACGCCAGTGAGTGATTAGTTTCAAATGATGCACCGTCGCGGTAGTGCGCACATGCGTTTTGCAGGGTGTGACCGTAATGGTCCTTGACCATACAGCATATGTCATGCTTAATTGCTGTATCAACGATCATCTTCTGTGTTGGTGGAAGGCGTCCCCAGATGGCGTATGTACACACACGGCATGTCTCCGCACACATGTAATGTTCATAGTTGTACATGTGTGTCAGGACATGTCCGGAATGCTGCAAGAATAATTATGTCAAGGCAATGGCCCGTGTCCACGTGTGACAATCATGTCCATTTGTTGCATGTGTGCTCATACTGTTGACCTTGCCAGTGGTTAACAAAAGCTAGTGATGTGCACCCAAGTTGCGTCAGATGTGCATGGCGACATGTTGACGTCTTGGTTTTGCGGACACACGTTTCCATTTGTACACATCTACACAGTACATCAAGGGTGTGTACCCACATTTAGAAGCTGTTGTGAGTGTGTGGTTTGTGTGTGCAAGTAACAATGATGGGGGTGTACATGCATTCTGTGTATGCGTGTCTGTTGTTGTGTGCCCATGCATGTCATGTGAGGATGCCCAGCATTGTAGGTGGGGTCATGGGTGCATGAAGACAAGGAGGGTGTGTTCCATGTTCGTGTTGTGTGTGCACGTACATGTGTGTCTGTGGGGACGCTTGTCCACTTTTGGGGCCTCAGTCATGTGTTGTTGCTAGATCTTTCAATATGTGTGCACGTTACATTGGACATGTTTGCACACAGGATGTTGTTTGTGGTTGAACATTGTGTGTGTAGTTAGCTGTATTGCCTTATATATTGGTCACGTCACACATATAATGACTGTCTGCAACATGTGTTATTTGCATTGTGTTTGTCAAGATGTGATAGTGTGGCACAGCTATGCGCTGTTGGTCAACTGACATCTGCTACCATCTACTCCCACACAGGAGGGCTCCAAATGTGCATCGACCATACACTGTGGTGGAGGACATGGTTAACGAGGAGGTGATCCGCAAATTCCGGCTTGATCGACATAGATTGCAGGAGCTTGTAGCACAATTGTCACCTCATTGGCAGCCACGCAGGACATATCCAGGAGCTATTACACCCACAGCAAAGGTGATGGCGGCACTTCACTTCTTAGCAACTGGCACTTTCCAGTACACAGTTGGTCATGCCGGGGGGATGTCCCAATCCATGTTCAGCATGGTACTGCGGGATGTTCTGAATGCCATGATGCATTACAAGGATGATTACATCCATTTCCCACGGCCGGCAGAGTTGGCAGCAGTCAAAGGGGACTTCTATGCCCTGGCCCAGATACAATACGTAGTGGGTTCCATTGATGGCACACATATTTGTCTCATTCCACCCCAGTCACGTAAACCTGTATATCGCAATCAGAAGCACTACCATTTGATCAACGTGCAAGTGGGGTGCCTGGCTGACAACATCATCTCTCATGTGTGTGCCAGATTTCCCGGGTCCGCCCATGACTCACACATCCTGTGGAGCAGCATTGTCCCCCAACTGATGGCTAATCTGCGTCCAGACGTGCGTGGCTTGTAGGTAAGTGTGCTGTGAGGACAATTGTGTTGTATGTGTGGCATGGTGTTCCCACCAATCCTGGTAATGATATTTGTGTCTGTCATCCCCCCACCTAGGTGACTCTGCGTACCCAAACCGGCCGTGGCTGCTGAGCCCTATACGGAATCCTACTACCCCTGGTGAAATGCGTTATAATGATGCCCATGGGAGGACACTTCGAGTGGTGGAACGTACTTTTGGACTGCTGAAGTCTAGGTTTCGCTGCCTGGATAAAACCGGAGGGGCCCTGCCATACTCACCAGGAAAAGTATGCCAAATCGTGATTGCCTGCTGCATGCTCCACAACCTGGCCTTGCGCAATAACATAGAACTGATCATGGACCCTGAAGACCAACAGGTTGCTCCGCCTCCCATCTCACCCATGTCCACTGATTAGGATAGTGGGGAGGTAGAAGGTGTGGACCAGAGGCGTCACCTCATTGATCGCTATTTTCCTTGAATGTGAGTAACTACCTCTTGTGCAGCTAGACAATGCGTGATGTATGTTTGCTGGTGATGTGTGGGTGTGGTGTGTCTATGCTGCCTGTTCTGGTATGTTCTGTTTGCAAATGTGTGTGGGAGATGGTGTACATGCAAAGCTCCCTGATGTGTGTCCTGTGATCAACTTAATTGGTGATGAGTGGTGTGGTTTGTGGGATGTTGCAGTACAGTGTGTTGTGATGGGTGTGAATCACTTTCCTGACCTGTGCTTGTTGTTCTCTCATTATCCCTTGGTCACTCCCACAGAGGCATGATCCTCCAGAACATTGATCCCTGCACCTGGTAATGACAATTTATTAGACAAACATGTGATTAAAGCATGGAGGTCACACAGCATAGAGTGTTTACGTGGTATTTATTTACAGGTTGTGGATTGATGTTGGTGCATATTTACAAGTAGGTGTTGGGGGGGAAGTGATAGTTAAAGGTCATGGCAGATGAAAACACTGTGGGGACACCACATTGTGTGATGATGTCCACCTAGTCCAACAGACGTGTGCCAATGCTTGGCATTGTGGGGCAGGATAGGTGACAGGGTGAATGGCAGGCTCAAAGAAGGGTGAAGACAGTGGCGGCCCCTCTTCGAACGGGTAGATGGTACACTTCCACTGCTCTCAGCTGCATCCAGCCTCGGACGGCCCATCCGTCTTGGAGCCGGAGCGGAGACAGCTGTGGGGGCACGTTGGTCAGGGGCCACCTCCCTGTCCGTGGCCTCAGGTGATGGTGGCGGTGGAGTTGGTGACCTGTCCCGCTGGGTACTTGGGGGAGGGGGTGGTAGTGTGGTGCGGGATAACCACTACCTCCACAGAGCAGTTTGCTGGCCCATGAGGTCCACAATTTGGCCAATGCGAGTGTCGATGGACCGCAACAGCTGGCTGCTCTCTTGCGAGTCTTGGTGGGCCCGATCGGCCAGTGCCTGCGACCGCTCATAGGAGGCATTGACTCTGGCGATGGCTTCCAGGGTCTCGGCCCCAGGATGGGGTGGGTCTTGTTCCCGACCTCGCATAGCAACTGCACTCCTGGTTGTGAGCTGTGGCCTCACCTGTGTCCTCTCCCGCCCACTCTCCCTGCTAGCCTGGGATGTCGATGGCCCATCATCGGGCGATGGGTCAGGCAGGGTGGCACAGGCAGGAGTGGTGGTGGTGGTGGTGGTGGTGGTAGCTGCACAGCTCATAATGGCAGGTGTTGGTGTAGTGACACAGGCCAAGGTGGTGGAGGCCGGGATGTCCTGGGAGCCTGATGGCCCTCGAGTCTGCTTGGGCCAGCATCGTCCTCTGCACCCGAGCTGTCAATGGGATCGTCCCAAGAGAGTCCAGGCTGTGAGGGGGGCGACAGGTGCTGGCGGTTGCTGCTTTCGCCGGTCAAGTTGCGATCACCTGAGGGACAAGATTTTCAAAATTTATGCTGTGGACATGACATGTTTTTGGTAGCAACATTACAAATCACTATGGAATCAGGACATGGTTGTTGTTGTCATCATGTTGTTGTGGTTGACAGTACAGGGCGATATGGTGGCGTGGAGGTGGGAAGGCACTACTTGGATATGTGTGGTCCTGTCCTGCTATTGGATGTTCCCCCTGAGAAGATGTCTATCTACCTGTCAGTTTGCAGGAGGAGATGCACTGGTCAGCAAATGGTGGGCGGACTCAATCTTGCTCTGGGGTGAGACATGGGTGCTGGTCTATCACACACCCCACCCACCTCTCTCACACAACCCACCCCCCACCACCCTCACTGTAGACATGGGGGCCTCTTGGGTGTTGTAGTGCTGATCTCTCACACCACCCTCCCTGTAGACATGGGGGCCTGTTGGGAGTTGTAGTGCTGGTCTCTCATATACCCCACCCACCTCTCTCACACACCCCACACCCCACCTCCCTATCGACATGGGAGCCTATTGGAAGTTGTAGTGCTGGTCTCTCACACATCCCACTCACCTCTCTCACACACCCCACCCCCACCACCCTCCCTGTAGACATGGGGGCCTCTTGGGAGTTGTAGTGCTGGTCTCTCACACACACCACCCACCTCTCTCACACCCCCCACCCCTCACCACCCTTCCTGTAGACATGGGGGCCTATTGGGAGTTGTAGTGCTGGTCTCTCACACCCCCATCACCATCCCTGTAGACATGGGGGCCTCTTGGGAGTTGTAGTGCTGGTCTCTCACACACCCCACCCCCACCACCCTCCCTGTAGACATGGGGGCCTCTTGGGAGATGTAGTGCTGGTCTCTCACACCCCCTACCCCCCACCACCCTCCCTGTAGACATGGGGGCCTCTTGGGAGTTGTAGTACTGGTCTCTCACCCCCCCCACCCCCCACCACCCTCCCTGTAGACATGGGGGCCTCTTGGGAGTTGTAGTGCTGGTCTCTCACACACCCCACCCACCTTTCTCACACCCCCACCCCCACTACTCTCCCTGTAGACATGGGGGCCTCTTGGGAGTTGTAGTGCTGGTCTCTCACACACACCACCCACCTCTCTCACACCCCCCACCCCCCACCACCCTTCCTGTAGACATGGTGGCCTCTTGGGAGTTGTAGTGTTGGTCTCTCACACCCCCCACCCCCACCACCCTCCCTGTAGACATGGGGGGCTATTGGGAGATGTAGTGCTGGTCTCTACCATCCCCCACCCACCATCACCCTCCCTGTAGACATGGGGGCCTCTTGGGAGTTGTAGTGCTGGTCTCTCACACACCCCACCCATCTCTATCACCCCCCCACCCCCCACCACTCTCCCTGTAGACATGGGGGCCTCTTGGGAGTTGTAGTGCTGGTCTCTCACACCCCCCACCTCCCACCACCCTCCCTGTAGACATGGGGGCCTCTTGGGAGTTGTAGTGCTGGTCTCTCACACCCCACACCCCCCACCACCCTCCCTGTAGACATTCAGGCCTGTTGGGAGTTGTAGTGCTGGTCTTTCACACACCCCGCCCACCTCTCTCACACACCCCACACCCCACCACCCTCCCTGTCGACATGGCGGCCGGTTGGGAGTTGTAGTGCTGGTCTCTCACACACCCCACACACCTCTCTCACACACCCCACACCCCACTACCCTCCCTGTCGACATGGGGTCCTATTGGAAGTTGTAGTGCTGGTCTCTCACACACCCCACCCACCTCTCTCACACACCCCACCCCCACCATCCTCCCTGTAGACATGGGGGCCTATTGGGAGTTGTAGTGCTGGTCTCTAACACTCCCCACCCACCACCACCCTCCCGGTAGACATGTGGTGCTGGCTGCTTTGACAACATGCAAGGCTGGGAACGTAGGAGGCAACATTTGTGTTTGGTCATGGTGGGTGCATTTGAGCCCAGGACTTCACATTTGTGTGACTATGTGGCACCCATGCATGGATTGGAGCCAGGGAGATGTGTGTTGGCAGTTGTGCAAGGCAGACCATGGCAGTGTGATAGTGGTCATTGGTTTGTACTTACCAGCCTCTAGTCCCTCTTCGATTCCTTCCCGGCTCTCAGGGTGCAGTATGCCCAGCACCTTCTCCTCCCATTCTGCAAATGGTATGGGCTCCGGGGGAGTGCCACCGCCAGTGTAGTGTGCCCGCAGGTGGTTCTTGGCCCTGATGCCTTTCACCCTTGCCTTGAGGTCATGCCACCGCCTTTGGTGCGTGGCACGGTCCCTGACGCATTCACTCTGGTCACTATCCTGTCCCACATGTTGTTTTTGGTTGCCAAGGTGGTCTGCTGGACTAGGGTGCCGAACAGATGTGGTTTGACACGGATGATTTCATCCACCATGACCTTCAACTCACTGTCTGTGAACTTGGGATTTTTCTTTGGTGCCATGGTGTGTGATGTGCAAGGTGTTGGTGGAGTGGATTGGGATGTGCAGGTGTGTGGTGTGTAGGGATGGTGTTGTGGGGGTTTGTGTGGTGGGTGTGTTTGTGTGCAGGTTGTATGTGTGTTTGTGTGTGTCTGCTGTTAGTGGTATTCTGGCTCTTGCTTGCAGCTATGCTGTGATGCAAAGGACTGTGGTAGTGTGAGGGATTCATTTTATACTCTGTGTGGTGGTGGTGTCCCAATGGTTGTTGCAAAGCAGGTGTTCGGTGGGTGTGGGGATTTTGGTGCATTTTTCGGTGCTTGGGGGGTGTCATTGGGGCGTGTAGTTGCTGGGGGTGAGTGTTTCAGGTGGTTGGGTGTCCTGTTTAGTGTGTTTTCTATTTACTTCCGTCTGCCATTTTGTAATCGGTTTGATGGCAGGGATGGTGTTTGTGTGGTCCTTCCGCAGTCATGGTCCGTTTGGCGATGCATTGTTTCTGCGGCGGTCGAGGACGGTGGTGAGTTCTGTTGAAATGGTGGCGTTATCCTAATCGCGCGGCCGGACCCTCCGCTGGTATTGCGGCGAATGGGCCTGTTCCCACGGTCATGTTCGTCCACGGCGGAGGGTGTTTCTTTGGTACCGTCTGCTTATGACGGTCTTTGGTGTGCTCCGTCCCCCATGGTCAGAGTTTCTTGACATAAATATCCTAATCGCAACCACGGATTCTCCGCGGTGCGGTCGGGGTTTTTTTTGCCGCCACCATGGCGGACGGAACACATTTCTGTCCGCCATCCTAATAGGCCCCCAAATCGGAGAAATTTCAATGGTTTTGTACAAGTGAAATGTCCAGCTAACTATAACACCCCTAAAACCTACAGTTTTTTCTGTGAATTTCTAAGGTTTTTTAAATGCTAATTCCTAACTATATCAGGCCTGAAACCTATGTTTTTTTTAGTGAATATATATATATATATATTCACTGAAAAAACCATAGGTTATAGACCATATATAGTTAGGAATTAGCATTTAAAAAACCTTATTTTACTCACACAAAACCATTGAAATTCCATATATAGTTAGTTGCACTAACTATATATCGCGCACCCGCAATCCACTGCTGATCATGTCACATATTACATCATTCATGACATGGTCAGTGACATCACTGATGACATCACTGATGACATCTCAAATGACATCACTGATGACATCACTGATGACATCTCATTTGACATCATTCTTGTGCTAATACGATAAACCTCTTCAGACTCTAATATAACCTTAGATACACTCAGTGTATACAGACACTCACACACTGTCACTCATCCATGGAGTTACTCACACACCTAGTCAGTCATGCAAAGAAACAATCTCACCTCCATTTCCTTAACTATACAGTTATACACACCTTACTTATTCAAGCATATACTAACACATATTTACTCTCTTACACAATCCCTGATACAAGTTCACAATGATCCATACAGCCACTCACACATTCAGTGGCTCTCATGCACAGTTAATTATATATGCCAACTCTCACATGTACTGTGTTTTACATATGTACTTACTATGACATGTAGCATTGAGATATCCATTCACTCATCAATACACTCATGCACACAGTCAACTGCCCATGTAGCTGTTTCCACATGCACTCTTGAACTCATACACCTAGTGAATCAACTGCTGACACATCTATGCACAGAGTCACACACCTCCCAGCCACCCCCACACAAACTCAATCTCCCATACAAATACTTGGGCAACCAATCAATAACACATATAGCCTCTCGTATAGCTAATGATCAACACATGCAGCAGTTTACATCACAACAGACGTACTGATGCACACATTCAGACTGTTTAGTCACTAACCCATGCATTTAGTACGACACATTTATTCACTCACTCACAGTCAGTCACGCACCTACTAAATCCTTCATCCAGACACTTATACATCCACTCATTCTTCAATATATCAAACATATTTAAACTTTACAGAAACACACAGTCACTGGATGATGTCATCAGTGATGTCATCAGTGATGTCATTTGAGATGTCATCAGTGATGTCATCAGTGATGTCATTTGAGATGTCATCAGTGATGTCATCAGTGATGTCATTTGAGATGTCATCAGTGATGTCATCAGTGATGTCACTGACCATGTCATGAATGATGTAATATGTGACATGATGAGCAGTGGATTCTGGGTGCGCGATATATAGTTAGTGCAACTAACTATATATGGAATTTCAATGGTTTTGTGTGAGTAAAATAAGGTTTTTTAAATGCTAATTCCTAACTATATATGGTCTATAACCTATGGTTTTTTCAGTGAATTTTCAAGGTTTTGTAAATGCTAATTCCTAACTATATATGGTCTATAACCTATGGTTTTTTCAGTGAATTTCAATGGTTTTTTAATAGCAAATATCATAAGCTGTCGAATGTCAAGTACGTGGTAAGTGAAAACATTTTCGTGTTTATGCACACTGATCTGCTTTGAATGGTGCCCCCCCCCCTCATTTCTATTAGGAGTACTCTCTCTTTGCAGATAGTGAAAGGTAGTTAACGCAGGCCTTTGCCCCCATTGTAATCCGTCGTGCCTGCTTCTCTCTCCATTTGATTGATTGTTATCCAAGTATTTACTGTTTTAGAATTAGTTCTCTTTGGTTCATTCTCTATTTACAAACAAACACAGAGTCGCAATACTCTGTTTAGTCTTTGCAGATAACGAAAAATCGTGTAAAAAAAAGAAAAGGAATCGAGCAAAATCAGTAGGCCACTAATGGGATTTCTTTTTGACCTCGCTAAAATAGAAACATTAGGAACAACCCCTCATGACAAATACAAAACTAGTGAGATGAACTGAACTCCACACAATGATGGCTGCAAAACAGCTCGGCTCCGCCACCCACCCCGCCCAAAATAACGATAAAGAACGGCTGCCATGATTGGTTGCGGAATGACCACGATGGAGCTACGAAATGGTGCTGCTCTCATGCTAACCCCAGCTTCAGTCTGAAACATCCAGAAACACTGTAGACTACCAATTCGATCAGTTCCGGTAGCGCCCCAATGTAACCCGGTAGAGAAGAACTAGCCCTCCCCTCTTTGACTGATGGTTCTTGTTGCCTGTCCCTTCTGTTGTCATTTAACAGAACTATTTAGCCTGCTGAAAGGGGTTGTGTTCCGACCGCTGGTTGGTGGAGACATTTTGACTATATTCTGTACCTGCGTTGTCGCGTAATGCGTCATATGACGCGCCGCGTTAGCGCATCCGGAAGTCATCCGGGGCGCGCAGCGCGTAACGTAAGCATAACAAGTCATGTGACTTGTTAATAAAACTTTTCATTGGTTCATTTTACTTTTCTTATTGTAATGATGAAAGGCTTGGTCATATGACCTAAAAATTACGCTTTTCATTACTTCCGAACATTATTTTTTCTTAAATATATGTTATAATGTTCCAGGCTAATGTACTTTCCCGGAAATTTTACAACTGTCCTGCAAGTAAAATATATTCTTTTTTCGAGAAAAAGAGCGTTTCTTCGTCCCATGACGGAGCCGTTGAGCAAAAGAGGGTCGACCTGCTGTCTTAGTCGCCGATAAGCCTGAATATGAGATTCTTATCGATCACTTTATGTTGCAGGAATAGAAAACACAACAGCCCTTGACCATTTATCTTTACTGCGTTCCTTCGTATTATACCTTTTACCCTTCATGTAATTGGTCTGCTTTATTTCACTTGCCTTTTAATGATTCTAAAACAGTCACTATTATTAAAAACTTTACCAATGTATATACTACTACCATGTTTTCTTTTAAAAACCTTTATTGTGAAAATTTCATTATACAAATACGAGCCTATAACCACGTGGGCCTGCCACAGAGCAAACTGTAATCGTATATGATGAATAGACATTTACACTGTAGAGGAACGTAACGGGCGAGCCATTAGGTTGCAAGAACTAAGGTGTCTAACAGTTACGGAATCGGTGGACGTACATTTTATAATTAAAATACGACAGGGCCAGTTACAATAAAATTATCTAGATATACATTTGCGGGCAAGTACCATGGGTGACGTTAATTCGAACTTTCAACAGTACAGTAATCAATAACACATCAGAACTTAATATCAATAGGGATGTCGAAATATTCAATCAATTCTCGTCCCCGCCCGCCATGTGCTTCAAAACTGCATACGTATCTCGTGATTTCAAGGTTCTGCAACCAGTACACAACAAGGAGTTACGAGTCCCATTTATTCCGGCGCCATTTTGGGCGAGGACGGGCAGGTCCAGGATATAGTCAAAATGTCTCTACCAACCATCGACTATGATGATGTTCATATGCTGTATTTATTAGAGTAACACTCATCTGTCCACATGAAATTAATTTGCCACAATCTAAACATGTCATTTTAATCTTTCCAAAGTTCTTCTAAATATTTGGGACCGTTTCCCTTGCCTCTGAAGCTCTCAGTGCCACTTCTTTGATGAATGTACTAGCAGGTCAGGGGTTCTCCTCCAAATCTCTCTTTTATGCAGCACTATAATTAATTGGTGCCACCTCTCCATATGACGATGCATGGTATAGTTACCACAACTATATTTTTTTTCGGTTCCTCTGTAGAGTTCATCGTGGCAGATGAAGCGTGTAACGTACCGGGCATTTACCTTTTTTTGCATGTACAGGAAAGGAAAAAAAAATCGAGCGTCCGAGTTCTAAGGTGTCCCAGGGCCATTTTAGTGGACCAGGCCCAAATCCAAAGAACAGGCCGCCATTTTGAGAGTCCTCTTGCAGCCGCCTGTCGCTGTAGCATCAAGAGCAGCCGAAACTCAGCTGAATGGCAACTGAAACGGTAAAGGGGCGCCCCACTACAGCAGACGAGCCTCCACCTAGGAAGGCCCATTCACGCCGGCTCCCCCCCCCTTCGGGCACCCCACGCCGTTATTCGGAGCAGTATTGTAGGATGGCCACACCAGTGCGGCAACTTGCTAGACATCACCTCGGTGGTAACCGAATCTCAACGCCTTGTGGTGTCTCCTATTCAGAAAACATTGTTATGCTGCCTTCGACCTATTCGCCGCAAGTGCGCACACAACTCAACTGCATAGCTTGCTAGACACCACCTCGGTGCCATCCGGATCTTGGAATGTCAGCACCTTTTGGTGTCTTCTCTTCAGAAAATATTATTGCGCTGCCTTTGGCCCCATTCGCACATCAGTCCGCTACTGACGCCATCTCACAGGCTAATGGGGCGCCCCACGCCGACTTTCAGCATTGTAGAATAACCACACCAGTACAGCAACTTGCTAGACATCACCTCGGTGCCATCCGGATCTCGGCGCCCCACTGCAGATGAAGTGCCTCTCAACTATGAAACCACCACGGTGACATCCGGATCTTGGCGCGTTGTGCTGCCTTCGGCCTATTCGCACATCGGTCCGCTACTGACGCCATCTCACAGGCTAATGGGGCGACCCACGCCGAGTTTCAGCATTGTAGGATGACCACACCAGTACAGCAACTTGCTAGACATCACCTCGGTGCCATCCGGATCTCGGCGCCCCACTGCAGATGAAGTGCCTCTCAACTATGAAACCACCACGGTGACATCCGGATCTTGGCGCGTTGTGCTGCCTTCGGCCTATTCGCACATCGGTCCGCTACTGACGCCATCTCACAGGCTAATGGGGCGACCCACGCCGAGTTTCAGCATTGTAGGATGACCACACCAGTACAGCAACTTGCTAGACATCACCTCAGTGCCATCCGAATCTTGGCATCTCAACGCCTAGTGGTATCTTCCATACAAAAAATATTGTTACGCTGCCTTTGGCCCCATTCGCACATCAGTCCACAACTTAGACACCACCTCGGTGCCATCCGGATCTTGGAATGTCAGCACCTTTTGGTGTCTTCTCTTCAGAAAATATTATTGCGCTGCCTTTGGCCCCATTCGCACATCAGTCCGCTACTGACGCCATCTCACAGGCTAATGGGGCGCCCCACGCCGACTTTCAGCATTGTAGAATAACCACACCAGTACAGCAACTTGCTAGACATCACCTCGGTGCCATCCGGATCTCGGCGCCCCACTGCAGATGAAGTGCCTCTCAACTATGAAACCACCACGGTGACATCCAGATCTTGGCGCGTTGTGCTGCCTTCGGCCTATTCGCACATCGGTCCGCTACTGACGCCATCTCACAGGCTAATGGGGCGACCCACGCCGAGTTTCAGCATTGTAGGATGACCACACCAGTACAGCAACTTGCTAGACATCACCTCGGTGCCATCCGGATCTCGGCGCCCCACTGCAGATGAAGTGCCTCTCAACTATGAAACCACCACGGTGACATCCGGATCTTGGCGCGTTGTGCTGCCTTCGGCCTATTCGCACATCGGTCCGCTACTGACGCCATCTCACAGGCTAATGGGGCGACCCACGCCGAGTTTCAGCATTGTAGGATGACCACACCAGTACAGCAACTTGCTAGACATCACCTCAGTGCCATCCGAATCTTGGCATCTCAACGCCTAGTGGTATCTTCCATACAAAAAATATTGTTACGCTGCCTTTGGCCCCATTCGCACATCAGTCCGCAACTTAGACATCACCTCGGTGCCATCCGGATCTTGGCATCTCAGCGCCTTGTGGTGTCAGTCAGAAAATATTGTTGCGCTGCCTTTGGCCCCATTCGCACATCGGTCCGCTACTGACGCCATCTCACAGGCCAACGGGGCGCCCCACGCCGACTTTCAACATTGTAGGATGGCCACAGAAGTGCGACAACTTACTAGACACCACCTCGGTGCCATCCGGATCTTGGCGCGTTGTGCTGCCTTCGGCCTATTCGCACATCGGTCCACTACTGACGCAAACTCACAGGCCAACGGGGCGCCCCACGCCGACTTTCAGCATTGTAGGATGGCCACACCAGTGCTGCAACTTGCTGGACACCACCTCGGTGCCATCCGGATCTTGGCGCGTTGTATTGCCTTCGGCCTATTCGCACATCAGTCCGCTACTGACGCCGCCTCACGTGCCAACGTATTTTCTCCGCATTTTATACCCTATGCCGCATAACAGGTCATGTGACTTGTTTATAAAACTTTTCATTGGTTCATTTTACTTTTGGTTTCCTAATGATGGAAGGCTTGATCATATGACCTAAAAACAACACTTTTCATTGGATGAAAACTTTTTTTTTCCCCCAAACGATGAAAGCCCCACCTTGTTTCTGGATGTTTCAGACTAAACTGGCGTCAGCATGAGAGCACCACCATCTCGTAGCTCCGTCGTGGTCATTCCGCGAGCAATCATGGCAGCCGCTCCCCACCAGAAGCCTGCAGGAGTCGGAGCCCCCAAAACTTTTGATGAATTCTCAAGGCGGAGGGGACGCTTTCGAGAATGGGGTCCAAGACCTAGCAGACAAGCGTCCGATTTCCAAGGTGTCCCAGGGCCATTTCAGTGGACCACGCCCAAAAAGGAAAGAGCCTGCCGCCATTTTGAGAGTCCTGTGGCAGCCGCCTATCGCTGCACCGCAAGAGTGGGCGCAACTCAGCTGAATGGCGGATTTTGACACAGTGGACCAAAAGCGGACGGAATGGCAACTGAAACGGTAAAGGGGCGCCCCACTAAAACAGATGAGACTCCACCTGGAGAGGCCCGTTCACGCCGCCTCCCCCGGGGCGCCCCACGCCGTTATTCGGAGCAGCATTGTAGGATACCAAAACCAGTGCGGCAACTTACTGGACATCACCTTGGTGCCATCGTTCTGCTGCCTTGGAACTATTCGCACAACAGTTTGCTACTGATGACCCACCCCCCGCGACGCCCCACGCCGTTATTTGCTGGGTGGCAACTTACTAGACATCACTTTCGTGTCATCTAGATTTCGGCGCGTTCTGCTGCCTTGGAACTATTCGCACAACAGTTTGCTACTGATGACCCACCCCCCGCCGGAAATCTGGACGTTGTGCTGCGTTGGGACTATTCGCACAGCCGACCGCTACTTCGTTGTTTTTCCCTAAAAATGTTTATATGTTATTACTATTTTTGTTTTCTTGTATATATTTATAAATTATTAAAGTTTTATAATCTTACTACTTTGTCGGAGTGCTATATATTTTTAATGTGACACATAATTGTAAAAACTTTGATGTACAAAGAGTCATCCCTGGAATCTTCCGCTTCACGCTCGGTCCCCTCCCCAATCACAATACAGGATGGTTTTCAGATAATAGCAACGCTTCTGCTGTGACGGATCTCATCGAGTGTGGGCCTTGATCTACTATAACTCCTTTGAAGAGGGGTGATTCTTTACAGCTGTGGCCATAAACTACATCTGCAGGGCTAGCTGATAGCCTAGGACCGGCCTGGACAATCGGACACAGAGGAAAAGGAGTGTCAGAGGGTGCGGTAGTGAATAGGGCGAAAGGGAGGTGTCGGGCGGGCACAGGGTGTGATTCTCAGGGAAGAGCAGCGCAGATGGGGGGAGGTTTATTACCCATGCATAAGACAGAGAGCGGGGGTGACCACTGCCTGGGTGAGATGCTTGCGAGGGTGGGGAGCCATGCTAAGGATCGACAGCGTGCACAGAGTGGGTCTGGTCAAGGCATCTAAAATGGCTGCCGTGCACGACAAAAGTGTGGCATTTGAAAAAAGACAAGATGGCGCAGACAATGTTTTTCAACACTTCCTGATTTCCTTCGAATCGAACGTTAACAGACGTTGGGGCATATTACCAAAGTTAAGCGATATTTATCCCTAACGATGCATTGCAAAGATTTTTTTACCGTCAGAAATTATCGCAGATAAACCTTGCTATTATCAAGGTTTATCGCAAATACGATAAAAAACGACCGCAATGCATTAATATCGCTGAAAACTCAGCGATATTCATGCATTACCGAGCTAATGCTCTTAGCCATGTTATCCACCTCCCATTGGATAACATGGCTAAGAACTGCTCAGGGCAGCTGTTACTTTTTGGAGATATTCGCGCTTATCTCGAATATTTCCAAAAGTTGATAATAGGAGATAGCGATGTTAGCGACTGTTTCCAGTCGCTAACATCTTGGCATGCCCACTTTGCATGTCATTAGTGATAAATATCACTCACATGCAAAGTGGGACCCAAGATGGTCGCTATCTCCTACTAGCCGTCGCTAACTGGTGTTAGCAACAGCTAGGTAATACAGATATAATTTTATCTCCGCGAAGCGGAGCGCTGTTACAGATATATATCTTGTTTTTGAACGTTAATTTCTCAAAATGCACTGAAGCACATATATTGAGACATAGCAAAGGCACATCGGGCTACCAGTCCCTAATATTTTACCAAGTTTCGTGCAAATCCATTCAGCCGTTCGATTATTATTATTATTATTTTTTTTTGCCCCGCGGGGCCCTTTTAAAACCTCCACATCAAACCTAGGGGGTCAGCGAGGATCTACTATGCCCCCTTATGGTCATTTGCCCCTTCGCTTTGGCCTCCTCTTGTCTCTCGATCCTACCGAGAGACAAGATGGCAGCCGCTACGTACTGTTTGGAATGTTTACAGACACCGGAGAGCCAATCAGCTTCGCTTCGCAAAGCTCCGTAACGCGAAAAGTACGCGAAGCGGTGCGCTGTTACAGATATATATCTTTTTTTTAACGTTAATTTCTCAAAATCCACTGGAGCACATATATTGAGACCTAGCAAAGGCACATCGGGCTACCAGTCCCTAATATTTTGCCAAGTTTCGTGCAAATCCATTCAGCCGTTCGATTATTATTATTTTGGGTTTTTTTTGCCCCGCGGGGCCCTTTTAAAACCTCCACATCAAACGTAGGGGGTCAGCGAGGATCTACTATTCCCCCTTATGGTCATTTGCCCCTTCGCTTTGGCCTCCTCTTGTCTCTCGATCCTACCGAGAGACAAGATGGCGGCCGCTACGGACTTTTTGGAATGTTGACAGACGCCAGAGAACCAATCAGCTTCGCTTCACAAAGCTCCGTTGCGCGAAAAGTACGCGTCCTGGGACGCTGCCCGGTCCGCTGTTACAGATATATATCTTTTTTTAAACGTTAATTTCTCAAAATCCACTGGAGCACATATATTGAGACCTACAAAAGGCACATCGGGCTACCAGTCCCTACAATTTTGCCAAGTTTCGTGCAAATCCATTCAGCCGTTCGGGCTAAAAGTGAGGCCAACCGCCCTATGGAAAACTCAATGTTAAAAACACGTTTTGGGACCCCCCTTTTTTCTCGGCCCCCCCTTGACGAACCCCCCCCAAATTTTCAAAGGCTGCTCAGAAACAAAATGTGCCATTTTCCTGAAAATTTCAGCCAATTCCGTCCACAAACGGCAAAGTTATTAGACATAGAATTTTCAAAAAACCCATAGAGAAAAAATCCTAACTATATATACCTACTGGCGACCGCCAGTAGGTAATATATATATATATATATATATATATATATATATATATATATTGAAAACCAGTCCAAACTCTCAATTAAGAAAGGCACTGACTCCGTGAATCATAATCCAAAGAAATGTTATTCTCTCAGTTGCTGTTTAGACGCGTTTCGGCGGCTTGCTCCCGCCTTGTTCACTACATCTGCAGAAACTTGCTTCACAGTATATATACAGGGTTACATGTAACGTTAATTGTCTGTCAGGTTACAACTCGATCTTGGTTGTCATGGTGATGTTGTCATGACACTACTAACAGACATAGAAGAGTTCTTGACTACAGATTCCTCATTAGTCATGGCTCAGTCTTTCCAATTTACAATTTCCGTGACAATTATTTACAGTGCATAGCAATTCGACTCATTTGGCATATGTTAACTGCACATACGCCCATAAGAATGAAAATAATAACAAAAAACCTAGAAGGTAAAAATTTTCATACACAACGCATTCTGTTGGGTTTAGGTAAAACACACATTATTATGTTTTGGACAGGTGAAAGACCTACGCGCTTGGGATAAACTATGAGGTTCTGAATTAAACGTATTCGAATGAGACTAAGCTGTGGGCCTATGTTATGTTATGTTATGTTACTTTGGTTTATATAGCGCCAGCTCACCTACAGGTCTCAAGGCGCTTTAGACCAAAGAAACCACCCACATTCTTACCAGCAAAGGGGGATGAAGTAGTAAACATATCATCATATGGATCCAAAAGCCTCCCTAAACAAAATTGTTTTCAGCTGCTTTCTAAAGCATAAAAGATTAGCCTCTTTACGAAGGGGATCTGGCAGCTTATTCCACAACAGTGGAGTTAGTATAGAGAAAGATCTTCCGCCCCTTGTAGCCATTTTAAAACAAGGGCAGGCCAACAGCTGAGCATCGGACGATCTAAGAAACCGTTTCGGGTTGTAAGGCCGCAAACGATCCTTTATATAGACAGGTGCCTGCCCATATATTGCCTTATGTGCTATGCACAGGCTTTTGAACTCTACCCTCTGTTTCACGGGGAGCCAGTGAAGCTTGAGCAATAGAGGGGACGCGTGAGATCTTCTAGGAAGCTTGAAGATTAAACGCGCAGCGTCGTTCAAGACAACCTGCAATCTGTTAATCAGGTTCTTTGACAGGCCTAAATATAGGACATTGCCATAGTCCAATCTTGATATAATTGTGGCCGAAACCACAGTCCGAAGCATAGACTCGGATAAGAGGGGGACTAATCTGTGCAGTTGCCTGATTAGGCCAATGCAGGTTCCCACGACGGTTGAAATCTGGGCGGTCATTGACAGTTCTTGGTCAATTTCTATCCCAAGGCTTTTTACATTCGACACTGGTATTGGAGTGGGCCCGAGTTCTTGGGGCCAAAACAGGTCACCCCAAGGTGATATGCCCGTCGACACCACCAAAACCTCCGTCTTCTCAGGGTTGATTTTCAGCAGGTTAGCAGTCATCCAGCTGACTGTATACCTAAGAACCTCTTGCACATGTATCTGTGCCCCAGTTGAGTTCTCGATACTAAATAACAACTGGGTGTCATCAGCGTAGTTAAATACTCGACAACCCATGTGTACCAAGGACTCGATCAGAGGTTGTAGGTAGAGGTTAAAGAGTAGTGGTGATAACGCAGAGCCCTTCGGGACCCCACATTCCACACTACCTACCTCGGAGATACCATCTCCCAGCTGGATCCTCTGCTGCCTCCCTGTCAAAAAGGACTCTAGCCATTTATAGGCTATGCCCTTTATTCCAAAGCTAGCCAGTCTGTCCAAGAGTAGGTCATGGCTGACAGTATCAAATGCCGCTGATAGATCTAAAAGTATCAGGGCACTTGGTTTCCTACTGTCAGCCATGCCTCTGAGCTCGTCCAGCATCGAGAGCATCACTAACTCGGTGCTGTGATGTGCCCGAAAGCCTGCCTGACACCCCTGGAGAAGATTGTATGACTCCATAAAGACGGACAGCGCCTGCAGCACATGTTGCTCCAGAATTTTTGACACAAATGGCAGCTGAGAAATCGGTCGATAGTTTTTTAGGTTTCCTGGTTCCACTCCTGGTTTCTTTATCAGGGGTCTGATCCGGGCCTCCTTAAGCCTCACTGGGAGATAACCTGTCTGCAGTGATCTATTTAGGAAGGAGACGATGTAATCTTCCAAGATAGGACGCGCCGCCCAGAAAACACTTGGGGGACAGGGATCCGCCGGTGACCATGATTTTGTGGAGTTCATCAAGTGCTCAAGCTTAATAGAATCAAGCTCTGGAAAGGTCAAGATGGTACAGTCCTCAGGAAATTCGGCATTCTGCCGCGGGATAAACCCGCTTACTGTATTGCTCTTAATCTCAGAGAGAATAGTTTCTACTTTCTCTAAGAAGTATTGTTGGAAAGTATTGCAATTAATCTTAGTATCCGCATTTACCGTTTTCTTTGTCAATTCTGACAAAAGTATCAAAAGTTTCTTTCTGCACATTATGTGCCCGCTTTATGCGGATATCAAAATATTCAGCTTTGGCAGACAAAATACATTTCTTATAAGCATTTCGTGAAATTTTATACTGTTCCCGGTCAGTTCCCTCCTTTGATTTCCTCCATCTCCTCTCCACCCAACGGAGCTTTTTTTATATTCTCTCAGGGAGGGAGTATACCACGGCGCACCCTTCCCCAGCCCTTTTACTCTTTGTAACTTCTCCGGGGCTATCTGATCGATTGCCTGAGTTAAATTCTGAGTTAAACTCAAGTATTACTGGTCTAAATCTCCACTGAGCGGGATAACGCATTGTGGTAGAGTATCTAACAAGGCTTGTGAATCAACCTTCTTCCATTGACGGACTCTCTTCATTTTTGAGGCTTGAAAAGGAGGTTTCCCATTGATGGGGATAACAGAGTAGATGAGGTGATGGTCTGACCAAATACAAGGTAGGACACCTTCAATGGTAATTTCGGGGTCTGAGGTCCAAATCAGGTCAAGCGTATGTCCTTTAATATGTGTGGGGCCTTTTACCAACTGTTTCAGACCGATTGAAGACAGAGCAAGCTCCAGTTGTCGAGACACTGAGTCTTTAATGGGCTTTTCCCAGTGTAAATTAAAATCACCGGTTACCACCACTTTTTGATATCTAGTACAGATGTCTGATATAATGGGGGCAAAAAGATCGTTAAATACTGGCGTAGAATTAGGGGGTCGATAGATTGTGAGAATCACCAGACATGAATTGTCAATTGTCAAAGTAGATCTGCAAGATCCAGCGATTCTGCTATTAAATTTTCCACTATCAGGTGCCTCTTAAATAGAATTGCAACCCCTCCACCTCGCAAATTGTTGGCACGATTGTGCCAGATTGCATCATATTCTTTGGGAAGAGCTGCTATAATGTCTGGAACTGAATTTCCGTCTAGCCATGTCTCGGTTAAAGTTAAAATATCAATATCTCCCTCATGAAGGAAAGTAAATATATCAAGATGATGCTTGTGGAGAGATTGTGTGTTCAAACTGACCACCTTCAATGGAAGTTGGCGAAAATAGGGCCTCGTTTTAGGAGATCTTAAAATGTGCATTTCTTTTAGCTTATCAATAATGATCGGATCCAACCTCACCTCCTTTGCATGAAGCCGATGCAAGGTGTCAGGGGAGTAGATGATCTTCCGACCAAGAGTCCTGACCCCTGGGCCTGTCCGAGCGTGGACGGGGGCGCAGACGGGCTGGACTCTGGCGTGACTCCGGCGTGCTCACGCTGCGCGCGAACACTGCGCGTGTGCATGGCCGCTTTAAGTAGGTCTCTGTCGTCTGAAACCCCTAGGACGCTAACTACAATGGCGCCGCCAAGCGTACAACAATTACCCCCAAGATGGCGCTGACAATTAAATGCGAAGGAGAATGGACCCGCAAAGTGCGGTGATCAGATCATATTATGGAGCAAGTAAGGGGCGCTAAGGTAAATGGACCCGCAAAGTGCGGTGTTCAAAGCGTTTTATGGAGCAAGTGAGGGCCAAGTCTCCGCCTAAAAACAAGGTAAAAACAAACTATACCAAATTAAATACTAAACGGATAATTAAAAGAACGCAATCGTACTGCTATTAACCTAAGCGCGACCCGCTCTTGTGCGGTACCTTCAAAGAAATATGCGCGAGTACCTATGACTGCTGTATGATCAGAGCCCTTTTGTCTGTCCTCCAAAATTACATTTCTCAGCACATGATTATAGTGCCGGTATGCCTTGTATGCGTGTATAACTCGTCTCCAAGTGGAGCAATGGATCTCGTGTCGGTGTGTGTTTGGGTACTATGTGACTAAAGGAAAACCGAAAGTCGAATTGGTGAATAAATTAAATAATATAAATTGAAATGTGTAGTGCTCATATGTACATGTGATATTAGTTTCATTTAGTAGGTGAACTGCAGATGTTTTGTAGAATTAGTACTAGGGTCAGAGACAGTACAGACTGGACTACAAATGTACATTAAGGGCTTCGTCCGCGTTTAACCCATAGGGGATCTTGGAGTTTAGTAGGATTATGTACCTCGACTCGGTACACTGTCGATGACAAAGTATGACAGGTTTTGGGTATTCCCTGCATGTAGCTGGTTGATATGTCTTGCTACCGGGTAGGCCTGATCGTCATCGGCTATTGCCCGGAGGTGTTGGAGTATTCTGACGTGCACTGGGTGGATCGTGCTCCCCACATATCTTTTGCCACATATACACACCAAAACGTACACCGCGAACTCCGTTTTACATGAGTACAGATCTCTGATTTTGTAGGGTTTCTGTCTAAAGGGTACTATGACGTTGGTCATGTTAATCCCATGGTTGCACGCTTTACTTTTGGTGCATTTTTTAAACCCTTTTTGGGTTTGTAACCAATTGTTGGATGTTCTAATGGCTGGGGCATTGCACACCAATTGGCTACACATCGATTTGGCTTTCCTGAAGGTCATCAAAGGTGTTTTACCACACGCTTTACCAATGGTAGGATCATTCCGTACCAGTGGCCAATGCCTAGTGAGAATTTTGCGTACGTTTGTATGGTACCTATTAATACCTGTGATCAGTCTAGGTGGCTGGCGCTCCTTTTTCTCAGTGCCCGTGATAGATTTAGGGGGGAAAAAGGAGATCTTTCCTAACTTTGTTTTTACATTTCAGTTCTGCATTTTGACAGGTTTTTTCGGTGTACCCTCTTTTTTTTTTTGTTTTTGAGTCTAGAGAATAGGTTCTCTTTTGCTACTGACAGTCCTTCATCAGTGCTGCAGTTGCGAGTCATCCTGAAACATTCTGCGTATGGGATTTATTCCTTGGGTGATTTAGGGTGGAAGCTCTGTACGTGCAGCAGTGCATTGCCTGCTGTAGGTTTGCGGTACGTGCGTGTCTGTATTTTACAGTTTTCAATGAACAATTCTAAATCTAGGAATTGTATCGTGGTGGTGCTTGTGCTACAGGTAAACTTCAAGTTCAAAGCATTTTCATTTAATTCACAAGCAAATTTCTCTGCACTCTCAACACTGCCCTGCCACAGGATAAAGATGTCGTCAATAAAACGTTTGTACAGAATAACATTGGTGCTCATTATTTCTGACTGTGTGACTTTTAGTACCTGCTCCTCCCACCAGCCTATATGCAGATTCTCATAGCTGGGGGAGAAGCAACTTCCCATGGCTGACCCCTGCATTTGTTTGTAGTGGAGTCTGTCGAATAGAAATGTGTTATTAGTTAAACACCACTCCGTCATTTCCAATAAAATGCAAGTGTGTTTATGCAAAGTGGTGGGTCTCCTTCCCAGAAAGTGTTTGAGTGTGTGTAGACCATCTTTGTGCCATATGCTGGTGTATAATGATTGTACATCCAAAGTCATGAATACATAGTCCTTTTTCTATTCCACATCAAATATTTTACACAGAAAATCTCCAGTGTCTCTACTGTAGGCTGGTAGTTCCCTCACTTCAGGCTGGAGGAAATGGTCTATAAAAACACTTGTGTTCTCAAAGAGACTCCCCATGGCTGATATGATTGGTCTTCCTGGGGGTTCTTTGGCATTCTTGTGAATTTTGGGAATTAGGTAAAGTTGCGAGGTAACCGGGTAATCATTTTTCAAGAACTCAAATTCTTGTTTGCTTAGCAGTCCCATTCCTTTCCATCTGTATAGTTCGTTGGGATATTTCTGTTGTATTCCTATGGTGTGGGTTGGACTAATTCTGGTGTAGCATTCATGGTCTTGGAGCTGCGATAGTGCTTCCTTGTTGTACATTTCTAGTGGCCATAGGACATATATATATATCAAACTCCAACTCCAGTTCCTTCAATCAAGCAATGGACACCGACACAGGAGCTGGATATACAGTAAGTTTCATGTTTATTTATATATTTATTGATTGTCATCTTTTTGTGGGAAGACACCCAAACCCCCATACTTGTCTTAAATGCACGATGAAGGCATGCATGGAAAAGGCCTATAAGTGGGAAAGATGTGTGTGGTAATAAATGCATTGTTAAGGCACTGCGATGTACAAATCGCTTTGTGAGCACCTTACCTTTGGCACTTCCCAAGATTTACGTTATTAAGTAAATCTGGGGCAGTGTCAATACCCATGGGTGTTGTGTGGGAAAATCCTCTGCAATGCCAATATAACACCTCCCTGGCGCAGGGTAAGTCAGCACAGCAACTTGCGTTGGTTTGCCTTACTCCATCTCTGTGATCCATTCAAACCCAAGCAAAGTGGCTCTGCATGGCGTCATAGAAATGGTTGAGACATATGCGCTGCCTGAGCATCAGAAAAAGTGACACTCCAGTAGAAGCACAGCACTACACTTCCAAAACCAAGTCAAAATGAAAACAGAAAGCCACCGCTGCACGGGCATCCAAAGCAGGCAACAGTCAGAACACGCAGGACACTCGTGAGGAAAGGTTAAGAGATTGGACCAACCACACTTCACCGCGGTTCTGTGAAACAACAGTTTAAGACATTTTATCCATGAAAGTGCGCTGAAATACTGAATTTTTCTTATTGTGAAAATCAACGAATTGTTCCTGTAAAAGATGATGTCAGAAAAATATCTTCATCTTTCATATTTTTACTAAACTTGCAATTCCTGTTCACACATTGTACGATGCAACTCGAATTACGGCAGTAAGCAGAAATTTATGTTTCATCCTTTCCTGATATTATTAAACTCTCACATAGCTTTCACACACCATCAAATGCACTTAGGACTTTCTTCCCTGTAAAGAAATAATACATTTGAGTATCCATAGGTGTTTGATAAAATGACATAAGTAGGACTGTAGGCTAGCAGCCAAATATATGAGTTAGCCTAACAAAGGTGTGAATCCACTACGATAGCTCCACGATAGCAAGTTAAAAAAAATAAATAATCTTTTCATATTAAATTATATCTCTTTTTATAATAAATAATGTCAGCAAACCTATCAACAGTTAACATACCTCATTCAGCTATTCAGAGGCTGGCCTCTACATTCTTAGGAAAACGGTCACGGAGGGTACCCAAATCTCTACTGACCCACTGGCAGCCAGACCGCTGTGGTTGCAGGAAATGTTTGCCGCCATGGCAGGAGCACGTTTGGAAAAATGTTCACTGTTGACTGGTTTTCCATGTACTGGTAACATGCGGGGCGGTACGCATTATTTTTTGTGCTTGGAGACAAACTCTTAAAAGTAGCATCCTATTTAGTAAAAAAATAAAAAATCCTTGTCCCCAGTGGGCTGGGAGTTGTCTTCTAGTGATGGGCACTTTCATGCCTTGCAGAAATGAATATGCTTTTGAACACTGCCTTTAATTGAGCGAGCCTTCTGAAAGCATTCAGTTGTAAGTCACAATTTACAACTCACAAAATTGACCTATGCAAATAGCAAACCCATAATATCCGTCTCCACGATATAGTGAAGGGAAGTATAGGTTGCTTTTCTTAGCTACACACCTACTTGCCTTGATGGTACAGAGCTAGTCGATATTGTGGATATGGTAGGCCTAAGGTATCCTCCTGGGCAGGGTGCAGTGTATGTGACAGGTAGACATGTACTGGTGTGTGTAACATGTCCTGATAGTGAAATACTGCCAATTTAGTTTTTCACTATTGAAAGGCTATCTTGCCCATAGGACTGAATGGGGAATGCTGTGTAACAATTTTACAAGCATATCCACCCATAGGAGTAAGATAAGAAATTAGAGTTTTGTACCCCAAACTCAGAATTTAATAACACATCTTTTAGGAAGGATGTTTTTTTAATTCTGTGTTTGAAAATAGCACTTTTAGAAAGTGGCTATTTTCGTGTTCATCCTTTCTGTGTGCCTCTGCCTGTTTGTGGATTGACTGTCTGGCTTGAGAGTGACAGAGGCTGGGGTGGCTCCATGAATCTGGGTGAGTCAGCACTAGGCTGAATAGACCGATATGCATTTGGAGTGGTGGGAGGAGTAGCACTTGGCCCTGAATAGGGCTGTACCTACCTTCCACAGTGCTGGCTCCACCTCCTGTCATTTTGTCTGATGGCCCTCGCCCACACTAACAAAGGTAGAAGTTGTGCACCCAGAACTGGTTTGGACTGGGTCTAGGACTCCTACACCACGAGAACAAAGAATTTTGGGGTATAAATATGAGAGCTGAAACCCCTGAATTTTAGATCATCCTGGAATTCAAGAGGAACACTCTGCAGAGGAGAAGAGCTGGAAAAACTGAAGAGAAGGACTGCCATGCTGTGTGTTCTGGGGCTAACCTGCAGTTACTATTCCGCCATGGAAAGGAGAAGGAATTTGCTGTGTGCTGTGTCCCCTGCTTGAAGAAGACCTCCAAGGGTCTGAGGAGAGCTGGCATCCTGTTTTAAAGTCCCAGGAACAAAAGGACCTCACCCCCAGCTTCCCCTGAACTCTGCTGTGTGTGTTCTGACCTGCCCAGAGTGCTTGATCCAGTTGTGGGGCCTCTGGAGGTTATTACTCATTTTGGGAGCTGGAAGAAGAAGAAGCTTGAAAGGAACTGCAAAACCCATCGCATCGCTCTTATTGCATGTTTCACTGGCACATCTTGAGGGCGCAAGAAGATTTCCATTGCATCGCCGTGCCACTGCGAAGATCATCGCAGAACCGACACATTGAGGGATCACAGCGGAAGAGGGCAGACCTTGCGCCGCCGCATCGATCCCTGTTGCATCCTGAAGATCTACACATCGAACCTGTGCAAGACGCTTTCCCAACGCATCACCTGTGAACCGGCACGAAGACTAGATGCATCGCTCCCCTTACAGACCGGACTCAACGCAACCTGTCCACAGTATGCAACAGGGCTGTCGCATCGCCTCCTCAGGGTGTCAGGAGTGTCGCATTTCTTTGTTTTTCGACGCTGCAACTGTTTGGCTTGGGAAATTTGGTGAAAAGTCGAGCATCCATAGTTTTCTATGGTACAGGTTCTTGAAACATTTTTAAGTCATATTTTCAAACTGTGTATGTTGGATTTTTGTCGTTTTGGTCTTGTGTAGTTTACATAAAGATACTTTATTTTTCTAAACTGGTGTGGTGTTCATTTGCGGTGTTTTCACTGTGTTACTGTGAGTGTTGGTACAGATACTTTACACATATCCTTTGGAATAAGCCTTTCTGCTCGTGCCAAGCTACCAAGGGGGTGAGCAGGGATATCTAAAGTGTGTAGCCCCCTTACCCTTACTAGAAGCAAGGGTCCCTAGTTGTTCAAAGGTACCTACCTCTGCCAACTAGAGACCCCCAGCTCTAACAATCTTGCTTACAATTACTTGACTGTTTGATGGTCACATGAAGGCAAGTAAGGAGAAAAAAGTGGAAGGGTGAAAAAAAGCAGAAGAGAAAATGCGCAGATGAGTGCACTAGTCAACAAAGAAATGATGGCAGTGCAGATGAGACTAACCTTTTGAGGCCTAGATAGGTGGTGGATCACCCATTGCAGGAGCATCTATTGTAAAAGGTTGGAAGTTTGACTTGATATTGCTGCATGGAGGGCAGGTTAGCATCAACGTGTACTAACTTATTTTTGACCTGGTGCTTTGGGATACAGGGGGACCAAAGGCAGTGTGAGACTGGGACAGAAATAGTCCCAAGAATAAAGTAATAGTAGCCCCATTAGAAAATCATGTAGCTAACATTTGGCCAATTCATCCAGTTTCGAGTTTATAAAGACAAGCTATGTAGGTGTTCTGTAAGGTATAGGAGATAGCATGCCTGTGTGCTTGCTGCAGGCAATGTCCATGGTAATATCAGAGAAATAAAAAGTAACAACTGGCCCTCGGAAAACAAAAGAGGCCCACAAACCTCCCAAAAAACGGCCCATACAGTGACCAGTCAGACCAGTCCTTCTGGCACTTCCAAATGGCCCTATAAGCCAGACTGAACTGAACGGGGTGTGGTATTTGAATTGTAGGGAATTTCAATCGAGTTTCCAGTAGCATTATATTGGTATTGTATAAATGTTTGCGTGCTTTGGAATGGTGATAAACCTTCAATATAAATCTTACTGTAATATAAATGACAAGAAGGAAGAAATCCCAGACTCCTGATACATATACATTAGCATGCATTTCGATAAATATAAACAAGGCCACTGGAATTTCGTCATAGTGTGGCGGCGCATCATTATAGATTTGTCGCATTTGCAACATTATCCGTCTTATGCTGCGCAATCTGCTTATTTTATGCCCCTAAAAATGGTGCCTAGCACAAACAGTTTAAAAGTGGCTAAAAACAAAGTAACGTGTTGCTGCACACTAAACGTCCCTTTGCAAAGGGTGACTTGTCCCTTTTCTGTTGCTTATTGATATATTTGGCCGTTAAACTGGTACTAATGATGTGCAACCAATGTCCAGACAATGATAACGCGTTAAAAATGACAAAATAATGAAGCAATCCTGTCAAAAAAGGTGCCATTTTATGCTGCCTCATTTGAACCTTATTACTGCATAATTTACTCAACCCTGCAGCATAATTTGGTCCTCACCTGCCGCATAATTTCAGTGGCCAAACATTTTTAAGTCTGCTGTACACAGCTCATATTGTGATGCATTGTTTTCTAAACACTTTCAATGTAAGTTATATATATTGTTATTTCACCTTGTGGGTTCTGGTTTTCTTTCACAGGGAAATATAAAGGTTTATATAGACATAATAGTTAAATGCTATTTTATCTTTATGTACATTAGTCGCCGAAAACTGCATAAGGTAATGCATTAGTATGTTTGTGCAAGCATGCGATAAGTGTTCAGGGGCCAGATGTAGGTAGCCCAATACCGGTCGGTAACGGCCGAAATTACTGAATTTCGTCCGTTACTGACCGGTAATAGGCATTTGAGATGTAGGGGCCTAATTTAAGGATTCGGTAATTTACCGAATCGGTAATTTAACCCCTCCCACGCTCATGTCGAGCTCAGCTCGTCATGAGCTACTGTTCTCATGTGCTCATGACGAGCTGAGCTCGTCATGACCGTTGGAACGCTCGCACGCTGTGGAAATTCCCCTGCTGTGCGAACATTCTACACAAACGGATGTGGTCATGAGCACACGAGAACCGTGGCTCATGACGAGCTGAGCTCGCTATGAGCACCGGGGTGCTGTGCGCGCCCCCCTCCCCCAGCACAGCAGGAGAATGACCCCAGTAGCCAAGGGGTTAAGGAATCGATAAATTACCGAATTCTTAAATACCGATTCCGTAAATTACCGGATCCGTAATGTAGGGAGCATGCAAGTGAATGCATTTGTCATTTAAGGACTCGTTATTTACCACCAACCACAAGTTGGTGTTGGTGGTACATATCAAAAACCTGTGAAAAAGTAAATATGTTAGAGTCTCTTCTGGAGTGTGGTCGTGGTTCCTGCGTAGAAGGCGTAGCCGTAGTCCAGCCTGTTGCTGACGAGGGCTTGGATGACCGTCTTTCTGGTTTCCGTAGGGATCTTTAGATCTTGCGGAGCATGAGTAGGGTATTGAAGCAGGAGGATGAGCCCGTGTTGACTTGCTGAGTCATAGATAGCGCTGAGTCCAGGATGACTCCCAGGTTGCGTGCGTGGTTGGTAGGTGTTGGGCGGCACCCAGCGTGGCCGGCCACCAGGAGTCATCCGATGCGGAGGGGGTGGAGCCAAGGATGAAGACCTCCATCTTGTCCGAGTTTAGTTTCAGCCGGCAGTCTTCATCCACTCAGCGACAGCCTTCATTCCCTCATGGAGGTTGGATTAGGCGGTGGCCGGGTTCTTGGTGAGGGAGAGGATCAACTGGGTGTCTTCATCATATGAGATGATGTTGAGGTGGTGTGCTCGGACGATGTTTGCGAGCGATGCCATGTAGATGTTAAAAAGGGTCGGGCTGAGGGATGAACCTTGGGGTATGCTGCAGGTGATTGTGGTGGCTTCGGACCTGAAGGGGGGGAGGCGGACTCTCTGCGTTCTGTCAGTGAGGAAGGAGGTGATTAAGTCCAGGGCTTTGTCTTGGATCCCTGCGTCATAGAGGCTTGTGCGCAGGGTATTGTGGCAGAAGGTGTCGAAGGCGGCCCAGAGGTCCAGGAATATGAGGGCCGCAGTTTCGCCGTGGTCCAATAAGGTTCTGATGACGTCAATGGCGGTGATGAGGGTGGTTTCAGTGCTGTGATTGCTGTGGAAGCCGGATTGGGAGGAGTCCAAGACATTGTTCTCCACCAGGAAGTGGGTCAGTTGTCTGTTGGCGGTCTTCTCAATGACTTTCGCCGAGAACGGGAGCAGGGAGATGGGTTGGAAGTTCTTGAGGTTCTTTGGGTCTGGATTGGGTTTTTTGAGAAGGGAGTTAATCTCAGCGTGTTTCCAGCTTTCTGGGAAGGTGGCGATCTCGAAGGATCTGTTGATGATCTTCCTGAGTTGGGGTGCAATGATGGAGCTTGCTTTGTTGATGATGTGGTGGGGGTAGCGGTTGGAGGGTGAGCCGGAGTGGATGATGTTCATGATTTTGATGGTGTCTTCGTTGTTGACGTTGTGACAGGAGAGTAGAGGGTCGATATGCTTGGTGGGTGTAGAGTCGGGGTGATGGCGTCTGTCGTCGGTGTCTGAGTGTCAAAACTATTGTGGATGTCTGCGATCTTGCGGTCTTGCAGGGTCTCGCAGAGTTCTTGTGATGGGGGTATGTCATTGGAGCAGGAGCTGGGGGTGGGGAGTACTTTCACGATGTTGAAGAGCTCTTTGCTGTTGTGTGCGTTTTTATCGATGCGTTCTTTGAAGGAGGTTCTTTTGGTGGATCGGATGAGTTGGTGGTGTTTGCGTCTGGCGTTTATGAGGGCTGCATAGTTGTCTGGTTTCTGGTTAGTGCGCCAGTGTTTCTCGAGTCTTCTGCAGGTGTGCTTGGAGTTTTAGAGGTCGGTGTTGAACCAGATGGCTCTCGTGTCCGTGCACCTGTTGGAGGGTTTCCTTATCGGGTCGAGGGTGTTGGTGCAGTCGTCAATCCATTGTCTCAAGTTGTTGGCTGCTGCGTCAGTATCGGAGGGCTCGGGTGGGGGATCTCTGCAAGAGTGGTGGTGAGCTGGTCTTCGGTGACTTTTTTCCAGCTGGGAAGTGGGATACGTTGTGGTTGGTTGTGTGCACTGTGTTTCTCGAAAGAGAAATGGATACAGGTGTGGTCAGTCCAGTGGAGTTCGGTGGTGTGGCTGAAGGTAAAATTGTAACTTGATACTTGTATAGCGCACTACTCACCTGCAAGGGTCTCAAGGCGCTTGTACGAATACCGCTGTGGAACCCATCCTGGCTTTACCTGGGAGGAGTCCACTCCTGGGCACCCCCAAGGTGGAGGCCAGGCATCCTTAGCGTGGGGGCCGTTGTGGAGATTAAGCAAGCTATTGCCCAGAGTTGCAGAGTGGGACTCCATGATTGGAATAGGCACCGAGGCGAGAATTATCAGGTCCGTGGAATTTTGAGCCCAAGACCCGCCGAGGCGGGGAATTGAACCCTGGTCCCGGGCTAGACCTCTGCATCAGGGTCTGCCGCTCTAACCATTGAGCCACACTTCTCCAAGGTGACGTGGTCGCTGGTGGAGAAGATGGGGTCGAGCGTGTGACCGGCGGAGGGGTTGGGTATTGTGACGAGTTGTTTGAGTCCGAGGTTGGCCAGGTTGTCGATCAGCGTTTTGGTGTTGTGCTGAAGTTCTCGAGGTGGAAGTTCAGGTCTCCGAGGAGGTTGTAGTCTGTGGAGGCGAGAGCGTGCATGCTGATGAGGCCGGCGATGGATTCGCTGAACTATGGTCGGGGTCCCGGAGGCCTGTAGATGAGTGTTCCTCTGAGGGTGTTGTTGTGATCGACGTGGATCTGAAAGTGTAGGTGTTTGGCCGTGCTGAGGAAGTCTCCGGTGTTGGTTGAAATGCTGAAGGTGTTCCTGTGGATGATGGCGATTTCTCCTCCTGGTCTTTTGTTGTTGAGATCCCTGCGGGTGATCTTGTAGCCATCCGGGATGGCTATGGCTATGTCGGGCGTCGAGGAGGTGTTCATCCAGGTCTCTGTCAGGAAGGCGACTTCTGGGGCAGAGGAGTCGAGCAGGTCCCAGAGTCCGACGGCTGCTTGTGGACTGAGCGGGTGTTGAGTAGTACACAGCTGAGGAGGTTGTGACCAGCAGTGTTGGGGTGGGTCGGACGTGCAGGTGTGTGCTGGCTGGTGTAGCTGCAGTTTTGGCAGGTGAAGGGTCCATGGGTGAGTTTCAGGGTGGCCTTGAAGCAGGTGGGGGATTGGCCGGCATTGAGCCCATAGAGGGTTGTGGCAACGTAGCGGCGTTGGGTGTTGTGGCGCTTGCGGGGGCCAGGGGGTCTGGCGATGGCCGCGGTCCAGGTACGGACGGGCGCAGATGGGCTTGCCTTAGGCACGCCTTCGGCATGCCAGCGTCGCGTCTGCTGCGCAACCAGGCAGGAGTTGCCATAAGAAGGGGAGGTGGTGGGGTCAGAGGTAGGGGGCAGGAGTGGGCTGGATCGGTGGGCAGGGCCGCAGGGGCAGCAGCGGTGGGACAAACGCAACACTCAGCACTCACGGAAGGACGGGTACAGAAAATAAACAGGGGCAGCCAAAAATGCAATCACATAAGTAACAGGGGCAGGTGATGGGAAGGGAAACTGATCACCTCTAAACTTGCAGGGGATGTAGGAGAGGGACTGTCTCCATGATGAAAAGGGTTTTCCCAGTGAAGAAACAGACACGAAATTTACATATTCACATCAGGCTGCATTTCCCTATGTAAATATATTGTGAGTACAGTTATGCAGTGGGAACATGGGGATCATGCATGTCACATGACATTCCCAGAAGTTTGCCTAGAAACCTACTAGGAATATTTTATGAATTCCTAAAACTAGTCAATCGGATACCAGTCATAGGAGTATAACTACCAGTGCAGATCTTTATGAATCAGGCCCGATCAATTGTATCAAGGTGCCATTATTTACTGGAACAAGACCCTTCCATTAATAAACCTTCATGAATATATAACATAATGGATACTGTTTCACACCCAACCACAAATTACCACTGTCATGCTATAGACCTTTTTCACCGACTGAGAGGTAAAGGGAGTCCGCATTTAATCAATCAATCTCATTAACAGTGCAACCCATTTGGATAAACAATAAGGATGAGGAATCAGTGATTATAGTTAAGAAGGTTTATTGCAAGTAAGCAGTCAGGTTAAGGTAAATAAATCATAATACCATGCTGCATAGTTACAGAATAAAAACTGGATAACAGAAACTCCTAAAGACGTTCAGCCACACCAGAATAAAGCAAACAAGAAGTTCAGTTACAGCAATACAAAAGATCAATAACAGACTTTGATGCTCAGAGTAGAGTTTCTGGGTCTCTCTTCTATGCATGGTTGAAGTCTAAATGTATATGTATTAAGTCCAAACAAAATAGGATGGCTAAAAAATCTGGGAAATACAGAAAAATGGGAAAATGCAGGGAAGTACTAAAAGGTGTCAGCATTTCAGAAGCTAGATCGAGAATATTCTTGGGACAGGGAAATGAGTGTTAGCCTAAGTCACACTCAGCAAGAGTCAAAGGGGATAAGCATAGAGATCTACACCTCCCAAAGTCTAAAGGAAAGTGGTGCATTCTTAGACAATGTGAACACTAGTTATTACCACAAACATCTTCCAAGCAACACCCCTCTGTTCACACCTGCAGGGGCTCCATTTTCCTTTCTATTCTCATGATGTGAGCCGCAACATTCACCAAAATATCCTAGGCCAAACCTGGGAACGATATCGTCCATCATTACCTCTGAGTCTTTGCAACATTAATAAATGGAAACTTTCAGCTGACACTCTTGCTCTAGAAGGGGCATATTACCAAGGGCCATTATCGCCGCTTTACCGGGACTTTTTCCCGCTGAAGCGGCGATAATTTTATCGCCCTATTACCAAGCTGTCGCTAACACCAGTTAGCGACAGCTTGTAGGCGATAGCGGGCATTTTGGGGTCCGCTTTGCATGTCAGCGATAATTATCGCTAATGACATGCAAAGTGGGCGTGCCAAAATGTCAGCGACTGAAAACAGTCGCTGCAATCGCTATCGCCTATGATCAACACAGGCATAGTTTTGGAAATATTTGCGCTAAGCGCGAATATCTCCAAAGCTAACGCCTGCCCTGACCAGTTCTTAGCCATGTTATCCAATGAGAGGTGGATAACATGGCTAAGAGCATTGTCACGGTAAT
The DNA here is from genome assembly GCF_964261635.1 of Lissotriton helveticus. Taxonomy (NCBI): domain Eukaryota; kingdom Metazoa; phylum Chordata; class Amphibia; order Caudata; family Salamandridae; genus Lissotriton; species Lissotriton helveticus. Next base: position 689,981,287 of record NC_136057.1, read on the forward strand.
GCCTGAATATCGCTGTATTGACAGCGATATTCACGCATTTCGCCAGTTTTTTATCGCTCCTGAGATAAACCTTGCTAATAGCAAGGTATCTCAGCGATAAAAACAGGTGAAGGGCGGCGATAGAAATATTCCCGCTAAGCCAACTTAGCGATAATTATCGCTATTTGTTGGTAATATGCCCCCAGGTTCCTTACCAATGTTTTTTTCTCAGGCTCTCTCTATCGCTAGTACAGAGCTATATCAATTCTCAAACTTACAAACCATGTGAATATACCTTCAAGGAAAAGACACGCAAGCATAAAATGGAAAACAGCATTTAATGCAGAAAGAAACACAGGCCTACTAAGGACAAGTTTAAGATATTAAATCAATGCTGTACATTTAATATGAGTGTGCACATTCGATCCACAAATGAATGTAAAATGTTAGTACATTAGATTCATGTTACACATTGCATACAGATGAAATAACTTGAGTACATGTCAATGAATGTAACTAAGAACTACATTAATAAATGCAAATATGAAACATAAGTGCATATGTTACATAAATCCTTTTACATTTTAAAAGTGATAGGATGGTTTTATTTCTACAATAAATATCGTTTAATAGAGTTAAGGCACACAGTCTATATATATATATATATATATATATATATATATATATATATATATATATATATATATAATAAATATATATATATATATATATATATATTCACTGAAAAAACCATAGGTTATAGACCATATATAGTTAGGAATTAGCATTTACAAAACCTTATTTTACTCACACAAAACCATTGAAATTCCATATATATTTAGTTGCACTAACTATATATCGCGCACCCGCAATCCACTGCTGATGATGTCACATATTACATCATTCATGACATGGTCAGTGACATCACTGATGACATCACTGATGACATCTCAAATGACATCACTGATGACATCACTGATGACAACATCCAGTGACTGTATGTTTCTGTAAAGTTAAAATGTGTCTTACATATTGAAGAATGAGTGGAAGTATAAGTGTCTGGACAAAGGATTTAGTAGGTGCATGACTGAATGTATGAGTGAGTGATTAAATGTGTCTCACTGAGTGCATGGGTTAGTGACTAAACTGTCTTAATTTGTGCAATCATTATGTCTGTTGTTCTGTAAACTGCTGCATGTGTTAATCAGTAGCTATATGATTAACTATATGGGTTACTGATTGATTGTCCAAGTATTTGTATGGGAGACTGAGTGTGTGTGTGGCTGGCTGGGAGGTGTGTGACTCTGTGCAGATCAATGTGTACTTGTATCAATGATTGTATAAGAAGGTAAGTATGTGTTAGTATATGTTTGAAAATGTAAGGTGCTCTATGTTTAACTGTATAGACAAGAAAATGGAAGTGTCATTGATTCTTTACAGGACTGACTAGGTGCGTGAGTAACTCCATGGATGAGTGGCAGACTGTGAGTGTCTGTATAGGTGTATGAGTGCATATGATAGTGTTGTAAAGATGAGTGATTGTATGTATGAATGATTGTATGGGTGAATGAGTGAATGTGTGTGTAGACATAGGAATCAGTGAGTGCGTATGTAGTAACTAGTATTGGTGTGTCAATGGTTTCAAAAATTATACTCTGTATTTAACACTGGGTGAAACAGAGGTTATATTAAAATGTGAGAAGATGCATTGTATTGTCACATGAATGATATCATCAGTGATGTGGTCATTGATGTCAAATGAGATGTCATCAGTGATGTCATCAGTGATGTCATTTGAGATGTCATCAGTGATGTCATCAGTGATGTCACTGACCATGTCATGAATTATGTAATATGTGACATCATCAGCAGTGGATTGCGGGTGCGCGATATATAGTTAGTGCAACTAACTATATATGGAATTTCAATGGTTTTGTGTGAGTAAAATAAGGTTTTGTAAATGCTAATTCCTAACTATATATGGTCTATAACCTATGGTTTTTTCAGTGAATTTTCAAGGTTTTCTAAATGCTAATTCCTAACTATATATGGTCTATAACCTATGGTTTTTTCAGTGAATTTCATTGGTTTTTTAACAGCTAATATCTGTAGCTGTAAAATGTATTCTTCTTTAAATCCAAAAATATATTTTATATGTTTATGAATAATTTTTTTTTTAAATATTTTTTTTTCTTCGTTCCCGCTTCGCGAATCGGGAAGCTTCCCGTTAGCTGACCTTGATGCCGCGAAATAGACCGCGAGCCGGTAAACGTTTCTTTACCGCAACTGCCGCGTTAGAAAACAACATCGTGACACCTCCCGTCCGCATGACGTTTCACGTTGTCGCGTGATACGTCATATGACGTGCTACGTTAGCGAACTGGTACGCGAAGCGAGTCGCAAAGCGCAGGTTTCTGGAAGCAAACCGGGAGGCCCTGCAAAGCGCTTAACGTAAACACAGCAGGTCATGTGACTTGGTAATAACACTTTTCATTGGTTCATTTCACTTTTGGTTTCCTAATGATGTAAGACTAGGTCATATAATCTAAAATGAACACTTTTCATTGGTTGAGAACTCTTGTTTTTCCCAAATGATGAAAATCCCTCCTTCTTTCCTCACTCTGACTTTCATCATTGTGAGAGAAAGACCCTTTGTTACCAGTGAGCAATGGCTTCTTTAGTAGCTTCAGCTGGTGCTTCCCCACCACCTCCACCACATCCAAGGAAGAGTGGACCACCTGCTCAAGTTATAATTCAACAAGAAGAGGAAGAAGAGGAACAGGACGACGAGCACGAAGAGAGGCAGTTTTTGCCTGAGGAGCCCAGGACGTCTCACCGGAAAGAAAACTTCATTTGGCAATTTTTTAAAATTCCCAAAGGTCAGAAAAAAGTAAATGCAAGATACGTAACTTGCCTTATATGTCAAGATAGACTGTCCAGAGGGACCGAGAAAAAATACAGTTTCGGAAACTACACAATGCATCGCCATATGACTAGGTGGCATCCTAACAACTACAGTGCTGCACAGTTTCGGAACGACCTAGATAATCTCCCTATTATGGCCAGAAGATCTGTTGTACCGGAAGTAACGGGACCAGAGGGCAGGGAGATGGTGCCAAATATACAAATGAGATTTGGTGAAGTAAAACACGTCTGCGTACATTGCGATGGATTCATTTGCTACGGAGAAAGAAGCATCACTCTGATCAACAGAGCTATTGACTATCATATGCAAGTTTGTACGAAACGCCCAAAATAATAAATACTTTTTTTTTGTTTTGTTGCTCCTGTTGAGCCCTTTATAATGAATCGTTTTCATTGCCCCCTCCAAGAAAAACCCAAAAAAATATAAAACTGTTCAGAAAAATTCAAAAAAAGTAAAAAAATGTTCAGAAAAATAATAAAAAAAATATAAAACAACAAAAACAATAAAAAAAAAGTTATTTTCAGAACTACCTCCCCGTTATTAAAAAATTGGTACAATATTTGGAACTGTGCCAACCTCTATTTCTCGTAGTTCGCTTCCCAGTTCGCTCGCCGGTACGCGAACCGGAAGTGAACCAAAATTTTTTTTTTAAAAAAAGAACAGTAAGTATAAGGGAAGGAAACAGACACTTATGTTAAAAGAAAGACAGCTATAAGGGAGTAAACTAGAGATACTATTACCCGTAATCCACTGCTGATGATGTCACATATTACATCATTCATGACATGCTCAGTGACATCATCAGCAGAGGATTGCGGGTTTTTTGGCAACGTGCCTTATCCACGGTTTAATAACGCTGCCTTTTGCTTTATATAAGTTTTCAAATTGTATGAAATATATACCAATAGGTCGTTATGAACCTTTAGGTAGTGCTTTTCTTCATGAGGTCTGGTCGCTTCCATACACATACAGATGTTTCAAAGATGATCAAGAAGTTTATCTGAATGGAGAGGAATGCACTGAGACGCCACATCATTCACTAATGTGTAGGCACATACAGTTACACGGTTCATGCAACAAACATCGACCAAATATGGCTTGCGTGTTGCAAGGCACGCCAGTTCCTGCTATCATCCCCACGTTCAAGTTGTTGGAAAATGGTAGTTATTTGATGCTCAATAATGAAGATTGTTCTGGGTTAATTAAAAGTATTCCTTTTATCGTAACAGTAAGTGAACGGGTTATTTGCTGCAGAAATGTTCTATTTCCTCCCACACATGAACATAGGGAGTTTTCAATCTCGCCACAAATACCAACCTTGGGAGCAGATTTCAACGGCATGGCAAGAATAAGAGCTCTTTTGTCTCAGAGAGAGGTGGCCTTGAGTTCGGCCCGTGAAACTTTCGTGCTTCACATAGCGAACACCCGTACAGAGGTGCAGACCCTTTTCAATACAGATTTGCCTTTCCATTTCAGCAAGATGGTTCGGACTATCTTTAACGCGTCCTCCACAAAGGCCCTGGCGCAATTTTTTAAAGTTGTTACCAGTGGTCTCGTGACTTCATTTGAGAAAATCTTTGGAGTCATCCCTGCTTTCTTTCATTCTATTTTTTCCACTCTGCTTCGTGGATTCCCATTTTTACTTGCATTACCAGCGGACGCTCTTGTGCTTTTTTACATTTTTAAATATGGATGTCCCTCCTGTGCAAGCTCCCGCCCTGCAGCTGCTGACACTGTTCCGCAATCGCATGCTAGAATATTATGGCACAATGCCGTTGGCGATATTAAGCACGGCATATGGATTATCTTTTCGATTCTCCTACTTCACCTGTGTCCAGCCTGTATTTCACTGCCTGACCTGTGATTTCGATTGGGCCATTGATTTGTGTCTCTGCGGACCGGTTTCTCCTGACGTCGACTTTAATCAGCTGATGACTCCTATCATTACTCACGAGTTGGTTTGTCCTGGCGAAAGGATTATGGCTGTGGCATTGATGCATGGACTAATTGGTCCCTGGAATTTACTGGCGGCAACACAGTCTTTCTTGGAACAGAGCTTTCTTGAAAACCCACCGAGCTGTCCTCTGATGGTGATAGAGGATCCGGTGCTGGGAGAGCACGTATGTTCTTTTCCGCTTTTAAATTGGATGGCTGAACTCTTTTCGAATGAAGACGGTGACTTCCTATTGGAGGCTGTTGCAGCTTATTTTGCATACACAGTTATGTCATAGACCTTTTTCATGTTTGATATGCTGAGTACTAGCATTTCATTGACAATTCATTGACTTATTTGTCAAGTTTTTATTATTTAGCTTGCCTATTGGCTTAAGACTCGATAAAGTACTTGGCTGTTTTATTTTTCTTTAGCATTAAATTTTCCTAGTTTTTAATGCTTTACCTTGCGGACCGTCCACATATAACCTTGCAATCTGCTCTCATGAGATGGCACTTCTATTATCTTATTCAGTTCGTTTCCGGATCATGGGGAGGTGTCATCTAGGTCCTGGATATCTTTACACCGTGTTAAGTTAGCATGGGCTCATTACCGGTTTAAACGCCATTTTTCCTTTTTTGCAACTTCTGCACACGACACTTAGTTGTTGCTTTAGCTTTCAACCTAGTAGTTCATCGTGGTTTACATGAGAATAATATGTTATTGCTCTACTATCTGCTTTGCTTGTTAAACTATATCTGTACAGCGAGTGCTGAAGTTTCAAGAACAACACGATACAGAATTGTTATGAGGTCTGATCTCCACGACTTCATACTCATAACATAAGTGCAACTTCTGCCAATTCTGGGCATGAGGCGGGTTTTATATTGCTTTGCCGAACACACATACACAACAGTTGATGCGGTTCACATGAAGAGAGAGCTGGTGTATGCTGATGTGATTCCTTCAAATCTAAGACACTAAAGTATGGGCACGCCCTAAACCAACACAAAGAGACCTTCTTAGCAAATAATATAATATGTGTATTAGGGAGGGTGACTCCCTCCACGGCCCGCGGCTGCTTATAAGTGTTGCTAACTCTTATTCATTTACAGCATGTTAACATACTGTCACCATTCGCTTTTTATGTACTAGTAACTATGCTGGTAATTTTGCTACTGATAATATGTGTACTTGTATTATCTAAGATACTACGCCTGAGAAGACGGCATTAGTAAATAAACATTTCAAATACACATGTGTTCTTCTTAACTCCATGTTCTGGTTTCTAAGAAATATATAACGACCGACTGTTCATGAGTTCCACGTATCCTGAGGTACTATAAGTTCATATTCTGGATTGTCTAAACATTGAGAGTTTGTTATATCCAATGTGACACTGTACCTAGCTTGCTAAGGGGTTTTTGATTACTAAGGTGAGTTTTGGGACACCCTAATTCGCCGAGGTTCCAATCCTCTGCCCACAGTTCTGTGTGAGAACAGAAACCCTGCGACAGGGGCACCCCCGACCCTTGCTGGAGCTTCATCACACTTGCGATACAACTCCAGCAATGCGCCACCTTTACGGCACAGATACATCACGCATCTGTGCTGTTTTTGCCCCATGATGCGCCGCATTGTAAATGCAGCACACCATAGGTGACGGAACAGCGGCACAGAATGACTAACACATCCCTGGTGATGCGCCAGTCATCATAAATCTATCCCTATGCTTCTTATCTTGTTAGAGATGAACCGCCATATGTATCATCAAAGTTTTTTGCATTTCCTAAATAGCGAACTTTAAGGAATAAATAGCGATTCTTTACCATTCCTAGTTTGCGATGAGCTATTTGCTAATTACAAATTACCCATTCATTTCCTTCATTTCCATAGGGCGGTTGGACTCACTTTTAGCTCGAACGGCTGAATGGATTTCCACGAAACTTGGCAAAATTGTAGGGACTGGTAGCCCGATGTGCCTTTGCTATGTCTCAAGATATATGCTCCAGTGGTTTTTACGAAAATTAACTTTGAAAAATATATATTGGGCTACATTGGCCTATATATATGTTGGAGCCCAAATGTAGCCCAATGTAGCCCAATGAAGCCCAATGAAGCCCAATGTAGCCCAATGTAGCCCAAAGATGGCCGCCAGAGACAAAAAAAACAAATGTAGCCCAAATATCAGCCAGATGTAGCCCAACTATAGCCCAGTGACAGAATGACCAATCAGCTTCCCAAACCTCCGTTACGCAAAGCGGAGCGCTGTTACAGATATATATCTTTTTTTGAACGTTAATTTCTCAAAATCCACTGGAGCACATATATTGAGACCTAGCAAAGGCACATCGGGCTACCAGTCCCTAATATTTTGCCAAGTTTCGTGCAAATCCATTCAGCCGTTCGATTATTATTATTATTTTTTTTTTTTGCCCCGCGGGGCCCTTTTAAAACCTCCACATCAAACGTAGGGGGTCAGCGAGGATCTACTATGCCCCCTTATGGTCATTTGCCCCTTCGCTTTGGCCTCCTCTTGTCTCTCGATCCTACCGAGAGACAAGATGGCGGCCGCTACGGACTGTTTGGAATGTTTACAGACGCCGGAGAACCAATCAGCTTCGCTTCACAAAGCTCCGTTGCGCGAAAAGTACGCGTACTGGAGCGCTGCCCGGTCCGCTGTTACAGATATATATCTTTTTTTAAACGTTAATTTCTCAAAATCCACTGGAGCACATATATTGAGACCTACAAAAGGCACATCGGGCTACCAGTCCCTACAATTTTGCCAAGTTTCGTGCAAATCCATTCAGCCGTTCGGGCTAAAAGTGAGGCCAACCGCCCTATGGAAAACTCAATGTTAAAAACACGTTTTGGGACCCCCCTTTTTTCTCGGCCCCCCCTTGACAAACCCCCCCCAAATTTTCAAGGGCTGCTCAGAAACAAAATGTGCCATTTTCCTGAAAATTTCAGCCAATTCCGTCCACAAACGCCAAAGTTATTAGACATAGAATTTTCAAAAATCCCATAGAGAAAAAATCCTAACTATATATACCTACTGGCGACCGCCAGTAGGTAATATATATATATATATTCACTGAAAAAACCATAGGTTATAGACCATATATAGTTAGGAATTTGCATTTACAAAACCTTGAAAATTCACTGAAAAAACCATAGGTTAGAGACCATATATAGTTAGCTGGACATTTTATTGACGTAAAACCAATGAAATTCCATATATAGTTAGTTGCACTAACTATATATCGCGCACCCGCAATCCACTGCTGATGATGTCACATATTACATCATTCATGACATGGTCAGTGACATCACACAGAACACCATACTTTTTCACACATACACTAACACATACTTACTCTCTTATACAATCACTGATACAAGTACACATTGATATGCACACCTCCCAGCCAGCCACACACACACTCAGTCTTCCATACATCCACTCATTCTTCAATATGTAAAACATATTTAAACTTTACAAAAACACACAGACACTAGATTATGTCATCAGTGATGTCATCAGTGATGTCATTTGAGATGTCATCAGTGATGTCATCAGTGATGTCATTTGAGATGTCATCATTGATGTCATCAGTGATGTCACTGAAGTATGGTGTTCTGTGTTTAACTGTATAGATGAGGAAATCGAAGTGTGATTGATTCTTTACAGGACTGACTAGGTGTGTGAGTAACTCCATGGATGAGTGGCAGTGTGTGAGTGTCTGCATAGGTGTATGAGTGCATATGATAGTGTTGTAATAATGAGTGACTGTATGTATGAGTGATTGTATGGGTGAATGAGTGAATGTGTGTGTAGACGTAGGAATCAGTGAGTGCGTATGTAGTAACTGGTATTGGTGTGTCATGATGTCATCAGTGATGTCATTTGAGATGTCATCAGTGATGTCATCAGTGATGTCACTGACCATGTCATGAATGATGTAATATGTGACATCATCAGCAGTGGATTGCGGGTGCGCGATATATAGTTAGTGCAACTAACTATATATGGAATTTCATTGGTTTTATGTCAATAAAATGTCCAGCTAACTATATATGGTCTCTAACCTATGGTTTTTTCAGTGAATTTTCAAGGTTTTGTAAATGCAAATTCCTAACTATATATGGTCTATAACCTATGGTTTTTTCAGTGAATTTCATTGGTTTTTTAAAAGCTAATATCTATAGCTGTAAAATATATTCTTTATTACGTGACGTATCACATAGCCACGTGAGACGCCTCATGACGCGTCGCATAACCGTGACGTATCGGCTCTGCAGCGCAAACAAAACCCGTAACGTAAGCGCGCCTGAGCACGCTTACAGATATATATATTTTTTTTAACCTTAATTAGACAAAATCCACACGTGCACATATCTTGAGGCCTTGCAAAGGCACATCAAACAAACAGTCCCTACAATTTTGCCAAGTTTGCTGGAAATCTATTCCCTTAATTTTTTTTTTTACTGTTTCTCTTGGTTTTTCCCTTGTTACGCTTACCGGGACGCTACCCGGTACGCGAACCGGACGCTCCAAAAACACAAGATGGCGGACTCCCGTTACGCTGCCGGTTAGCTGCCCGGTTCGCGTTCCGGGACGCGCCTCTACGGCGAAAAATCGCAAAAATGTTTTTTTTTTAATTTTTTGCCCCACGGGGCACTTTAATATCCTCCTCATCAATCCTAGGGGGTCAGGAGGGGTCTACCTTGCCCCCTTTCCTTCATTTCCCCCTTCGTTTTTCACCACATCTTGTCTCTCGATCCTACCGAGAGACAAGATGGCGGCCGCTCCGGACTGTTTAGAATGTTGACAGACACCGGAGAGCCAATCAGCTTCGCTTCGCGAAGTTCCGTTACGCGTCAGGTACGCGAACCGGGGCGCTAACCGGAGCGCTGTTACAGATATATATTTTTTTTTAAACGTTAATTTCTCAAAATCCACTGGAGCACATATATTGAGACATAGCAAAGGCACGTCGGGCAAACCATATCTACAATTTTGCCAAGTTTCATGTAAATCCATTCAGCCGTTCGAGCTAAAAGTGAGTCCAACCGCCCTATGGAAAAATGAATGGGAAAAACGCGTTTTGGGACCCCCCTTTTTTCTCGGCCCCCCTTGACGAAACCCCCCCAAATTTTCAGGGGCTGCTCAGAAACAAAATGTGCTATTTTCCTGAAAATATCAGCCAATTCCGTCCACAAACGCCAAAGTTATTAGACATAGAATTTTCAGAAATCCCATAGAGAAAAAATCCTAACTATATATACCTACTGGCTATCGCCAGTAGGTAATATATATATATATATATATATATATATATATATATATATATATATATATATATATAGTTACAACCTAGTTTCCATAGGAAAAGCATTTTTTGATTTGCTTACAACTTTCTGGATTTCTCCCCAAAAAACAGTATATCCATGTCAGCTCCTATCCGGAAACTTTGGTGGTGATTCGTCAAGCGGGGGCTGAGAAAAAGGGGTCCCAAAATGCGTTTTCCCCATGTTCATTTCCATAGGAAAGTTTATGACTAGCGACAGCCCGAACTGAACGGAATGACCCCAAATTGGCAGAAAGGTAGAGCTTGGTTCAGAAAGCGACCTTTTCTTTAAATGGTGTAAATCCGTTCAGTAGTTTTTGAGAAATTCAAAAAATAAGAGTAAAAAAATCATTTTCCCATAGGAAAGTTTGTGAAAGTCTACAGCCGAAACTACTGAACGGAATTATCCCAGTACCTCCAGTAAGCGCTCTGTGGTGCTTACTGGAGGTACCTTTTGGGCAAGTTGGCCCCTAGGGACCATCAGGAGTCAAAAGGAATTAATCTTCCAACTTAGAACGCGCCAGGGGGTGCATTTGCACAGTGGTGAAGGGAGGGGCGGGGCCTAACATAGCAAGTGTACAAACTCATCCCCTGGCACATTGTAAATTGGGGGATTAAGTCCCCATCAATCATGAGGGTCCCTGGGGGTGAACTAGCCCACCAGGTACTTCCAGTATGCGCCAGGGAGCTGTGTTGCAGACAGGTGTTCAGAGGCCATGCCCCTTTTTACACCTCTCTGCAACGCAGCTCTGTGGCGCTTACTGGATGTAGCTGGTGAGCTAGTTGGTCCCCAGGGACCTTCAGGACTCAAGGGGATTTAATCCCCCAATTTACAATGCACCCCGGGGGGCGCGTTTGCACAGTGGTGCAGGGAGGAGGCGTGTCCTGATGTGACAAGTGTGCAAATGTGTGGCAAATATTAAGTTGGGGGATTAAGTCCCCTTGATTCCTGATGGCCCCTGGGGGCCAACTAGCCCACCAGGTTCCTCCAGTAAGCGCCAGGGAGCTGTGTTGCAGAGAGGTGGTCCAAGGCCTCACATTAGCACAGTGGTGCAGGGAGGGGGTGGGCCTGACATTACAAGTGCGCAAACGCACCCCCGTCACATTGTAAATAGGGGGATTAAGTCCCCTTCAAACCTGAGGGTCCCTGTGGGCCAACCAGACCACCAGGTACCTCCAGTATGCGCCAAGGAGCTGCATTGCAGAGAGGGGTTCAGAGGCCATCCCCCTTTTTACACCACTCTGCAACGCAGCTCTGTGGTGCTTACTGGAGGTAGCTGTGGGCTAGTTGGCCCCCAGGGACCTTCAAGCTGTGTGGCACATTATGAGTTGTGGGATTAAGTCCACTTGAAACCTGAGGGTCCCTGGGGGCCAACTAGCCCACCAGGTTCCTCCAGTATGCTCCAAGGAGCTGCATTGCAGAGAGGTGTTCAGAGGCCACCCCCTTTTTACACCTCACTTCAATGCAGCTCTGTGGCGCTTACTGGAGGTAGCTGGTGGGATAGTTGGCCCCCAGGGACCATCAGGACTCAAGGGGAATGAATGCCCAATTTACAACGCTCCAGGCGGCATGTTTGCAAAGTGGTGCCGGGAGGGGGCGTGGCCTGATGTGCCAAGTGTGCAAACGCGCCCTGTGACGCATTTCAAGTTGGGGGATTAAGTCGCCTTGAATTCTGAGGGTCCCTGGGGGACAACTAGCCCACCAGGTACCTCCAGAAAGCACCACAGAGCTGCGTTGCAGAGTGGGGTAAAAGGGGGCGTGGCCTTGGACCACCTCTCTGTAACGCAGCTCTGTGGCGCTTACTGGAGGTCGCTGGTGTTCTAATTGGCCCCCAGGGACCCTCAGGACTCAGAGGGACTTAATCCTTCAATTTACAACACACCAGGGGGTGCGTTTGCACAGTGGTGCAGGGAAGGGTCGTGGCCTGATGTGACAAGAATGCAATGGCGTCCTGTGGCACATTTTAAGTTGAGGGATTATGTCACCTTGAATCTTGAGGGTCCTTGGGGGCCAACTAGCTCCACAGAGTTGCTTTGCAGAGAGGTTTAAAAAGGGTCATGGCCCCAGATGACCTCTCTGCAACGCAGCTATGTGGCACTTACTGGAGGCCCCCAGGGACCCCCAGGATTCAAGGGGAATTTGGACAGTGGTGAAGGGAGGGGGCGGGCCTGATGTGACATGTGTGTACTTATGCAATCAGTCCGCCTAAACCCAAGCACTTATAAATTCACCATACACTCTCCTTGCAGTACTCTAATCATGCACTCAGTACCCTTGTACTCAGGCAATGACCCAGGCACTAACTCATGGCAAATACAGAGGAGGTCATGCTAATCACAGGGGTACCCCAACGCAGAATGTTCCCTAGTGTATGTAGCTGTTTTCACTGTATTATAAGTGTTTTTTAGCATAGCACTGGCTCCGGTCCTGGGTAGTCAGATTCAGTTACAACCAGTACCCGTCAGTAAAAAGTTGGGGACACAGGAGGACTTTCTGCTCCTCTGTTGGTTCTTTCTGCACATCTCTTGCTTCTTCCTGCACATCTCTTGCTTCTTCCTGCACTTTTCTTCATCTTTCTGGACTTCTGTAGACTCAGCATTTGTCTTGCTTCTTCCTGGGCTTTTCTTCCTCTTTCTTCACATGTCCTACCTTTGTAGGCATAGTTACAAATTAGCATTTAAAAAACCTTTGAAATTCACTGAAAAAAACATAGGTTTCAGGAACGTTATAGTTAGTTGGACATTTCACTTATACAATACCATAGAAATTCCGCTGTTACAGTTAGTTGAGCTAACCATAACTTGCAACCCCGCAATGCACTGCTGATGACGCCACATAGTACATCACTCATGACATGGTCAGGGACATCACTGAAGATATCACAGATGACATCATCCACGTGAAAATCTGATGCACCTCCTCATACCTTAATAAAACCTTTGATAGACCCACTCTAAAATACAGACTACCATTCTCGAAACAATAGAGACACCAATACCAGTTACTACGTATGCACGCACTGATTCATTGGTCTACACACACATCCACTCATTCACCCATACAGTCACTCATACCTGCAGTGACTCATCAAAACAACACTATTATAGGCACTCATACACCTATACAAACACTCACACACCGCTACTCATCCAGAGTTACTCACACATCTAGTCAGTCATGAAAAGAATCAATCACACTTCTATTTACTCACCTATACAGTTATACAGACACAACCTCACTTATTCATATAGATACTAACATATACTTACTCTCTTATACAATCACTGATACAAATACACACTGATCCATATAGCCACTCTCACAATAACTGACTCTCACATATAGATATTAATATACTAAAACTCTCACATGCACTGTGTTTTACATATGTAGTTACTGAGATATCCATTCACTCACCAACTCACCTATACACACACTCACCCACCCGTACAGCTGTTTCCACATGCACTCTTGAACCCATACACCCAGTGAATGAAGCACTCACACATCTATGCACAGAGTCACACACCTCCCACCCACCCACACACACACTCAGGCACCCAGACAAATACTCACGCAACCAATCAATAACCCATATAGACACGCATGTAGCTACTCACGAACCAATGCAGCAGCTTACACAGCAATAGACAGACTGATACATACATTCACACAGTCTAGTCATTAACAAAAACATTCAGTAAGACACATTTAATTACTCACTTATACAGTCAGTTCTGAGGAGACTATAGTAAATGAGGAAATTAGGAAACTTCATAACAAATAAGTCTCCCAAGATAGCCACCAGAGACAAAAGAGCCCATATGTAGCACAAATATCACCCAGATGTAGCCCAAGTATAGCCCAATGACAGAATGTCCCAGAGTGTTCTAAAGAACAACTAGAGCGCTAACAGTCTTACTTATGACAAAAGTATGGAACACCTGAAGCCATCTTCATTTGAATAAAATGGTAACACTTAAAACATTTAGTTCGCAAAGGAACAACATGAGGGGCTTCATTTTGCCATAGAAATTATGATTAGCACTGCAGAAAGAAAAATTAGGGCACATTTTGACTACTCAAAACCTCTTCTATTTCATAAAAAAATTCTAACATGCAGACTGAAACATGCCCTTTGAATACCAGCAGCATACTTCCCTGGTGAGCAGTAGCTTTACTACAGTGATCTAATGAGCAACTAGGGCGCTAACATTGAGAATTTATGGCAAATGTGTGATACAAATGAATGCCCTCTTGATGGAAGCAATGTAAACAAGCATTGAAAATACAATATGTCTTACCCTCGTTTAAGTTAAAGCAATTCTGTTTGTAATTAGGTGGCTTTTTAGCTTTGCTTTTATTAGTGTTTTCAACCTTTCATGTACATAACCTGCATATGTATGCATATATGTATATGTATATGTATGAATGCATTTATATTTGTATTTATATATATATGCACATTATATACATGTTTATATATGGATGTATATATATATATACACATACATAGATATAACTTCATATTTATGTATATATATATATATGTGCATATGTGTGCGTGTAGAGCGAGGTAGAGAGGCTAGAGGTGTAGAGGTAGAGGTAGAGAGGTAGAGAGGAAGAGGTAGAGAGGTAGAGAGGTAGAGAGGTAGAGGTAGAGTTAGAGAGGTAGAGAGTAGTAGAGAGAGGTAGAGAGTAGAGAGTGAGTAATAGAGAGTAGAGAGTGAGTAGTAGAGAGTAGTAGAGAGAGTAGTAGAGAGTGAGTAGTAGAGAATGAGTAGTGGAGAGTGAGTAGTAGAGAGCGAGTAGTAGAGAGTGAGTAGTAGAGAGTAGTAGAGTGAGTAGTAGAGAGTGAGTAATAGAGAGACAGTAGTAGAGAGCAGTAGAGAGTGAGTAGTAGAGTAGGAGAGAGTGAGGGGTAGAGAGTAGTAGAGTGAGTAGTAGAGAGTACTAGAGATGAAGAACTTTGTAATTTTCGTTCTCAGGGAATACTTCAAAGAACTTGGCACAGAAGCTGTAATATGAACTGACATCTTTATTAAATTTAACATAGTGAGGCCACGTCACCCAGAAGCCGTAGATCCTGAATGAGGTAGTCTGAGGAACACAGAGGACAGAGGCCTTTTATATGTTTTTAGCATTACATGACTCAGTACAAAAAAGAAAGGGGCAGTTCTAGCTTTTGCAAACATGCAAAAACCCAACATTCCTTCTTACACAAGCTGCATAAACTTATAATAAAAACCCGGCACATCCCCATCGTAAACAGGCCATAAAGAAGGGAGCAGAGACAGGTGTGAGTAAGATAAGACAGGGTGTGTGTGCGATGAAAAGGTTTATGGCATGTTGTGCCATGATGCTATCTCGCTCGGCCACTGGGAAAGGAACTGGCCGGGCAGGTTCGGCCTGGGGCAATGGTTTCAGCTTGCCCAGGTCACAGAGAAGTCAATTAAGGTGTACGTGTCCTTTGGAATCGAATTTGTCTGTAGTTATAAGCCTATGTGAGGGCAACTCACAAAATTCTGCTGTACACAAAATGGAAGCCGAGGGTTCAGGACGAAAATGACGATTTTGAGGTGAAATCGTTACTGGAATATGACGAAAATGCTTGTACATAGTGTACTAGCCATTCTTGGTCTTTTGATATAAAAATCATCATGCTACGACAAAGTTTATTACACAAGTCCAGAATTTTCAGTACCACAGACGCTCCTTTTGCCCTTACATAGGCAATAACCTATACTCACGCTAGTCTGAGTCCAGGTCTATATTTATCAAATCATCAAGATGTTGCTGAAGCATAATCCTATTACTTAGCGACTCTCTCGGGACAGGTCTCCTTACACACGCAGTAGCACAAAGGCCATATATGGCAGGACCAAATAGGGAATGCCTCTATCTGTAGTATGTGGTATATGACCACACACCCAACAATTAGTGATGTTCACTACTAACTGGTGTCGATGCAGAAACTGTACAAAAGGAATTATCAGTAAACTCTGACCTCCTAACTAGTCCATGTTCAGGTAAAATCTGGAAAGAATGCAAAGAAGTAGAAGTAGGAAGAGACATAGGTTGGGAGGTGGGTACAGATGTGAATTGGGCAGCAAAAACAATCCCACCCATAAAAGACAATGCCATGTTTATAAAACACGTCATTAAGAACATATAGACAAAGTAGTGACCGCTATTACAAATGAAATCATAATTTTTCACAACCCTAAGCAAAAGGTAAATCCTAAAATTATCTAGTAACATTGTAGGTCTTCCTATGCATTTTCTTTAATTTATTATATGTTCAAGTGAAACAGTGGTGACCCTCATTAATGCTCTGAGGTGAAAAGGGGATACTCTTCCACAGGAAATGGACTTTATTCTGCTTTTACTAAACAGAATACAACTTAAAAATAATGCCAGTTGAACAATAAAATCATTCTCCTAACACTTACAGCCTGATTCATCAATCTCCCGTTTTGCGAGCCCCTAATAGCGATTCATAACGAATCGCTATTAAGGACTTGCAAAACGGGATTCATGTAGGAATTGCATAAAGAAATGCGATTCCTACACATTCCTTATTTGCGATTAGCAAATTGCTAATCGCAAATAAGGAATAACTCCCCATTCATTCCTATGGGCCTAAAGGCTCATAGGAATGAATGGGGAGTTATTCCTTATTTGCGAAAAGCAATTTGCTAATCGCAAATAATATAGTGATTACAAGGGTGCCAGGGGTGTCCAAAGGACACCCTGTAGCACCCCTGAAATGTAATCTACATTGGAGTTGCGCACACACATGTCCTAAGGACATGTGTGTGTGTAACATGCAAAAGAAAAAAACTCACTAAAGTGCTTTAATCTATTTTTTCGATATTTACCACAAAGTCAGACTTCGTGGTAAATAGCGGCCAAATATAGCGAAATCGCTATTTAAAATTGGTTGATGAATTGCATTTAAGGAATCTCTAATAGAGATTCCTTAAATGTAATTCCTCGCACAATAGCGAATTCTGTAATAGCGATTATTGCATTTGGGATGAAGAATCCCAAATGCAATAATTGCGCTCGCAAAGGTCCAGATTCTCAGAATCTGGCCCTTTGCGAGCCGATTTTCGTTTCATGAATCAGGCTGTTAGTCTATACAATCACACGGAAACCTCTTGTGAAACCAACTATGCCCAGAGTCTGTTCAAAAAGCCTCTCTGGCAGGCTTCTATTGTCCAATCAAGTCTGCTCCCGTTGTTGCATGGGCCTTTGGATTCAGGCCTCCCATGCTCTGATGCTCAATATCTGTTGGAGTGCCCTCCTGGCAAACACTCATAGCTCATTCAAAAAGTCTCAATTGAAACAAA
Source organism: Lissotriton helveticus (assembly GCF_964261635.1). Lineage (NCBI taxonomy): Eukaryota > Metazoa > Chordata > Amphibia > Caudata > Salamandridae > Lissotriton > Lissotriton helveticus. The sequence goes on from NC_136057.1 coordinate 689,998,835, forward strand.
GGAAAAAGGGGGGTGCGTGGCCAAAACTCAGGCCAAGGGGCTCAAGGGACTGCACACAGTCAGAGGTTAACCAGCACATGACAGGCACTCTTTTGCACTGAAATCTCAAGGGACTGCACACTGTCAGAGGTTAACCAGCACAGGACAGGCGCTCTTTTGCACTGAAATCTCAAGGGACTGTGGCAAAACCAGCTCCTTCTTCTTTTCTGATGTTGAACGCCTTCTGATGAAGCAAGTGCGATGCTTTAAACAGTTCATTGTACAACAAGGGGACTGCAAACAGGTGGCCTGCGATCTTCAAAGGAGTGGCAACACGCCATGGGACAATTCTGCGTTGAAATACATTGTCATTCTCAAAGGCAATACAAAAACAAAGGCAATAGGTAAAACAGTGCCTCTAGGCTCTTCAATTGGGTTTCCGTGTGAGGGCATATCTTTCATCATCATACCGACATGGGAATTCTATCTGAATGGATGTCCTCACACATAGTGGCATCGTCTAATTGGGTAAACACATTTTATCTCAATTATTTCATATAGGTGTTCCTAAATTCCTCATCTAGCACATCTCAAAAGAGAGATCACATACATATTATCAGGGACATGTAGATACTTTCTTCTACTAATTGTGCATCAGGTGGACTATGCAATACAAAAGCTAAGTATCAAGATGTGGAAACAAAAGACAAGAACTAGAGAGTCCTGGTATTTCCATTATTTATAATACATCTGGTCCATCAAAAATTAAAGCAGTAAAAAGGAACTAAAAACCAATTTTAGAATAGGCATTGAATGTGTCATATTAAAAAAACGTAATGTGTCTCCTATTGAGGTGGAAAGCTTATCTTACTATAGTATTGAGTCAGTTAATCAGTCCTAACAGTCCTAACAGTCAGACTGGAAAAACATCAGAATAGGCCTAAAGAAAATTCTTGGAAACCAGTCTAGTTATGCAACAGGGAATTATACATAAAATGGGGGTCCATGGTACATTACTGCAATCTGAAAGTGCGAACCTGAACAATACACTGATAATAATAAAAACTGACTGGTGAAAGGAATACGGAAAAGAGAATAGGACACAGCTAAAATCCCCAAAAACTAGGCCTGATGTGCTTGGGTGATAGTCAGGCATGTGACACAATACCAAGAGTATGGGTGATACACAAAAAAAATCACAATAGTTTACAATTTTAACTCTACCGATGGCCCTCTGCACCAGATACGGTAATCTCAGCTAAAGTTCCAGTTCCTTCTTCAGGAAAAAATGAAACCTGGTTTCTTTTATGGTCCAGAGCCATAGGAAGGCCACTTAGGAAGCAGAATAAAACCGACTAATGTGATATAGAAATTAGGTCACCATGTACAAGAGTCACAAATCTATAATTTATCCTTACGTCCAATCAGGATATATAATTTTAGGGCTGCCTGTTCCTTACAGGAAAGGGCAGTATCGTGACTACAAATGACACAATTTGCTGTTTATTTTTCTTCAATACTTATAGCCAAATTTGACATACACTGGTGAAGTGTTGTCTGTCTGGTTCACAATATGTAAAAAAATCATATCTGTGAATTTTAGTATCAGCGAAAATTTTACCCAAATGTTGACAGCGACACGTATCGTCATACATGTCCCCTCACAACAACACGGGTGAATTTGTAATAATTTCTTAAGCAGCAACATACAACATAAAACATGCAAAAACGCACAAAACGGACGTCAAGCCATCAGATATACGCGCTGTAAAACGATAGCATATATAAATGAGCGGTGACGCATAATACCGTGTAAGGATACCCTCCTGTTTGACAGTAGATCAACAATAGTGGGTATCTGCTGTCAAATACAACTTTCGGACACACAGAACCAGCAAGAACAATTCATGATAGAACAAAATACACAAACATGAAAAACGCATGGACATTTCTTTTCAAAGGAGTTGCGCAAAAAAAAAAAAAAACATCTAATGTCAACCAACCAAACTCACGTGTCTTGTTAGGCTTAAAAGCCCCCAGAGCAATCCATGAATGATTTGTGAGCAGAAGCAAAAAGGAAAAAAATACACAGCACACAAAAGAGAGACATATACAATATGTACAGATAATACAGATAATAAACAGACATCAATTGTAACTTTTAAGCAGAAGTCAAAACATGATACACATTAACAAACACAAAAATAAATTTCCATTACTTAACTGTTACCATCTTGTCAGTCACCTTGCAACATGAAGCCCTTTTAACTTTTAGAGGTAAAATCCTTTCCTTGAAACCTAAAATTAGCCTTGTGCCACAATCTCCACGATAAAAAAAAATACTTCTTAATTGGCAAATCGTTCTTACTTATTCATGTAGGCTTCAACATTTTAGTAAAAGGCTGCATCTTATTTTTTTTGTCTAAGACGTAATGCAACACTTCGTTTTCTGTACTAGCAGACATTCTTTTTTTTTTGCAGAAATACAAATGTCATGATGTTGTGACTTTTAAAGAAACCTTATTTATATTTCCCTTTGGAATTAAGTCTTTAACTTTAAACCAGAAATTCCACCTTTCAGAGGCCTGTTTAGCAATGTTATTCTGCATTTCACAGAGACAAGGCTCAAATTTAAAAGGTCACAATGTCAACATGACAAAGACAGAAGACCTACCTACATTTACTGTGAAGGGTTCACACATACCAGTTTTTAGAACAAATGCTTGCTACCACCCTATACAATGGTACTCATTTTAGCAACCTAACATGGATGAACGCCTAAATGTTAAAGTTAGAACCTTCAACCCTGATGTTAAACACAAACGTCTGCACCGGGCACATTTGCTCACTGAGCTATGAAAAACAACCTTAATAACAACTCGCAAGTTTGTATTATACACAAATGTATGCATTTACTGAAGCCAGAGACACTTTCAAGCTATGGTAAATAACAAGAATCTGTGTTAAAAACCCATTTAACTCAATTTCGACTTTTATCTTTGGGGCACTTAAAAATAAATATCCTATAATTGTTTTACATATTAATCATCCTCAGGATGTTCTTTACACGTTACAGATATTAGACATTAGTCATATCTCATGTAAATCCTAGGAAAAATGAGTTTTTTACGCCTGCGCCAAGTGAAAACCAACATGCAAATTACCTAATTACACCGTAACACATAACTTAAATCAAATTTTAATACTAGGAGGTCATAGTATGAGTATTAAACTTTATAAATATCAAAAAACGATTTTAAAAAGCACTTAGTATTTTTCTCAAATAATTTTTCCATAATTAATCATTTTTCGTTCAATGAAACCAATTATCTGTATTTATGGTAACTCCACATATAAAGGTAAGCTGCATCCCTTGCCTATCATTTTTAGATGCATTCATTTATGCGCCTACACACAAAAAGCCTAAAACATGACATTTTTCGCGCCATTTTTAAAGGGCAATCAGTATTTTCAACAGAACCAAAAATATACTTTGAAAAAGATTCTTTAAGAGAGGAAAACCGTATTTGGAATGTCTTCCAGTGATACAAAGTGATGAACCTTATTTTTGTAACCCTCTAAAACACTATTCTGAAATGAAAAAAGGCCAACTGTGATTAACTAACGGCTAAATCCTGGGCTAAATAAACATTCCAATGTTATTTATGGCCTTCGAAAAACAACATCTGCTGCCTTAAGGCAGGAAAGGCTGAAACCTGAAAGAGTGCTGAAACCTGAGCACGCTTTCAGTTTTACTGAAAACAGACATTTCAAGTTTTTTTAAAAATGCGCGTGCAAAAAGATGCATTTAAATCTAGCAAGAAAAAATTCACTTTAGCTGAGGTGTTTGCCTTTTACACGTACTACAATGCATGTAAGTAAAAAAAAAAATGCTACAAATTAGTTTTGCTACAAAAGACACAATTATTTTTTAGGCCTTCTTCATATTCCTAGAGAATGTGAATTTTACCTTATCTATTTTAAGCATTTAACAGTTTGCACATATGCGTTTTTGCTTAGTCTGTAAATTAAATAGCAACATATAGCGATTTTAGCATTTGACATAGTAAATTGCTGGAGTGTTATTTAATTTCTACTATATATTAATTAATCTGACATTTTACTTAACAAACTGAAAACATCAAGAAACCCACAAACACACATTGAGAGCTCATTGTAGACATAAAGAGAAAGAATTCAAACACTCGGGACACACAATACAGCGCTGTAGCTATTACTGAAGTTACACTAATGAGAAAAACATAGACATTGAAACACACATTGAACCCACAAATCGACACTCAGGATGAAAACAAAGCCATTTGTAAATACTAGCTGTAAGTCATATTTACAAGAAGCACGTCGCAATAGGGTTCCAAAAGACTGCAAAAAACATAGCCCAACAGACTGCTGTATGTGCACGAAGCCACAATACACTTATTTCACTAGCTTTGGCTGGCAGAACACCAAAATTCGGTCTGCATATCTCCATACATAAAATTGTACACAACAAAGGATCCTTGTTTTGTATTATGTCATATTTTAATTCCCTGGGGATACCAAATCACCAAGGAAGAAATATGTTTTTAAAACTAAACCTATTTAGATATCCCCTTAAGGGGAAGCCGGCTAATCCAAACGTATACAAAGTTGGCCAACACAAATCTCCAAATTCGCTAAGATCAGGCATCTTATAGCTCACTAATCTAGCTTCAAACTTCAAGGGGCTATCTCTATCGATACACTCGTAAATATACAAGACCCTCGGTTTTTGAACATTGCAATATTCAAATAAAAACTAAGGACAAATCAAACTAGGAACCAATGAAAATCAAAGAACCAAAGAACAAAGGACTGGGAGCGACCCACTTATACTTAACTCTTACTTTTACTAATCAAAATATTATCCAGATTCTAACTGTCAAGTTCTACATGACCTAATGGTCTTTTTAAGAATACTCACGCAAAAAGGTTATCAGTCAGGAGTGACATCATGTGGAGGATCAAAAATCAGGAAGATCAGAAATATACTGGGCGCAGAATCAAAGAATCTTCAGAATCCCCGTGCACAGAGTACCTTCTTAGTAGAATCTTGCTCTGTCCTCCTCAGTTTATTTCAGTCTCCTGGCACGATCACTCCCACAGAAAGTCACTTCTCTGATGAGCCCTACGTTGGGCGCCAACTGAAGAACTTTGTAATTTTCGTTCTCAGGGAATACTTCAAAGAACTTGGCACAGAAGCTGTAATATGAGCTGACATCTTTATTAAATTTAACATAGTGAGGCCACGTCACCCAGAAGCCGTAGCTCCTGAATGAGGTAGTCTGAGGAACATAGAGGACAGAGACTTTTATATGTTTTTAGCGTTACATGACTCAGTACAAAAAAGAAAGGGGCAGTTCTAGCTTTTGCAAACATGCAAAAACCCAACATTCCTTCTTACACAAGCTGCAGAAACCCATATTAAAAACCCGGCACATCCCCATCGTAAACAGGCCATAACGAAGGGAGCAGAGACAGGTGTGAGTAAGATAAGACAGGGTGTTTGTGCGATGAAAAGGTTTATGGCACGTTGTGCCATGATGCTATATCGCTCGGCCACTGGGAAAGGAACTGGCCGGGCAGGTTCGGCCTGGGGCAATGGTTTCAGCTTGCCCAGGTCACAGAGAAGTCAATTAAGGTGTACGTGTCCTTTGGAATCGAATTTGGCTGTAGTTATAAGCCTATGTGAGGGCAACTCACAAAATGGCTGCTGTACACAAAATGGAAGCCAAGGGTTCAGGACGAAAATGACGATTTCGAGGTGAAATCGTTACTGGAATATGACAAAAATGCTTGTACATACTGTACTAGCCATTCTCGGGCTTTTGATATAAAAATCGTCATGCTACGACAAAGTTTATTACACGAGTCCAGAATTGTCAGTACCACAGAGAGTGAGTAATAGAGAGTGAGTAGTAAAGAGAGTGGTAGAGAGTAGTAGAGTAGTAGAGAGTGAGTAGTCGAGAGTGAGTAGTAGAGAGTAGTAGAGAGCGAGTAGTAGAGAGTGAGTAGTGGAGAGTGAGTAGTAGACAGTAGTAGAGAGCGAGTAGTAGAGAGTGAGTAGTACAGAATGAGTAGTAGAGAGTGAATAGTAGAGAGTGAGTAGTAGAGAGAGATTAGTAGAGAGTGAGTTGTAGAAAGTGAGTAGTAGAGCGAGAGTAGTAGTAGAGTAGTAGAGAGTGAGTGGTAGAGAGGTAGAGAGTAGTAGAGAGTGAGTAGTAGAGAGTGAGTAGTAGAGAGTAGTAGTAGAGAATGAGTAGTAGAGAGTGAGTAGTAGAGAGAGAGTAGTAGTGAGTAGTAGAGTAGTAGAGAATAGTCAGTCAGTTTCAATCAGTCAGTGTCAGTCAGTCAGTATCAGCTAGAGCAGCTCTGCTGACCTGGTTCTCTGGTACTAAAGCAGCTCTGCTGACCTGGTTTTCTGGCTCTAAAGCAGCTCTGCTGACCTGGTTTTCTCCCTCTAAAGCAGCTCTGCTGCCTGGTTTCTCTGGCTCTACTGCAGGTCTGCTGACATGGTTCTCTGGCTCTAGAGCAGCCGTGCTGACCTAGTTCTTAGGCTATAGAGCAGCTCTGCTGATCTGGTTCTCTGGCTCTACAACAGCTCTGCAGACCTGGTTCTCTGGCTCTACAGCAGCTCTGCTGACCCGGTTCTATGGCTCTAGCGCAGCTCTGCTGACCTAGTTCTTAGGCTATAGAGCAGCTCTGCTGATCTGGTTCTCTGGCTCTACAACAGCTCTGCAGAACTGGTTCTCTGGCTCTACAGCAGCTCTGCTGACCCGAATTTATGGCTCTAAAGCAGTTCTGCTGACATGGTTATCTGGCTCTAGAACAGCTCTGCTGACCTGGTTCTCTGGCTCTAGAGCAGCTCTGCTGACCTGGGTCTTAAGCTCTAGAGAAGCTCTGCTGACCTGGTTCTCTGGCTCTAAAGCAGCTCTGCTGACCTGCTTCTATGGCTCTAAAGCATCTCTGCTGACTTGGTTCTAAGGCTCTAGAGCAGCTCTGCTGACCTGGTTCTCTGTCTCTAAAGCAGCCCTGCCGACCTGGTTCTCTCACTCTAAAGCAGCACTACTGACCTGGTTTCTCTGGCTCTACATCAGCTCTGCTAACCTGGTTCTCTAGCTCTAGGTCAGTTCTTAGGCTCTAGAGCAGCTCTGCTGACCTGGTTCTCAGCCTCTAGAGCAGCTCTGCTGACCTGGTTCTCTGGCTTTAGAGCAGCTCTGCTTACCTGGTTCTTACGCTCTAGAGCAGCTCTGCTGACCTGGTTCTCTTAATCTAAAGCAGCTCTGCTGACCTGGTTCTATGGCTCTAAAGCAGCTCTGCTGACCTGGTTCTCTGGCTCTAGAGCAGCTCTGCTGACCTGGTTATCTGGCTCTAAAGCAGCTCTGCTGACCTGGTTCTCTCCCTCTCAATCAGCTCTGCTGACCTGGTTCTCTGCCTCTAGAGCAGCTCTGCTGACCTGGTTCTCTGGCTCTAAAGCAGCTCTGCTGACCTGGTTCTCTCCCTCTAAAGCAGCTCTGCTGACCTGGCTCTCTCTCTCTAAAGCAGCTCTGCTGACCTGGCTCTCTCGCTCTAAAGCAGCTCTACTGACCTGGTACTATGGCTCGAAAGCAGTTCAGCTGACCTGGTTCTCTGGCTCTAGAGCAGCTCTGCTGACCTGGTTATCTGGCTCTAAAACAGCTCTGCTGACCTGGTTCTCTCCCTCTAAATCAGCTCTGCTGACCTGCTTCTCTGCCTCTAGAGCAGTTCTGCTGACCTGGTTCTATGGCTCTAAAGCAGCTCTGCTGACCTGGTTCTCTGGCTCTAGAGCAGCTCCTCTGACCAGGTTCTATGGCTCTAAAGCAGCTCTGCTGACCTGGTTCTCTCCCTCTAAAGCAGCTCTGCTGACCTGGTTCTCTCCCTCTAAAGCAGCTCTGCTGACCTGGTTCTATGCCTCTAGAGCAGAATTGCTGACCTGGTTCTATGGCTCTAAAGCAGCTCTGATGACCTGGTTCTCTGGCTCTAGAGCAGCTCTGCTGACCTGGCTCTGTGGCTCTAAAGCAGTTCTGCTAACATGGTTCTTTGGCTCTAGAGCAGCCCTGCTGACCTGGTTTCTCTGGCTCTAGAGCAGCTCTGCTGAACTTGTTTCTCTGGCTCTACAGCAGCTCTGCTGACCTGGTTCTCTGCCTCTAGAGCAACTCTGCTGACCTGGTTGTCTGGCTCTAAAGCAGCTCTGCTGACCTGGTTCTATGGCTCTAAATCAGCTCTGATGACCGGGTTCTCTGGCTCTAGAGCAGCTCTGCTGACCTGGTTCTCTGGCTCTAGACCAGCTCTGCTGACCTGGGTCTCTGGCTCTAGAGCAGCTCTGCTGACCTGGTTCTCTCCTTCTACAGCAACTCTGCTGATCTGGTTTCTCTGGCTCTACAGCAGCTCTGCTGACCTGGTTCTCAGCCTCTAGACCAGCTCTGCTGACCTGGGTCTCTGGCTCTAGAGCAGCTCTGCTGACCTGGTTCTCTCCTTCTACAGCAACTCTGCTGATCTGGTTTCTCTGGCTCTATAGCAGCTCTGCTGACCTGGTTCTCAGCCTCTAGAGCAGCTCTGCTAACCTGGGTCTCTGGCTCTAGAGCAGCTCTGCTGACCTGGGCCTCTGGTTCTAGAGCAGCTCTGCTGACCTGCTTCTTAGGCTCTAGAGCAGATCTGCTGACCTGGTTCTCTGGCTCTACAACGGCTCTGCTAACCTGGTTCTCTGGCTCTAAAGCAGCTCTGCTGACCTGGGTCTCTGGCTCTACAACGACTCTGCTGACCTGGTTCTCTGGCTCTAAAGCAGCTCTGCTGACCTGTTCTATGGCTCTAAAGCAGTTCTGTCCATTCCTACAATAATCCTGACAGCCCCCTCGCAGATTATCCAAGTTCAGAGCCGAAGGGGTAGTGGAGTGTCCGAAGTGCAGATGTGTAAATGTAGATGACCTACACATGTTTGTGAAGTGTCCGAATATTAGAGAATTCTGGGAAGCTGTAAGTAAAAGTTTGGCGGAGGTAACAGCTCAAAGGATAGAGGTAAGCCCTGAATTAATAATACCAGGAAGACTTGATTTACAGAGTAAAAATATAGATGATAAAGTAAAACTAGTGTTTTATGGGATACTCCTGGCCCGTAGAGAGCTGTGTAAACTGTGGGTATCAAATGTGTCCCCGATGCTTATGGATTGGGTGAGGGCCATGAGGAATATTGCAAGAGTAGATTCTATGGGTCGGAATGAGAAAAAATGTAAATATTGGTTGCCATTTTTGACACTCTTCGGGTGAGGGAGATAATGGGTAGTAATAGTGTAATGGTAGGGGTATTAATAATGAGTAATGTTTAAAGGAAAAATCCAATGATTAAGGTCTTGGCCTATCTCACCTGCATTGAGTCGAAATGGTAACAGTAGTCGTTCGAGTGCCGGACTGTAATCAGGGTCTGGTAAGAAAAAAGAGAGTCCGTAATCTCGAGGGATGCTATAAGAAGCCATTTTGGACAAGTAGGTACATGAGGTAAAAGCCCATGGGCGGTACCGTTTTTTCCATATAATGGGTGGCGACAAGGCTAATGAGGATAAAAAAAAAAAAAAAAAAAAAAAAAAAATCCTGACAGAAGCATGTCCTTATCTAATCAATCTGCTGAAATATAAGTGCCTATAAACGTATCCTGCTGTCAGCTACTAGCACTCTAGGAACCCAGTCACTGTCTATGCACTTGCAGAATGACTCAGGCTTTGAGACAAGCAGTGGTACAGTCAAATGTTCACAAAATATGCGGTCCCTTAACCCCTTTTAGACTACTGAGTCAGTCCTGCAAAAGTTCGGGTAATAGTCATGCTTGTCTGGAATCACACTGTGAGTCTGTGTCCACTCCTATAATCATCCCGACAGAAGCATGTTCTTATCTAATCACTGCTGAAACATAAGCGCTTATAAACTTATCCTGCTGTCAACTACTAGCACTCTAGGAACCCAGTCACTGTCTATGCACTTGCAGAATGACTCAGGCATTGAGACAAGCAATGGTACAGTCAAATATGCACAATGTATGTGGTCCCTTAACCCCTTGCAGACTACTGAGTCAGTCCTGCAAAAGTCCAGGTAATAGTCATGCTTGTCTGGAATCACACTGTGAGTCTGTGCCCACTCATACAATAATCCCGACAGAAGCATGTCCTTATCTAATCAATCTGCTGAAATATAAGTGCTTATAAACGTATCCTGCTGTCAGCTACTAGCACTCTAGGAACCCAGTCACTGTCTATGCACTTGCAGAATGACTCAGGCTTTGAGACAAGCAGTGGTACAGTCAAATGTTCACAAAATACGCGGTCCCTTAACCCCTTTTAGACTACTGAGTCAGTCCTGCAAAAGTTCGGGTAATAGTCATGCTTGTCTGTAATCACACTGTGAGTCTGTGTCCACTCCTATAATCATCCCGACAGAAGCATGTTCTTATCTAATCACTGCTGAAACATAAGCGCTTATAAACTTCTCCTGCTGTTAACTACTAGCACTCTAGGAACCCAGTCACTGTCTATGCACTTGCAGAATGACTCAGGCATTGAGACAAGCAATGGTACAGACAAATATGCACAATGTATGTGGTCCCTTAACCCCTTGCAGACTACTGAGTCAGTCCTGCTTAAGTCCAGCTAATAGGCATGCTTGTCTGGAATAACACTATGAGTCTGTGTTCACTCCTACAATCATCCTGACAGAAGCATGTCCTTATCTAATGACTCTGCTTAAACATAAGCGCTTATAAACTTATCCTGCTGTTAACTACTAGCACTCTATTAACCCAGGCACTATCTATGCACTTGCAGAATGACTCAGGCATTGAGACAATACCTAAGCACGTTTAAATTAACTGAGCCCTCTGTATGCAGCACTGTCATCATTCTAGTTTCTAGTGATGTTCTTATAGAATGACCTAGGCACCAACACAAGTACACGTACAATATTCTGTGCAAAATCCCTACAAACCTCTAAGCAGATACATACTATTGGTACACTCCACTAAATACTGAAGTAGTACCCATGCAGCCTAGGATACCTGCTGTCAGTATCATGCAGTTCGTCAATCACCCATCCAGCACTATGTTCTTATTGCATCACTCTGCCAATACCTGAGCAATTATGAGGCAGATTTACAAGCCCCCTGCGCCACCAGTACGTCACTTTATGTAACGTAGTGATGACGCTGGGGACTCCTCCATATTTACAAGGAGAGGAAAAGCCACTCTCCTTGAAAATAAGACCCATTCAAACGCAGCACTTTGAGTTGAAGTGGCGTTCCATGGGTGTTGCTGTGTCTGTTCCCACACAACACCCATGAAATAACAAACCTCAAGATTTACGAGAAAGTGTAAATCTGTAGATACGTGTGAATGGTGCGCCACCGTAGAGGTGGTGTAGCAAGGCACAACAAGCAGAAATGTTTTCATTTCTCCTCTTTTTTTCCTCTTTCAATGCATGCTACATTCCACAGCACACATTGAATTTAGTGATTGTTTTTGTGCAGGAAGTAGTCCCTTCATGCACAAAAACAATCTCCCCACAACACAGATATCCTTGCACCATGGTGCAAGGGTGCCTGCTTCACTGCATGGCTGCAATTTGTGTGCTAGTGCAGAGGGAGCACAGAATTGCGACATATTCATGTAAATATGTCACATCCCTGTGCTCCAGAAGTACCGCAGTGCGGTGCAGCTAAAGGGCTTGCAATGTCACGCTGCAGCACTTCCTTATAGATCTGCCCTTATAAATTCACCATACAGTATTAATGCATTCTTTCAGTCAATCATGCTCTATGCATGCATTCAACCATACTTTCAGACATTACATTATAGTTCATTTTTTAAACCACATACGGTAGTTTTGAACTATCTTTTTCTGTGTTTTTTAAAAATTGAACAAAAAATGAACTAAGTAAACAGTTAGCTTTTGGAATTGAACATCATTCCAAAAACAAAAACATTTTAAAAAAAATGCATTTGTGGTTCCGTTGAGCTGCACAAATAGCGTCCACTGTTCACCATAACAGATGATGGTTTTGCACTTAGTGCAATGCTGCTGCAGAAAAGCAAATTCTGGACGAATGTCTACTGGTGGTGCTGAATAGGCCTGGGCGTAGTGTGCGTAGTGGGGCTACGCGAAGCTACGCAAAGTGGGCGAGACACTATGCCCACCTGCGCACTTCGCGTAGCCCCACTACGGCGCTGCATGCCCCCTCCCCTACATAGCTAAATTTAATTAAATGGACCCATATAATAAATAAAATACACTTACCTTGTCCGCGGCATCCCGGGGCTCCCTCTGCTCGTTCACGACGCCATCTTCTAACCAATGCGCGTGCGCGGGCGGCCGCGCATGCGCATTTCTCGCGAGAAATGCGCATGCGCGGCCACCTGCGAAAAAAAGGGGGTCCCAAAACATGTTTTCTCCATGCAATTTTCCATAGGAAACTTTAGACACGGCTACAGCCTGAAAAGCTAAACGGAATTACACCAAATTTGGCAAAAAGATTGCCCTTGGTTCAGAAAGAGCCCTTTTTGTTAAATGGTGTAAATCTGTTCAGTAGTTTCTAAAATATGAAATGGAGCCTACCCACAGATCTCATCGTGAGATCTGATTGGCTGTCAGCACTCATCCAAGAAGTGTTGACAGCCTTCTTGGGACCAATATACATGATAGCACCTCGTTCAAAAGCATTGCAGTTAATAGAAGGTTTTAAAACTTTAGTTACATTATAAATCATGTGTTGATGGTACCATACTCACTTTAGGAATTGTGGTGTGCTCTAAAGTGATTTTACCATGTGAAAAAGCCTTCTGCTGGGTTATCATGAATCATGTTTGAGAGAAAACTATGTTCTCATGCTTTTCCACAGAGGTTTGGAAGGTGATCTATAAGCTAAACTGAGAACATATCTTCTATAAATTCACATGATTTTTCTTAGTCATGTGAGAATGAAGTCTGACATTCTCAGTAAAACATGTACATCCAACAAGGGCAGAGACTGTCAGTTGATTCCTTTGTGTTCTACTCCAGCTTCCCAGAGTGTTCTAAAGAACAACTAAAGCACTAACAGTCCTACTGAGAAACGTATTGCACACCTGAAGTCAACTTGATTGGAATAAAGTGGTAACTCTTAAAACATTTAATTTGAAAAGGAACAAAATGAGAGGTTCATTTTGCCATAGAAATTATGATTAGTGCTGAAGATTTTTAATACCAGCAGCAGACTACCGTGGTGAGCAGTAGCTTTACTACAGTGATCTAATGAGCAACTCAAGTGCTAACATTCAGAATTTATGGCAAATGTGTGACATATCGGAATACCTTCTTGATGGAATCAAAGTAAAACACTGAAAGCATTTCCTACTTGGGAGACTGCAGTAAATGGAGTTAATTAGGAAACCTCATAACAAATAAATCTTCCAAGATGGTCACCAGAGACAAAAGAGCCCAAATGTAGCACAAACATCACCCAGATGTAGCCCACATGTAGCCCAATGACAGAAGTGTGCACAACACTTCATTTTTTGTATTTTTGCAGTTTTATATAGTGCAGACTTGTCAGGTATTGGAGTGCTTTACATGAGCATTGGTTACATCACACAAGAATAAATTCATTTTGGTTTTAGACATGGGGAGATTAAGTGATTTGACCAGAATCACAGAATGTCGAGCTGAAGCAGAAACTCCAACCTGGTTACGCAGTTGCAAAGTCTGCAGCTCTAGAAGTAACTCCACATCCTCTCCCCTAAGTGCAACATTTAATCAAGTGGTCAACTGGATAAAACAAACATAAAGATAACAAATAATTTTAAAGTGCTTTGTCGCTATTTCAAAACTCAGAAAATATGTCCTCCTTTTAGTTTTTTAGAGCACTAACCATAATTTTGATGCAAATAAGACCCTCTCATATATGTGATTTCTAAAGGAAATGCTCTAGGTATTACAGTTTTGATTACATCAAGATAACGTCAGGCGTTCCACACTTTTGTAATAAATATAGAATGTTAGAAATCTAGTTGTTCATTAGGATACTGTTGAAAGGTAGAGGCCAGGGGCACGGACTCTGAACATTGAAGGTAGGTAGGAGTGTGCAGAGGCAACAATTTGACCACACTGGGCAGGCAGGAAGGGCAGTGGCAGCATAACAGACTATGGATGGTAGTGGAAAGGGGGGCAAGGGCAACAAACCAACAGTACAGGACTGGCAAGAGAGGCTATGGCAATATAAAAGACCATTGTGGGCAGAAGGAAGAGGCAGTGGTAGTACAACTATACATGCCAACAGACCCGATTTAGCCAGGAAACGTCCAATGTTTTTAGGCCCAAATGGGCTTTATTTGATCTGTCTCCTGTCTACAATCTCCTCATTTTCACTGTAAGTCAAAGGGGAAAATCAATACCCCAGTTTATCTTCAAAATCTCCCTCTTACCAAGGTCAAAATGTTAGCAAGTATGGTACATTGGCTCATGGAAGGCAGGAGGAATTGGGGTAGGGACACGGACTCGGATAAGAGAGGACAGGAGGGACAGAGAGTGGTGCACCAAACTGACCCTACAGGGCAGGCATTAGGGTTTGCAGCAGCACAATACACCATACAGGGCATGCGGGATGCACATGGAAAACAGATAACAGAGGGGAAAGAGGCAATGGTAGCTAGCTGACCATAATGGACAGACAGGAGAGAAAGCTGCAGCATAACGGACCATAAAGGGCAGGAGGGATGGATCAGGGGCATTACAATAGAACAGACAAGCCAGGAGGGAGGGAATAGGTGTCTGCACATGGAAACAGAGTGCTGAGGCAAGGGGGCAGGGCAGAAGCAGCAAGATGACCATGGAGATCAGGCAGGGTGGGCACTAGACACATGACACACCATGGAGAGCAACAGTGAGACTATAATGGCATACACACAGACCATGGAGGGAAGGTGGCAGGGGGTCAGGGGCAGCTAGTTGACCACAAAGGGAAGGTGGGAGGGGCCGTGGCAGCACAGAAGACCATGCATGGCAAAATGGGAGGGTTAGTGGCAGCACAATGGCTATGATGGGCAAGAAGGAGGGTGCAGGGGCATACACAAAGGACCATGGAGGATAGAAGGGAGGGTCATGACCTGGGCACAGACAAGAGAGTTCAGGGGAAGGGGCCTCACAACAGATCACGCAGGGCAGGCAGGAGGAGCAGTTGCATCACAACGGACCAGGGAGGGCAGAATGGTGTGACAGTAAAATGGACCATGTAGGACAGGAGGAATGGGATAGGGGCATGGTATGTGGACAGGCAGGGTGAAGATGACAGGGACAGATTACAGTCATCTGACAATGCTAGGCAGGTGGGAGGAGAGTGGCAGCTCAACAGAATACTCAGAGTAGATAGGAGTGGCAGGACCATGGAACATGGTGGGCAAAAAGGATGGAGCAGGGGCATGCACAGACATCGGAGCGCAGGGGGAAGGAGAATAGGGGCAGCAAGCTAAGCGCAGAGGCTAAGCAGGAGGTCAATGATGGGGCATAGAATTGGGCAGTGGAGTTGGCAATGGAGGGCAGGAGGAGTGGACTGGTACATCATGCTAAACAGAGGGCAGTGGCAGCACATCAGACCATGCATGGCAGGAGGGAGGAGACTAGTCCATGGATTCAGACAACAGAGGATAGGGAGGAGGTGGATGGGGCAGCAAACTAACTGTTCAGAGAAGGCATAAAGGCCAGAACAACAGCCACACAGGGCTATACAAAGGGAGCAGGGACATGGACTTGGACAATGGATGGCTAGAAGGAGGGAAGGCAGGAGCAGCAAGCTTGGGTGGGGGCAGCACAATGCCAGGCCCTGCTTTCAACCCACCACCATCCATTGTGATATATATTTTACTTAACGGAAAAAAAAACTAGAAATTTGCTGAAAAAAACAAAGATTACAGGGATGGTATAGTTAGACTCAGATTTCACTCATACACAACCAGTGAAATTCAGCAGTTATAGTTACCTGAGCTAACTATAACTTACACCCCTGCAATGTACTGCTAATGACCTCAGACATTGCATCATTCATGACATGGTCAGTTACATCACTCATGACATCTCAAATGAGCAGTGAAGGGAACTATAATCGCTAGAACACCCCTTTTTTTCTTTTCTTTTGTGTAAGAACCATTATAATATGCAACGTGCCCAGATTAATATGGCCGATAGCCTTTCACTTTAAAGTAGTGTGTCCTCCATTGTTTATATTGATGTTTGCAATCCTAAGTATGTTTATTATGAATAAGTCACGATGACAAACATACAGGTATGGTGGTAAAGGGGCAATATATGCTGAAATGACATTGTGTGCATATTAACACTTGTTTTCTTTTCTTTATTGTATCAATTTCTGAATATTCACATTGTTACCAGGCCAATGCTGCTGCCAGCTTTTTGGATTAAAGGACTGTTAATGTTGGCAACTTTAGGCATTTGTACATTTAAATAAGGATGCTACAATGACGTCTTGTATCAAGGTTCGGACGAGCCGAAACGCGTGGATCATGTCCTTTGCAGATTAAATACTTCCAAACTGCAACCTGAGTGCTGATACCTTCCTTGTAAGAGTGAGAGGAGAGAGCAGATTAAATATATATATATAAAATTCACTGAAAAAAACACAAGTTTCAGGGATATTATAGTTAGAAATTAGCATTTAAAAAACCTCAGAAATTCACTGAAAAAACCACAGGTTTCATGGACGTCATAGTTAGTTGGACATTTCACTCAAAGAAAACAAGAGAAATTTGGCCATCATAGTTAGTTGTGCTAACTATAACTCGCGCCCCCGCAATGCACTGCTGATGACGTCACATATCACATCACTCATGACATGGTCAGTGACATCAGTGATGACATCACTGATGACATCTCAAATGATATCACTGATGACATCATCCACGTGACCAACTGATGCACCTCCTCACACCCTAAAATACAGACTACCATTCTCGAAACCATAGACACACCAATACTAGTACATCTACAATATTCTGTGCACTATGCATGCAGGCCTCTAACCAGCTACATACTATTGATACACTCTTCTAAATGCCAGGTTTGTACCAATGCAGTCTACGAATCCTTTTGTCTGTCCTATGCACTGCTCCATTCATCCATCCAGCACGATCTACATATCCTATCACTCCACCAATACCTAGGCACTTATAAATTCAGCACACACTTTCTTTGCAACAATGAAATTACTCCAGTTATTAGTCGAATACTTAAGGAATGGGGTAGACACTAACGCAAGTGCAGGTACAATATTTTGTACACTATGCATGCACACCTCTAACCAGCTACAAACTATTGATACGCTCTTCTAAATACCCAGTTAGTGCCTATGCAGTGTTGGAATGCTCCTGTCCCATGCATTTCTCCAATCACCCATATAGCACTATCTACTTATCCTATTACTCCACCAATACCTAAGCACTTATAAATTCACTACACACTCTGATTGTAATACTGTAATTATTCTGGTTACTAGTCATAAACGTATGGAATGGCCTAGCTACTAACACAAGTACAGCTATAATGTTTTGTGCACTATCCAAGTAGACCTCTAACTAGGTACGTACTATTGATACACTCTTCTAAATACCCATTTAGTACTCATGGGCTGTAGGAATCATCCAGTCTGTCCCATGCACTTCTTTAATCACTTATCTACCACTATCTACTTATCCTATCATTACACCAATACGTACGCACTTATAAATTAAGTGTTCACTCTGTTTGCAGCACTGTCATCATTCCAGTTAAAAGTGGTATTCTTATAAAATGACCCAGGCACCAACACAAGTACACATAAAATATTCTGTGCATAATCCCTACAAATCTCTAAGCAGATACATACTATTGGTCCACTCCATTAAATACTGAAGTAGTACCCATGCAGCGTAGGATACCTCCTGCCAGTCACATGCAATTCTTCAATCACCCATCCAGCAATATGTTCTTATTGTGTATCAGTCTGCCAATACCTAAGCACTTATGGGGCAAATTTACAAGCACCCTGCACCACCAGTATGTCACTTTTTGTAACGTAGTGATGGCGCCAGGCACTCCTTCATATTTACAAGGAGAGGAAAAGCCACCCTGCATAGTTTGTCCTCTTCTTGTAAATACGACCTCTTCATACATAGAACTTTGCATTGAAGGGGCGTTCTATAGGTGTTGCTGTGGGTGTTCCCACGCAAAACCCATAGAACAAGACACATCTCCAGATTTATGATAAATTGTAAATCTGGAGATGTGTGTGAATGCTGCGCCATCCTAGAGTTGGTGTAGCAATGCGTAACAAGGAGAATTATTTTCATTTCTCTTCATTTTTTCCTCTTTCAATGCATGCTGCATTCCACAGAATACATTGAAAGAAGAAATGCCTTCACTGATTGTTTTTTTGCAAGAAGGTGTCCCTTCATGCACAAAAACAATATCCACATGACACAGACATCCTTGCACCATGGTGCAATGGTGCCTGTGTCACCGCATGGCTGCAGTTTGTGCAGCAGTGCAGAGGGAAGCACAGAGTTGCAACATATTCATGTATATATGTCACATCCCTATGCTTCGGAAGTGCACAGTGCAGTGCAGCTAAAGAGCTTGCAGTCTCATGCTGCAGTACTTCCTCATAAATCTTCACCTATAAGTTCATCATACACTAATAATGC
This sequence comes from Lissotriton helveticus, assembly GCF_964261635.1. NCBI lineage: Eukaryota > Metazoa > Chordata > Amphibia > Caudata > Salamandridae > Lissotriton > Lissotriton helveticus. The sequence continues at coordinate 690,017,572 of NC_136057.1, forward strand.
ATTATTTCAGTCAATCATGCTGTATACCTATATTCAACCAAACTTTCACTCATTACCCTGCAATTATAGTTCTTTGTTTAACCAGATAAGGTAGTTCTGATAAGAACTTTTTTCTTCTTCTTTTTTTCTTTTGTATTTGTTTTGAACAATTTTGAATTTTTTTGGGTGTTTTTTCAAAAAATGAACAAAAAAAGAATGAATAAAACAGGAAAACTTTTGGAATTTCTTATCATTCCAAAAAAAAAATAATAATTAACAACGATGGTTGTGTTGTGCAGCACAAACTGCACCCACAGACTGCTCACCGAAGGATATAACTTTCTTACACTTCACTCAGTGTTGCTTGAGAAAGGCGAATTATGGCCTAATGTCAATTGCAGGTGTTCTTGAGGACGCTCCAGACATATTTGCCACAGCAGGTGAGGGGTTCAAAGCAGCTCGCCTCATTTCATCCTGAGCAAGATTGAGAGGATTTGTGGTCCAGAGATGCTGGTACATAGTAGCGTGCCACAAGAGTATTTTTTGTCACTGCCTCTTGACAGAACTCGGTCACAAATTTTGCACATCAACTTTCTCGCATTTACTTTCTTCTCTCCAGGTGGAAAAGTGAAGAATTTCCACTCAACATATTACGGCCTTTGTGGACGTGGTGCCTCCTGCAAGAATTCTTCTTCAGAAGGTACTTCCTCCAACTGCTGCTGCTGTCCAAATGCCAATTTGTTTGATATTTTTTGAAAAACACCAAAAAAACAAGCAAAAAGGGTTCTTGTAGGACAAGAGATGTCTCTCTAAAGATGCTCCAACAAGAATGATGAAAATGGGTGGGGTCCTTCAATAGTTACAGTGGGAAATATTATGAACCAATGAAATCTTTTTTTTTGAGGTCACATGGGATCCACGTACTGTGCGCTCACGAAGCACGCACCCAACGCGACTTGGTGAAAATATATTTAAAAGTAATATAAGTTTATTATAGGTATAAATATATAATTTTTATGTATATCTTAGATAATCTCTTGCCCTAATATGTATATTAAAGACACATACATATCATTTTAGAACATAAAAGACGTTTGCGGAAGTCGCGCACCCAGCGCGCCCCAGCACGTATATGATGGCACACGGGACCCATCACCGCGCAAGCGTTGCATTCTGTAATGCGCATGTGTCGCAAATGCACGGGAGCAGGAGTCACGGACTGGTCGCATACTAATCGCGCACATCACATAATATTAAATGTATATCATGTAACTGAAAAACACGCAGCCGTCGCACACCGTAAACGGATCCTTCACGACTTTTCTAAAATGTCGGCTAGAATGCGCACACCCACCGTGATGTGTACACTGTGGGTGCGCAACTCCTAAAAAAAATTGGAAAATATTATATATTAAAATAAAAAATAAATCAAAAAAAGTAAAAAATTTTCAGTTTGAATTTAAAAAAACCCAAGATTGGGCAATTTTCTGAAAAAATTATAATGTTATTTAATGAATGAAATACGTATAAATAAACAGTCAAAAAACTGTAGAAAATCATTACAAAAAATAGGTTTAACTAATATTACACTTAAAAAATTTGCATTTAAAAAACCTTTGAAATTCACTGAAAAAACCATAAGTTTCAGAGACGTTATAGTTAGAAATTAGCATTTAAAAAAGCTTTGAAATTCACTGAAAAAAACATAGGTTTCAGAGACGTTATAGTTAGAACTTAGCTTTTAAAAAACCTTAGAAATTCACAGAAAAATACCATAGGTTTCAGGGGTGTTATAGTTAGCTGGACATTTCACTCATACCACACCATAGAAATTCCTCCGTTATAGTTAGTTCTGCTAACTATAACTCGCGCATCCGCAATGCACTGCTGATGATGTCACATATTACATTGTTCATGACATGGCCGCTTTGTTCTTTAATGAACAAATATTAAATTGCGGACCCATTTTTTCTGACCATTATCAACAACATGCTATGATAGGCAATGCTGCATGTAACATTTCTTTAAAACGGATAGTTAACAATTCTAATCAACCTGTAAATTTGCCTAATACAGCACTAGTGGGCATATAATTCATCACGCAAATCAGGTATTACATTACGGACCCATTCTTTTGTCTTGGCCGTTTGCAGCAACACATTTGTAATCGGCAATGTTACATTTCACTTAATCGGATAATCCTTATTTATGAAACCTGATGAAACTTACACCAATACAGCACAAGTGGGCAAATAGTTCTTTGTGCATTTCAATTCAGCCCCAGTGGGCAAACAGTCATTAAAAACAATCAATTTATTCTACAAGTCTGTTGTTAATTTATCCTACTTCACATTTTAAACTGCATTTAATCACCCCAGGTGAGTATACAAATCGTCCTCCATATTTAGACCTTCAGGTTGTTTTGAGTTCAATTCAACTACATAACAGGATTCCAGTTTTCTAAGTTCTCTGTCACGATTTCTACCTCTCACATTCTTTTTTACGGCATCAATTACATAGTACGTTAAGCCTCTTACATCTTTTCCATGAAACCTCCCAAAATGTCTAGCCACAGGATAAGCACGATCACTATTTTTTATGGCCCTTAGATGCTGGAGGATTCGTTTATGTACTTCTAAGATTGTGCTGCCTATGTACCTCAGGCCACAAGGGCACTGAAGCACGTAGACAGCAAAATCTATTTTACAGGAATATTTCCCTCATATTTTTCTCATGCCTCTGTGTAAGCCCGGTTGGTATTGTTCTTTATTAGTCCCATGTAGACATGCCTTGCACTTAGTGCACTTAAAAAATAACTTCCATTTATTTAGCCAGGTGGTTTTCAACCAGAGTTTTTTCAGAACATTACTAATCAACAACTGCTTGAATGATTTTGTTCTTCAAAACGTGATCTGTGAACGTTTTGACACTTTTTTACTTAGAATCGGATCATTTTTCACCAGATGCCAGTGTTTGTTACAAATATTGCGCAACTTTTCATGTTGTGCACTATAAGTAGTCACAAATCTACAGTCAATCTTATTTTCCTCTTGATGTTGCGACTGGACCACCTGCTCCTCCCAACAGCCCATATGCCAATTAGCATAGCTGGGGTCAAGCAGGTGCCCATCGCTGTACCACAAACTTGATGAAATAATTCACCCTTGAATGAAAAGTAATTACTGGTCAAACACTTTTCCACCATACTCAAAATCACTTGGGTATGTGACCATACATTTATTGTCCTGTTCCCAAAAAGTGCTTGACTGCCTGCAAACCAACTTTATGGCAAATACTAGTATACAGTGTGGATACATCGATCGTTACGAGTAGATAATAATTTTCCCATGGCATGTCATAAATGCTTTTTAAAAATTCTCCGGTATCTTTAGTGTAAGATGGTAGAGACTGAGCTAATGGATTCAGGAAAGCATCCACATACTTGGATGTTTTTTCCAATGCTTGGACATCCTGGGGGGGCTTTTATGAACTTTTGGGATTAAGTAGAACACAGGTGTGACCGGATGGTCCACTAAGAGGTACTTATATTCATCATGCTTTAGCAAACCCCTATCAAACAATGCCTTCAACTGGACATTGTAATTGTCATGACTTTGTACCATGATCTTATCTGCAACTCTTACATAGCAATTCTTATTATTTTGCTGTTTGTAAGCGTCTGCCAGATATTTGTCTTTTTCCCAAAGGACTATATTGCCTCCTTTGTCTGCGCTACGCACAATAACATTCTCATTTTCAGACAGTTTCTTAATCAAAGCTTGATATTAAGTGTAATTGCTATTATTAGGTTTAATATCTTTCAGTTGCATACTTACTTTCTTCAATTCATTCATTACAATATCACAGAACACATCTATCCCTTCTCTAGCCATCAATGGAATAAAACATGAAGCTGGCCTGAAACCGGTTGCTGCCTCCTGCGAAATTGATACATTTTCTTCTTGAGCAATTTTTTCCCATATTCCAGGTTAGGCTCCGCAGCCAGGTCAGTGTCCATGTCTCTTAATTCTAACAATACATCAAAGGCCATCACTTGCATTCCCCCTTCCTCTGTAGGCTGTGTATTCATAACAGCACTGTTTCCTTGTGTTGAATTGGACAAAAAATTTTTTTTCAACTTCAATACCCGAATGAATTTAAATAAATCAATGCTTGTTTGTACGTAATCCAGGTTTGACTGTGGGCAAAAATTTAGATCCAATTTCCATATATCTTCTTCTTACTGGGTCAGTTTAGCAGTAGTCAAATTGATTATCGTTGCCTTATTTGGTGTAGTCAACAATTGGTCTTCTTCTTTGACTCGTGTTGCCCTCCTCCTACGGGCTGCCACCTTCCTCCTCTTTGACCTCTGCCTCTTCCTCTTATTGGTCTTTGGGTCTGTGCTGGTGGCCTTGGTCGCAGATTGAATCTGCGTTCTTCCCGTAAAAAATCAAACTCATATAAAACCGTTGGTACTTGGCCATGCACTTGCTGCTCTTCCTCAAGATCCGTGTCAACTTCTGAGCTTTGAATGCTGCTTTGCTCAGAACGTATCTCTGATGTTGGCTTAGATGCTTTTGCATTTTATTACATCTGATATCGTCAAATTTCTTTGCAAAGGTATAGATTTGGCCTTTGTTATACTCTTGTTTACCCCCGACAAATTTCTAGGCTTTTCTATCTTTTATTGAGGATTCCAATTTCTTTAGTCTCTCCTTCATAGCATTTTTGGTTTCCTTTATATATTCTTGGTCTTCTTCTTTTTTCAGGGCTTCCAATATTGCCTCTATTTCTACCAAGATTTTTTTCCGATCAATATCAGCATATTTTATTAAAATAGCCAGCATCCTACGTGAGGCGTCGTTATTATTCGCAGCCCACTCTTTTAACATCTCGGGGTTAGGTTCTTAATAGAGTCACCATTATACGTAATCCCCTTGGTACCCGTTGTATTTCAAGGTACCTTTGGAGAGATTTAGACTCCCACCATTTTGAAAGTTCTAAGCACTACAATTTCTCTTATCTCTTCAAGCGCATCCTCAGATCATTGGGCTCTCCACTTTTTCCTACTGCTCCCACTTGTGCCACATTTGTATACTCATCATTGAAAATGGTTGAAGATGCCTCCTCGCTATTCCTTATCTCAGTGGCTGACATTTTATTGTGTTTTCGACGGGATCTCCCGTTTAAACCGCAACAGTTCTTGTCAAAACGATAAATGCGCTTAAGCAAGTAACTTTGCTTTCTCCCGTATTTCCTAAACACTGCCCAGGCTTACCCAGAGTTCCGGCGTCTCTCCTCACCTCCCGGCGAGGTCACGCCTCCCGCTTCGGTGCTGGATACTTCTGTGTTCTAGTAATTTCACTGCTTTGGGCAACGGGGGGGGCGGAAGCGATGTAATGCACCAAAAGTGTCTTCCGTGAAAAACTGCCTCCTCCTAATCAAAAGCCGGCTTGGTCACATGAGACGCCACGAAAGTACGTCCCTTGAAAATGCACCTCAACTTCTCCCAATATTGACGAGGAAGCACGAAGCCTTGTGCGGTTTTCTGTATCTTTACTCAGCCATCAATTTCATACGTGTTTCGAGTGCACACACAAGACGAAAGAATGGGTCTGTAATGTAATAACTGATTTGCGTGATGAATTATATGCCCACAAGGGCTGTATTATTGCAAATTTACCGGTTGATTAGAATTGTTAATTATCCGTTTTAAAGAAATGTTACATGCAGCATTGCCTATCATAGAGTGTTGTTGATAATGGCCAGCAAAAATGGGTCCGCAATTTAATATTTGTTCTTTAAAGAACAAAGCGGCTATGTGTAATCGCATTAAAAAACAGTCACGGAGGAACTTTTGGATAAGAACTACAAGTCTGTCCTTGAATACACTGCTTTTGTAGTTTTAAAGTATACCACGTGTGAAATGATTTTAAAAATTGCAGTGTGACAAAAAACAAGTATCAGTGAACAAGAGTGCATGTGCATTCGCAAAGCGTATGAAATTGATGGCTGAATAAAGATACGGAAAACCGCACAAGGCTTCGTGCTTCCTCGTCAATATTGGGAGAAGTTGTGGTGCATTTTCAAGGGACGTGCTTCCGTGGCGTCCCGTGTGACGAAGCAGCTTTTGATTAGGAGGAGGCAGTTTTTCAGTGCTAACTACTCACTCCTACGGGTTTGATGGCACTGGGGGCGTAAGCTGAGAGGCTGACGGACTAGGGGTAAAGCCGTTGAACTACTGACCCCTACCAATCTGAAAGTGCTGGCTACGGAAATTAAGTGAGGTATTGCCTAGAGTGTCATCCTGTTAAATTGAGCTGCTGCTGGACTCAGGGATGAAACCGTGAGCCAAAACTGTGTGTGCTATGCTGTGAAGTCATGTGCTCTGGGCTCTGTGCCACACGTGTTCAACTTGTATATGGTGCTTAGGTGGTATTGTTTAAGGAGTACGAAGGTAAATTAATACAGTATTTGTAAAGTGCCAACTACTCACCCTTATGGGTGAGTAGAACCGGGGATCAAAGCAAGAGGTCTGTGCTGCAAAGTGAGATGGTCTGGCTGTTGCGCCACAGCTGTGTGGAGAATACATTTTGGAGAGGGTCCGGGAGTTGCCATTATCTGGCCCTAAAATAGCGGACTTAAGTTGTAAGTTACAGGGTGGCTTTAAAAACAGCCCTTGTGTTCATTAGTTGGAGCAACATATAAGTGTGGATGCACAGCTTCAAGTTATTCAGGAAACCTCGGTTTCCCTGATATGTGAAGTGTACTCCTTCACTTCTATATATATCCGCCATATCAAAACGTATGTTGTTGTTGTAGATGGAGCCCATTTTGTGGTCTCTGGGGTATGCAGACCCAGCTTTGTTGACTTTCTTCAGAGAAGTTGTCCTTCATAAGCATTGCCAAACCTATCCAAGTCAATGTGCCTAGGTTGTTTTCCACCACACTGAACAATCATGAGGTCAGGGTGTCAGAGATGCAAACAGGTTTTAACAAAGGCAACAATTGATGCCACTTCAATCCTCTCTGTGCAATCCATTTAATGTCCACATTTTGTAAACCTAGGTCTAAGTTAATACATCTCTGTTCTGCATACCAAATTTGGCAGGGAGAAGTGTCTTGGCGTAGAAAGCACGCTTTTGTTTATTTGGTGTAAATTCGTTCAGTAGTTTTTGAGAAATATCAACATTTATAGATATTGATATTTGGGAATTTTGCCATCTGATTGGCTGAGGCATTACGAGCAGGAGCTTTCTGCTTCTTGGGTGTGATGGTGTTGCAACTAGGAAGTGTTGGCTGCCATTTTATGATTCTGTTGAAGCGAGCAAGGGGAAAAATGGCAAACAAAGTAGGAAAGGAGGGTAGGAGCACTGTAAACTTTGTGGGGGAGTGCGAAGCGAAGTAGTCAATGTTATCGGTTTGAAAGTGCGGTGTTACTCAGAGTGACATGGTGCTGATATGATATGGTGCTAAACTCGGGTATCAAACCGAGAGTCTAAACTGTGAGGTCATTGCTGTAAAGTGATGTGGTCTGGTGTTTGTAGCATACATGTGCAAGTAGTGTTAGTAGGCGTTTATACCATAAAAGAAGTGGGAAGCGAACTACTGACCGCTACTGTGTGTTGATAGTATACTGGTAGCGGGAAGCAAAGTAGTTACGCCTACCGGTGTGAACACTTGGGGATGAAATCGAGGTGATTGCTCTAAAAGGATGGGCTCTGGGCGCTGTAGTATACGTGTGTAAATAGTGTTAGTATGCGTTTATACCATACAGAGAGTGAGAAGTGAACTACTGACCGGTACCGTGCAGTGTGAAAACTTGGGGATCAAACAGAGCTGATTGTGTAAAGTGATGGGCTCTGGGCGCTGTAGGATACTAGCCTCTGTAGTATAAGTGTGTAAGTATTGTTAGTATATGTTTATAATATATAGGGAGTGGGAAGCAAACTACTCAACCCTACTGGTGTGAAGACTCGGGGATTAAACTGTGAGCCTAAATTGTGAGCTCATTGCTGTAAAGTGATGTGCTCTGAGCACTGTAGCATACCTGTGGAAGAAGTGTTAATTTACGTTTATACGATATAGGGAGTGGGAAGCGAAATACTTACCCCTACCGGTCTCAAGACTCGTGGTTGAAACCATGAACTCATTGCTGTAAAGTCATGCGCTCTGTGTAGTATTCCAATGTAAGTCATAGTAGAATGTTAGTATGTAATTCTACTAGAATCTAAGTATATAATGTTAGAATGTAGGGCTGTCATGTGGGGAACCTTGCGGAATTTGTACACAGTGCTGGAGATGACGGTTTACTTGATGTCTGCTCCTGTTGGTGGTTGTTTCAGGTGTCTTGTTTTCTTGTAATATTGGATCCACTGCTTTCTGCCTCTTCACTACATAAATTTGGCGATGGGCGCGAGAAGGTAAAAAGAAAGCACCACTCACCAATATTTCAAAATTGGTTGCGTTGTGCTGAAGACCCGTTTTCTTCGTGTAGGTGTTTTTAATCATGCCAGGGTCTTCGGCTCATTGAACTGTCATCCGACTTCTGATAGGATTTAAATTTTGCACTTCCTCTGCTTCTTTACTACATTCTGGTCACTGTACTACACGTGTGTAAGTAGAGTTAGTATGCGTTCATGCTAAAAAATGGATCATGGTCCTAGGGAGGGCGACATGTCAGGCACAGGTCATACGATGTTCCGGGGTGTGCATTCACAGGACATTTGTGTTTGCTATTAGAGGGCTGGTGCATGGCTTCCACCCTGTGATAGCAAATACTTGTTTGACTACTTGAAGCGAGAGGAGGAACACCTTGTATCACTTTAATAGAGGAGATGTGGATGGTAAAAATGGAGAGAAAAAAGAATTTTAAAAAAAGAAGCAGGGTCTCACCCGTTCTTTTAAATGAGGCCCCTGGTGGGTAATGTTTCATGGCCAATCCAATTATTATATTGCGGGGTCTCTGTAAGACTGGGGATCTTAATGTCACATGTAAATTAGGCACGGAAAGACACAGAGACATTTTGCAGCCTAGCGGACCGCTACCTTCCCGGGTATTGTTTACTAATTGTTGGGGGGGGGGGGTTGGAGTCCAACTGAAGTCCGGGAATCGCCACACTTCGGAGCTTTATTTAAATATGCAGGGTGGGCCTCGGCAGTCCCTGAAGCCTCAGTGGTCCTAGGCAGTGCCTTTTTGTTCTGTAATCACACAGGCACTACATATGGTGTTATAAAGTGATACACTCATAGAACTTTTGCAGTTGCACAATTACCCAGGCTTCATTTGTCTAATAGTCAGTAAGATTATGTTTGGTAGGTGCACTCTAATATTAGATAACTTTGTCCTTAAAATCTCTTATAAACAGATGGTTTTCACAATAAATAATAGACAAGTATTGTCAGAAAAAGAAGACCTTTACACTCAGTTATTTATTTGAAAAAAAAGTAACCTTTATTAAAACAGAAATAAATAGAAACGTAACTTTAATAGAAGAAACAGTATAATAAAAAACGTGGGTTGGACACCAGTGGAAGCAGCGTAGGAAACCTGCAAGACAAAAATGAAACATAAGTATGTGTGCTATGCGGAAGAGGCAAAGAAAGGTAGGCCGAAAGAAAGAACGATAGTGAGAATGGAAGGGAGGGGGAGTGGATGGAAGGGAGAAGGGAAGGGAGAGTAAAAAGAAGAGAGGGTGGAGGAGACAGAGCGTCGACCTACTACACCCAGCCCTTAGTGTCTACCCTCTGTCACCCATTTGTCTAGGACGTTGGAATTGTGAGAATGAATGTGGTTCAGCAAGTCCTTAAAATGAAACACATGAGGCCAGAGATTATGCGCCATATTATCAAGGATCGGTGATAACGTTATCGCCGCTTTAGTGGCAGGAAACTGCCGCTAAAGCGGTGATAAGGGGTTGATAATATGCCCTTGTGAATTCCCATAGAAGCCCATGTTGTGGTGTGAAACTGGACTTCTATGGGAATTCACAAGGGCATAATATCAAGCCCATTATAGCCGCTTTAGCTGCAGTTTCCTGCCGCCAAAGTGGTGATAATGTTATCACCGTTCTTGGATAATATAGTACTACATTATTAGCTACGGGAAAATCGCTTGCATGCACCTGTGCACCCAGGGTGCTGCACCCTAGCCCCTTCCCCCGCACTGTGCTCAATTGTAGGTCTTGCACACCGAGGCCTCACTACTCACCTGCCACCACCGGTGTGTCCCATGACGTGTCCGGGGTACGTTTTTACGGTAGACCAGGTCTCCGCCGGGGATGGTGTCTTCATCCCACGATGGAAGGTGTGAGAATGCCCAGGGCATCATTGTGGTGTCAGCTCCCACTCCACCCTTCTTGAAGCAATCAATAGAATGTCTGAAAAGGGAGAAATAATTTAATGGTGGAAACGTCTGGAGGTAAATGAAGGTTTATCTGAAGCTTGATAGAAAATAGGAGTTGAGTGCATCCTTCATTTTTGAAGTAGGATCTACCAACTGTTAGTGGTAATTGTGGTTCAAAGAGGAGATGGAGTCCTCAAAAATTCACAAGGTTTAATAATTATACGTTATACCAAGGTTTATATAGAAAGGAACAGAGCGCATGCTAGAAGCATAATGTGCACTTATAATGCAGTGGTGGAAGCCTGTGTGCATGTACACTTAGTAACGAGCTCACTACAGTGTCCTAAAAGCCAACACCACGTGTCTGTATGGCAGCACTGCCCGCTGGCTCAGGCCTACAGTACGGTCTAGCAGGTCCTTAAAATGAAACAGATGTGACTGAGTAAGGTCAGAGATCACATCATTATGGACGGCAACATCGCGTATTCGCATGTGCGCACTCTGGCTGATGCATCCCACCCCTCCCGCAGCACCGTGCTCAAGAGATGTCTGTAGGGCAGCTCTTCCCGCTGGCTCAGGCCTACAGTATGGTCCAGCAGGTCTTTAAAATGAGACAGAGATGAGACTGAAGTAGGTCAAAGATCACATCATTACACACGGCAACATCATTTGTTCACACCTGCGCAGCCAGGGTGATGCACCCCTCCCGCCGCACCATGCTCAATTGGAGGCCCTGTGCACCCAGGCAGCTCTGCTTACCTGCTGTCATTGTTGAGTGAGCAAACACTATGGGCAGCAGTGCTCATAATTCAGATGGAGTGTTGTTTGCTGGATAGTGTACACCTCATGGATCCCTTTCGTAGATGACGGGCAGTAGGGCTCACAATTCAGAGCCCGTCTTGATTGCCAGGATGGTGTACACCTAATGGATCCTTTTTTTTTTTATTGGCCATTGTGATATGCGAGGTGGCTGTGGCCATATCACCTGAGGCAGTGTGGAAGAACTGGGAAATGTGGCGTCGTCGTTATCCTATTTATACGTACGGATAGTGGGCTGGGCTTGCGTATGCCAGGCCAGCGTAACGGTGTGAATAATTATTCCGGGGACCTGGGCGTTGTTCAGTTCCTGTCTGGCCATGAAGTGTACTTATGTGTATTTCTTTTGTAGTTTTGACCTTGCAGAGTGTGCAATTTAGATTAGTGTAGCATGTGTCGGGTGGGCGGAAACTATTGTTAATGAGATGGTGTTTGAAAAGATTGAATGGTGAACATTACATGTCGTTGTCAATGTTGTGGATATGATCAGACACGCATGTCAATGGTGTGCGGTAATATTGAAAATGTTGCTATCGTGAAGCGCACACATGTGAATGTGTCGGATGGAGGGAGGATCAGCAGGGAGGCTACGTCATACACAGTGATAACACTCATAACAATCAAGCAATGCATGTCAAATGTGAATCTGATAGTCTCACATATAATACACTACAATATTGGTAAAGCCTGACAACAGAGCGTACAGCAAAAGAAATCTACACATTGCTGTTCACTGTTTGTCACATGTGATCTAGGATGAGCACTCTGCCTGTGGCTCCTAATACTTCTTACAGCCACGAATACCTTGGCCGAAAAGGAGCACATTAATGTGCACACACACACACACACACCGGGGGCATCTGTAACACATATTTGTTTTTTGATGGAACATTTGAGATGCATGGCAATCACACGTCGAAGGCTAATGTACAGAGCATGAATATTGATCAAGATGATCGATGCATGTTGTGTGTAGTATAAGATATGTGTATACAGGAAAACACTTTTCAAAAAAGCTTTCTAAGCAGAAGAGGTGTCTCTCATCAAACACTGTAGAGAGAATAGGTAAAATTGGTGGGGTCGTACAACTGTTACAATGGGAAATGTTATGAACCAATCAAATGCTTTTTTTTAAGGTCACATGGCAATCGCGCGCAGAGCGCGCAAGGAGGCCGCACTCGTAGCGATTTTGACAAAATATATTTATCATAATATAAGTTTATTACAGTTAGAAATATATAAAGTTAAAAATATTTTAGATTATCGCTTGCTCTCATTTCCTGTTTAAAGGTATTTAGATATACTTTTGAGACAAAAAAAGGGAAGGGCATACCAATGCGATACTATACGTCTGTGACATAACACAGGGCCTGGCAGCGTGTACTCGTCGCATACGCAAAGCACAGTGGGTGTGACCCCATACGTACATGACTTAATGCGTGGCTTGTTACTGCATACCCGTCGGATACCGAAGTAGCAGCTGGGGTGACTTCATGCGTATATGATGTTACGCGGGACGCAGTGCAGCGAAGTCGTCGGATATGAAATGCGCATCATTTACGAGTTTAGCAATATGGGGGATAGGATTCGTGTGGTGATAGAGCTTGGTATGCTACCAGTAGGGGAGTGTAGTTTTCTCCCCCCCCAAAAAAATATATACATATTTTTTGGGTTGGATATAAAACATTACATCATTTTTAAAGTTAAAAAAAACTGTAATAGAGTTTGAAAATATAAAAAAAAAATTGAAAAAATATAGGTTTTAGAAACATTAAAATATGAAATGAACATTTAAAAAACCTTAGAAATTCACTGAAAAAAAACATAATTTTCAGGCACGTTATAGTTAGGATTTAGCATTTTAAAAAACCTTAGAAATTCACTATAAAAACATCGTTTTCAGGGACTTTATAGTTAGTTGAACATTTGACTCATATGAAACCAGAGAAACTCGCCTGTTATAGTTAGTTGAGCTAACTATAACTTGCGCGCCCACAATGTACTGCTGATGATGTCACATATTACATCACTCATGACATGGTCAGTGACATCACTGATGACATCTCAAATGACATCACTCATGACATCACTCATGACATCATCCACATGACAATCTGATGCACATACTGATGCTCTAAGATAAACTTTGATACACCCATTCTAAAATGCTGACTACTATTTTTGAAACGATACACAGACGAATGCCATATACTACGTAGCACTCACTATTTCCTAGCTCTACACACACATCCAGGGTCTTATACATGTATTTACTCATCAATACACGACTATAATATGCACTCAAACATCTATAAATGCAGTCACACTCTTCCACTCATTTATAGAGTTACTCCCACACCTAGTCAGTAATGAAAAGAATTAATCACATACCCATTGAATCATGTATACAGTTATACACACCAACTTCGTTATTTTTAGACATACCACATCACTTATTTATACAGATACTAACACATATTTACTGTCTTATACAATCACTGATAGAAGCAGACACTTATTTATACACCCACTCTTTAAATAACTTAGTCTCATGTACACTCATTTATATACTCCAACACTTACATACAGTGGCTTGAAACAGTTGTAGTTAGTCACATATATACCACTGAGACATTTATTCACTCACCAACACACCAATAGATACACTAACTCACCCATACAGCCCTTCCCAGATGCACTTTTTAATCCATACAAGCACTGAATCACCCACTCAGACATCTATGCACAAACTCATACACCCACCCACCCACCTACACAGACACTCAGGGACCCATATAGATACTCAGACAACAAATCAATAACTTATATATTCTCTCATGTAGCTGTTCAGCAACACATGCAGTTGCTTACACACCAATGGAGAGACTAATACAGACGTTCACACAGTTTAGTCACTAACCCATGCATTCAGTAAGACATGTTCAATCACTCACTTTTACAGTCAGTCAGGCACCTGCAAAATAATTCCTTTAGGCACTTGTAAATTTATTCATTCTTCAATACACCTTGGCATATATATATATAAAACATAATTAAACTTTGCAGAAACACACATTCACTGGATGATGTCATGAGTGATGTCATGAGTGATATGATTTGGGATGTCATCAGTGATGTCATGAGTGATGTCACTGACCATGTCATGAGTGATGTAATATGTGACATCATCAGCAGTGCATTGCGGGCGCGCGAGTAATAGTTAGCTCACTAACTATAACAGGCAAATTTCTCTGGCTTTATATGAGGCAAATGTTCAACTAACTAACTATAACGTCCCTGAAACCTATGTTTTTTAAGTGAATTTCTAAGGTTTTTTAAATGCTAATTCCTAACTGTAACGTCCCTGAAACCTATGTTTTTTTCTGTGATTTTTATGTACGCACTACAAATAATTTATGTATATGAATCACATTACGCATTTATGTTGTCATACTTTTAAGACTAACCGACTATCAATATATGCGTCAACAAAACTCAACATACTTTGTTGAGTATGTTTTCTGTCTTCATGACCATGTGGTATGTGATGTCACTGTTTAGGGCGTGCACTCGCACACATACACATAAAAAAAGCAACGAAAGTTTTAAATGACTTACAGCGTGAACAAGGGCTCATGTAGCCTGAAACGCGTAGCTGTTTTTCTGTGCTAAATAAAATCTTTGCACCTGATCCTGTGGTCCGTCTCCTCTCTCGCTGGTGGTGCTGAACAGCTTGCGGAGGTGCTGTGGAGCTTTTTGTCGAATATTGCAGCGAAAGTTGGTTTGCTTCGCTACACGGACCCCCTCGCTGAAAAAGGCGGCAGCCGCCATCAAACCGCCTTCCAGAATTCGGTGGTGGAAAATTCAAACGGCTGCCGCCTGACTTTTGACATATTGCCGAAGCCGACGAAGAAATCTTCAGACCGGTCGGGTCGGAGGACCTACGGCTTGTAGACTACTATTACGCGGTTAGTGATTTGGAAAACACGTTCAGGTTAGCGAGGTTAAGGACAGGACCTTATTCAGACCAGTCACAATTGGGTTGTTTTCTTAAAATAGTACAGAAATCATGTCAGCGGAAGCTATGAAAAAACGCGAAGAAGCAGCTGAGGAGATGTTTAGTAAAACGTCTAATACTGCGATAAAAAACAATACGCCCAATGAAAGTTCACAAGATGCAGCAGCTACAAATATCAAAACGCTATTTAAAAATCTGGAAAAGAATAAAAAAACGGAAATAACTAAATGGTGGGAGCACAAATCGTTGAGTAAATATGCTGAAGTTGGAAGAGTTCCTCGGGGTTTACGGATCCTCCTTGCTCTCAGTTTTGATAAACCCAACCCTGCCATGTGGAAAGAGTGGGGAGAAAACAATTTGGCAGCCTCAATGAACTCGGTCCACATTTTAATTAAATATGCAACCATTGACCGGGACATAATCTTGGAAGAAATTGAGAAATTAACAAATGAAATTAACAACAAGGGAACCAATGATTAAATTAAGAAAATGTGGGATGCTATGAATGTCAGATTGGAAAACCACGAGGAGAAGATAAAGATTAGGAAAGCGCACAAATTTGCCCGTGATGAGGATGATTATAATCACGGCAGAATCTTCACTTTCTCTCGAAAATATAATGTACAAAAAAAGATAAGAATATAGCAATAAAAGGAGCAAAAGTAAATCCAATGCACCATCAAGTGATGCTTCCACAAGTGGAATACTTAACACAGTTAATGTGGAAAATGAGGATAATGAAGATATAACCAGTACTGACACGATTTCGTTAACAAGTGGTTCAAGCTGTGAATCAATCTCCACCAACCAGTTTCCGACAACCAGTTAGACTTAGCTGAAGAATTGGATTTTTTAGTCGAAGAGAGACTACAAACGTCATGACCAATGTTGACGCGGCAGCAAACAAGAAAAGAAGAAACAAAAGGCGAAAAGAAAGGAGATGAAGATGTAAACAAAAATCAACAAAAAAAGAAGAAAAAAAGCAATTGGAGCAACAGACGGTAGAAGATAAAACTATAATCAATCCATCAACAATAACTTTGACTAAGGCAGAAGAACAGCTACTGTCACTTGGTCTCAACTACCGTCCCATGCAAAGCATGAATTATACTATGACTCGAATGGATGTTTTTTGTTTCATCCGCAAGCTTAAACTAAAGAAACATTTCGCCTCAAAAGACGCCCGAATCGCAACACAAATGAATAAAGACAATGGCGAGCCAGCTATTTCAGCTCCTTTTCAATCATCTGATGCGGAAATTGTTCTCACAATGCATGATTTAAAAGATAATTCAGACCCATCTAACTCTGATATTGATCAAGCAACACAGGTGAGATTAAACAAGATCGACATCTTCCAAAAAGGAGCTGGCATAAGTCCATTCAAATCCAAATCCAATTTCATGCCTATGATGCCTAAAGACTGCATAGATGCATTTCATGACTGCGTTACAAATGATATTAAGAAACTGTATCAATCAATAAACAACAAAAAGAGAAAGAAAAATTTACACATGACAAGAGCATATGACAAATTGATGAAGAGACTAGCAGAAGACAGTAAAATTGTAATTAAAAATTCAGACAAAGGCGGCAATTTGGTCATTTGGCCAAAAAAAGATTACATTTTGGAAGCCAAAAGACAATTGAGCGATACTAAATGCTATGAAAAGACTAATCAAAAGGAATATACAAGAGCCACAGAAAAACTGCAGAAAATGCTGGGACAGTGGCATAGGGAGGGACTTATCTCTCTGGAAGAGTATAAATTTATGAATATTGAATTTCCTGTTGTGCCGTCCCTATACCTAATTCCTAAGGTTCACAAGCTCACAAATCCCGTCCCTGGCAGACCAATCATCTCCGCCATCAACAGTATGGGAGAGCATGTAGGACAATATATAGACTATTTTTTGCAGGACTTTGTCAAGGAGCTACCTAGCTATGTTCGTGACACCAGTGATTTTTTATGCAAAATTCAAAATTCAACGTGGAGTGCCGACATGTTATTAATAACATTAGACCTAGAATCACTCAATACGAGCATCAATCACTCACAAGGACTAGAAGCTATTAAATATTATCTATCTATCTATAAAAAAAGATCTGTTGGATGCTGCCTGAAAACACCAAGAAAACAGTTGTCAACGCCCTAATAACATCTAGGCTAGATTATGGCAACGTTCTGTACCTGGGGGCTAATAAAGCCACTGTCCGCAGGTTACAGTCAGTACAAAATGCAGCAGCCAGACTACTCTGGAAAATTCCCATCTCTACTCCAACCACTAAATATATCAGGAAGTTACACTGGCTAAAAATTGAGAATCGAGTCAAATTTAAATCCCTATGCATTATACATAGGATTTCCACTAATACCGCTCCAAAATATCTGCAAAACCTGGTGCGCCCCTATCGACCTTCCAGATCTCTTCGGTCTTCCACGGCAAATCATTTCGAAATTCCGAAGATCAAGCTGTCACGCATGGGTGGCAAGTCCTTTTCACTCCTAGGACCCTCACTTTGGAATTCAATGCCTCATACATTGCGGTCTGAGCCGAGTTACATCAAATTCAGAAAAGCCTTAAAAACATGGCTATTTAACATCTAGTTTTCTGTCACCGCATTGACATTGGGATCTGCTGCGCCGGGAAACCCTTTGTTGGGTAGCTGTACGCCATATAAATATAAATAAATAAATAAATAAATATCTAACAGGAGTATTGAGTATTATGAGCACAACAAAATGATTATTCTTTTAATTGATTGGTGCCTGAACAATAATTTCTTTGCCTTCGGTTCTGATTTATTTAGACAACTCAGAGGAGTAGCAATGGGGTCCTGTTTCTCCCCCAGCTACACGTGTTTACACGTTGGCTGGTGGGAGAAACAGGTCCTGTTGACGCAACACAAACATTGGGTTGACAATCATATCTGCTGTTACTTACGCTATATAGACGATGTCTTCATCCTGTGGAAAGGTGATGAACAGCAGGCTAACAAGTTTGTAGAAGACATGAATTTAAACTGCTCAAACTTACATTTCACATCCCACATAAATAAGACCAAAATAGAATTTTTGGATGTAGAAATATATATAGATAATGAGACCAATAAATCGACCCTACATAGAAAGTCCACCGCTGGAAATGCTACGTTGCATGCTTCCAGCATGCACCCGAGACACCTTATATCAAGCATTCCTTATGGTGAAATTTTAAGACTGAAAAGAATTTGTAGTTCATCTGATGATTTTGACCGATGTGTGGAAGAAATGATTAAACGTTTTAAAATACGTGGTTACACTGACTCTATTCTGCAAAAAGCCATTCAAAAAGCTAGATTAAGACCAAGGGAAAGTTTATTTAAAAATACCCCTGTTAATGATGTGAATACACAAATCAATAATGTGACCCCAGCAGCAACACTAAAAACAGCCAATACCAACACATGTCCACGACTTATCACTATTTTCAGCAGTGAGGATAGAAAACTAAGAGCCATAATCAATAAAAACTGGCCAATTGTGTTGACAGACACAATTCTCAGTGGCAAACTTCCCAATACCCCGAACATTACCTTTAGACGAGCCAGGAACATGCGGTCTACCTTGGATAAGGCAGCACCGGAACCAAACAAAAAGTGTCCTGGCTACAACCTAATAGGGGGTTCAGGAAATGCACTAGCTGTCGTGCATGTAAGTTTGGTACGAACAAAGCTACCTACTCCTCTCCATTTGGTGCAAATGAAACACCCATCCGAGGCAATTTTGATTGCAAAACGGAATTTGCAGTATATGTTCTCACGTGCACCTGTGGCTTAAATTATGTAGGAAGTACAAAGCTACAGGTGCATGTGAGAATATTGCAACACCTAAGGGCAATACTCCATAATGACCAGGCCTACCCGGTGGCTCGCCACTTTAAAGATGTCCATAATCAGGATTTGGACTGTCTTAGGTATTATGTGGTGGGAGCCATTCCAAAACTTAAAAGAGGAGGCAATCGGGAGCGCTTACTGAGACAATTAGAAACTAGGATGATCTTAGAGTTCGATAGTAAGTGGCCCAATGGATTAAATAATATTGAGGAAATGCATAGCTTTATATAAATTAATCTTTAAGCTTCATTAGTGTTTGCATTTTACTAGTTTTATATAGTAGGTTAGTTAGTGTTTCCCTCATTCATATTTTATATAATATCAATAATTTCCAATATATAGGTTCCCTAATATTGAGAAATAAATGCCTTTTGAATGGGTAGACGATGAATGGTAACACATAAACATAATATACATCTTTTTTACATCTATCCATGTATTTATATTGCCTATTATGAATTTGAGGTCATGTTTTCACTATTCATGATATTTTTGATATTTTTGATACTTTTGGTTTATCTTTGTCATATATGTAGATGTTTTTATATACTTTTGTATGTATTTATATCTATATATTTTGATATTTAGCAATGTGTATATAGCATCAATTTATAGCAGTATGTTCATATTGTCATGTGGAAGTCAAAAAGAAGAAAATAAGAATAGTTTTATGAAATAATGTATATAGAATTTGAAAAGATGAAGTATAATGTATATATATCTATATGCATTTTAGGTTGTTAGATTCCCCCTTCTTTTTGTTTAGTTTTGTTTTTTCAGCCTTTTATGGCTGCATTTCCTATTTATTTCCTCAAGTATGATTTCTTTCTGTATTGATAAATTTTAGAAGATAATTTATAGGATTTTAACATAGGTTGCAGGGCTCTGCAACAGATTTGTGTTAAAAATATTGATACGCTTCTTATATCAATCAGACATTTTGCACTTTATGCCTTCTTTGCGCTTTAAACTTTGCACAACTTTTTGCACTTTAAAATCCTTGCTGCTTTGCACTATGAATGTTACACTTTATTGTGGTCATGTAAACAATAGATATTATCAGTTAGGATCTTGAGCTAACAGTGGCTGCAGAAATCTGTTATGTATCTAATTTTGATCTTGATTATGTGTTATCTTTACGTTTTGGATTCAACCATCAACATCACAGTACCAGCGTAATATGTTGGAAACTGTATAAATTGTGTGTATATAATTGTAATTTTCACATGTGCATATATGGATTCGTCCAGTAATATCGCATTACAAATAATTTATGTATATGAATCACTTTACGCATTTATGCTGTCATAATTTTAAGACTAACCGACTATCCATATAGGCGTCAACATGCTTTGTTGAGTATGTTTTCTGTCTTCATGACCATATGGTATGTGATGTCACTGTTTAGGGCGTGCACTCGCACACATACACATAAAAAAAGCAACGAAAATTTTAAATGACTTACAGCGTGAACAAGGGCTCGTGTAGCCTGAAACGCGTAGCTGTTTTTCTGTGCTAAATAAAATCTTTGCACCTGATCCTGTGGTCCGTCTCCTCTCTCGCTGGTGTTGCTGAACAGCTTGCCGGAGGTGTTGTTTTTGTCGAATATATATATATATATATATATATATATATATATATATATATATATATATATATATTACCTACTGGCGGTCGCCAGTAGGTAGTTGTAATTAGGACCAAGTTTCCATAGGAAGAGCATTTTTTGTTTTGATTATAACTATTATAACTTGGCGTTGTTTGATGTATCTTCATGAAATTTTTCAAACTAATTCTTTGTTCATATCAGCTCCTATGTGTAAAGTGTGGGGGTGATTCGTCAAGGGGGGAGAGGGGCCGAGAAAAAGGGGGTCCCAAAACATGTTTTCTCCTTGTTAATTTCCATAGGAAACTTTAGGCAAGGCTACAGGTCGAACGGGTGAACGGAATTACCAGAAATTTGGTAGGGAGAAGGGTCTTGGTCTTGAAAGCAGTTTGGTGTAAATCCGTTCAGTGATTTTGGAGAAATATCGAAATTTACAGATATTGATATTTGGGAATTCGTCCATCTGATTGGCTGAGGCGTGACGAGCACGAGCTTCTGCTTATTGGCTATAAGCTGTTGCAACTAGGAAGTGTTGGCAGCCATTTTGTGATTCCGTTGAAATGAGTAGGAGGGAAAAAGGGCAAAAAGAGTAGGAAACAGGGGGATAGGAGCAATGTAACCTCTGTGGGCGAGTCTGAAGTGAAGTACTCACTCCTACCGGTCTGAAAATGTGGTGTTGCTCTGAGTGACATGGTGCTGAGATGAGATGCTGCTACAGTCGGGTATGAAACCGAGAGTGTAAACTGTGAGCTCATTGCTGTAAAGTGATGTGCTCTGGTCTTTGTAGCATACCTGTGCAAGAAGTGTTAGTAGGCGTTTATACCATAAAGGGAGTGGGAAGTGAACTACTGACCCCTACTGTGCGTTTATACTATACTGGAAGTGGGAAGCGAAGTACTCACGCCTACTGGTGTGAAAACTCTGGGATCAAACTGAGCTGATTGCTGTAAAGTGGGCACTGTAGCATACTGGCCGCTGTAGTATAACTGTGTCAGTAGTGTTAGTATGCATTTATACGATACAGGGAGTGGGAAGCAAACTACTCACCCCGACTGGTCTGAAGACTCTGGGATTAAACCCTGAGCCTAAACCTTGAGCTCATTGCTCTATAGTGATGTGCTCTGGGCAATGTAGCATACATGTGGAAGTAGTGTTAGTTTGCATTTATACAATACAGGGAGTGGGAAGCGAACTACTCACCCCTACCGGTCTCAAGACTCGTGGATGAAACCATGAGCTCATTGCTGTAAAGTCATGTGCTCTGTGTAGTATTCCAATGTAAGTCATAGTAGAATGTTAGTATGTAATGCTACTAGAATGTAAGTTTGTAATGTTAGAATGTAGGGCTGTCATGAGGGGAATCTTGGGGAGCTTCTACACGGTGCTGGAGAAGACTGTTGCCTTGTTGTCTGCTCCTGTTGGTGGATGTTTAAGCTGTCTTCTTTTCCTGCGATAAATCAATCTACTTATCGGATCCACTGCTGTCTGCCTCTTCACTACATAAATTTGGCAACGAGTGGGAGAAGGTATAAAGAACGCAGCACTCACCAATATTTCAAGCTTCCTTGCATTCTGCTGAAGACCCGTTTTCTTCGTGAAGCTGTTTCTACTCTTCCCAGGGTCGTCCGCTCATCGAACTATGTCATCCGACCTCTGGTAGGATTTATATTTTTGGATTTTGGGCTTCCTTTGCCTCTTCATTACACTCTGGTCGCTATACTACTCATGTGCATGTAGTGTTAGTATGCGTTTTTACTAATTCTGTAGTTATGCAGTAACCAATGCATCATGGCCCTATGGAGCACAATCTCCCAGGCGCAGCTCATACAATGTCCTGGGGTGTGCATTCGCGGGACATTTATGTTTGCTATTACAGGGCGGGAGCATGGCTTCCAACCTGTAATAGCAAATCCTTATTTGCCTAATTGAAGCAAGAGGAGGAAAACCTTGTATCGCTTCCATAAAGCGGATCTGGATGGTAAAAATGGAGAAAAAAATTAAGCTGGATCTCACCCATTCATTTAAATGAGTCCCCCCTGGTGGGTAATGTTCTGGGGCCAATCCTATTATTATATTGCGGCGTCTCTGCAGCACTGGGGACATTGATCTCACATGTGTCTGGGCGCTGGGGTCTGTGAGAAAGAGTGTGGTCCAGCAAGTCCTTAAAATGAAACAGAGATATGAATGAGGCCAGAGATTACACTAATATCTACGGCAACATCGCTTGCCTGCACCTGTGCACCCAGGCTGCTGCACCCCAGCCCCTTCTCCCGCACTGTGCTCAATTGCAGCACCTGCGCACCGAGGCTTCTCTGCTCACCTGCCACCACCGGCCACCACCGGTGTGTCCAACGATGTGTGGACTCCGGGGTGCCTCTCTCAAGGTGGCACAGCAGGTCTCCGGTCAGGGAAGGCATCAGAATACCCAGGGCATCATCACGGGCTGAGCACCCTCTCCACCCATTTTGGCGCCCCCAACTCAGTGTCTGAAAAGGGAGAAATAATATAATGCTGGAAATGTCTTGAGGTAAATGAAGGTATATTTCAAGCTTAATAGAGAACACCAGTTCAGTGCTTCCTTCCTTCTTGAAGTACAATCTACCAACTGTTAGTGGTAATCGTGGTTTAAAGAGGAGTTGGAGTGTACAAGAATACACAAGGTTAAATAATAATATGTTATGCCGACGTTCACATACAAAGGAACAGAGCGCATGCTGGAAGCATAATGTGCGCGTGTAATGCAGTGGCGCAAGCCTGTGTGCATGTACGCTTAGTAATCAGCTTACTACAGTGCCCCAAAAGCCAACACCAGGTGTTTGTAGGGCAGCGCTGCCCGCTGGCTCAGGCATACAGTACGGTCTAGCAGGTCCTTAAAATGAGACAAAGATGTGACTGAATGAGGTCAGAGATCACATCATTACGCATGGCAACATCGCTTGTTCGCACCTACGAACTCAGGCTGATGCACCCCACCCCTCCCGCAGCACTGCCCTGGATTGCAGCCCCTGTGCACCCAGGCCCCACTTCTCACCTGCTGTCATTGTTGTGTGTCCAAAGACGACGGCCAGCAGGGTTCACAATTCAAATCGAGTTTTGACTGCGAACATGGTGTACACCTCATGGATCCCTTTTTTTATTGCGCATCGTGATATGCGAGGTGGATGCGGCCATATCACCTGAGGCAGTGTGGAAGAACTGGGACATGTGGCGTCATCGTTATCCTTTTTATACGTATGCAGAGTGGGCTGGGCTTGCGTACGCCAGGCCAGCGTAGGGGTGTGAATAATTATTCCAGGGACCTGGGTGTTGTTCAGTTCCTGCCTGGCCAGGATGTGTATTTATTTATGTGTGTGTGCCTGTTGCAGTTTTGATGTCGCACAATCCGCAATTTACATTAATGTAGCATGTCCCGGGAGGGCGGCAACTATTTCTAATGAGATGCTGTCAGAAAACATTGAATGGCCAACATCACATGTCGTTGTCAAGCTTGTGGATATGCGCAGACACGTATGTTAATGGTGTACGGTATTATTGAAAGTGTTGCTATCGCGAAGTGCACACCTGTGAATGTGCTTGGATGGCGGGAGGATCAGCAGTGAGGCTACATCATACACTGTGATAACACTCATTACAGTCAAGCAATGCATGTCAAAAGTGAATCTGAAATTCTCACATGTTACACACTACTATACTGGTAAAGCCTGACAACAGAGCAAACTGCAACACGAATCTAGACATTGCTCTTTACTGTTTGTCACATGTGATCTAGGATGTGCACTCTGCCCGTGGCTGATGATACCCCTTCGAGCCACCAAAACCCAGGCCAAAATTCAGCACAATAATGCGCACACACGCCAGGGGCATCGTGTAACACACATTTGTTTTTTGATGTAACGTTTCAGATGCATGGGCATCACACGTGGAAGGCACTGTATAGACCATGAATTTTTATCAAGATGATCGTTGCATGTTGTGTGTATTATGAGATATGTGTACACAGCAAAAAACTTTTCAAAAAAGCTCTCTAAGCTGAAGAGATGTCTCTCATCAAAGGTTGTAGAGAGAATGACTAAAATGGGTGGGGTCCTCCAACTGTTACAATGGGAAATATTATGAACCAATCAAATGCCTTTTTTTAAGGTCACATGGCAATCGCACACCGAGCGTGCAAGGAGGCCGCACCCGACGCGATTTTGAGAAAATATATTTACCATAATATAAGTTTACTACAGTTAGAAATATATAAATGTTTAAAATATTTTAGATTATCGCTTGCTCTCGTATACACTTTAAACTTGCTTAGATATAGTTTTGAGACATTAAAAAAATGAGGGAATGGCGTACCCGGCGCGACACCATACGTCTATGACGTAAAACAGGGCCTGGCAGCGTGTATTAGTCGCATATGCAACGCGCAGTGGGAACGACCCCATACGCACATGACATAACGCGCAGCTTGATCCTGCTTACCCGTCGCATACCAAAGTAGCAGCTGGTGCAACCTCATACGTATATGATGTTACATGGGACACGGTGACACGAACCCGTCATATACAAAATGAGCATCATTTACGAATTTAGCAATATGGGGGGGTAGGATTTGTGTGCTGATGGAGCTTGGTACACTACTGGTATGGGACTCCAGCTTTCTCATAAAAAAAAAATATATACATATTTTTGTTTTTGAAGATATAAAACATTACACAATATTTAAAGTAAGAAAAAGGATAATAGAGTTCCAAAATATTACGAAAAAATATAGGTTTTGTAAATTTTAAAATATGAAATTAACATTTAAAAAACCTTCGAAATTCACTGAAAAAACCATAGGTTTTACAGACGTTATAGTTAGGAATTAGTATTTAAAAACCTTTGAAATTCACAAAAAAACCATAGGTTTCAGGGACGTTATAGTTAGTTGCACATTTGACTCATATAAAACCAGAGAAAATCGTCTGTTATAGTTAGTTGAGCTAACTATAACTCACGTACCCGGAAGGCACTGCTGATGATGTCACATATTACATCACTCTCGAATATATATGAGTCCCTAATCATACACTGAATGCACTCCAATACTAATGTCAAGTATAACAGTTTACCTTAATATAATTAGGACACACAGAGTACAGGTGCTCAGTGCATCTATAAATTGTGTATTTGTAACATGTAAGGAAGGCACCAAAATTACGTCCCTGCATTTTCATTAGTAGTGTGGTTCAGCAGCCAAGCCATGAGATTTCTGTTATGACAGAGAGCATGTTGAACACATGTATCCCTGGAAAAGGCTTCTGCAATGGATGCAGCAGCCACTTAGGGGCAGAGAAGCAGGACAACACATTTATTAAATAATGCTATCATAACAGAAATTGCTGGACTTGGCCCTTTTTGCAGGGTCACCCCAGAATTTTTTGCCTTTCTCCTGTATTTTGTCTGACACATAATTATTGGTTTTATTACCCTGGGCACTTTACCACTACTGACCAATGCTAAAGTGCATGTGCTCTCTCTTGTAAACTTACTAAGACTGGTTTACAAGTATTTGGCAAATTTAATTTACCTGTAAGTCCCTTGTACACTGGTATCCCATATACCCAGGACCTGTAAATTAAATGGTACTAGTGGGCATGCAGCGCTGCTTGCTCCCCCCACAGAAGTAGCTTTTCAAACTTGTCTCAGGCCTTTGCCACTGCAGGGCCTGAGTGCAAAATTTACTGTCGCAGTGACGTGGCATGCAAAGTGGTTGCTGGGTCTGAAACTCCCCTTTTACTACATATATGTAACCCCTAAGGTAAGCCCTAGCCACCCCTATGGTCAGGCTGTTGTGTAGGTAAAGGGTAGGACATGTGCATTAACTGTGTAGCATGTCCTGCTAGTGACGGTCTATTTGGTTTCTCACTGCTATGAGTTTGCCCTCTCGTAGGTTTGCATTGAGGATCGCCTGATATGTACTTCAGTGGTAATTTCAGACATGCGAGGGGTAGCATGACCATGTTTGGTATGTTTGGAATAGAAGTGATAAATCCTGCTTATTGGTTAGAGCAGATTTGTCATTACATTTTATAAATGCCACTTTAGAAGTGGACATTTCTGTGTGCTTATGTGTCTTTGGGCCTTGCTTGGATGTATAGTCACTGTGTGGTTTTGACTGGCAGGAGAGAGGGGATGTGGATTCACTCTAGACAGTCACAAGGGGGGGTTGAGGTGTGTCCTGCCTTTCCTGGGTGACTCAGCACTAGGCTGAATAGGCCATCGCTGCATTTAGAGTAGCAGGAATTGTTTCCATTGAAAAATAATAGGCCTGGTTTGCATTTGAAGTGGTTGAAGGAGTTGCACCAGCTCCTGAATAGGGCTGTGCCTGCCTTCTACAATGCTGTTTCTGCCCCCCTGTGGTGTGTCTGGACCCCGGGCCTGGGATGTGACTGGGGTGTTGGGCACTTCTTTACGGTGTTTTAAGTGCCCCCCAGAACAAAGACATTCTAACTATAAGTACAGGGGCTGTGACCCCACAATTCTGGAAATTGAATGGACTTGTAACCAGCTGCTGCTGGCTTTAAAGACAGCACCTGGCCAGGAGGAACTATTGTACTGCCAGGAAAACCGCCACTGGAACTGTGCTTGTGGGCTGGCATGCTGGTTGATTTCCTGAACTGGCGTGCTCTTCCAGTGCCCTCCCTGGAGATCAGCCCGAGGCGAGCGCTGTGACCTGCTCCTAATTGTTTTTCCCATGGCTGATGACTCCTTTCCTTGCTGAGAAAAGAGCAGCTTGTGGGGGGAGTGTTTTGCCACAAAGTGAGTGTGGAGCCCTTTTCCCCGTTTGAGGGAGTCAGCCTGGAACAGCGCGTGCAGCGCTCCACTCTTAATGCGGGCTTGGAGCTGAGGTGATGGAAGCACGTTGCCCCTACTGGCCTGTCTTTCCAGCATCCTTTTCATTCATTGTATCGGCAGTCAGGGCTCTGCTAAGTGGCCCTGGGCTGCCAACCAACTCCTCTGGCCAGATCAAGCAATGTACTCTGATCTGAGTTTGCTGGGAGATTCCCCCTGAGGGAGAAACCAAACAAAATATGAGGTGCTGGGTCATCTGGGCTTAAATTGCTTGCTGCACTATGAGAACCTCGCTTAGAGGGGCCCCATCACCAGCACAGGCATGCCGACTCCCCGCTGCATGTCGAGGAAACCTCCCAATGTGGCCTCCCTGTCGAGCAGGCACACAGGGAGACACCGTTGCGGCTGGAGCTTGCTCCCTTCTCCAGCTCAAGGTGTCTGTGCACATACCTGCCTATCAGGGCCTGAGAGCACTGCCCTTCACAAGAGGAAAGTGGGTCCCTAGGGACGCAGGGTCCACCCTATTTCACCCTATTCCTTGAGCTCAGTGGGGCCTGATTGTTTGGCCGAAGTAGGTTTGTTGGATAGCAGCTGCACCACGTGAATGTGGGAAGTTGCCTGTGCTACCCCGTTTGGAAGAGCCCAAATAGGGTCTCCCGCCTGATTATTTATTGTGCCCCCGTGTTGGTACACACCTTGGGGGCAACTGCCTTCGTTAGGAGCAGTCGGGGAGAGCCCTCAACGGAGGCCCCTGCTTCATTCATTATATGCCCTAATGTCCTAATGTATGGAAAGGTGGTTCCACTAAGGAACACAGTTGACTGCTTCATATTTAAGCCCTGATGTCTGTAGTTTTTCCTCACATTTCCAGGACTGGTATAGTATGCCCACAGCCGTGATGTATGTATGACCTAATCTGCATGCTAGACCCTAATGTGTTTGTCGTTTTTTGCCTTGTATGGTCAGGATACCAAGCATTATTTCAGGGTTCACCTTATATGTGCAGGGATGATGGTTATATGATATGTGTAACCTATAAGGATGTACTTTAGTGCACTACATGTGAAGTCAGGACAATTATACTTAAACAATGTGGACGGTCCCACTATGTGTGTGTAATTAATTAAGTCACTGTTTGTAGCATGTTCTTAGACTCATTATGTGTTATTAAAAGACCCTGTAGCCAAGCGTCACTGCCCTCGAGCGTGACGTCCATACAGCGCACTCAAGGATATGTTCATGGGATTCATTCAAATTACGCTTATCTTCGAATTTTATTCATAAGTGGTTTATTTTCTGTAGTACGTTGCTTTACACATTATTTCATCACAATGTTTCCAAAACATATTTTTTTTGTTCCGCCCAATGCATTCATTCTGCTGTAACGTTCGGCTGTGAAGTTCAGCAGTGTTCCGTGAATGAACATTCACGGAACACAGAGCTTGATTCACTAACTCCCGGAAGTCAACCTGACTACAACATTGACTGTTACTTAATGGGAAGTTGCGATTGCAGGAAAAAGTCCCCTGAAGAAGGTCGAATGCCTGAAATGCATTGGGCATTTGGTGGGTGTGTCATAAACCCGGATGTGTGGTTTAAATTACTGCCGCTTGGTATTAATGATCAGTGAAAACGGACTACACTCACTGGGGTGATGTGCTCGATAAATAAAATTAAGTGAAAAAAACAAATAAAGTGAAAAAAGGTAAACAATGAAAAATAACGGGTCATTGGTGAAAAATGCTCAATACTCTCTTAGCTATAAGCATGACTCTGTAAAGCGCGATGAAACATGGTGAAGAATGTCCATAATGCCGACAGTCAATGTATTATAAGTAACACTGAAATTCCAAACGTTCATTCATCCCATTGGGCTTCAGGGCATTTAGGTGATTTATCCAGTAGTTCTCATGTTGTAAGAGGTAGTTGTGATTGTCTCTTCCTTCCTGTTATTAATGGTTTCTAGTATGCAAATTTTTAATTGGCTGATGTTGTGCCCTGCTTTGAGAAAATGTCGTGCTACTGTTGATTTGGTTTGTTTTACTCTTATGTTACTCTTGTGTTCGTTTACTCGTACCTAATTTTTCTTTCAGTCTGACCGATGTATGGCTTTCCACACGGGTACTTTAGCATATATATAACATTAGAGGTGTCACCTGTGGTGTTTATTTTCAATTTGACTTTATGTCCTTTCATCGGGTGGGTGATGTATTCTCCCCTTTATAAGTTGTTGCAGTTGTTGCAATTCCAAAACAGAGTGTTTCCTTTGTATGTGACGCCTGTTAGACTATAGCTGGTGTCCTTTATTATTTCTCCCAGATTTTTACTTCTGCTATATGCAAAAATTGGTTCCTCTTCAAAAATTCGGTTAAAATCTGTTTCTAATCTCAGGATTGGCCAATGTTTCTGAATGATTTTCTTATACGTTGTGGTCATTGTGGAATACTTTGAGACTACGGTCATGCCCTCCTTGGTTGGTTTCTGGCTAGGTGTTAATAGTTCTTCTCTCGTTTTTAATGTGCTTCGTGTTCTGGCCTTAGTCTTGTCTCCTCTTGAAACTTTGTCACCAGAGGACTTTGCGTTATATAGTTACTATGATCACTTGTGTAGCCTTTTGTTTTTGAAAAAGGCTGGGGGTATTTTTTAATGGGTTGTCAGTGATAAGATAACCTTTTTGGTGCTTGGCTGGGAGGGTTGCCTACAGGGAGGCGCTTCTAGGTTTTTTGCCATATAAAATCCCAGCCCGTGTGCAATTTTGTGTGCAGATGAGGTGCTAAAGTGTTTCAGCTTTCATTTTCTTTTTTTCACCTGAAAAGGTCCGCCATATACCCTGTCTTCCCTCCCCCTTTAGGTGGGAAAGTAATAACCAGCTCAGGTGGCCGGAATAGTGGGTAACGGCATCTCCAGCTATCGTGAGCAAATGCGTACAGATTGTGGGGTAGGTCAACATGCCCCCTTTCCTTTTTAATGTAGATTGAAAGATTGGTTAGAATTTCTCCCAGAATTTTCAGATGCTTGTTTTTGAAGATGGTTTTAAGGCCTCTCAGTAATTGGTGATCTGAAATTCATTCCTGGTCATATTGATGCTCTTTGTAATGGTGCTCTTTAGTTAGTTAGTTAGTAAACATCCTAGCTGCCGAGCGTGAATTCTACAAAATGATGTATTTGGATGAATTTAGCACTGGTACAGCACCACTACGCTTAGATAGGGCTGCAAATTCAGATTGGTAGGAGAGTCACAAATGGCCATTCAGTGTGACTGACACACAAAACCGGAAAGATATTGAAAGGATTTTCAACTCGCTAATACAAAGTTATCAAGCCCCTTAGGATGGTAACATGTACAGCTCTGAGGAAATAATCAGTGCACATTCAAAACAAGAGAATGTCCTCAAAAGTACTTTAAAGTTAGCTGTGATCCATACTGAATGCTCATGTAGTATCCTTACTGAAATACCTGAATGTTATGAAGCACAAGTGGCCACATTCCCATGTGCAAATCTATGGGCGTATGAAGTAGAAGCAGAAGTGTGTGACAGGTAGACCTATGGTGGCAGGTGCTCGCTACCCTTAGACATGCTCCTTATTGCGGTCTCTATGAAATTATGTGGCTTAGGACAATGACGTTCCTGGTGATGTTCATCTTGCTTAACAAAAAGAACATCCCGTTGTTTGCACATTTTTGTGTGATTGTAGGGAGACCGGATATCCCAGATTTGCTGAGCAGTCCTGTTTTTCACCATATTTTTCTGTACATTTAGCTCATGTCCTAGCTTTCAGAGCAAGTCCACTGAACACAGCGGGAGAAAAGCTTCAATGTTGAGTACCAGTGCATAATTAGTTAGCAGCACTTAGCAGAAAGCCATCTAATTGGATGTATCCATGTTAGGGTGACCAAATGTTAAAAACCAAAAACTGGGACATTTAACAAACATAGAAGAAGGACTACACTTTTACATCAGCTGAGTGGCACACAATGACAGAACTTTTCAACCAAGCCGCATGGTTATTATTTAAATCGTGCTCTAAGAAGAGCTGCAAACTCGTCCTGCCTTTGAGCACATAAAAAAACACTTCTCTATGTCTTCAGTCGATCTTCTCTAAAAAAAACTGATTTGAGATACATTTCTCAAAATCTGCTGGGACAGCGGGTGAAAAATCCAGGACGCCTGGTCACCATTAATCTATTGGTATTTATATAGCACAAGCCTAGACAAAAAGGCAGCAGAGCGCTGTACTGCAGCAAAAACAAGTACACAGTGAACAAGCCATAGGTGAGGTAGCTGGGTTGTAGGAGCAGAAGTATACTATTACTTCATTGAGATGTATTGTTCTTAAAGAGGCAGACCTTCAACTATTTCCTACATTTGAGTAGTGTTGGGGAAGTCCTGATGGATATGGGGATGTTGTTCTAGATCCTGGGTGCATAGATGGAAAAGGCGTGCTGGCATTTTTCAGTTTTTTTTTTACTCTTCTTCGCATCCAGCCTAATGGTGTTCTGGCTTTAGAGAAGCCAAGAGTGATCAGGCATGGTGAGTTTATCTGCTAGATAAGTAATCATGGTGCTGTTGTAAATGGTGCAGCTGATTTTGAAAGTGGTGTGGACCGGCAAAGGGGCCAAAGGAGTTCCACAAGGATGGGGGTGACATGATCATATTTCTTTAAGCACTGGATGGACAGGCTGTGGTGTGTAGAATGCCCTTAAGAGGAGTCTACGTGGAGTCTAGTGGAGCAGAAGCAGTGAAATATGTCAAATTCAAGCATGGATTTTATGAATGGGCTTTAAGAGAATCATATTTTATTTGTGTTTTACTAAAAAAGGCTTTTTGAATAGAAAGGATTATTCAATAAAATAAGTAGCTTTATGTAATGTTCCTAGCTCGTCAGCTGAAACGCATTGTATGTTGTAAAGAGTATGCCAGAAGGGTTTTTGGATTAGTAGGTTGAACAGCGCAGGGCCTATATTCTTAGTTAACTATTTTTTGTATGCTAGCAAAGTGTAAACATAGATGAAGACACTCAAAAACACGTTTGAACCGTAGGTAAGGACTCCCATTTCCTGCTGCCAGTGCTGGATTTTGCCTCGCATGTCAAGACCGTGCAAGTCATGGATCCCCACAACATACTGAGGGTTACAATTATGCAAGAGGGGGGTGGCATCATCCCAGGGTTAGGCATCATCATGCCATAGATGCCTGGAGCTGCCACCATTATGCTTGAGCTAGTTTTATACAAATGGTAGGCACCATCATACTATTGATTCCCTTTACTTGCACAGAATTATCAACATTATGCCATCGCCGGCTTTATACTGGAAATGCGCCAGTCACACACATTCAGACATGCGCACCCATACTCTGGCACACACACTCTCACTAACTGTATTAAATGTAGTTACTCTGAAAGACTGCAGTGCGTGTTGTGCAAGTTGCACCCCTCTCCCTCATGGTGCCTACAGCATAGCTGGAGGTATGGAGTTGAAAATGCAGAGCTTGAATTCTAGCTGGTCACTTTGTTGTTTGAGACGTATAGTGGTTGGCTGTTATTTGGCTGTTATTTAGGCATCTATTTTAGTTTTTGAGGAACTCCCTTGAATAGGCCGCCCTGCTGTGCCTTCTTCTGTGTTTTGTTTAAACTTATCTGCAAGTAAAACATGATTGAAGGTTATTCCTCTTGATGCTGACTTTTAAATTTAAGGCCTATTTTTTTATTTACTATTTAAAAACACCCTTAAGTTCTTACAATCGAAAGCTATGTTACTCTTCTGCTCGGGTGGTCTGTCGCATGTTTTCTGCCATTGCAATGAATGGGAATGCCGCTATTTCATAGTTAATAGCTCACTGTTCTATATTAGAATTTAAACTTTTAAACTGCAAGTAACAAAAGGGGCTGTCTGACTGAAGCAGTAATTCACTGACCTTTTTACATTGCATGCAATTTGTGATCTGCATGATTCACCAGCTTCTTTACATCAGGCATTTTAACCTCCTCTGCTACTTTATGATGAGTCAACTTCCACTAGGCAAAAACTCAGATCTCTGCAGCAGGTCCATCAATCTTCAGAGTTATCTTGACATTGTTATGGTTGCCTGAAAATTGCTAGAAAGTCTTTATCATATTTTTGCATGCAACTGCATGGGATCTTTTGACGGCTTGTGTGCTGCTCAGTCCTCCTTGTGAATTTCCTTGTTCACCCACCTCAACCGTTTGCAAAGTTTGAATGCCAGGTAAAAGCTACATCACAGAAGGTGTAACACAAAATACAGATTTATAGACCTGTTTAAGATAATGGATGCTAATAATGAAGCACATGGGCACGTGCCTGTATGGTCAAGACTGGGATCCCAGGTAATTATTTGGTCAGTTTTCCTATTTGGGTCTCTAGACCGGTCCCATTCATAGTTTGTAACTGATCGAGTGTTTGCTGACGATCTTGTCTTCAACTGTAGGTTTCCATTCTGTAAGCTATTTGGATTTGAGTGGTCAGGTGCGAGTACCCAAAAAGACAAGGTAATTCTGCTTACGTTCTTCGTTGGGTTTTGGGTTGCTGGATAAATAGATTCACAATCTGCACCCCTTTTCTTTTGCAGGTTTGTGAGACTGTACTACAAATACAATTGCACAGGCCGACATGAGTACAGGCAGAACAAACAGGTAATTGTTTGGTAGAGTTAAACTGGTGCATCTTCTGTTGCAGGTTTTGCAGACAGTACCCCGCACATTTAAATGGGTGTAGGTGAGTACAAGCAGAACAGGTGATTGTTTGGTAGAGTTAAACTGTGGTGCATCTTGTACACTGTAGTATAACATAATTACCCATGTTTTCTTCTGTTGCAGGTTTTGCAGATAGTACTGCACACATTTAAATATGCATACATAAGTACAAGCAGAACAGGCAATTGTTTGGTAGAGTTAAACTGTGGTACATCTTGTACATTGTAGTATAACATACTTACCCATGTTTTCTTCTGTTGCAGGTTTTGCAGTTAGTACCCCACACATTTAAACGGGCTTACAGGAGTACAATCAGAACAGGTAATTGTTTGGTAAAGTTAAACTGTGGTGCATCTTGTATACTGTGGTATAACATACTTATCCATGGTTTCTTCTGTTGCAGGGTTTGCAGACAGTACCCTGCACCTTTAAACCGGCGTACTTGAGTACAAGCAGAACAGGTAATTGTTTGGTAGAGTTAAACTGTGGTGCATCTTGTACATTGTTGTATAGTATATTTATCCATGTTTTCTTCTGTTGCAGGTTTTGCAGACAAACCCCCACACATTGAAATGGGTGTACGTGAGTTCAAGCAGAACAGGTAATTGTTTAGTAGAATTAAACTGTGGTAGCCGCTCTGCTCCAAACCACTGTGTGTTTGCTTAAGGCAACGTTGGTATATTTATACCTGAAAGGTGCCGGGTTTGACGTAAGGTTGGACATAAGACGTCAATAAAGATGTCACTTAGAACTGGCCGTTCTTGCAGTGCTTACAGGAGTTCTAGGACGAAATCAAAACAAAAGCAATGGGGATTTCCCAGGTTGCTGGAGGTTTGGTTTGTTTACAGAACTCGTTGTACTTTCTAGGAGTCCGGGGAAGTAGCCTTGCTTAATGTGGACTGCATGGGCTACGACTAAATATGGATATGATTCTTAAGCCTTTATAAGGATATTATTTATTATAACCACATAAGGGCATAAATCAGGAATATCGAATTAGGGTCCTAGATAGAATTACAACACCCACTCCACGATCTAATGTCCCTCATTACTTAAAAGTAAGCAATAGTAAACATATAATGGTGCATGTGTTTTCCAACCCACCCCAAAATACATAAATTTGCATTTGAAATTGTATATGGTAAATACACGAAAATGAGTAATGGTACTGTACGCTTTTCAAGCAGTGTTATCATTCAGAAAAAAAGGATTGCATATAATTATCAGCTGAATGATTTGCAAAAATTACACATGAAATGGCTCTTAATACAGAAGAGAAGGTCGAGACCATTCCATCACATAATAATACAAAATACTGTTTATGTGCTAGAGGCTGAGGTAATATATTGTCTCTAGAGTTCCTAAAATAGAAGCTCTTTTTTCTAAGAATAGCTCTACTTTAAGCAGAGTACATGTGCCAGAAAAAGGTAAATATTTTGAAATTGGAAAAAAATGATTTTGTTTTCAGGGGAAAAACAGTTCCAAATGTTTTCAGTAGCTTTTGTTTATCAAAGCTGAAGGCCGAATTCAGAGTTCAGGGAACGCTGTGTGCTCGTTGCTTAAAAAAGTTATTCTTTCTGTTCAGGGGAGAACATCATTTCAGACAGACTCTCAAAAAATTGGTCTACGGCTTCAGGGGAAAGTTCGACCAAGTTTGAAAATGCCGCAACAGTACAGTCATGAGAATGATTGCTATCATCGATGTCAGGATCAGCAATGCTCACAGAAGGTCGTACCTGGGTGATGCTGCTCTCATCTCGCACTTCACTGCCACATAATCGTAGTGATGAAGTCTCAACGAATGCCGTCTTCAGAATGGGTAGCCACTGGGGACAACACGATGCATGAGCCGTTACAGGACTTAGCAAAGTATCTGTATCCAATGGTACTGCTGATGGTAGTGTAAGACAGACGTCCAGCACGCATTCTTCTCCGCATAGCATACATCGAAGCACAGGTAAGATGCAATTCTGCCAGATGGGTCTGAATGAAAGAAACCAGGTCATATTCAGATCTCTTAGCTGGGCTAATCCAAGGACTTTAGTTATGCGGTCCCCATAGCGTATAGCTAGGATCGTTTTTTCCATTGTTGCTGGAGTCTTGTCTGTGACTTGGCTTGCCATATCGGAGCAGAAGGATCAAAAATAAAATTCCTGCTACGAGTCCCAAAAGAAGTGGTAGGCCGCCAAAGACAGAATGGACAAAATTAGGACAAATGCCCAGAACTGTTTCGAAGGGTGTTAACAGTCCCGAAAAAATTATCTTAAATACATGTGGGATACCACTGGTATCTGACATATTTAGGATTTGGCTTAGCATTTCTACGAAATGCACGGGGCAATTTGTTGATAAAAGGGTATGTATCTCTGCCGTTGTCCTTGCGACTTGCAGATCATACGTTTCTTTTGATGACGTTAAGGGCACAGTTGTCTGTAAAAGAACAGACTTTATTCTGCTTAAAGTATCAATACTAATAGAAGAGATTTTCAAAGAAGGCCAAATTGTTGCCTCCGTATCTGGAGTGCTGTTTGGATACAATACTTGCATACAGCAAGTGACCATGGAACTCACGCTGACGAAATAGGCTTTTCCTGGCACCATGCCACAACAGCTGTGGTACGTTATTAGAATATAACTCCCGTTAGAAAGTTGTCTAAAGAATGGCTCTATCTGTGTTGCAGGAGTGCCGTTCAGGTGACATGAAAGGTTATTTGAATACCCATCGCAGGCTCCGTGCAAATTAATGCCTTCACAAAGAAGTGTAGCGCTCAGTGATTTTTTACATTTGTTACCACTAAGAAATACATTCTTTTTCTTTTCACTGTAGCATGTGTGTGTATAAGGTAATTTCCATGTTGACTTGATGTACCCTTTACCCAACCTTGCATACCGGCCCGCTGGTATATACTCTTGTCAGTGTTTAAATTGGAAAGTTGTTATCGGAATTGTAATTATTCTGTGTATTATCCATTCAATGACAGGTCTTTCTGACATTGTCAATGGTAATCTCTCAAGTTTTTCAATGCTCAGAATCGTATAGTCTGCTCCTTTTTGTGCCAAACTGATTTGTTTATCAGTAAGGTTAAAGATAGAGAATAAAGACTTGTATTGATTAAACGCCATGGTACGCAGCCTGAACGCGGATTTTGCAACGTCCAGCCAAGCTGTACAATAGAACGTAATTGGGACTGACCGTGTTGTAACATTAGTAAGTCCTGCTCTATTATATCAATAGCAGATGATACAATACTGTCCAGTGAATATATTCTGAAGGACAGAGTCGTTAACCCATTGTCCACAACAGAAAGTGATTTTTCCAAATGAATACGATCAATTTCTCGTATTTTTTCTGCTGTTTCAATTTGCATTACTTTCCAAGCTTCGTTGTACGCAGCGTATATACCGGCAGCTATGAAACGTTTTTGACGCTGTTTGCGTGGTCCCATTATGAAATCACGCAAGTCAGCACCGTCTTTAAGTAAAGTCAAGTGTTGCTTAATTTCAGCCAGTGTGGATTTTTGTTGCCACTCAAGGCATAGTTTGCCTACACTGTATGTTGTAACTATCCCTGGATGTTGTCTCTGGGAGTATCTAGGGTCTGGCCTGGTAATTTTGAACCCCTGTATTTTGTTCAGGAATCTATCTTGACAGTTATTTGTGTCTGTGGGCCAGATCAAACATTTTTTCCAATCAGGATGTGTTCTGTTTTAGTTAAAAATATGGGATACGTCTATCTCAACGTCTGTAGTGCTATTACTGTCAGGTGTTGGCTTTGGAATAGACGGTTTGTTTAAATCTTTTATCTTGGCTAGGCCAAGACAAGTAGTCTGTTGAATGGTATCATTCAAGAATATTATTTGTTCTGGGATCATGCAGGCTCTAAATAATGCTTCTAAACCTTCGACCTGCCAATCTTTGGTACCCCAGATGGTTTTTGTTTCAATGTTGTTTTTCCAGAAATCAAAACCAAACGTTTTCATTTTTTCATAAAAATGTTTCCGAATAGATCAATTTAGTATTCGTCAGCATTGTTTTCACCCCTGTCTTATTTAACAGTTTGAAATAAAACGTTTCTGCATCACTTGTGTTAAACCCTGAGAAGTATGGGAATTTCTCGTAAAATGTTTTCGAACTGCTTTTAGGTGGAGTTGCACAATGTTCCCATTGATTATAATTAAAAACATTTCTAGGTTGAGCAGATTTATGCAAATAGTGATGTGCAAAGTGATTATAACAATACATTTCTTCATAATTTGATGAACCCTGTAAGTAATTATGTTCTGTAAATTTTGCTGACATTACTAAATCTGACATCATATCATTAATACTTTCAAAGTCCCAATCATCAGAGGATGTACTCAGTTTTACAAAGTCACTTAATGAAACCTTGAACTGATGTGGATATTTTAAGAGCTCAACCGGGCCATAGATTTCATAATCCGTTTTGTCCCATGCTGCCCCACCGGGTATTGGATTGGCTGTGACATTCACTGATGATAGTTCTCTTTTCTCGATGTGAGATGACTTGTGTGGCTTTTAGGACCAAGTTGATGTTCTGACTTGCTGTGTCCATTGTACTGTATTTTCCCTCAATGAATTTTCCCAAACAAAGAACCATGATGAGCCATAGCAGGAGGAAAAGTACACCTAACGCAATCCAAAATTCAATCCATGGAGAAATCAGATAGGTTTCTTTGAGTTGATGAAAGAGTTCTGTTACTTTATCTTTGAAAGTTTTTGTTGCTGGCGTTTCTTCAGGTTCGCTTGGATCTTCAGAAAAGTTATCGAAATTGATGAAGTAGACAGATGCAGTTCTGTCAATTGTTGGAATTGCTTCCGAATTTTCAGTTGCTTTTGGATTTTTCTTTGTTTCACTAGCATAGTCTGAGGCTACATCGTTGTAGACTGGTGTTTCTTGACGAACTGTTGCAATTTGGGTTTCAAGAGGCACAAGTTCCATGGCATTGTTGCATAGTCCTTTTTTATTCACTGCAGGTTTATCGAATGTGATTAGTCTCTCAGTGTGAACCTCTTGTATTGTAGCAAATTTTGGTAATCTGCTATTTCTTGGGAGTACTGGGCCTACTACTTATTATTGGCCACATGATTGTGGTTTTACCAGGTCAATGGATACAACTCGGTTCTCCTTTTTACCAGCAAGGGGCAGTAGTACAACTGATCTCGTTCCGCTGACAGCTAAGACAGGTACTACTTTTCTGTAAGAAGGCCCAAATTCCTTCTTCACCGCGATCTTCTCTCTGACCAGATCCCCAATCTTTGGAATCCAGACAGGTCTTGCTGGGACAGGTGGTTTTTCTTCAGTGGCTGTTGACTGTTGTTTTAACTTTACGTTGCTCAGGCCTTTTCTTGTTTCATTTAAGTCCTGTAAAATAGCCAAACGATCTTTGATATCAAAGCATTTTTCTTCTACCACTGAAGTCTGACTATCAAGGTGCTGAATATGCATTCTAGTCCCGAACAATAGTTCGTACGGACTGAAACCTTTTAGAGAATTTCTTGGAAGATTATTAAGACTACGTTGGACACTTGTTAAATGTTGGACCCACCCATCACCCGAACCTAATACCCTCGCCGTTATAGATTGCTTTATGTCTCGGTTTTTTCTTTCCACTACCGCATTTCCCTCAGGATGGAAGGGACAAGAGTACCGCAATGCAATGCCCATGCTGGTCATTGCCTCCTTATAAGCTCGAGAGCTAAAAGCAGGACCCTGGTCAGAATGTAGCATGCCAATTGCGTATGTGCCGATATGGACTCGCAAATCTTTGTATAACAGTTTTGGCGTCAGCCGAGTGCTGGTGTATGCATTTTAACTGAATCTAGTCTTAAACTTAATGGGACGCATTTCTCCTATTGGATTTCTTAATATAGATAGCCTTATGCTTTCTAAAAGAAGGGTCCTGGCAATACTCCGGTCGGTTCGCTACTGCGATCTCAGTTGCAGTTTGGACAGTCCATTGCAAATTTGTAGTTATGCAGGCTCATCTGATTGTAATTCTTTCAGAGATTTCAAGATCTCTTGGTGCATTAGACCCTCTCCCATATGTGCTTCTTTAATCAAGAAGACTCTCCGTTTCGTGTTTGGAATTACTCTATCCCCCACTCCAGGGATTCGAGCAAAAGGAACGGAGTTTGCATCAATTATGTATGTATAATTGAGTGGATAGTTCACGGGTAGTGCTGCACAGACGCCTTTTGAAGACGTTTTTACCGCCAGCATGGTTTCCCGGTCTATGTATTTTTCTGAACGCTTTTTTGTGGCTACGGAAGCCGGATTACCTGCTTCCGCTGTGGCTCTGTGAGCCAATGAATTCCCTGCAATGTGAACGCCATCACGTTGATGACTCAGTGTATGTATCACGTGACTCTTTTGTAGTTCTTTCTGCAAAAGAACTACCTGTTCCCAAAGCTTTTTGAGCTTTATTGTGGCACCTGTGTCATCTTTGTAATCGTTTTGAACCCAATTCTGCATGTCATTATTGTAAGACTTGACGCAGTAATGTGAATCGCACACTATTAGTGTGGGGAATTCGTGATCAGCATTTTCAAGCGCCATCTTTAAAGATCTTATTTCAGCTCGTTGATTAGAGCATTTTCTGAGTGATTCAGTTTTCGTGACTATTGGTCTGAATTTACCAAAGCGCCAGCGACCTTTAACAATCGCGCACGCAGCGTTGTAGGATTTTTTCTCTACATCGTAATGTTGTGCAAATCTGTCCATGTAGATTACACATGTGTACTGTTCGAGAGACAGAATGTCGATTGGCAGAGGATATTCTTTTTCATATGTTAGACCTTTCAGTTTTTTCATTTTTGGGTCAAAATAATATTTCACGTCTTCTGCAGCGAGAGAATTTTCCAATTCGATCCATTTTGGACTAATGCCACAGCAGTCAAATTGTGTGGGCTTGTTAATGCCTCAAAGGCTGATTCTGCTGTTAAAACAGTTATCCTTTTGCCTTGTGCTTTGGCTCTTTCTTTTGCTACAGCAGTTTGAACCTGATTTACAAAATTTTCCGTAAGACTGAATGTCTTTTCAGCTTGTGTGTACAAGTGTGATTTGTAAGCTATTGGTACCGTTTCTCCCTCATTAGAGGTCAGGTACGTGAATCCGCATCTTCCTGGGATGACTCGGATTACAAGGTTACGTATGTTTTCGCGAGTTTGTAGTTTTGTTTTAGCTAACATGTCTGTTTGCAATGATCTCAAAATTTCTGTGTGTTTCTGAGTCCAATTGATTGGTTTGAAATCAGGTTTTATTAATTCATAGAGAGGTTTAACTCTCTCCGCATAATTTAGAATGTATGTTCTTCCGAAATTCAGGAAACCTAGTATTGATTGTAAGTTCTTCAGCGTTTTTGGTGCTTGGAGTTCAGCACACTTCTCTAAGACGTTGTCTGCTAGGCTCTTGCCTTCACTTGATAATTCATATTATAGGAGGATCAATTTACGGGTGTGCGAGGAAGCTCTTGGAGTCTTAAGATTTAATACTACAGAGTGGGTGTCCAAACTGTCCATAGGCATGGCTAAATTCCTAGGGTGAAAGTAAAAATAACCGCTGCACTCCAAGGTAAAGCCAAAGTTTAGTGGTAACACAAGGTTAGAAATATTCTAGGTACTCTGAGAGATCACCTTCTGGTTCCATAAGGTGCAAAAGAACTATCAGCAAATGGAGGTCTTACAAGGGTAAGAACTATCTCAGAGGACTCTTGATGCACAGAAAGTGCGTAGAATCATTAGTTGAAATAGACGTAATGATGTCTTCAAATATATTCAATGAAGTTTATTCATCAAAGTACTTCAAAAGTATCTCAGAAAAACATATTGACTTCATATGTTGTTGATTTCAACTTTATACAGTGGAAAAAACGTAAGGTCCATGTAACAAGGTGCCGGGTTTGACGTCAGGTTGGACATAAGACGTCAATAAAGATGTCACTAAGAACTGGCCGTTCTTACAGTGCTTACAGGAGTTCTAGGACGAAATCAAAACAAAAGCAATGGGGATTTCCCAGGTTGCTGGAGGTTTGGTTTGTTTACAGAACTCGTTGTACTTTCTAGGAGTCCGGGGAAGTAGCCTTGCTTAATGTGGACTGCATGGGCTACGACTAAATATGGATATGATTCTTATGCCTTTTTAAGGATATTATTTATTATAACCACATAAGGGCATAAATCAGGAATATCGAATTAGGGTCCTAGATAGAATTACAACAATTAAGTGCTTACTTTAGATTGGGGCAGATAGAGATATATTCTGTTTACATTAAAATGAATTGCAATTTAAAATCCCCTTAAATTGTGAAGTCAGATTTTAAGTAACAATTCTGGAAATGCCACTTTTTAGAAAATTGGCATTTTCTTGTGCAACATAAAACAAAAGTGGAAGTTGCCTCTCAAAACAACAGGCAGTGATTTGCCCTGATAATGTTCACCAGGCACACAACATGTGTTCTTATAGAACCCTCCCCACATACTAATCATGTGGCATGCTTTATCGTCATCAGGTGGGCTAACCCTTGCAGTTGGTCGGAGCACTTTGATATTCTCTAATTTAGTAGTGTGATCTTAGAACAGAAAAGGTTAAAATATCTTCAGAAAACCCTAACCCAATTATTTAATTAAAAGGGGCCTTTGATATGGTTAAAACATAAAATGACACAAAGTGGCCTTTACTGAGTCAGTGTGTATATTCTAGGTCAACATGTTTGATCAGCTTTGCAAGATGCGCAGAGTTCACCAGAACCTCTAAGACCCTTAAACTCCTAACCTACACAGAGCAGGAGGTATGCATCAGCACACAATCCATGTAAGATCACGAGATAGTTACCCAACCCTATTGTACAGGGTGAAGCCATTAAAAACTGGAGATTATCCACTTCAAAAATCCTAAATGGAGAAGGTACACAGAAATGGATTTACACCAGTATTAGAAGATGGGTAATTTAAACAATGAAACCCGGGCACTGCTCGTGTACTGCACCAGCTGCTTGAGCCTCCGGGGTGGTGTTTCGAGCGATGTTCCGTGCCGGAGCCGGTCGTTGCTTAGCAACCAGCCTCTCAGGGTTTCCCGCGTCTCCAGCGTCTATTGCGTCCTCGAGGATGCTACAGGGAGACAGGGCCGCCGGTTTGTTTATTTCCTTTGGAGGACCGGGCTGCTCGGGGATTTTCGCCGCAAGTACCTCTGCCAAGGTAGGTTGTCTCAAAGCCGCATCTCGATTCCGACTATTGTACTCCCCTTTCACGGGGTTAATCCTGGTTAGATTATGTTCCTCCGCTGGTTGCCCATTCAAACTTTTTACCACTGTGCTCGCCTTCCCCCGCATCTCCCCTTTTTTTCCACCTTTTTCAATCGTAGGGGGGGGGAGTGTCTTCCTTATCGTTCCAGCGGCCTTCCCAGCTGGGGTATCCGATTTAGTGGTTGCAGTTGGTCCTACTTTCACTGCTACGGGATCTGGTGCCTTCTTGCTTTTCTCGCTCCCCCTCTCCTGGTTTGCGGTCCACGAGGGTATCTTCGACCCCATATTCCGCCTGGCCAGTAATTTTGCAGCTCTGCCCTTAGCCCAGGTCCAGGCCAGTCCAATCCGATATATTTGTTTTTTAAGGTATTTATAATCGGAGGACCAACTAAACCACCAGCACTCCAACTCCATTAAGGGTAGATTCTGGACAGCACAACGTCCTTCTCCTTCATCATAGCATTTGTGCGGGAGAGGGACTGGATGCGACCTCTCAGCTCAACACTGCAGCGGCCATCTTGCCCATGAGCAAGGTGAGGTACTGAACGGGCCAAAAGAGGGATGCAAAGGGGGTCCTGGGATGCCCCCAATTATAGACACAGCAAGGGGAGATACGACAGCCGACATGCTCGGGGCTCTATTGATTGTTGAGGAAGAAATGAATGCCTCAAGGCAACGGGATGGTACTTGGGGTAGCAGGGCCAGTCTAGCTGATAAAGATAATCTTGAACTAAGCACAAGCATGCAACCTATGGGTGGAGGAGACTGTGCCTCTGTGGAAGCAGAATTTTACTCAGTAAACGAGGATTAGGAATCAGCATTATCTAC
Source organism: Lissotriton helveticus (assembly GCF_964261635.1). Taxonomy (NCBI): domain Eukaryota; kingdom Metazoa; phylum Chordata; class Amphibia; order Caudata; family Salamandridae; genus Lissotriton; species Lissotriton helveticus. The sequence goes on from NC_136057.1 coordinate 690,061,839, forward strand.
TGACGCTAGCTCAGAGGAGGAAGGTGAGGGTGTAACTGGGTCAGATTCCTGCACTTCAGGAAAAGAATCTACGACGAAGAAAAGACGCAGGAAGTCAAGGAGTCAGTCATTTGGATTTCCCGAACACGCGGAGAAGAGACTGATATGGGACTACTCTTCGACATCGCAGGTATATCAGGCGGAGGATAATGCTAGCGTAACATTGGGTACCGAGGGGGCTACAGGTGGACCTCCACCCCCCAAGCGAGATCCTTTTGAAACTTTATTCAGCACCCTCAAACAGATGCAAGGGGAGGCCAGGGCAGAAAGCCGAAGAGCAAGACAGGCCACAAAGAAAATCCAGAACACTTTGAGGAAAGTCAATAAGCTATATGATGGGATAGTGGACAGAGTAACAGAGGTGGAGGAGCGCACTGGAAGATTGGAGGACGACGTTGGAAGCTGGCAAACATTTAAATCAGAACAGGAGAAACTGGCGGTAGATATGTGCTGGAAAATGGAGGATTTTGAAAACAGGCAGAGGAGGAATAATGTCAGACTACTGGGTGTGGCAGAAGGGACAGAAGGACAGGACGTCAGGCAATTTGTGATTAACCTATTGAAGGGGGCTTTCCATGAGTCTCAGTGGCAGTGGGACAGGGAGATACAGAGAGCACATAGGTTCCCATTCATAATGAAGAAAGACCGGGGTATGGGGAGTGCAGGAAGCGATGGGCAGGGGAACCATCCAAGGGCTATCTTAGTAAATGTAGGAAACTTTCTGCTCAGAGAAGAGATTATCAGTAAGGCAAGGCCAGATAATAGGAGGTCATTCGAAGGAGTAACCTTCTTTGCCAGGCCTGACTTTTGTCATGCCACCATAGAGAGGAGATGGAAGTTAAGGCAGATGATCTCTCCTTTCCAGGCCCTAGGTATGAATGCGTATCTCTTATTCCCCGCCTTGTTGAAGGTGGTTGTGAGGGGGAAACCCTGGATGTTCTCTTCCGAAATTAAAGCACATGTATTCTTGGAAGAGATGAAGAAGCAGAAGGAAGGTCAAATAGGAGTTGTATGGGTGATCACACTAAACACCACTAGTAGAATTCAGGTAGAAGGCTAAAAGGGTAAAGGGACAGCATAGCATACATATAAAGTTACAGCGAGAGAGGGATGCGACTAGCGCAACCTAATGCGGGCACACATAGGTCCTTCGACCTATTTGCCTGTAAGAGGAGGGGGGAGGGAGGCGGGGAGAGGGAAGAGTCAAGGAGGGGGGGGGCGGCTCAAGGGAGGGGGGAGGGGAAAACAGCACTTACGATTGTTTTTGCAATATATAATTTAACACATTGTTATTCATCTACAAAATATGGTATGCCTATATACTGCTTCATGATCTTAAATAGAATTGGTCTAATTTGTTGTATTCTCCAACAATTTTTGCAATGGCGTGTAGGATAGCAACAATTAACGTATGTGGTCTAAACGATATGAATAAAAGGATGAAAGTGGCGGCATATCTAAAAATCCTGCGTTTGGATTTAATTTGTCTGCAAGAGACCCATATAGAAGGGAGTAAGGTTTATCTATTGGAGCAATTAGGGTTCTCTGTTTTAGCAAGTACTAAACAGGGTACCAGGACTAGAGGGGTAGCAATTTTGGGGAAAGGTAGGGATGTGATTATTGAAAGAAAGAAGGAAGATAAATGGGGTAGATGGGTGATCTTGGAAATAAAATTCAGGGGTCAGATAATAACTATTGCCTCAGTCTACGGATCCATAGAAGATGACCCAGATGTGTTTCAGTTCTTGGATAACGAGTTAGCTCAGTGGCCCGAGCCTATAGTGTGCTGTGGGGACCTTAATATACATGACCCAGAGAGTTCATTCACACAGCCTGGCGGGTCATATTGGAGAAGGAAGAAGAAGGTGTATAATGCATTAGCTGCTATGGTTTCTCATAATGCTTTGGTCGATCCATGGATAAAGATACACCCATATTTGGATGGGAGTACTTACTATTCAGCGCCACACAAAGTAATGGTTAGATTAGATTACTTCTTAACTTCTATTACCTTACTTCCTGGTTTACAGATAGAAAAACTCCCACAGGTTATCTCGGACCATAGCCCGCTGATTTGCACGTTTAAAATTACTCAAACACAAAGAATACCCTCGCAATGGTCTTTCGAGAGAGCTTTGTTAAAAGATGCTGCATATAGGGAGCATATAATTCTATGGATACAATGCTTCTGGGATATCAACAGAGGGACAGCATCCCCAGGGGTGATCTGGGACACTTTTAAGGCTGGGGTAAGGGGAGAAACTTTGAGTTTTTCTCTGGCAAGGCAGAAGAGGGAAAGGGATAAGAGAGAACAGATAGAAAAAGAGTTATTAAGAGAGGAAGATAATCTGAGTAGGGCAATTGTACGGAAGCTACCCCTAGAAGAACATTTATTTAAAATTATAGCTTTGAAAGCCGATGCTGTTGAAGGATTGGCCAGGAAAGCAGCAGATAATTATTTAACGAAAAAGGAAAGAACATACAAATATTCCGAGAGAATAGGGCAAGTATTAGCAATAAGAACTAGGCAGAGATCAGCTGCAGCGGCAATAAAAGAGATAAGGGATGGACAGGGGAACTTGGTTATAGATCCTAATTTAATAAGGGAAGTTTTTAGGAGGTTTTATTCAGATTTATACACCCCGGAGGCTATAGCAAGCCCGGTAAATATTGCAAACTACTTTATGAATATCTTGCCACCGACATTGCCCGAAGAAGAAAGGGAGATAATGGAGGTTCCTTTTCAGCTGGAAGAACTAAAGGCTGCCCTTGGAAGTTTACCAGCAGGGAAAGCAGCAGGACCGGACCAAATACCGATCGAACTCTACCAAATAGGGATGTGCTACTTGCAGATATGTTTTATACATTGCTGCAAGCACAACTAGGGGGATCCATTCCGGAATCCTGGGGCGGAGCCGATATTATCGTTATTTTAAAAAAAGGTAAACCACCAGAAGCACCAGGATCTTATAGACCCATAACACTGATGAACTCAGTTGTAAAAATATACTCGAAAATTCTGGTAAAAAGATTGGCAAAAATTATTGAGCAATTGGTAACCCCCACTCAGCACGGGTTTATACCCGGTAAAGGGACAACCCAACATGTTAGGACTGTAGTTACCATCTTTGATTCTGCAGGTGTCTCAGGAGACCCTGTTGCAGCACTTTTTCTTGATGCTGAGAAGGCGTTTGACAGGGTCTCCTGGGACTACTTGTGGTATGTTATGAAGTGGTGCAGGATAGGGGAAAAGTTTATAAAAGCTATTCAGGCTTTATATATCACCCCTACTGCCAGAATTAGAGTTAATGGAGAGCTGTCAGCTGCAGTAAAAATTGGTAGGGGGACCAGGCAGGGGTGTCCTTCCTCGCCCCTTCTTTTTGCGCTATATCTTGAGCCGTTATTGCGGCGTTTTGAAACTAATCCGGATATACCACCAATAAGAGTAAATAATTCCATAGTGAAGACCCTAGCATACGCAGACGATGTAACAATCTTAACATCGAACCCCACTTTAGCTTTAATTGAGGTAGAAGCAGAGGCCCTGGTATTTGGTCAGATATCCGGGTATAGTTTGAACAGAGCCAAAACACAGATTATAAAGAATATACACGCTAGGTGTAATGACAACAGAGTGGTCAGCTCTGCAGTATATTTGGGGGTCTCCTTATCGGCGGACTTGGGAGCAGTAGTTGAGAGTAATATGACTCCATTAATTTCGAAGGTAAAGAGCGATTTAGAGAGGATGAACAATCTCCATCTTTCCCTGATGGGATGCACTAACGTGATTAAAATGCTGATTCTGCCCAAATTTCTTTATTTTTTTAGAACTATTCCTTTGGTTTTTGAAGTCAAATGGTTTAACTTATTGGAGAATGTATTGAACAGATTTATTTGGGCACATGGGCAGACCCGGCGTGCATATCGTTATATGTCTCTTCCGAGAGAGAGAGGGGGGTGGGGGGCCCCTGATTTTAGAATGTATCATATGGCAGCAGCATTACAGTATATGCAGGGACTAATTGGGGGTGGGGGACTCGAGCAAAGAGTTACGACCATGTCCACGGAAGTTTATTCTGCAGTGTTGGGGGCAGAGACAGAAAACTGTTTCTTAAATCGAGTAGAGTTTGGGTACTACAAAAGGACTAGATTCAAGACTGTAGAAGCAGCAGTTAAGATATGGAATGCTTTTTTTAAAAAAACGAACCTAGGAAGATTTAATAGATATATCAGGCTCTATAAGAACAAATCCTTCCCGGCGGAAGTCTTTGCTGATTTAACAATGGCTGGTTGGGCACAAAAAGGGATAATACAGATCGGGGACTTAATGGATGATGAGGGGATTGTCCTATTTGAAGTTCTTACCCGTAAATATGATATTGGAACTAGGGATTTTTTTAAATTTCTGCAGATAAGGAGTTTTCTCAGCAATAAGCGGGGTGGAGCAGCGGGCTTCGGCCAGAATGAAATACTTGAGAAAATAATATTAGGAGGGGATTGTACTATAAGATCTTTTATGCAAGTCTTGCAAAAGGGAAGGTGGATGATATGAATAAATTTAGTAACAAATGGGTTGAAAAATTGGGGGGGGAACCTGAAAGCTTTACGGAATCACTGGACTTGGGTCGTACCATCTTTTGCTCGGGTCCCCTCCAATCTCAGCATTACAAGACTCTGTTTTCATTGTACCACACTCTGGCCAGAATAGCTGAATGGGGAGGTTCGACTGGTACCACCTGTCCTCGTTGCAATGCAGTAGATGCAGATATTGTTCATATGTTTGCTACCTGCCCCCAGCTACACAATATGATTAAAAATGTAGAGGATTTTATGGGTAGCACTTTAAGATTACGAGTACAATTGACACCTTTATTAATTTTGCTGGGGAGGGATATCGAGGAAGATCATAGGTATAAAGAATTTATGTTTATTGCCACAGCAGTATTAAGGTTAACAATAGCAAGAGCATGGTTAGATAAGACCCCCCCGGTTATGCAAACTTGGCTTTCAAATTTACTAGGCATGTATAATCTTGAGAAGGCAATCTACGCACGTAAGGGAAAAAGGGGAAGAAAGTTAGGATTAAAAATTTGGGAGCCAATTGCGAAATGGAAAGAGATTATGGCAAAATAGGAACCTATTGGTATTTGAAAATGTAATAGGAAATATAGATATTTGTAAATCATAAGTTTAGTTTCACTTGGTGTAAATGTTCTTTATAATTTCCCTTTTTATCTTTTTTCTTTTTCTTTTCCTTGTTTTCTCTTGGCCATGTATAGTAAGAGTAGTCGCATCATATCAGTTATGGTTAATTTTAAAATTTAGAATTATTTGGCAAATGTATTATATGTAATACAATGTGTGTATTGTAAAGAAAAAAAAAAATATATACAAAAAAAAAAAGAAACCCGGGCACTGCACTACATACTCTACAATGGTGAGATCTCTAACCTTAGATATATCCTCCTCTATCAGCCAGGATAAGTTACCTGTTGTGAATTAAAGTACCTTTAACAGCTAGTGTTCAATATGCCATGAAGTCATCTCATTATCCAAGTGTATTCATACTGTGCATTACAAATCCACATGCAAAGACTAGAGTAAATACATATATATATATATATATATATATATATACACCATCAGGCGTCTAGTGTTTTCAATGGGGGGCATACATGGCAACTGATAATATCCTGGCCTAATTGGTTCAACTGACATAACTTGCTGAAGTCAAAGGTCACACACTGTGAAAACATGGAAGAGATAGCCCTACTTAACTAAGAAAGAAGAATAAATATAAGAACAAATGACCCAAGGGTCAAGGGCATTACTTACTGCACCAATGCTCAGCAGGTACTTACCAACCTAGTCTGTGGTCCGTATTTCCTTAATGTGGTGGAAAGGCAGCTAGAGCTAGTCCATGAATAATGCAAAGCGTGCTTTGATTATCAGTTACCCCTGGAATCATTCTAGAGAAATGGTTCCAGGCCGGCGTGGATCGCGGTGGTCATCTTATAATAGGTTTGACTGCTAAATGTACTCATGTTTCTATCCCTATTCCTATGTCCAGGAGTGACATTAATTGCTACTGACAGATAAGATTCACTGTCCAATCCTTGAAATCTTGACTCAGAGATGAAATCATTAATAGTAATTCCCAAAATGTGGAGGAGAAAGTAATGCGTATACAAGCAAACAAGAAGGTGTGTGTTGAGACTAGACCGTTGTACTCACTGGACACCCTAATAAGGGAAGATGCAGCAGTCATCTTGTAAGTCTCAGTGGACCTGTATAGGCATGTGTCGGGCTGGACTGCTGTTGTACCTAATCTGCCCTGAAACATGGGAACTAGGAGACCATCTTGAAATTCTTGGGGCGGCATCTAATACTGCACAGTACAATATCTTACATTTTTGTAAGCAGCATAATAGTCATATAGAATAACAAAACATTCCAGTCTAAAATCTAAAATCCATCTAAAATTCATCTAAAATAGATGGAAATAGGCTACTACGGGGGATGCTAGCTCAATGTGCCCCCAGTGAAAAATTTAAAAATAAAATCGCGAACGGGAGCTCATGTAAGGTTAGAGATCTCATCATTGGAGAGTGTGTAGTACAGTGAATGGGTTTCATTGTTCAAATTACACAGGTCCCGGACCCTTGGCCAGCATCAGAGTGTACTCCTCATCCTGAAGTTTGGGCTCCTAGTGACCACAAACTGACCTGTATTCCACAAGACTCTGCCACCTGTGACAGCCACCGATGGGAAGTTCCAGTGAGACATACTTTTTACATCAACATTGGAGCATTACTTCACACTATAGCTGCAGTGACTGCCAACGGCAAGCTACAAGAACAGTCTATAATGCCCGATGGCTCTACGTGCCATAGCGATGGCTGTCCGCGACATCTTGCCTGCTCTTCACAGCTTACTCCAACACGAACTGACCACTTTGTGTTAGATTTAAAAGGTAACTTTTCAGCAGGACTAACCTGGTCCCTGTATCCAAACCGGCACTCCATCACAGCTGACTTGTGGCTTTTCAACAGTCTACCACGACCTCAGGACCGTGAGTGGCTCTTTGCGCTTTTGTGCTTTTAGGAGCTATTTTTACGTAAAACTACTGATTAGAGTTTTGTCATTCTGCTATTATTTTATTTATTAAATCTACTTTCTTTTTTCTAAATAATTTGGTATTTTTCTTGTATTGTGATTTCACTACATATTGCTTTACAATAGGGGTCTAACTTAAGCCTAACAGCTTGTGTGGCAACCTACCAGAGGGTTAAGCACAGGTTAAATTAATGACTATTGTCATTCACCCTGACAAGGAATGTGGCTATTAACTGATTGGGCCTTTGACCCCTCTCAACCAATTCCCAATTTCCTACAATTTACAAATCATGTATGCTGCTGCTCTCAACCTTGCCAAACCAAAATTGAGGTGGTAGCCTCATTTATTTGTTGACATGTAAACAACTTAGCTGCAGAACAGCTTATATATGTTGCATCAAATATGGGCCAGCTTTCATCCACTGTGCATATCATGACAGAGTGATTGATTTCATGATGTTATTGAAATGTGCTGCACCCAGTATTGAAGTGTCTTATGTGAAGTGCCTAACTAACACAGATTCATATATCAGATTCCTTCCAACATACAGTGCAATTTTATACAATTGTTTCCAGGAAAGGTGTTTCTTTGTATGACATATTTTGTGGCACTATTTGTGAACTTGAGGTTACAGTGTTTGAGCTACTTTGTGAAGCTAGATGTGACCCTGGAGTTGTCCTGACTGTCACTTTCTCCATATAGGAAAAGCAAATTACCTTCTTGGCACTCAGTTGCAGCATGCATATCCAGGGCTTACAGAGAACAAGAACAGTATTGTCTCATATTGGAGTTCATTGCAATGGATCTTCAGTACAGATATGTGGACATCCCCATTGTGGTCCCTTAGGAAGATGGGCAATTAGAAAATGTGTGGAGTCATTGTCTGGAACACCATTTCCTGGATCTAGGTGTAAGTCCTTGAATATGGCTCACATGCAATTAGATACAAAACATGACAGATTTATATAATCCTTTAAGAACACAAAATGTGAGGTACGGTAGGAATGGTGAATCCATATAAAGTCTGTTTTGGAGGATATGTATGATGTTCAAATTAACACATGGCCATTAGGCAATTTACTAGACGTTCAAGAGGGGAGCATTATGGTGCTGTGGAGATGTAATATGGCTTGAATAAGCAGGTAGATGCTGTACTGTAACACAAAATGATGGGGCCTTCCTGCAGAATGTGATGAGAGGCCCCCGAGTCTCTCAGCTCCCACAGATATTTATTGGTCTTGGACTCAATGCAGGCACTTCTGGATCCACACGGACCCCAACACCACCCTCAGAGCAACACTTGACTATAGACCCCCGGGTCCCCGGGCACAGTTCAGCAACCACATCGCTGACCTTGCCAGCACACACGCACTCGCCTCCACGGACTACATCCTCCTTGGGGACCTGAACTTCCACCTCGAGAACAATAATGACGCAAACTCCACCACCCTTATCGGCAACCTCGCCAACCTTCGCCTCAGCAACTCGTCACCGCACCCACTCACGCCGCAGGCCACACGCTTGACCCCGTCTTCTCCATGAGCACCCACGTCACCTTCAACTACACCACCAAACTCCACTGGACGGACCACCGCTGCATCCTTTTCACCTTCAAGAAACCCACCACGCACCACCTCACCCGACAGCTTTCACGCCGCTGCTGGAACAAAGTTACCGCAGACCAGCTGACGACCACCCTCGCCCAGAAATCACCCACCGACCCAGACACCGCCACCCGCAATCTCAGACAGTGGATCGTCGACTGCACCAACACCCTTGCCACGCTCAAGAAACACTCCAACAGCCGCACCAGCAAGAAAGCCACCTGGTTCACCGAAGAGCTCCAGACCTTCAAACGTGCATGCTGGAATCTGGAGAAGAAATGGCTCCACGACCATACACCGGACAACCAAGCAGCGCACAAGGACGATACCTGCAGACATCACCACATTGAACTAGCCAAGAGATCTTCCTTCAAAACATGCCTAGATAACAATGCACACGACAGCAAAGAGCTCTTCAGCATCGCGAAGGAACTCTCCAACCCCAGCGCCAACGCCATCCCACCATCACAAGAACTGTGCGACTCACTGGCCACCATCTTCCACCGCAAGATCGCTGACATCCACGACAGCTTCAACACCAAGGCTACCCCGACCACGCCAGACCCCAGCCCCCCTGCGAACACCACCCGCAAGGTCATGAACTCCATCCACTCAGGTTCACCATCAGACCCCTGCCGACACCACGAATTCAATAAAGCAGACGCAGCCATCGCACCTCAACTACGGAAGGTCATCAACATCTCCTTGGAGATGGTGCACAGAGCATACATGTCCGCCCTTACCCTGGCCAAAATTGGTCGGCGACCTGATGCACTATGCCTACGTGGTTGTGGACTCCCTGGGACCTTTTACCACATCCTGTGGGATTGCCCTGTGATACAGCGGTTCTGGACGGCTGCGATACATAAAATGAGCAGCTCCCTGGGCAAACCGCTCCCCACATCGCCTAGGGAATGTGTCCTTAACGTGTGGGGGCCAAACGACCTAAACGCTACGGAGTTACAATGGGCGGCTCTGGGGTTTCTGTTGATTAAACGCTCCGTAGCGATGGGTTGGGGCTCCCCTGACAGACCTTTGGTAGTGGGATGGGTGGCTGCAATGGACCAATGCATGATAGCGGAAAAGACTCTGTATAAAATAAGGGGCTGCCCCAAGGTGTGGGACAAGAAATGGGGACACTGGAATTCATACCGTGGCGAACTGTGTGATTCTCCAACGGCGGAACTGGCGATGCCCCGTAGGGATCCAAGGGGGGGTGTGTAAGCTAGAAGGTATGGGACTTGCCTTTACAGTGATCTGCCTATGTTTTTCTACGAAACATGTGTTATTCCTGTGAATATGTTTTATACCAACAGGGTCCTTGGGCACTGCGGCACCACTAGTCGAAGCTGGACACTCAGGTTGGACTGTATGCTATTCTGACTCTCTCTGCTAGATTTGTTTACTTCGTTAATATTCCTGTTCAAAACAAAATAAGTGGTGCGACTACCCTATCTGTGTCCAATGCAGGTAATAATTTGCTTTTACTGTGGTTTTACTATATTGAGATGCCGTCCGACCTCAGGGTTGTGGACCAAATGGCTGTGTACTACAATTCAACCTGATTACAGCTCTTCCCCTTTTGCCTGCAGGTATGCAGATGTGATTGTATCATTTGTTTCTTGACAACACCACAATAAAAAAATTATTTTTAAAAAAACATCTCCTTCGAGACAGCTACATTCCCCGGAAAGCTGGAAGCACGCCGACATCCGCGCCCTCCTCAAGAAGCCCAAAGAGGACCCCAAGGATCTCAAGAACTTCCGGCCCATCTCCGTGCTTCCGTTCCCGGCGAAGGTCATCGAGAAAATCGTCAACACGCAACTGGCCTGCCACCTTGAGGACAACAACATCTTAGACCCATCCCAGTCCAGATTCAGACGAAACCACAGCACCGAGACAGCCCTTATCGCCGCCACAGACGACATCAGGTGCCAACTAGACAACGGCGAAACATCAGCCCTCATCCTCCTGGACCTGTCAGCCGCCTGCGACACGGTCTGCCACCGCACACTAAAGACTCGCCTCCATGAAGACGGAGTCCAAGAGAAGGCCCTCGACTGGGCCACGTCCTTCCTTTCCGGCAGTACCCAGAGCGTCTGCCTCCCACCCTTCCGTTCCGAAGCCACCGACATCATCTGCGGAGTACCCCAGGGCTCATCCCTCAGCCCGACACTGTTCAACATCTACATGGCCCCCCTCGCACAAGTGGCCCGCCAACACGACCTCAACATCATCTCCTACGTCGACGACACCCAGCTCATCATCTCCCTCACCAAGGACCCACTCACTGCCAAAACCAACCTCCATGAGGGAATGAAGGCTATCGCAGATTGGATGAGGAGCAGCCGCCTAAAGCTGAACTCGGACAAGACGGAGGTCCTCATCCTCGGACCCACCCCCTCCGTCTGGGACAACTCATGGTGGCTGACCACGCTGGGACTGGCATCTATGCCCACCAACCACGCATGCAACCTAGGATTCATCCTCGACTCCTCCCTCTCCTTGTCAAAACAGGTCAACGCCGTCTCCTCCTCCTGCTACAACAACCTCCGAATGCTCCACAGGATCTACAAGTGGATCCCCACCAAGACAAGAAGAACGGTGACCCATGCCCTTGTCAGCAGCAGGCTGGACTATGGCAGCGCACTCTATGCAGGAATCCCGGCCAAACACCTGCGACGACTACAACGCATCCAAAACACCTCCGCCAGGCTGATTCTCAACATCCCCCGCCACAGCCACATCACCCCCCACCTGAGAGAGCTACACTGGCTCCCCATCGACAAGAGAATCACCTTCAAGCTCCTCACACACGCTCACAAAGCACTCCACAACACCGGACCAGCCTACCTTAACAGCAGACTCAGCTTCTACACCCCAACCCGCCAGCTCCGCTCCGCCAGCCTCGCCCTCGCTGCTGTCCCCCGCATCTAACAAGCAACCTCTGGCGGCAGAGCCTTCTCCTTTCTCACCACCAAGACCTGGAACACCCTCCCCAACCACCTGCAGCCGTCCCAAGACCTGCTCGCCTTCAGAAGACTCCTCAAGACCTGGCTCTTCGAGCAGTAGCTGCACCCCCTCCCTCAGCACTTTGAGACCCTCACGGGTAAGTAGTGCGCTCTATAAGTAGATTGATTGATAAAAATTATTTGCATGACGCATTCCAAATGCCGCCTAAAAGCATGTTAAAAAACATAAATAGCAAATGACAGACAATGTGGATCCTTGCAGATTCGGGGAACTTCATATGGAAGTGTCAAACTGGGGGATCATTGTATGCGTACTTGGTTAGGGACAGCCATGATGTACTGTTCACATCTGCTTTCTCAAACTGAGTTCCAACCGTGAGGAGTCACTTGCTGTTTTAATTCAGCACAAAAAAGGCAAATAGGAACAGAAGAATGCTGAATTTTAATTTAGAAGCACTATTTATGTGTGACCAAAGCTTTTTGCTGGATTCGCACTATAACCATACCACAAACATATTTAGCTTTTGAAGTATTCAAATAACGTTTGAGAATTAACCGTATAGTTAATTTCCACACTGGCACATAATGTTAGCCATAAAATCAGGAAGACACTATTGTGTGCAAATCCTTTCATCTTACAAAAATATTTAGAAGACAACGGGGCATATTTACAAGCCCCTGGCAACACTTTTGCAAAGCCATTGCGTCACTTTTGTGACGCAGCGGTGGTGTAAAAAATGCAGCCAATTTACAATGTGACACATCTAGGGAGATGCGTCACGTCGTCAAGCCCTGCTTCACATTAAACCTGCATCAGGTATAATGTATGCAGGGTGGGAGTTCCCACATAGGAAAGCCTCATAAAAGTGAGGCATTGAAATCTACAAGATTTCCCTGAGTCACTTCTAAGACGCCACTGCATCTAAACCTTACGTGGAGTGACGCGTTGTAGTGGGAATAGGCCTCAAAATGCCTTGCTGGAGTTGTGTCGCGCTTGCGACACAACTCCAGCAATGCATGACTTTTGCCCCAAGAGATGCGTCAGAATTTCTGACGCATCTGTCAATCTGTGCGCCATGGTGCATGGTATTGTAAAAACGGCGCATCCATGGTGGTGCAAAGGTTTCTCAGAGTGGCGGAGGGAAAGTGACGCATCTCTACTGATGCCTCACTTTTTTTTAAATCTGCCCCAACATGTTTATAAATGTGTATAAAAGGTTATTACCATTGATGAGAGTATTCAAAAATGTGTTACCAGGTACTAAGGCAGTACGAGCAATCTATTTAATTTCCTATTTCTCAGCTCGCAATATTTACAGATATTTTATTTGTTCTCAAAACACCAGCCTCTAACTCGTTTCATCATGAGTCTGGAAGAAGTACAGCTTTCTTAAGTAGTCTCTTGTGTGTGGGTCGAATGCAGATACAAGGGATTTATATGCAATAAAAAACAATCTACAATGTGCATGCAAGCACAACTACTGGAATGCAAAACCAAACATCTCTCAGAGTTGCCTAAATCTTCTGCACTGTTGATACTCGGCCGAATCCATAGAAAGAAGGACAAATGCAAAGCTTATGATGTGATTTTTATCTACTTTACATTTTCATGGGAAATATTCCATTACCTAAAAATGCTGTGTATGAAGGGCACAAAATTCAGTTATGAAGAGAACTTGAACTCAGAAAAACCAAAGGGGATGATGGACGGAGCGTTGACAATACAAACACTCACCCCCAGTCAACTGATCTGGGTTTAATCCATCACCGTTCTTTAGCTCAGGTCCTGGGAAGCTTGATTCCGGTCCAGGGAAGACATGGCTAGGCAGTTCGGGCTGGACTGTTCCCATGAGTCACAGGGTCAGACTAATTTGCATATGGCCATGTCTGAACTGGGGTGGCGGAGTGAGCTAAAGAACGGTGATGGATTAAACCCAGATCAGTTGACTGGAGGTGAGTGTTTGTATTGTCAACGCTCCGTCCATCACCACCTTTGGTTTTTCTTTGTTCGCCCTAAGTTGGCAGGGTATGCTCAGACGTGAGTCCCTTGCTCACTTTGCCACTGGAGTCAAGAAAGCCTGGCTGAAGACGGCTGTAATGCCAGAAACCGGTCCTGGGAAGCTTGATTCCGGTCCAGGGAAGACATGGCTTGGCAGTTCGGGCTGGACTGTTCCCATGAGGCACAGGGTCAGACTAATTTGCATATGGCCATGTCTGAACTGGGGTGGCGGAGTGAGCTAAAGAACGGTGATGGATTAAACCCAGATCAGTTGACTGGGGGTGAGTGTTTCTATTGTCAACGTTCCGTCCATCACCACCTTTGGTCTTTCTTTGAGAACTTGAACTCTGCAGGGACGGCAGAGTGCAACTAGAGGGCATAAGGATTGCAACATATGAACTCTAGAGAGGTGTCCTAAACGCTATATTAATTGCAAGGACCAAATCAAATAAGGCCAGATTAGACTCTTAATGAAAGCAATGCGAAATATAAATAACACCCTAATCAGGTCCACTTGAATTCAGACATATGCTCTGGCTACCCTCTTTTTGGATTTGCTGTAATGGTAGGATATATTAGAGCTAAACAAATGAAAGGCTTGGAGCCAGGTGGATTGTCACTTTCAGGGAAAGCTGAAAATAATAAAAGACACAATTGAAGAGAATGATTTACCAAATGGGCAGTTTCTAACGTCTGGAGCTGTACAAAGTGCTATTCGCAAATTACGAAGTAAATCAGGGGAGAAGAGCTGGAGTGGCGTTGATCGTTTTCAAAACATAAGCTGCAATTGCTTGTGTTCTTAACCAATCCTCGTTAGGTTGTATTGGAAAACGAGGCAGTATCTGTGAGGCCTGCACAAATAACATGTCACATTTGTCCTTCACTGGGAACCAAACACCCTAGTGCAGCGCTTGATTCTCAGAGGGTAGCGTTGCAGAGCAGTCCAAGGCTTACTCAAGGAAGGTGGTGTGGGCTAGTAATCGCCATTACAGGTATGCAGAAGTAACACTCAATAATTGATTGTCCAGTTTGTACTTTGCTTTATAAAAGTAGAGCACATTTATTAAACACACACACTACTTAATACTATGCACCAATTTACAAATATACATTAACTGTTGGAATTACTTTGTGACATTGTATAATATCTCCACCCCTCCCGCAGGGGGGTCGGGTCTATTATCACCACTCTCATGGATGCACACCATCTTCCCCCCTAATACAGTGGGTTGACACAACCTGGAGTGAGGGCCTGCCCCACTGGCACTATGGTAAGGTAGGTAGGTAAGGTAAGTATACTTGTAAAGCGCACTGTTACTCCATCTCGGAGTGTCCTGGTGCTGTATACCGCTGGGGAACCCGTCCTGGCTTTCCCTGTGAGATGGTCCCTCCTGGGCACCTCCAAGGTGAAGCCAGGCATCCCCGGTGCTGATGGGGCCGTAGTGGAGATTAAGCAAGCTATTGCCCAGAGTTGCAGAGTGGGACCCATGGTTAGCGTAGGCACCTCGGCGAGAATTATCTGCCGCGTCGGGAATTGAACCCTGGTCCGGGGCCGATCTCTGCTTCAGGGTCTGCCGCTTCTAACCAGTGAGCCACACTTCTCCACTATCCTAGTGGCGACTCACCCCATCATCTCAACAAGCATTCAAATAGGTACACCTGCACTGGAGACACATAACCCTGACTGAGGATCTCATACTAACCATACAGTATGCACCTCTACATCTTAGTAGCTAACAGCCTGGGTGTTCCTCCTCTAGCAAGAACACATGTTTGGGCATCACTTTAAATGAAGTACTTTTCATAGCTGGAAACAGTTGTAATGCATCACAATCACAGTCTCTAAAAGGCATCACAGGTAAAATCACAGGATTAAGCATTTACAGCCAGACTCCCTAGCAGGAATGACTGGCAACATAACTCCACTTACACAGATACACGTGTGACTTACAGTCCCTCTAAAAGAAATAACATTGGTAAATGCACTTCTCGTGCAGTTGCACCTCTCCACCTCCAGGAGATGCCCTTCTCCAGACATCCCCAGCACAGCCTTCACACACTGAGGCAATCCATAAGGCACCCCCAGCTGTAGAACAAAAGTTCCAGCCCAGCGGAAAAGAAATTGCTGGCTGAGCCCTTGAGGGGTTGTTTCTTTTAAGTCCCCATGAGACTTAGGGAGGGACTTTCTCCCTTTGTGCTGGGGGAGACTGCATTGCTCCTGCAGTCCCCCCTGCACATTGTCACACCTTTGGCGGTGACCCCGTCATCCTGGGGCCACCGCGAGCCAAGGAAAAGCTGTTTTACCTTGCAGACTGGTCCGGGCCTGCAAGGCATTTTAAGGCGCTTCTCCTTGGCTCTGTGAATATCCTAGCAGCGGCTGCCCCGCTGTGCTCGGAGAGCCGCGCTGTGGGCCTCTGGCCGCGTCTTTCCTTTGTTGGAGGGTCCGGTCCCACCAGGTGAGTAATGCAGCTCGGGGAGCCCACCCTGGCTGCTCATGCTGATTTTCGGGGCCCGGTCACACCTCCTCTCCAGGGCCTAGTACCACCCGGGCACCCCGCATCCTGTATACGTTGGAGGGCAGCTCGGGGAGCAAACCCCCAGCTGCCCTCGTCAGCTCCCTTGTGTATTGTGGTGGGAGGCGGCATGTCTCTTCTGGTCTGCCTCCTCCTGCGGGCTGATGCGAGGCAGCCTCCGGCCTGGTGGTTCATCGGGGGAGTACGACGGCACTCCCCCTGCCTTCCCGCTGCCGCGGGAGAGTGCTGCGACACTCCCCCGTCCTCCTCTTCACCTCGGGCCCGGAGATGGGGTCCCGGTCCCCCAACAGGGACACCTTCATGAAGAGTGTGATGGCGCTCCCTGGCTTTGCTTCACTTTTGCTAGGGGCCAGGGTGGGCTCCTGGCACTCCCCTGGGGGCATGTTAGATGGGAGCGCGACGGCGCTCCCCGCCTTATCTTCCACAACTCAGGGGCTGGAGATGGGATCCTGGGCCCCGCTCACCATTTCCCAGGGGTACAACGGCGTTCCCCGATTTCTATTCTCGTCAGGGGCCAGGGTGGGCTCCTGGCAACCCTCATATCCAGTCTTCATGGGTAGCGCAACAGCGCTCCACGACTCTTCTTCTGGGCAGGGCAGTCCCAGGGACCTGACCCACCCCGGGGGCACATCTAAGACTGGCAGCGGAGCCCCACCCGCTATGTCGTCTGTCCCAGTTGAGGTCAAAGGTCGCCTACCTTCTGGGGGCATATCTCAGCACCCAGTGTACTGATCTGCACCATTTTCACCTCGTCTTGCTCCTAGTGGCGCTCCCCACCCACTAGGAGCACTTTCTTTTGCCCTCTTGGTTTCCAGGAGGGTGAATTCAGCAGAGAGCGGTCTTCACTGGCTCCCTGCGCCAGCCTCTCACCTGGCTCTTCTCCTGGGCCTCTCTCCTCCTTGCGCAGAGGCCCAGGCTTCTAGTCACTTGCCCTGGACTCCCCTTTTGGCACAAGTCAAGGTCCTGGGCCAGTCTGGAGGTTCTTCCTTCCAACGGCCCATGGTGCCAGGCTCTGGCACCAGTCGTCCTCAGTAGACCACACCCCATAGAAAGCTCCTCTTCCTGTGCAAACTCTTTTAAAGAATGGGGAGGGGGCTGGCAGGAAGTCTCTGTTTGCCCTATCAAACAGCCACACATCACTTCTCTGCCCCTGCTCCCTCCTTCCTGCCCAGGCCTCTGGATTTGTTCAAAATGGCGTTGTCCAGGGGTCTCATGCCACATGGTCTCTAAGAGCCCCTTCCCCCCTCGCTGCCTTCTCTCCAGAGCAGCTTGGTGCCTGGCACCAGGTGTCAGCTGCTGATGGATGAACCTGTAGCTCCACCCATCTTCTCTTCTTGGAGTTGAGGCCTTTGCCCTTGGAATGCTTGTCGTGCAGGGCTGGGCCTCTGATGCTACGGCTTGGGCAGGAAGGGCATTAATTCAGCCTGGCAGGGTCAGCCCCAGCCAGGCCCTGGTTATGAGCTGACTCAGCTAAATATGACATTTCTGGATGACCCAAAAGCAGTGCAAATATGTCTTTGGACTCTGCAGAATGCTTCTTCTCACATAAGTTACAGTGGACTTTAGTGCGTGTCTGGAATTTGTAGGCCCTATGAAAGTGAAATTAGCCACTTATGAGAGCAATGGAGTGAAAACAGTAAAGCACACTGACTTTCCCTCAAATGTTTCTTCCCATTGAAGAAAGCCTATTTCGTGTAACCACCCAGCTCTGCATAAGTCCTGCCACACCATTCAATTTGTAGCTGTCCCTGTGCTGCTCACACCAGGAATCTCCCCTGAGCTGCCCTTACACTTGTGCCCATGCATGTACACACGTGTCTGCATGTAACCAGCCCAGTGCCCCTCGCTCTGGCTGCGGTACAAAAGGGGGTGGTGATGGACGGAGCATCTGAATCAATCAAACACTCACACCCAGTCAAAAGATCTGGGTTTAATCCATCACTGTTCTTTAGCCCACTCTGCCACCCCAGTTAAGACATGGCTATATGCAAATCAGTCTGACCCTGTGCCTCATGGGAACAGTCCAGCCCGAACTGCCAAACCATGTCTTCCCAGGACCGTAAACAAGCTTCCGAGGACCGGTTTCTGGCATTCCAGCCGTCTTCAGCCCGGCTTGCTTGAATCCAGTGGCAAAGTGAGCAAGGGACTCACGTCTGAGCGTACCCAGCCACACTTATGGCGGCCAAAAGCGGTACAAAAGGGGGTGGTGATGGACGGAGCATCTGAATCAATCAAACACTCACACCCAGTGAAAAGATCTGGGTTTAATCCATCACCGTTCTTTAGCCCACTCTGCCACCCCAGTTCAGACATGGCTATATGCAAATCAGTCTGACCCTGTGCCTCATGGGAACAGTCCTGGCCGAACTGCCAAGCCATGTCTTCCCTGGACCGTAAAAAAGCTTCTGAGGACCGGTTTCTGGCATTCCAGACATCTTCAGCCCGGCTTGCTTGAATCCAGTGGCAAAGTGAGCAAGAGACTCACGTCTGAGCATACCCTGCCACACTTAAGGTGGCCAAAAGCGGTACAAAAGGGGGTGGTGATGGACGGTGCATCTGAATCAATCAAACACTCACACCCAGTCAAAAGATCTGGGTTTAATCCATCACCGTTCTTTAGCCCACTCTGCCACCCCAGTTCAGACATGGCTATATGCAAATCAGTCTGACCCTGTGCCTCATGGGAACAGTCCAGCCCGAACTGCCAAGCCATGTCTTCCCTGGACCGTAAACAAGCTTCCGAGGACCGGTTTCTGGCATTCCACCCGTCTTCAGCCCGGCTTGCTGAATCCAGTGGCAAAGTGAGCAAGGGACTCACGTCTGAGCATACCCTGCCACACTTATGGCGGCCAAAAGCGGTACAAAAGCGGGGTGGTGATGGACGGAGCATCTGAATCAATCAAACACTCACACCCAGTCAAAAGATCTGGGTTTAATCCATCACCGTTCTTTAGCCCACTCTGCCACCCCTTCCTCGGAAGCTTGTTTCCGGTCCAGGGAAGACATGGCTTGGCAATTCGGGCTGGACTGTTCCCATGAGGCACAGGGTCAGACTGATTTGCATATAGCCATGTCTGAACTGGGGTGGCAGAGTGGGCTAAAGAACGGTGATGGATTAAACCCAGATCTTTTGACTGGGTGTGAGTGTTTGATTGATTCAGATGCTCTGTCCATCACCACCCCCTTTTGTACTGCCTCGCTCTGGCTGCAGCGCAGTGGCCTACTAGCACCAGGGGGACAACGGTAAAATACACATGCAGTCCCTTTCATCCCGAGTTCCCTGTGGGTGAGCCCCAGCTTATGAGGCTCTCCACAGTAAAAGATCAACAAATAGGTGTTCAAAAAGCGAAAACTCAAGGTGGCACAGGTGGTCAGAACACCCTTCTAACAGTTTGCAAGCACTTTAACGATGATCAGCTGAAAACGCAACTGCTATTTAAACAAAGACAAACCTTCTCCCCCATCTAGAGTTATTATATTTGGACTGCTTTCCGTCCTGTGCCCCACGGAGGTTCACAGATCCTTGCTCTTCCTCCTACCCCTTGTCCATGGCTGGGCTGTAAGCCTGAAAGTGAAGGCGGATGTTTGGCAGCTGCAGGTGCACTTGCTGCAACCGGAGTTGAGGTAGTACCATGTGAGGCAGAGGTGGTGAGGGCTGCCCCAATATAGAAAAAAACAAACATAAAAAACCTGCAAACTCTATAAAACGGACACCGTGTCTGGTGGAAAAGAAAACAAGGCACAGAAAGGGCATTGATGGAGGAGGGATGACGGAGGGAGGGGGAACAATGGTGTCCACAGATTTCTTTCATTAACACGGTGCCTGCTTCGCACAGCATCCATGCAGATGGGAAGGGGGTTGGGGGGGAGGTAGTATATTTAAAAATAATAGCCATTAAAGTGAAAGTGCGTCATAGGTACTTTATAACAAAAAATATTTTAATGTAAATATGGTGAGCCGCATATAAATAAAGGCACACGCTCACCATGAAACTGAAAGCACGGGTAAAAAAGAAAAAGCTTTTGGCATCCCAGCTGAAACAAGCAAGAGGGAAGTGGGAGGCAGCTATAGCTCAGGGGGTGCGCGTACTGCATTTGCAAGTAAAGCAGGGAGGAAGCATAAGTCAAAGACAAAGCACAGCATCCTTTCCGGGAGTGCTGTGGCATAAAGCAAGTAATTAAAAAGTATATAGCAGAGTGGCCAGCACAGTGCAAAAGTTAAGAAAAAGGTATGGTTGGTCAAAAAAAAGCAACTAAAGAGGTCACCATTGCAGAAACGCATATGTAGTGCCTGCAATAGGAGAAATCATTCAAGAAAATAGTGTTCACAGTGTAACAACACAAGTAAAAGGTCCAGTCTTCATGGGAAGTTACACATGTAGACATGGCTTTGCTAAGGAGTGACTAATAAGCCTATTGACCAATGAAAAGCCACAGTTTCCAAAGGACAATGACACAAGCCAATGAAAAATTCGGCGGGGAGTGGGCAGAGCTTCAAGTCCATACCTAAATACAGCATGCCTTGCAGAGCAGCGTATGCGCTGCCCAGGCTCGAACTAAAAATGAGCAGTCAGATTTGTTATCTTCAGGTTCTCAGTCCATTTGGTAACCCTATTTCAGAAGTTTCACTTTACTGCCGCCCTCTCTATGAGGCCCTTGGGAAGCCTATGAAGAGATACATAACTCTGATACACTTTCCTCATACCACTCAGCTTGCTGTCCTGTGCCTGTATAACTTTAGCTGCTTTTGACAGTTCACCTTAAGTCCTCCTAGTTTTTTCACACGCATCGCGGTAATAGTGTGTGTTTTGCTGTCTCATTTCACATTAGCTTAACGGAAGGAGGCCACTTTAAGGATGCTAGTTCGATAGACGTGTTGGTAGTCTGGAAGTAACTTTGGCACAGCAGGTGTTTAGTCGTAAGGTTTGTTTTTTGGTTCGCACAGGGATCACAGAATGGTGCAGTATCCGAGATAATTCTAAAAAAGTTTGGAGGCCACTCGTATTGTTTTACCGTTTACATGTATGTATTTTATACGTATCTCGCACTATGCCCCTCATGAACGGACTGTGACTCAAAATGTATTCGGAAATTATTTATTAATATAATGTCAAGATATATGCAACTGCAGCATTCCTGAAAGATAAAGGAAGATAATGACGAAAACATGTACGTACATCTGGATCTATAGATCTGAACTTTCCAATAAAAATAACTTTTGAAGAAAAGAAAAAAAGTGAGACAAGAGTTGGTGTGCATTTGCTTCAAAAGATGTAGCGTACGCGCCTTGGGAATGAGAAGTAATTTTCCAGGATAACATGTATTGTTTTAATTTTTGAAAAAAACGCAATATAATCCGGTGGTGACTATTTGGGAGAAGACAAGTATCATTTGCTGGAGTTTATTGTACAATAATCAAGCTTAAATTCGAGCAGAAACCCGAGTTTGATGGTCCCTTGGTGAGTTGAAGAAAATGTGAAAGCATAATTTAATGCACAATAGTCTTTGAGATGAATTCCTACGCTAGAACATTATAATATACGTTGGCTTCTCCGAAAATAAATTATTTTTCAGGCTTCCCACATGTGAATCAGTTTATCTCCGTAAAAGATTTTGTTTAAAATAATCTGATAAATTGGAAGAAAATATGAAGTGGGATGCATCAGTTCTACTTCCAGCAGGCGCATGTTTGGCAACATTTAACACTCCACCTGCTTTCTTTACTCTAATGTGAACGATCATATTTGATTGTCTTTATTTTCTTAAATGTATAGCCTCGTGTGTATTGTTTTAGTGTACTGAGAAAACTAAGATTTCAAAAATTTGATACACCAAAGTACCTCGGTATGATCAATCAGTTCCCCTAAAATATATTAAGTTTTATGTGCATTACACATCCATAGATACATGTCGGTCCAACTGCTTTCTGGGTTCAAGATATTAGTATTAATTTAAAACGTTTCTACTTTCTCACAGAGATTGTGCCGCATTTAATATTAATGTATTCCTAGAACCACAAAAATCACAGCCGAAGCCCATGTGTTCTGCCCCTACAGTTGTCTTTGTCATGACTGTAAGTGGTACAAGCATTCATTGGCTGCTGCAATGTGAGGATGGGAGCACCCCCTGCAGCCAAACACTGCAGTGCAGAGCCAGAGGGCGATCATCATTGGCTGAGAATTTTGCAAGCATCCTACCCACGATTTAATGATGTGACACCCTAAATACAACTGGTTTACCCAAAGGGAACCCACATGTTGCTCTGCCTTAGTGACTGAGCAGCACGAAGTATAACAAACCAGAAACTGGTCTAGGGTTGCTTGTGTACCAGTTCACAAGGGTATAGTGTGCTCATACGTGCCACTCGCTGCGCCCCACTGCATCACTCTCGAGGAAATAGACAAAAGTCATTACTGTGGTTTGACCAAGGGCGTGGCCTTTTAATCACATAGACACAACATTGTGCAATGATAAGTGACAACCTTCGTCATAGTAACACATATATCGTTATGAGAACACCGTTCATAATATCCACCAGATCACAAATAATTGTTTGGGACTCAGGATATAGGGCAGATAAACAGTTCATCGATTGTGTAGGCAACACATCAGTATCTCGACCTTCCTCCTCTGAGGAACATTTCCAAAAGTTTAATGGCAAGTGCCAGCAGGCCCCTTACCTTGTCCATCGCCCTCATCATCAATCAAGGGTATACATTTATTAATAACTTCCAGGGCACCGCAGCGCGGTCCATCCCTGGCAGAGTTACCTACCACTAGGTAACTCCCCCAAAAGGTTCAATTTTCAGATATCCCGGGGTAGAGCCGAAAGGTTCAGGACCACCAGCAGGTCAGTCCCTCCCCTCCTGCCTGCCCGGTGCTCACATAATGAAAACCCCCTTCCAAGGGGAAAATTCCAGTAAATCATTCCACATTTGGGGTAGCCCCCATTTCTGCTGCAAGAAATTACGCCACCTTCAGCCTTCTTGCCAGGGTGGGTGGGTGGTTGTGCGAAACTGGAGTAATGGATCCTGGAGCTCGGTGGAGGGAAAAAGAGGCCGATCCCTCGCTCGCGGGGCCTTATATGCTGCTTCCCCCTTTTTGGCGCCCTCTGATGATGTCATGGGGCGACCCCTCCATTGTGGCGACACCGAGGACGGACGACTCTCCACCTTTGGCTGCTCCTGCCCGTGTTGCGACTAAGGGTGCCCCTCTGCGCCGGATGCGCCATCATAGTGCGCTCATACGTGCCACTCGCTGCGCCCCACTGCATCACTCTCGAGGAAATAGACAAAAGTCATTACTGTGGTTTGACCAAGGGCGTAGCCTTTTAATCACATAGACACAACATTGTGCAATGATAAGTGACAACCTTCGTCATAGTAACGCATATATCGTTATGAGAACACCGTTCATAATATCCACCAGATCACAAATAATTGTTTGGGACTCAGGATATAGGGCAGATAAACAGTTCATCGATTGTGTAGGCAACACATCAGTATCTCGACCTTCCTCCACTGAGGAACATTTCCAAAAGTTTAATGGCAAGTGCCAGCAGGCCCCTTACCTTGTCCATCGCCCTCATCATCAATCAAGGGTATACATTTATTAATAACTTCCAGGGCACCGCAGCGCGGTCCATCCCTGGCAGAGTTACCTACCACTAGGTAACTCCCCCAAAAGGTTCAATTTTCAGATATCCCGGGGTAGAGCCGAAAGGTTCAGGACCACCAGCAGGTCAGTCCCTCCCCTCCTGCCTGCCCGGTGCTCACATAATGAAAACCCCCTTCCAAGGGGAAAATTCCAGTAAATCATTCCACATTTGGGGTAGCCCCCATTTCTGCTGCAAGAAATTACGCCATGGGGCGAGTTGGCCACTGACAAACTCGCCCTCCCCCCGCTACCCCTGATGTGCCTCTTTAATTCCACTGCGATTGACTGTTGCCGACGAACGGAGCTGATGGTCCTTATACTGCAAAGGGTGCCTCCTCCCTAAAGGGCCTCACTCCATCTCCCGCACCCTCCTTTATGGGTGTTTAGATATGCCTCTGTCCCAGATTTCTACATGGGTACCCATATACAACTCGGTTATGACTGCACCTGGTATACAGAGCCATAGAAACGTTGTTGTCTGGCACGCTCGGCTTTCTAAAAACTGGGGCTAATCAGACTCTACACCTGTTGAGCCCCTAGTAGATATCCTCTTCTTCATCCTCTTACAATCCTTATCCCTTGGCTTCTATTTAGAAACCTACGGATGTGTCCCTGCCGATGGTTGATGTGTTCGGCTTCCCCTACCCTAGATCCCTTCCCTTGTCCGCCGGGAACCTAGCTGCCTACCTAGTTAGGCCTAAGAGTTGTGAGGAGGGTGCTGCCTGCGGAATCACGAATACTTATTAAATGACCTCGCCCTCGGGTCCGGAACCCATGGAAAAAGATTCAGGTGCTACCCCTGACCCCTTAATGTTGATTCACCGCGGTGCTTAGTGCCTCAGCAGGACCCTTCCCTTCCCCTAGAGCCAATTGCTCTCTCCTATGTCGCTAGATATTCACCCTCTGGGCGTAACAATGACCTTGGACCCCAGTGAAGCTCTGCGGGGAGGAAGCCGGATTCCACTGCAAACCTAGTGTCACTCAGCTAGTACCAATTGTCCTTTATAGGGGGGGGTTGTGGCCCGCCTATTAGTGCTCCGTGTGGGACCCCCCCTCCTTAGAATAACTCAATGCACCTTTAAATGTACTATTTCCTTACACCCATTCATGAACCTTGGGGGCCCCTGCCGCGCCACGACACGGCGTGATGTAGGGAGCAAAAGGGCTGTTCCCCACTGCCATTAAGCTTGTCGGGGAAATATAATTTCTATTCCGCCTCCCTTCCCTATTGATGCTTACCCATCTTACCTCACTCCTGGGCTGCTGGAGGCCGCTACTTGCATTAGCTTGGTCCTGACCCTTGTTTACTTGTTGGATTGTTAATTAGCGCCAATATGTGGGCCTCTGCCTGGCGAGCCCGCCATACTGCGAGGCTGTAGCACCCCTTTAGGCCTATCGAAATCTCCCGCACTGAGTATACTTGTGTCTCTGTCTTGCACTGGCAGTGCTTATGGCCTAGTATATTTGCCGCTGCCCTGGCGCATCAATCGACAACCGCCTGCGGTAGCACCCCCTGACGGCTATAGATTTACTGGGTCGGACTTAGTGATGCTGTAGCCCTATCCACGTACCTTGACTCCTGCGGTGGCGATACGTGTGTCCCCTAAGGCACTGTGTGCACTTGATCATTGAACCACTTGTGACAACCCACGGTTTCCAGGGTAGGGCTAGAGAATCCAGGGCCACAAGAAGGTCAGCCCCAAATCTCCCGCCAGCCCGGAGCCCATAATGATTTTTAAGACCTTTTCTGAGGTAAAAATTGGCACTGACCAAAGGAGTCCCTGTGATACCTCTTGTTCATGACCCCGCCTAAACTGAAGTCCTTATTCAGGGCACATTCTCTAAGCACTGTGGCTAACCTGCCATCCTTAATTTGCCCCCCTGTACCTTATTGTTCAGGGGGTACCATCTCGCTCCCGATGACAACCTGCCTCCGGCCCGGTTAAACATTACGCCATTAAGATACTCTCTGGTTTACTTTCCGCAAAGTACATACCTGGTGGCCCAATACTTGACCCAACCTGGTAGCAGCGACCCAAGCCCCCTGCACCGGCGACATCTTGAATACTCACCGCAGCTCTGTGCCTGGCTGCCGGCTTATTGATGGCAGTCTTAAACCCCCTTTTTTTGGATGCCGCCAGCGTAGCTGATGGTTACATCGCCGGAACCGGGCCTTCATGTCTGGCCACCCCGTCACTCGGTGCAACCCCGAGACCATGTGAAAACAACAAGAGAAACTGGTTATTGTTTAAGGTCCTGGAAACAAGGAAACCAATGCGGCCCTTCAACACTGACATTCGATATCCTTAGCTCATTTAGGAAAATGGAAATTCCACTTAGAAGCATGCTTTGGTTAATTGAATGTTCACGTCTCGTTTGTACTAGAAGAACTCCCTTCAAATAGCTCAGCTATTCGATTTTGCCTGTTTTTACCTGCATGCATGAAATCGTTTGTTTGTTCCACTTGAAGGTGTGCCCAGCGCTCGGGTGTTTTAGGACTGTTAAGTAGATTGTCAGTAACTCTGCAGTATTTCGTGACTGAGAGGTCTGCTCAAACAGCTCGTGTTACGCGTTGACTTTTGCACGTGGCTAAAAAACGGTGTTTGTAGTTAAAACTAGTACATACAACCAAAAGCACGAGACTGCCAGACGTAAAGCATATGCGTGTAAGACGCAGAATGTGGGAAACCTAGGAGGGGCCGGGAAGAAAGACTAAAGTCAAGGAGACCTGGGGGAAAAACCCCACGAGGTCCCACGTTACTGAGTAATCCTGCATCCGGGTCAATTGTCTTCTGCAGCTCGCTATATCACGCCGCTAGTTACTATGTAGTCCCTGGCGTTGCATTTCTAGATTTAATATATTGATTCAAACCTGAAGGCGGCCATGCAGGATAGCTTTGAGCTAGAGCTCACAAGTCAAAATGTCATCCGCCGCTGTGTTAAGCTGTATTGCCCGAACCATCTCTTACTCTAATAGAGACAGTGACGGGCATTACTGTTTTGCGAGATTGTTGCACCACTTCTTTATGAAACCATGTGCCATTTAATACATGCTTCAGGGGATCTGTAGCTCTAGTGTAAACTGGACGCACTGTTATGCATGGGTCTCTTTATTACTTTACAGAGTGGAAAGGAATATATATATGTGAACATACAACTACTTCTAACATTTTCAGAATTATACTGTCACTGTCGTGTCCACTCTTCCACTTTATATTATAGCACCTAAGCCCCCCGGGAAAGCATATCTTACTGGGAAATAATCAAACGCATACTGTATTGCCGGAAACATCTCTTATTCTAATCGAGACAGTGACGGGCATTAATGTTTTGCGAGATTGTTGCACAAATTCTTTATGAAACGATGTGCCATTTAAAACATGCTTCAGGGGGTCTGTAGCTCTAGTGTAAACTGGACGCTCTGTTATGCATGGTTCTCTTTACGACTTTAGCGGAGTGGAAAGGAAAATATATATGTGAACATACAACTAATTCAAACATTTGTAGAAATATACTGTCACTGACGTGGCCACTCTCCCGCTTTTTATTAAAGCACTTAAACCCCCTGGAAAAGCATTTGCCATATACTTGATTGTTCGACATTTTTAAAACTGTGACTGCACGAGTGGCGTGCTCCCGTACTGTGGTCTAATTGGGCCCCACGCAGACTAGAATTATGCACAAATTTTTCGTTAAACATTTTATTCTTGTGAGTGGTTGTGTGGGCAGGCCCCATATCACTCCTTTGCCCTGGGGCCTTTAATGCTGTTAAGATTGCCCTGACCTTGTGGCTGTCCCTGCACCACATTATGCATAGGAGCCGATGCCCATGCGTTTTGCTTGGTGTACAAGGGGCTATCCCCTATTAATAAAACGGTTTAGTAGCTAGGGTTACACCTGCAGGCTGCAAGATTGTGCTGTTAAGCAGCATTTGCGCTGAAATGGGTACATACTCAGGTACTTATTTGGAGCATAATGTAGAAATGCGGGTGTATGCCAGGTAGCAGGATTACCATAACTACTTCGAGTTACCTCCAGCGGTGTCTGGACAAATTTAGAATTAGTGCATAATGACACCTTTATAACACTCGTTTGCTCATTTTCTTACCACAGTAACTGGCGGCTTTTATAGTTTGCAATGCAGCATGATGTTTAGAAGCCATGATAACTCTTTCAGTATGTCATCGTTTCACTGTTCGGGTCCACTAAAAGGAGGTAGCAATACCGGCCCTCATATGTTACCTATGCCTGGTGAATTAATTCTCATTACCAGGTGACTAATAGTTTTAAACTCGGGACTAGTGGTATTATTACAGCACTCAGGATAAACCAGCCATTTACAGGCAAAATAATATCTGGTCCTTTTTCTGTTCACGTATTCCATCCGATAGGTCTAATATCGAAAAGGAAAACAGGTGAATTTACACCTCATAGCGGTCTAGCACTCGCAACCTAATGTTAAGTAAACCGTTACTCCCACGTGGAGCTAACGTCTGCTCTTCTACTTGTCCTTTGTTGTCATATTGCCTGCCGCGGGATTTACACCATAGCATAGTGGCTAGTTAATCTCTATTGGCATATAGAGCTTGTGAATTCTAAGCTATTGATTACGGTTATTAAGCTCTTACCTCCTATATTAAGGAGCATGCAATTCCGATTTTGTTTAAACAAGCCGTCGCTGTCGACTAAACATTTTGCAGGCTAAATTCCATTAATTTTCACAAATATAAAAGCTCCCTAAATGAATTACTGTTGATGTGATTACCAGAATCAGAATATGGAAAAAATTAAGATCGCACAATAAACCGTCCTGACATAACAGAAAAAACGGCACTTGCCTCTTACGCTACCATCTCATTGTGCTTACCGCTTCAATAGGCAATTTTAGAGTATAATTCGCACAACATTCTGTGGGCTGTCTTAACCCACTTCGATGCATCCCCTGCCGCCTCTCGGGATGACGCCATGGTATCCTACGTGTCGAGCTAACTGGCAGCTGGTCCGGCAAGGGAGAGACCGGCGAGGGATTCGGCCGCCATGCGCTCTTCAACTCGCTTGACTCCCGCTTCTTACTGGCCGATCTGCTCCGGATACGTCGGTCGACTTCTTGGCCGTGTGCTATCGCCATCTCTCGCAGTGGTCCCAACATGCAAAAATAAAGTAGGAATTATCCTCGACATAACGAAACAACACGATTATAAATCAAAGCTAATACCAAAGCTAATACATTTTCTGTGGCTACGCTATTGGTCGTCCCCCCTCACCAAGCCCCACTATCTACCGGGCTACTTCTGTGCCCCGTGCACACACTACGAACCTTGTGCGAAACTGGAGTAATGGATCCTGGAGCTCGGTGGAGGGAAAAAGAGGCCGATCCCTCGCTCGCGGGGCCTTATATGCTGCTGCCCCCTTTTTGGCGCCCTCTGATGATGTCATGGGGGCGACCCCTCCATTGTGGCGACACCGAGGATGGATGACTCTCCACCTTTGGCTGCTCCTGCCCGTGTTGCGACTAAGGGCGCCCATCTGCTATGCGCCGGATGCGCCATCAGTGTCTTAACAGCTCAGGCTGCACTGAAGCAAGTTCATGAACCCTGGGTTGTCATAAGCCCAGCGACAGTCACTAATTGACATTGGAATGGGTCCCTGGCACTGGGTATAAAAGTGTAGGATTGTCAATAATCCAACATTTATTTTATGTATAATGCTTTAATACAATCCTCTAAATTGAAACTCCGGCTACAAACACTGAGTTTAAGAAACCAAATTGTATTAGTTGTATTGTCATGTAGTTACAGAACACAGAGTAAAAGTAATGTACTCCTGACACCCAAAGTGATTCAAACCAGCACAAAGTCATAAAATAATATTTACTTTCCAGTACAAAATGTTATTTGTGCTGGAAAGTTGTCCCAAAAGTAGCACAATTTAGGTTTAATGCTGCTTTGCTTTAGTTTACATCAAGGGGACATCTCAAGGGTGGTACATGGGAATTCCCATGGGTTCAGCCCATGTTTTGACACAAAACCCTATATACCAAAAGTGGTAGAGAGGGATTTGTACTGAAACATATCACCTCTTTGCAGCAGCATACATGTAAAATTTGTGAAAAGCAAGGAGAAATATTTTTATAGGAGAAATATTTCTCCTTGCTTTTCACAAATTTTACATATATGCTGCACTAAGAATAAGCCTCATGCATTGAAAGCCACTTTCCAGACTGTGCTGACTGATGCTAAACATATTGCGATAGTTACATGTACTGAATATAACTTAAACTGTGTGGCAATATAGGGCATGACACAGACTGAGACAAGAAAATAGGCTGCATAATATGATACAATTTTCCTTGTATTGCTTTGTATTGAAAACTCTGTGACATTTGTTCACTCTTGCCTGCTTGAACTACCCACACAGATGTAACAAGCAATAATGATGGAAGGAGGGCTTAAACTAATCTCAAACAAAGGCAATCACTTGCAGCATCCCATTCCTTCATTGTTTTCACAGCTATGCCACTCGAAACAGATTTACCATACACAAATCAGTGTTGGTCCAGCTCCAGTAGTAATAATCGATTCTTGACATTATTGCTGATGCACACTGCTTATATTTATACTGATTACTTTTGAATATGGTAATTATTCCTATTGGCACTGGTGAATAACCTTTGGTAGTTGATATTAATCTGGAGACCTTTTGACAAAGCCTGGTCACCACTAGATTGACAGACCTGGTTCCTATTGATGGGAGCACCGAACCTTGAAGTACCAGACCAGGTCTCTTCCAGATGGGAACACACGCAAAACCAGTCCCACCACAGGCAATCCCAGACCACAGTAATTACCTCTGGCTGAGATCAAGTTAAGCAATCCACTCATCACTTGTTTTTTTCAGTAAGACATCCTAAATGTGATGACAATGCCTAAACATGGGGTCCATGCCCCTGTTTGATAGGAATCAAGCTGCATGCTACTGATGATTGAACTCAACGTGCAAGCTACTAGAGAAACCCAAGTAGGTTGAGATTTGTCTTGGTTTGCTTGTGTTCCAGTTTAGAGGGACCCTGGCCTGTCGGCTCAGGCTGGACTGTTCCTACTGGTGTAGGACCAGCACAGATTTGCATATGACTGGTTCCTATCTGATGTGGTATGATCAGCCAAAAACATTTGACTGGATTGTGGTCAGAGTATTTACCAGTGGCTAAAATTAGTTTATACATTCAACTCATCCCTTTTTTGTTCTCTTTACTAGCAAACTCTACACTGATTGTCTCTCATAATGTTGTATAATAAATTAAAGACAGTTTGTATCAGGCGAGCAAAGTTTAGTGTCACTCACGCGTTATATACATGGCTACGTGCACACTTGCCGACCCTCATTGATCCTATTTTCCTTCAGAATTAACAAACTAAAAGCAAAATGAAACCATAAATATAGTACCAAACTGTAAAAAAAATGGATATGGAAAAGGATCAGACAACTAGTAAACAGATAATAATTCAAGCACAAATACATGTCCTGGTCCATTCACACTCCACCCCAAAAGTTTTGGTAAAAGAGGGATCTTCTAGTGCCTTGCAAAAACACGAGGAGCACCAATGTGATGTCTCAAACATTACTCATGGCCTAAACGAAGACCACAACAAATCATGGTTTTATTCATTATCTTTTTCAAATAATAGTGATCTCCTTCAAGCATTGGAGGCAAAAACTATAAATCTATCAGACAACTTGACTGATGCCAAAGGGCCGAAGAAACTGTGTACAAAAGTAGGGGGTGTGCTAAAAAATGGAAGAGAGTGTGGGAGCCCTGGCGGAAATACAGAAAATATGGGGGGGGACATATAGAGGTTGGCGGGATGGGGGCTACTGATTGTCCTTGTTGTTCGCTCATGAATATTTTACGGCTGATTCCTGTGGTATCTCCAATGATGGACGTTTGGAACTATGTACTGTATGGTCTCATGAACATTGAAGTAACCCTGGGTGAAGTACTATACTACGCTTGCATAGTTGTGAAGTTTGCGCTACATAGCTCTACGCGAATTGCACGTAGCACAGTGCAAACACGCGTAGCATAGCGTAGCGGTAATTTTTTGCCTGCTTGCGGTCCTTAACGTCATGTTGGCGACCGCAAGCGAGCAAAATGACATTCTGGCAAGACTTTTTCCTCGTTCGCGATCAGCAACATCAAGCTGCCTTTCGCAAGCGTGGAAAATAAACCTCCCGGCGAGATTCTCAACGCGGGGAGGTCAGGTTTTTCATTGCGAGTGGTCGTGTATGCTCGTGCTACTACACGAACTACGCCCAGGGTTAATTTGAAGCACATAAGATGCTCGGCTGGTAATCTACTGGAGCTAACAAAGTTAGCAAAGGAGGCACTAGAAATCAATGTAGCTACAGAAAGCAATCAAGTAGGAAACTTGACAATTTTCACTACAAGAAACCGCATGGTGTCCGAGCGCTTTATAAAACCTTTCAACTTCAACTTCAACTTCAACTACACAGTCTAGAGGCTTGCACCAAAACAGGGGTATGTCAAACAGAAAAGAAGCAAGGAGACAGCTAAACTTTCAAACAACGTGTTAACATTAAGGAAAGAAATTAGGAAGGTGGTTAGAAAGAATAGGATAAATAATGCTGTGAGCTCCTGGAATGATATAAAAAATCTCAAAAGATTATGTAAAAAACAACTTTGAAAGGATGAGAAATCGACACAAGAGCAGTTCTGGACAAAGCTTCTTTTCGGTGCCAAATAATCAAACAATCAAGCATTTTGGAAAATAATAAATGGAATATCTGGACCCTCGAAAACTATAAACAGCGCATGTGTGATAGAGTCAAACGGGGTAAATTACTGGAGTAGCACCTTTATGAAAGATACAGGTTGTATTAATAAAAATAGTTATATTGGCTCGGAATCTAAGTCTACAGATACATCTAATGAACAGTCTAATATTACGGATTCCCAAATAATGCTGGATTGCCAATTCAAGGTAGGTAGCTGATAGGTTAATGAAAACAATAAAAACAGGTTGAAGGAATGGGGCACCAGGGCATAATGGAATACCACAGGCCATTTTTTCAAGTGACTACGAATACTGGGCGATCCCGTTGTCAGGACTCTTTATGGAGGCAAAATAAACTAATAATCTTCCCATGAGTTGGAAAGGTGCAATAAAGAACCCAATATCTAAGGGGGGGGACAGATCGGATCCTGCTAACTATAGGCTCATAGAAAAACCAAAGGTGGTGATGGACGGAGCGTTGACAATACAAACACTCACCCCCAGTCAACTGATCTGGGTTTCATCCATCACCGTTCTTTAGCTCACTCCGCCACCCCAGTTCAGACATGGCCATATGCAAATCAGTCTGACCCTGTGCCTCATGGGAACAGTCCAGCCCGAACTGCCAAGCCATGTCTTCCCTGGACCGGGATCAAGCTTCCCAGGACCGGTTTCTGGCATTACAGCCGTCTTCAGCCGGGCTTGCTTGACTCCAGTGGCAAAGTGAGCAAGGGACTCACGTCTGAGCATACCCTGCCAACTTAGGGCGAACAAAGAAAAACCAAAGGTGGTGATGGACGGAGCGTTGACAATACAAACACTCACCCCGAGTCAACTGATCTGGGTTTAATCCATCACCGTTCTTTAGCTCACTCCGCCACCCCAGTTCAGACATGGCCATATGCAAATCAGTCTGACCCTGTGCCTCATGGGAACAGTCCAGCCCGAACTGCCAAGCCATGTCTTCCCTGGACCGGAATCAAGCTTCCCAGGACCAATTTCTGGCATTACAGCCGTCTTCAGCCGGGCTTGCTTGACTCCAGTGGCAAAGTGAGCAAGGGACTCACTTTGTTAATCCTGGAGGACCTAGTAGAATGGTCTACTAAAAATAAGTTGATTCCTGTGAACCAAACAGGATTTCGAAAGGGGTTCGGAACAACAACTAAAATATTTGCTTTGACCATGATTGTAGAAAGGTATAAACATCTGAATTTAAAATTACAGATGTTTTATTCATTTTAAAGCAGCATTTGACGCCATAGAGCGAGGTCTACTGTGGTGTAAATTGAAGAAGATGGGTCTCCCAGATTTAATATTGCGTGCCATAATTCATTTGTATACTGGAACTTGGATACAAATACAATTCGCAAATGGTACGGGAATATCAAGGGCAATTCACATAGCAATGGGGCTAAAGCAAGGCTGCGTACTAGACCCCACTTATTTAATCTCTTTATGGGGGATCTCTCAATAAGACTAAACACGACAACTTCTCATCCACCACGTTTGGGCCCCTAGCCGATAACACATCTTTGTGACAATATAATTTTACTCAGCCTGACACGAGTTGGCTTACATTAAATGAGCTAGCAAGATTTGCAAATGACAAAGCCTTGGAAATCAACAAAAAGAAAACGAAAACGATGACTATTGCAAAGCTGTCAGGACGCAAATTCCCTGTCAGGCTCAGAGAAATAACATTAAGAGTAGGTAATAACTACAAATATCTAGGGCTGTACATTGATGATCGTTTAAATTTCCCAAAACATAAACACTAACTGGA
Source organism: Lissotriton helveticus (assembly GCF_964261635.1). Classification (NCBI taxonomy): domain Eukaryota; kingdom Metazoa; phylum Chordata; class Amphibia; order Caudata; family Salamandridae; genus Lissotriton; species Lissotriton helveticus. The sequence continues at coordinate 690,096,335 of NC_136057.1, forward strand.
AACAAAAGTAAATGGCCTAATATAGGCATTTTGTGCCCTCTCAAAAAAGCGAAAGGGTCCATCTTTAAAGACACTGTTAGACGTAATGGCCGCCAAATTGATGCCGAAAGTGGAGTACGCAAGCATCGTTCTACATGGTACAGATGCGGAACTGTAGCACCGAAACTGCCCTGGTTGAGATGTCTGAGGCGATTCGAGAGTGCCTGGATGGAGGTGGCAGAGCGGTTCTGATTTTACTTGACCTCTCTGCCGCCTTCGACACGGTGTCTCACAGCCTACTTCTCACCAGACTGGCGGCAGTTGGCATCTCTGGACGGGAACTTGACTGGGTAACATCCTTTTTGGACAATAGGACTCAACAAGTCTGGATGCCTCCCTACGCCTCTATGCCCAAGAACCTCACTACCGGTGTTCCACAGGGGTCCACTCTTAGCCCCCTGCTTTTTAATGTGTATCTGATGCCTTTGATTTACCTGGCAGAACAGTTGGGGGCAAAAATAATATCCTACGCTGATGATACCCAACTTCTGTTCACCTGGCCTAAGGACAATTTGGATACATCGGCAGTCAGATTGTGCCTCAAGTGCAATGAAGACAAGTCCGAGGTTCTTCTTTTCGGATCCTTTACTGATAATGTTGGTGTTCTCTTATGGCCACCTGACCTTCCTCGCCCCAATTCTATGGGGGGCCCAGCTAAGAACTTGGGGGTCTGGTTTGAAAGCAATCTGAAATTTGAGGACCACATTAGGAAACTTACCGGCACATGCTTTGGCACCCTCAAAACCCTACGTAGGTTTTTTCCACTCCTTCTGCGAAAGGCCAAAGAGACTGTGTCACGCGCCTTAATCCTCTCCAGGCTGGACTATGCGAATGCCCTGTTTAGTGGTCTACCTGATTACCTGATTCAGCGGCTGCAGGTGATCCAAAATGCGGCTGTCCGCCTTCTGTTCACTCTGCCTGGGAGGGTTAGCGTCCGCTCCCATCTTTGCATCCTCCACTGGCTCCCGGTGGCTCACCGGACTCTGTTTAAATCACTGGTCCTTTCCTTCCGAGCTACCCATCATCTCGGTCCGATGTATCTGAGGAAATGGTTTTCCTTCTATGTTCCGAATCGATGCCTCCGATCGACCAATCAATCTCTGATGGTGGTGCCTAGATTCAGGGACTCTCGACTGGGTGGCCAGTCCATTTCTGTCAGGGCTGCCAGGGCCTGGAATGCGCTTCCTCTGTGCCTCAGGGCTGCCCAGTCCATTTCCGTTTTTAAAAAGGATCTGAAAACCTATCTGTTCAATCAGCCCATTTAACTGCCCCCTTTCCTTCCTTTCCTGAGGCCCTACTCTGCTTGCCATTTCCCCCTCCGCGCCAGGATACTAGCTTAGTAACAGAGCGCGTTATAAAATCATTTATAACATAACATAACTGTTGGACAAGATACAATTAAAGCACACAAATGGGTTTTTAAGTTACCACAGAATGTCACCAGCCAGGTGAGACTGGAATTTGGCCTTATTCATCACGCCCTAGCCAACCAGAAATTGGATTTCTGGCTGGCTAGGGCTTACACCTAAGCCAGGCAGAAACCACCGCTCTAGTCAGGGCAAGGGAGTTACACGCTGAAGATAACCCCTGCTCACCCCCTTGGTACCTTGGCACGAGCAGTCAGGCTTATCCCAGAGGCAATGTGTAAAGCGTTTGTGCAACACACACATAGCAGCAACATACTAGGCACACCACAAAAGGAACTCCACACAAGGTTATATATAAAAATAGCCTTTATATTATCCACAACACATTGGAATAATATTCACACAATATATATATACTGTGCCAACTGGCACTAGGCAATATTTACCGGGGATTATATACACATGACAGGGCCAATTGGGCCACTGTCAGAACCATCACAAGCACAAGTAGTGAATGTAGAACACAACCAGTAATGACTGGCAAAACACTGTACTCAAGTATGTTTCGTCACGGGATGGGAACACCTGGTGAGTGTGTTCAGAAAGCCCTCACCCACCAACCTAGTTGGTGGCATGCTTCATCATCGGGCCCACCCAGTGACACCTAGCGTGTCCCGGGTGTGCTTCGACGCCTGATTACAGTGGAGCAGGTATGTTGCTGAGTGTGCAGTGAAGGGTGTTATGGTAGTGAAATTTAAAACGGCTAGGCGGGGGTCCCAGTACCCGAGGGTAAATTAGACTTTAATACCTGGGCCACCGTCAGCGGTTAAAAATAAGGCTGTTGGACGTTAGAGGCGAGTTACGACCTCCATCATCCGGTGGGTCAACATGTTTCAGCCAGTGCCTTATGTATATGCTGGCTTTCTTCAGGACCTAAGTTAAAAAGTGAGTGCAGTTAAACTAGTGGAGTGTAGATCAGACTATGTGTCTACACGCCCTAAGGTGTTTATCTATGTGTGAGAGGGGGATTCCCATCTCAAGAACACCTGTACACGTAACATATATGGACAAAGACAAAACATACAATGAAAAAAGAGTCAATCGGTCGTATGGTATTAGACATAACCGTTTGCCGTCACTACAGCGGTTGGGGTGTAGGCTATAGGAGGCTAGGGTGTAATGGTATTGGTGGTACCATTAGGTGAAAATCGCACATATAATACGGGAGTGAAGAGGCTAAAACACGAGTATCACACATGCAGTGCATATGTGTATAGCGGCGCAAGAGAGCATTCTTACACTAGTTTTAGCTAATTTGGACCTCAAGGTTGAGAGGTGGCAGGGGCTTGGCCCTATGAAAAATAAGAAGTTTGGACCACAGTGATTAGGAAGACCTGTAGGGAGGAAAAAGCGCTTACCTATGGTGATGGTGATAGTTACTCATACTCACAGTACTGCTGGGCAGAGCCTGCTCTGGACCTGTAGTGCCTCCTTCGCATACCGGTAAGTAATGGCCATCTGAGCTTGGCCTTAAATACTGTGCTTGATTGAATAACCGGATGCACCTGTAGGCTGGAGGTAATGGTAGAAAGACTCGGAGAGCCGAGTCATGGTGCCAGAGAGAGCTCTCGCGCGCTATCTGCGCAAGCGCACTGCTCGCGTATGTCAGCGCGTGTAGTGTCTCTCTCGCGCATGCGCGATGGAGCCTACACTGCTGTGCAGCGTGGTGGCATGCGCGGTTGAGTAGTGTTTCAACAAGGCGGGCTTGTTGTTAGATCCCGAATTAACCAATACACTGTATGCGCGTTCCATCAATTCGGATATAAATGGACTGAGGGCGCGACTTGTTCAATATATGCCATTAATGGGGGAGGTTTTTAAAGCGCTATGTATGTTTCAGTGGGGGCTGTAAATACAACCTACATGGGGCAGAGCTGAGTAACTACAGCGTATATTGCGTGAACATTAATGGGAGAGATTTTTAAGCGCAACGTGTTACAGTGGGGGCTGTAAATACAACATACATGGGGCAGGACTGTGCAACTACAGCGTATATTGCGTGACCATTACTGGGAGAGGTTTAAAGCGCAATTTATGTTTAATGTTCAGGGTGAGACATATTAAGGGGGTGTATTACAGTGGGGGCTGCAAATACAACCTACAAGGGGCAGAGCTGTGTAACTACAGCGTGCATGGCGTGACCATAGTACAAGGTCAGGGGTACATCCAATTCTCAAAGAACCTCAGAGTTAGGGGCTGCCTCAGCAGTGCCAAGGAACAGGGGACAGGTGATGGACTAAAAGACTCGGGGTACACCTTGATTGGTTATTGATATGTCAGGGAGTTCCAGGGGATGGCATCATTAAGGCCCTGGCTTGCTGTCGAAAGGCGATATATCCATCGTTGTTCTTTATTCAATAGTTTTTTATCATTGTCCATTGTGCTTTCAGGGATTTGTTCAATGACCGTCCAGGTTAGGTCATTGGGAGTGTGACACTGTGTGATAAAGTGGTTGGTCAGTTTGCTGATATTTTTCTTGCATCTTATTGTGCTGCGATGTACTTGAGTCTTTTTTATTAAAACCTTTCATTAAATCGTGAGCTAGTCTCCTTTTGATTAACATTATATATAACCCAGGGGATAAGGACTAGCTTTCTGGTCCTCTCTCTCTCTCTTGATTACACAAAAACACTGTACTCGGCATTATATCCTGCAACGTAAATCATAGAAGGCAATCAGTATCACTTCAGGCGTAAAATACATTATGTGCCAACCTCATAAGCCAAAACATGTTAGACAATAACCTCACAAGCATAAATTATATTAGAGGCATAAATCACAGTAGAGAATAATCTCACAAGCATAAACCACATTATGCAATAACCTCATAATTATAAATTACATTAGGCCATAAATTCATAAGCCTAAACCTCAGATTAGGGAATAACCTCCTAAACATAAACATCAGAGGCCTGAATCACAGTGCATAAATCACATTTATCTGAACACCATATAAATCACATTAGGGCCTGGCGCCCTATCAACCTAACACTGTCCCCCTGGCCAACTGGTCTTCTCAGAGGGCTCAAATGCCCTATGTACCAAATGTCAGGGTGTGCTGCCAATGCAGCAGAATCCAAAAGTGCGCATTTGTGGTGACCTAAATGTTGCAGCTGCCACTAATTGCTGTGCAGCTGTGAAGCAAACTGTGAGCACTGGCACTCACTGTGCCTTCTGGGCCCCTCTGGGTCCCCACAGGGACTCTCTAAACAAATATGGCCCACAATGTGGCAGTTGCCCGCTATAGCGGCGCAACTGAGGAAACAAAGAATCAGGCACTGGCGCTTCGGTGCCCTCAGGAGTCCACACAGGGATTCTACAACAAAATGCCCCCAATCGTTGGAGCGGCCCGCTCTCCTGCGGGTCCGCTCAGAAAATGGGCACTGACAATGTGCCAATCATGAAGCCCCTCTCTGGGGCTTTTTAAACAAAACTGCCCCCAAAGGAAATCCGGCCGGCTCCAGTGCCTCGAAAAGGGGTAATTTCTGCATGAAGTAGAGCCCCCTCTCACTGGGCTCTGCAGGCTCCTCTGGTGCTCTTTGGCAACTCTGCTCCTCTCCTTGGCTGAAGGCAGGCCTTTCTGGCCGGCTCAGCAACACGCAGGGCTCTCTTTTCACCACAAGAGCCCTGCTGACCAGCTGCAGCATCTCACCTCCTCTGGCGGTGCACGTGGGGCTTCCCTCAGCTCATAGGAGCCCCGCCTGACCGCAGGCTCCCACTCGGCCGCTCTTCTGGCCGGCCACGCTGCCATTGGCGGCCTCGGCAGCCTCTTCCTGTTCTGGGCCCTGCCCAGAGTCAGGCAAGATCGCCTGACTTCCGGGTCAGGCCGGCGGCTCAGTTTTCAGGCCGCAATGTGGGGTGGGCACCCGCTCAAAAAATAAAAACATAAAGCGGGGTAGGCACCTGTTCAAAAGACAACATAATGCGGGGTGGGCACCCGCTATTTTAGATATACACATGAAGCGGGGTTGGCTCTGGCTCGGTATGCAAAAAATGCGGGGTGGGCAGCCGCTCCACAACGCATCATGGGGGAATCCCTATGATGGGGATTTCCTCTAAAAATATGGGCAGCTCAGCACTACGAAGCCCTCACTCTCTTCTGCATGGGCAAATTTAAATATAGCACTCTCGAAGCGCTGGATGCAACAATAAGTCTTTAGGTCCATGGGGCATAGCTGGGCCCAGGGAGGCCAGTACACAGGGTCCTCCAGCAGGGAGGCAAGCCCCTGTAGGGGGATTTCAAACTGAGTGACAGGACTTGATTTTTTTAAACAAAGGCCTAACATCAGAGAATTTTAGAGCCAATAATTGTGGAGTCTTTTTATGTTTTTGGCCCCCAGCAATAGCAAGTCCCCCACAAGTCCAGGAACATCTCACCATCTTGGGGTCATAGCCCCTATACTTATATTTGACATTCCTTTGTCTGCGCTGGCACAGGGCTTGGGGGAACCAGCAAAACTGGTTCAGGGGGGAATTTTAGCACTCTTTTTACCAGGCTCCTCTTCCCCTTTGTCACGTGGGGCCGCGGTGCTCAGACAAACCACAGGGGGTGGAGCCAGCAGAGTACATGGCAGGCACAATTCTATTCAGGGTCAGGGGACTACTCCTCCCACTACTCCAACTGTAGATGTCCTATTTAGCCCAGTGCTGACTCACCCTGTCCCTCCTGGAGCCACACACACCTCCCAGCCCCTGTCACTCAAAAGCCAGAAATGCAAGTCATCAGGCAGGCAGACACATAGCACACAGAAATGCCAACTTCTAAAAGTGGCATTTCTAAAATAGTTAGAATAAATCTGCGCACAATATTGCACAGCATTTATTGTTACCATTCCAAATATACTAAAATTCACCACGCTGCTCCTCCCATATTAGGAATTACCACTGAAACCCTTATCAGGGAATCCCCAATGCATTCCTATGGGAGTGCAGCCCATAGTAGTGAGAAACCAAAATGGCTGTTTGTCACTACCAGGACATGTCACACACTTAAGATACATGTCCTATCTTTTACCTACTATGCGCCCTGCCCATAGGGCTAGCTAGGGCATACCTTAGGGGTGACTGACATGTAGTAAAAGGGGGTCACAGACATGGGATACACTTTAGGTGCCACGTCACAGCGGCAGTAACACTGTGCGCACAGGCCCTGCAATGGCAGAGGCCTGAGATAGGTTTGAAAGGCTACTTTTGGTGGGTGGTGAAATCAGCGCTGCTAGCCCACCAGTAGCATTTAATGTATCAGCCCTGGGTATATAAATACCACTTTACAAGGGACTGACAGGTAAATTAAATAGGCCAAACAGTTGTAGACCAATCTTACCATATGTAACACAGAGAGCGCACACACTTTACACTGGACAGCTGTGCTAAAGTGTCCAGAGGCCTAAAACCACCAACACCATTTAAGAGAAAAGAGAAAGGCAAAAAGTATAGGGATGACCCTGCAAAAAGGGCCAAGTCCAACAGAGAATCTATGCATATGTCAAAAGCTGGTGAAAATCTGGCTACCTCGAGCTAACGACTACACAATGCCCTGTGACGGGCCCAGGACGAAAATCAGGACTCTAGTATGGCAAGTTTTTGAAATTGGCCTTGGAAGAAACAAAGTCCAAAGAACTCTGGGCACAGCCCCCATATTTTCCTGTAAGGTGGTAAACAAAATGGTGAAACTACACTCACTAGTAGAGAACAAAAATAAATTTACTAAGAGGTCTATTGCCTGGATGTTACTGCAGTAAAACCCACAATTACAACCGACTGAATATCTGACATATTCATATTTTCTAAAATGGAAACTTATGGCCACTAGGTTTGGGCTTCTACCAAATGACATACAATGGGCCTATATTATGCACACTATGTGGCGCAGAGAAGCAAGACCTCACTCATCCTATTTGCATATGTGCTTGTTTAAAGTGAACTTTGGCGTGGTTTTTGAAAAAGGCATTTAATGAGAGAGGGATTAGATCTTGTAGATTCGCAATAATCAAGGATTTGGATGCAACAGACTTCCATTTAAATTGTAAGGTGATAAAATGTTTGATACAGTATGAACAGATAACAATGAAACTGGACAACAAATTCACCATGCCATTGATTGTGTAGTGTTTACAAGTACCAATATAATGTTAAGTCCGTCAGTTATGAACAAATATGAAGTGGTAGTTGAAATTGCACTATTGACTCCAATATTGGGACTGAAATAGGTAGCAATGGAAGCTCAGTTTCTTGGCAAATATAAATTGGACCTATGTTGCTTTTAATATGGTAGATAGGTTTTAAAAGGTTTTTAAAGGATTTTATGTTTTGTTTTAGTAAGAAGGTCAGCAACACTGTATATTTTCTCATTAAATCAATTTTTAATAATTTTCTTATGCAATCTTTTGCTACAAATGTTAAGATACAGAGGGAACAAGTAGTTTTGATTGTGTGGTTTTTACTAACCGAACCAATAGTTATATAAATGGCGTGAGGATGTGTTCTCACGGCTAGACTGCAGACTTTGAAGCTTGGAAACCAAGGTTCGAGCCTCGGGGTCGACTCCACATCCTTTGATTCTTGGGCAAATCACTTAGGGGCATATTATCAAGGCCAACAAAGCCGCTTTAACAGCTGTTTTCTGGCCGAAAAGTGGCGATTGAATTACCTCACTATTAGCAAGGACACGCTAATAGGCATCAGCGTGTGCTTCCTGGTGTCAGCTGCCGTTTCACTAAAGCCTTGCATTGCATTTCTAATGAGATGCAAAGAAGGCTTTCCCTCTGAAAACAACACTGAAAAAGTCGCTAACCACACATCGCGGTATCAAGAAGCTGGACCCTGACACCCATAGCGACATAAATATCTGTGCTAACCGCGGTTAACGCCGTCAGCTAACGTCTGCTAAATTTCAGAAGGGAGGTGAATTGTCTGCCTACGACCACCATGGCGTATCAACAATGGATTCCCTATTGCTGCAGTGTTATCACTGGATTTCCAGCTATAGGCACGCATTTCGCCGCTATTGCTGCATTATTTAACGCCTTGTAGATAAGCGTTGATAATAATGTGATATCTCTGTGATGAAATGCAGCGATAGCTGGCAATATTCAAAACAGCTCTAATCGTGCTCTGTGGCGATTATCGCAGCTCCTTGTTGATATGCCCCTTAATCTCCCTGTGCCTACCAAAAAAAGAATGAATATACAAGTAGAACTCCACAATATAAATTGAACTCCTCAACATGTGTGTGACATAAGAGCACTGGTTTTCTACCAATGTCTTCTCGCATGTTTCCTTACTTTAGAATCTGCTGTGTCACTTTTTTGCAGTGCTCACAAAACCTACTTGTAAAATACTATATTTGTGTTTAAATACGATTACCAGAATAAGTTTTACTATTGAATGTAGCCTTTAGGTAGCCCCAGGAAGATAGACGTAGGAGGTGACACTTGTGCCAGCTATAACCAACCATAATATCATGTTTTCTGAAGACCAATGTATTTGTAGATTGTGAATACTCAGAGGTGTAGAACTTGTATTCTGTGCCCACACATTTTTTGAAAATCCTACACTTATATGCTAGCTTGCCATGGACCCCTTCCTATATCACCTCCACAGAGACTCTTTGTGTGCAGAGGTGTGGTTTCTGGGTCTTGCATGGAGCTTTTGGAGGTAGAGAGACACTAGTAAGGTGAAGTGAACATGTTTTTCAGTATTCACTGCCATTCTATATGGATATGGATATGTTGCAGAATTTCTGGTATGAGGTTCGTTAATCCCATGCATTTTTGTAGGAGTCTGAATTCACCCTAAACACACATCGTAAACAGAGGAGGTACAATCTAGATAGTCGTTTTTAGTGACAATCAATATAATTTTTAACTGTAAACGGTCTATTTAGATTGTGCGTTTAGGAGGGTATACAACCTTTACAAGAAACTTTTACAACGAACTACCATTACAACGCAATTTTTACAACGAAACTATTACAACGCATTGCTCTGGGGGGGCGCTCTAGGATGAGGAATAGGTTAATTTACTATCCAATAACCTTCCCTACTATCCACGGGGACTGGAGGTGGAATAGTAAATTAAACTATTCACTATCCAGCGCCCAAAAGCATTATGCGTTGTAATGGTATGCGTTGCAAAACTTACGATGTAAAGGTAGGCGTTGTAAAGGTAGGCGTTGTAACGTCATACATCCGTTTAGGAGATGCAGATTCTCCAAAAAGATCCTCCACCTATTGGGTCCATCCGACGCCCTACCAACCCCACGTAGCAGTCGAGATTGATGCGGTTGCCCCTGTTCCACTGAAGGTTGGTCTTTACCAGACCCCCCGGCGCCTACAGGGCGACATCGATACGGCCGAGACTTTAAGGTGGGGTTGGGGGGAGCTGCGTAAAAGAGCTGATGCCCCGCTGCTCTAAGCTCCTTCCATCCCGCTGGCACAGAATCCAATGTTGCCTTGTATTTAAGATGGGGTCAGTAAGACACTCACACAGGACATGAATCTACACACGTTTGTGGATCTGTATCCCGGAGATACATTCAGATCTCCTCTTATGGCGGGTGCGGATAAGACAGTGTCTTTCGCCGAGTTGTTTTATATCACAAACTACGCACAGCTTGCCGGGCCCTCTGGGGGTGGTTTCCCCGCGACCCCACCACCACTACCTGCTGCACCTAAAAATGTGTTGAAATCTTCCTCTCCCAGAAAACTAATCACACGCATATACACCCAAATGCAAAACACAAACCAGTTGGCGAAGCCTACCTCTCTTCAGAATAGGAGCAACGAGCTTCCCACTCCACTAACTGATGCCCAGTGGAAATTTTGCTATGGGCAGCTTGCTGCACTCTCCCCAAATTATAAACTACGTTTGATCCACTTTAAATACTTACATCGGTACTATAGGACACCAGTAAGTCTATATCGTATGAAGTTAAGGGAGGATGAAAGTTGCTGGCGTTGCCACGTTTATACATGTGGCATGGGACTGTCCAGGAATTGCTGAATTCTGGTCTAACATCTTTACAGCCGTAAATCAGATCATTGGCAGAGCAGACGCTCCATCCCCAGAACTGGGCTTATTGGGGTATGTAAAAGATACCATACCTAAGCAGCGTAAATTGCATGCTCTTCTCCTTCTTTTTGCCAAACGACAGGTTGTACTTCACTGGGAAAGAAAGGGGGTGCCCTCCATTAAGGGTTGGATACACGATGTGTCATACGGCCACACACAGCTGAACACGTTCTGGGAACTTATGGTCCCAGCTTCACGTCCCCGAAACACCTGGGATACCTTTTTGGCTTGGGCTCAGAACCAAAACGAATATCAAACACCTGAGCACGCAGAAGTAGAGCCGATAGTGGTGTGACCTGCTGATTGCCTACGGCTCTCACTGGTATTTTGAATTACTTTACACCTTTGTTGCCCTTGGACATAGGCCAGCGTGTTCGATTGGATGACCATCACCCTCCTATGCCTATATGTAAACATTATGCACCCCTTTACAGATATATTCCTGCAACAGTTTTTTTAATTGTAACTATTTCGTTCATAATCTGTATTTTGATACAAGAGTATCATAAAAGATGCCTTAAAAAACAGTGCAAGTACATACAAGAGAGGGATCACAATATTACAATTACCAGATTTAGATACCATTCAATAATTAGTAAATATGATGGATGGTCGTTGTCAATCATTATATTAAGAACCATATATAAATATTTTAAAAAGGCATGTAGCAATGGAATAAAATAATTCGGGTTTGAGGACATAGTTATATAAAGAACTAAAGTGCAAATAATTTGGTTACACATGTATAAATACAGCATTAAACATTCAAGTTTAAATATAATTATTCTAAACATACCAGATATGTATCCATTGGTGATACAATTTGTTATGTTGTTTTCTAGACATCTCATGCAGCTCAATAACAGTTCTCTAAAATTTCTCCCCAACTTTTATTCTTACAAAAATTACAGCCAGCAGGAATCTGATAATACCAAAGACAATGACCTGGCTGGTATCAGTTTTTAAAATCCTTTCTGCTTCTCTATACGATCTCACGCCTATATTTATACAAAGAGGTTTAATCCATCTTTTTCTAGGGACCGTATAGGCCGGACAAAAGAACAAGACATGTGGAATATCTTCTTTAACTTTTCCTGAGCACAACATGCATGTTTCATTACTGTCATTTGTCCACCTTGCTACACTTGTTTTTATCATTAATACACCATATCTATATTTCAAGTATAGTGTTTTAGCCAGTGGTGGATTTACTTTGTTTAGAAATGGTTTGAAGCAAGCACTATCTTTAAACGTGAGAAACTTACTAGTCAAGGATCCATTCACTCTATCACTTAATCTATTATGGTCCATAATTGCCCCAAAAAATGGTTTTAAAATCTTTTTCGAGTTTGGGGTTAGTGTGGATGGATTATTCCAAAAGTGTGCTAGGCCTATCTTCTTTAACCAGATGCTAACGTGTTTCAACCATGTGATGCAGTTATTAGTGTCCAGATCTTTTATTTCTATTAGAGCCAACTTATAATCCAGCTGCTCAGGTGTTGTCCAAAGTCTGACCCAAAACATCAAGGGTCTCATTATTGCATGGTGGTCAGTGCGCTTCATATTAAGATCGAGCATGGTTGGTATTAGCGGGGTACGCACTGGTAATCTTAACAATGCTCTATAAAATGTATTCTCGTTAGCCTCAAAAGCCTTTTTGGATGAAGACCCCCATTATTCAGCGCCATATAATGCTGCTGATTGGGCTTTAAATCGAAATACCTCAAGTGCTGGCGATACCGCTTTATTGAGGCTATTTCCATGCCTCTTTAAGATTGGTAGAGTGTTTTGCGTTAGTAGCAGCTTGCTCTTTTCTATTTGGGGTTTCCATGATAATTTTGAGTCCAAGGACACACCCAAATAACTAAGGTTTTGAACGTATTCCAATTTTTGTCCATTTAAAAACACATTTTCTCTAAAAGACTTGTGGGGATTTATTGCCATGTACTTTGTCTTATTGGTATTAATCTCAAGGCCCTTTTTACTGCAGTAGGTTTGGAAAGTACTAAGTAAACATTGTAGGCCCTTCGGTGTTTGTGATATAAGAATAGTATCATCAGCAAATAATAGGACAGGTATTGTCTCACCCCCCAATTTCGGTGCATCATTATTACAACCCTTTAGAAAACATGGAATGTCATTAACAAATAATGAAAACAAGGTTGGTGCTAGCACACAACCTTGGCGAACCCCACTTTTTTAGTTCGCCTTCCGGGCCCCACCTCACCTTTGCATAATTGTTTTTGTGCAATCTGATGATCTGTTCCAGTAGGTTAGCTGGTAACCCCTGGCTGCTAAGTGTCTTCCATAGCAGATGTCTGGGGATAAGATGAAACGCCGCCCTTAGATCGACAAACACCACATATAAGTGGCCCTTCCTTATGTTTACGTACTTCCAGCACATGCAACAGCACCTAAACACCTGATCCACGGTGCTTATTTTGGCTCTAAATCCTGCCTGGAACTTTGAGAGAACTTCTTTTTCCTCAATGCAGAAATTAATACGATTTAAAATATGCCTTGCGTATATCTTCTGTAAAATATCAATTAAACTAATTGGGCGATAGTTCGCAGGGTCGCTCCTGTCACCCTTTTTAAAAATACAAATGATTTCCGCCCCCTCCATGTCTCTGGTAAATCAGCTCCTGCAGCTACAGAGTTGCACAAATAATTAATATAGGGGCCCCAGACACAAGTATCACGTTTATATAGATCTCCTGGAATCTTATCTAGTCCTGGGGCTTTGCTATTTTTGACCAAATTATTAGCCAAGATCGTTTCTTGTGAATCAAATTCTAAAATTCCTCCACTCAAGCTTAATATTAGCTGGACGTTGAGGAAACCTTCGATTTTCGGGGCTGCAGACAACTTTGTAAAGTGATCTATCCAGGTGGACTCGTCAAGGTAAACATCTCTAGAGCCCTTTTCATTTTTATTTCCTTTGGCCACTAGTTTCCAAAATACCATTTGGTCCTTATTTTTTGCTGCTATGAATAATTCAAACCAAATTTCATCATCCCAAAGTGCTTTAGCATTCTCTAGTACTCTCTGATATTTTAGTCTAGCTTCTTTAACTATCAGATTAGTATTATTTTTAATGGCTAGTACTAACTCAGTTTTGGCAACACGCCAATCCTTATTATACCAAGGTTTCCCCATCGGCTTTAGATGTGCAATTTTCCCGCTTGTTTTAGCTTTTTTTGTTACCAATGGGACTAATGCCTTTTAAAAGCCCTTGTGTAGATCTAGGAATGTGTTTTTGTCCACTTCCATAGTAGTATAATTACAGAAAGTGTTTGCAAGAGTACTGTAGACACTTGCCAACTTTTCGCCATGCTCCAACATATATGCCCATTTAACCGAGTGGTGATTATTACTAACTATGATATTGTCCATGCTATTACAAGGGATGCTGCTGCTCTCCACTGAACTGGGCAACAGTCTACTTTTTAAGATAAGTTCAAGCGGATGGTGATCGCTCTCTACTCTTGGTATACATTTTAAATCTACAGCATGAGGCCAAATATCAAAGTATAAGGTTATATAATCTATTTTACTTTGAGTAGTACTTCTAAAAAAAGTTGGGGCCTTTAGTACATCTGATGGAAGGCGACCATTGCCCTTAAGCCATGGGCCACCATTAATCTCATGAATTGGAGTGCTAAAGCAGTACATGGGACAGTTTTACAATTATGTATAATGGGAATCTTATAGGCCATATCTTCCTCTTCTAAAATCGTTACGAGCCCTGCGATAGGTTCATAATTGCAAATAAAATCTCCACCTATTACTATGCTTGCACTTGAATCCACTAAGTTTAAAATAAAATCCATTTGCTCAATTATCGGTGACTCCTTTGATGCCAGACGTGGCCGATTGTAAACATTAGATATGTACAGCACCCTGCTATCCTTGGTCACTACTTTAATCCCAAGTATATCTAAGGAATCCGTGACTAATTGTGTTACACAAATATCAAGGGTCACTTTGACCCAGATAACTAGGCTGCCCGAAGGTCTTCCTCTTATGGATGGGACAGCTGCTATATAAAAAGTTTTATATCCTATCCTGTGAAAACTCTTAGTTGCCCAGGTTTCCTGTAGTAAACAGATGTCGCTTGTTTCAATAAATTCATTCCATTCGGGATCCCTGACATTCTTCTTGAGGCCCGCTATATTCCATGAAATAACTTTTAGATCAGTGCGGGCCCTGTGACTTACATCCCCCATGTATCCTTCACTGGATATTGTGTCGATGCCTCTTGGAGATAATAACGTGTCCTTGCTTACACAGCATGTTTCTTTCTCCCCCATTTCTTCGCAAGGATTCAAAATTGGTACTATATTTATCCCCTCTACTTTCCTCTCTACTACATTCAATACATTTACAATAACATTTGACTCATGGTGTACCAGGTCCCTACCCAGAATAGGTTTCAGTCCCTGAGTCACTTGGATCAGAATGATTGACATGAGATTGAACCCCCTAGAGATTTAGAGTCTAGGAATTTTAATGAAGTGGCCGTACTGCTAACTAATGAAATAAGTAATGTAAGTTTGAACTGTACGTTGAACGGGGGAGACACCCCTAACTCTATACCTAACATAGAGCTTTTTAATATTGATAATAACATGTCCATCCCTAATGTGGATCTGTCAAATGCTAACAATGAAAGAGAGAATATAACTTGTCATATCGCTAGTTGGAATATTGCGGGAATTATGGCCAAGGAAGATGCCTTAGGCTGGATTGAATTCGTGCACTTGTTTGACATCCTATGTTTCCAAGAAACATGGAGTAAAAAATTTAATGGCATCGACGGGTATGTGTCTTATGAGCTCCCAGCACTGCCCTCACTTCACGGCAGAGCTAAAGGGGGTTTATTGGTGTTAATTTCTGTCAAACTACCAATTCTTGTAAAAAGATTTGTTAACGTGGGGGCGCATTCTCAAATCCTGTGGCTTACACAAGAACTAGGCAGAAATATCCTATTGATAAATTTCTACAATAACGTATTTGATAACACTAGATATATAGTGATTAATGAACTAGATATGGCGGTGAACAATTTGGTGAGGAATTCTAAAAATGTTTTTGAATTTATTTTTGTGGGGGATTTTAATGTTTCTGTGTGCCCATTATCCACCCTGAAAGTTTGTGGTGTGTATAATCGACAGGGGGAAGCTGAAGCTCATTTCCCACACCACACATACGGGGAAACTTTGAACAATTTTATGATTCATTACGATCTAGAAATCTTGGAGAATGCTAAGAATGATATGGGCGGAATTATTCCAACTTTTAAAGGAAGGGGCGCTAATACTGCTATTGATTTTATATGTATGTCAGCAACTATTGCCCCGTTATGCCCGATGCCTAACGTGATAGATATTATGTTGAGTGACCATAACTGTTTGACCACTGAACTAACCTTTTGGGCTAAAAATCATGTCTGTGAATATGGTACTATTAATAACATTGAACCCCATAGACAGAACGGTTATAGATTGAGGTGGAAAGGAGATAAAGCAGCTCTGACCTCAGACTTGATTATATCTAGTTGTGTGACAGATATAGCGGCAATCTTAGAATGTGTAGACACCTCATCTGACAATATTGATCATTTCAACATTATTAACTCTATTATTAATGAAAAATTCACTAAAAAGGCGGGGTCTAAAGTAAGGTGCCCAAGGGGCTGGTTTGATCATGCCTGTTCCAATGCCCGCAGAGAACTCAAAGAGGCCCTTGCAGCTAAACCGAGGGACAAAGCTTTGGTGGTCCAACTTAGACAGGGTTTTAATACTACCCTGAAACGTAGAAAAGCTGAATTACAGCAAGAGGCCTGGGATAATCTCACCCTAGCGGCGGACACGAACAATTGTACCCTGTTCTGGTCCACGGTAAATAGCCCATTTCTAAAAGATGATAGGGTTCCTGAACTCACTTCTAACGTGAGCATGGACTCTTGGATCCAACACTTTTCTAAAATCTTTGATTCAGGTAATTCAAAAGATACCAATGGGGATAGGTGGCCTATCCTTGCCTTAGATATAACCATCAGTGAAACTATGGCTAGTATTAGAGCTAGCAAAGGAGGCAAGGCTCAGGGGCCAGATGGCGTTCCCATAGACGTGTACAAGACCGCCCCAGACATATGGGGGCCTTTGCTCACCAAAATCTTTAATACAGCAGTTAGCGGTAACATACCGTCTACATGGGAAGAGTCAATAATCATCCCTATTTTTAAGAAAGGAGATCGTGGGGATGCAAAAAACTATAGACCTATATCCTTATTGGATTCATCAGTTAAAATCATGAGTAGGGTCCTCCTTGTAAGATTAGAAGAGTGGGCTGAATCTAATGAGATCCTAAGTAATTGCCAGTTTGGCTTCAGAAAAGGCCGTGGTACTATAGAACAGTGCTTGAATCTGGAGCTATTGGTGGGAAAATATACCAAGGCAAAAAACGGGTCGCTTTATCTCTGTTTCGCCGACCTTAGTAGTGCCTTTGATTTGGTAGACCACGAAATACTATGGGTCAAATTACTAGAGATGGGTGCCCCAGAGGGAATTATCTACTTCTTAGCCCGTTTATATGAAAAACTTCGCACCAGTGTTCGCTATGGACCAAATGGAGAGTGTACCACTAAGTTTGGGATAGGAAGGGGCATCAGACAGGGGTGCGTTCTTGCGCCCCTGCTTTTTACCCTTTTTATTAATGAGGTTGAATCTACCCTGCAGGCAGTCGCTGCAGATGCCCCTAGAGTTAATAATTTTAACATACCAGTATTACTCTATGCGGACGACGCAGTGTTACTGTCTAGGACACCATTGGGTCTCCAACGCTTAATGGATTGTTTTGTATCCTTTATTAAAAATAGGAAACTGGTGATTAATAAGGCTACGACTTATGTAATGGAATGCAGCTCTGGAAAAGTTAAAAGAAATGGGAAAACCCATTATGTCATTGATGGTGAACCAGTGAAAAAAGTTGATAACTTTTGCTATTTAGGAATTACCTTTTCTCATAAGGGGAGCTGGGCCACTGAACATAAGGTGGTCAGAACTAAGATGACTAGGAGCGCTAACGGGGTCTTTCTGTTTGCCAAGAAATTAGGGAATAGACGTATTAAAGAAATGTTAAACATCTATAAATCAAAATGTCTTTCGGCTGCCCTTTACGGGGCCGGAGTTTGGGGGGTGACAACTGCTAAGAGCTTGCAGGTAGAGGAGAACCTCTTCCTGAAAAAGCTCTTATGCTTACCCAGGTCCACCTCCAACTCCTTGGTTTACAATGAAACAGGGACCCAAGCCTTAAATGACTTGATCATGTTAAGGCCCATTCTACTGTGGCGCTCGATCTGGCTCAGTGAAGGTACCTCACTGAACAGAGCAATCATTAAGGACTGCCTTTTATTGGACCAACACCTGAAGATTCCCTGGATCGGTTACATTATTGATCGTGTACAAAATTTATTTGGAATCAATGTTTTAATGGACCCCCACAGGCTCTCGGAATTTCCCAAATCTGATGTGAAAACAATATTTTTAAATCACTGTAATGAAAGGCATCACTTGGAGGACTCTAAACTAACAACCTGTGTACTATACAATAATATGAATGAATTTACTGGTTTCAGAGCATATTTATCACAGGTGACTAGAACCTCACACCAGTTTGTATTGACCAGGATGAGGATGGGTATAGTACATCATCTGGTCGCGTGGCCTAATATCAAATCGCGCCCTGCTGGTCCCTGTAAATGTGACAATAAGTCTAAACAATGCACTAAGCACCTTTTGTTAACTTGTGATTTGTACACTGAGTTAAGGAAATTCTATTTGAAGCCATTATTCATTAGATTTGGAGTAAGAGACACTACAGCGGCTATGAAATTGATTTTTAATTTGAATCATGCGGACATTTGCTTTTTTACTGCATCTTTTTTATATAAAGCGATTAGCGCCAGGAAAAGTATGTGCTTTTAATCAAATTTCTGTACATTTTAAATATTTATTCCATCCCCCTCTGGATATTATGTATATGTGTATTTTGTTTGCCTCTAAGTAATTGTATGAATTGTCTGTATTATTTGTGCTTTTATGGACATGTTTTTTAAATGTTCCGAATAAAGCTTTATGGAAATGGAAATGACTCATGCAGTCAATCTACCGCTTCCAGGGAGGACAATTCTTGGAAGCTTTTGGAGGTTTCTGGGAATAGTAGGTTACCTTGCTTGTAACTCCAATTGCCATCAGTTTATTAAAATATCCCAGTGGTAGGGCATGGATATTGGTTTTCCGAGTTGGTGTTTCCTCATGTGCTTTCAATAGGGTGCGTACTACGTGGGGGGTATCTAAAATTTACAACAATGCAGTCTCCCTGTATGTCCTTAGGAGAATCCCCCACCCACCCTACCCTACACACCATCAGGATGTCGCTCGTTTTGTTTGGATTAAACTTTTTATATTTGGATAATCAATCAACAACTTTATTCCTAAGGTTGTACCAAGATTCATTTTGGTCCCTTTTCAGTGCTGAGACACCAGGTAAAACTAAAACATAAGGACTTGTAGCAGGGGGTAGATTCAAATTATCCGGGTTAGGAATTAGGTCTACCCCCTTTGGGCTGTACACTAGTGCCCTACAACTAGCACGCTCTGGATTAATTAAACTATTATCGGGACGGGTAAGAGCCTTCTTCTTTGGCTCATGTACCCCTAAATCCTCTGCTCTATTCCCTATCTGAGCACTATTTAAAATTACTGTGTTCGGTTGAATCAAAGTACTGTCAACACCACGGGATTCCTTGCTGGCCAATAACAGCATCTTTAAATCGGCTATTAGGTTTGCCCCTTCTTTAATGGTTCATTTCCCTCTCCAATATTGTTACCTAGTTGGTTTATTGTAACATTTAACTAGGCAATTTTGTTATCCATAGCCCTTAATTTACTATCCATACATTCATTTATCTGGGTCGGAATAGTATCTAGGGCAGTTTTAAAAATATCTACCACAGTTTGATCTTCTACTCCTGCTACATCATTATCCCTGCCTTGTCCAAAGTGGTTGTTAATATCAGTTTGCACCCCTATTGTTCTATACCTGCTACCCTCGTGTTCCAATGTATTAGCATCCCCATTACATAGACTCCCTTTTCCACCCAATTTCCCTTTTTTCACCAGTTCTTTTCCCCCTCTGCAATTTTTGTTTTTTTCACTTTTGTCTTTAGATACTCCCACTGTTTTCTGTACCCGTAGTCTTGTTGCGATCCCTGGAATTGCCTGATCATTTGCATCAAGCGATCCCATTAGGTCTATTGTGGGATTATTCAAAACAAGTTAGGCATTACCATGTTGGCTATCCATACCTGTATTTAAATGCAGTGTATTAGTTGACGACTGTGCCCCAATTTGTGTATATGTAGGGAGTCTAGAGGGGTCTAATGAAAGTCTTCTTTGTGCGAGTTCGATTTCGTGGCATAGTACAGATTCTGCTCAAGTTATAAAATCATCAAGTGTTCCGCAGTTCCCTTCCGTTTGCTCATTGTTAGGTTTGCCCCCCCTGACATAATCAACACGCAACACTAAATATCACCAAGATACTGTAATGAGTCAAAAACTTCCCTCCTCCAGCTCTAATATCACAATAATTATAGCACAAATAAAAAAATATGACCAAAATATTCAATTGGCATAGCCCAGTTTGCTGTTTATATAATCTAGCCACGCAGGGTTTTTAGGGCTATATAAACCGGCTTAGGAGGTAAGGCATTCGTTGATAAGTCGCCTAAAATTTGACCTTGCGACGTACCATGGGTTTAGCAGAGTAACTCCCGTTTGCCACGAAATTTTCAATAGATGCCCACGAGGTAAAGTCAGTGGAGCCGGGAAATACAGGGGCAGTCAGTGAAAAAGGAAAATAAAAAAAAAATAAAACCCGATTAGATTAACTGGGCGGATTCACAGTTAACAAAAAGGAGCAATGCGGGGATTTAAAAGATATTTCACCAAAGGTACCTTCAATTTACCGAGGCCAAGAGGGGTAGCCCGGCCTTTTCCGGCCTTGGACGGCCTTAGACGGTCTCGCCCTTGTCCCGGGCTTCTCCCGGCGTCGCCTGCGTGCGTCCCATGCTGCGTGGGGGAAGGCGGCACTTTATAGCGTGATGACAGCGCCTCCCCCTGCAGCAGCAGCTGTGAGCACTCTGCACTCAGGCAGGCAGGAAGAGTATGGCGGTGCACCCTGGGACCACGAGTCCCACCAGGGCAACAAGGCAACAGGACCCGTGCAATGGGTGTCTCGTCCACACAGCACAACAGCACAGGTCATCAGCAAAGTGTCTAAAAGGGCCTTGCGCTGCGTGAGGGAAGGCGGCGCTTTATAGCGCAATGACAGCTCCTCCCCCTGCAGCAGCTGTGAGCACTCAGCACTCAGGCAGGCAGGAAGAGTATGGTGGTGCACCCTGGGACCACGAGTCCCACCAGGCCAACAGGGCAACAGGACGCGTGCAACGGGTGTCTCGTCCACACAGAACAACAGCACAGGTCACCAGCAAAGTGTTGGTTGTTGTGGGCCACTCAATGTCATTATTGGCTTTTGTAGATTATTGATCGTGACTGCTATATTTTATCTGTCATTGCAACAACTTGCTGGCTTTTTCTTTGTATTGTTTTGATAAAATGTATTAAAAACAAAATAATAAATAAAAAAGTTATAGAAATCACTTTGAGGTCCTATGCCACCTAAAAGTCACTGTTGTTTTTATTCTGTTACGTTCCAAGGCTTTTGGACATAGGCTGCTGTGTTTTAGCACAGATTGACCAGATCTTAGAATTACATTATTTCATAATTATTGCTGGTGTAGAGAAAACCCTGGTAAAAAATAATGACTAAACACGACTTTAGTGGAAAGCTCTTTATAATTTAAGAATAAAAGAGAACAAAACAAGAAGTTGTTATGTTCTTGGAACATTAGAGATGGCTCCAAAAATACCCTTTTCTCTTTTTAATTGCAATGTTTTTCCTTTTTATTTTTGTTTTGTGTTTAAGATTTTTACACAAATTAAGCAAATAATCAGTTCCACACTATCTCCAAAATGAATCAAAAACTCCTGTTATAATATCACAATCCAATAGAAACATTTAATGCAACTTCTTTGAATCTATTCCACTGTTTTATCAACCACCCCACACATACTAGACAACAGAGACCCATCATGATCTGTTTTATTCCTAAACTAAGAGAATAATGAAGTTGAACCAAACTTGTGACCGGTACATTATAAATTGTTGGATTCACCGATTGAGTAGTGATTGCAAATCTTTTAATATTACCCTGGAGATGGGTTTTTGGGTATTACTTAATTAGGCCTCAGACAAATTAAATGGAATCAAATTTTATATTAAGCAAGTCAGCAAATGTGTAAAGCTTGAAGAAGTCTCAACAAAGCAGGATCTTCTTGCATGCAAGATAATTGCTTGTCAACAACCTTTAATGATAATATCAGATTTGGACTGTCAGAAGTTTTTCTTAAATTTGGAGTGCACCTAAAATTAAATATTTGTTATAATGCACTCAATTAAGTTTAATTATTCAAAAGAGTCCAATTGAACAAACTAAACAGTTGAGGGTGCTGTTCTTGAACAAATTCTGCCGGTACTTATGTGATAAATTATAAAGAAAAACGTGTCCACCACAGGTAAATTGGACCACAAATGCACTACTGTGTGTACAAGGCTTTGATGTCAAACAAACCTTATTCATATTTTGACAATGTACCAAAAGTTATTTTTATTCTGTTGTACACAATTGATTCAGAAACATGTCAGTTTCAATTTTTTAACACAAAGGTTACTCCACACTTGTAGATGAACGTTGCTGGATAATCATTAGAAAACATTGGAGGTTGATAATATCAGTGATGCAACCCAATGCTTTTTGGGTATAGTACTCATCATCAGGATGCAACTGTTGGTAAAGAAAAAGGATTTAAGAGTAGTATCAAAAAGTCTGGTGCTAAGAAGTATACAGTAAAAACTGCAGACATTTCAGAGAACAAGTAAGAGAAATTCATTCCAAAAGAGATGTGAAGAATCACTCTTTATAACAATGGATCTACACCCTAATGAACTCAAAAACCAACAGAACCCAGATGTGACCATGTGAAATGACAACAATAGAACCTATAATAACCCTTGCATAGAGACACCAGTGAGTCATATTGTGTGCGCCTTGAGTGTACGTTACGGTATGTAACAGGATGTGGTCCATAAAAATAGCAACAATTGTATTTGTGTTAAAAACTTGAAACTGACTTGTTTCTGAATATATTGGGTACAACAGAATGAAAAGTATTTTTTGTACATTGTCAAAATAACGTTTTTTTTTACATCAAAGCCTTTGGGCACACAGTAGTGCATTCTGAGTCCAGTTCATTTGCAGTGGAATAGCATTTGTGCACTTAACTTCACCAGGAAAAAAACTGTTTCTACAAAAGATGCAAAAGTGCTACTCCTGACTTGCATCTCGTTTTACTTCTTGCATTCAATGTTATTATTCTTGCACCATTGGCAAATTGGTGTATTGAGTATGGTATGTGGTGCTGGTTAAGTGGCAAATTTCAGAGTTTCTCACAACTTAGGCTCCACCTGCCTGAACAGTTGCTTCCCCTTCCACTGACCTCCCAGACACTTCTGCTTCACAAGACTCTTCCTCCCACATATCCCAACCATATACAGAACCAGATCAGGAGGATGTATGTTCCCCTACATCACTACTAAATTATGGAACACCCTCCTACTCCACATCAGAGTCTCCTCCTCTCTCCTTGAATTCTACAAGAAGCTAAAGACGTAACTTTTCAATTAACCAACCTATCATAGGCAGGGCTAGGTGCACACACACCTGCTCAGCACCAAGATTCTCTCGCCGGGGATAGTGCATTTTACAAATAGACATAACATACCTTTTTGGATGGTGATAAAGGGTCTGGTTTATGGTATGGCAGGCAGGCCTCCTCCTGTTAGGGTGGCAGTGGTAATTACCTCCATTATCCTGGCTGTACTCTGACCCACCATATTTAGAGATCTCTGTAAGCCCTGCAGTGATCTTTGTGCCTTTTCAATAGTTTGCTTGTGAAAAGAAAAACATAATGGGCAAACAATCCTGGGAGAAAACCCTCAGGGTGTGAGAGTCATTACTTTTGTTTCTGTTTGTGATCATCATGTTTTATATGACTGACTCATACCTCAGACTGTCTTCTCTAAATAGGGCATGTGGTCTGATGAACTTAGTCGGAAGGCCCCTACTCTGTTGGGGCCATTGACGTAAGCGATCCTCAAAGGAAGGGGAAAGTAAACTAAAGTCTCTATTTTATTATAACTGTAAGGTATATATCCTGTTTTTGCCTGGGAGTTTGACAACTTTCCATTTCAACCCAAGGGAAGTCTCCTCTGATGAGTCTATAGATCATGTTACATTAAATTCTGCAGTCAGCAGGAGTTCTACCTTTGGGTATTGTCTCCTGAACTCTTACATTACTTCAATGAATCTATTTATTATAGATTTTTTGGTGGAACCCTCAGAGTAATGTAAACATCTATAAGGATCAGTTGATGATTGTATGGGCCTTTTTTATATTTGAAGTTCTTCGTGGGGATAACTTTTCGATGAATCATAGGGTAACAGACCCACAGAAGGTAGTTCCTTTTTTGAAGACTTTAGAAGCCATGGTCACGAACAAAATTCATGGTATTCACTTCATTCATTAATCTTTCCCATCCTCCATCTTTCCATGAACCAAAGAACAGACAAAAGTGATGTTCCTTATTTGGTCAGTGATGATTCTTTGTTTCACTAGATGCTGGTTATGAACCCACTTTTATATAATTGTATAACTGGTTCATTATACTTTAGAGAGGCTTCTGAGAGTTTAAAGTATCTGGAAGCAGAATAGACTGACAGAGTATTGCAGGACTTGGCCTTTTTTGGCTAAAGTTCTCTAAAGTTTTTGCTTTCCGACAGACCGTTTTCCTGACTTTGAGTTGTCAATTTAGATGCTTTGGGTACTTTGCAGCTGCTGATCACTGTCAAAGTACAAGTGTCAAGAGGAACCTCGAATTAAGAAGGAGCAACTGAAGAGACTGCTGTAGAAAGATCAACTCTTCCTTCATGATCTGGGGCTGGCCTGCAGTTTGCTGTTCTAACGAAGGGACAGGCTGTTGGGACTGTGCTTGGAGGCGCTGGGTCGCCCTGCTTGAAGAAGACTGTGCTTTGTGCTGTGTCTTGTTACCCCAAGGGACCGAGGTGAGCTGGCTCCCTGTTTGGAAATACAGGATCATAAAAGTTTCAGAGCGCGTCTCATGGTGCAGGCCAGGGCATTGTTGAGGAGCACCTGGTTGTTGTGTGCACGGGGAGACAAGGTGAGACTCAGACGCGCAGAGTGCGTGTCGTGGTGCAGGCCAGGGATTTGGTAATGAACGCCTGGTCGTTGTGTACACCGAGTGAAGAGCTGAGACTCGGATGCGCTGAGTGCATGTCGTGGTGGAGGCCAGGACATTGGTGAGGAATGCCCGGTCATTGTGTGCACCGAAAGAAGAAGTGAGTCTCGGACACGGCAAGTGCGTGCTGTGGTGCAGCCGGGGCATTGGTGAGGAGCACCTGGTCATTGTGTGCACCGAGTGAAGAACTGAGACTCGGATGCGCAGAGTGCATGTCGTGGTGCAGGCCAGGGCATTGGTGAGGAATGCCTGGTCGTTGTTTCTATTGTTATTGTTATGTTGGATGTATATCGCGTCAAATCACCTGCAGGTCTCTAGGCGCTCGGAAAACGATGACATTCATACAATAACTACATACAACACAAAGAGGTAGTGCAACAGCCAGCCTACATTGCACCCAGGACCTTTCCAAACAGCAATGTCTTTAAGGACTTTCTAAACCGCCGGAGATTCACCTCTCTGCGTAGCCCCTCAGGCAGCTTATTCCATAGCTGAGGGACCAACACAGAGAAGGCTCTCCATCCCTTGGTTACAAGTTTGTACAGAGGGCAAATCAGCAACTGAGAATCAGAAGATCTGAGTGTTCTTTTTGGGCTATACACTTCCAGACGGTCTCTGATATAAGCAGGTGCATTGCCATAAATTGCCTTATGGGCCGTGCATAGACTCTTAAACTCTACCCTCTCTTCTATAGGGAGCCAATGTATGCTCTGTAATAAGGGAGAGGACTTGGTCCTTCTGGGGAGTCTAAAAATCAGTCGCGCTGCGTCGTTCATCACAACCTGCAATCTATTAGTTAGAGTTTTAGGGAGGCCTAAATAAAGGGCATTCCCATAATCTAATCTTGAGATAATGGTCGTCGCTACAATTGTTCGCAACATGGACTGAGAAAGAACGGGGGCTAGCTTGCGTAACTGCCTGATGATATTTGTGCAGCTCCCAACAACAGAGGAGATTTGGCTGCCCATTGACAAATCACAATCCATCTTAATCCCCAAGCTCTTTACATTTGCGCTCGGCTTCGGAGTTGGACCTAACTCCTGTGGCCAATAAAGATCGCTCCAAGGTGAGGTGGTAGATGGAATTACCAATACCTCGGTCTTATCCGGATTGATCTTCAGCAGATTTCCAGTCATCCACCCGACCGTATACCTCAAGATATTCGGCGCTTGGTACTGCGCGGCCTCAGTGTTAGCGATACTCAGTACAAGCTGAGTATCATCAGCGGAATTAAAAACTCTGCAGCCCATACGGGCCAGAGATGCAATCAGAGGTTGAAGATAAAGATTGAACAGTAGTGGGGACAATGCGGAGCCCTGAGGCACCCCACACTCTAAAGTCCCCACATCCGATGTCAAATCCCCCAGTTGTATCCTCTGTGTCCTTCCCAAAAGAAAGGATTTCAGCCAATTAAAGGCCACGCATTTAACCCCGAAGTTATCCAGTCTTTCCAGGAGCAGGGCATGGCTGACAGTATCGAACGCCGCTGACAAATCTAAAAGAATCAGGGCGCTCGGTTTCTTAATATCAGCCATGCCTCTTAATTCATCCAGCACCGAGAGCATCACCAACTCGGTGCTGTGGTGTGCTCGAAACCCTGCCTGTCGCTCGTGGAGTAGACAATGAGACTCCACATGAAGGGATAGAAACTTCAGGACGTGCTGTTCTAGAATCTTAGAAAGAAAGGGCGGCTGGGAGATTGGTCTATAGTTCTTCAAGACCGCAGGATCCGCACCGGGTTTCTTCAACAGGGGCCTAACTCGCGCTTCCTTAAATTCAACAGGTAGATTCCCCGTTTCTAGTGATCTATTAAGGAGAGAAATAATACGCTCCTCCAAAATGGGGCGTGCCAAGCGAAATACACTAGGGGGGCATGGATCAGCTGGGGAGCCAGATTTAGTTCTACCCATCAATTGCTCCAAACTCAACGCATCTATCTCTGGGAACTCCACGATAGTACAATCCGTGGAATTATGGGGGTCAAGGTGTAGGACAAGCCCATTCACCGTGTTACTTTTTATTTCCGAGATGATGTTCTCCACTTTTTCTAGGAAATATCCCTGAAAGGTATTACAATTTATAGTAATTTCTGAGCTTTCCGGTTTCTTGCTCAGCTCGGATAAGATTTTAAAGGTCTCTTTCTGGATGTTCCCAGCCTTTTTTAAGCGAGACTCATAATGCTCCGCCTTTGCATGCAATATAAGTTTTTTATACCTATAAAGGGAGGCTTTATACTGATCCCTAGCTATGTCATGTTTATTTTTCCTCCAGGATCTCTCCGAAGCCCGGAGCTTCCATTTGTGCTCCCTCAGGAGCGGGGTGAACCTTTGCCTGGTCCTTTGATGAGCTGTGTCCTTTCAGGTGCTATCTGATCAATAGCTTGACCCAGGCTCCACGTTAAATCCGTGTATTCCAGGTCCAAGTTGCTTCCAGCACCAAAAGGTCGGGCCACTTTCGGAAATGTCTCGGTCAGGGTTTTTAAATCAACCTCATTCCATTTACGGATTTTCCTAGCTTCCGGAGACAAATGACTTAAATGGCCATCAATATGGACGTCACAGTTCACTAAATAATGATCGGTCCATATACATGGTAGAACATCTCTGAGAATCACGTTTGGATCTGAGGTCCACACAAGATCAAGGGTATGACCCTTGATGTGTGTGGGTACTACTTCTGTGTGCACCAAAAGAAGAAGTGAATCTCAGACACGCAGAGGGCATGTCGTGGTGCAGCCAGGGAGTTGGTGAGGAGCGCCTGGTCATCGTGTGCACCGAGTGAAGAAGTGAGACTCGGACACGCAGAGGGCGTTTCGTGGTGCAGCCATGGTGTTGATGAAGAGCGCCTGGACATCGTGTGTACCGGGAGAAGAGGAGAGACTCAGACGCGCAGGGTGCGTGTCGAAGGTGCAAGCAGAAGCATTGGTGAAGAGAGCCTGGTCATTGTGAGCACCAGAGAAGAGGCGAGTCTCGGACATGCAGAGCGCGTGTCAAGGTGCAACCTGAGGCGCTGGCGAGGAGTGCCTGGAAAGTGTGTGCACCAAATTTGAAGTAATGTCTCCACAGTGCTGAGGGCGGGTCTCTGTGTTCACGGAGACCACCAGAAGGAGGGCCAGGTCATTGGGCCCTCGGAGTAAAACAGCAGCGGCCGAGACCGGCAGCCCCAGAGGAGCTGAGCTGTCGGCTTGAGCTTGCCATACCCATTAACGGAGTTCTAGATCAAGGCCCAATTCGCTGAATTAGGAGAGGAGAGTGAGGCTGTGCCCCCCCAGGTAACGTGGATCACCACCTGGGGTGGGGTGCTGGCCCGGAGGGACACTCTCTTGGCCTCTTGCTTCTGTGAGCTGCGTGAGCCTGTTGCTTTGGCTCAGATCTTGGCCCGTGCTGACCCAAGAAGGGGCAGTATTAGGGCCGGAGTGAGAGGCAGTACTTTTGTGTCATCATTGATCCATATTGGGGGCACTGTTAACGGAGCATCTAAACTGTTGTACTACACGTTGCATTATTGCTGCTAGCAAACTATCGAACTGTCGTATGACGCCTGACCTCCTTTGTGTCTGACGGACTACATGCTTGGTGCGCTACCCACTTCAATATTTTTCCCTTGCAGAGTACATGATTGTAACGTGGCGCATTGCATTATTTCTTCATTGCACAGAATCTGATTATAACGTGGCACAGTGTATTATTTCTTCCTTGAACAGTAGATAAATGTAGTGTGACGCATTGCTTTGGTTCTTCCTGGTACAGGGCATGCTGGTAGTGATACGCTTTGCATTATTCCTTCTATTGCAAAGTACTTGATTGTGGCGCTACGTATGGCATTGTTTCTCTGTTGCACAGTACAAGAGAATATCATTATGCATTGCAGTATTTCTTTTCTTTTGCAATGTGTGCGATTCTAGCAATACGACTTGCCTAACCTTTTGGTAAGTATTATAAGCGAGCTTAACTGTTGGTTAGAAGCGGTGGCTGGGATTAGAACCTACCAGTCCACCGGAAGGAATACTACCCATTCTTACATGTTGATTTTGTATTGTGTGGTCATATCGTATATCTGCTTATATAAAGCTTATACTTATTTTATAAAAACTTATGTGGAGTCTATTTGTTGTGACAACATTGGGTTGCGGAGAGTGTGGTTGCACATATTGTACACTTGTGCCTTGGAGATAATCCTGGCTGCTTGTGCCAAGCTACTAAGTAGGTGAGCAGGGCTATCTCAGACAGTGTCCTTACTTAGCCTAATGTTGAAACAAGGGGTCAGGGACTCCCGCCTCCTGCATTTGGTGGCGGCAGTGTGGGAAAAGGACCCCCACTTCCAACAAGTATCATGGCAGATTTTTTAACAATAATAGCCAAATTTACAAAACATTCCCTTGAAGAGAGGAAGTATTCAAATGCTCTTCTTCTGGTCATGTTACAGTAATAGTTTCAATGTTCTGGATGTGCTTCGAGAAGTATATGATATTGCCTTGGTTAAGTACATCAAATAGACCTTTAGAGGTATAAATTATTTTGACAATGGTCAAGTTGGACTACTGCAGCAAACCAATTGTCAGGTGTAGCTCGCATGCTGATGTATTGCTTGTTACACATTGTGTCCCCTTTAACAACTTTCAGATTGGGCAACTCTATCATTATTTTTCTGATCAATTTGACCTGCTGTGGTATCTAAGTGATTGTGTGCAGATCACATTGAATCTATTACGTGCATGTCATATGGCACCTGTGTTAGAGAAAATGCAAGTTTTTCTTGTTGTTTTGCCTAGACATCAAACAGATGTTATATGACCACCATTACACTGGGCTGAGCATGTGATGTTCAGAGCAGAGACATATATGTTTTTTTAATTTCTTTTATGTTCTTATTTTTTCTCTCTCCTTGTCCACTCCAATGAGATGTCCACCTTTATTATTTGCTAGTGCTGTTTCCCAACAGCATTAATTCAGTGTTTCAGTACCTAACAGCTTTACTTTCTACTCTCATCTATATCATCACTATAGGACAGAGGCACCGTGAGCAGAACGCCACAGTTCCTCAAGTTGAGGCACAACACCAGATGATTGCGTGTAAGCCTGATGGATCAAGTATGAACATCATGATTGACTGATTGTTCACACACTGTATCATGGTGTTCAATATTCATCATATTTTGGGGTAAGTCTGTATGAATACAAAGTTTGTTTAATTTTGAACACATTACTGTGGTGTTCAGTATTCACCATTAACTTGTGTATCTAGTGGCACAATGTGATAGGTGCCACTGATTTATTAACTATAACCTAGCTGTCTTTGTTTTTCCTTACACGTTGATTGACAGTAGTTCCACTTTGAATGTTATAGTGGACCACTGATTGTATTTTCTGTTTATGAGTATGTTTGTTGAGCAAATGTGATTTTCGCAGTTCCTGTTGAATGGCAATAAACCTCTTCTGAGGGTCTAAATGACAGAATCATGTTGACCTACATTAGTGACACACCTAAGCAGGGTCGATCAACCACTGCAGTGCCCATTCTTTTAACTCTGACCCAGACATGCATGAATGAAGTTGTACACTTGTCCTGGAGTCAGCTGTAATCACAATATCACACTTTGCATGCTCTGGATATCTCACCACCCTCTAGTTCAACCCACGGTTTCTCCCAACTCGTTTAAAACATCTGAAGAGCTCCTTCTTCTTAGTGAAGGAATTGTAGCCCACATTGTGATCAGCTGTCACGATGGGAGGAGAATCCCATTGATGAAGCATGCGACTTTTGGTGCATGAGGGGATTTGTCCTTAAAAAGAATATCCCATTTCAGCTAGGTTGTTCTTTCTTTACCTCTTTAGGACCCAGGTGTTTTTTTGTGTTAGTTATAATACTTGGGAATGAACACCTGCAGGTCTATAAATAAAGTGTAGCAATTAGCAAAGAAAGGCTCAGTCATAAGGTTCAACTTAGAAACAGATGACCTTTAAGTTGAGCCCAGGTTAAAAATTCTTTGGTTTCAACATGCCTCAATACAGCCTTCCATATCCTTAGTCTGTGCATTTAATTATGAATATAGTGTTGTGAAAACTGCTTGATGGTCACTACACAGTATTACCAGTATCAGCCTCTGGTGTGCTGCCTTGTCATTGACCTCAAACTTTGCCTTTCCTGCAAAGTCTTTAAAATGTCACCACAGCTATTCTCACATGGACCCCTGACTCTTTCAGTTTCTAGGCTTATACCACTGAGCTCTAAATAACTCCTGACATCCACAGTATTATAACTTTTGCTGACAATAAAATCTGAAAGTAATTCTCTCTAGATCCTCTTAACTCTTGCAGTGTTTCCCTAGTACATCCCAAATTTTCAAAGATTGGGCATGCAGCAGTGAATTGGCTTGATCATTTAGTGATATGTTTGGTCAATTCAGATTATGTTGCTTTTGTAGGGTATTTGTCACTTTTACACCATGCATAATCCCTAAAATACAATTTATCAAGCCAGTGCTTGATAAATAAGGAGTAATGTAGCTCATGATCAAATTGAAGACTAATTTACCAAAATCTCTTGGCTCAAATGCCCTGTAAATATTGCATAAAGTGAAAGAGACAATTGAAATCCTTACTATCTTTAATTATTGAAGGGTCCATATTGCCACTATCACAGCTCACAAAAATAGCCATACTGAAGGCTTTTCACTGCTTTCCACCATTACATCCCATTGAATGAAATGAAGAGAAAATTTGTAAAGCGCGGAAGCTACCCTAAGGCGTCCTAGCGCTCCGTACAGTCGTGTGGATGAACAGCTGTCTGTTAGTCTGATTTATTAAAAATCAAGGTTTTTAGCTGCTTGTGAAAGGAGAGTAGGTTGGACTCTGATCGCAGATGGAGGGGAAGAGAGTTCCAGAGTCGGGCTGAATTATAGGAGAACGAACGACCCCCACATCTGGCTCTCTTTCTCCTGGGTACTGCAACAAGATAGGAAGAGGAAGATCTGAGCTGTCTGTTCGGAAGATAGGGGGTGATCAGGGAATGATTGATGCTAGCACCTGTTTTCCAGAAGGCTCGTTGGACCATGCATAGGCCTTTGAACTGGATTCTTTCCCTGACAGGGAGCCAGTGGAGATTCTTCAGTCCAGTTTTGACAGGGAGTTGACGGGGGATCTGGAGCAGTGTTCGTGCTGCACAGTTTTGGATCACCTGGAGCTCGCGCAAAGTGGTCTGTGGGGAGCCTAAGTAGAGGGCATTCCCAAAATCCAGACGCGATAGAATTAGACCCTGAATCATGATCTGCCTTGTGGGGAAGGGTAGTAGGGGAAGTATTTTCCGGGTGAGCCTGAGTAGAACGAAGCAAGTGGCTGAGAGTTTGATTGCTTTGCTGTTAAAGTTAATGGACTTGTCCAGCCAGATGCCTAGGCTCTTGATTGCGTCCTTTGGTGTGGGGGCAGGTCCTAGACAGGAAGGCCAAAGGGAATTGATGTTAAGAGTGGGGGGATTACCTAGGAGCATCAGCTCTGTTTTGTCTCCGTTCATTTTGAGACAAGATGAAGTCATCCATGATGTTACTGCTTCTAAGCAGTCACTCAGGTGGTTGGGTGCGGTGTGTGATTGGTTGAGAGCTACCACTAGTTGAGTATCGTCCGCATAGGTGACAATTTTTAGCCCGAAGGGGCGGACGATCTCAGCTAGGGGGCGCATGTATATATTAAAGAGGGTCGGGCTCAGCAAAGAGCCCTGCGGTACTCCGCAGCCAAGAGGCTTGCTAGGGGATGTGGTTTTGCCCTCGAAGACCTGGAAGGAGCAATCTGAAAGAACATAACATGAATTCAACAAAATTGATCCTTTTCGTGAAAAAATACAGACGTTTATTATATTATCAGAGGTGTTTTATTTGATAGTTATGAATGCTAATATTTTCAAAATGTTTTTTTGCTGTCATAAATAATCATCTCTGAAATCTGTGAGCCTTTGTTGAAGAGCTGTGAACTAAGGAATGGACATGCCCCAGCAAAGGTTTGGGACTTACAGCTGGCATAAGATTAGGACAGCACATATGAGCAGATCCAACAAAGGAGTGGCTTTGCTGGGCTGAAGAAACAGCGTTATCTCCCTTGAATCTTCTCTGCAGCAGAAAATCTAATTCAATTGGCTCTTGGTGAGAAGTTATCCACCCTCATGGGGCCCTTGTTGGAACAAACCTGCTGTTATGCCCCACTGGAAGAAAAGGACTTCCTTTTCAGAGACTCAGACTGACTGAGAGAAAATTGACCAGCCAATAGTTTAAAAAGTATCTGAATGACAATTGGACTGAAGACCTCATCCAGGACTCCACCCCCTCTGCATAGGATGACTCATGGTGACCTGCAGATCTTGGGCCCCCCCACACCCACAGACCATGCACAAAATGTCGGCATCATCTTGGACTCCTCACCCACCATGAACTGCCTGATCAACGTGTCTCATCATTCTGCTTCCACGCGATACACCTGATGCAAAAGATCTTCAAGTGGTTCCCCACTAAGTCCAGAAAGACGGTCACCCATGGACTCATTAGCAGCAGACAACTACAGCAATGCACTCTATACCAGCATCAC
The DNA here is from genome assembly GCF_964261635.1 of Lissotriton helveticus. Taxonomy (NCBI): domain Eukaryota; kingdom Metazoa; phylum Chordata; class Amphibia; order Caudata; family Salamandridae; genus Lissotriton; species Lissotriton helveticus. Next base: position 690,129,945 of record NC_136057.1, read on the forward strand.
CCTGAAACTCCTCAAGAAACTGCAAAGCATCCAGAACACCTCCGCCAGACTCATCCTCAATATCGCCCGCCTCAGCCACATCACCAGCCACCTGAGACACCTCCACTGTCTCCCAGTCAACAAAAGAACCAACTTCAAGCTCCTCACATACGACTACAAAGCCCTACATGACAAGAGACCTGCATACCTCAACCACTGCTTTGTGTTCCACGCAACCACTAGAGACCTCCGCTCTGCCCATCTGGCCCTGGCTGCCATCTGTAGGAAGCTGGCCCAGTAAATACTATACCAAAATGAGGTATAGTGTGCACAGAGTCAAGTGGAACCCCAAAGGTAGGCAGAGATAAAAGTAGATAGCACCTTACTCTCTATTTGTGGTTGTGTGAGCGAGCAGTAAGACTTTATCAGAGGTTAGTGTTAAGCATTTGTTGTACACACTCAATCAGGAAATGATGTCACACACTCAAAGACTGAACTAAGACTAATTTAGTTTGTATCTAAAATAGTATTAACTTATTTTATTTCTAGAACCAAGCCAAGCCTGGCACAGGTAAGTGAAATAAATGCTTTGCAAAGTGTTATGCAGTTTTTACAAGTGAATGCAAGTTCAAATGCAGTTGTTTGAAATACATGCAAGTCAAGGTATTGAAATTACTATAAGGATTACTTTTTAGTTACTTTTAGATTACTTTTCCTACTCAGTGTGATATGCCTAGATATCACACTGGGACATGTACTAGAGAAAAGGTAAGTAAAAACAGTTTTGCACAATGGTACTTTTTCTTCCATACAAATCAACTCCACATAACATTTTTCAGAGAAAAATGGTCAATAGGTTCCAATGGAGAGAAATGAAGTTAAAGGTTACCAGGTAAGTAATCGGTCATTGGGGTTGAGCTTCTGAGGTTAGAACAAGGGTTCCCCCAGGGTCAAGGATGCACTCTTGTTACACCCTCAGCAGCACTAGGGCGGACGGGTGCAGAGTGTTGAGGCCCAATGTTATCCAAGGGGGGGTACCGGGCCTCTGGTTGGTGGCTGCTTATGAGCAGGCCACTGGGTTGTGGGAGAAGAGCTCCTGGTGTTATGCATAGGATCCTGTTTAGCACAAAAAGTGCACCCGCAGCAGCGCAGGCGCGGCTGGGTGCAGAGTGCAGTTTTTGCGTCTGGTGCCCTGTTGGATTCTCCTGTTTCAACAAAGACTGTAGGCTCTAGGACGAATATCTTCTAGAGGTGAGCACTGGTTGAGGAGGTAAGTTGGGATGCCTGGGGATGCTGTGACACAGTCACTTGGGCCACCCAAGGCTGTTGGGCTTCGGGTGCAGGGGTGCCTTCAGGCATCCAGTTTCTCTACCAGTTTGGGTCGCGGTCGGGGAGAGTCTACAGAAAGAGGCTCCAGACTTCACTGGGAGATTCAAGGCAGGTCAGAGATCACCAGATGTCGGGTCAGAATCGCCGGGGGGACCTCCTTGTGGTGTTGGGCCCACCATATACTCTTAATGGCATTACTGCACTTACAATGTCTTAGAATTGGCTTAGACACTGTAGGGGTACAGGGCTCATGCACCTGTACCCTCACCACTGGTATAGTGCACCCAGCTAGAAGGGTGACTGGTCAATGTTAGGGCAGTGGATTGTAGGCATGGCACACAGGGATGTGTGCCATGTCGACTCTTCACTTTGTTCTGCACCAAAATACGCAGCCTGCAAAGGCAGTGTGCGGGTGTAAAGGTACACGGCCTCTAAGGGTGGCACAGTAAGCGCTGTAGCCCTTAGTGGCCTTCCCTGGTCACAGTGCCCCTGGTACCTGTGGTACCATTTACCAGGGACAGACCTGTGGCGAGAGAGAGCCAATTGGTTTTGGTCTTCAATGCAGTTTGAGGGAGTGAACATAGTCCCTGGGTACGTGATTGGCAGGAGCCCAGGGAAAACTCAGTCAAGGTACATCAGCAGTTCAGCAAAAAGTGGGGGCAACCATGCAGAAAGAGAGCACTTTCTCACACCATCCCATGTATATGCAAGACCACGGCCAGGGGAAGATCCTTCTCCACCTTTGCAGCAGCGACCTGGAACTTCGGCTAAACCACAGTGCCTGTTGCAGATCAGCAGTCCCTCCCACCACCCTTATCCCTCATGCCTTGAGGCCCTTACGGGTGAGTAGTCGTGCTTTACAAGTCTCTTGATTGATTGGTTGATTGGACCTTGGCAATTGGGAAATTCTAATTTCTCACTTTCAGAGCATTCCCACCTTAACCAATGGCTCTAGTGGGTCCTCTGACAATGGCTATCCAACTTCCCCATGTGCAGCCTGCTGCCTTGCCCCGATGGAAGATTTTTCCCTCCATTTTGAAGATTAAGTCAAAAGGAAAAATCCTTGACCGGGCCATTCCAATTTTTGTTTCCGATCTTGAGATTCATTGCTGGCGACCTCAAATTTCACCTATGTCCTGGTCTACCACAACAATAGACAATGATTGAAGCTCAGGGGCACATGCATCAACCTATTTAGGAAGTGCAAACGGTGCGAATCGGTAAATTCGGCCGTTTGCACTTCCTAAATACGTTTTTGGGATGCATCAAACTCATTTTCGATATTCGTATTTTTTTGCATTTCTTAAAAATGCAAATGCATTTAAGGAATCGCATTTGTGCGATTCCTTAAATGCAATGCATCAATTTAAAAAAAATGCGAATTTTGAAATTGGAAGTGCAAATTACCACGAGGTTGACCCTCGTGGTAATTTGCGAAATTCTGTCAAAAAGCAAAAAAATCCATTTTTTAAACTGTCATGTTACAGACACACATGTCCTTAGGACATGTGTGTGTGAAACATGCACTTTCAAATGCATTTCAGGGGTGCAGGGGGGGGGTCCTCTGGACCCCTCCCTGCACCCTTGGAATGCATCAACAAATTGCGAATTTGTAAATGCCTTCCCATTGACTCCTATGGGCCTTTTGGCCCATAGGAATCAATGGGAATTGCGAAAATGCACTTAAGAATTCTGTATTTATTTGGGATTCGGTAAAAATTGCGATTTTTACCGAATCACAAATAAATACCGAAAAAAATGATGCATAGCATTTTGCAATTCTTAATTTGCAATTCGGTATTTTTCGCAAATTAAGAAGTGCAAAATGTCTCAATGATGCATGTGCCCCTCAGTGCTTTTTGGTGCTATTTTCACTGAAAGCTATAAAACCCCATGTCTCTGGTCCCCCTTAATTATTTCTTTCATTTTGGTGTTATTTTGTTTATTTATTTTAAACATTTATTCAAGTTGTAGTGGGAATTACATTGTTTGGTGTTTTGATGTTATAACTGTTTTGGTACTCCATAAATACCTGATGAATTGCCCTAAGATAAAACTGTCTGTTCTGTGACAAAGCAACCCGGGTCTTAATGCAGAGATAATTGGGGGATTACACTGACAAATTGAAGTTATTATTCCATGAGATGGGTGACTGTCTACCTCAAATAATATTCTACTTTCTCCAATAAATGTTTTAGAAATGTTATAATGATTATAAGTACTTATCTCTTTATGCAACCCTGAAGAAGCAGAGTGTGATACCTTTGATGCCCATGTGGGATCTGGATAATGGTTATGATCTGGACAATGGTTACTTCTAACAGTTTCTTCTTTGAAATGAAATTATATCTCCAATCTTTGGGGAAAAATACTTTGGTCACTGTGAATTTTAACTTCATTTATGACTGTGAATCCATTGGGAAGAATTTAAACCCAAATTGATTCTTATAAATTAAAGTTGTGAATATATTATGCAGAATGCACTATAGTCAGTTGTCTTGCACAAACTGTTTATAAAAGTGTACATTTTTATATATTAAAGCACTAAAACCCAATATTTTATAAGAGTAATTATTAATAAAGCGCATAGAGTAACTATTTATGTAGACATTCTATTAAAAATAAAAGTACTTATTCTAACTCTGTTCATTGAACTTAAAACGCCTATGGAGTTGAGAAAGCTGATGTCTTTTGTACTTATTCAATGGACAATCTGCCAGTTAAAAGTTAAATTACACCTCAAGAGCTCCTTCAGGCCCGTAATCATGCTTTTTAGGGTCCACGAGCCCACTGGTCTGGGGATGAGAAGGAATTCAGAGGTCAACACATACTCATCGCACATGGACTTGATGTATGCAAACATGAAGTTTATCCCCTGTCTGAAGCCACCTCCTTGGGGTACCCTACTTTTGTAAGGATACCAAACACAGTATTGGTCTTCACAGGTATAAGTGTCGACCTCAGATGTATAGCCTCAGGGTAATCAGTGGTGTTGTCTACCACCAACTAGATGAACCATAGGCTGTCTTAGCACCCAGCGGCCAACAATGTCCATCACTGCACTTTCAAAAGGTGTACCTACCACAGAAAGAATCTGGAGGGGTGAATTATGCATTCCTCCTGGCTAGAAACTGACTTGAAATGTCATGCCATGGTGGCAGAATGAAACTTATTTCTGTCTCATCTGGGGCCAGTAAACGTGGTTGACCAGCCTGTCTCAGGTTTTGGCCTGCCCCACGTGTGTCAGGACCCCAAATTTACAAGTCGCGACGACCACTTATGAGCAGAGTCATCGAGCAGGGTTGGAGACAAAGACAAGTTCCTGGTCCGGATTATTGAGGAAATGGAACCTCAAGATGGCCGCTGGGTCGCCCCGCGGTCAGCGGTCCAGTGTTTAGAGTCTACACAGCCGAGTTCAGGTGAAGCGCGTGATGACTAGAAACTGCGCACTTCACCGACGGCGTGACCCGAAGAGGAAGCGCAGTCCGAGTCTTAGAGTAATTTAGAGTTAAGAATCGAAGTAATTGAGAAACGGAAGATTAATTCCCCATTTCCCGAGTCCGTTTCAGTAGCGCGCCTAGAGTAAACCCTAGCCCCCTTTTTCTGAGTCCGTTTCTGTTACGTGACTAGAGTTAACCTAGAGTCACGGCAGTTTAAGCATAAATAGTGTCACGGCAAATTCTGAGGAGAAAAGGCCAGAAGACCAACAACGTATCCCGGCAGCACAGGAAGGAGTTGATACGCACTTACCCGGTGACGGCTCCACAGCGTAGGAACAGTTGTCAAGGAAAAAGAGAGACAGAGATAAGTGAATTAACTTTATGTACGCGGTTTAAGGCAAGAAGTAAAGAGACTGAAATAACACTTACCTTGCTAATGTGGATGATAAACTTGCACCGCTGACAAGCTAGAAACTGGAGCAGCAAGTAGTGAAAACCCTAAGAGAAAATACACGAAGAGCAGAGTAGTAAAGAGAATAAGTAAGTCAGATTACCACACAAAAAATATTACAGAGCAGAGTCTGAGTTGAGGATTTTCAGAGTAATAATTTTCCTTAAATGTATTACAGTTAATAGAACAACATTACATGAAGACAGGAAAATGCATGCAGGATAACAGAGCAGAAGAATAGAAAGAAAGTGAGTAGTGAAATTAGACTTTAGATAGAGGTAGGATAGAGAAAAGGACAGATTAACTCAAGGTGTCATTGTGAATTGCAGGAAGAAATAATAAAAAGGAGTTCAGCAGAAATCCGAAGCCTTAACCCCAAACAGAAGAGAGGGCAAGACTCTTGGTAGAAATGGTAGGTGAGAACTGGAGGGAATAATAGGAAAGAGTAGAGAGGGATCCAGAGGTACAGAGTTAAGATATTGTAATATTTTTCCCATAGGTTTCAAAACCAGTGAAGGTCTGCAGGTCGGACTTACGAGCGAAGCCACCCAAGAGGATCTCTTCTTGTTGTTTGTTATTTTATCCAATTTCCCCTTCCCCCAGAGGTAATAGGTTGGAGTCTTATATTTGAATGTTGAGCTCCGAGTTATTGCCTTTGGTGGATTCGGAAGCCAGCCTCTCTGTTCCCGTGCAGAAACCAAGAGTATCCTTTTTTTTAAGTCTGATAACGTGTCCTCCCAATGGAATCTTAGGAATCAATTCCAGTAGCACATCAAAATAGCACTCGTTCACTACCAGCACTCTTGATGACCTAGATCTGGAATCCCTAGGGTCACTACAGAGGTTACAGTTCACCAAGGCCAGACAGCTCTTCCCCTGTAGACTTCACATCACCCCTCTTTGGGTAGATTCCTCACACACCATGGGAACGTCTGAGGCTGATAGCACATGCTTCTTGCTTTTCTGTTGCTGGCAAGAACCTGGGCACTTTTTCCAACCTAACTTTCTTGAAGAGCCGCTTTGACTCTTGTGGTCTTCAGCACCCAGTTAGGCAGACCCTACATTTTAACATGCAACTTGAGCTCTACTTCCTTACATGGAGTAAGCTTAAGGTTATCTCCAGGCAAGCACTAAACAGGTACAGCAGGGCTGAAAAACTTTTAGAGGACCAGTGACTCCAAGCCACCCCCCCAACCATTGGATGGCAGCTATTGTGGTTGTTCTTACTCACCATACAGTGGTGCACACTGAGAATGATATGCTCGGGAAACACCAGCTGACACCTGGCAGTAGCCATGCGGACTCTCTGTTTTTCAGATGTTCCATCCTCTTCCCATTAATGGTTGGCCACTACCTGTACTCCTTAGTCGTAGTAGGCATGTAAAATATGGGTTCCACCTCCCTTTCACCCGTTTAAATTAGGGTGATTTCTGTCCATCGCTGTAACCCATAGGCTCAACATCTTTACCAAGCCTCATACTTGCAATCCCTTTGGATCACCTGCCTTTCAGGTACTTCTTTGAATAATCTGAGGCTCCTTTCTCGTCTGTAGAGCATCGTAGCATCGGCATCTGATGGTGGGGACCAGAGACCTGCTGCTCGTATACCCCCTTAAGCTCAGAAGTTGAATGGAACTACTCCCATAGTCAGTCTTTTTGGGAATTTTTGTGAATTCTCTACTGTTATTATCCTTGCTCTCATCACCCCTAAACTATTGCAGGACAGAGCTATCTTTTTATTGCCCCTTCAAACGTTTGCTGGACACTCTGATGGACACTTTGGCGCTAAGCCAGAGTTCAACCTCCTTCCCAAGATCGCTGGGATCAGTGAATTGGAAATGAGGGATCTGACACAACTCTATAAAACATTGACTCAAAATTTGCTCCAGCATAAACAAATTATAAATCCATCAAAGTAAGTAACTCTGCTGCTCTCCACCAAATCCTTCAATGCTTTATTGGAGAATCAATACAATCTTCCCCAACCTGCTTGAACTGATTTAGTGCATGCCTAGGCTTCTAAGGATAGATTCCTCAAGTGAGTCCAAGCTTGTGAATGAGGACCACCTCCATGGGTTGGTGCTGGGTCCGATCAGACTAATTCAGATTCAATTCCCTTGAGTGAGCATAAAGATACCCCAACAACACTTATTTTATATCAAGGCAACTCTTAAGCAGCCAACCTCTTCAGGTTCAGGTTCAGGTTTTAAAGTCTTTATTTCGATATCAAAATCATAAAAGACAAAATTTAAACACATTTCATTATAATTACATTATTCCTTTCTAAAATAGCAACACCATTATTTTAAAAAGTTATTAAACATACAGAAATACAAGACAAACCTCACCATAGCGTATTAAAATTTGTAAGACAGACAAAAGATACAGAAAACATACCTCATACTATATACAATATTTCAGAATTTAGTTAGGGGTGGTGTGGGTAAGCCTTTATAAGAGAATTAAGAGGCCCTAATAAGTTGTCTGCTTCTTGCCCTAGTGGCCCAGGCCCACCCTAGGAATTTGGCTACACTCACCACAATCATCTCTGAGGTATTGGTTTTTAAAACCTGAATAGCCTCCGAGGACCTTCTGAAAGGGAGGTGCTGGAACAAGGGTTTTAGCCATTTTGTACGGGGCGCAGAATAGATCGGGCAGGCGAACAGAAAATGACCCTCAGTTTCTTTATAACTTGTACAACAGCTACAGAATTCAGTTATTCCGTTGGCCCATTTTTTTGTGAAGGAGTTCAAAGGCAATGATCCTACCCGAAACTGATGGTAAATCTTCTTGTCCAGCTGTTTGGTAATGATGTCCCAGTAGGTCTCACGGGAGGGATCCAACTTAATAGTCAGGAACCTTCCCATGAGACCAACAGAGCTGGAGGCCGTTATTAATGATAAACGGACCGAGGCCCAGTACAATGCCTTGAAATCCTGTTTGGATGGAAAAGCGTTGGTGCTTGGGGAAATCCACAGATGTTCTAGACCCATTTCAATCAGGATGGTTTTAACGCTTTTTAGCCAGGGAATTCTCCCAGATCCCCCAATTGACCTAACTTCGGCCAGTTCCCTAGCAAAAAGGGTAAGGTCAGGGGATGTCCATAAGCGCCTCCAGAAGGCCACCAGTCTAAATCTAGCCATCTCATTGATAGGGTTGCATCCCATGTCCAAACATAGGGGTATAGAGGGTGATGATTTGGGTAACCCAATCAAGCCCCTTAGGAACTTACACTGGGTTCTGAATAGGCTGGAGAGATCAGTATAACCCCAAAGATCAGCACCATATAAAATTGCGGTGTTGATCTTGGTGTCATAGATGTTTAGCGCTGGGGAAACCCGTTTAGTAATTGATCTCCTTTGCTCACTCAGAAGACAACCAGTAAGTCGGGCAAACTTAAGCTGTTGGGCGCCAACCTGATCTTTCCAACCCAAGCGACGGTCCAAGGTGACCCCCAGGTACGTCATGGTTTCAACTTGTTCCAAGTTGACTCCACTCAAACTTACGGAACTCCGGACAAGATGCCCCCTATTAAGAACCATAAACTTAGTTTTACCAATGATTACCTTAAGGTCATTGATGGCACAGAACTCCTCAAAGCGGTCCAGCGCCCGCTGGAGACCGCTGCGTGTTTTTGAGAGGAGCAGAGTGTCGTCGGCAAAGATAAGCATTGGAAACTTCAACCCTGCCAACAATGGGGCGTCAGTGGGGGTGTCTGCAAAAAATTTGACCACTTGATCGATGAATAGCAGGAAGAGTGTTGGGGCCAGGACACAGCCCTGACGAACACCACAGGTCACGGGAAAAGATTCTGATACTTGTCCCTGGCCTCCCCATCTCACCCTAGCATAGTTATCCTCATGCATTTTAACTATCAGATCAAGAAGTTCCCTTGGTAGACCCAAGTCCCTCAGGACGCACCACAGTTTAACCCTCGGCACAAGATCGAAAGCAGACTTCAGATCAATAAATGCGGCAAAGATGGTACCACCGCCGAGCAGAACCACCTTACAGTAGATCAGACAAAATCTGAACACCTGATCGATGGTGCTCGTTCCAGATCTGAAGCCTGCTTGCATGGGAGATAGAATATCCTCTAGTTCAATCCAGCCTTGAACTCTGCTCAAAACCATGCGTGCAATAATTTTTTGGAGGGAGTCGATAAGGCTAATCCGGCGATAGTTGCCCGGATTAGACCTATCGCCTTTTTTGTGGATAGGGAGTATCTCCGCACCCTTCCACGACCTAGGGATTCTTGCCCCATTAGCTATTGCATTAGCGATCTTTGTTATATAGGGCACCCAAAGAGTGGGGTTGGCTTTAAACAGGTCAGCAGGGATTAAGTCCATACCTGGTGCTTTTCCCCGCTGGGACAGGCCAAGTGCTAGCTCTACCTCGGTTTCTGTGAATATGAGTTTCTCCCCGCGAGTGGGTGGCAAAGATACCTCATCCAATTTGAAGGGAGGTTCAGATGTTTCAGCACAGAATTGGGCCGAATAATGGCTCACCCAAACTTCTGGGGATACGTGGTTTGTGGGGGTGCGTGAATCAGGATCCCTACCCCATTTCACTAGATTCCAGAACTTAAGCTGGTTATTTGAGGTTGGGGCGTCCAAAAGATCGGACCAATACATATCCTCCCACTCCCGTTTGGCTTCCCACTGAGCTTTCTTATATTGCTCCCTAGCTGCCTTAACCGCACACATATTCCGGGACTTAACCTCTTTAACAAGATGTCTGTGGGCCTCCCTGCACTTTTTATTATACCATTTCTGGCGGGTTGCATTCTGTTTAACAATACCCTTCTGACCTGGTAAAGAAAGAAGGAATTTGAGCTCATTAAAACAGCGCTCATGAAGGTCAATAACAGTGTTTACAGATCCGCCCCCCTGCAATTCCTCACGCATAATTTCGCCAGACGTGTTAGAAACCACAATCTCAACGCTCTCCTGGAAGGTCTCATCCCCCGCTAGCCTTAACCTGCTACGATCATTGGTCAAGAGAACGTCCCCTGTCCGGGTGATGTCGGATTCTTTTAGTCTCTTCATACCTGGCAACCTTAATTTAAGTGCGAGGGGGTTATGGTCGCTTTCTGGGCGTGGTACAACTTCCATATCTACCAGCTGCGGCCAGTATTCCAACTTCAACAGGAAATAATCAATCCTGCTTTTCCTCAATCCGTTATCAAAGGTGTAGTTGGCACCCAAATCAGATCTTGACCGACCATTTATTGCCCTGAGCCCCCGAGTAAGACACAAAGCCATCCAGTTCAACACGGCCTCAGTAACTTTAACAGTTTTATTTAACAGTAAGTCTGGGATATTCCAGGCGGCATCTTCTGCAGAGCCCCAGCTGTCACCGGCTACATATAGCGGTTCAAAGGTGCAGTTAAAATCACCTGCCAGGAGGATAAAATCTTCTCTGGCCTGTCCTGCGAGAAGGTGGTCCAATACATCTAACACAGCAGGGCAGCGGCCCCCTGGGAGCCCTCGTGCATATACATTAATAATATTCATGTCCCGATGGCCCTCTTTGCTCAGTTTAATTACCAGGAGGTCCGGGTTGTCTACAAATATCTCGGATGGGTGATATCCTGATGACTGTTTCACCCAAGTCAGCAGACCCCCAGAGGCACGCCCTTTGGCACCCTTTATAGCTGGTTTGAAAAAATTTACAAAACCTACTCTGTGGACTGGGTCGGGTGCCCAAGTTTCCTGTAGTAAAATGATATCAAAACAGTCCACAAACTCCAACCAATCTTCTGATTTCAAGCTTCCCCTGACCCCTGCAACGTTCCAGGACAATATGTTAAATGTATCCAATAAGGGAACTACCGGAGAGATCGTTCGTGCAGGTGCAGCAGGGGACAGTACTATACCTCCCCTTGGCCCAACTGTATTACAAGGAGCCACCTTTGGCGGGCTCACTAAAGCTCTAGGAGGTATTACCTCTGATAAGCCTGCCTCTTCAGCTCTGGTCTCAATAAAGCCAAATACAGATTTCAAAACAGATTGTGGGCCTTCCAAGGGTGTATCAACAACAGCATGTGTTTCAGGTGGATTGGAGATGGAAAGCCTAATTGCAGGTCTTGGAACAGGACCTGCTACTTCAATGGGGACAACATTTTCTGCAAAAACTTCTAGAGGGGTAGGGGCAGAAAGCACAGGGATGGAGATGGGTTCAGGAAAATGGGCTAGTACAATATCCCTCCGAAGTCAATCGACCTCGTAGAGACAACCAAACCTGTTTGAAGTGGGGACCCCTTCCCACCAGCCATTTTGACCCTGCCAACCTTCCCTTCGTCCACCCCACGTAGTATTATGGACTGTAGACCAATTCCCTCCTAGGTTTGTATGTGGTCGTGGGGGGTAAAAGAAGGTAAGTGGCTTAACAGTAATACCAGAGTTATCGCCACGTACATCCCATGAACATAGATGGTGGGCTGTCCTTGGATCAGCAAAGGAAATAACAATGCAATCACCCGGGATAGACTTGAATGAGGGGCCTACCCAAGGAACCCTGCGACCCATTAGGATGTTACTTCTAAGATTGTTCGGTAGTTGTCTATTTACATTGAGCCAATGAATAGCCTTGTTCTTTAGTGAACAATGATCCTCTTGAGACCATGGCTCCAGAACAGGCACACCTGTCAGCACTACAACATAAGACCTGGCATCTGGTGGTAAGTCAATGTAGCCTCCACGAATATTATGTCTATTTCCATTTCTAAGTCCCTTGGAGTAAGTGCGTGGATTCACACTCTTATTTGTTTGTTGGACACTAGCCTGAAAGCCCATTTTTGTAGGTGCTTTATCTTGGAAAGGGCAGGGGATTGGGGCGATAGGATGGGGGTTAGTGGCCAAGGGGTTACAGTCCTTAGTACGAGGTTTTGGTATGGGTTTAGGGTTAGGCAGGGGTGGGGCTGATATAGGTGCAGCTGGGGCCTGTGGGATGCACTCAACACCCAGTAGGGTATTTGCCTCCATCTGCTTTAGGCCAAGACTAGCTAGAGTGACAATTGTCTTGTCCATTTCTAATAGATTATTTTCAATTCGTGAGAGTCGGAGTTCCAGGGGGGATAGAAGCCTCTTCAAAGTGTCCCATACAATTTTGAGAAAATCTTCATCACCCCCCTGTAACTTACGAGACTCACCTAGCAGTTCCTCAGGGACTCCCACAGCTAGATTCGGGAGTGGTTCCCCCGTTTGTGTATCTAGGTCTATACTATCTATACTGATACCAGTGTCCACACCAGTAGGGCAAGTATTGGCCAGCGGGACACTAGTGCCTGCTCTATTTAAAGCCAGGAGACGGCGATTGTTAAAAAAATGTGCCCTCGCAATTTTGGCCTTTTTCCGAGCATAAGCTGATCTGGCAAGACGTTTGCTTGTATGTGCAGCAACCCTTTTATTAACACTAGCTGGCTGTTTTAACATGTCAAATTGTTTGGAGACACCTAGATTTGAACTTTGAGTTTTTAACATCAAAGTCTGGGAGGACTTGGGAGATATCAACGAAGGAATAGGTTGTGACTCCGATGGAGGGATTGGTGGGGGGGATGGATAACCGCCTGTAGTATCAGGGGCCGGGGGCCTGACAGGCGTTCAGGAGTTTTAGCCGAGGCAATATTGCCTAATGATGATTTTTTAGTAAATGCTAAATCCTGAGATAGTCTTCGCGCCGCCTCTAGCTCCAATGACACTCTATGTTGCATTTTAGTGATTTCATTGTCAATGGCTATGTTGGTCTTGACAATGAAATCATCGAGTGTCCCGTTAGATTTTAGCCCTCCCTTAGCAGTTTTGCTACGAGTACCCCGTGAGCACATGTTAAAATATGTACAAGTAAGAAATAGTTAAAACCTGTACATGTGATCACAATTTAGTCCAGTGGGGTGGCCCAGTCCAGTCCTTTCCGTCCTCGAACGGCCTCAAACGGCCCGCTCTTTGCCCGGTCTTCGCCCCGAGCTGCGTCCCGCGCTGCGGGAGATTAGGACTGGTATATAGTGACCGTAGTGGGCGGGGGGCGGGACAACAGGGAGAGCGTACCGGAAGGTGTCACACGGTCACGCAGGGACTCCTGGGATATGGAGTCCCTGCAACGCTCGCAGCCCCGCTGTCAGCCTCCGTCCAGAGCCCAGGCTACTTCCTCCCAAACAGAGATTCAGCCCCTCTCGGTCCTGGCGCTGCGGCACCCGCGAAGCGGGTGCGGCGAGGTTGGTGCTTGAAGGTCCGGTGCTAGGGCGGCCAAGTCCTCACATCCACAGAGCCCCGCTGAGCTCCTCACAGTAAGAAACTTTTAAAAACTGGTCCCACAGGAAGCTAGGGAGTAAGGGTTTAAAAAGGTCCTCCAGAGGGCGGGGGCGGGACAACAGGGAGAGCGGACCGGAAGGTGTCACACGGTCACGCAGGGACTCCTGGGATATGGAGTCCCTGCAACGCTCGCAGCCCCGCTGTCAGCCTCCGTCCAGAGCCCAGGCTACTTCCTCCCAAACAGAGATTCAGCCCCTCTCGGTCCTGGCGCTGCGGCACCCGCGAAGCGGGTGCGGCGAGGTTGGTGCTTGAAGGTCCGGTGCTAGGGCGGCCAAGTCCTCACATCCACAGAGCCCCGCTGAGCTCCTCACAGTAAGAAACTTTTAAAAACTGGTCCCACAGGAAGCTAGGGAGTAAGGGTTTAAAAAGGTCCTCCAGAGGGCGGGGGGCGGGACAACAGGGAGAGCGGACTGGAAGGTTTCACACGGTCACGCAGGGACTCCTGGGATATGGAGTCCCTGCAACGCTCGCAGCCCCGCTGTCAGCCTCCGTCCAGAGCCGAGGCTACTTCCTCCCAAACAGAGATTCAGCCCCTCTCGGTCCTGGCGCTGCGGCACCCGCGAAGCGGGTGCGGCGAGGTTGGTGCTTGAAGGTCCGGTGCTAGGGCGGCCAAGTCCTCACATCCACAGAGCCCCGCTGAGCTCCTCACAGTAAGAAACTTTTAAAAACTGGTCCCACAGGAAGCTAGGGAGTAAGGGTTTAAAAAGGTCCTCCAGAGGGAGGGGGGCGGGACAACAGGGAGAGCGGACTGGAAGGTGTCACACGGTCACGCAGGGACTCCTGGGATATGGAGTCCCTGCAACGCTCGCAGCCCCGCTGTCAGCCTCCGCCCAGAGCCCAGGCTACTTCCTCCCAAACAGAGATTCAGCCCCTCTCGGTCCTGGCGCTGCGGCACCCGCTAAGCGGGTGTGGCGAGGTTGGTGCTTGAAGGTCCGGTTCTAGGGCGGCCAAGTCCTCACATCCACAGAGCCCCGCTGAGCTCCTCACAGTAAGAAACTTTTAAAAACTGGTCCCACAGGAAGCTGGGGAGTAAGGGTTTAAAAAGGTCCTCCAGAGGGCGGGGGGCGGGACAACAGGGAGAGCGGACCGGAAGGTGTCACACGGTCACGCAGGGACTCCTGGGATATGGAGTCCCTGCAACGCTCGCAGCCCCGCTGTCAGCCTCCGTCCAGAGCCCAGGCTACTTCCTCCCAAACAGAGATTCAGCCCCTCTCGGTCCTGGCGCTGCGGCACCCGCGAAGCGGGTGCGGCGAGGTTGGTGCTTGAAGGTCCGGTGCTAGGGCGGCCAAGTCCTCACATCCACGGAGCCCCGCTGAGCTCCTCACAGTAAGAAACTTTTAAAAACTGGTCCCCTGGCTTAATCTGTTTTGCAATGGTGTCTTTTATTCAGATTTAATTGTGATATCAATATGCAGAAGTGTCAATAAATATTTCTTCAGAATATGATTTCCGTCTTCTCTTCTTTTCAGGTGTGGCTGTGCCACTAGCTACCCCCTTGCCGTGGCTGACCAGCGTCCTCCGGGGCAATACACCACTCCTCCGTGTCCGACTTGCTTCCTCTTACTCTCGGTGTGGGCCTTCAGGTTTCTCCAGGTCGGCTGCTTCTATGGTGGTCTCCCTTCCAGTCGGGCTCTTCCTCTTCACCGCAGAAATACCAAAGGCAATTCATCTTCACCGCAGAAATATCAAAGCCAACCTCTTACTTATGACATCCCCAATCACGTGACTAGGCAAAAGACTTTCAGGAATATTATTTTGTGATGTTTCCTCCTGGGTACCTCCGTATCACTGCCACGATGCTCACTGGGCTTTGATACCCTCTTGGGCCTCAAGTCCATTATCTGCTGTCTTGTCTCATGAGTCAACATGGCCTTTCACTTCCAAGCACAATTGTTTTTCTTACAGTGAAATGTCTGATGTTGTCTGCTTCTCCTGAGCAGCCAAGGCTGCAGATGCCTTATTTGGACCATCTGCCAGGCTCTATTCCTAAATATCATTTTGATCCTCCAAGGCAACAGAGGTCTATTTAAATATCAAAGCCCTCTGGGCCTTTCTGCCTTCCACTTCCAGCTCTGATAGGAACAATCTTTAAAAATACACACTGTTCCTAGTCCTAGACAACATAGGCAAAGCTCCTACCTGGAGAAAATCCCCCTCTTTCACTGGTGTCTCCACAACTTCATCCTTACCCTCCTCTGAGAGCATTGTCCTAGATGGCCCCTTACCAGGCCATAATCCTTCTTCTTGGTGTACTGTACCAATTTTAGGATCCTCTCCTTGTACATGACCATCTCCACAAACGTAAAGTGAGACAGGATAGGCAGGTCCACCTGCATGTTCTTTCTGAAAAAGGTGGGAAAATGTGCTAAAAAAATTACAAATAAAAAGTGAGCAAATACTTCTTGTCAATTAAAAATGAAAAAAACTTAAAATGAGAATGGGATTTTAATTAGTCTCTTAAACTGAAAGGTAGCTACTGGACAAAGTCCTTTCCCACCACTTCAACTAATGTGAGAATCTGGGCTATTAATTTGAAAGGGGGTAACCCCTTTAACTTAATACAAACTATTTGTTTAGACCAAATCACAGTTTCTTAGAGAATCTCTGCTCGATGCCTAGTCCCTGTGGCAAACGCAGCAGGCAATCCCCATAGAAATTAGCATTAAATCCAACTAGGACCAACAGTTTTAAAGTCAAGCAAATACGTTTTGAATTTATAAACATAGAGAAACTATTATTGAACAAAAATACACCAAATTATTTAAATTGGATAATGCAAACCTGATATACGTAGCACCTAAAATAAGTTAGGTGCCATCGAAAAACAGTTCACTATTTTAGGCTGAGTACCAAGAAGCAGAGTTCAGACACACCCAAAAGGTCAGCCCAGTCAACAATGTTATCTTCAGACTTAGGTTGGGCTCGCTTTAGCATTTGGCAGAGAGGATACTCTGCCACAAACCTGGTGGAGTACACTGTCTACCAAACTGACAGTCGGCCCACATTTTTTAGAGTTCGACAGAGTTGTCATGTTTATGCTGGCAGTGCCCCTGCTGGCTCTGCTGGTGGAAACCATATACCAAAGGCATGATGGACTTAGGGCTTTTGGATTAATTACATCAGCCTGTTCGCCTGGCATTCCAAAACAGAAAAAGAGAAAAATGATCCCTGATACCTTGAGAGAAAACACTTCTGGTGTCAGGGTCAAGTCATTCTAGAAAAACAAATTAGCGCTTTTGGAGTTTGTTTTTGCAAAACAAAAAGGTTTGCTGACCAGCCACATGACGTTTATCAACTTTGCCCTCAGGAGAGCCACTCTGGTGGCGGCTCCTTTAAAGGCACAGAAATCTCCACCAGCCCAGAGGAGATCTCGGATTAAGGGGGTGGCGGTAGTCTTCCAGTAGCCAGAGGTGTTGATCTCCACTATTGTGGCACAGTGGTCGCCTACTTGTCAAACTCTAAATGAGGCTCTTTGTCTTTGCAATGGAAGTCAAAATCCTTCAGCAGGGAAAAGCCAAAGGCTGAGGTTTCTTAAAGTAAGATTCATCATTGTTAAACTCCCATAAAAGCAGTTGGTATGTTGTTGAAAGTTCTGAACAGAAGAAAGAGAGATTTAGTAGATACAGATATCGCTTCATGGTCGACTTAATTTGCTCCCTACCCTGGTCCAGGCATGGCCGGTACAGGCAAGAGTGAATGGTTGGTGGGGGCGGGGCGGGGCAGGGAGCAGGGATTGAGGGAGAAGTCGACAGATGACGGCATAGGCAAAATTAAATAAATAAAGCCACTTACATTGCGATCGCTGACTCCAAGTTTGCTTTTTGCTACAGTTGTGCAATGTGCTGTCCACGTGTCCTGTACAGAACCATCTGCACTAGCTGTTTTGGGGTATGATGGATTATTGATACACAGAGTGAAGCCTTTCCTGGGAAATAAATTGTGCGATAAACCAGACGCAGACATTGTTGATAGTGCAGTAAACAATGGTACTTGAAATAGAACATTATAGGGATTGGCTTGGCAATGCATCAAACATCTGTCTCTCAAGAAAACTATCACTTTAGTACTGTGGAAAATGTGGTCATTTTGCTGTGAGTATGTATTGTATGCCATGTGTTTAGCACTCAACTTGCAAATCATGAAATCGTTAACTTAGGGCATCTAGTACTTACAATGGAAAAGAAAAATATAATTCTGAAAAACTGTGCAGCGTTTATGAATAGAGCATTATTTGCATTTAAAGATAGAAGGAAAATCTGCACCCTTAAAGTGAAGGATATCTGTAAGGCAGTGTAAAGATATTTTCTTCATTATATTTACTTGGTATTTTGCTTGGTATAGGGCATACCTAGAGGTTTATTCAGAAAATGTGTTTGTGAAGTCAAAAGGCAGGTGATGTTTGTGGAAAATGAGGCAAATATTACAGACTAAAACATGAACTTTGAAAGAGGGATTTTTGGACCTTGGCAGGGTGGCTCCAGATTTTTACCCTTCTCTGCTCTTCTGTGCAGGAACCCGTTTTTGTTGGCTTTGAGGTCTAACCAGTGGAAAGGTGTGCGTGAACTCTCCCTAAAACATGGTATAATTACCCTACACCTGATTGGTACATTTAATTTACTTGTAGGTCCCTAGTAAATGGTACTGCCTGTACCCAGGGCATGAAAATTAAATACTGCTAGAGGGCAGCAGGCACTCACGAAAGGAGCACTGTAAAACAAGTCTCTGGCCTGAAACTGAAGCATGTAGTGCTGTTGGAAATGGCCATTTCAACCTTGCAAAAACATTTGCCATATCTCACCATTCCTTTTAAATAGTTATAAGTCACCCGTAAGGGAGACACTTAAAGGTTATAGGGCAGAGTGCATGATATTTAATAAGTAGGGCATGTTGAAGTTTCCATGTCCTGGGAGTGAAAATCTCTTAAAGTCATTTTTTACTGATAGGCTAACAGTGGGTTACATTATTTCTATGAATAAGTACTAACCTCAAATTGTGGGTGATAGAGAAATGATGTGTACTCTCATACTAACTGTAATTTCAAATTCTTCTTAATGGTTTGTTGGGTTTAGATTATAATTTTGAAAATGCGACTTTTAGAATGTCTCTGAGGCATTTCTGGGAGTTTGCAGCTGCCTAGGCCAATTATTAATTCATGCATTAAGATTGTGTATTGGTCCTAGGCAGTTAACAATAGGCCCCGGGTGGAGCTGGGAGAGAGTATTCTTGGCAGGATGGCTGTGGAGAAGCTATAACCTACCCTGATTGCATTTCAAAGTACCTTGCCCCAGCACACACAAAGGAACCTAACACCAGGCCTACCCTTGCCTTTGTCACCCCTGATAGTTTGGAGCCGGGGTTAGGGGAAGAACTGACCAGAACAAGTTTTGGGGCTAGGCCAGGGAGTTCCCCCATGCAAAGGTTGGCACCAGGTATACATGTAAGACCTTCGGAACCTCTCATCATAACATTCCTAGATAGATTGAACATTCAGAGGAAGGACTGACCTGCTGTCAGTAGATCTGCCCTGTTGGTAGGAATGCCCTGCTGCCTGAAGAAGGAAGATTGGACCTGATTGCCTTGCTTCCAGGCTATCCAAAGTGACTCCAAAGGTCAGTTGGCTGACCTCCTGTGTGAGCTACAAGGGCACAACAAGCTTCCAGAGACCTCCTTGCACCTGCCCAGCAGACCAGCATCACTCTACCTGTGCCCTACTGCTGGCCTCTGCTGGAGTGAATCCTGATCCCCACAGGGTGTTTCCCAGGTTTTGGACCCTTGGTTGGCATCAGTGAGAGCTCATCCTGAAGAAGAACATACAAATCCTGAAGTTTAGACTCTTCTTGACCATAAACAGGCCCATTTGAGGTGCTACTCAGACCCCCACGATGACAACCAACACAAAGCTCCAGTGAAACCTGCTCTTCATGCCGACAGCAACCATCCACAATGACCAGTAATACAAGACCTGTACTTTGTGCTAAAGAAACAATAGACCACTGCAAGCACTAACGCAACGCTCCTGTGATGATCGACTTCGCGCTACAGCTACACCCGTCTATGACCCTTGGTCACCTCTTCATGCCAAAGCCTCCTTCTCACAACCTCCTTAACACAAAATGAACTCTTTTCTCTGGACTTCAGACAGTAACTAACCTAGTCCTACTCTGCGGCACATGCTCCATTTTTGTCAAGCTGAACTTGTGACTTTCTGCTACTCCACCGCTACCAGATGACCACAAGTCATCTGGATGCTTCATGGAGCTATCTTCGCTAAACCATTCAACTTCAATATCAATTTCTCAGTTTCTACTGATTGAATATTTGTTGTTCTAGCATAATTTTATTTTTTTCAATTTACTTTATTGTTCTAAATTTGTTTAAGATTTTTCTTGTGTTGTATTATCGTTTTATTTCTGTTTGAGTGCTGCATAAATACTTTACACATTGCCTCTAAGTAAATCCTGACAGCTTTTATGCAGAGCTGCCAAGGTTTAAGCACAGGTCAATTTATTGAATTTTGTGGTTTGCCCTGTCAAGGACTGTGATTGAATCGGGCTTTGATCCCTCTCAACCAATCAATCAATTTCATATCGGGATAAAAATCTAAAATTGAAACAAAACCTAAATAATCCAGAAACATAAGTTGTGTTCAAGCTCCCATAAGATCAAAAAATGTTGAAATTCACTGGAATAAAAACAAAGGGGTATAAAGAAGATTGGGGCCCCTACCTAAAAGGATAAACCCTGGTAAGGCAACTATTTTTTAGAAACAATGGATCAGCACCGGGTTCTGTGCATAGTTCAAATCATCAATTAGACGTTAAATAATTGTATAATTCATACCACATGATAACCTGATATGTATTTTAACTTTCTCTTTTATTGCATTGTTATTTTTTTTAGATTTTTCATGAATTCATAGTCTTTTTTTCTTTTTTAAGTATCAAATGGATAAGCTTTCATACAGTTATCATATTGCACATACGTAAAATACCAAAGGGTTAATATGATACAAATTTCTTTAAATTACAATACAGTAATTCATGATTGTATACAGAACCAAAAATTCCATTCAACGCGTTTCGGCTATGCCTTCCTCAGGAATTCTGTATATGTTTCATGAGCGTTAACTAGGGAATGAAAAATTGTAACAATTAATATCTTAGGTCTACAATTATTGACGTCTCACAGATTGCTTTGATTACTTTCTCTAAATCTTTTATGTGTACACTTTTTTATTCATAGGACACCCCATCCTCAGAGTGGTCTCGGATTTGGCTTCTCCCACGTTCTGATACCCCCCAATTCCTAACACATTGCTATACATTAATTACAGTGCATTATCATTTAAAAACCATTCTGTACATTACAACTATTTACTTTTACATTCTCAACACTTTTATTCTTATCTACAAAACATATTTATCTCTCCAGTATATACAATCATTTCTCAAATACTATTTCACGTATATACTTTAGCATACATGGCTTAAGCATTACTCCTAAAATAGTTCATCATCATGGATATACTTAGTGAATAGCCTATCCATGGTCATAAACTGGAGCTTGATTCTAGATATTTAATTCCTTCAGATACTGGACTCTTCTTTTTCCCATGGTCATGCAGTCCTAAAACATCAAGCAGCAGAATATATGTTGCCCATTTTCATGATCTTTGAGTATACTCCTTAATGTGGTTCTAAGGCATGATTGCTACAATAATAGCATAACTTAATTGTTAAAGAAACCATGTATTTATCATCAGATAACATCTAAGGTTACATATATTGTTTCTAGTACCATTATGCGTTTCCCAATAATTGCGTTCAATATATCATTATCTCTGAATAACACAAGGACCCTCATGCAATCTCGCAGTATACTTGTACTTTAGTACCTGTATGTGATTCTCAGTATGCCGAGTCCAAACGTGAACTTTATCGAAGATGCAAAGGCTTCTGCTTAGGGAAGATGGTTCCCTTCTAGTTCACTGTTAAGAAAAGAAAATTGACGTAAAAGAAGCGAGAGGGCTACTAAGGCCACTCGAGTTAAATTAGCCACGACCCCTTTAAAAACTCATAAACTGATACACACCTACATTTTGATGCCGTAGCCTTGTCTCTTTCGTCACCTATTGTATCAATTTTCTTATATTCCCAACATTTTCATAGATTTCATTATTTCCTGTATATACGAAAACAGATTATCGCACATTTAAAAAAATGGGCTCTTTCGTTTATGTCTTCCTAAAACTATCTACTAAATAAAACAGTTATTGTTGGTACCTGAAATTCACAATTAGGAACGAATCGGTTTTTCTGGCTTGTGCTTCTATTATCCGACTTCTTCAATTAATTTTAAGGCTATGTATCCGTTATGCTGTGTAAAATAAACATAAGCAAATAATTATATGTTTGAAATTTAAGTTTATCCTCTATTCTACCTCCTTTTGAAACTGTTTCAATTAACAGAATACCCAAATGTGCTTATATCATGCAACTGTGTGATCGTATATTCTCTGAATCGAGCCCCTGCTGTCTCCCCCAGTTAATGTCAATCCTAGGAACCCCAGTCCGTACAATACAGACGATATTAAGTCCGGTTCTAATCCCCGCTATGTCCCCAAAGTGAATATCAATCCTGGGTACCCCGTCCCTTAATTACAGACGACCTTAAGTCCGGTTCTAATCCCCGTTTGTCCTAGCCTATTTTTATAATGTCAATTGCTGCGGCGACTTACTTGCGGAATTGAATGTTCTGGCATCTAGGTTATCCAATATGCGGGCTCCTCTAAGATTATTCCCACTCGAACTGACTCTTTTTAAGGGGTCTGCCGATTGCACGCTGAGCGTTACTGAGTCTCGCGATAACTACAGAGACCGTATGTTTGGTTAATTTCTAAGGGCAGGCTCTGATTAAAAGCTCCGCCATTTTGAAGAGGGATATTTATGTTTATTTGTCAAGGTGAAGGTATATGATGGTATATTTATACTGATCAATTACATATAAATTTGATATATTTACAGCAACTAAATGTATGTGTATTTACCTAGAGTTTTTTTAAGTTTAAAAATGTATAGTTTGAATAGGGACTTCATGTCATAATTTAAACTCGATTGCAATTCGGGTCCCGATGTCAGACCTTCGATTAAATTAACATTTACCTATGAACTCTTGAACATTGCTGAACCGCATAATAGCAACATATTCTGCCATTCAACATCTGATAAATACATAGGAGACACATTACACCTAGACATTGTATAGGCATTACTGATACACACAATAGCAACATGTTCTGCCACTTTATTTTTACAAAATGCATACTAGACTCACAACCCAATATTATAAGTTTACAATAATGCCTGTTCCCATGGGATTTCCATATTTAGTCCACTAACAGCTGTACCCAAAACAAAAATCCAATAGACTTCTCGCATTTGTCTTATTTTCTCTGCATTTGACCCTGCTTTCTGATGTATTCTTTCCAGAATGTACCAGGTCATATCTTCTGGTGCATGGTTTTGTTCTAAATAATGACTAACCATAGGGGCTGCCATTTTGTGAGTTCTTATTGCTGACCTATATTCACTCAATCTGACATTAATGGATCTACCTGTTTGGCCTACATACCCCTTCTGGCATGGGCAAATAATCAGGTATATTACATTCATGCTTCTACAGTTATTTAAGTCTAGAGGCTTAATGATCTGTTTATTAAAATGTAGAGATGGTCCCTGAAGAGCTGTCTCACATGACTTGCAGTTCAGGCACTTATATGTTCCTTGAACTGGCTGTGTACTGGTGAGAGCTTGTTGACAAACCGTTGGTTTGTGAGTCATGCGAGATCTTACAATATGATCCTTTAAAGATCTATTTCTTTTGTAGGCAAACATAGGCTTGGGCAACTGATTCTCTTTAGGTAAATTTACATTAGGCATGTGCCAATTGGCACACACTACTTGTCTAATTCTTTCATTCAATACTGAGTGTTTCGTGATGAACACTAGGTTAGGGTCCTTTTTCTTGTTAGTAGGTTCCAAAAGGTGCTGGCGATCATAGAAGCGAGCCCGCTTCTATGAGTCCCGCACTATTTTTCTAGGGTAACCCCGAGCCAAAAACTTGGATTTCATCATTACCGATTTTTCATCATAGTCTGATCTGTATGTACAGTTGCGTCGTAGACGCAGAAATTCCCCGAACGGGACACTATTCTTCTGTACTGTAGGATGAAAGCTATCATAGTGTAACAAGGTATTCCTCGCCGTGGACTTATCATAAAAGTCCACAGCTAGGACCCCATTCTGGTGTTTAATGATGACGGCCAAGTATTCCACCTGTTTGTTGTCAATATGGTGGGTGAACTTGATGTTTATATCACATAAATTGATCCACTCAAGAAATTGATGGAGATTGTCTTCATTATCATTCCAGATGAAGAACACATCGTCTATGTATCGTGACCATCCGGTCACTGATTCATAAAACGGTGCTACCTCGTTGAAGACAAATTGAGTCTCAAATCGAGACATATAGATGTTGGCAATGGTAGGTGCACATGAAGCACCCATACTGAATCCTGTTGGTGTTTGAATAACTGGCCATTACATTCAAATATGTTGTCCATCAAAACAATTTTTAAACATTCCAAAATGAATATAGAGGGGCATGTTATATTGTATTTTTGAATAAACCAATGGACTGCTTCTAGAGCACCCATGATCGGAATGTTACTATACAGTGCCTCTATATCCATAGTGACTAGGAGCTGAGATGTATCAAAAAAATTCACATTTTCCACCAAGTTTATAATATGCCTTGTATCCTGCACATATCCTGGTGTACGAGAAATATGTGGGCAAATGATGGCATCTATATATTTAGCCAGTGGTTCTGTGATAGAGCCAATTGTTGTAACTATGGTCCTTAGAGGTGGATTTAAGGTATCCTTGTGCACTTTAGGAATCCCATAAATGCTGGCCAGTCTGGGATTTTTTACATTAAGATATTCCCATTCTTTTTTGCAGATTTCTCCATCCCTCAAAGCTTTATCTGTGGCTTTCTTGATTTTAATCATAGTTTGAGATGTGGAGTCTCTCATGATGGGTGCATAAAACCGCGTGTCACCTAGCATTTCTTCCATCTTGGAGATGTAGTTAGCTGTCTCATACACTACAATCCCTCCACCCTTATCGCATGCTTGTAAAAGTAAATAGTTGTAATGTACAGAATGGTTTTTAAATGATAATGCACTGTAATTAATGTATAGCAATGTGTTAGGAATTGGGGGGTATCAGAAAGTGGGAGAAGCCAAACCCGAGACCACCCTGAGGATGGGTGTCCTATGAATAAAAAAGTGTACACATAAAAGATTTAGAGAAAGTAATCAAAGCAATCTGTGAGACATCAATAATTGTAGACCTAAGATATTAATTGTTAAAATTTTTCATTGCCTAGTTAACGCTCACGAAACATATACAGAATTCCTGAGGAAGGCATAGCCGAAATGCGTTGAATGGAATTTTTGGTTCTGTATACAATCATGAACTACTGTATTGTAATTTAAAGAAATTTGTATCATATTAACCC
This sequence comes from Lissotriton helveticus, assembly GCF_964261635.1. Taxonomy (NCBI): domain Eukaryota; kingdom Metazoa; phylum Chordata; class Amphibia; order Caudata; family Salamandridae; genus Lissotriton; species Lissotriton helveticus. The sequence continues at coordinate 690,155,041 of NC_136057.1, forward strand.
TTTGGTATTTTGTGTATGTGCAATATGATAACTGTATGAAAGCTTATCCATTTGATACTTAAAAAAGACTATGAATTCATGAAAAATCTAAAAAAAATAACAATGCAATTAAAGAGAAAGTTAAAATACATATCAGGTTATCACGTGGTATGAATTATACAATTATTTAACGTCTAATTGATGATTTGAACTATGCACAGAACCCGGTGCTGATCCATTGTTTCTAAGAAAAAAAAAAAAACTGCCCCATTATGATGTCGGGCGGATTGCCTCCGCCAGGCTGGCGGTAGCCACGACCGGCCTGGCGGAGGCAATCCGCCCGACACCTATGCCCGGATTCCCACCCGCCGTATTAGGATGGCGGGGGAAGCACGGCGGACGGAAAGACCGTCCGCCGCTTTACCGCCGAGGTCGCATGGCGACCGCGGCGGTTATGGAATAATATGGTGGCGGTGTCCAGTGGACACCGCCAGCCATATTACAATGGCCACTGAGAGGTGCCTTTCCGTGGCGGCAATGCCGCTTTGGAAAGGCAGGCGGTGTGTGCTGTGGGGGCCCCCTGCGGGACCCCCAGGTTATGCTGGTGTAGGGGGAGGACAGAGGGGGTACCTATGGTACCCCCCTCATTTGCATATGCAAAGCGGCAGGCACCGCGCGGTGCCTGCCGCTTTGCACATGCAAATGCGTGCACAATTTTATTGCATTGTGGCGGGCGGTGCAGAGTGCACCGCCCGCCACAATGCAAAACATGGAGGATGTGCCCGCCACAGTGGCGGGCACATCCTAATTCCCCCTACGGTACCCCCGCCCTTATGGAGGGCGATCCCGTTCTCCAATAGGGTGGCGGGCGGACAAAGTCCGCCCGCCATCCTAATGAATCCCAAAGTTTAAGGTGACATTAAAGTTAAGTAGGGAAAAATATTTTTCTTTCCATAAAAAAAAGTTAGAAATTCACTGAAAAAACACAAAGGTCAAAGGAACATTATAGTTAGATGAAAATGTCTGTTAAAAAATAATGTTTTAAACTAACAAAAATACTGAACCAGTTATAGTACTCTCAAGTAATTATAACTCATGCCCTAAATTAAACTATGACTTACGCTCTCGCCATGCACTGCTAACGACCCCACATATAACATCATTCATTACATCCTTTGTAACGATGTAACCTGTAACTATGATCTGATGCTCATGTAAAGTGCTCTGATACCTCCGGGTCTAGCCAGCGCTATATAAAACCTTTAAAATAAATAAAAATAAATAAATAAAATGATTTATGACATCATTGATAACATCATTGCAGCATCTTAAATGATATCACTGATGACAACACTGTGCATGACATGTCATGTATATTTGCAGTTTGATAAAATGGAGCCTTTGTAAAGACAAGGATTTTTTTTTCTCTTTTTGTACACATTTTGGTTGAATTTTCTAGTATGCAGAACATGTGGCATGGTAGTATCTAACAGCATGCCTCACTCAGAACCCTGTTCTTTTGCTTACTTTTATGCCAGGAAGTTCATTAGGAAACACAATTTAAAAGGGATTCCTTTGGGCCTGATTTCACCAAAGCTTATTCCCAAACGAATCAGTGGGCAACAGCCACTGATACCAGTTAGTGGATTTACTGATCAGACTTCAAGGAACATTTTGGGAAATGTTACCCTACGGTACCTGTTTAATATCCTTCATGACTTGGCATGGTCCATGGTTCCCTGCCTCTCTCCCTCTTTTTGTATACAAAAAGATGTTCTAGGGACTCTTTTTGTGTTAGGAAGGGATGTTTCTCAGAGGAATCTTGTGACCACATTTTTTGGTACTGCCCTATGGCACAGAAGGCATGGGCTTTGCACAGGTATGGCTATCTTCCCTGTATCCAGATGGCAACTGTTCCAAGAAGGTTGTGGTGTTTGGTCTGATCGGATCCAGCTCCCCATGTCAAACCCTTGTCAATGTCCCGCAGCTCCAGGAACCGCCACCTAATGGCTAATTCCAATTATGTGGGGGGTCCTTGTGGACCCCCTTGCCCCAGGTACCACCACCTCCCCAGGGCTAATTAAAATTATGTGGGGGGGGCTTGTGGATCAACCTGCTCTGGGGACCACCACCTCACTGGGGAACACTCTACGGCCCACCTCGCTACCCCGGTAATGTCACCTCCCGGGGACCAAATGCAATAATTAAGGGGGGTCCATTGCTGACCCCTGGCCCCGGGGTTCACTACCTCCCCGGGGTAAATTGGAACAAAGGAGGGGAGCCACGCGGCCCCCCTCCAGGAGCCCTAGATGGCACTGGGGACTCCTAAGGGCCAGCTCTAACAATGTCCAGGGATTGCCACCCCTGGGACAATGCAGTTTGCTATGACTTGGTAGGAGCAAACTCTCTGCTTTCAGCAAGCAAGAGCAAAAATGCTCTCGCTTGCTGAAAACAGAGCAGTGTCTGTTACCCTGCTCATTATGAAGCAAGCAGGAAAGCAGACATTGCTTTGGGACCCAGGGACCTGCATGTCAGCAGCTCCCTGGATCCCAAATCAATGTCAAATGTCAAATCCAGCAGGAGGCAGGGAGCCAGCATGGACCCGGCAGGGTCTGTGGGCTCCTTGAGACTCCCCCTGTGGTCACCCAACATTCTAAATGTCGGTGCCCTGGGTGGGACCAGAGTACCCACACTAAAGACCAGGGCCCTGGGTATGGGGTACCGGGCTGAAATCGTCACAGGAGGCAGGCCGCTCAACCCCCTCCCTGTAGTACGGGTGAAAGATTAAGAATACTTCGGAGTCTTAATGAAAGATTGAAGTAGCAGGATTTAATCCACAAGTACAAGACAGGAAGCCCACGGCAGAGGTTTCTTTCAACGGAAAGCAACAACAGCAACTGTCGTGGAGGGACAGAACGCAAGGGAATAGAACCATGACAATACTCTAAAAGGAATGCACATATTGAAAGAAACAGTAATAATAATAACATACTACATACCCCCCTTAAACATAAATTAATACAGCACATAATCTTGAAATTTGGTGGGCAATTTACAGTTAAGATGGTTACGAACAACAACATCATCGCTGGGAACAATTAGATTGGGTAAAACATCTCTTGAAGAACATTGAGGAGAAAATGTAGATGTAGAGGAGTTATCAGTTTGAAAATTAGTAATTTCAAAACCAGGACCAAAAGTAAAATCAGAGTAATTTTCATCCCCTCTGTTAGAATATACTTTGTTAAAAATTTCAACTTGAGATTTGGTAACTTTGACCACATTGTTCTTGCTCCACCAACCTCTGTTTTCTAATAGAACAGAAGGCTTCGTAACCCTAACAACACGGAAAGGTAAAGTAAACTTAGACTAACCTTTACACACTTTAAAAGGTTTCTTAATAAGAACCCAATCATTAACTTTGAAATCAATGTGGTTAAATTTAAATTTACCATCAAAAAACCCCTTTTGGAGCGACTGTTTTTTGGCAAGAGTATTTTTTGTGACTTGGATGTCTGTTGCTACATTTCTTTTCCTTTCCAGATCATGGCCTGTAGCTAAGTTGCTGAACCATTTAGGCATAAGTTTGGACTTAGCTTCTCTGCCTCTAAGGTCCTTAAAAGGTGTGACATTAGTGGTGGAATGAGGAGTATTGAGATATGCCCATATTTTGTTTTGTAAAAGTTCAGCAACATCAACATTAAATGCAAGAGTGGTTTGAACTCCTTCATTTATGTACCGGTTTGCTCTCTCAACGAGGCCATTCAAAGAGGGACTATACAAAGCAACTTGGAGATGTTGTATTTCATTGCTTTGTAAGAAACTAGCAACGTGATTAGAGAGAAAATGTTGGCTATTGTCAGTGACAATAGAATTAGGGGTACCTTCAATTTTAAAAATATTTTGAAGAAAAGATATAACTGCAGAAGAATTTGCTGCTTGTACAAAAGAAAAGTAAATCCGTTTAGAATGGTAATCAATGGCAACAATACAATTTTTTTTTGTCTGAAGGTAGTAAAGTGAATGGGCCTGAAAAATCCAACGCAATTTTATCCTAAGGTAGATCAGGAAATGGCACAGGAAATGAAGGTTTTTTGTTAACTTTCCAGTGTTTATCAGAGACAACACATGTAGGGCAATTTTCTATAAAAAGGTGTACTTGCTTGTCTAAACTTGGCCACCAATAGATAGTTTTAAGTTTCTTACATGTTGCAGAGAAGCCTAAATGACCCTCATGAACAATATCAATGATTTTATTTCTTAGCGAAGTTGGAGGGACAAAAAGCCCATCCCTGACGCAAATCCCGATTTCAAGAGATAGTACTTCACTGATTTGTGCAAACGATTTCAACTCATTGCTAAGACTTTTAGTATTTGGTCATTTGGTTTTGATGAAGATTTCTACTTTTTTGAGAGTCTCATAATGTGCCATGGGAGATGCCAATTCGTCTTGAGAGATGTTGTTGGGACACATAGCAACAGCATCAATTAAACCAACAACACAGTCTTTTTGAAAACTGCCTTCGCCTTCGCTACAATCTGGAAGTGGTAAGCGGGAAAGACAGTCTGCACGTACATTTTTCTCTCCTTGAATGTATTTGATTACAAGGTTGTACTCTTGCAACTTAGAGAGCAATCTTACCAGTTTTGCAGATGATTTGCCTAGTCCATTGCCTGACAGTAGAGACACTAGGGGTTTGTGGTCAGTAAATACTTCACAAGGAACACCCCAAATATATGTTTTGCATTTTTGAATGGCCCAAACGATAGCAAGAGCCTCGCGTTCAATTGTACAATAACTGCATTCAGTTAGTGTTAAGGCACAAGAAGCGAAAGCAATGGTACTCTCTCTACCATCCACCCATGGATAAAAATAGCCCCTAAACCTTTTTGGCTAGCATCTACTGACATGAAAGATTTGGCTTTAGGAACAAAGGGATGTAATGCAGGTGCATTAATGACTAATAATTTGACTTTTTCAAAGATTTCTTAAAGTATGTTAGACCAAACAAATTTACACCCTTTTTTTAGTAGACATCTTAATGGTTGTATTAATTGGGCATAACCCGGAACAAATCTGGCGTAGTATTATTCACAAAGACCAAGGACAGAGGAGGTGCATTGCGTATAGCTTCAGTGTTACAACATTTAGGTTTAATGCCATCACTGGAAATTAGATGCCCCAGATATTCAACCTCACGAACAAGTAATTTAATTTTGTTTGCTTTTATAGTCATGCCCTTATTTTGTAAAATTTAAAACACTTTATTGAGAATGAGTAAATGTTCCTCTTTAGTTTCTGTGTGCACCAAGATGTCATCTTGAAACGCTTGTACTTGATTTAAATCACAAAAATGATTGTCCATGAGCTTTTGGAAAACGCTCGCAGCTGATGCGAGGCCAAAAGGCAATCTCAAATATTTAAATGCCCCAAAAGGTGTTACAAAAGCAGTGAGTGTTTGGGATTTGAGTGAGAGTTGAATTTGATGATAAGTCGAATGTACGTCAATGGTGGAGAAAAATTTAGATTTACCAATATTAGCAAGCATTTCATGTATGTATGTTAAGGGGAGACAGTCAACCAAGATATTTTGGATGAGCGATCTTAAGTCAACACATAACCTTAGGTCGTCTGTCCACCCAATGATATTTCTTCCTTTGACTGCTACATATATTTTAATTTCGATTGATCTGCCTAAACACGTGAGAGTATCCCAGAAAAATCCTATTAAATCAATATCTTGCTTGCCAAAAGCTTTCGCTTTAATGTCGGGAGCAATTAGTGGAGCACTGTCGGGCCATAGGTCATAAAATGTAACATCAGCAAGGATAGTGACCGGTGCACCTCAGTCAGCCATGCTTGGAATAATATTATTATCAATAGTAATGTCAATGAATGGTCCTTTGATAGGTTTTTTAGAAGACTCAGGAATATCAATTGCAACTACCATGTCTGCAAACTGAGAGGTTCAGTCTTGAGTTTCATGTGTGTCTACAGAAATCTTAGCAATTCTGACTCTGTTGGGATTGCTATTAGAAGTAGTGTAGGTTCTTTTATTACACACATTTTGAAAGTGTGCACATTTCTGACATTTTTTCCCTAACGTAGGGCATGTTTCCTATGTGGTTCCTTAAACCACACCGAAAGCAAATAAGTTGGGTCCTTATGGGCTGGTTTCTACTATATTTTCTCTTTGGACCTTGTTTTGAATTAATAGCACAAACAGAATTACCTTGATAAACAAAGTTCATGGTTTGAGAGATATCAGGGAAAACAGTTTGTGTGTTATTTTGAGTAGACAAATTAATTGGTTGATTGCTGGATAGTACTTTGGATGTTACAATAGATCTTTCAATTCTTTTGGCGATATCAAGTGTTTCAGCCAAAGTAGGATTACAAGAGGTCAGGAGACGTTCTTGTATTTTTTTAGTGTGGCAGTAAAACACAAACTGATTCTTTATGTAGGTGTCAACCAGCACCAAAATCACATTTCTCTGCTAGAACACTTAAACTTGCAATATAGTCTTCTACAGATTCTTCTGAGGATTGTTTACACATTGCGAAATTGAATCTCTCTAAAAGAACACTTGTAGAGTCAGATTATTGTTTCCCCATACATAGTTTTGCTTCTATAAAAACGTTCCAAGTAGCATCTTCAGAGACTGGTGCAGGAAAGTGCGGAAGAATGTCAAAAACCCTGCGACCAGCGGCTCCAAGGTGAATAATAAGTAGAGCCAATTTCCTTGTGGGATAATATCCATCAGCGTCAATTGCGGTTAAGTAGTTCTCGAAATCTTTTAACCATTCTGCCCATTTTAAATCCGTTTTACCTGGTTTTTGTAGAAAAGGTGCAGGCTGGATAACACCTTTAGCAATTGCTATGATAATACAGTTGGTACAATGATGTAGTAAATTAGTCAGTGCAAAGAACAAGGTAAAGTGAAAAGTAATACAAGCAGGTTGTCAAAATGTAGATCGGTAGGAACAAATGGTAAGATATAAAGTAATCAAGTTATTCATTCACTGTGGAGAAAATTGTAGGAGTGACGAAAGTTCCAAAAGTTGTACAACGTGCTTGAAGTGAACAAAACAGTAATAATAATAACAATGCTGTTGGTGTGCAAATCACCGCAATGTCGCACCGATGACAAAACAAAATCGAGCGTTGAATGTGAGGAACTGTTGGGGTGGAGTCGGATGAGCTGTAAATAGCTTTGCGACCTACCCAAAATAGTCGACGTGCGTCTGAGGTCAGCACATCACTCCCACAATACCTTGCGGTTCGGCAACGTGAAGACGACGGGTCTCGGAACACTCAGTTAGGCATGGAGCTCGGAGCGTAGAGAATGAAGATGACGCAGATGGCAGCGCGCAGATGGCAGCAAAGAATGTTAGGATTTGAAGAGGAGCGGTCGAGGCCAAAATGTAAGTTCTGATACCAAAAAGTTAAGCTCTTAATTTTCTGATGAAAAGATCTGACCCACCTTCCAGAAAATACATGTAAGTCCAGAATGGTTGAGATGAAGAGTATAACACCTGTTGGCTCCAAATAATGCTGGATTCTTAAAGCTTGATTGAAGGAAATCGTAATATGGAAAAAAAATCACCCCACTCCTGGTACCATTTGTAGTACGGGTGAAATATTAAGAATACTTCGGAGTCTTAATGAAAGATTGAAGTAGCAGGATTTAATCCACAAGTACAAGACAGGGAGCCCACGGCAGAGGTTGCTGCAAAGGAAAGCACCAACAGCAACTGTTGTGGAGGGACAGAACGCGAGAGAGTAGAACTATGAGAATACTCTAAAAGAAATGCACATATTTAAAGAAACAGTAATAATAATAACATCCTACACTCCCTTTTTTTATTTAAAAAATACATTTTTAAAAAAGGTAGCAGGCCACCGGGATTGGGATCCCCATGCCAAAAAAGGTCAGGTAGGGGGACCACAGGGCCCTCTCTTTTTCTTAAAAAAACAAATGTTTTATAAAAGGGGCTGGGCCTGGGAGATGGGGTCCTTGAGGCCACAAATGGTCCCCCTTCCTAAAAAAAAAGGATTTTTTTTAAAAAGCCTGAAACTCACCAGAAGCCCTGCCCTCTTGCTCCACTATTCTGCAAACGTGCCTACTGGCATGCTTCTGGTTGGGCGATTAAGTCCTCTTGCTGCTGAGGGTCCCTAGGAGCAAACAAGACCCCCTGTTACCTCTAGTAAGCCCCACAATGTGGGATTGCTGAGAGGTGGTCAGAGATCATGGCACCATGTCTCCACCACGCAATGTACTGCTGGTGGGGGGGTGAGGTCCGCTTGCCTCCTGAGGGCCACAGGACAAAAATGGACTTCCTCCCCCAATGAGTAGTGCACCATGAGGTGTATTTGCAGAGTGGGGGAGAAAGGGGGCATGGCCTCAGACAACCTTTTCAGTATTCTACTTGTGTGAGTCATACTGGAGATAACAGAAGGGTAAGTTGGCCTCTAAGGACCCTCAAGAGCCAAGGGGGCTTCATCCTCCAACTAGTAGTGCACCAGGAAGCGTGTTTGCAGAGTGATGGAGAACGGGGCATGGCCACCGAGAACCTCTTAGCAAACCCACTGTGTGGGACTTGGTGGAGGTAACAGGAGGGCTAGTTTGCCCCAAAGACTCTCAATAGACAAAGGGACTTCATCCTCCTACTAGCAGTGCACCAGGAAGCGCATTTTCAAAGTGGTGGAGGAAGAGGTGTGGCCTGCGACAAGGTCTCAGCAATACTGCTGTGTGGGAGTTACTGAAGGTAATAGGAGGGGTAGTTGGCCCCATCTCCAATAAGTCCAGCGGGATTGCTAAGAGGTCTACAGAGACCATGCCCCCTTTCACTCTGCAAACACCACTGCAAGTTAAAAAAAATAGAAATTCCCTGAAACAACCAAAGGTTACAAGGATGTTATAGTTAGGAATTAGCATTAAAAAAACTTTAGAAATTCACTGAAAAAACAAAGGTTACAGGGACGTTATAGTTAGGAAATGAAATTTTAAAAAACCTTGGCAATTCTCTGAAAAAACAAAAGGTTACAGAAAAATTAAAGATAAGCTGACATTTCACTCATGCAAAACCATAGAAATTCAGCAGTAACTCATACCCCCATATTGCACTGCTTATAATGACCTCACATAGTACATCACACATGACATGGTCAGTGACATCACTGATGACATCATCCACAGAATTTCTAAGGCACCCACTCACACCCCAATATAACCTTTCCTACTCCCACTCCCACTCCAACTTACACCCAAATCCATTGACACAACTATACCAGTACTTAAACACCAACTCACTGATTCATAGGTCTACACACACATCCACTCAGTCACCCAATCAGTCACTCATAAACCAACTCACTCACTAATACATCCACTGACATATCCACTCATACACCCATCCAGCCACTCACACACTGCCAGTGATCCATAGAGCTACTCACACACCTACTCACCCACCCATAGAGTCAATCACACAGCTACATACTCATCTATACAGTACACACACACCCACTTACTTATTCATGCAGATACTAACAAACACTCACTCACATATACAGTCAATGACACAAGCACACACTCACCCATAAAACCACTCTCACAATCAATCACTCACACATACAGTCACGTAGATACTCCAGCACTCACCTATACTGCCTTTCACACATGCAGTTACTCACCCATGCACCACTGACATATGTACTCAGTCACCAACACAACCATACACACACTCACTCACCCATACGGCCCCTGACAGATGCACTCACTAACCCTTACAGTCACCGACTCACCCACTCACTCTTCCATACAGGCAGTCACACACCCCCTCACCCACCCGCAGAGACACTCAGACACTTTGACAGGTAATCAGACAACCAATCACTCACCGATACATTAACACATGCACCCACTCACACACCCTTTCAGCAACTTAAACGTCAAATAAAATACCAATACAGGCATTCACATAACCAGTCACTCACCATTATATTCACTGAGGCACCTAATCATTCACTAATACGGTCAGTCACACAACCACTAAATCATTCATACAGGCACTCATACACTAACTGATTCACCATTACACCATCACACCTTGGTATATATATATATATATATTTAACATTCATAAACTGTTTGAAAAGCAGTCATAGTCACTGGATGATGTCACGATTGATGCCATTTGAGATGTCATGAGTGATGTAATATGTGAGGTCATAAGCAGTACATTGCGGCAGCGTGAGTTATATTTAGCTCAGCTAACTATAACTGCTTATTTCTCTGGATTTGTACAAGTGAAATTTCAGTCTAACTATAACGTCTCTGTAACCTTTGGTTTTTTCAGTGAGACTATATATATATATATATATATATATATATATATATATTCACTGAAAAAACCATAGGTTATAGACCATATATAGTTAGGAATTAGCATTTACAAAACCTTGAAAATTCACTGAAAAAACCATAGGTTATAGACCATATATAGTTAGGAATTAGCATTTAGAAAACCTTATTTTACTCACACAAAACCATTGAAATTCCATATATAGTTAGTTGCACTAACTATATATCGCGCACCCGCAATCCACTGCTGATGATGTCACATATTACATCATTCATGACATGGTCAGTGACATCACTGATGACATCACTGATGACATCATCTAGTGTCTGTGTGTTTTTGTAAAGTTTAAATACGTTTTACATATTGAAGAATGACTGGATGGATGGAAGACTGAGTGTGTGTGTGGCTGGCTGGGAGGTGTGTGACGCTGTGCATATCAATGTGTACTTGTATCAGTGATTGTATAAGAGAGTAAGTATGTGTTAGTATATGTGTGAAAAGTATGGTGTTCTGTGTTTAACTATAGATGAGGAAATCGAAGTGTGATTGATTCTTCACAGGACTGACTAGGTGTATGAGTGCATATGATAGTGTTCTAATAATAACTGACTGTATGTATGAGTAATTGTATGGGTGAATGAGTGAATGTGTGTGTAGACGTACGAATCAGTGAGTGCGTATGTAGTAACTGGTATTGGTGTGTCATGATGTCATCAGTGATGTCATTTGAGATGTCATCAGTGATGTCATTTCAGATGTCATTAGTGATGTCATCAGTGATGTCACTGAAGTATGGTGTTCTGTGTTTAACTGTATAGATGAAGAAATGGAAGTGTGATTGATTCTTTACAGGACTGACTTGGTGTGTGAGTAACTCCATGGATGAGTGGCAGTGTGTGACTGTCTGCATAGGTGTATGAGTGCATATGATAGTGTTGTAATAATGAGTGACTGTATGTATGAGTGATTGTATGGGTGAATGAGTGAATGTGTGTGTAGACGTAGGAATCAGTGAGTGCGTATGTAGTAACTGGTATTGGTGTGTCATGATGTCATCAGTGATGTCATTTGAGATGTCATCAGTGATGTCATCAGTGATGTCATTTGAGATGTCATCAGTGATGTCATCAGTGATGTCACTGACCATGTCATGAATGATGTAATATGTGACATCATCAGCAGTGGATTGCGGGTGCGCGATATATAGTTAGTGCAACTAACTATATATGGAATTTCAATGGTTTTGTGTGAGTAAAATAAGGTTTTCTAAATGCTAATTCCTAACTATATATGGTCTATAACCTATGGTTTTTTCAGTGAATTTTCAAGGTTTTGTAAATGCTAATTCCTAACTATATATGGTCTATAACCTATGGTTTTTTCAGTGAATTTTCAAGGTTTTTTAACAGCTAATATCTGTAGCTGTAAAATGTATTCTTCTTTAAATCCCAAAATATATTTTATATGTTTATTAATAATTTTTTTTTTAAATATTTTTTTTTCTTCGTTCCCGCTTCGCGAATCGGGAAGCTTCCCGTTAGCTGACCTTGATGCCGCGAAATAGACCGCGAGCCGGTAAACGTTTCTTTACCGCAACTGCCGCGTTAGAAAACAACATCGTGACGCCTCCCGTCCGCATGACGTTTCGCGTTGTCGCGTGATACGTCATATGACGTGCTACGTTAGCGAACTGGTACGCTTACCGAGTCGCAAAGCACAGGTTTCTGGAAGCAAACCGAGAGGCCCTGCAAAGCGCTTAACGTAAACACAGCAGGTCATGTGACTTGGTAATAACACTTTTCATTGGTTCATTTCACTTTTGGTTTCCTAATGATGTAAGACTAGGTCATATAATCTAAAATGAACACTTTTCATTGGTTGAGAACTATTGTTTTTCCCAAATGATGAAAATCCCTCCTTCTTTCCTCACTCTGACTTTCATCATTGTGAGAGAAAGACCCTTTGTTACCAGTGAGCAATGGCTTCTTTAGTAGCTTCAGCTGGTGCTTCCCCACCACCTCCACCACATCCAAGGAAGAGTGGACCACTTGCTCAAGTTATAATTCAGCAAGAAGAGGAAGAAGAGGAACAGGACGACGAGCACGAAGAGAGGCACTTTTTGCCTGAGGAGCCCAGGACGTCTCACCGGAAAGAAAACTTCATTTGGCAATTTTTTAAAATTCCCAAAGGTCAGAAAAAAGTAAATGCAAGATACGTAACTTGCCTTATATGTCAAGATAGACTGTCCAGAGGGACCGACAAAAAATACAGTTTCGGAAACTACACAATGCATCGCCATATGACTAGGTGGCATCCTAACAACTACAGTGCTGCACAGTTTCGTAACGACCTAGATAATCTCCCTATTATGGCCAGAAGATCTGTTGTACCGGAAGTAACGGGACCAGAGGGCAGGGAGATGGTGCCAAATATTCAAACGAGATTTCATGAAGTAAAACACGTCTGCGTACATTGCAATGGATTCATTTGCTACGGAGAAAGAAGCATCACTCTGATCAACAGAGCTATTGACTATCATATGCAAGTTTGTACGAAACGCCCCAAATAATAAATACTTTTTTTTTGTTTTGTTGCTCCTGTTGAGCCCTTTACAATGAATCGTTTTCATTGCCCCCTGCAAGAAAAACCCCCAAAAATATAAAACTGTTCAGAAAAATTCAAAAAAAGTAAAAAAAATTCAGAAAAATAATAAAAAAAATATAAAACAACAAAAACAATAAAAAAAAAGTTCTTTTCAGAACTACCTCCCCGTTATTAAAAAATTGGTACAATATTTGGAACTGTGCCAACCTCTATTTCTCGTAGTTCGCTTCCCAGTTCGCTCGCCGGTACGCGAACCGGAAGTGAACCAAAAATGTTTTTAAAAAAAAAGAACAGTAAGTATAAGGGAAGGAAACAGACACTTATGTTAAAAGAAAGACAGCTATAGGGGAGTAAACTAGAGATACTATTACCCGTAATCCACTGCTGATGATGTCACATATTACATCATTCATGACATGCTCAGTGACATCATCAGCAGAGGATTGCGGGTTTTTTGGCAACGTGCCTTATCCACGGTTTAATAACGCTGCCTTTTGCTTTATATAAGTTTTCAAATTGTATGAAATATATACCAATAGGTCGTTATGAACCTTTAGGTAGTGCTTTTCTTCATGAGGTCTGGTCGCTTCCAAACACATACAGATGTTTCAAAGATGATCAAGAAGTTTATCTGAATGGAGAGGAATGCACTGAGACGCCAGATCATTCACTAATGTGTAGGCACATACAGTTACACGGTTCATGCAACAAACACCGACCAAATATGGCTTGCGTGTTGCAAGGCACGCCAGTTCCTGCTATCATCCCCACGTTCAAGTTGTTGGAAAATGGTAGTTATTTGATGCTCAATAATGAAGATTGTTCTGGGTTAATTAAAAGTATTCCTTTTATCGTAACAGTAAGTGAACGGGTTATTTGCTGCAGAAATGTTCTATTTCCTCCCACACATGAACATAGGGAGTTTTCAATCTGGCCACAAATACCAACCTTGGGAGCAGATTTCAACGGCATGGCAAGAATAAGAGCTCTTTTGTCTCAGAGAGAGGTGGCCTTGAGTTCGGCCCGTGAAACTTTCGTGCTTCACATAGCGAACACCCGTACAGAGGTGCAGACCCTTTTCAATACAGATTCGCCTTTCCATTTCAGCAAGATGGTTCGGACTATCTTTAACGCGTCCTCCACAAAGGGCCTGGCGCACTTTTTTAAAGTTGTTACCAGTGGTCTCGTGACTTCATTTGAGAAAATCTTTGGAGTCATCCCTGCTTTCTTTCATTCTATTTTTTTCCACTGTGCTTCGTGGATTCCCATTTTTACTTGCATTACCAGCGGACGCTCTTGTGCTTTTTTACATTTTTAAATATGGATGTCCCTCCTGTGCAAGCTCCCGCCCTGCCGCTGCTGACACTGTTCCGCAATCGCATGCTAGAATATTATGGCACAATGCCGTTGGCGATATTAAGCACGGCATATGGATTATCTTTTCGATTCTCCTACTTCACCTGTGTCCAGCCTGTATTTCACTGCCTGACCTGTGATTTCGATTGGGCCATTGATTTGTGTCTCTGCGGACCGGTTTCTCCTGACGTCGACTTTAATCAGCTGATGACTCCTATCATTACTCACGAGTTGGTTTGTCCTGGCGAAAGGATTATGGCTGTGGCATTGATGCATGGACTAATTGGTCCCTGGAATTTACTGGCGGCAACACAGTCTTTCTTGGAACAGAGCTTTCTTGAAAACCCACCGAGCTGTCCTCTGATGGTGATAGAGGATCCGGTGCTGGGAGAGCACGTATGTTCTTTTCCGCTTTTAAATTGGATGGCTGAACTCTTTTCGGATGAAGACGGTGACTTCCTATTGGAGGCTGTTGCAGCTTATTTTGCATACACAGTTATGTCATAGACCTTTTTCATGTTTGATATGCTGAGTACTAGCATTTCATTGACAATTCATTGACTTATTTGTCAAGTTTTTATTATTTAGCTTGCCTATTGGCTTAAGACTCGATAAAGTACTTGGCTGTTTTATTTTTCTTTAGCATTAAATTTTCCTAGTTTTTAATGTTTTACCTTGCGGACCGTCCACATATAAAGTTGCAATCTGCTCTCATGAGATGGCACTTCTATTATCTTATTCAGTTCGTTTCCGGATCATGGGGAGGTGTCATCTAGGTCCTGGATAACTTTACACCGTGTTAAGTTAGCATGGGCTCATTACCGGTTTAAACGCCATTTTTCCTTTTTTGCAACTTCTGCACACGACACTTAGTTGTTGCTTTAGCTTTCAACCTAGTAGTTCATCGTGGTTTACATGAGAATAATATGTTATTGCTCTACTATCTGCTTTGCTTGTTAAACTATATCTGTACAGCGAGTGCTGAAGTTTCAAGAACAACACGATACAGAATTGTTATGAGGTCTGATCTCCACGACTTCATACTCATAACATAAGTGCAGCTTCTGCCAATTCTGGGCATGAGGCGGGTTTTATATTGCTTTGCCGAACACACATACACAACAGTTGATGCGGTTCACATGAAGAGAGAGCTGGTGTATGCTGATGTGATTCCTTCAAATCTAAGACACTAAAGTATGGGCACGCCCTAAACCAACACAAACAGACCTTCTTAGCAAATAATATAATATGTGTATTAGGGAGGGTGAGATATAAGCAGCCGCGGGCCGTGGAGGGAGTTACGGTGGGGCAGGGAGGCGGGGAGGGGGAGGGGCAGGGTGGAGCCCTCTCCACCCTGCCCCTCCCCCTCCCCGCCTCCCTGCCCCACCGTAACTCCCTCCACGGCCCGTGGCTGCTTATAAGTGTTGCTAACTCTTATTCATTTACAGCATGTTAACATACTGTCACCATTCGCTTTTTATGTACTAGTAACTATGCTGGTAATTTTGCTACTGATAATATGTGTACTTGTATTATCTAAGATACTACGCCTGAGAAGACGGCATTAGTAAATAAACATTTCAAATACACATGTGTTCTTCTTAACTCCATGTTCTGGTTTCTAAGAAATATATAACGACCGACTGTTCATGAGTTCCACGTATCCTGAGGTACTATAAGTTCATATTCTGGATTGTCTAAACATTGAGAGTTTGTTATATCCAATGTGACACTGTACCTAGCTTGCTAAGGGGTTTTTGATTACTAAGGTGAGTTTTGGGGCACCCTAATTCGTCGAGGTTCCAATCCTCTGTCCACAGTTCTGTGTGAGAACAGAAACCCTGCGACAGGGGCACCCCCGACCCTTGCTGGAGCTTCATCACACTTGCGATACAACTCCAGCAATGCGCCACCTTTACGGCACAGATACATCACGCATCTGTGCTGTTTTTGCCCCATGATGCGCCGCATTGTAAATGCAGCACACCATAGGTGACGGAACAGCGGCACAGAATGACTAACACATCCCTGGTGATGCGCCAGTCATCATAAATCTATCCCTATGCTTCTTATCTTGTTAGAGATGAACCGCCATATGTATCATCAAAGTTTTTTGCATTTCCTAAATAGCGAACTTTAAGGAATAAATAGCGATTCTTTACCATTCCTAGTTTGCGATGAGCTATTATCTAATTACAAATTACCCATTCATTTCCTTCATTTCCATAGGGCGGTTGGACTCACTTTTAGCTCGAACGGCTGAATGGATTTCCACGAAACTTGGCAAAATTGTAGGGACTGGTAGCCCGATGTGCCTTTGCTATGTCTCAAGATATATGCTCCAGTGGTTTTTACGAAAATTAACTTTGAAAAATATATATTGGGCTACATTGGCCTATATATATGTTGGAGCCCAAATGTAGCCCAATGTAGCCCAATGAAGCCCAATGAAGCCCAATGTAGCCCAATGTAGCCCAAAGATGGCCGCCAGAGACAAAAAAAACAAATGTAGCCCAAATATCAGCCAGATGTAGCCCAACTATAGCCCAGTGACAGAATGACCAATCAGCTTCGCAAACCTCCGTTACGCGAAGCGGAGCGCTGTTACAGATATATATCTTTTTTTGAACGTTAATTTCTCAAAATCCACTGGAGCACATATATTGAGACCTAGCAAAGGCACATCGGGCTACCAGTCCCTAATATTTTACCAAGTTTCGTGCAAATCCATTCAGCCATTCGATTATTATTATTATTTTTTTTTTTTGCCCCGCGGGGCCCTTTTAAAACCTCCACATCAAACCTAGGGGGTCAGCGAGGATCTACTATGCCCCCTTATGGTCATTTGCCCCTTCGCTTTGGCCTCCTCTTGTCTCTCGATCCTACCGAGAGACAAGATGGCGGCCGCTACGGACTGTTTGGAATGTTTACAGACGCCGGAGAACCAATCAGCTTCGCTTCACAAAGCTCCGTTGCGCGAAAAGTACGCGTACTGGAGCGCTGCCCGGTCCGCTGTTACAGATATATATCTTTTTTTAAACGTTAATTTCTCAAAATCCACTGTAGCACATATATTGAGACCTACAAAAGGCACATCGGGCTACCAGTCCCTACAATTTTGCCAAGTTTCGTGCAAATCCATTCAGCCGTTCGGGCTAAAAGTGAGGCCAACCGCCCTATGGAAAACTCAATGTTAAAAACACGTTTTGGAACCCCCGTTTTTTCTCGACCCCCCCTGGACGAACCCCCCCCAATTTTCAGGGGCTGCTCAGAAACAAAATGTGCCATTTTCCTGAAAATTTCAGCCAATTCCGTCCACAAACGCCAAAGTTATTTGACATAGAATTTTCAAAAATCCCATAGAGAAAAAATCCTAACTATATATACCTACTGGCGACCGCCAGTAGGTAACATATATATATATATATACAAACACAATCTTCAAATCAGCAAACTCCTGCAATGAAGACACGGACCCAAGGCTGCAGTAAGGGAGATTTATTTCAACCTCTCAGGCGACGCGTTTCGAGCAACTAGTGCTCTTGATCACACTCCATACACCTGGTCAGCAAACATTTATATACATTTTTTTACAATGTGATGCTCCACCTCCTTAGTGAATCACATGGTGCATAGACATAGATGAAATACTCATCAATGCTTCTAATAAGTGCACACCCATATTTAAACTTAAAGGGCACGGAAAACAATATGACTGCATGAATGCATAAACCATTTCTATCTCATATTCCAAATTTGATTTCTAAAGTCATGAAAAGTAATCATCATTAATGAAACAATCCAGCAAAAAATTGTTGTTGAAACAATGTATATACACGTAGAAAAATATATATATACATTTCCTATATACGTATATTTACATATAATATATCTATATACATCTATATTCACAATTTAAATATATAGCCATCCAAATTTCATGACTTAATATCACAGTACTCAATAATAATATGTATACTGCTTTATAGAAATCATATATGAGATCATAATCCATGTTTGAACATATCTACAGTGCTCCAAGTGCCCATAATATTGATAAACCCTAAGTGATTACTAAAGTAAAAGTTGTAACGTGATAATAATAAAACAGTAAAAGCAGAAAAAACCTTTTTGATGATAACAAAAAGTGAATACTCATTGATATGTACATAGTCTTAGGATGAGAGTCTCACAATTACACAGCTTACTATCAGCTTTAATTTTCATTTAAGTTGAAATTTTCACAACTAATTCACCCAAGGTGCAACTCGATGCAGTTAAATTTTCTGTATTTCATACGAAGTTTGTAGTTCTGGAAGACCATAAAAAATAAGATATAAAAAAAACCACATAAAAGTTCATTCTATATCTACTTTTAGAGTAGCCTGTAGTACACACAACTTAAACATGAATCATGTGAATAATTATAACAAATGATGTAAATCTTCTGTTGTATTCAGTCCGTTAGGATATTTACTATCCAGCTCAACTATATACTCAGTTTCTTTCTTCCTCAGTAGTCTCTCTCTATCTCCTCCCCGATTGAGAGGAGCCACCACATCAATAACAAAGTATGTCAACTTTGACAAGTCATTATTGTGAGTTGACCTGAAGTGGCGTGCTACCGGGTATGTGTTGTCATTGTTTACTATTGCCCGTAAGTGTTGCAGGATCCTGACATGCCCCTGCAGTTTAGTACTGCCTACATATCGTAGGCCACAGGTGCATGTCAGGACATATACTGCAAACTCACTATGACAATTGTAATTACCCCAGATAGCTTTGCTGATGGAACTAAAAGGTGTGCTGTAATGGGTGGTGTTTACACCAAACTTGCACGCCCTACATGTGGAGCATTTGAAAAAACCTTTCTGTTTTAGCCAGGTACTGCCACTACCTAGCTCTGGACTGTTTTTTACCAGACTGTTGTGCATCCTTTGAGATTTCTTGTAGGTTATTGTGGGAGTGATTGGTAATGTATCACTGTAGAAACCATCTGTCATAAGAATAGGCCAATGTTTCTTGACAATAGACCTAATTTGTCTTTCTTGCTTGCTGTAGGTCAGAATTAAGCGAGGAGTATTATTATCAGTTGTTGGCACTAGTGCTTCCGATCTCAGTAACGATTCCCTAGATTTTTCACGGCTACGTCTCAGAGCACTGTTCAAAACTTTATCATTATAACCTCTAGCTTTAAGTCTGTTGATTGTATTATGGGCTTCCTGTTCGAATATCTCAGGGGTACTGCTTATTCGTTTAACACGCAGCAATTCACCATATGGGACATTAGTAATCACATGTTGGGGATGTTTACAACTGGCATGTAATATACTGTTTCCAGCAGTTGGTTTACGAAATAAAGAAGTGGTCACAGTGTTGTTTTCAATGGTTAGATGGACGTCTAAAAAATCTGCCTGCACTTTACTGATATTGGAGGTGAAGAACAGATTTTCCTGATTCTTATTTAGTGCATCGACAAAGGTATGGGCACTTTCCTCATCCCCCTCCCATATGCAGAACACGTCATCTATAAACCGTTTCCAGTATTGCACATGTTGAAATCCCGGTGTTTCAATGAGACCGCGCTCCTCCCACCAGCCCACGTGTAAACACGCGTAGCTGGGGGAGAAGCACGATCCCATTGCCACACCCTGGACTTGTCTCCATACTCCTTTAGAAAACATGAAGTAATTATTATGCAAGCACCAATATATTAGTTCACATAACATTTTGTTGTGAGTATAATATTCGCATGATCGTAAACCAAGATAATGTCTGATTGCTTCTAAACCCTTTGCATGGTCTATTGAAGTATATAACGACTCTATATCAAGAGTCAACAGACACCAATTTTCTTGCCATTGGATTGAGTTCAATTTATTCAAAAAATCCCCCGTATCTTTGAGGTAGCTCGGTAAGTTTTTAACAATGTCCTGTAAAAAGAAATCAATGTAGCGAGAGATATTTTCTCCTACACTGTTAATGGCCGAGATAATTGGTCGGCCGGGTGTTGGGACTTTCTGTTTATGAATTTTTGGAATCAAATATAAGATGGGTATTACAGGATGTTCAACATGTAAAAAGTCAAATTCAGTTTGTGAGATCGAATTGTTTCTTTTGTATGAAATTAGCATCTTTTTTAGTTCATCCTTTGCTTTCTTATATGCCATTCCATTCGACCTTTCATAACAATTGGTGTCATTTAATTGTCTCATGGCTTCTACAATATATTCTTCCTTTTTCCACAAAACAATATTCCCACCTATATATATATCAATCACGAAAAGTCCTTCTAAGTGTCGCCACGTTGTCACTCACGCGCTGCGCACATCAAGCAGGACACAGACCCATGTTAAGGTGCTATTTATTTTCGTTTATTCCCCAAGTCAAAGACGCGTTTCGCAGCCTCTCGCCGCTTGTTCACTTGACAAATGTTTGTAGTGCGGGAAACTTTTTTAAAGTGACAGTGCTCATTTTTTTGCAGTGCTTCCCGTGATAGTCTCAATGGTAATGGTAAACAGACTTACGTTGTAGTTTCAATATTACTTGATGCAAACATTATGTACAAGTGTTGTGATTTGATCATATTGAGCTAAAATAGCTCAATATGTATGTAAATTGATCATACATAGCCAACCTGTAAACATTATATATATATATCCAGGTAAGGAAGGGTTATTACACTGAAATAGTGTCAAAAATCTCATGTTCAAATTTCAATCGATTTAGCTCTTCCATAGCTTAACACTTGTAAAAACTCATTTCATATATAAATATATAAGGAACATTCATAGTAAAATACTAAAATGCTGAATTTGAAACTTACTAATACAATATATTTACACATGAGTGAGACATAAAATAAAGTGCTTTTAAAGTGCTAGTGATTTACAAAAAAGACATAATGTCATATTTTTGTGCAAACATCTATCCAAACGTAGCAGCATAACATTATTATTCTCATGTCATTTTTTAGTTTATATTGTTGTATCGTATAAATTATTTGCTTTCATTGTTCTTTCTAGATTTGAGTGGTCTTTCTATACTAGATTTTTCCGTCATCAGTCTAAAATAGTTCATGTGGTCTGTCTGTATGTATGCAGTTTTTTCAAGGTGATCCCTGATGAGTCATTGCCATTTACAATTTGTTTATGCTCACTGCAGTAGATTTTCAATGGTTTACAGTTGGTCTAATTACATATTTTGTCCCAGATATCTCCAAATTAAATCTTTATGTATAAATGACTACCAATATAAAAATATTAAATTTAAACATATTAAATATGATAAATATAATAAATATATATGTACATATATGTATGATAAAATATATATATATATATATGCCAGAAGGGGTTCCCCGCACAATGAAGCCACAGGAAAACACAAACGACTCGCACTCCAGGGTCCGTGTTCAGAAATCGTTTATTGGCGACGCGTTTCGACCAGGCGGTCTTTTTCGTTAGCCAGCCACATAAACATACAGTCACCATTTTAAAGTGCACTAAAGGGGTAGTGGAAAGTGACATAGGACCATCACCCAGTTCGAACTACAGTAGTTACAAAAACTACAACTGATATGGAAGACAGACTCAGTGGTGCCTAAAGACATGTGTAGTTCAGTTTTTTAGAAAACAGATTGCAGAATTCGTTTTATTATTTAAGCAATTAAATAATCAATGTATAATGCATATTTACATTATATCCATGAAAGCAGTTTGATTACGGCCAAGTGGCCTATAACTCTAAGCACTGAGCAATTATTTACATTGTGCACCACATTGAATCTTAAATATAAAACAACATAGGGACATTGTCTCTCGGCATTTACTTTATAATCATATAACTGACAACCGGTCAGTGCATTAAATTCAGAGAAAGTTGGGGAAAAGAAAAGGAGATTAGGGTTAAACAAGAGGCAGACTTTGCCGTACTGGCCCTGTGGCCAAGTTCTCAATAGAAAATACAAGGCAACTATATAACTCTCCATGTGTACAACATTAAATGCCGAGAGAATATCCAAATTTGTGAGTCCTATTGGAAAGGGGTCAGGTCCTGGGTGGTGGGGGGATTACCCAAGTTAAAAAGCAGATCCCAAGGATGGGCGAAAATAGAAAAGGGGCTAAAATGCATCTTTTAGCCTTGTGAATAGTGCATGAAGTGAACCCTATACTATCTGTGCAGAACCTAACAGGACCTACACCTGAGGTTTAAATATGGGTGTGAATGTGCAGTTAAAAAAGTGGGATAGGGTAATGTGCTAGGGAGGGAATGAGGGAAATTATAACCAAAGTAATATGGTGAAGGGTGGAACTTGTCGAGGTCATCTAATCAAAGCTCTTATGTGAAGCTCCTAATCCCACACTACGACGGAGAGAGCCCTCTCTGAAGGAAGGTGGGAGTCGGATTAACGCAAACACAACAGCAAGGAAATGGGGAGGAGGGATGGAAAAGATAGGGAACAGGTGCAAAGGTTCAGATGGGTACAGTCACGGCCTTCACATAAGGTTGTTAACCAATATGCACATGTAACTCCTCATTTTCATTAAGGCCAAAGGGGCTTCTTGAATCTAGACGAATGATGTACTGGGATTCCAGGACACGTAGTTGTTTTAGTCTGTTGCCCCCTCTTGGGTTCGCAGGAATTCTGTCAATACCAAAGAATGAAAATTGGTTAACATCGCTGTCATGAAAGCGTAACCAGTGGCGCGCAGTTGCATAGCTCATGTCAACATTCTTGATTGCCCTCATGTGCTCCAAAACATGTTTCTTTATTGGGAAGATGGTGCTCCCAATATAGAACTTCGCACACGGGCAGACAATCACATATACACAATAGTCAGTATTGCAATTCATAAATTTGCCAATTCCTTCGCTTTTACCAGTAGGAAGAGGATAGGACTTGACATTCTTGCTACTGGCCCAGGCCTTGCACTTGCCACATTTATAGAAGCCCTTCTGCTCTGCGAGCCAATATTTCTTCTTTTTAGGTGTCTCAAAGTAGCTTCTCACAAGCATATCTTTCAATGAGCGTGTCTTTCTGTATGTCAACTGTGGTTGTCTATTGATCATTTTACCAATGACCGGATCACTCTTTACAATGTGCCAGTGTTTTCTCAGAATCTCACGTACCTTGCCTGCCTCTGTGCTGTATGTCGTTATCATCGTGACATTACTCGACCCTAGGTTCTCTTTGGTTTTAACTTTCTTTTGGGTCAAGAGGGTCTCCCTGTTCCTTGCTCTAGCTTTCTCTTTGGCCACCTGTAGTACCTGGTCTGAGTATCCCCTGGCTTTGAATCTCTGTGTCATGTTGGTCTGCTCTTTCAAGAAAGCAGCTTCTGAGCTGCAATTACGCTTAGCCCTTAGGAACTCTCCATAAGGGATACTGTCCTTAAGATTGTTGGGGTGGTGGCTTCTAGCATGTAAGATGCTATTGCCTGAGGTTGGTTTTCTGTATAGGCTGGTTTCGAAAGCTCCCTCAACAACCTTTACCTTAACATCCAGAAAATCCATCTCTGTTTGGTCAACCTTGTTGGTAAATTTCAGATTGATCGTATTCCTATTTATGCTCGCAAGGAATCTATTCAATTCAGGTTTGGGACCTTCCCAGATCAGGAAAATATCGTCGATATACCTGGTGTAAAAGGCAATGGGACGTGTGAGATTGGTGTTGTCCTCAGACCAAAGAACCTGTTCTTCCCACCAACCCATCAGCATGCAGGCACAGCTAGAAGCAAAACAACTTCTCATCGCCGTTCCCACCTCTTGCTTATACCACGTGTTGTCAAACATAAAGAAATTATTCGTCAAACAAAATTCCAACATTTCAATCAGCATCTCAGTTTGTTGAAGGAAGAAAACCGACCTATCTCTCAAGAAATGTCTACAAGCTCTTAAGCCATCACTGTGTTTGATACACGTGTAGAGTGAAACCACATCTACTGTTACCAACCAGAAACTCTCCTCCCATCTGATCCCCTCTACTTTGGTAATAAAATCCGTACTGTCCCTGCAGTATGAGGGGAGGTCGAGGACAAACGGGAAAAGGAAGGTATCTAGAAAGATAGAAGTACTTTCAAGGAGACTGCCATTGGCAGATACGACGGGCCTACCAGGAGGATTTTTATCGTCCTTGTGGACCTTTGGAAGCATATAAAAACATGGAGAGACTGGCTGTTTCACACACAAGAATCTAAATTCTGACTCTGCTAGTAGGTTCTTTTCTCTCCAACCCTTGAGTTTCTCATGGTACATGGTAATGCTGGCTGTGTATTCCTCTCTATTCGATTTCCTGTAGTTGCCTGAAAGTTCTAGCTGTCTGCTATATATATATATAATTTCTAAATTTCTCCCCAGAGATGAGGCCGCACTCCTTCGCAGAGGTGTCACCACTTTATTAATGAAAGCGGGCTGCTTCTCACCCCCATTGGAGCCCCCTGGCCTGACGCGTTTCAGGGAATCAGTCCCTATCCTCAGAGGCCGACACGAATGGCCATCTGTGTGCCAAAAACAGCCTCCCCCGCATGCTGATGTCATTAAATAGCCTCAGGTGGGTCACTTGATGATCCGTTGCTTCTATTGCATGCTGGGATCTTTTGTCCGATATTGCACTAATTACATCCCTCCAGTGGGTTGGGTGTTTGTGTCTCTTTGCAGGGGCAGATTTATGGCCCTCCATTGAGTCCGAGTAAGACTCCGTCCGTTTTGAATTTTTCATTTCTGCTGCGCCGATCACGGAGACATGGTTTCTACGAGCAGACCCCAAACACTCCGGGGCCGGTGCATTGCCTCCACGGCCTGAGAGTGCCGTGAGTCTATTATTTCAAACGTTTCCCCCAGAGATAAGGCCGCACTCCTTCGCAGAGGTGTCACCACTTTATTAATAAAAACGGGCTGCTTCTCACCCCATTGAATCCCCCTGGCCTGACGCATTTCAGGGAATCAGTCCCTTTCCTCAGAGGCCGACACAAGCTGACATTTGTGTGCCACAAACAGCCTCCCCCGCATGCTCATGTCATTAAATTGCCTCAGGTGTGCCACTTGATGATCCGTTGCTCCCAATTGCGTGCTGGGATCTGTTGTCCGATATTGCACTAATTACATCCCTCCAGTGGGTTGGGTGCTCATGTCTCTTTGGAGGGGCAGATTTATGGCCCTCCTTTGAGCCCGAGTAAGACTCAGTCCATTTTGAATTTTTCATTTCTGCTGCCCCGATCACTGAGACATGGTTTCTCCGTGCATACCCAAAACACTTCAGGGGCGGTGCGTTGCCTCCACGGCCTAAGAGTGCCGTGAGTCTATTATTTCAAAAGTTTCCACCAGAGATGAGGCGGCACTCCTTTGCAGAGGTGTCACCACTTTATTAATGAAAACGGGCTGCTTCTCACCGCCATTGGAGCCCCCTGGCCTGATGTGTTTTAGGGAATCAGTCCCTTTCCTCAGAGGCTGACACGAGCTGCCATTTCAGTGCCAAAAACAGCCTCCCCCGCATGCTGATGTCATTAAATTGCCTCAGGTGTGCCACTTGATGATCCGTTGCTCCTATTGCATGCTGGGATCTGTTGTCCAATATTGCACTAATTACATCCCTCCAGTGGGTTGGGTGCTCGTGTCTCTTTACAGGGGCAAATTTATGGCCCTCCATTGAGCCCGAGTAAGATTCAGTCCGTTTTTAATTTTTCATTTCTGCTGCACCGATCACGGAGACAATGTTTCTCCGTGCAGACCCCAAACACTCCAGGGACGGTGTGTTGCCTCCACGGCTTGAGAGCGCCGTGAGTCTATTATTTCAAACGTTTCCCCCGGAGATGAGGCTGCAATCCTTCGCAGAGGTGTCACCACTTTATGAATGAAAACTGGCTGCTTCTCACACCCATTGGAGCCCCTTTGCCTGACGCATTTCAGGGAATCAGTCCCTTTCCTCAGAAGCCGACATGAGCTGCCATTTGTGTGCCAAAAACAGCCTCCCCCGCTTGCTGATGTCTTTAAAGAGGCTCAGGTGTGCCACTTGATGATCCGTTGCTCCTATTGCATGCTTGGATCTGTTGTCCAATATTGCACTAATTACATCCCTCCAGTGGGTTGGGTACTCGTGTCTCTTTGCAGGGGCAGATTTATGGCCCTCCATAGAGCCCGAGTAAGACTCAGTCCGTTTTGAATTTTTCATTTCTGCTGCACCGATCACGGAGACAAGGTTTCTCCGTGCAGACCCCAAACACTCCAGGGGCAGTGCGTTGCCTCCACGGCCTGAGAGCGCCGTGAGTCTAATATTTCAAAAGTTTCCCCCAGAGATGAGGCCGCACTCCTTCGCAAAGGTGTCACCACTTTAATAATGAAAATGGGCTGCTTCTCACCCCCATTGGAGCCCCCTGGTCTGACGCATTTCAGAGAATCAGTCCCTTTCCACAGAGGCCGACACGAGCTGCCATTTGTGTGCCAAAAACAGCCTCCCCCGCATGCTGATGTCTTTAAATAGCCTCAGGTGTGCCACTTGATGATCCGCTGCTTCTATTGCATGCTGGGATCTGATGTCCGATATTGCACTAATTACATGCCTCCAGTGGGTTGGGTGCTCGTGTCTCTTTGCAGGGGCACATTTATGGCCCTCCATTTAGCCCGAGTAAGACTCAGTCCGTTTTGAATTTTTCTATATATATCCACAGGAATCCTTCACCACAGCTGCAACATTGACGAAATAGCAGACCCTGGATTTAGTGCAAATGTTTAGTTGATTAGTTAAACTCCTGCACCTCCGACATGACACGTTTCTGCCTCCTATATTACCTACTGGCGGTCGCCAGTAGGTATATATAGTTAGGATTTTTTCCCTATGGGTTTTTTGAAAATTCTATGTCTAATAACTTTGGCGTTTGTGGACGGAATTGGCTGAAATGTTCAGGAAAATGGAACATTTTGTTTCTGAGCAGCCCCTGGAAATTTGGGGGGGGTTCGTCAAGGGGGGGCCGAGAAAAAAGGGGGGTCCCAAAACGTGTTTTTAACATTGAGTTTTCCATAGGGCGGTTGGCCTCACTTTTAGCCCGAACGGCTGAATGGATTTCCACGAAACTTGGCAAAATTGTAGGGACTGGTAGCCCGATGTGCCTTTGCTAGGTCTCAATATATGTGCTTCAGTGGATTTTGAGAAATTAACGTTCAAAAAAAGATATATATCTGTAACAGCGGACCGGGCAGCGCTCCGGTTCGCGGACTTTACGCGTAACGGAACTTCGCGTAGCGAAGCTGATTGGCTCTCCGGTGTCTGTCAACATTCTAAACAGTCCGGAGCGGCCGCCATCTTGTCTCTCGGTAGGATTGAGAGACAAGAGGAGGCCAAAACAAAGGGGGAAATGACCATAAGGGGGCATAGTAGATCCTCCCTGACCCCCTAGGTTTAATGTGGAGGCTTTAAAAGGGCCCCGCGGGGCAAAAAAAGAAAAAAAAATGTTTTGGTTTTTTTGCGTGGGTAGCGCCCGGTTCGCGAACCGGGAAGCGTTCTGGGCAGCGTACTATAAGGAAAAAAGAATGATAGACTTTTCAAATACTGTATGTTAATTGATTGTTGGTTTTGTTGATTATTTTTTAATTTTTTTATTTTTTAAGCAATTATTTATTAGTGTAATTGTGTTTCAAAATTTAATAACATTTCTAACATTTCACTAGTTTATGAATTACATATAAAAATGATTAAAGACTCAAATAATTTTTTAATATTACATATAATTGTATTTTTCGGATTGTTTTTCAAAATTTAATAGAATGTCTAACATTTGACTGTCAGATATGTCCTCTTGTTGAGTGAACATAACTTCCCACATTTGACCGTCATCATAATGAAGTAAATGATCCACAGATTCTACACATTGAACTAATTCATGGTCCCGTGATTCATCCATGAAATCTGAGTCATCATTGTCCTCAATATCTTTTTCTGTGTTGTTCTCCAGAACAATTTCGAAGGAAATATTCTGCTCTCCTTCCATTTTCTTGCTGTAATTTGCATAAAAAATAATTATATCAGTAGAGATAGGGCACTGTTGGGTTTAAGTTCAGACAGGTACTTGTGAGTTTATAACAGAGAAGTAATCTATGGGCACTGTATGGTTTCAGGCGTGAAGTAGTACTATTAAAAAGTGCCTGTGAAGAAGCCTAAGTAAATTCATAATTATACCACAGAAACCTAAATCAATCCATAATTATAATAAAGAAGCCTTTCTCAATGTCTAACTCTTGCAGAGGGATAGTATATAACTATCTGAAAATGTTTTCAAATTTATAAAATAATATCTCACCTTCTAAAAACAAGTATAAGTTGTGAGTGAAAATGATCTTGCAATGTAGTTCAGGAAGTAGTAGTCAAAATGGCTGTGTTTCTCTCTCTTCCTTTATATATATTCAGGTACATAACCAATCAAATGTCAGGTAAAAAAAGTAGAAAATGAAAGTAACATTTTAATTGGTTGTCAATTCCAACACTTCAGATGTGTTTTGTGAAGTAATTTACCTCAGGGTATTTAGAGAGGTGTACAGGCTAAATGGTTAAATGGAATTTCAATCAAATTTGTGAAAATGGTAGGGATTGGTATGTAGTATGAGCTAATCTATATTTGGTGAAAGTGTCTCCAGTCGCTTTTCTGTAAACTACTTTCCCACCTTTTTTGATGGTGCGCTTCCCAGGGAGCGACCCGGTACGCGAACTGGCGAGCGCCCCGGTACGCGAACCTTAAGCGTTACGGGAGTCCACCATTTTGTGTTTTGGTCAAATTAAGATACAAGATGGAGGGCAAATAATGTTCAGAATGGGTAGAAGGGGGCACAGTAGACTTATCTTGACCCCCTAGGTTTTCTGAGGGTGGCTGAGGAGGCCCATATGTGCGAAAAAAAAACATTTTTTTTAAAATTTAGCGAGGTTAGCTCCCGGTTCGCGTACCGGGTAGCGTCCCAGGGAGCGTACTTTGTTGAAAATTAGTGAAAAAAGTTAGAGTAAAATAATAATTGTGAGTGATCAGATGTAGGGTAGCTCTGAGAAGAGCTTTTGGGTTTATGGTACATTTAGGTACTTATAAGTAGGTACCAATGCACAGTCTTAAATTCAGAATGAAAATTCTGTTGCCCTCATCTGAGAAGTGAACTCCATCTCCTCTGTAGATATCTTGCATGTAGTAACGCAAGTTATTGTTGTACAGGGAGCCCATTCCATGGTCTCTCATGTAAGCTGAAACAGATTTGTTTACATGCTTCCTCGACTTCTCAATTTGTGGACAAAATTGGTTTGACCACCTCCATTTCTGTCTTTGGCATATATTTGAATATACCAAGGCAGTCTGAGGAAAAAGTGCCCTTAATTGCTCAAAGGTGTCCTTTAAAAGCATTTCCAGACCTACCCCAGTCAAAGTGCCCAAATCATTACCTCCACAGTGCACAATTAACAGGTCAGGTTTTGGCAAATGCATAAAGGTTTTCACCAATGGTATCAATTGGTGACATTTTAATCCTCTGTGGCCAAACCACTTAATTTCCACATCTTGTAAATTGAGGTTAGGTAAATTCCTGTTCTCAGCATACCTCTGAGCCCAATAGATGTAACTATGTCCAACAATCCAGACAGAAAACATGGTGAGAGAAGGTTCTCCTGCAGTCAGATGAAGTGTGGCAATGAAATGGCAGTTGAAAAAATAAGAGTTTAAAATGAAAAAAACTGTGGAGTTTCTGTGTTAATGAAGCAGTAACAGTGATTGGTGGATTTTGATTGCTGAAAACAGAAAGTTAGGGTGCATGGATGAGTTCTTTGAAAGATGTATTTTGAGTGGTCAAGAAAAAATCATTAAATGAAAGAATGCACTGGATATGAGGTGCACTGAGAGTTCAGAGTTCAATTGCAACATTGTTGTGTGAACTTGCAAACACCAGAGGCCTTCAAGGAGGTGGTTGCTATGCAAAAAAGGCAGAAAGGGCAGAGGGGGGAAGGGTTTTGATTTGAAAAAAAGTGAGGGAAGAGTTTTGATTGGGTGACATGAGAGATATGTGTGAAGAATTACAGCATTTCTGTGCTTTTGATAGCTGCAGACTCTGGAGTGCATACCTTTTGCTCTGCTGAAGACAAATTGGTGTGTTTCTGAGACTGTTTTGAAACTCAAAGTATTTGCTAAGGTGAGAAAAGATTTCTTTAATTTAGATAGAGAATAGTGTGCTTTAAGGAGAAAATTATGAAGAAAGTTGTGTTTTTCAAATGTTGCTTTGTCTCAAGTGTTTTACAAATAGATTTTGTTTCTTTGAGAAATTGTAATTGGAGAAAATGTGAAGTATTAGTACTGACAGGGTTTTTTTGTGCATAGGAGCTGTGGAGTGTTTTCAAATTATGACTTGAAAATCGTTTTTGAGGAAAAGGAATGGTTATAATATTTATGACAAGGACATAATGGTGTATGCTTCATTATAAGGCAATTGAGTGTCTCTGATGTTATTTTTCCCATTTTAATGTAAGACCTTTCCCTGTGGAGCAAATTCCTTGTAAATATGCTCCCACCTGTGCATGGCAAATTTAGATTTTGAATGTTTGTGTTACATAGCCATGTTAAAAGTGACCCAACCATGCTGGAAAGGCAATCAAAAAACGCTTTCATGTGTCTTAAGGACATTTTAAGTCATTTCCCCATGTGCAGTGTTTTCAAATTATGATTTGAAAATCGTTTTTGGGGAAAAGGAATGGTTTTTAAATTTATGACAAGGACATAATGGTGTATGCTTCTTTATAAGGCATTTCAGTGTCTCTGATGTCATTTTTCCCATATTACATTAAAAGACCTTTCCCCGTGGAGCACATTCCTTGTAAATATGGTCCCACCTGTGCATGGTAAATTTAGATTTTGACTGTTTGAGTTACATAGCCATGTTAAAAGTGACCCAAAAAAGTTGCAAAGGCTTTAAAAAAACACTTTCATGTGTCTTAAGGACATTTTAAGTCATTTCCCCGTGGGCAGTGTTTTCAAATTATGACTTGAAAATCGTTTTTGAGGTAAAGGAATGTTGTTAAAATTTATGTGCGACATATGCCCCCAAATGCACCCTTGGAAAAATTCCTAATTTGCGATGAGCTAATTGCTAATCGCAAATTGCACCTTCATTCCTATGGGCCTCCTGGCCCATGGAAATGAATGAGTAATTTGCAATTAGCAATTTGCTCATCGCAAATTAGGAATGGTAAAGAATCGCTATTTATTCCTTAAAATTCGCTATTTAGGAAATGCAAAATAGTATGATGATACATATGGCGGTTCATCTCTAACAAGATAAGAAGCTTAGGGATACATTTATGATGACTGGCGCAATGAAGTGGACAAAAAAATTTGTGTTTATTTCATGTTACCTTCATTTCGTTGGATTATTTGCCTCTTTTTAACAGTGTTGTTGTTTATTCTCGATCTATTGAGTTATATGTGTTAAATGTAAATTGTGAATGTGTATTATTATTTTAATGTGTTTTAATAATTTGTGAATAAAATTGAATTCCCCCTTTTTACAAAAAACCAATGTTTTAGCTCAGTTCATTTCGACCACTTATTACGCTCTGTTGCCTAGATTGATACATATCAATTTATTTGCTTTTCCCTGGTCTAGGAACTCTATTTCCATGCACTCAGGGGGTCCTGGATAAATATTTACGCAATGAAGTGGACATCACTTACTTCATTGGTAGACCTTTACATGTATTATCTCCTCTGTATTCTTCATCAAGCGTAACTTTCATCTGCAATCCTGAGTAGGCCTCACCTTAAACAAACCTCTGGATAGGCCACACCCTATCGTCATCCTGAATTAATCATTTAAAATGCTAGGGACAGATTTATGATAGGTGTATGCCTCTTTTGCGCCACTGTGCGTCATTTTTTTGATGCAGCGGCGGTGCAAAAGATTTGCTATGAGGCGACAAAATTACAAATTGATGCATTTAGGCAGATGTGTCATGGTGTAAAAAAACCGTGCCACATGAAACCGATGCAGCAGTGATGCAAAAGATGCACCATGTTGCAAGACAGGCCTCACTTGGGGCCATATGTATCAAGCTAATTAGCATTCGCAAAGGCCGAAATTCTGCGAATTTCGGCCTTTGTGAATGCTAATTAGACAAATGGTATGTATCAAACAAGTTTGATGCAAAATAAGGAATAGCAAAATTTGATATTCCTTATATTGCGATTGAACTGAAGGATTTGCAAATTTTGCGATTCCTTAAATGCAATGTATCAAACAAAAAATATGCAAAAAATGCCATTAAGGATTTGCAAATTACCACCAACTTCTAGTTGGTGGTAATTTGCGAATTCTTTTCAAAAAGCTTTTTTTCCAAAAAATAAAAGGTGCCATATGACGCCCATACATGCCCTTAGGGCATGTATGTGCGCCATATGCCCCCAAATTTCTTTTTCAGGGGGTGCAGCAGGGTGTTCTTGAGACACCCCTGCACCCTTGGAAAAATTCCTATTTTGCGATAAGCTAATTGCTAATCGCAAATTGCACCTTCATTCCTATGGGCCTCCTGGCCCATGGAAATGAATGGGTAATTTGCAATTAGCAATCTGCTCATCGCAAATTAGGAATGGTAAAGAATCGTTATTTATTCCTTAAAATTCGCTATTTAGGAAATGCAAAATAGTTTGATGATACATATGGCGGTTCATCTCTAACAAGATAAGAAGCTTAGGGATACATTTATGATGACTGGCGCAATGAAGTGGACATCACTTACTTCATTGGTAGACCTTTACATGTATTATCTCCTCTGTATTCTTCATCAAGCGTAACTTTCATCTGCAATCCTGAGTAGGCCTCACCTTAAACAAACCTCTGGATAGGCCACACCTTATCGTCATCCTGAATTAATCATTTAAAATGCTAGGGACAGATTTATGATAGGTGTATGCCTCTTTTGCGCCACTTTGGTCACTTTTCTGATGCAGCGGTGGTGCAAAAGATTTGCTATGAGGCGACAAAATTACAAATTGATGCATTTAGGCAGATGTGTCATGGTGTAAAAAAAACGTGCCACAGGAAACCGATGCAGCAGTGATGCAAAAGATGCACCATGTTGCAAGACAGGCCTCACTTGGGGCCATATGTATCAAGCTAATTAGCATTCGCAAAGGCCAAAATTCTGCGAATTTCGGCCTTTGCGAATGCTAATTAGACAAATGGTATGTATCAAACAAGTTTGATGCAAAATAAGGAATAGCAAAATTCGCTATTCCTTATTTTGCGATTGCACTTAAGGATTTGCAAATTTTGCGATTCCTTAAATGCAATGTATCAAACAAAAAATATGCAAAAAATGCCATTAAGGATTTGCAAATTACCACCAACTTCTAGTTGGTGGTAATTTGCGAATTCTTTTCAAAAAGCTTTTTTTCAAAAAAACAAAAGGTGCCATATGACGCCCATACATGCCCTTAGGGCATGTATGTGCGCCATATGCCCCCAAATTTCTTTTTCAGGGGGTGCAGCAGGGTGTTCTTGAGACACCCCTGCACCCTTGGAAAAATTCCTATTTTGCGATGAGCTAATTGCTAATCGCAAATTGCACCTTCATTCCTATGGGCCTCCTGGCCCATGGAAATGAATGGGTAATTTGCAATTAGCAATTTGCTCATCGCAAATTAGGAATGGTAAAGAATCGTTATTTATTCCTTAAAATTCGCTATTTAGGAAATGCAAAATAGTATGATGATACATATGGCGGTTCATCTCTAACAAGATAAGAAGCTTAGGGATACATTTATGATGACTGGCGCAATGAAGTGGACATCACTTACTTCATTGGTAGACCTTTACATGTATTATCTCCTCTGTATTCTTCATCAAGCGTAACTTTCATCTGCAATCCTGAGTAGGCCTCACCTTAAACAAACCTCTGGATAGGCCACACCTTATCGTCATCCTGAATTAATCATTTAAAATGCTAGGGACAGATTTATGATAGGTGTATGCCTCTTTTGCGCCACTTTGGTCACTTTTCTGATGCAGCGGTGGTGCAAAAGATTTGCTATGAGACGACAAAATTACAAATTGATGCATTTAGGCAGATGTGTCATGGTGTAAAAAAACCGTGCCACATGAAACCGATGCAGCAGTGATGCAAAAGATGCACCATGTTGCAAGACAGGCCTCACTTGGGGCCATATGTATCAAGCTAATTAGCATTCGCAAAGGCCAAAATTCTGCGAATTTCGGCCTTTGCGAATGCTAATTAGACAAATGGTATGTATCAAACAAGTTTGATGCAAAATAAGGAATAGCAAAATTTGCTATTCCTTATTTTGCGATTGCACTTAAGGATTTGCAAATTTTGCGATTCCTTAAATGCAATGTATCAAACAAAAAATATGCAAAAAATGCCATTAAGGATTTGCAAATTACCACCAACTTCTAGTTGGTGGTAATTTGCGAATTCTTTTCAAAAAGCTTTTTTTCAAAAAAACAAAAGGTGCCATATGATGCCCATACATGCCCTTAGGGCATGTATGTGCGCCATATGCCCCCAACTTTCTTTTTCAGGGGTGCAGCAGGGTGTTCTTGAGACACCCCTGCACCTTTGGAAAAATTCCTAATTTGCGATGAGCTAATTGCTAATCGCAAATTGCACCTTCATTCCTATGGGCCTCCTGGCCCATGGAAATGAATGAGTAATTTGCAATTAGCAATTTGCTCATTGCAAATTAGGAATGGTAAAGAATCGCTATTTATTCCTTAAAATTCGCTATTTAGGAAATGCAAAATATTTTGATGATACATATGGCAGTTTATCTCTAAAAAAATAAGAAGCTTAGGGATAGATTTATGATGACTGGCGCATCACCAGGGATGTGCCAGTCATCCTGTGCCGCTGTTCCGCCACCCATGGTGTGCTGCATTTACAATGCGGCGCAGCATGGGGCAAAAATGGCACAGATGCGTGACGCATCTGTGCCGTTAAGGTGGCGCATTGCTGGAGTTGTATCGCAAGTGCGATGCAGCTTCAGCAGGGCACAGGGGTGCCCCATCTCCACAATGTTGCGTCAAGACCTATGCCTGCTTCAAGCAGGCGCAGGGTTTTGACGCAGCTTTCTCCTATCTGATTGTAAATGCGGCACACCATGGGTGGCAGAGCAGCGGTGCACGTTAACTGGTGCATGCCTGGGGATGTGCCAGTTAACATAAATCTGCCCCTTTACATTTAAGTATGTGCAGGGGACACAGAGTCGGTGAGGCTTATCCAAGGTTAAGAAGAGATGAGTCCTGTTCAGTGAAAAATTAGACATAGGCTTCACCTGCTCAGCATCGCTGGACATGGCTAAATAATAGCTGCAAAATGTTACTCTTGTTAAACAATTTTACTATTATAATCTCTGAGATTTGTCTCTTACTCTGCAACATCTCATTGTTGTTATCTTTCTTTAAAGATAAAGACAACATCAACATGAGCGACAATCAGCAATCAGTTGATTTCGACCTCATCATTGAACTCGTAACTGAAACATCAGTGGATGTTGATCCCTTGGATGATTTAAATCCTGAGGATGAAGAAGAACGTGATGAGGATGCAGATTTGTCAGAATTATATGACATAGGATGGGAAGCTGACGTGCTTGAGCCTATGGAACTATAAACATTTATTTTAAAAATTTATAATAAATAAAAAGTAAAAATGTAAACCGTTTAATTTAAAAATAAAGACACCTTCAAAAACAGGTTATGTGTAGTGTCTTCAATAAAATATTAAACTATGCTCATAAAATTAGATCAGATTCACATATAAAATAGCACAGGTAAAATGAATATAAATTCCATTTCTTTTCTGCTATTTCTGTATTCTAAATTTGCCAAGAACTAAAAAATCTTCTATGTAAAAATGTCAAGTAGTGTTTTAAGTTTTTGATTACTGTTATTGATTTACTGTTGGGTAATAGTGGTTAATAACATTTTTAAATATATTTTACCACAGATTCAACTGCAGATCATTTCAAGATTTCACCATGCCAACCAAAGAAAGACTGAGAAAGGCTGCAAAACGTCAAAGACAGCAGGTCAATGAAAAAAAGCAGCAGTCCTCTAACAAAAAGATTTGTCAAGTCACCAAGAAAGCACCGGGTAAGAGTACAAAAGCATTCATAAGAAATATCTGTAGTAAAAAAAATATTACTACAGAAAATGTTTCAGTCCAGAAAAAGAGAAGCAATTCAAACGGAAAGGAAAGGCCAATGAAAAATGTTACTGCTAGAGCAAGAGATAACTCTGTGCATGATAGTAGAAGGAAACAACAGTTTAGGGACATTCGTAAACGAATGTTCCGCAACAGGATAATTGGCAATTTGTTAAAAAATATTAAGAAAGGTCAACAGAAAGTGGTTTTTTATAAGAGAAAAAAAAAAGTTGAGAAAGTTATTGATCAGGCATTTGAAATTAAACGTAAGTTATTTATTTTGATTATCAATAGAATTAGGAAGCTAAACAAGGCAATTTATGATTTCAAAAGAAATAGTAGATGGAAGAGAATAGTTAATCGTAGTAATTTTTGTGAAGTTTTTTCTGGAGAATGGATGCATAGTTCAAGCTGTGAGGCATTTTTTAATGAGGAGAGTTATTTCCAGGATAATGATTTGGTGCATGCAGTTGACACCAGTGGTCGAGCTTATGAAGTGAAAGATGGTTGTCCAGTTGAAAAAGAAAAACTTGTGACAACAGAGGCAGAAGAGGTGTTAGGTAATGAGGTTTTAGGAAGACATCCTAAGGGTCCTGTGTACACCTGGAAGTGTAGTAGTATTTGCAGTGTGCGACAGGATTCCATCAATTTGCTTTGTGATTTTGTACGGTCATTTAATAAGAAAAGTTTGAAGCAGAAAATGAAGTTGTTGCAAGAATTAGATCCTTGCAGAGTGAGAGAAGTGACAGGTTTGCATGGTCATTCACTGGCTTGTCTTTCCAGGAGAGTATGCCAGAGTGTTTTTCATCATTTCAGGATGCTAGCAGTGCATCATAATAAAGTGAGGAAATTAGTTAGAATGTTGTATTATGCTAAGAGTCCAGCAATTATGCTTAAACAATTATGTGCTGCTCTTTTGCATGGTTCTGAAATAGATGTGAAGAATATATGTGAAGAAATTGAGTTTTGTTACTTTGGAAGTAAAGAGGAGAATGTTGAAATTGACCCAGGAGAAGCGGGTAATGTGGAAGATAGTGTACAGGTTTCCAGTACAGATAATTTCCAGAGGGAAATTGCGACGTTTCAGGTCAAATCAAGTGAGAGGCCAAATTTCACTTGTGTGTGTTGTCGACGCACTTATTATAAGAATCATACTAAGTTAGTTGATTTATATGCAAAAAGTGAAAGGGAAAATAATAGTGAATGGAAGGATTTCACAACATATTTGATGGTAGAAAATTGTTTTGATTTGGGATTGGATCAACGTGTGTGTACTTATTGTTGTAACAAATTAAATCAAAACAAGATGCCTGCTAGAGCAGTTCATAATAATCTGGAATTGGTTGAGATTCCTTCTGAATTAAAGGATTTAAATACTTATGAATCTATTTTGATTCAAAGTATCCATCCCTTTCAGGCTATTGTAAGAATGGAGCCAAAGACAGGGAAATTGCCTCCATCAGATTTACAGAGAGGATTAAAGGGAAGAGTTGTTTATTTGCCTCTAGATTTGAAGAAAAACATTAACACAATTGGAGTAGAAAAAGTGGAAGAGGAACCTCTGGTTATCTTAGTTAATGGGGTTCCGACAAAGAATAAGAAAATATGGCAAGATTTAGTGGATGTTAGGAAAGTTAAAAAGGCAACATTGTATTTGAAAAAAAAAAAAATACTATAAGAATGTATATGTTGCAGAAGAGGAAGTAAGTGAGGAAGAGGATAGCGATTTGTGTGCTGGTCAAATTGAGAAAGTAGAACCCTCTACTAGTGAAGAAATATATGAACATTATAGTGTTCATCCTTTGCATTCCAAGGAAGTCATGGGGAATGCTATTGAGTTGTTTCAAATGAAACAAGCCAAAGGGAGTCCCATTAGTGTTTGGGAGGAAAGTTTGGAAGCTCGGTGTTTCCCACAGCTTTTTCCAACAGGTCAGGGAGGAAGATATAATGAGCGACCTCATCAAATTCCTGCTTCTGAATACTGGACTTTGCGATTGTATGCAGGAGATGCTAGGTTTCGACAATGCATTCCCTATTTGTTTCATCTCCTGTTTGAAAGCGATCTGTCTGGACTGTCATATGCAGTGAACCACATCTTGAAAAGTGGTATACACATGCAAAACATCTTGGCAAGTGACTTTATGGATAAAGTCAATGTTCAAGACAGTATTTTGGATTCTCACCTGATTAATCTCATGTCGTGTCAGCGTGGTACTAATGAGTACTGGTACCGTCGTCATGGTGATTTAAAATGTATGCTGAGGAACTTAGGAACTCCCACATGGTTCCTCACTCTGAGCTGTGCCGAGTATGGCTGGGAAGACTTACTTGAATTTCTACGAGAAGCAAATGCTAACATAGAAAACATCGAATTCAAGACACCCGGAGAACTGTGCTCTTTGGATCCAGTCAATGTATGTAGGTACTTCAATCATAGATTTGAAGCTATGATGTCTTTCATCATGAATAAGAAGAATCCACCTCTTGGAGAGGTGTTGGATTTCTTCTGGAGAAAGGAGTACCAAGCAAGAGGTGCTCCTCATATACATATGTTGCTGTGGATCAAGGATGCACCTAAATTTGGAACGGATCCAGAAGACTCAGTGATGAGTTTCATACAACAGTATTCTACGTGTGCTGTTCCAAACGCAAAGGAGAAGAAAAGCCTAAGAGAAAAAGTTCTACGTTTCCAAAGCCATCGATGTGGAAAGTACTGTCGTCGTAAATTCCGAAACAAGGACAAGTTCTACACCAAATGTCGTTTCGGCTTTCCACGACCGGTGATTTCTAAAGGAAGAGTGAACAGTTTGATGTCTTCGCTGCGACATAATGTGATGAAGAAATCACCTAAAAACACATACAATTTGAAGAGGAACGAAGAGTCTAAGTTCATCAACGACTACAACCCGGTGATTTTGTCCATGTGGAATGCTAACATGGATATACAGTTTGTGGCTGATAACTGTATGGCTGTGGCTCGGTATGTGACATCTTACATCACCAAAAAAGAGAAGACAAAATTGAAGGATATGTGGGAAGACATTTCCCATGAAAAGAACCTCAGCAAGAAGTTGTACAGTTTCAGTCTGAAGATGTTGTCGCATCGAGAAATCGGAGCTTACGAATGTTCTGACCGGTTGTCTTCAGCAAGTCTCTATGCCAAGTCCAGGAGTATCGTTTGGGCGAGTCTTGGTCTTGCTGCAACGCGTAATCGAGTTCTCAAACCTGTGCGGGAAATTGAGTATTTGGCGGAAAAGGAGCCAAACAGTACCGACATTTTGAAGACAAACATGTTGGATACATATTATCCAAATCGAAGCAGTCACCTCGAGAATGTTTGTCTGTATGAGGTTCTTCAAAATTACATATTCAAGAGGAACATCAAAGAAGATACTGAGAAAGGAGTGTATGCTGTAATAGGAAGTGAGGGATGTCTGGTCAAGCAAAGAAAATGCCACTTGGTAAACCATCGAAAATTGAGTGGCGAATCTCCTGAAAAAAAGGAGTTTTTCTATTTAGCACTTTTGCAACTTTTCAAGCATGGGCGTGCAGAAGAGGAACTGCTTGGAGATTTCCTCTGTTTCGAAGACTCTTTCAATGCTGCCAAGGAGACCATAGAATGTCCTGCTTTTCCCAAATATGTAGAAATGTTGAATGCGGAAATTGAGCAGGAAGCAACGATTGCACCCGAGATTGCCAGAGACAGTTCTCAGGACAGTCAGAGTTCTGCTTCATTGAGTCAGGATCCACTAGGAGGACCTGTTATCGAAAATGAAGCTGCCACTGCTATGAATGAAGTGGAAAGAGCCATGGCACATGCTCAGGAGGATGCGGTTAACTTAGAAGAGTTGGAAAGACAACTCAACGTTGAGCAGAGGAAAATATATGACGAAGTTACCATGCAAATTGATCATGGATTAAGTCATGAGAAGAAAGAGTGCTCATGTACGTCGTTGAAGCCTGTCCGACTGTACGTGAGTGGAGAAGCGGGAACTGGAAAAAGTTTCCTTATTAAAGCAATTTCATGTTATTTGCAGGAAAGGACAGAGTCATCGCTGTCTTGTGTTGTCACCGCTCCAACTGGACTGGCAGCACATAACATTAAAGGGATTACTTTACATCGTTTACTGATGCTGCCAGTGGAGCATGACAACAAATTACAATATCACAAGCTATCTGGAGATGCTTGTTGTGAAGTTTCAAGAATCTTGAGGAAAATGAAACTTCTTATCATTGACGAAGTAAGCATGGTTTCCAATGTCATGCTTGCCTTTGTGCATTTGAGAATGCAAGAAGTTCTCAAAACAGAGTATGATGTGTTATTTGGTGGCAAACACATCATTGTTTTCGGAGATCTTCTGCAGCTGACACCAGTGAAAAGGCAACCTGTGTTCAAAATGCTCACGCATGAAGATACCAGGAAGTGCCTAGGCAGCATTGGCAACGTCAATATATGGTTAAACTTCAATTATGCTGAACTGCATGAAAATATGCGTCAGGCGAAGGATGAAGTTTACAAGACTATTCTACAAGATGTTAGAATTGGAAAAGTGACCGAGCATGGGAAAGAAGCTTTACATGCACGATTACTGTCAAATTTATATCCAGAACAAGATGTTGTGCCTGAGAATATTTTTCAGAAAATTACTGAGAAGAAATCTGGAATATGTTTGATGCCAACTCTTGCAGAATGTGCCAAATTCAACCACAAAATGTTGCATTTAGAAAAGCAAGAGATTGTGAAACTGGAAGCTATTGACAGAGTAGAGCATATGGGATCAACAATTATTTTGTCTGAGAATCTGAAAACAAAATTGGATTCATTAGAGAAGAGTATATCTAAAACTGCAGGTTTTGAAAAGACTCTGAATGTGTGCTTGAACTGCCGTATAATTTTAAGAAGGAATTTACATGTTGAAAGAGGTCTGGTAAATGGATCAATGGGTAATGTTGTTGATTTTGTAAAATACAGAAATAGAGATGGAATTGAATTTTTAAAAATTAAATTTGATGGCATTGAGGAAGTACAGCTAATTGGTCGTTGTTCTGCTAGATTTTTGCTTGTAAAAGACTTATATGTTCGCCGTAAGCAGTTTCCTGTTTGCTTGGCATATGCGGTGACAATCCATAAATCGCAAGGTTTAAGTGTAGACAGTGCATTGGTGAATATTGGCAGTTCTGTGTTCAAGGAGGGTATGGCATATGTGGCATTGTCACGAGTTAGAACTTTATCGGGATTGTACTTGATTGAGTGTGATGTCACAAACATTTGTGCGGATCTAGATTGTGTTAAGGAATACAATAGGTTAAGAAGAGAGTATGCGCCACATTTGCCTCA
This sequence comes from Lissotriton helveticus, assembly GCF_964261635.1. Lineage (NCBI taxonomy): Eukaryota > Metazoa > Chordata > Amphibia > Caudata > Salamandridae > Lissotriton > Lissotriton helveticus. The sequence goes on from NC_136057.1 coordinate 690,196,855, forward strand.
ATATCCTTTGTTTGAGAAACGTGTGGTAGGCCGGAAACGAAGAAATGTGACCAATACTGGGGAGGTTGTAGCAAAAAGACGAAAAGTCGATGAACCTGAAATTATAAGCAGAAACAAAAAGGATTCTGTTGAAGATGTTGTTGGTTTTCAATTTGAAAACAGTTCTGGTGTCAACTGCTATGCTAATGTAGTGGTTAATGTTTTGTTTTCTCTAGAAAATGTAAAAGAAGAGATTGTGGTCAATTCTGATCAAAGATTTTGCAGTTTGTTAAATTCTGTCTTAGAAAAATGTAGCACTGATAGAACAAACATAGAAAGTGTGTCTGAAATTCGAAATCTGTTAGACAGATGTTCAGGCCAAACACAATTCTCTCAAAATATTCAGCAAGATTGTCAGGAGTTTTTAATGTATATGCTTGATGTATTGCATGCTGAAGGTGTAGATGTAGATCAGCTGTTTGCGCTTTCTTATCAATGGCAGCATGACTGCGAGAACTGTAGGGTATCAAGTACTACTAGTGTAGACTCAGAAAGATTTATATATTTAACTTTGCCAGACAGTAAATCAGTCTCCTTTAATAAGCTAGTAAAAGCAGCTGATCACAACATGGAGTGTAGCCAATGTAAGTCTGCAATGATGTCCACATTATTTATACGATCATATGGCCAGTATGTCATTTTAATGTTCCAACGATGTAGGCCTGATGGAACAAAATTGACAACTTTAATTAAAAATGTTGTGGCTTCACAGTTGTCAATATCAGGAAGGACTTTTGTACCTGCAGCAATTATATATCATGATGGTCCTTCAATAACATCAGGACATTACACAGCTTATTTAAAGTCTAGAAATGGCTGGTCATTCTGCAATGATTCTGTTTTAATTTTCCAAAAAAAATTGCCGTATGACCTTAAAAACTCTTACCTGGTGTTTTTAAAACCAAAATTTTAGGGAAAGAATCTCGGGATGTGCTCTGAGGAATTTCAAGAAGTTCTAATGGCTCCTACACGATTTGGCCTTGAGGATAAGTGTAGTTCAGAGACATAACTTCTAACCATAAGACTGGACGTCATGGAGAAATAAGTGCACTTTGAATGAGTTCAGAAAAACTGTTTCTTTTTATAAGCTAATTGAAACAGCCAATCAAAACATAGAGTAGAGGGAATGTAAGTCTGCAATGCTGTCTACTGTTTTACATTGCTTTGTGATTAAAAGTGATGTAGAGAATTCAATAATTGTAGTAGTCATAGAGGTTGTGTAAGTCTGCTTCATAGTAAGCAGTATCAGTGTCATAGGAAATGTAGAACATGACTGAGCAAGAAGGGGAAGATATTACTAGTCCAGGATTGTGAAAATGATCTTCAACATTTTAATTGTGAAAGTTGCGGAAATACAACATGACGGGATTGGCTTACAAGAATTCCAAGAGTTATAAATGGCTCTGACACGATTTGGCCTTGTGGAAACGTGTGGTAGAGAGCGAGAAGTCATTTATTGTATGTAACATGTTTTTCAAAACGATGGAGGTTTTCTTTCAGAAAGTGGCGGGCTGAAAGTAATAACAGCACAACAGAGTGTAAGCTGTTCATAGGACATCCTTCGACGTCATGGAAAGTAAGTTAAGTTTAAGGAGTTCTGAATTCTGATTTGTTATGTTGTATGGGTTTTTTAAACACAATCATTTTGATTGTGTTTTTTTTTCCCCGCTGTTATATGATGAATACCTTCAAGTCACTGTTTTTAGTGAAATTTGATACATTCTGAGAACAGCAAAAATAAACCATTTAACATGTATAATTAATTCTGTACTGTTTGCATTTATGATGTACATGTAGAACTGTGTAGGAGGCATGGAGAAGGTGAGGCTTCTGTAAGTGTCAAAGTTGTTGCATACAGTGATCATATTCTACGTAGTCTTTCATATGATAGACTACATTTCCACAATGAGATACCTAAGCAAAGGAAACACAGGTGATATGATTGTGGAATGAGCAAAATAAATTGCACGTTTTTCAATTATATTACCTGTGTTTCCTAACATTACACATCACATTGTGTAGGTGAGGTTTAGGCCTGTTCCTGGAGACAGAGGAGGTCTGACATTTGTTCAAGAGTGCAGTGGACATGACTCACTTCGTTGGTAGGCCTCCACATGTATTATCTCCTCTGTATTCTTCAACAAACCTAAATTCCATCTGCAACCCTGAGAAGGACTTACCTGAAACAAATCTGTGCATAGGTTACACCTTATTGGCATCTTGAAACAATCATTTAAAATGTTAGGGTCAGATTTATGGTGGCCGTGCGCCTCTTTTGCTGCATTGTGGGTCACTTTTGTGTAAAAGATGCACCATGTTGCAAGATAGATTTCAGTTCATCTCCAGCAAGATACCATCAGTTTAAAATGTATATAATTAGCACTGTGTAGGGGGCATGCAGAAGCTGAAGCTTTTGTAAGTGTCAAAGTTGTTGCATGCAGTGGTGCACTTCTGGGTACTGTTTAATATGCTGCACTACATCTGCACTATGAGATACCTTAGCCTAGGCAAAACAGGTGATGTGATTGTGAAATGAGGAAAAGAAACTCCACATTTTTTAATTACATCACCTGTGTTTCCTAAGTTTACGAATGACATTGTGCAGATGAAGTTTAGGTCTGTCCACGGACACAGAAGAGGTCTGGCCTTTGTTCAAGAGTGAAGTGGACATGACTTACTTCATTGGTAGGCCTTCACATGTATTATCTCTTCTGTATTCTTCAACAACTCGAAATTTCATTTGGAACCCTGAGTAGGCCTCACCTCAAACAAACCTCTGGATCGGACACATCTTATTGGCATCCTGAAACAAACATTTAAAATGTTAGTGTCTTGCGACACTTTTGTGAAACAACAGCAGTGCAAAAGATGCACCATTTTTTAAGATAGGCCTCACTTCATCTGCATCAAGATACTGTTAGTTTAAAATGTATATCTTTAGGACTGTGTACGGGGCCTGGAGAAGCAGAAGCTTCTGTAAGTGTCAAAGTTGTTGAAAAACTGTTTGTCCTTCAATCTTTTCCCTTGTCTTTTCTAATTTTTAAATACATGTTTTAATATTTTTCAAATGTTTGTTCTCTCTTTCACAGATTGAAAGTATAAAAACAAAAAGTGAGTAAGTTAATGACAATTATAAGGTAAATGTTTTGTACTCTTTTCGTTACATTTCTATCACATTCACCTACTAGTAGTTTGACAGCTTCATTTCTTTAACCCTCAGTTTCCTGCCTTTGCTACTTCCCTCATTCCTTTCTCTATTACCTACTTACTCTACTCCTTCCACTCCTTTTCTCAGTCCCTCTCTTCTCATAGTTCCTCACTCTTGTTCACTCACTCCGTCTCTATTACTCTTAGTGTCTTTGACTGATCACTCTTTCACTACTTGTTCATTATGCTTCTTCTGTGTAGTTGAAGCACACTAAGGGGCATATTATCAACACAGCCAATAAAATTATTGCTGTTTTTATTGGCAGAAAAGTGTTGCAAAAGTTGTTTTAGCGGCAGTTTTCCGCCGCAAAAGCGGCTTTAGCGACACATTTCTGCCGATAAAAGCTGCAAAACTTTTATTGCCTATGTTGATGATATGGCTCTATGTTATTTACATTTATTTGCTGTTTCAATTAATCTTTTTCTGTTATTTTTTCTTTTCTGTTTTTTCTCTCTGTTATTCCACATGTTTTACTCT